>NC_090930.1:668739890-669989890 GCF_040938575.1 Ambystoma mexicanum | reverse complement strand
GCATATGGGCAAAAAGTATAGAAGCATGTGATTTTCCACTGCTATTTCCTACTGGCAAAGGAGGAAGATACGATGATAGACCCACTCAGATAACAGCATCAGAATACCGCTCATTACGAATGTATTCTGAAGATCCCAGATTTAGACAAAATGTGATATACATATTCCACCTACTCTTTAAAAGTGAACTAGCAACCCTATGTTATGCAGTTGCACACATATTGAAATCTGGAACCCACTTTCAAAATATGTCAGCTATGCAATTAATACAAAAAGTGCAAGAAAAAGATGAGGTTTTTACAATCAAGCATAACAAATCTGTTTGCAAACATGCGTGGTACAAAAGAATACTGGTTCCGAAGGCACGGAGATGTACGTTGTATGATCAGAAACCTTGGACCACCCACTTGGTTTGTTACATTAAGTTGTGCAGAATATGTATGGGAAGATTTACATGATTTCCTATGCATATCAAAGAACAACAAAACCAACATAGATATACTAACTAACACCTGGAGAACTTTGCTCTCTATATCCTGTTAATATTTCAAGATATTTCCACCTTTGTTTCATTCCTATGCTACAATTTATTTGTAATAAAACTGTTCCTCCCCTCGGAGAAGTGCAACACTTCTTTTGGAGAAAAGAATACCAAGCCAGAGGAGCACCACATATCCATATGCTTTTATGGATTAAAGGTGCACCTAAATTTGGTCAGGACAGTGATGCCACTGTTTTACAGTTCATCCAAAAATATGTCACTTGTGAAATCCCTTCACAAAGGACACATAGTGACCTTCATGGACAAATTGTACAATTTCAAAGACACAAATGTGGCAAATATTTTCATCACAAATACAAAAGCAAAGGGAAATACTACACCAAATGCTGCTTTGGTTTCCCTGGACCAGTTACAGAAACAGGTGAAGTGAATAACTTCATGTCTTCAGATCAACATCGTGTTAAAGGTAAATCACCTAAGAACAGGTATTACATAAAAAGAACAGAAGAATCAAAATATATCAATGATTACAATGCAATCATATTGCCCTCTTATAGAATGCAAACATAGATGTGCAGTACTTTGCGGACAATTCCACTGCAGTTGCACGATATGTTACAGCCTACTTAACAAAAGCAGAAAAAACAGAGCTGCAAGACCTCTGGAATGACCTATCATCAGAAAAAACACTATCTCAGAAATTGTACAGCCTAGGCATAAAAATGCTCTCTCATAGAGAATGTGGCACCTATGAAGCTGCAGATCGTTTAATCAGTACTGCTTTGTATGGAAAATCTGAAAATATAGTATGGCTAAGTCTTGGCCCTGCTAAATCTAGAAAAAGAATTCTCAAATCATATGAGGACATAGAAACAATAGCCAAAAATGATCCCAACAGCCAAGACATTTTAAAAAACAATTTATTAGACACATACTACCCAAACAGGAGTACCACCTTGGAAACCATGTGTCTAAACCACATAGCCCAAAACTTTGCATACAAAAATTATATAAAACCCGATAAAAGCAAAGGTAGTTCTAGAGTGACAGATTGTGAAGGCAGCTTAGTGAAACTTACCAAACAAAGCTTAATTAATCATGTCAAATTGTCATTAAAAACTCCTCAACAGAAAGAACTATATTCCCTGCTACAACTTTTTAAACCATGGAGAAAAGAGGAACAGATACTTGATAACTATGACTGCTATGAAGACGCTTTCAAAGCAAATGAAAGCGCTATCACCAATGTGAACTTTACGCAGTACAAAACAATGTTGCACAATGAACAGCAACATGAAGAAGAACTCCAGGCCCAACTATATAAGGACACTTCCGACAGTAGTCAACCTTCTGTAACAGGAAGTCAAGAACCACTAGGACAGCCACTAATAGCTAATGAGGCAGAATTAGCTATGACAGAAGTGGAAAACACCATGTGTTACTATGACGAAGATACTGAAGTCTTAACTGTACTACAATCAAAACTTAACAAAGAGCAGCGCACCATTTTTGAAAAAGTAACAAAAGAAATTGCACATGGTGTACAACACAAAAATAAAGAATGTACCTCCCAAAATTACAAACCTATACTGCTGTGCGTCAGTGGTGAAACTGGTTCAGGCAAACCATTCTTAATCAAAATCATCAGTAAGTTCCTTCAACAATTGACAAACAACAAATTGTCAGCTGTTGTAACTGCCACCACAGGTTTAGCTGCCTACAACATAGGCAGGGTCACTTTACACCGATTACTACTCCTTCCAGTAGAATACCAAAACAAATTAGACTATTACAAACTTTCTACAGAAGCTGCAATGGAACTGCGCAGAGTATGAAAACAAATGAAAATGCTACTAATAGATGAAGTGAGCCTGGTCTCCAACCTAATGTTGGCTTTGATTCACCTCAGATTACAAGAAGTACTTAAAATAAACTACGAAGAACTCTTTGCAGGAAAACACATTATAGTTTTCAGAGATCTTCTACAATTGACACCAGTGAAAGGTGAACCTATTTTTAAAACCTTAGGACACAAACACTGCCGTAAAACTGTTGGCAACATAGGAAATGTCAACCTTTGGCAACATTTCCAATACAGATAATTAACAAGAAGCACAAGCAATATTGAAAAAACGGCAGATCCATGCACTTTATGGCAATAATGCATGTGCTACTGATGTTATGGAACAATTAGCGCACACAAATGTCAATTGCATGGCCTTAATGCCAACTCTTGCAAGCTGTTCCAAATTCAATGAAACAATGTTAAAAAAAGAAATGCAACCAATAATTGAAATTTGCGCCACAGACAAACTGGACGAACATGGTATGACACTACCCATGTGTCAGCAACCACAACAAGACTAAAAACCTTAGCTGGGTTGGAAAAAATATTAAAATCATCCTTAAATTTTAGAGTAATGCTTAAACGTAACCTTGACGTGGAGCAAGGACTAGTTAATGGGGCACTGGGTACAGTTGTTGGCTTTCAAACATACCCACGTGACAACAACATTCAGTTTGTCAATATTCTCTTTGACAAATTTTCAGGAGTAAAAAGGATAGGGCGCTCAACAGCTCGATTCCTTCTCTTCAAAGACATGTATGTACATAGAGAACAATTTTCTCTAACTCTTGCATATGCAGTCACCATTCATAAATCCCAAGGTCTTACCCTAGACAAAGCATTGATAGATATTGGAAACACAGTCTTTAAAGAAGGCATGAGCTACGCAGCACTATCACGCTTACCTACACTTGACTGTCTATTTCTAATCAACTTTGCTGCAAGTAAAGTGAATGCTGATATTGCGTGCATTTTAGAATACAATAGACTGTGTTCACTGTCCACCCCCCATCTGAAATCATATCCTGTTCCAGAAAAAGGAAAACGTTGTAAAAGAAAACTAATTCAAACAGAAATGCAACAGGATCTGACTGCAAATCCTTCAAAGAAAGCAAAATAAGCTAATACTTCATCAATTACCAGAAGCAAAGAAGACCCTATTAGTGAAAGTAAATCAGGTACTTCTTCAAAGAAGGAACAAAAACTCCGAAAAAAATCACTCGCACACAGAACTACCTGGTCCATTCAAATTTTCAAATGAAACTGGTGTAAGTTGCTACGCGAATGTAGCAATGAATATTCTATTTCAGTTGCCACCAATTGTTAACAACATTTACTTACACAGTACAGACCAATTTTGTTTGCAAATGTTAGTCCTTCATAGAAACACAACAAACAATCCTGACAACACGTATAATGTTCACGGAATAAGACAAGAATTGGACTACTGTGCTGGAATGGTGAGATTCACTATAAACTCACAAGAAGATCCACAAGAATTTCTAATGTACTTACTACAAGTACTCGAAAACAAAAACATACCTATAAATGAAATCTTCCAGATTTCATACATGTGGAAACATACATGCACTCTGTAACAATGTGACACAGGAACTAATCCCTAATGAGCGATTTGTGTATATATCCATAACTAATTGTTAATCCATTCCATTTCAGCAATTTCTACAAAATGCAAACATGGCAGATTATGCACTATCTGCAATTCAGATAATCGCTCCACCTTACTGATACAAACACATAGTAACTACATAATACTAATGCTTCTACATTACAATGCAAATGGTATCAAAAACAACTGCAAGCTGACTGGATTCACACACGGTCAAGTGTCACTTGGTAAGAAACCCTTCACAACGATAGGTATAATCTACCACGCAGGCGCCACAACCAATGCAGGTCACTACACTGCATACATTCAAAAGAAATGTGGATGGTTCGAATGTAATGATAGTAGCATTACTCTAAAGCAGAGATTACCAGCAAATCTTACAAACGCGTATTTAATATTCTTAAAGCCAAAATTTAATAACTCATGTGTATGTCAACATTAACAAAAATTAAATTAAAAGACTATAAACAGTTAGAATACACCAACAGGTATCTAATTGTTCAAAAAATCTGCAACAAGCCAACATACAGAACATTAATCCGAAACAACAAGTGAACACTCAAAGGAAACAAAGAAATAGTTTGTAGCATAGCAAAGAAAGGGTTTTTTTTATCCATCAAGGATTTTTTTTCTCCCAGACCCAATGATTTGAAAAACAAAAACAGAAACTTAGCAGAATGCACAGTACACTGGTTTTTAAAAGTCTTTGGCCATGCACCCAAGACTCTAGGTCCTGGCCTTAACCACCACAGCATATCACACTCATTGTGGCTTATAACTTCACTACGTATAAATTTGGTCTTGGGTGCATGGCCTTCAGCCATGCACCCAAGACTCTAGTCCCTCCCAACAACCACCTGATTGATATTCGATACTACAGGTGTATCAATAGCTGTGATATGTTGTGTTGGTTGTGGCCAGGGCCTAGAATCTTGGGTGTATGGCCATAGATATTTGAATGGGTGTGCAGTATATAAAATACATAGTCCGGGATGTTTGTAATTACTGAAAATGAGGGGTCTGATAAGTATAGTACTTCTGTTCGTGCTGTGCGCGGGCAAGTTGAAACTGTTCTAAGGACACGCGTGGTATTAGCGAATATTAAAATTGAGTACATGCCGTAGTTACCACTATGGGTTTTATATACTGCACACCCATTCAAATATCTATGGCCATGCACCCAAGACTCTAGGCCCTCCCCACAACCACCTGATCAATGTGGGATACTATGGGTGTATCTATTGCTGTGATATGCGGCGGTTGTGGCCAGGGCCTAGAGTCTTGGATGTATGGCCATAGATATTCGAATCTATGGGTGTGCAGTATATAAAACCCATACTGGCTTATAACTCCAGTGCTTATAACTTTGGACTTGGGTGCATGGCCTTTGGCCATGCACCCAAGACTCTAGGTCCTGGCCACAACCACCACAGCATATCACACCCATTGTGGTTTATAATTTCACTACGTATAAATTTGGTCTTGGGTGCATGGCCTTTGGCCATGCACCCAAGACTCTAGGCCCTCCCCACAACCACCTGATCGATATTCAATACTGCGGGTGTATCTATTGCTGTGATATGCTGCGGTGGTTGTGGCCAGGGCCTAGAGTCTTGGGAGTATGGCCTACGGCCTGCGGCCTACGGACATGCACACAAGCCTCTAGGCCCTGGCCACAACCACCGCAGCATATCACACCCATGGCGGTTTATAAGTCAGTACCACACCCATAGAAACAAAAATGTTAACTACGGCATGTACTCAATTTTAATATTTGCTAACACCACGCGTGTCCTTAGAACAGTTTCAACTTGCCTGCGCACAGCACGGACGGAAGTACCATACTTATCAGACCCCTCATTTTCAGTAATTACAAACATCCCGGACAGGGTGGGCATGGCGAATACATCATTAGCACCTGCCGCCTAAACAAATACAGTATTTCACCCATCTCTTACTCTCTGAACCTCCCCAAGCACTCTGACACACCAAAACACTCCCCGAAACAGCATTTCGCCTATGGTGGGCGCCGCGCTGTCGGCGGATCCAAGATGTCGGGCGCATCCAAACAATCTGACGCACATCGCGCCTCACTCCAGCCAATCGGAGGAAACGTTGTGTGTCTGCGGTCATGAAGCAAGCCCCTTAACCAATCGATATCTTGTCCGCGGAGCGAACAGGGAAGTGTGACTGCGAAGAGGAAATAGATATCACTAATTCTTTCAGATGTACTTTTTGGTCGTTTTAAAGAAAACTACTGGACGGTTTGGCACCAAATGTACAAAAGCACGCTTTCGGGACCAAGCTCCTGCGCCTGCTGCAAATTTGGTGAAATCCGTCCAGCGGGTTGAGCTGTAGACGTGCGCAAAGTTTTTCCCCCATTCAGTCTATGGAAAAAAAGACGATTTTGGACCCCACCTATAACTTTTCCCCCCCTGGACCAAACATCACCAACATTTGCAAAATGAATCACAGTGGCCCATACACTTATTTTGCAAAGATTGGTGTGGATTTGTTCAGGGGGAGTGGAGTTATAAGCCGACCAAAAAGTGCTCTTCCTATGGAAACAGCAACTTAACCATAACTACACGGCCACTGCTGTCGCCGTGTAATATATATATATATATATATATATATATATACACAGAGCTAAGGGTGTTGGGCAAGCCCACAATGAGAGCCAGGACTTTTCATTCTAAAACTCTCTAGCCATAGAAAGCAAACACAATAAATGATATCATAACCTTTTAATCTCAGATGCAAGACCTTGAGCTGGTCGAATGAATACAGGTGTTCATGGTCATAATGAACATGCCCATGGGATGAGGTCCCCCAGAGGGCAGTGCACACTTGCCAGTTTACGAGAAACCCCATGGCAGCTAGTCCAGCATTGCCACCGGACATCTTCAACACTGTGCAGTCTCTGTCCATGTTTGACGACCAGCAGCCATGTTTCTGTCAATGTGGTTACTCAGCACACTGATGATACCCACCACACCAGCGGGCGTACATTTGAGCCACACGGTCTAGGGACACACAACACACGTCTGTAGTCCCGCCTTTGCACCTTGCTCAGCCGTATTTCATTTTGGTTGGGACAGGAATCAGTACATACGTCTTCCGCTGTTTGGGCCTCAAAATTGCAACAGAATACACACATCTCACAACTGTGGTAGATGTGGGTTTTTACTACAAGGCCCTCGCGCCCTCATCGGTAAGCCGACTGATGCAGATGCTCCCTGTGGTTTCAGCAAACAAGGGTCAAAATACACAGACCTTTTCTGTCCCCTGCCACCACCGCACGTGAAAACCAAACCCCCCTGATCATGAACATGACGACACCACCAATCAGGGCCCGACTATCCGGGACCCTGATTGGATGATGGTGGCACACCTATGGGAGGCTCGTCTAGTGCATGCCCTCACTATGACTATGATGCCATGCACGCAAGTTTTAGATGTTATGGCCTTACCAACCTGTGTGCGCTGTCACCACAACTAGCCCCGCGACATCCGCACGCGCAGTAGTACTGTGCAGAATGCACTTTCCCTATGGACGCTGTATGCAGTCGCAACTACTTCTGGGGCTAGAACGTCACATCCAATCGGGGCCCAGGCTTTGCTGCAACCCGATTGGATGCCGACGCCACACCCAGAGCCATATCCAGTGGAGCTGCAACTACAAGCACAGCCGTTCCATACTCGGCAAGCACGGCTCTACAGACAGGGAGTCTCTCCGCCAAGCCTGCCGACCTCGCCTCACGTTGAGCACGATTTTCTGCATGGATCCACCCTGACATACCCTCTCAGGTAAACGGGACGGACGTATGCACAAGATTAAGCAAATACATTCTTTTGCTACTACGGATGGTAGTTCTACCAGCTGGGTACCATAGCACATCTATTTGACATTAGTTTCCTTTTTGCGTACAGTGAGTGGATTTACGAAGGCTTTCTGACATGAGGATCACACCCGACGATAAATAATGTACATGATGCATGGGACCTCCCATCACGCTTTTCCAAACTGAACCACCACAAGGGATTTTGCACATGCGCTCATCCCCTTTAAGGTACTTTCCCAAAAAAATGTTCATGAACAAGTGACATACCTACTTAATATAGGTCAGGACAGGAGCTCGATAACAGTTCAGGGCTTTTCCCAAACTCACACGTAAAACACAGAGAGATGAGTATGTAACCACATACCTTTTTCTTTTTTCTCTCCGCCCCCTTCCCCTTTTCTCTGTAGATTTGTCTGCCAGTTTCAGATTACATCCACAGCATTTTTGCCCCCCAACACCAGAGGCACCCAATGGGGTTCGGGATTCCTTTTCAAATTGACATCCTGTTTTGGTTGCAGTTGTCTGACAGAAGAGCCGGCCTCAACAAGAGACAGCTTCCAGGAGATTTGTGGTGAGTTTATTCACGCAAGATGTATACCTACCACATTGGGCCAGAGGCAGTTTGAATCTAGACTTTCTGATTTGACTCAAACCCACTCCTAGCCCAGCCAAACAAATACATTTAAAACAACATTTTTTGTAATACTCTCATAGCATTTACTGCATGGTTTCATTACTAGCTGCCTAAAAATGTCCAGTAAGAAAACACACAATTTTTCTCTAAGAGGACACCCCTCACAATCATTCTTTTCCACTTTTCTTGGTTTCTTCATGCTACAGGAGCCAATATTTTGCACCCTGAAGAAGGCGGCTTCCATGTTCAACTAGAAATCGTTTTGATTCGGTTGATACTAGGACGTGACTGCCGCCGAAACGTAATACTTCCAGCAAGGGGGATCAACAAGTCCAATTGGAGGGATCTCAGACGGACACCTGGCATAGGTTCTACAACCATCTACTAAATTAACCAGGATCCTACCCCCTGCAATGTTGGCACCTATGTTTGGCCAATGCACACTAAGGCATTTGTTTCTGGCCAACGCACATTAAAAGCTTTTATGCATTAGACATTTACCGTCTGTTGAATGAAGGTGTGGCATTTGCTGACTAGATTTCTCACTGCCACAGATATGACATCTGTCTAGAAGATTTTTGATATATGTCTATCAGGAATTTCATTGCAACAGAGACTGGGTATCTGAGTAATCAATGCGAATTATGTGGCATTATATTTTATATATATTGTTTCATTACTTTTTTGTTTTTTCAAAGTTCAGGTTACAATTTACCAATAATACATAGATAAATTCATTGTTTGTTTGGTGTACTGTTCTTTATGTTTGTTTTTGGCTTCCCTAGTTAACCACACTCGCTTAGGGATTCACTGTATTGTGCATGTTTTTGTGTTGATGCTAACCATACAAATTTTCTGTTCAAAGCACACCTTTTCTTTATATGTACAAGTGTACAAGAGAACCATTTGCTTTTTTCATTACAATCAACGATATTCACTATGCAGACTCTCTCTGTGTGTTTCTTTCTGGACATCACCATGGTCTATGTACTCTTGGATAAGTTCCACTAGTAATTGAAAAGGGTTCCCCAGAAAACAATTATTTCTCTTAGAATTTGAATCTGCTTTGGAAGAACCCCCGCGTAGCAGTCCTTTCTTCTTGGTTCATGGTCATGGTGACAAACAATTGTAAAGGTAGGGAGAGTGTTGTGCAAAAAAAGAAATGAACACTAACCTATAGTGTTAAAGTATACAACTCTTTTAGCACCGACAATAGGTTGACAGGCTGAGTGATGACATGTGCCACGGTAAAGCATATTTTTTAATTATTTACCATAGTGATGATTTGTACAGTACCTGCTGCCAAAAAGAGTTACAGCACGTCCATGCTTGTGGGCATAATTTTGTTGCTGAACGGGATGGAACACCCATGAGCAGCTACTATAGAAGTATTCATAGGGTTTATTTACATTTTGTTTTCAATATATTGATTATAAAAATCACTCAGAATTCATTACGGGCATTGTCTGCTGTGAATATACATGTGCAGGGGTGTGAATTTCCCAAAACAGCTACTTCTCTTAACACCACCGGGCAGCACCCCCACAGAATGATCACATTCCTGATGATGCTGCCGCACATAGATAGATTTTGTCTACTCATGTAATCGCTTTACAGGGCTATGATACAAAACCAAATGTTTCAGGAGTCTAGTAATACATTGTGAAATGCTTCCTACACTGTGACACTGTGACTAGAGATTACCACCTAAGGGTTCAAATTTCGGCGGGCAGTGGTTCTGTGAATCACAGAAGTTGGGGAATTGCGCTGAATTAACACGAAGCATAGCTCAAACATCTCACTTGTTTTGAATGTGAAACATGTCAGAGTCATTCGCAACCAGTCTCACAAGTTGACCAAGGACTTCTCATGCAGCTGATGGCCACATACTGTTGCAGTTGACATGTATGCACAGTGTTAAAAAATAAGCTCTGAAGGCATTTGCACGGAATTAACACAAAGCATAGCTCAAACATCTCACTTGTATGGAATGTGAAACATGTCAGTCATTCGCAACCAGTCACACAAGTAGACCAATGACTTTGAATGCCTCTGATTGCTGCAAACCACTGAGGTTAATGTGTTCACAGAGTGGTGAAAAATAATTGGGTACGTTTATATAAAAATATACATTAATATTTTATATAAAACAATGTTAAAAAATATTTTTCCTATACATTTTTATATAGAAATGTGATTTTTAATATTCACTTGAACATCTCATAATTAAATGTCCTGCCTTATGTGATTTGAGAAATAGATACTATGCAAACTATCTGATTCATATGTCATATGTGCTACCAGAGCTACCAGAGCACAGATGGTTAAAAATACTCACGACTGAAAATATGGGTTTATACATTGCCACAGTTAATTTTCTTAATGCCCTGAATCTAGAAAATAAACCTAGTCTCCCTGAGATCTAGGAAATGGATAGCTTATAAACATCTGACGAACTGAACTGTGGCGCACTTACTTGCACGTTTGCACATTTGTATACTCATATTTTTACATATATAACTGTCATTGTGTTTAAAATGTTTAAAAGTTTAAATGCTTAAATGTCGTGATTAGCATAACTGTGCTTTGGACGTTCTATACACTTTGTGATGAATTAAGAATTTTATGTAATCTTAAGTAATCTTATGAAACTTTTATAAAAGTTTTTGTAAAAATTGAAAAGTTGAGAAATCAGCTAAATCAATTAATAATAAAAAAAATATTCTTTTTATATAAAATTACATATCAAAAATATGTTTTTTATATAGATTTTTATATAAATGTGTATATAAAAAAAATCTACATATATGAGTATATTAAAACAATATCAAAGTTGCTTGATATTTTCCAAGCGTTAGGGCCTTATCAATTTGATATACAATGTATACCCACTTCCTATCACTCCGGGAGTGGAACCCCTCTGTGATTTTGTCACTGCGTCACTCAGCAAAACCCTAGATTCACAGTCGATGTCTTCAGAGCTCGCTTCGCTCTCGGTGCTCGACCAAGCAACATCGACAAGCTCCACTTCAAGCCACTCCCATCTATATATATAGGTTTTATATAAAATGTATATTCACTTTATATCAAAACTGATATAACATAGAAAACACTTATATGCAATATAGATCTGATATAAAATCAATACCAAATATGTTTTTATATCCTTTTTATATTAAATGTATATATTAAGTTTATATCAAGCACATCAAAAGGGGGAGGGATTAGGACCAGAAGCAGGGGGAGTGACCACCTGTCAAAATTTAACGTTGTGCAAAAGAGGGCCCCTTCTACTACTCACATGATCATGCTTTCCACATCTTTTTTGTTCAGGAATCCAGGATGGGCATACACAATTTTGCCACTGATGTCATCCTATGAGGCCATGATTATTGTTTCTCAGTTGCCAATAGGAAGTGCTGCAACTACCCGCTTCACTTTTGTCAGCATCAAGGTTGTTCTTGAGGTGATTGCTGCTTCATCCACAAATGTTGTACTGCTACTGATGTTTGTTTTGTTTGTTTTATTACTTGTATTGCGCTCCAGACCTGTAGGTATAAGGGTGCATTGCAGAAGAAGACTTACAGCTTAGTTACACAAAACATCATGTTATCCAATTACACAACACATCAAATTTAGAGTGACATAGTATCGTACAATTACCACTCATCTACACAGTAGACAAGATAGTATAATTATATACTGTAACGCTCACCTGATATCCCCGTGGGCGTCTGGAAGGCTCTGAGATCTGGAACCATAATGCGTAGTTGCCCAGTGCTGAATAATGAATCTGCAATTACAGAAGGGAGGATTTGTGATAACTGTCTCTAATGGGTGAATCTCCCACCTCCCTCTGACCGATTCCCTTCCCACTGGGTTCTTTTCTCACCTTAGTTATGTGTAGGGTGAGCTTTCCGTCCTGTGTTTCTTGTGCAGGGGCGCTTGATGTTTGTGGGTGAGCTGCCCGAGTTGCTTCACTGGTGCAGTACGCCTTCCTTGGGCCCAGGCCTGTTGTGCCCCCGAATCTGCTGGTAGGCAGGTAGGTTTGTTAATTGTAAGTCTTTGTTCTGTTTATGGTGGGAATTTGTTAATGTCTTTATCTCCTTCTTTTCAGGTGCGAAGGTCTTGATGCTGGGGTGCCGGATGGAGAGGCACGTTTCTAGGTAAGAGGAAGCGCAAAGCGCAGCGCCTTTATTGTCTTTTAAAGCTATCATGTGTTTTCTCACAGGCTGCTGTTGTGCTGCAAGTGGATGAGAGCGCGATGAAAAACAGGCCCCCGGAATCCGTTAAAGTACAGCGCTTTGCGGTTGTTTAATATTGAAAGCGAACCTGAATATGTCTCTTTTCCTTTGCAGATGTTGCTGTGGTGCTCCAGATGGATGCGTGGCGTGGCACGATGCAATTCAGGTAAGACTGATGGAATTCGATGTTTTGGAAGCACGCGTTCCAATATTGTTTTTCCCTTTCTCTTTATTGCAGGTCACAATGTTCGAACAGCAGCTGTGGTAGCGGTTCGCCGGAATTACTATTATAAAACCAATTGACATTATTAAAAAATAGCCGTACGTTTTTGGGGCCCAAACACTTTGTCCATTCTCACAGCCGGTCACACGATCATTTATCAGTCCTATACGGGCGGTCGCGGTTGCAGGCATTGCAGTCTTCAAACAGAAAACCCCAGTGTGTTTAGCTGGCAACCTCGCGGCCGAGCGACTTCTTAGTCCTTCCACAACCCTAGCCAACAGAATCCCCTTTTTTCAAACAGTTACTTGGGCCAAAAACAAGCCCTTGATGATTTTTCTTTCTTCTTCAAATGCACAGCCGAACCATGCCGTAAGTCTATTTCCTTGGACGCAAATCGTACCTCGTTGTCCCTGGTACTGATTGATCCAAGAACAGCGTGTCGTCACTTCCCACTGGAAGCGATGTATCAAGAGCAAGTGAAGATGCAAGATCCGGAACAACAGCTTCCGGAAGCAAAACTTTTGAAGAGTGTTGAGACAAAATGGCTGTTCCCCAGTCCTCACAGACTCAGGGAGAATCTCTGATGCACTCTCAATGCTGTTTACTGCTTCGGGATCGTTGATTGCAATATTGGTGAGGGGTTCTGTTTCTTCCGTATTGTATGGCACCGGGTGTGGAATCCTGTTGACGTGGGTCGCTTGGATCCAGTTTTTCCTGTCTGTGACCCGCACCGCCGTCTGTGTGATCAGCAGAACCTGGAATGGGACACTCCACTGAGGTGCAAGGCAAGAGGATCGCTCAAATGCTTTTGTCAACACCCAGTCACTGGGCCGGATGCTATGACCTAGGACCTCGTATCGTACAGGTAAAGCCTCTCGCACTTGGTGATAAATCAAATACAAGTTTTTAGTCTACTGGCTACAATAGTCTGAAAGAAGTACATTTTCAACATTCCTCAAAGAACGACATTTTGGAAGGTTCCAGATATTAGCAGGTCTCCCCACTACCACCTCAAATGGAGAGAGCCTAGACTTAGTTTGAAGGGTTGTATGCATAGCTTGCAACATGATCGGTAAGGTGTCCGGCCATTTAAATTTGGTGCCGGTACATGTCTTAACAAGCTTGTTCTTGATGATGCTGTTGTGTCTTTCTACTAGTCCGGCACTCTGAGCGTGTCTGGCCGAATGGAACCGTTTGTCGATCTGTAGTGCCGCACATATCTGCAGAATCACAGCAGCAACAAAATGTGGACCATTGTCCGACCAGATGACTCTTGGTAGACGGACCTAGGGAAATACTCCTTTAACATTGTTTTTGCAGTAGTCATGGCTGTAGCGTCCTTAACAGGAAAAGCCTCAACCCATTTGCTGAAAGAACAGATAACAACTAACACATATTTCAAGTTATTACACCGTTCCATTTCAATAAAATCAAAGTGTATGACCTCAAAGGGGACAGAAAGTGGACCAAAACTTCCCCTAGGAGTTGATGTTCCCTTTCTCACATTGTGCTGTAAACAGATTGTGCAGTCCAGAACATATCGCTCAGCTATTTTAGAGATTTTGTCATTTGCCCAAACTTTCTCCAACATTTTTGTAAGTTTCCGGGCACATATATGTGTAGGCCATGAGCCATGATGACCATCATCATTATGTATGCGTCAGGAAGTAGCCATTTCCCTTCAACTAAGTCCACCCAACACCCATCATCATCGAGTTTCCCCAAGTCTTCAGCCCATTTCTTGGACTCCTCTAATGTGGCATCGGCTTGGATGTCCCTTACAGACTCAACACCCTCATCCATTGCATAGGCATTTACGGTCTCCCTTGAAATGTATACGTCTGCAAAGAGATTGGTGGCAGTCTGTTTAGCTATCTGATCGGCGAAAGAGTTCTCTTTTCCTATATCATCTACAATCTTTTGATGGGCTGCACATTTTATGACAGCTAACTGAGTAGGGAGTGCAAGCGCTGAGAGAAGTTGTACTATTAGGGAGCCATGCTCGATCTTTGTACCATGCGAAGTTAGGAACCCTCTTTCTGACCAAAGTCTACCAAAGTTGTGAACTACCCCGAAGGCATACTGACTATCAGTGTATATGTTCACTGTAAGCCCTTCGGAAAGTTCGCAATCTCAGGTTAATGCTATAATCTCTGCGGCCTGCGAGGAGTTATGCGTGATTCTCTTGGTTTCCACAACCGTGCTCAATGTGGTAATTGCATAAGCAGCTCTGGATGTACCATCCGGAGGTTTGAAGTAGGAGCCATCGCAAAACAGCTCCCCTTGTGGGTTGTTCAAAGGAGTGTCTTTTAGATCAATTCTACCCTTCATCTCTTGTTTGGTAGTGTACAGACAATCATGTGACTCTTCGTCAAGCAGGCAGTACCATGCGGGAAAGATAAGAGTTCAGCCAGATTAAGAACACAACACCTCTTAATTTGTATGTGAGGAGCAAACAAGATCAATTCATATCTCATCAAACATGCAGAAGTGAGGTGTTGCGTTTGAGTTCTGTTCAGTAGAACATCTACATAGTGAGGCACCATCAGGGTTAGAGGATGGCCTAGGACCATTCCCTCACTCTGTTTTACAGACGCAGCAGCAGCAGCGACAGCTCGCAAACATCTTCGCAAAGCGCATGCTACAGGATCAAGGGCAGAAGAAAAGTAACTGCATG
Source organism: Ambystoma mexicanum (assembly GCF_040938575.1). NCBI lineage: Eukaryota > Metazoa > Chordata > Amphibia > Caudata > Ambystomatidae > Ambystoma > Ambystoma mexicanum. Next base: position 669,974,289 of record NC_090930.1, on the reverse strand, counting down.
GCCTATTCTTCCTTCCATGTTCCTGCATTAATACAGCCAAAGCACATCCATCACATTCATGCACAAACAAGACAAAGGTCTTTTCATAGTTTGGTGTGCCCAAAACCGGTGCCGAGAACAATGCAGTCTTGAACAAATCAAATGCATGCTGGTGCTCCATGTTCCACGGCAATGGTGAAGAAATGCCCTTTTTCGTCAGAGCCAACATCGGCTTAATCACTAGTGAGAAACTGGGGATCCACTGTCTACAGTAAGAAGCCATTCCTATCAAGACTCTGACTTCCTTCTGTGTATTTGGGACAGACATGCCAGAAATGAGTTTTATCCGTTCAGGCATCAATCTTCTTCCCTCCTTTGACAGGAGATAGCCTAAATAGGCGACCTCCTGACAACAATATTGACATTTTTTAAGCGAAGCTTTGTGTCCATGTTTAGCCAAGTGTATAAGTAATAACACAGTGCCCTCCTTACAAGTGCTCTCTGACTCGGCAGCTAAAAGCAAGTCATTAACATATTGAAGCAGCATACAAGTAGCGGGCAATTCAAGGGTATCAAGCTGTTCTTTCAAAGCCCTACTGTAGATGCTAGGACTTTCCGTGTAAGCTTGCGGTGCATGGGTAAAGGTGAACGAGCGTCCCCCTAAAGGTGAAGGCGAACAAATATCTACTCACCTTGTGTATAGGAATACTAAAGACAACGTTCTTTAGATCCACAACACTAAAGTAAGTAGCCCAAGCCAGGATCATAGTCTATATTGTTGTCACATCAGGCACAATTGTAAATTGTGGAGCGACGATCTTATTGATGGCACGTAGATCAATTATGAAACGAAATGGAATTGCATTATCGCCTTTTTTGTACACGGGCAAAATTGCACTATTGCACAAACTACCTGCAATTTTCTCAATCACCCCTCTATGCACAAAATCAGAGATGATGCATTTCAAAGCTTTGTCACCCTCGACTGAAATCTTATATTGTGGAATACGTGGCAGCTTCACTCCATGTTTCAAGACTAATTTAACAGGCTCGATCTGCAAAAACGCTGACATCACTGTCGTCAATTGCCCATAAACACTCTGGTACATCACTGAATTCTGCCGGCAAAGGTCTAGTCAAGAATTGAGAGACAGAAAGTTGCTGTGGTGAAATCGTCAAACGCACTCCATCAGAAGAACAATGAATTACAGCATTTAATTCCTTCAACAGATTCAACCCCAGCAAATTCTCTCCACAATTCGAAGTCAAAAGGAATGGACAGTGGTCCGTAGGTTGTATACGAATTGTTCGTATTACAACTGTTCGAATGACAATTGACCTTTTCACAATTGACCGAATTGTGAAGGTCAATTGTAACATATATGTGGGGGGAAACCCCTGCAATGCAAACCCACCAAAACCCCTTATATATATATACGGTCAATTGTGAAAAGGTCAATTGTGAACCTTTAAATTCGGTCAATTGTTTATTCGAACAATTGTAAATTAACAATTTGGGTATTACCGGTCCGTAAAGGGACCCAAAGAAATAGGTACTGGCGAAGAAACCGAACAGACAGCTGATGTACCAGAAACATTGGTTTGCCCTGACAGTGGAATGTTTGGAACCCGTGACTGGTCAATGGAACACTTCTGTGCCCCTGTATCTATCAAGAATAGATGGTTCCTATTTCCCATTATCATTTCAATGTAGGGACCTTTCTGATTAACAGGAATAGGCGTTGGTTCCAAACCCTGCTTTGGGCAATCCTAGCGGAACAGAATATTGTCTAAAGGAAGTTCTTCAGAGAGGAAAGCAGCAGATGGATGATCGAATATGTTTCTAGTATCTACACTTGGTGTCTGATTGTCCTGTGAAAAAGGTTGCCGTGGGTCCTGTGCACACTGACTTACCAGGGCCCCCTACACCCGGGCGACCGCTGGATCGTCTACCCATATTTCCAAATGTGTTACTTGATCTTTGTCGAAGGACCTGGCATTGTGCACACCAATGACCCTCTTGTCTACAATAGGCACACTGGTTAATGTTTACAGGACCCAAGGACACATTTCCTTATGGAACATACTGACCTCTAATTTGCAAACTACCCCATCTAGGGCCTCTAACAATGTGTTGTAATAATACTTTTGTCTTTAAATCACCTTTTCTCTTTTTGACTCTTTCCTTTTCATTATTGACACGATTCTCATAGTACTGAGCCATGTGCAGTACTTCCGATTGAGACTTTGCTTGCCAAGCGCTCTCAGAAGACATAATTTGCGACTGGATGTCAGGCAACAATCCACGCACAAATTTGTCTATGAATAACCTTTTCCCAGACTAGGTGCCTAAGTCTTGTCCACTGAAATCCGAGAATACCTGTTAGAACCGATTAAAGAACTCGGTAGCACCCTCAGACTTCCCTTGGACACGGCCGTAAGCCTGTCCAAAATGATTCTTTTTTCGAGAATTATAGTTTTCAATTTCGCAATGATTCTGTCAGGTAAAGATAGTATCACCTGAGGCGGTCTCTCGCCAGCTGGTCTTTCTCCATCGAGTCTGATTATGTTAGCACATGTATCTCCTAACCTTGCTACATCATCTATAGTCCTAACCTGTTTCCATAAATCTACGAGCAGGAGTACAGGAAATAACAAATCAATATCACTTAAGGTGTATACTGAGGATCGCAAGACAGACTCTATTTCTTTATAGAACCTTGATGGATTTTTCTTAATGTCAGGAATAGATCGTCTTGTGGTGTTCACTTCCTGTCTTGAGAACGCGACGTGAACAAACTGCGACACATAATGTGCAGGAATAGCCACAGCAGCTGCACCCGCTACAGCATTAGCCGCAATCTCAACCTTTGGGAAAAATGTCGGAGGAACCTCTCTCATAGGCAACTGAGAAATAGGCAACTCCGAACGCTTACTAAGCAACAGAGCCAAGTTGAGCGCTAAAGCAGACGAAGAAGTGTCAAGTGAACTCAATAACTCTGTGGGACAACAAATCTTTCCTTTCAAACACTCATCCTGTAGGTACTCTACCATTACCTGTATCACTTTCCTCTGCATTTCTGGTGTATACTGACTATACGTGTCATATACTTCAACATGAGTTATCGACGTGTCTGAGATCCATCTAATCGCGTCTTTCGTACAAATTCGTGTTTCCTTGGATATCGATTTACGACAAGGAAGGAACCGTTTCTGTACATACATACTATCCTCATTGTCATCCTCATTCTGTAACCTTTCCAACTCCTTTCTATACTCAAATACCCTCTCGACATGCTCTTGTACTTTCTCCACAGTGTCTCTAGAACGCGCTAAAATGTTCAGATCCCTCAACCCTTGTGGGAGATCTGTATTGTTTAATTTGTCCCACATTACGCATAAGTGAATCCCTAATCCCTCAATAAAAACATTTTTCTCAGGAAAATTGTCCATATTAGAAAGTGTGGCAAAAACATTAGCTTGATCATCCCTCTCTATACAATGCTTAGCCCACGCAACCAAGTTACGTTTCATCTCTGGAGGTACAGAATTACAAGTGACAACCCTCGATCCTGCTCCCTGATCAACTGTAAGCGGTGCAGGACCACTTGGAAGAGGAAGAGCAGGAAAGTTCAGCGGATGTACTATTACTGGTGCAATAGGTAGAGGTGGAGGAGCAGCAACAAAAGGAGGAACAACGACTGGAGGAAGAGGGACAGTAGGAGGAGCAGGAACAACAGGCAGAACAGGAGGAGCAGGAATAACAACAGGAAGAGGCAAAGCAGCAGGAAGAGGAACATACAGAGGTGGCGCAGTGGCACCAGGCCTTTGTTCATTTAACAACTTATCAATAAGTTCGTCGGAAACATGAAAGTCTTTAGAAGGATAGATTTTCTGAATGCCAAGTGAGAAAGCCCTATCCATATTCCTAGCCGACTCAGACTGTTTATCTTGGTCATATAACAACGCTCTTTCGGCGTTCGTCTTATGACGGCGCGCATGTTTTTCCCTACTGTTAAGCTGCAGCAAAGCTTCTTTCTTCCAATTCTGTAAGACATCGAATGCTGCAGGTCTAGCCTTTTTCTTTAATAAAATAGATTCTAAGTACTCAATACGAGGGATTTCAAAACTACCATTGATTGGCCACTGAAGTTCGGGAGCATGTCAAGTTTGTCTGTGCCAAATATCATTAAACACTATACTATCAATGCCATGCTTACAGTACATAGTACAAGCCGGTGACCCCTCCTGTGGTGCCGGACGGCTAAATTCCAAAGATTGTCTATCGCTGCGGAATAACACCCTGAAGCAGGTAGACAATTTCCCAGGCATGTCAGAATACTGGTTAATAATTGTATTTGCAGATACAATACGCCAAAACAAATTATCAGGATACTTAAGAATCGGGTCACGACTCACCTGATCAATCCTAAGGAGGTCCGATTGGATTACAAAGTTCTTTTCTAATGAATTTTTTTACCTCGTGTTTGGTGATTTCGGCAAATTTGCCCGCCTCGATAAGAGGACCCTTGCCAAGATGCCGACTCGGACCGCGAGCTCACCGTCCAGGGATCGGGCTGTGCAGCGCTGTTGAGGTGTCGCGTCTCTTTCAGAAAGGGGCCCCTTTTTGTTACAACGTCCGATCCCGGTCTGATAGCTTGCGTCAACCTTCAACGAGCTGGCATCAATCTTGAGGGTCCCTATTCGGGCGCCATCTGTGAAATCAAAAAGAAGATATCGAGGCTGAGTACCCCAAAAGGAAATACACCAAACGCGGGTTACAAAGAAAGATACAAAGATCTTTATTCTATACTGAACAGTTTCAAAGGACAAATCAACAGATAGCTATCAGGCCCTCAGTACAACATAGCGAACTCCAGCTCTGTTCGGTGTGCTCAGTGAGTGGGGCTGTACATTAGAATAGTTGCGCCTTTTATACGGTCCGAAACATGATGTTCAGCTCACCTACAAGTTAATACAAGTTAATACATCACGGATCTAGGGTTCATGCCAAGTTCATACATCTATGCATGTAGGGTTTACCATTAATACATTCCCTAACAAGTTACAATGGCAACAGTATGTCTTTGGATTTCTCGTAGAGCCTTCTCAAACCTCTTTATATAATGCAGTCAAACAAGTGTTCATATTTCAGTATTTGAATGCATTGTGTTTAACATATGCTCGCGGATTAGCTTTGTTGGCACGGTTAATCCTCTACACACAGGTCAGTGACGGACAGGGTCTCAGTTCATGACCCTAACATGTGGGCTGCAGGCAAGTTACATATTAGTTTGTACACAGAGGTCAATACGGCCATGTTACATTCGGAATGACACTGTCCACCATCTTAGAACACAGGGTGACTTTAGAGAAAGAATCTAAAATGGCGGATGGACCTAAAACGGTGGCTTACTCAGATCTAAGGTCAAGACCTTGGAACGCAGATCTCTTCGTAAGTAGCTTGACGTAGGCCAGTATACATGTATTCATACAGTAATACAGTATAGGAGGCACAATATGATTTTCCGTTCGACATTAGGTTTAGAGTTAAAGTGGGTCTTTGACTGGAAGGCTTTCGGAGGGCTGAGTAGTTTTTTGGTCCTATTACAGGTTGTATTGTTGGACGGCGTGGGCTTCATGTCGTTGGTGGGGGGGAGTGATCTAGCTAAGGGTTCAAATAATTTGGCGTTTCGGCTATTGGTGATAAAGTTCACGAACCGTATAATTTGAACATAAAGACAATATCAGATTGGACACACAGTGTGGACTATAATCATTTGCGCCGACTGCATATTGATTTGTACAGTGTGAACAAGTAGCTTGTGAATATTAGAATCAAGCGCGGAGATAGCGTTGCAATATCCAATTTATTTTAGTACAGGATCAACAAGTGATAGAGTAGGAAATATACCCTGGTCTGCGCCTCAACTAGTAGGCAGTTAGAATTTAATCAGCATAACGTGCAGAGTTGAGTACCGTACAAATGGTGTATAAACTTAGTTAACATTAGAAAGCAAAACGCCACTATTTCAGCACAGTTGCACATGCCGCAGAGTTATTATACGGTGCCGAGAGGTGCAGTGATATAGTACAATAATATGCAATCTAGAGAGCGGCAGCAATACACGTATAAGGAAATGTTCATTAGCAAGTTCAACAACTGGAATTTTGCAAATCTGTTGCTATTTAAGGGTACAATACTGAGTAAAAAAGTTAGGCAACATACTACATGTGCATGAACAGTGCTAGTGAGTGGGGATAACATAATTTGCATGCTATAGTTAACGAGACAAACAATACTTTTTGTAAAGCAGCTCATGTGTACAGAGCAGGGATCAGGATTAAAACACGCTAGTGGGCAGGCGACCTCCTTAGTTCGGAAAGATACCATTCTGGAAACATTATTTGTCAACTGTATATGAGCAAAGGGGGATGGACTTGACAAAGGACAAGGTGGGAGTAAGCAAGAATATAGTGGCAATGTCATCCAGAGCTAGGATGGCACGTAAGTGCAGTACCTTGGTTAGATAGAGTGTATGGAGCACCCACAGTAATATCGCATGGCATGATGCACGATGGGCAGGCACTTACCTTCCTTGGTAAATGCACAACGTGGTAGGGCCCCTGGCTCTGCAGGCAACGACATGCACTGACAGGATAGTGCCTTGTAATGTGTGCCTTAGGATGTGGTGCCGGCTCTCGCCTTCCGGTGCTCTATGCCACATGAAGTAGCCGCGCTGGCCAATCGTGGCATTTTAGCATCAGGCCTGGTTGCTAGGTAACCATGATGCTAGGTGAGCACCGGCCATTTTGGAATGGCTTCTGGTGCTTCTCATGTTGGATCGAGTGCAAATCAAGATTAAAGGGCTGCAAAACAGTGCAGGCCGTCCAGTTTAGGTAGATGTGCAGAAGCCTGGGGTGCAAGGTAAGAGCAGAGAGTCTGCTTACCCCGCTCTTTGCAATGCAGCATTTCGCCACTCATCACAGGGCTTCGGTGCAAGCAGTTGAAGTGGAGGGAGTGGGCTCCTGCCCCTCTGGCATCAGTCGATTCCACGGGTGAAGGCGCAGGCATGATCCTGCTATATAAGGGGTCCCTTGGGTGTGGTGCCGGCTCTCGCCTTCTGGTGCTCTATGCCACAGGAAGTAGCCACGCTAGCCAATCGTGGCCTATAAGCATCGTGCCTGGTTGCTAGGCAACCATGATGCCAGGTGAGCGCCGGCCATTTTGTAATGGCTTCTGCTGCTTCTCTTGTCGGATCGAGTGCAAATCAAGATTAAAGGGCCGCAAAGCAGTGCAGGCCGTCCAGTTGAGGTAGATGTGCAGAAGCCTGGGGTGCAAGGTGAGAGCAGAGAGTCTGCTTACCCCGCTATTTGCAATGCAGCATTTCGCCACTCATCACGGGGCTTCGGTGCAGGCAGTTGAAGTGGAGGGAGTGGGCTCCTGCCCCTCCGGCATCAGTCGATTCCACGGGATGAAGGCGCAGGCAGGATCTTGCTATATAAGGGGTCCCTTGGGTGTGGTGCCGGCTCTCGCCTTCCAGTGCTCTATGCCACAGGAATTAGCCGCGCTGGCCAATCGTGGCCTGTTAGCATCTGGCCTGGTTGCTAGGCAACCATTATGCTAGGTGAGCACCAGCCATTTTGTAATGGCCCCTGGTGCTTCTCGTGTCAGATCGATTGCAAATCAAGATTAAAGGGCCTCAAAGCAGTGCATTACGTCCAGTTGAGGTAGATGTGCAGAAGCCTGGGGTGCAAGTTGAGAGCAGAGAGTCTGCTTACCCCGCTATTTGCAATGCAGCATTTCACCACTCATCACGGGGCTTCGGTGCAGGCAGTTGAAGTGGAGGCAGTGGGCTGCATTGTCAAGCTGCATTTCTGCCAATATCAAATTGTTATGCTGGAGGTGATGCCAGAATCCCTTTACGTTACGTCTGTTTTTGCACCTGCAAGAAACGTAGTGGAATCCATGGGAATGATGTTAATTCAGACCACCATTCACGTATGTGGCAGGGTGAATTAACAACTGCTTTTGGTAAGGTGTGCACAATGGCACAGAAACGCAGGAGCACCTGGAATTCCGCCCTCACAGAAGTGTGAGCTTTGATGCTGTTGCTGTCACCGTCCATTTCAACAGAAGTGGCAAAACACAAGACAAAACGGCATTGCCCAAATTATCAATAAATATACACTAAATACAACAGTTGCTACAGGGAAATCAATGAAGTAAAATCCTCGGGGAGAGAGGGGCGTTTGACATGAAGTGGCAAAAAAATAAACAGAAAGGAAAGATGAGAGTAAGGGAAGGAGGAAACGTTAAGAAGGGAATCACGGGAACTAAGAAAGGTAACTACTTAAACATGGAAGGAAAGGGCACTGTGACCAACAAAGCAATCAAACAAAACGAGGGATGCATTTAACAGAATGTAAAGACTGGTCTGATAAAAGTATTCTATATATGTTTAATACAAAGATGGTGCATTTAAAATGTTCGTGGAAAGGAAAAATGAAAAAAGGAAGGTGAAAAGGGAAGTAGATGCAGAGAAGAGAGGCTGGACAGAAACATAAAGAAAGAAATAAATGTTGGAAAGAAGCAAAAACACAAGCAGGACAGTCAACAAGCCAAGGGCATAACATGAAACATGAGATAGAAACGCAAAATAACAGTTGGTAAGTAAAGGGAAGACATCTAGAAATCTAGATGTGATTTCCTAATGGTTAATAAGAAGGGTCTTCTCTCTCCAGCCACTGTCGGAAAACCCTTCGGCATTCCCTGGTAATGCCCATATTTATGCATCCTTGCCACAAAAGTAGCGAAATTGTTTTGCGAGTGCTATTGCCGTCTGTTAATTAGCAAACCCGTTTGTGTTCATGAAATGGCAGATGGCAAATAGTGAATATATGCCATTTGTCGAAGTGACTTGCTATTTGTGATTTGAATTGCTCAGAATCATCAAAGAGCAAAAACGTGTCATTGGCCAAACGTTTGCCGTCTCTAAACGCAAACAGCAAGAAACAAGTCCATGATAGCTCGGTAAACAGTCCAACTTCCAACTATCAAAAGGTATAAAATGCAGCAATGGTGCCACCCAAAACTTCAGCACATTGTGAAAAATAGATCGGGGGTCGTATGATGCAGGGAGCGGGGTTTGGGTGGGTTCTCATTTACTGGCAGAGGTATGTCACTGGCAGCGAATTATGATGCTTGCAATGGTCATCAATTCATAGCACAGAGCTGGGGAATGGAGGAGAAAGACCACGTGCACCTCGTGCAGCAGCACATTGATGTGGACCACACTGCATTTCCGCCCACATCAAATTGCTATGCCGGAATCCCCTGTACGTTCCGCCTGTTTTTGCACCTACATGAAAGCTATTGGAACCCATGAGGATTATGTCAATGCAGCCCAGCATCCATGTACGTGGCAGGCAGAATTGCTTTTGGTAGGGTGTGAACAAAGTCACTGAAATCCAGGAGCACCTGGAATTCCGCCCTAACCAAAACAAATCTAAATTGCACAGGGAGGACTGCTGACACACAAGTGTGAGAAGTCCCTGGGGGGCCGGGCTTTTTTAAACCTCCGGATTGTAAAAGTGAAAAAACAAGGCCTAAGCCCTTTACAGTTTACGTTTGCTAGCCAGAGATGTTAGCGCCATTTAAAGGTGGAGTGCGGGCACAAAGCCTAATATTCATTTCTGTGTTGCGCTCCTGCTCCACCTTCAAAGAGCACCATGGTGCTCCACCCGCAAATCATTTCTTGCTGGCAAATAACAAAAAGATTCAGATAGAATGTGCCTGTCTTTTTCACCTGGTAAAAGCATTTTGGTTGCATGGAATTGATTGTAAATGCTGCCTGCAAGCAAAGGGCAAGCGCCCTTTCTCCCCATCGTGAGGTGCAGCCTACCAGCAACCACAGCCGATCGATACAACCTGCCCGCACGTGCCACTACGTGCAGACCAGCTGCTTCTATCCTCTTGGTAAGGGGCTTCGTGATTCTTATAAATATTTCCTGAATCCGAATTATGAGGGATGCACGACCGGATAATTGAGCGCTGATCTAGCTACACCGTGTCCTGTGATCTGGCATTTCATCTCGCCTGACCTGTGCATGGTGGGCACAACGCGGCGCCAAAGCGAGTTTCTCGCCTCGTTGCCCAGCAACTGAAGTCTTTTATTGCTGACATCTGCCGGCAGGCGGAAACGCCGACGGCCACCTACTAAGGCCCATACCAAGGCCCTGTTTGCCCCCTGGGGGCGCCCCACACTACCTCTTCACCAACATCATTCCGGGCCATGACTCAATGCTACATACACCGCGCAGGTCTGATAATCTCACTCCTGTAAGCGAGTACTAACGTGAGTAGTAGGCGCCTGAAATCATATTTGCACACTATGTACTCTGCTTTCCCTTCGTTCTATCCACCAAACTAACATTAACTATGCCTTCTGCTTGGCACACGTGAACATGAAAAAGTGCCTGACACGAAAATGCCCTCTTCTCTGAAATGATGGTGAACTATTGTCCAGACTAAAGATATCATTGCCAGACACCCTCTGTCCCAACAGGACATCCCCACCCTCTCTGGTCCCCCCGTGTTGTTCCCTTGTACACCCCCCCTTCCTGCACACAGGAGTCTGTCCTGATACATTCTGGTTTCACCATCACCATTTTGTGGCCAAAGCTGGATTTTACTTTTATGGACTTCATTGATTCACGGTGCGTCACCATTTCTCAACTCTCATGCTGGACTTCATTTGCATCTTGTACTCATGGTGGCCCTGAATCATGCTGTTCCATCTTCATCTTGTATCCTGGCTTGCAACATTATGTGTTACTACTGACTTCTGCAATTGTATTCGCTCTCCTCTCTTGCTTCTCCACTCTTTTTGACTGCTTACTCTCTGTTCTCTCCTCCCCTCCCCTCTCCCTTTTCCCATCTCCTCCCCTCCTCCCCTTACTTTCTTCTATGTACTTACTCTATCAGAATTGTCCCTGGACCTACTATGATAGCAACCTCGTCTGTCGCTCCCTAATCCCCTTACTGTTGCCCCGCCTCCTTCCAGCACTATCTGAAACATTGTCAGGCCTAGTACAATAGTCGCTTGTTTTGTCTCTCCTCTCCCTTTCTGCACCCCTCTCCCTCACCTTTTGTTTTCCTCCGGCTCTACCAGAAATGTCGTCAGGCCTAGTACGGTTGTCACCTGTCTGTTTCCATTTCCTTCCCACTCTCCCCTCCCTTCCTTATCTATGTCTTAACACTTGCACTATCTGAAATGTTGTCGAGCCGAGTATGATAGTTAATTTCACATCCTTACTGTTCATGGCCTGTAAGAATGTCGTTGTATTTTCCCTTGTTCCCTTCCTTGCCTTGAAGCGCTTTGAAACACATTGTGTATAGGCGCTATATAAACTATCATATCATATCATGCCTTTCTCTCACCAACTCCCTGTTTCAAATGTGGCCTTATCCGCCTTACTACTGTGCCTTCAGCCAGTCTCTCTAGCAAATGTGCCTATGCCCCTAATTGTATTACTACTTTGCCCTATTTCACGCTAGCCTATGGTAGTGTATATGCCTGTGCCACTATTTGCATTATTACTGTGCCCTACTTCACACTAGCCTATGGTAGTGTATATGCCTGTGCCACTAGTTGCATTATTTCTGTGCCCTACTTCACACTAGCCCATGGTAGTGTATATGCCTGTGCCACTATTTGCATTATTACTGTGCCCTACTTCACACTAGCCTGTGGTAGTGTATATGCCTGTGCCACTAACTGCATTATTACTATGCCCTACTTCACACTAGCATATGGTAGTGTATATGCCTGTGCCACTAACTGCATTATTACTGTGCCATGTCACACACTAGCCTATTGCTAACCGTGTATGCTCCTGCCCTCACGACCTAGACCATCCATGGCAGGCCTACAGCTGACTATCATTGCACTCTCCTTTTACATCTATCACTTCCACATCACCTCCTTACCCCTTCTAAAAAGCAAGATGCAGCACCCAACAAGCTCTCCACCCATCTCCAACATACCATATAGCACCACTGGCCCACCTCATCCCTCTGATTTTCACCTCACATCCACTCACTGCAACATTAATCTCAGAAATTCCTTCTTAGGCTACCGTACCCCCCATCACCGTGTAAGAAACACCAATAACCACACACAAAAGACCCCTCATGACAAGCCAAACCTTCCACAAGACACTCCTCTACTCGCCATCGTCAAACTCAATTGCACGCTCATAAATGCCCGATCCCTCATAGCACACGCACTTGAGATAGCAGACCTCATACTAGCCAACAACTTCAACCTTCTAGCAGTAACTGAAACCTGGCTACATCCAGCAGCAGGTCCCACCGTCATGCTCGCAGTTCCTAACAACTACACCATCACCAAAGTTGACAGTACTTCCAGTAAAGGGAGAGGAATTGCTTTCATTTCCAAAACCCATCTATGCCTAAGAGAATTCGCCTCACTACCGTTCCCATCCGGAGAACTCATATCCGTAAAATTGCCACTATCCACCCAAAGCACTCTTCTAATTCACTTGATCTATAGCCATCCAGGCCCTACCTCAACATTTGAAGAAGACACCCCTAACTTACTCTCCCACCACACCAAACCAACCTCTAAAATCCTACTGTTAGGGGACCTAAACCTAGGATAAAACGACCCCTTGGACTCTCACGTTCTAATTGTGGAACAAACCCGTGTGGAACTAGGATTCAAACAACATACGGAAGGACCCACGCACTGCAAAGGCAGAACCCTTGACTGGATCACCAACCTTAACTGCAACTTGAACATACTCTCAATAACACTTGTGCCTGGTCCGACCACCACATCATCCATTTCGAATTAGATGCCTCCACACACACCCCTCCGGTATCTTCCCAAGCTTCCCCAGCAGCTACTAGGAATAATAAGGCCGTCATCCTGGAGACCATTCGCCCCCTCATTTAACCTATCATCAACCCCTCTCATGAAATGGAACTAGGTCCTGAAGCGCTAGTTCACATGTTCAGCAAAAACCTACTGCTAGCACTAGACCAAATCGCCACTATCAAAGATAGAAAACCGAAACAACCTAAGCAACTCAACAAGTGGGTTACCCCAAAACTAAAAGCACTGAGGAAATCTAAAAGATCAGCTGAAACCATCTGGCAAAAAAAACCATCACCCCAAAATAAAGACATCTTCAAGACAGCTGCCACCACTTACAAAAAATCCATTATCAAAACCAAAAGTAACACTTTCAACAGCAGAATACAAAATGCAACATCCAATGTGAAAGAACTCTTCACCATTCTCAGGGAACTGGAAACACCCATCCCTCCCCAATCTTCCTGTGTCAAAGACGCCACATGGTGTGCCAAGATACAAAAGTCACTTCTAGACAAAAAGGCCCTATTCCAAACTAAAATAGAAGCCAAAGACTCCTCATAGCCACCAAAGGTACTAATAACTCAAACCAAAGCCACCAACCCCACTCCAACAACCCTGATCTCTTTGAATTTGCCCTGGTTATTACCACATAGGTTGAAGCAATTATTGCCAGCCTCAAACCATCTAAATGCCAAGGTGACATCTGTCCAGCGTCCATCATCAAAGAAGGAGCCAAAGACTTTGCCCCCTTCATCACCTCTCTTATTAACACTTCATTTACCTCCTGTTCAGTACCCAAGAATCTCAAAGATCCCTGGGTCAACCCGCTTATCAAGAAACCTACTCTAGACCCAAGCATCCCTACCAACTACCGCCCTATAACCACTGTCCCTTTCCTGCTAAAAATTCTTGATAAAGAAGCTTACATCCAAATTCAGAACCACCTTGAAACCCACAATCTTCTAGGCCTCTGCCAATCTGGCTTCAGATCTAGACACGGCACTGAGACAGCCCTTCCAGAACTGAAGATCCAAATGAACGAGTCCAAAGATAAAGGCCAACCATCCCTCCTCCTACTCCTGGATCTCTCTGCAGCCTTCGACCTAGTTGACCACAACATCTTAACATTACACCTAACCACCTCAGCCTCCTTCTCACCCAATACAGCCAAATGGATCCAATCCTTCCTCTCTGAAAGATCGATGAGGGTTTTCCCAGATAATGCCTCAGCCGACCCATCCCCTATCACATGCGGAGTCCCCCAAGGCTCCTGTGTCTCCCCCACCCTTTATAACATCTTTACGAAGATGTTATTTGACCTCCTGGATGACATGAATGTTTTATACACCAACTACGCTGACGATACGCAGATCCTCATCACACTCACTGGCACTTATGATAAGGATTCTTCATACCTGAATGAAATCTATAGTAAGATCCAAGACTGGATGGCAAAACATGGGTTTTGTCTAAACAACAACAAAAAAACAAGCTGCTACTCATTGGAACCAAACAACACCTCAATAAACTCAACCCCCAATACAATTCATTCAATATCAACGGAAACCTTATCAAGGTCTCCAATAACACCAAAACAGTAGGGGCCTCATTATCGCCATGGTTGCCTCCAAAACCTTACCGATTCTGCCATGGTGAATGGAGCAATTACCGCCCCATTCCAAGGTTGGTGGGGGCGGTAATTCCCCATTCACCATGGCCTTTCCCCATTCCCATTTTAGCCCCGATAGGGCTCAATGGGAATGGAGAGGGCTTTAATAACGGTACCGCAAATTGTGGTACCGTTATTACCTCTTATGTCCCTTTGCGGGTCCCCTCCTTAACGGCTGGTTCTACCAGCCGTTAAGGGAGGACCCGCAAAGGGACCTCGGAATAGGGCGGTAAGGGATTAACGGCACCGGTGCCCCTACCGGTACCAGTAATCCCTTACTGCCCGGGTCGTAATGAGGCCCTAGGTGTCTACCTTGACTCCACCCTGACACTCTCAAGACAAGTTAATGCCACGGCCTCCGCATCGACCTACACCACTAAACTAATAACAGCCTGCAGACCCTTCCTATCTTCACAAAGCTGTATCATCTTAGCTAGAGCTTTGATACTTTCTAAACTTCACTACTGCAACTCACTATACTTAGGTACCAGTAAGCAAAACATCCACACACTCCAAATTGTACAAATTAACGCTCTTAGAGCAGCCCTCAGCATCCCACGCACTGACCACATATCCCAGGCAAGACAGACAGCCAATTGGCTCCCAATAAAAGACAGAATTACCTTCAGAACCCTCATGATCACCCACAAGTTACTCAACAACATAGCCCCTAAATACCTGGTTGATAAATTCTGCCCTAGAACATCCTCTAGACCCACTAGAGCCATCTACGCTCACTGCCTTAACATCCCCAAATACAGACTCCAAAAATCAGGCAGTACCAGTTTCCCAGTCCTAGCGGCTAAAACATGGACCTCTTTGGCCCCAGCGCTGAGATGAACACTCCTTCCTTGCCTTCTGTTTTAAAATCAAAGCTTGGCTCTCCACCACAACCTAACACAACTATACTAACACTCATGAGCCAGCAAGGACCGCAACCGCCTAACCCAGACCTAATGTGTAAATACCTGTACAATGTTTGTAAATTTATGTACATTTTATTTCCTCTTCCTCTCACCCTCTCTATTGTTTACCGTCGTGAATTACTGAGTGTATTTCTGTATCTGCATGTAACTTCTCCACAAGCCTAAAGCGCCTAGCTACCTCAGGGTTCAGCGCGCTATATAAGCAAATAAAACAAACAAACAAAAGCATAATTTGCAGGCGCCATTTGCACATTTTGCAAATAGGATTTTGAAAGTGAAGAAGAAAGGCAACGGGCCTCATTACAAGTTTGGCGGTCCGATAGTAACGGTGCCGGTAAGCCACCAGCACCGTTACTGGACCAGCAAACTACGAGTTGTACTCGCCGGTGCCTTTATGCCCGCCAGGTCTGACCTGGCAGGCATAAAGGCCCCCGCGAGTACAACTTGACGGATGCACCTGCACCATTCTGAATGGTGCTGGTGGATCCGAGCTCCCCATTCCAATTGGGGCCTGTCGGGCTATAATGGGAATGGGTAGAATTTTTTACCAGCACCCGCGAAGGGTCCGGCTGGGCCGTAATGACGCGGTAATTGCCCATTCGTGGGTGCCGGTAAAATAATGATTCTGGCGGCAGCCATGCCTGTGTTACAGGCACGGCTACCGCCAGTGTCGTAACGACTCGAATGGGGTCATTTTCTCAAGGGTGGTTGTGAAAATGAAGGCATAACAGCTGTTATTCTTTTGCACCTTCATTTTTGCTCCACCCCGTTTTCGAGTGCTCACGTGTCAAGAAGGGACAGGAAGTGGGGCTTACCTCTCTGCCAGTGCTTTTGTAATTTCACCCGCGGTGGCCTTCTTACTAACGCTTGCAGAGCACTAGATCCCAAATCACGCTGTTGTGATACTGTTGTAGCTATTCCCAACAGACGCACGTATTACCTTGTTATGACACTCGATTCTGAACTACCTTAATTAAGCACAGTGCTTTTTAGTTACTGCTAGTTCTATTTTACTTTGCTTACACCAATTACTTGCAAACCCTGATTAGTTGTTAGCTCTACTGCACTTGCCTGTGCTAGTCTGTGATACCAGCCACTGATGCTGTATTTACCCTCTACTTTATACTGCATGATACAGTCACTCGTGGCTTTCCACAGCTCGCGTTACTTTAACTCCCATTACCACAACGCTCTTAGCAATCATTCAGATGCGTTTCATGACACAGTGAGGTGCTTTCTTTACTCACCCACGTGTCTTAGACTTGGTTCTATCTGGACCAATATGTTTATATTTATATATATTACTTCTACCTTTTACAGGTGTACCCTACATCAACACTCCGCATTAAGTTGCCTGTACACACAAAGCTGTACGGTTACACAGCGAGTTGAATAAACCTACCCACATTGAGTGGTTGTGCTATACCATCTAATTTACAGGCACTTTTACTGACTGCTGGCTTTTCGCATCCATAGATGATAGACTACCTATATGCCCCCTTCTTTATATCCACAGGGATTGTGGTGACTGCCTTGTAGCATTTCTGCCCAGCCACCCCCGGACGCCCTTCCTACTCAATAATACGGTAAGCGCCCATGTTATACCACAACAAACTATTGCTGTGGTTAACCAGATAGGTGACCCTCACTAATTAGGTCCCTTTCTTGTGTTTTATGTACAGGTCTGGTCTAGACGCCCTTCCTCTACTAAACAGAGAAGAGAATTGTGAACAAGTTATATTGCAACTGTTCTACTGGGGAACTTCACCCTCCATGTCAACCCGCTCTTTAAACATCTGACACTCAGTTATTGACTACTGAACTGCCCTGTAACCACAAATTTAGTAACAACCCCCTCTGGGTCCTTATTATTTTTTGGAAACACTATACTTCCTGTAACAAAATTATCTTTCAGAGGAACGAAACATGTAGGGTTTATGTCAACATTAATATTAAATGTTTTGAACGAGATTAATGCCCTCAAAGGTTGCTTATAAGATCAGTACAAGACAAAAGTACCAACCATAGAGTAACCAGAATTGTTTAGTACTCTACTTTTTGGGGTTTCCTTTTGTTTTTTCTACATGTGGTTTTCTAATATGGTTATTAGACCTTTGCTTTAAATTGACACCAATGTTGCATCCAAGTATTTGTACCTCGAGTGTGTTGTTAAATAGGTGTGTTTCTATTTATTTTTGCTCTCTACATTTCTTACACCCTACACCTCGTATAGGTAGACCCCCTGGAGGCTTTCTACCATTATAAGGTCACAGGTGCACAATGTCACTTTATGAGATTTTTAATGATTTTTATGATGTTTTATTATAACTGTTTTTTTATAAATATGTATTAAAATTGCTATATTTTTTGATTATTTTTAGTGTGACTTGGTTGAATTCTCCATACACACAAATACCTGATGTCAAGAGTGTAAACATGTGACCCTTCCCCTATAAGTCTAGTGATCTGCTTCACTGTGCTGTACCTGACCTTAAGAGGCAGGGAGTTTGTTTTTCTTATGTTAGATATCTCAATATCTGGTTTACTCCCCCGTCCTTGATACTTATAGTCCCTCAAGCGTTGTATAAGTCAGGTAAATGAGTGCCAGGTGGAAAGTAATGAGTGAAAAGCAATAAAAGATAGGCACATAATGGACAGAGGACAGTGCCTACGAAACAGCAAGGAGAAAGCGGGTTAAACTGTGAATGACTCCAATGCTCAAAAAGGGGTCTATGTCTCAAGAAAGAGCTCCACTACACAGTATTTGACTTTGGGGGCAAAGAAGACATGGGGCAAAGAATACTCCAAATGTGTGACTACACAGTGGCAGTGGCTAGAGAGGCAAACTAGGGAAGGGAATTAAAATATTCCACTACATCGATGTAGTAGATATTGGGTTAACTGTCAAAGGGAAATGTCCAACATGAAAAGGATATGATTCACAGGAGATCATGAGAAAAAATAAATATGTAAAAAGGAATCAAACTCTCATCCAGGTGGTGGCAAGAGTTGGGGAGGAAGAGTAGACTGCCGTGGTGTGATGGTTAGTAGTATTAGTTGAAGCAGTTGGGTCTCTTTCCTTAGAGCATAGGTCGCAAACAGTAAGTCACGTGAGGGAAGGAGGAAGGTTGTCTGCATGATAATGGCCTTTCATATTTGTGATACATTTGGGTCAGAACGACCTACTAAAAGAGGGAAGGTGTGCACTTTCACAGGCAATATGGGGGACTTTGGTATGTCTGGCCGGTATTTTGGGCATTGGGCATCAGGTTTGGCAATCCCATTTCAGGGCAGATTGTTGCACAAAATCAGAAATGTATAATTTGCAAAACATTTGACATGATTGTAGATGGCTGGAAGTAAGGAGTAGATGGGGGATACTTAAGTTTCCTTTTTTTAACACAATGTTGAAAGAATACCAAAGTTGGTTGTCAGACCTAAAATAGGATGAGAGAGGGTTAGGCCATTTGTGCTTATGTCCTCAGACATGGGAACCGGGTGACAGCAACAAATACAAACTATAGGCATAGGCAATAGGCTAAGGAATCCTAAAGATAGAAAGTTGCAATCATTTACATGTGTGTACCAAGCAAACGCATTACATAAAATAGAAGGTGTTCTCACAGCCCTTAAAAATACCCTAAATGCATCGATCCTAAACATGCAAGCTGATCCGCAGGGGCGCAATTTATTTATCCATATCACAATAGAACAATAACGAATATATGCGCCGCTAACTCGG
This sequence comes from Ambystoma mexicanum, assembly GCF_040938575.1. Taxonomy (NCBI): domain Eukaryota; kingdom Metazoa; phylum Chordata; class Amphibia; order Caudata; family Ambystomatidae; genus Ambystoma; species Ambystoma mexicanum. The sequence continues at coordinate 669,955,068 of NC_090930.1, read as the reverse complement.
GACAGGATGGATTTCTACAAAGGGTTCTCTCATGATTACAAAAATGTCCTAAGCGAGAAATAATTCTAACCGGAAACCTTAATCTAGCATGGGTCCTGCAGGTAGACAAGCCTTTGGGGACACCGCAGGAAATGTTAGCTCCTTCAAAGGCCTTAAAACCTACATGTGACGTACAGGCTCTGAGAGACACACAGCGACTAATAAAGAGAGAAGAACAGCGGTTCACCTATTATTCGTACCTTCATAGGTCACTCTCAAGAATAGATTACATTTGGGTCTCTGCCAGATTAATGGGTATTGTGAAGGATCTCGAACTTGGATCTTTCTCACTATCAGACCTTGCACCGATAACGGCTATAACAGATATTCAGAAGAAAGTGTACCCTATGGCAATTTAATTTCCCAGCTGATACCTTAAAAGAGCATGTATTAGCGGATATGATAGCAAAGAAAATGGACACATAGTTTGAAGAAAATGCTCCAATGGGGGTTTCACAGGAGATGTTATGGGACACTTTCAAATCAGTTATAAGAGGTGAACTAGTAGCGATAAAGGCTCAAAGGGAGAAGCAGTGCACCACACCATTAGAGCAAGGACTAGAGGAACAGCAAAAGGGGATTATGCATGCCCCAGCATCAAAACAACCAAAAGCACTTCAGAAGTCATTCAAACAGTTCAGAGGGCCACCAGATTTAATTTTCACATATAGGGCAGAGAAATCTTTATTGTTTGCAAAACAGAGATATTACGTGAATGCAAATAAGGCAGCTTGTATGCTAGCGAGGCAACTAAGAGAAAGTACCTCAGCCCAAATTATATCAAACTTAACAACAAAAGAGGGAGAAATAGTTACAGAGAATTTAAAGATAGTCAATGCATTCGCAGAATATTACAAAGCATTGCACTCCATGGATTTCCCAGATAAATCGTCTCAAAAGGAATACCTATGCTCAATTTTACTTCAAAAGATTACACATTTGGAAAGGGAAGTTCTAGACAGTGACATTTTGGAAGAAGAGTTAGAAGCAGATATGAAATCTCTCCTTTTAAATAAAGCACCACGTCCGGATGGTTTACCAGCTCTATTTTACAAAAAATATAAATTCAGATTAGTACCGAGACAAACTACGCTGTTTAATTCCTTTAGTATGAAGGGGGTATAAGTACAACAATGAAAGAGGCAAAAGTAGTAGTATTTCCGAAACCCTATAAAGATTTAACCAGCTGTGGATCCTATAGGCCCATAGCATTGATCAATATAGACGCACAAATATACACAAGTCTTGGCAAGAAGATGAAGAGAATGTCTCCCGAAACTGGCAGGGACAGATCAATGAGGATTTATTCTGGGGTGGCAAATATTTAATAAAGTTAAGCAGGTCTGCCACTTAATAGAGAAGATTTCGATCAATTGCACACTAGTGCTTTGATCGGGAGGATTGGTCATTCCTTTTTCAGACTTTAGAACACATGGGGTTTGGATCCAGATGTATTGAAATGATTCAGGCTAATTACAGACCCCCCTCTATGCGTCTATCAGTTAATGGCCATGTTTCAAATCACAGAGAAATAACTGGGGGAACTAAACAAGGATGCCCTCTATCACAATTACGTTTTGCTTTGTATTTAGAACCTTCTCTCTCAAGGATCACTTAAGGGGATATGCTTAGCAGGAGTAGAACATAAGAATTTGTCATTCACCGACGATATGCTACTAAATTTACTAACTTTAACAGAATCGAAGGCTTCCCTTGAAGCCATGCTGCTGGAATTGGAAGAATTTGGAAAGGTAGCTGGCCTAAAAATAAATACGCAAAAATCAGAAATGTTGAACTTATCACTGCAACAAAACCAGCTTAATCTTATTGGACAGTCTTCTCAGCTCAGGTGGGACCAGGAGGGTATTAAATATTTGGGGGTAACTATTACCAGAACAGAAGATCAGCTTTATGCAGCAAAGTATCCACATTTACTTTGTCAAATTAAAACAGATTTATTTATTTAAATGGTGTCCGCTGTCCATTTCCTGGTTGGGGAGGATCGCATTCGTTAAAATGATAGTACTAACAAAGGCACTCTATTACTTTCAGGCTCCCCCCATACCTCCCCCAAAGTCTTTCTTCAAATCTCTGAACAAAACACGCTCTGTTTTTATATGGCAGAACAAAACACCTCAGATAGACATCAATACCCTATTGGCAACAAGGAGTAGGAGGGGGCTCGGTTTATACCATATCAGGAAATATTTTGAGGCTACACAGTTAAGAGCAGTATGAAAATGATTCTCATGGGACACCTCTAAGACATGGTTAAAAAAGGACGAAGCAATTGCTGGAACACCACTTAGAGGGATACTCCGGCTGCAGAAAACAGATAGGCCACCCAATGTACGGATTACTCATATATTGTCTCTTGTCCCTGACACATGGGATTCGCTACTTGCACAAGGAGCATTGTTGACAAATCCAGCTCCCTTTACACTCCTTTTTAATAATCCTCAGTTTAGAACAGGGCGCATTTAAACAGTAGCAAAAGGTAGGTTGCCTACAAATAAGAGATATGATGCAGAGGCAGGAGATCTAACATGCAAAAAATGTATAGGAGTGAGTTAAAGTGAAAGGCTCCGGTATTATCAATTGTGGCATTGGATATCGGAGCCAATTATTAAGGCCGCCCCTACCAGACCTTTTACCCCTTTCAACAAATTGATTACCACACACTGTGGTACAAAAAAAACAATATCGTCTCTGTATGAGATTGGCGTGGATTGTAGCAAACAACATCAATGGCCATACATGAAGAAGTGGGACGCAACCTTATGTACAGTTTCAAGGAATCAGTGGTAATATCTCTGGGCAACTATAACTAAGTTGATACGCTCCATCCAATTGAGAGAAATCTGGTACAAAATAACTTTGCAGTGGCATTATACCCCTGAAGCTAATATAGAATATACCCCAAAACATCCCCCAATTGCTGGAGGGGTGTTCAGCAAAAGGAGACTAGGCTCACATATGCTGGGGGGGTGCCTAGTGATACAGCTTTTTTGAGAAGCACTAACAAAACAAATAGGAGACATGCTCAACATCGACATAGGGTGGGGTGTTAGGGATTGGATGCGCGGACTGTGGGATCCAGACAATTATCTACAAAAGCACAAAAGAAAGTGCTTAAGATTTTACTAATAGCAGTAAGGATTGTACTGGCACAAAACTGGAAAGAGAAACACCAACCAACTGATTTTGACTAGCTTAAAAAAGTTTTAAACTTTTTAGCGATGGAATGGGTAGCGTAGAGTATTCAGGGGGATGGTGCTGCGATCAGGCATGGTTGGGGGCAGGTTCTATCATACCTTCCGAGTGTTCATAAAATACTGTGGTGTCCGCATGAACTCAGGATATTCACTGAGGATAAAGGGATTTTAGGGCAGTTGATAAAAGGTACTGAAGAGACCTGTGATGATCAAAGGGGGTAGCGGTGGAAGAGGGTTTATTGGAGGGGAAGGGGAATGTTAGGTTTTATTTGTGTAAAATTGTTAAATGCCAATAAAACAATGTGTATCGAAAACATGTGTGCTGTTACTGCTATGAGTCCCGCAGAGATTCGTAGATGAACATTAAAATCAAGAGTGTAATTTGCAGGCCTGCCATGTGTCCCCTTTAATCTTCTCACGCCATTAGATGCTCCAAAGAGCTCCAATTTCAAAGAAACGTCTCAAAGAAAAATGAGCTATTTATGTTGCCAGCCCTGGATGTTCGACAGGCCTCCCTGCTGCTTATCTGACAGTTTCTTCATGTGATCATAGCCATCCTGAGAGCCGATCAATCGGCTCTTCAGCCAGTAGCGCTTGTACCAGAAATGGGCCTGTTTGAGGATGAAGGTGTTGTCATCAACTAGATTGGCTGAGTGGACATCATCTGTCCTAAAGCTAGCATTGCAAATATAATTAATTATAAAAAGGCATATGTACATTCATCTGTCATCAAGCAGATACATTTGGTGCAGTTTGTCTTTGCTTCACCTTAACCCCAGGATTTCTGCTATCTTGCCTCACCCCCATTTGTCTGTTCTTAAGGTCATAATAGTGGCCATGTTATTACAAATGTACTTCATTTATTTTTGGCCAGGCCACTGCACAAGGTCTGTGATCGTCACAACAACATCCATTGTTTTCAGTGCAATGCTGATATTTAACGTATGAAAGAATATTTGTGAAATGGGAAACATATTCCCTGTGGTCACATTTCCATTCCTGCAACACTTTCCAATTGTGTCTCTCAAAGGGAAGTCAGAGTGTACAGGCCCGGGATTTTCAGCTCTGGAAGACCAGGTTTCTCATTAAAAAAGGCTATTATATACACTTTACCCTTTTGGGAGCCATCAGTGTGATGTAGTTTGCCTGTCAGAAAACAGCTGCAGCAAATGCAGACTTTTCGGCCAATCTAGAAGGTTATAGTGAGAAGAAAATCGGAAAACGCAATTCACTATACAATGTTCATTATTAATACTCTATGCCCTGTGTTCATTTATACCGCAGGCCATACATCTAGCGTTTTAATACAGCGTGTACAGCATTCACCCAAATGTTGAGGGTTGTGGATGCAAGTTTATTCTGTGCAAACTGTCCTTGGCCAAAACACACCACATCCACACATTCCAAACATTGACAACACACTATGTATATGTGGTAATATCAGATGTTCATGCTATCATTGACACTACTGTTAATACACAGTAAAAACACATAGAGGGTAATTCATAGTATTCAGCGCACAAGAGGCGCAGCTGGCTCACAGTGTGCGCGTGCGAATTTCTGCGCCAGCCGCGTGCGGTAAAATCCATTTCCGCGCACAGCGTATTCATGGATTTTTGTTTCCAAAGCCAGCTGTGGCGCAGAGTGGCGCAGCGATCCTGCAGCAGCGCCAGTTACGCCCCCAACCCCTCCCCATGCGCCATGCACAGTGCACAAATCCCGTACACGGCGCACAGGCCCCCAACCACAAAAACACCTGTAAAACTCCCCGCGTACCCCTCTGAATACACGTATATCGCTGCACGGGGAGTGTCACACGCAATTGTAGCAGGTACGTGTATAACAGGGGATTGTGGGAAGTTCCACACGTGAAATGCCCTGTGCGAGTGGGGTACTTTGAATTCCTGGGGTGCGCGGGAAGTATCACACGCGAAATGCCTTGTGCGAGTGGGGTACGTGTATTCCTGGGGTGCGCAGGAAGTTTCACACGCGATAGGCCCTGTGGAGTGGAGTACATGTATTCCTGGGGTGCGCGGGAAGTTTCACACGCAATTGGAGAGGGGAACGTGTATTTTGGGAGTGCGCTGGAAGTTTCACACGCGGAATGCCCTGTGCCGTGTATTCCTGGGGTGCACAGGAAGTTTCACACGCGATTGGAGCGGGGTACATGTATTTCGGGGGTGCGCAGGAAGTTTCACACGCGAAATGCCCTTTGCGAGATGGGTACGTGTATTCCTGGGGTGCGTGGGAAGAATCACACGTGAAATTCCCTGTGCGAGTGGGGTACGTGTACGCGGAAAGTTTCACATGCGATAGGCCCTGTGCGAGTGGGGTACGTGTATTCCTGGGGTGTGCGGGAAGTTTCACACGCGAAATGCCCAGTGCGAGTGGGGTAAATGTATTCCTGGGGTGCGCGGGAAGTATCACATGCGAAATGCCCTGTGCGAGTGGGGTACGTGTATTCCTGGGGTGCGCAGGAAATTTCACACGGGATTGGAGCGGGGTACGTGTATTTTGGGGGTGCGCGGGAAGTTTCACACGCGAAATGCTCTTTGCGAGTGGGGTACGTGTATTCCTGGGGTGTGCAGGAAGAATCACACGTGAGATGCCCTGTGCGAGTGGGGTACGTGTATTCCTGGTGTGCGCGGGAAGTTTCACACGTGATAGGCCCTGTGCGAGTGGGGTACGTGTATTCCTGGGGTGCGCGGGAAGTTTCACACGCGATACGCCCTGTGAGAGTGGGGTACGTGTATTCCTGGGGTGCACGGGAAGTTTCACATGCGATAGGCCCTGTGCGAGTTGGGTACGTGTATTCCTGGGGTGCGCAGGAATTTTCACACGCGATAGGCCTTGTGCGAGTGGGGTACGTGTATTCCTGGGGTGCGCGGGTAGTTTCACACGCGATAGGCCCTGTGCGAGTGGGGTACGTGTATTCCTGGGGTGCGTGGGAAGTTTCACACGCGATTTTGCTGTCAGAGCGGGGTACGTGATTTCAGGGGTGCGGGGGAGTCCTACACGTGAATTGGCAGTGTGGGTCCTCCCAGGTGTTCCCTCTACACCCTCCACGGCCCCTGCAGGCAGCCCACACCCCAGGGGTTGGGGTACGTGTATTCCTGGGGTGTGCGGGAAGTTTCACACGCGAAATGCCCAGTGCGAGTGGGGTAAATGTATTCCTGGGGTGCGCGGGAAGTATCACATGCGAAATGCCCTGTGCGAGTGGGGTACGTGTATTCCTGGGGTGCGCAGGAAATTTCACACGGGATTGGAGCGGGGTACGTGTATTTTGGGGGTGCGCGGGAAGTTTCACACGCGAAATGCTCTTTGCGAGTGGGGTACGTGTATTCCTGGGGTGTGCAGGAAGAATCACACGTGAAATGCCCTGTGCGAGTGGGGTACGTGTATTCCTGGTGTGCGCGGGAAGTTTCACACGTGATAGGCCCTGTGCGAGTGGGGTACGTGTATTCCTGGGGTGCGCGGGAAGTTTCACACGCGATACGCCCTGTGAGAGTGGGGTACGTGTATTCCTGGGGTGCACGGGAAGTTTCACATGCGATAGGCCCTGTGCGAGTTGGGTACGTGTATTCCTGGGGTGCGCAGGAATTTTCACACGCGATAGGCCTTGTGCGAGTGGGGTACGTGTATTCCTGGGGTGCGCGGGTAGTTTCACACGCGATAGGCCCTGTGCGAGTGGGGTACGTGTATTCCTGGGGTGCGTGGGAAGTTTCACACGCGATTTTGCTGTCAGAGCGGGGTACGTGATTTCAGGGGTGCGGGGGAGTCCTACACGTGAATTGGCAGTGTGGGTCCTCCCAGGTGTTCCCTCTACACCCTCCACGGCCCCTGCAGGCAGCCCACACCCCAGGGGACTACCCTGCACCCCTGGTCATGTCCTGCATGCCCCCCAGTCAAGCCTGATGTCACCTTGCACTACTGATCACCAACTCATGTCCCCCAGAACCCCCAAACCCCAGCAGTCAAGGGGCACATGCCAGCAGGCCCCCACTCATGTCCCACACATGTCCCCCCGCACCCCCACCACCCAGCAGTCAGGGGCAACTGCCAGCAGGCCCCCACTCATGTCCCACAAATGTCCCCCAACACCCCTACCCCCCAGCAGTCAGGGGGACATGCCAGCAGGCCCCCACTCATGTCACCCAGCACCCCCACCCCCCAGCAGTCAGGGGCACCTGCCAGCAGGCCCCCACTCATGTCCCCCAGCACCCCCACCCCCCCCACCCCCCAGAAGTCAAGGGCACCTGCCAGCAGGTCCCCACACATGTCCCCGAGCACCCCCACCCCCATCAGTACATGTCCCCCAGCACCCCCACCCCCCATCAGTCAGAGGAACCAGCCAGCAGGCCCCCACTCATGTCCCCCATATGTCCCCCAGCACCCTCACCCCCCATCAGTCAGGGGCACCTGTCAGCAGGCCCCACACATATCCCCCAGCACCCCACCCCCCATCAGTCAGGGGTACCTACCAGCAGGCCCCACTCATGTTCCCCAGCACCGCCACCCCCCATCAGTCAGGGGCACCTGCCAGCAGGCCCCCACTCATGTCCCACACATGTCCCCCAGCACCCCCACCCCCCATCAGTCAGGGGCACATGCCAGCAGGCCCCCACTCATGTCCCACTCATGTCCCCCAGCACCCCCACCCCCATCAGTCAGGGGCACCTGCCAGCAGGCCCCCACATATGTCCCCCAGCACCCCCACCCACCAGCAGTCAGGGGCACCTGCCAGCAGGCCCCCACTCATGTCCCCCAGCACCCCGACCCCCAGCAGTCAGGGGCACCTGCCAGCAGGCCCCCACTCATGTCCCACACATGTCCTCCAGCACCCCCACCCCCCATCAGTCAGGGGCACCTGCCAGCAGGCCCCCACACATGTCCCTCAGCACCCCCACCCCCCATTAGTCAGGGGCACCTGCCAGCATGCCCCACTCATGTCCCCCAGAACCCCGACCCCCATCAGTCAGGGGCACCTGCCAGCAGGCCCCCACTCATGTCCCACACCTGTCCCCCAGCACCCTCACCCCCCATCAGTCAGGTGCACCTGCCAGCAGGCCCCAGCTCATGTCCCACACATGTCCCCCAGCACCCCACCCCCCATCAGTCAGGGGCACCTGCCAGCAGGCCCCCACTCATGTCCCACACATGTCCCCCAGCACCCCACCCCCCATCAGTCAGGGGCACCTGCCAGCAGGCCCCCACTCATGTCCCACGCATGTCCCCCAGCACCCCCACCCGCCAGCAGTCAGGGGCACCTGGCAGCAGGCCCCCACTCATGTCCCACATATGTCCCCCAGCACCCCCACCCCCCAGCAGTCAGGGGCACCTGCCAGCAGGCCCCCACTCATGTCCCACACATGTCCCCCAGCACCCCCACCCCCCATCAGTCAGGGGCACCTGCCAGCAGGTCCCCACTCATGTCCCACACATGTCCCCCAGCACCCCCACCCCCCGTCAGGGGCACCTGCCAGCAGGCCCCCACTCATGTCCCACTCATGTCCCCCAGCACCCCCACCCCCCATCAGTCAGGGGCACCTGCCAGCAGGCCCCCATTCATGTCCCCCAGCACCCCCACCCCCCATCAGTCAGGGGCACCTGCCAGCAGGCCCCCACATATGTCCCATAGCACCCCCACCCACCAGCAGTCAGGGCCACCTGCCAGCAGGCCCCCACTCATGTCCCACACATGTCCCCCAGCACCCCCACCCCCCATCTGTCAGGGACACCTGCCAGCAGGCCCCACACATGTCCCCCAGCACCCCCACCCCCCATCAGTCAGGGGCACCTGCCAGCAGGCCCCCACTCATGTCCCCCAGCACCCCCACCCCCAGCAGTCAGGGGCACCTGCCAGCAGGCCCCCACTCATGTCCCACACATGTCCTCCAGCACCCCCACCCCCCATCAGTCAGGGGCACCTGCCAGCAGGCCCCCACACATGTCCCTCAGCACCCCCACCCCCCATTAGTCAGGGGCACCTGCCAGCATGCCCCCACTCATGTCCCCCAGAACCCCGACCCCCATCAGTCAGGGGCACCTGCCAGCAGGCCCCCACTCATGTCCCACACCTGTCCCCCAGCACCCTCACCCCCCATCAGTCAGGTGCACCTGCCAGCAGGCCCCAACTCATGTCCCACACATGTCCCCCAGCACCCCACCCCCCATCAGTCAGGGGCACCTGCCAGCAGGCCCCCACTCATGTCCCACGCATGTCCCCCAGCACCCCACCCCCCATCAGTCAGGGGCACCTGCCAGCAGGCCCCCACTCATGTCCCACGCATGTCCCCCAGCACCCCCACCCGCCAGCAGTCAGGGGCACCTGGCAGCAGGCCCCCACTCATGTCCCACACATGTCCCCCAGCACCCCCACCCCCCAGCAGTCAGGGGCACCTGCCAGCAGGCCCCCACTCATGTCCCACACATGTCCCCCAGCACCCCCACCCCCCATCAGTCAGGGGCACCTGCCAGCAGGCCCCCACTCATGTCCCACTCATGTTCCCCAGCACCCCCAACCCCATCAGTCAGGGGCACCTGCCAGCAGGCCCCCACTCATGTCCCACACATGTCCCCCAGCACCCCCACCCCCCATCAGTCAGGGGCACCTGCCAGCAGGCCCCCACTCATGTCCCACACATGTCCCCCAGCACCCCCACCCCCCGTCAGGGGCACCTGCCAGCAGGCCCCCACTCATGTCCCACTCATGTCCCCCAGCACCCCCACCCCCCATCAGTCAGGGGCACCTGCCAGCAGGCCCCACACATGTCCCCCAGCACCCCCACCCCCCATCAGTCAGGGGCACCTGCCAGCAGGCCCCCACTCATGTCCCCCAGCACCCCCACCCCCATCAGTTAGGGGCACCTGCCAGCAGGCCCCCACATATGTCCCATAGCACCCCCACCCACCAGCAGTCAGGGCCACCTGCCAGCAGGCCCCCACTCATGTCCCACACATGTCCCCCAGCACCCCCACCCCCCATCAGTCAGGGGCACCTGCCAGCAGGCCCCGACTCATGTCCCCCAGCAACCCCACCCCCAGCAGTCAGGGGCACCTGCCAGCAGGCCCCCACTCATGTCCCACACATGTCCCCCAGCACCCCCACCCCCCATCAGTCAGGGGTACCTGCCAGCAGGCCCCCACACATGTCCCCCAGCACCCCCACCCCCCATCAGTCAGGGGCAACTGCCAGCAGGCCCCCACTCATGTCCCCCAGAACCCTGACCCCCATCAGTCAGGGGCACCTGCCAGCAGACCCCCACTCATGTCCCACACATGTCCCCCAGCACCCTCACCCCCATCAGTCAGGTGCACCTGCCAGCAGGCCCCCACTCATGTCCCACACATGTCCCCCAGCACCCCACCCCCCATCAATCAGGGGCACCTGCCATCAGGCCCCCACTCATGTCCCACTCACGTCCCCCAGCACCCCCACCCCCCAGCAGTCAGGGGCACCTGGCAGCAGGCCCCCACTCATGTCCCACACATGTCCCCCAGCACCCCTACCCCCCAGCAGTCAGGGGCACCTGCCAGCAGGCCCCCACTCATGTCCCACTCATGTCCCCCAGCACCCCCAACCCCATCAGTCAGGGGCACCTGCCAGCAGGCCCCCACTCATGTCCCACACATGTCCCCCAGCACCCCAACCCCCATCAGTCAGGGGCAACTGCCAGCAGGCCCCCACTCATGTCCCACACATGTCCCCCAGCACCCCCACCCCCATCAGTCAGGGGCACCTGCCAGCAGGCCCCCACTCATGTCCCACTCATGTCCCCCAGCACCCCAACCCCCATCAGTCAGGGGCAACTGCCAGCAGGCCCCCACTCATGTCCCACACATGTCCCCCAGCACCCCCACCCCCATCAGTCAGGGGCACCTGCCAGCAGGCCCCCACTCATGTCCCACACATGTCCCCCAGCACCCCCACCCCCATCAGTCAGGGGCACCTGCCAGCAGGCCCCCACTCATGTCCCACACATGTCCCCCAGCACCCCCACCCCCCATCAGTCAGGGGCACCTGCCAGCAGGCCCCCACTCATGTCCCACTCATGTCCCCCAGCACCCCCACCCCCCGGCAGTCAGGGGCACCTGCCAGCAGGCCCCCACTCATGTCCCACTCATGTCCCCCAGCTCCCCCACGCCCCATCAGTCAGGGGCACCTGCCAGCAGGCCCCACTCATGTCCCACACATCTCCCCCAGCGCCCCCACCCCGATCAGTCAGTGGCACCTGCCAGCAGGCCCCCACTCATGTCTCCAGCACCCCCACCTCCATCAGTCAGGGGAACCTGCCAGCAGGCCCACACACATGTCCCCCAGCACCCCCACCCCCAGCAGTCAGGGGCACCTACCAGCAGGCCCCCACTCATGTCCCACACATGTCCTCCAGCACCCCCACCCCCCATCAGTCAGGGGCACCTGCCATCAGGCCCCCACACATGTCCCCCAGCACCCCCACTCCCCATCAGTCAGGGGCACCTGCCAGCAGGCCCCCACTCATGTACCCCAGCACCCCCACCCCCCATCACAGGTGCACCTGCCAGCAGGCCCCCACTCATGCCCCACACATGTCCCCCAGCACCCCTACCCCCCATCAGTCAGGGGCACCTGCAAGCAGGCCCCCACTCATGTCCCACTCATGTCCCCCAGCACCCCACCCCCCATCAGTCAGGGGCACCTGCCAGTAGGCCCCCACTCATGTCCCACACCTGTCCCCCAGCATCCCCACCCCCTAGCAGTCAGGGGAACCTGCCAGCAGGCCCCCACTCATGTCCCACTCATGTCCCATACATGTCCCCCAGCACCCCATCCCCCATCAGTCAGGGGCACCTGCCAGTAGGCCCCCACTCATGTCCCACACCTGTCCCCCAGCATCCCCACCCCCTAGCAGTCAGGGGAACCTGCCAGCAGGCCCCCACTCATGTCCCACACATGTCCCCCAGCACCCCCACCCCCCAGCAGTCAGGGGCACCTGCCAGCAGGCCCCCACTCATGTCCCACACATGTCCCCCAGCACCTCCACCCCCCAGCAGTCAGGGGCACCTGCCAGCAGGCCACCACACATGTCCCCATGCCCCCACATCATGACGATCCTCAAACATGGGCCTAATGGCCAGTCACATCACACCCCATGCCACCCCAGCCCAAAGACCCAACCAAGTATTGCATCCACCCACATAGAAATGCCCATTACATGATACAACCCGAATGGCAAGTATGTAAATGAACACATGTCCGTCACACACACACAATGGGTGCAAGTGAATGTGAAAACCCACATCATGACATGCATGAAATCAATGAGAGAATACCACACACCAAAGTATGAAACAAAAATATATTGAATCCAAAATGAATGTAATGAAAAGAAAACACACAATAATGTGAAGAAGAAATAAAATGCAGCATGTCTAGAAAATAATCAAAAATATGAAATCAGAATCCAAAGAAATCAAAATGAAAATGTGTCCAAAGTCTCAGTCCAACAAAGCAAATCCAAGGGAAAATAATAAGTGAAATCCATTGCTCCATAGTGAAATGAAAAAAAAAATAATAAATTCACTGTTCAACTATATACAAATCACCAATCCAGGGTCCATGAGCCCAATAAATGAAAAGAAACCTACAAAAAAGACTACCTAATAAAGAACTATATACAAAAATGTGGTGCATTGTCCAATCATCCCAAAATAAACAAAAACAGAAAGGAAACCTAACACTATCTAACTATTTACAATGGCAGTGGGATAGTCCGACGGCTCACTTATTGATGTCCCGGGCCAGGGCATCATCGAACTCCAGCTCAATGTCCTGGAGGCAGTCCTCTTCCATGGCCCCGAGGGTTCGCAGGGACAACAACATGTTCACCTCCAACTCCCTGCGAATTGGCTCGAGGCACTCGGCCCGCCTCAGGGCCCTCCGCATGGAGTTCTCCGCCCTGACCATTGTGAGCCATACCTCTTCCTCCCGCTGCTGCTCCGGATCTATGGCGTGGCCCAACCGCTGCCACACGGAAGACACTTGAAATCCGGGGTCCTCCTGCCCTATGGCCGATGCCTGCCCCTCTGATGTTGAAGACCTCGAGCCATCATTGCTCCCACCATGTTGTTGCTGCTGTACCTGTGCCTGTGCCTGCGCCCTGGCTCTTGCTGCCTGCACGTCCTCCTCTGGCTGGGGTGCAGTTGTCGTGGTGGCCACCCCTGCTGGACGTCCGACTCCCGACTGTGACAGGGATGTGTCCTCCACCAGCCTGGCCGCTGGGTCAGGGGCAGCTCCACAGGGTACCCAGGTGACACATGGGTGGGAAGATGGCATGGAGGACGACTGGCGAGAAGGGGTTTCAGGTGAGGAGGGGGTCGCAAGAAGGTCCAGCACACGGAGGAATCCAGCACCGGTGACCCGTCCCAGTAGGTCAATGTGGTCAAAGAGGCATGCAAGATGGCGTGCAGTCTCTCCACGAAAAGACTGCAGGTCACCTTGCATGCCCCGTTGACACAACGCTATCCCACTCAGGACAGGCTCAACACGGTCCCAGATAGCCACGTCTGCAGGGAGAGGAAGGCCAGTTGTCGTGCGCTCATCCCCTCCTTGAAAACGGCTCTGGACGTAGGCATCCCTGCTGGTGCCAGATGATGCAGTGACAGGATCAGGGACAGGATTACACACAGGCACCTCCGGAGCATCCTGTGCTGCTTCCTGTCCCTGCCCCTTCACTGCACCACTAGCACCAGTGGATTCCCCACCTCCAGACCCCATGTGTGTCCCTTCCGCGGCCTCCTCCTCCACCAAACCCCCCCACCAACCTGGATGACTCCGTGCCATCTTCCTCCGTTGGACCCTGTGGGGTCTCAGCTGCCCCTTCTGCTGCCGAGGAGTCCACCTCCGACCTCTGCCTCTTGGACCTACCCTCGGCAGCTGCGGTCTGGGATGCAGCACCAGACTCCTCCCTGACGAGATGACAATCTGGGAGGGGAGCCGGGCCTTGCGTCTCCGGCTGGTGGTGCGATCCCTGGCGCTGTGCTCCACAGCAACCTCTCCGCCCTCTTCATCATTTGATGCTGCAGACAGGGAGAGATAAAACACAGACATCCGGGCACTGTACAATGGACTGATACACACATGACAGTTGCACATGAGTGGCAGTGTCAAACTTCAGACATGGCATCACACTCCACGACACACATGTAATTTCAACTCACACACATGAGCATTTCCACAGCAATATTGCACCAGGCAGCAACATCCATACACATACAACACCATGAACAGCCAAAGGTGAGCCTGACATCACATGAAACAAAGGGAGTGCACTAGACACACACACACGCCACCACACTGCATGTCTACATCTTCTCCAACTGTCGCAGTGATGCGATCGCCATACATGTCATGGTGGTCGGTCATTTTTTCGAAAAAATAATGTCGAATGACAATTTTTTCGCAAAAATAATGTCTAAAAAAAAATGTCGAATTCCGTTTTTTTTAATTATATATTTATTTTGGGGTTCGAGATTAAAAAAAAATGGGTAAAACAAAAAAAGAAAATTAAAAAAGGGGGGCTGGGGGGAAAACCCCCATTTCGAAAAAAAATGCATTTAAAAAAAAATGTGACATTTTTTTTTCGACATTTATTTTGCGAAAAAATGACTTTCAACATTATTGGTTTCGAAATTATGACTATAAACCACATGTCACATCTGGCATTCAGCCTTCTACATATCAGTGTCACGTGCATCCATGTTGCATCACAGTTGCCCACTTGCCAAATACACACACATGCACATGTACACAGTGCTGATACATGCAGCAGGAACCACCTTCCATGTGTGACACCACAACCATGCCAACGTACATACACAGAAATTCAAACATGTGTGCTACCACACCTGCATTTGCACAGCATGCTTACCAACACATACACCATCGATGTGTCTCATACCTAAGAGGACTCACATGTGGCAGCCTCACGCCCCTGTTCATACACATCCCTACATGGCCCTACGAAAACACATGTGCAACCTGCACACTACTGGCATACCACCACACACACAGCGTCCAATCAGTATGCATGTACACTTACCGCTCGACTCCAGACGGGTCTGCCTCTCAAGGACCTGGACGTGGAGCGCTGGGCATATGTGTTCCAGGACCCTCATCTGGTGGTCGGACAGGTGGCCCGGTGCCCCTTGGCATCCGCTGCCTTCAAGAGGCGCGGGGCCTTGTTGAGGCTTCTGGACCTGAAGTCCTCCCAGTGCTTCTTGACATGGTGTAAGTCGCGGACTGCCACCCCCTCCGTGTTGATGGCAGTCACGATGTCCATCCAGATCCTGGTCCGTCCTTCATTGTTGGCGCGTGAACTTGCAAAGAGGGCATCATACTGCCCCAGGACTTGCTCCACCAGGACACCAACTTCCCTGGCACTGAAGCTGGGGGCCCTCTGCCTCTCTGGCTGGGGGTTGCCATTGGTTCCAGATGGTGTTGTGCCCGACATGGCAACCCCAGAGGCAGGAGTGGGTGGGCAACTGGGTCCTGGGGCTGGGCTGTGGAGCGATGGTATCCCAGTCAGGAGTCTTCGGTTCCAGCAGGGGTGGTCACAGCAACTGCACCCTGGCTGATGTGCAGGCAGCAAATAGCAGAGCACGTGCGCAGCAGGCAGTCAGGCAGCAGCAGATGGCAGGTGGGAGCGTGCTTGGGGCTCTGGGGGGCAGTAATTCGGCCTTCTGGGCAGGAGCGTGGTTTTCCGTGTGTTGTTGCGTGGCCAGCTTGATACAGAGTGATTTGGCACGTTAAAATCTTGCACGTCAGCGTGTAATTCGAGGAAAGGCCCTTCGCGCGTAAGCGCACGTACGCGGTTTCATTGGATCAAAGGCCCTTAGCGCGTAAGCACTTCTGTGACGTGGCTCGCGCGGGCGTTTCCCTCGTGACGTGGTAGCGCGCGTGGAAAAACTGCACGTCCGCATGTGGATGCGTGTAATCCGAGGAAAGGGCATACGCGCGTAAGTGACATGACACGCACAGGCGTTTCCATCAACACGGGTGCATGTTCATCGTACACGTCCAAAAACTGCACGTCTGAGTGTCAGCTCATGTAATTGGAGGAAAGGGCCGTAGCGCGTACACGCATAAGTGACTCTGTACGTGTGGGCCGCTTTAAAAGGTACGTGTAGGACCCCATTCTCTTGTACATGCTTTCGTGGAGAGCGAGTGGGTGAATTTTGTACTTCTTGTCAGTTCACACACGATTACTTCACAGCGTTTCAAGTTCATACTCCCTGTTACCTCTGACAGCGTTCTTTATTTTTTTTGGGCCTGTTTCCTCAAACAGCCTTCACTTCTTCTTTTGTCCTATCTCCTCAGACAGCGTACAGCTCTTCTTTTAGCGGGGGTGTTGCCTACGCGCACACGTGGATTTTTTTCATGTTCTTTTTTCCAGGCAGACGGTGAGTCGTACACGCATTTACCAACTGTGCTTGCCCCGTGTGTCGCGTACCGCTTCAGAGGTCATTGTAGGCTGCATGAAACACGTGTACGCTTGTTTTTGTGTTTCTGGGTGCCACAGCATAGTGCGGGTTCATTTTTCCACGCACGTGGTCTACGAGGAGTTGCGTGCATGTTACTTTTTTGTTTTTGGGGTGGCTGTGCGTTGTGTGACCTGTCATCTTCCCCCAGGGGTCACAGACAGCCTTGCTAGAGCACTAGGGTACGAATTCCATCTAGTACCCTGCCCCTTTCATCCCCAATTGCCCAGGACAATTGTTTACTGCAACGCCCATACGCACAACAACATCAGTGCCATGGTTGGGAGCTGACCTAGCGGTAAGGGAGGCAAAGGTGGCCGACCTCCAAAAGGTGGGTGTGGTGGGTGCGGTAGGGGCCGTGGCCAGGATTTGCAGGGTGCCCGTAGACCCCCATGTGTGGAGGACCAATCAGGGACACCCATGCCCCCCCACGGTTGAGGGAAATGTGGCTGACACCATCCCAGCTCAGCCCTTGTTGGACCAGCCCATTGTGGCACCTGAGCTGGCACTGGATGACTCCCAGGCTGACTTCCAGGTCAGCAAGTCTAAGCCACGTGTGTCGGTGCAAGTTGGTGTCACCAGGCCACGTGGATCTGGGGCAGCAATGTCATCTGCTGCCCCAAGTAGGCAGGGTGGGGAGGCTGCAGGGGCAGCTGCAGCCCTATCCACCCCAGCTCTAAGTCTCCCAGCCGGGACAGTGTCGGTCCTGGTCCATCAAACTGACGTTGCCCCCGCCAACATCACACTTCAGTCATTGCCTGCACCAAGACCTATGGTCATTGTGCCTTCGCACACTCCCAGTACCCAGTCCACCTGCGCTTCTGCCCCTACTGACCAGAGTGGTGCAAGCCACTCAGGCTCAGCTCCACCTTTGAAGAAGAGGAAGAAGGGTGCTCTGGCACTACAGGCTGAGACCCCAGACATGGCTACACAGTCCGGCATGTCAAGGAAGCCTAGCTTTAATGACCCCAAACTTGATGCACTTGTGAACTATGTGTCGGCACATAGCCGCGAAATGTTGGTGACTGCAGGGTGCAAGACCACACCTGGTCAACATAGGGCACACTGGCAGACCATCGCTGACCGCATAAGTGCCATTGAATTTGTGAGGCGCACAGCTGATGATTGCTACAAGAGGTGGAATGACCTGAAACGCAGAGCAAAGAACAAGCTGGCCTCAAATCATGCCGCTACTTTGGTGACTGGTGGTGGGTCTCCACAAGAGGACAACGAACTCACTGAACATGAGTCTGTTGCTGGGACCTTCGTCACAGAGGAACAGATCCAAGGTGTGGGAGAACTACCTGATTGCGACGCATTGTCCGGTGAGTGCCCATGCGTGTGTGTGTAATCCATGTGTATGTTGTTTGGGTTACGGGTTCTGATTGAGTGCCAGGTGAGGGTTTGTACTCCTGAGTGTTATGGGTTAACCATTTGCTTCCTCCCATACATTCACATGCCTTGGATTTGGGTATGACTGTATCCCTTCTGCCCACAGTTGCCAATTACGCCCACATTAGTGCACTTTACCTTGAACTGTCATCTTGCAACTGCATTGTTCAGATTTTGTAAGTGTTCATTCAGGCTGATTGTTTTCACTCTCCCATTTTTGCTATGCATTATTCTACCCTATTGTGATATGCTTCGGTCACAGCCCACACTGGGCCACTACTTTTACCTGGTTATGTTAATGATTACACCATTCAGGCCAATGGAGTAGTGGGCTGCAGACATTTTTTATTAGGGCCTGTTTGCATGTGGAAGATGACAGGTGTTTCCTGTAATGTTAAAGTGACCAAGCATTGATCAGCACACAATGACTGTGTTATTGTACACTGGATGTGTTTCAGAGTGTGGCACATGCATATTTTGCAACACTATTCTGCATCAATCTTCGCATCATGTCGATGAGACATGGATGTGTGACAGTACTCATTCACTGACATATTGCTGTAGTTTTGTAATTTACCGTGGCTATGCTACATGACATCTGTGTGGTGGCATGTGTCATGTATGTGTATTGGACATGCCACTCACAGCCTGATGTGTGATGCCAGTGCTACCCAACATGCTGCAAATGTGTTGCATATCCATCTTGCTCTCCCCAGTGTCTGCCTTTTTGACTCCACTTCCAACTCGTTGACAGTGCATGCATGGCAGGGTTATAATCATGTGGAACATGTGTAATTCATGTACTGGATCTCTGGCTTGTCACGGCCTATGTGTGAGCTCTGGTGCTCATGCCTGTTTCCATTTGTTGTCTTTCATGTTTTTGCAGGTGATGACGCGCTTGGTGCTGTTGAGGTTGAGGAGATGGTGCAGACCCAGGAGGAATCTCAGGCACGACCGGGCACCAGTGGGGGACGTGGTGTGGTGGTGGGTGAAAACCCAATGTTACTGCAGACCATACTGTCCAGGGGTGCCTCTGGGTGCACCTCCCCAGACCTTTATTCAGGTACTGAGTCGGATGATGAGACTTATGTGCAGTCGCAGGTAAGTGTTTCTGGCAGGGATTCTGTTCTGTCCAACCCACCTGGACCAGGGGTAGAACCCTCTATGGGGCTGTCAGTGTTGGTAGGTCCGCCTTTGGCGGTTACGGATGCAGGGCCACATTCCACAGCATCTGATCCTGTTCCTGGGCCAGCAGATCAGAGGGGGAATGCACTCCTGCAGGCTCAGGCAGTGCCAGCACAGCAAGGTGCAGATCGCCTTGCCCCAAACAGGTGTGGTGCCCGTTGACACAGTGGCCGTGCCCCACCAGGCAATACTGTATGGGAAAACTCCATGTACAGTATGGCAACCCAACAGGCAGCATCAGTAGAAATGATGGCTCAGGGAATGGAGAGGGTGGCCACTTCCATTATCCCCCCTGAAAGGCAGATGGAGCAACAACAGCAGGCAACAGACTCCATTTGCCAATCACACAGGGAAGACATGTTGGCATCCAACAGGGACAGACGGGCGGCACTGGAGACTCTGCGCAAATCCATATCAATAGAGTCCCAAGGCCACAGGGAAGCCCTGAGGGTAGAACTACATAACCTCAGGCAGACTCTGGTTGCACTTGAGGCTTCCAGTAATTTAAGGGCAGAACAGCAGCTGGAGCAGCTCACACGTTCGCTCACAGCTGAGCTGCCTGCAACATGTGAGGAGATCCGGGCATCACGCAAGGCCATGCGTGCAGATATGCAGGCAACCCGTGATGTGCTGCATGGAGATCTCCGCACTTTAATCCTCCAGAATCAGACCTTCCAGACCCACATGCTTGCTGCCATGGAGGACTATACCAGGGCTTTGCGTGGGCTGCCTCCCGTAATGCCACCGCCTCCTGATGCAGCAGCAGAGGATGAGCAGAGAGACAGCAGTTCTCCCACAATGGCATAGCCGTGCAGGCCATGAGCCCAAGGAGGTATTTTTTATTCTCGCAACATACACGCAGGTGGGTGTTGGTGTGCACCCTGTCCTCGAATCTCCTGGGTGGCCTCCCCCACTACCCCTGGCCCCCACATGCCCATTTTTGATTTTTGATTTTTTTTTTTACAGTGTGTTGCCTTGTGTGACTCCCGTGGGCATCCACTGTATTCTGGCTGGGCACATGCAGGCTGGTCCTGAGTTTGGGTTAGATGCTTGGGTTCGTGAGACACACACCCCTCCTGATTCCCATTTCCATGGGCTTGCAAAGGGTGTGACCAAGTGACAGTGAATTACACAGTGACGTTGGGCTCCCATGAGCTGTGTGGGCAATCTGTAGTCAATACTGTGTTGACATCCCTAGTGGATATTATTGTATTGTACACTGCATGGTATATTGATATGTGCTTGTGCATCCATGTCTTCCTCCTAATCTGCAGGTTCCTTCCTCATGACTTCACAAGGCTGTCTATTTTGCAGATGCAGTTAATTTTGTATCCAGTACACTGAGACATTTGTGTGGCAGAAACACTCTACAGTTGTAAGGGGTCGATGTGCTGGCGTATTCAGATTGTAAGACTACCACTACTTGAACTTAGTACTTTCATGTTTTTGCATTTTTCCATGGTGTGTTGCAGCATTGTGTTGGTGGTAAGTATTTGGTAATGTGTGCTGTTAGTTATACATTATTGGGAGCATATTGTGTGTGGGCAGTGTCCATTAGGGACAGTGTACTTTGTGACACTTGTGTCAGGTCTTGTGCATTGCTTTTTTTGCTTTCACATTGCATGACATGCCATGGTGTGTTTGGTGGTAGAGCTGGGGAGGGGTTGGGTGACATGGCGCTGTTCTCATGTTGTATTTAGCAAGGGGGTAATGAATTTAGCAGCATAGATGCATGTCTTTTGATGACACAGCATTGGTGGTGCTTGGGTAGGTAGGGATGCACACAATGTAACACTTCCAGATGACCAATCTCAGGCTGGTATGGTTGTGACAGTTGAGTGTCCCTTATGTCATCATCATTGATTGTCAGCTGGTATGTGCCAGGGCTGTGTGCACTCCACAGGGGTGTGATTTTATGTGAAGTAATTAGCCACCAGCTGCGTACCGGCTGCCTCACCACATGCCCTTTCCCTTCCCATGCGCAGCAGGCGTGCATGTGGTTGTGGATGTGGGGGCACCACCATGTCCACCGGCAGGCCCCGGTGTGTTGCAATGTTGTGCAGGACACATGCTGCCACTAAGATCCTGCACACTACTGGGGGAGCATATAACAGCTGCCCACCAGAGCGGTCAAGGAAGCGAAAGCATGACTTGAGCACTCCGAATGTGCGCTCCACTATGCCCCGGGTTGCAATATGGGCTGTGTTGTATCTTACCTCGGGTGGCGTGGTGGGGTTCCGAATTGGCGTCATCATGTGGGTGCTCAGAGGGTAGGCACTGTCCCATAGGGAGGTGGTGATGGGTATCATTAGTGGGGTTGTGACATTACTCAGTATCTGACATGCATCCATGTGCAAAGGCATTTATACTCACCAAGCAGCCATGTATTGCCATGCCGCCCAGCTTCTAGGTCCCAGTTTAGGGTTGACATTCTGTAGATGAAACTGTCGTGGGTGGACCCTGGATAGTTGGCATATACTGAGGTGATGATTCCCTTGGCATCACATACTACCTGCACGTTGATGGAATGCCAATGCTTGTGGTTTCTATAGATGTGCTCAGATGCCCTGGGGGGACGTAGAGCCACATGGGTGCAATTAGTGGCACCTAGCACTTTGGGGAATTGTGCCATCCCATAGAAATCCTGGACGGCAGCCTGCCTTTCTGAAGGTGTTCGGCAGCCTGCCTTTCTGAAGGTGTTCTGGGCATGTATATGTGCCTGCAGACTGATGGGTGTGCAGTCATGATGGCCAAGACCTGGTGTAGGCAGCGTGACTGCGTGGCCTGTGACACCCCCCCACTATAGCACTTGTCCGCTGAAATGATCCAGTGGCCAAGAAGTGCAGTACATTGAGGACCTTCTCCAGGGGGCTGAGTGCTTGGGAGCACAGGGTGGGTGATGTGAGGTCATCCTCCCACTCACTCACCAGGTCGAGTATTATGTGAGGTGGAAACCTGTACCTCCCATACACTTGGTCATCAGGCATCCCAAAAAGGCTGGTTCTGGGTGTAAAAATTCTGGGCCTGACTATCCTCCTCCTCCTCCTGCGGTATCCCACGACCACTGCTGCTAGGAATGGTATATTCATCTTGGCGTCTGGGCTTGTTTGTTGTTTGCGCACACTTTTATGCTGCGCAGGTCCACGTACGCCTGCTTCCTGCTGGCGTACGTGTTTCCGGATTAGCGCGTCTTTTTTGACGCAGGTATTAGCCCCGTTCAATTCCATGAATACGTGTTGTAGACGCGCGTGTGGGCGTTCCGCGCATTTGCCTCCTGTACTTCCCCCGTGACGCCCACATTTTCACGCATTGTTCCCCATTCCGCGTGTTACGCCCCCTGTTCCGCCTACTTTTGTTGTGTGAGCTTGGCTATGTGCGCTTTCGCTGTGCGCTTAGCACACGCTGTTTGGAGACGTGTGTGCCAGCGTGCGCCACGCTGAATTTTAGCGCACATCCAGGGATTTACACACGCACAGACTTCCATGAATCGCTGTGCACGGGTTTCGCTGCGATTTTCGCACTTGCACTGCGATTCGCACGCTTTCGCTGAAAATTTCACCGCCCATTAATTCCATGAATCGGCCTCATAATATTGACTTCATATGATAATAAGGCTGTTTTCTTTCAGGTTGGTTGGCCAAGTTATGAATTGTATTCAGAATGTCAGGTGGTTGACTTCCAGGCGCAGATGGTTAGGTAGGGTGTTCCAGAGTTTTGTGGACAGAATGGAGAATGTTGATCCCCTTGTCATTTCTTGGTGACATTAAGGACTAAAACCACAGCAGCAGCGCTGGGCATAAGTGTTTGGGAAGGAGTGCAGTGCTGGAAATTCCCCCTGAAGGGGAGGGGCATCCCTTCCAGGGTAGGAGCGGTGGGTGATGCACAAGCTTTTAAAAATAATCCTTTTGTTAATGGGCAACCAGAGGTGGATACGTAGTGCTGGTATGATATGTTTGAATCGCGACATTCTCAGGAGTAGGCACGCCACTGCATTTTGCAGTTTTCTCAGCAAGTTGTCCGCAACATCAACTAAACAAGAGCTATGAAACAGATGTGCTCCTTACCCAGCACCAGCCAAGTAAATGGACATGGGGTCCAGCATGTTGCAAATACACGTTACATTGTGAGAGCAACCTGTTTTTGCCTGCCATTAGGGAAGAGCAATTACACCTTGCTCATCACTCCTTAATATGAATATGTGCTGTCTGGAGCTATAATACATCAATACAATGATCCATCTAAGCTTCAAATTGGAATCCTCTTAGAATATTGGTTAGTAAATATCAAGTAACGCAGATGTCTCTAAACTACCATTCATTGGTAAGTTACCCCTGTATATGTGGAACCCCAGCTGCACTATATTGGACCATATGGAAATCTCTCCAAAAATCTATAACCAAGTCCCAGTAAGCAACAATACCTTTACTCTCCCATCCCCCCATTCGCTCCTCCCTCAACTAATCACTCAAATCTTGCAACCTTATACTTCACTCCCTTCAGACGACCCAACATGTCTAAGCTACTGTATGGTCAGTATCATTTCAGAGTTATCTTCTTGAAGCATCTGTGCAGTCTAACAAGTTGAGTTTCCAGGCTTGCTTTACAGTGACAAAGTACCAGAGACAGTGCCCACCCTCCCCAGACAGACTGTGTCCTGGTCTGTTCAGCAAGTGAAGGAAATATTTCTAAAATGTGTGAGTAGTGTGGAGTGAAAATGTGTGTTAATTCAACAAATCACCCAAAGGTTGTCGTGTGAATTTATCAAACCTTTCCAGAGAATTGTCCTGTATATTATGTAAAGAGTAAATATTGGGGCCTCTTATGGTCTGCCAGTACCTCTGCAGTGCATTGGGGCATGTTAAAGTATGTTTCTGGTTCTAATACTCTTAGAAAAAAATGTTAAATAATGTGTAGGGTGCTGGGTGGCTGTTAGGTTATGGTTAGCAGTGGGTGGGTGGAAGGGGACTAGAGGTGCTACTATGAGGTGAAGGGGCTCTGGCTCACACATCCAAAAGTGATGCATGAGTAGTTGCAAGTCACAAAACATTTGGATATGTGACCCAAACTTTCTTGTGGTTCACTTTTGGGGAAGTTCATACAATGCAGAAAAGCAAACTTCTGGGCGGAGGAGTGAAGGGGAGACGAAATTGAAAGGAAAGGCACAGGGGCAAAGTGACATGGATAACAACTTAAAAGACACTAGAGAGCAGATTAGCCTTAAATGGTCTTCACATGAGACGCAGTTCCCTTCATGCTAGAGCTGAGCTGCCTGTGGCAAACCAAGAACCTCCCAGTTTGGTGTTTGGAGCATGTGCCCATTGTTAGAAGTACTAAGCCAGAAGATCTGTGAGGTCTGCAGGGCTTCTAACTTCTGACCTTCTACTGTATACCAATGTCACTGAGGTGTTACTGATGTTCTGTATAAACAATAAAATGCAAATCACTGAACAGAAATAATTAACAGAAAATAATTAACAGAAATAATAAAAGCTGTAACCAGGAAAACATGTGGTAGGACAATCTTTAACTCACTGGGTACCTCTTATTTTGCCATTGATGTATGATTATAAAAGCTATAACAAGGCTAACATGCGGTAGGACAATATTTAACTCACTGTATACCTCTTATTTTGCCCTTTCTCTATGATCAATAGCAAAATCCTATGTGATGTCACAGTCACCATTTCAATATGCACA
The DNA here is from genome assembly GCF_040938575.1 of Ambystoma mexicanum. Classification (NCBI taxonomy): domain Eukaryota; kingdom Metazoa; phylum Chordata; class Amphibia; order Caudata; family Ambystomatidae; genus Ambystoma; species Ambystoma mexicanum. Next base: position 669,930,022 of record NC_090930.1, on the reverse strand, counting down.
CACATCAACAGGTGAATAGCTACACGGGTAAAACCAGTGCTTTAAGTGGGGTGAGAGATCAGGGGCGGGGGGGAGGGGCTAAATGATGGGTGTGGCCTTAAGTGTCCTCAGCACGTGACAATAAAAAAATAAGTTGTCGGGTTACTTTATTTTAAAAATGTTCCCATACAGGGGCGTGGGGGGCGGGGGTTCCAACCCAAGCTCTGCTGGTGACAAGTCAGTGTTACAATGAACTGTGCTAATTCATTCATGCACAATCTCCTTTGTTTCTTTCAATAGAGTGTTTGACATGGCTTTATGTGTCAAGCAGTCTATTGTATGAAACAAAAGAAATTGAACGTAAATTAAATGGCCCAGTGCAAAACGACAGTGGCTGTTAATCAGCAGGGTTTGGGTTCGAATCACCAGCCTGAGACAATACACAAAATTGCTTTTTTTTTAATTGTCCCATGCTGGAATAGAACAGTGCAACATGACACTGTTTGTTCACTGGTAGGGCTTGGGTTCGACTCCCCAGTGCAGGACACTAAAATAAAATTGCATTTTTTTATTATCCCATGCTGGGGATTCGATGCCAAGCCTTGCTACTGATAAACCAATGTTGCATTGCACTGTGCTATTTCATAGGTGCACCCATTGTTTTGTTTTATTCAATAGACTGCTATAAAGTAGACTATTGAATGAAACAAAAGAAATCCAATACCTACCCTTTCGGGGGTAGTGTGAGCCCTGGGAGAGCCCCAGCTCAAGTGAGTTTTTGTGACACTGCCACGGATCAGCCTCCTCCAACTTAAAGCGCTGGGTAAAGCAATGGTCTCTGACATGAATGCAGCCTGCACTTCGCAATTTCACTTCTGCGGCAGTACTGTAAAGATGTCAGTAAGTTGTGTACTGTACACTCAGAGGTTTGCCCTCATACATTGCTGCGCTTAGTTAGAGGCCACACTCTCCAGCACCCTGGGGCACAGTAAGAACTAAAGGAAATGTTTCTAACCTGTGAACAGGAGAGCTTTGTCTCTAACAATAAAGGAAGCTTTGCATTTGACAGGACTGAAATCCTATTGTTTTGCGAGAAATGGAAGAAAAAGCAAACCTTTGGAGCAAATGATAATAGATGGATTTCGTTCATTTTTGTGTTCCAAATTCTAGAATGCCTTTACTTTGGTGCAGGCCTGCAGGCATCTCTTGCTTTGGCGTGGAGGAAACACTGTCAACGTTTTTAAAGCTTCAAAGACCCAGAGAAAGCATTCTTGTTACAAATGCAGACACAAAGATTCGTTCAAAGGGAAACAGTTTTGGAATAGAAAATGTAACCAGCCCTGTTTATCAGAAATATGAATAATTAATCAGAGTTCCTATAATTGTAGGTGTGATATCTGGAGTGCTTTTCGTCTGGGAACTCTTAAAACGTTCTCAATATACTTTAAAGATACAGTAATATTTGTATTTGAAATGTATTACATTTATAAGCACCTTTCACCAAAGGCGCTGCACAATAAAAGAATCCCAAAAATAGTACAATCAAAATGATATACACATTTACATCAACAGAGAAAGAAAAAAAATTAAAGAAACAAGAAGGTGGAGTTTAAAATTAGTTTGGAAAATACGGAGAGATGAGGAGGAGCGAAGTGAGAGAGGGAGGGTGTTCCAGTGCCCAGGAGCCAAAAGAGAAAAGGAGCGGAACCGAGACGAAGCGCAAGGTGGCTTAGGAACAGTCAAAAGAAATAAAACTCTTGAGATCACAAGGGGCTTTCTGGGACATAGAACGAAAATAAAGAGAGATAAGGGGGTGCCAAGCCATGGGTACACTTAAAAACAATCGAGAGAAAGTGTTACAAAATATGGGATTCATAGGGAGGTTGTAAAATGGAAAGTAAAGAAGAAGTAATACGGGAACGAGAAGGTAGAGAAAAATGGCGGACAGAAGAGTTATAAATGTAACGAAGAGGGAAAAGATGACAAGCAGGCAGACCAAGAAATAATGATGAACAGTAGTTGATCCGAGAAAAGACAAGAGAAAAAAGAAGTTTAGTGTCGGAAAAAGAGAGAAAAGCACGAGCACGGCGAATGTTAAACAGCAGAGCAACAAGAGCGAGCAATAGAAGCGATATGGAGAGAAAAAGAAAGAGATGGATCAAAGATAATGCCCAGGCTGCGTGCTGAGGGAGAATAGGAAAGAGTGGATGGAGAAAGGGAAAGAGTGGGAGGAGAAGGGATGGGAGAAATAGTGGAAGAGGGAAAGAATAGAACCCCAGTTTTTGAGGGATTAAGATGTAGGAAGTGAAAAGACAGTTCAACAGAGGAAGGAAATGAGTGAAGGCTACCTCTCCCTTAAACGCACAGATAGTGCAAAACAAGCTACAGAGGGCTTATGTGTATTTCCATTAGCCATTCAGGATCAGTCTAACTAATTAGGATGCTGTTGAAACTACATTTATTCTGAATAAAGTATCACAATGAAAACAAAAACAAACATATGACTTGAGTTGTCATTCACAATACGAGAACATTTGGTTCTAAAATAGTGAGGTTAGTAACAAAGGGGTGATTTCATGTACTGTAAACAGTGACAGCACATTTCTACTGTTGACACTATTGCATGTTTCCAGTTCAGACATTTATTTTTCTGGTTATCACAGTTTGGAATATCCTCCGAACGTTCCTCAGGACACTGGTGCTACAGGCAGTGGGAAGTTGTTATCAAACACGTTTGGTGATAGATGTTCCTTTTCTTCTAGATAAAAACAGATACAAATTGTTAAGTTCCGCCCTGCGTCCCGCTACGCGGTGACGCAGGGCGTCCTAAATAAAAGCCCCGCCCCCGCGTTCGGGAGGCAGTTCCGGGGCCGACCAGCAACCTGTGTGGGTGTGCCATTATTTCGGCTCCCGCCGGAGCTGCGCACCAGGCCGCGCGGCCTACTAGCATTCTGCCAGCCCCCGCGCGCGCAGGCCGAGGGCTGACAATCCAACAATGGTGACGAGGCGAGATGAACTCCACGACAGGCTCGGTGCTTTGAAGGCACCCTAACGCCACACAGCCATCGCGGCGAAATTTTTGGACACCCGGTGGGGGTGCAATCACACACGTGACCCCCCACCCAAAAAAAAAAAAAAAAAAAATGTTTTTTCCTCTATTCATGCTCTCTGCCACCAAGACCAAAGCCTTTCCCTCTGGACACTGGAGAACCAGGTGGCATCTGACATCCAACACCAGAGGGCAGCAACACAGTGTGAAGGGAGCGCCAGGCCCTGATCTGTAACACGGCGCCTGGGTACGGCAGCACCTCCAAGGTAGGCCCAACGTCGCGGCGTTGGTAGCCGTCGGAAGAACTTACGACAACACGGATCAGGTCCACGCCAACATGGCGGCCGGCACATCCACGCCTGGGCCCTCCACGCCGTCCAGAATTGCGGCAAACCTGTCCATGACGCCACCTCCACCTCGCACACAAGGTACTTCGTCGACACTGGTCCAGCCGTTCGACCCATTCACGGATCCATCATCATGCGGACCCAGATGGCAGCTGTGGATTCAGAAGTTCGAGATGGCGATGGAGTGCAAAGAGATCACGGCGCCCAGGAAACTGAAGGCCCACCTACTACTCAGCGTGGGTGACGAGGTACTGCGCATCTTCAATTCCCTGAACGTTGATGATGGCCAGGATGGATACCGAAGCGCGAAAGATGCCCTCACCGATCATTTTCTCCCTCAACTAAACCCAGACTATGAGACGTTTCTCTTCTGCACCACCTTACAGGCAGCGGAGGAAACCCTTGATGCGTACCACACCCGTCTGAGAAAGTTAGCCATGTCCTGCGAATTCACGAACGTGGAGAGGGAGATCAGGAGGCAAATCATCAACGGGATACATTCGGAAAAATTAAGGCGCCTGATACTGAGCGAAAAGGGTATTCCCCTACAGCGGATCCTTGAACTAGGACGTCAGAGGGAACTGGCACACACCAGAGCGGCCAACATGGAGGCCACGCTACACAGGCTGCAACCTGCTCTCAACACAGCTATGGTGGCCCGAATCACCAACAAACAATCCTCGAGAGACGACCACAGTGGCGGGTACGGCCAAAACAGGTGGCAACCGCGCATTCCGGGACCCACAGAGTGTGGCTGGTGCGGTGGCCCACGACATGGCCGTCGCAACTGTCCTGCTCAAGGCACCACATGTGGAGCATGTGGCCGGAAGGACCATTACGCGAAGGTATGCCGATCAGCGGACACCCCCATACAGCCCATGCAAAACCAGCCGGAGAAGGTCGCGACCAAGAAAAAGAAGCAAGCCAGTGCCAGAAGGGTCGCAGTGGCCAGCTCTTCCACGGAGGATGAAGGGGATGATGTCTCGGCGATGCAGCAGGACCCCTCCAAGGACATCGAGAGAAAAGGAAGGAAGGTATACCTGGTGTCTGCACTGTGCCAAGGCCGAGGACCTCGAAGAAAAGCCGTCCGAAGGCGCAAATGCATGGTCACCATCCAAAACCAGTGCATTCTCATGACCATCGACACAGGCGCTTCGGTGAACGTCATGCCCGAAAGCATCTTCCTGACTCTAAGTCCTCCACCAGAGCTGAAAAGCACAGACACTCTGTTGTATGCATACGGCTGTCGAAAGCCCTTGCCGGTGATTGACAGGTTCCGCACCACGCTGGAACACGGAAAAAACAGACTATGGTCCAAGGTCTATGTCGTGAAGGCAGGTGTTGAGAGCCTCCTGAGTGGGGACGCAGTGGAGGACCTGGGAGTGGTCCAATTCATCTGCCATGTCAACGAAGACAAGGAAGTGGAGCAGATGCTGAACCAATACCCTGACTTGCAAGAGGGAATAGGCTGTCTAAAAGGCAAAACCATCAAACTTCATATTGATGAAACAGTGCAGCCGAAAGCCGTCAGGCACCGGAGAACGCCATTCCACATGAGAGAACAAGTGGAGCAGGAACTCAAGGCGCTGGAAGAAGCGGGCATCATTGAGGAGGTCACAGGGCCCACACCGTGGGTCTCTCCAATGGTCGTGACACGGAAGCCTAAGCAGCCTGGAAAGGTGCGGATCTGCATAGACATGCGTCTCCCCAACACTGCCATCAAAAGAGAACGCCACATAACCCCAACAATCGACGAGATCGTGGCTGACCTCACAGGGTCGAGTATATTCTCAAAGATTGATCTCAAGGCGGGATATCATCAACTCAAACTCCATAGAGACTCTCGCTACATTACAACGTTCTCAACGCATTTGGGGCTGTGGAGATACAAACGCCTAAGTTTCGGAATATCATCTGCTGCGGAGGTATTCCAGCAAACCATCCAGGAGGTCATCCGGGGCATCCCTGGTGTCCTCAACGTGAGCGATGATATTCTGATTCATGCCCCCGACAAAGAAACACACATCAAGAGGCTTCACGCTTTACTGGGCCGACTACACGATGTTGGGCTCACAATACACCGGGAAAAGTGCGAATTCCTCAAATCGGAGATCACTTTTTTCGGGTACAAGTTTGGCAGCACAGGCATCTCCCCTGACCCGCAGAAGGTCGCAGACATTCAGGCGGCAAGCCCACCGAGGACCCCCACAGAAGTGCGCAGTTTCTTAGGCATGGCCACCTACTGCGAGAGGTTCATCCGAAACCTGGCCACACTATCTGAGCCGCTGCGGGAACTCACCAAGGCCAACGTCAAGTGGGAGTGGGGGCAGACATGCCAGGACTCGTTCGACAGCATCAAGGACTCCCTCTCCGCCGACACTAAGATGGCCTACTATAGCACCGAGCTGCCCACAGAACTGTTCGTGGATGCCAGCCCTGTGGGGCTCGGAGCCATCCTAATGCAAGTCACGAAGGAAGGGGAGAAGAGACCGATAGCATATGCATCGAGAGCCCTCACAGATACCGAACAAAGGTACTCACACATCGAAAAGGAGGCCATCGCCGTGCTGTGGGGGTGCCGGCATTTTCACCTCTACTTATAGGGGCGTCATTTCACGACGATCACGGACCACAAGCCCCTACTACCCATTTTCATGGGAACGTCAGCACACCCTCCGGCACGAATCACCAAGTGGTTATTGCACCTCCAGCAATATGACTTTGATCTCATCTACCAACCGGGCAGCGGAAACCCGGCGGACTTTCTCTCCAGGCATCCGCGAGAGGCCACTCAACAAGAGATCCAAGTAGCTGCAGAGACGGAGGAACACATATGCCAAGTGGTGCGCGCAATGAGGCCCAAGGCGGTGAGCATCGAGGAAATCGAGGCGGAAACGCACAAGGACCCGTGTTGTGACTTAGTGAAAGATGCCATCCTTTCCGGTGACTGGAAGACCTTCATGAGACACACGCACAACAGAACAGCGGAAGCAAAAGGGTTTTTGTCCGGCATATTCACAGTATGGCAAGACTTGTCAATCACGGAAGGTGGACTGATACTACGAGGAAACCGCATCGTGATCCCTCTCAAACTACAAGACAGGATAGTGGCCCTAGCGCATGAAGGACAACAAGGACTGGTAAGGACGAAAGCCCGCATTCGGCACCGAGTATGGTTTCCCCAGATCGAAGAGCGGGTCGAGACACTCGTTAGCACGTGCCTATCCTGTCAGATAACGGGGGCCCCGCCAGACCCGGAACCCATCATATCAGCAGAACGGGGCCGCTCTCGCTGGGAGGCCATCAGCATTGACTTTTGCAAGCTACGAGAGGGCCTCCATCTGTTGGTGGCCGTCGATGATCACTCCCGATACCCGGAAGTTGAGGTAGTTGAATCCACAGCAGCTGAATTGGTCATTCCGGCCCTAGAGAAAATGTTCGCAACTCACGGGCTACCGATCTCAATCAAAAGCGACAATGGGCCACCGTTTACGGGAGAGGACTTCAAAAAGTATCTACAGGAACTCAATGTTAAATATCATCACATCACTCCAAGACACCCCCAGGCAAATGGGGACGTAGAACGGTTTATGAGAACTATCAACAAGGTGCTCAGGGTGTCCAAGGCTAACGCCAGCCCCTGGAAGGTTGACCTCTTCCGATTCCTCCGGAACTACCGGGTCACGCCCCACAGCACAACCGGCATACCGCCAGCGGACCTCATGTTCGGCACCGTCATTAGATCTTCGATCCCGCATCACCCAAGCAGAACCCCGGACGCGGTCAACGAGGAACACACAGAAAGAAGGAGAAGGGATGCTAATGCACACATGAGTGGCAAGCGGAGAGCGAGGCCGTCCCATCATCAAGTGGGTGACCAGGTCATCATGCTACGAAACCCCTCCAAGTCAAAATTTGACACCAGGTACGAAGAACTTCCATGGACCGTCAGCAACCGGCATGGAACCATGGTAACTGTGACACGAGGACGCCGCCAAGTGACGAGAAATGCGTCATGGTTCAAGGCCATACCCCGTACCCTGTGGACCGACAAGGAGGGCCATCGGGAAGGCGAGGACACTCCTCCCAGCGAAGAAGAGCCGGAGGCCATCCCTGAGGAGAAAGGAGCGGGGGATGGAACCTGGGAGCCGGTGGATGCACCCGGCCTCGAGGGCCCGAACAGCGAAGACGAACCAGATCATGAAGCAAGGGGGAGTGGCCCCCGCGAAGGGCGACACAGGCTGAGAACAACGACGAGACCGCCAGCCAAGCTAAGTGACTATGTGTGGTAACTGGTGCCCTGGTGCCATGAACCCCAATGGCAGGGTGGCTGAGTGTTGAAGACTGTAAGCTTATATTGGACTTCGCCGTTGTTTGGCAGTTAGTGTGATGTTTTGTTTGTTTTATAATAAAGGAGGAATGTTAAGTTCCGCCCTGCGTCCCGCTACGCGGTGACGCAGGGCGTCCTAAATAAAAGCCCCGCCCCCGCGTTCGGGAGGCAGTTCCGGGGCCGACCAGCAACCTGTGTGGGTGTGCCATTATTTCGGCTCCCGCCGGAGCTGCGCACCAGGCCGCGCGGCCTACTAGCATTCTGCCAGCCCCCGCGCGCGCAGGCCGAGGGCTGACAATCCAACACAAATGTATTGGAATGGTGTATCTAGTATACGTGAGATCAATGAATTACCCTTTGTATAGGGCACTAGATTCTGGAGGTTTTAACCTACCTTACATGTCTTCTCTGTGTCTGGTGCTGAGAATGGGATGGACTATCGCCTGTACAGACACGTATTTAAAAATGCTCTGGTGGCTGCTGCAGAGAGGTGAAAAAAGTCTTATTGTACCTCATTAATCACAAGAGTCATCTCTTAGTATTGAGTAAAACTAGGTGTAAGGTGCTTATGTAATGCGAAGTCCTGCAAAAGCAATACATTCTTATGGGTCAGCTAGGCGCTGCAAGTGGTTCTGAAAAACATTAAATGAAGGCTGGATATGTAAGTAGTGGAGGCACATCTTCGCATTTTACGCGTAATGCTGCTATTTTTGTCCGGTCTTTACTAAGACTTCAGATAAAGTGCAGTTTTGCAGGTCATCTAATCAACTGCAGGGGCCAGGAAGAGGCGATGTACTGTAACGTGTCATTAGTGGGTTGCTTACAGACCTCATAATGAGTTGGGGCTGTAGAGGCCCTTAGTGGCAGATAAATGGCACTAGAAAAAGATTAATGTAGCAAATGGGGAGTACTCGACTCCTATTGTGGCCGTGTTACTAGCAAAAAAGCTGCTGCTGGGTGCCAGGTAGTGCTAAGGCAGCAGCGTGATGTTGAGGACAAATGGCATGTTTAACAAAATGCTCAGGAAGCAGACTTACCAATCGTCCTGTAGATCAGATAGAAGCACCGTCCCGCGCATGCGTCTGGGCTAGTGTTCTGCATGTATTCACCCAGCTTTATTAACAACCGAAGCAGCTGGGAGAGCTGGTAAGCAACGAATAATATTACTTGGCCAAGGAGCTGTTGCGAGTCGTGAATAAATGGAAACAACGTAAGACCCCCATGATTTGCTGAATAAGGGGGCAGTTGAACTCGTAAATGCTTATAAAGAGTAACTGATCGGATACTCTTACCAGTTGAAATATGGCGACATGGAGCTCTTCTGCATGTATCCCTAGTTGGGCTACGTGTCACGAAATGCTTAACAATGATCAAAGTCTTGAGTTAAACAGGTCAATGCTCGCATATTCGGAACAGAGTATTACAATGTTGGAGTATTTAACTGAGACAACCATTTAGTGCAATGGGCCTCCCTATCTGTCATTTCGGTTGATAAAGCGGATCACTGCAGAATCATAAGGTGGAGTCTTACAAAGGCTATAAATAATCAAGGACAGCAGAGCAAGACCAGACCATTGAAAATCAAATGTGTAAGCCAGTAGTGATGGCACATCTTTATATTATATGTGTCCTTAATGGGACCAAGTATTACCAAGATTTACACACCCTTGAAAATTGGCTTCTGTTACAGCATATTTAACATTGATCAAAATCTTTGGTTACAAAGGCAATGTTCAAAAGTTTTGTAGAGGAGGTCCCAAATAAAGCCTGCACTCCAGTCGCCGATTTTGAAGTACCAGGAACACTCACACCAAAATATGTGACGTATGATGAGCTGATAAATCAGCAGAGAGCCGCAGTAGGGCTCTGCCCAGTACCTATTAAGAGAGCAACACCTATTGAAGTACAGATACCAAGAAAACCATGGACAGTAAGGTATCCATTAAGGAAACCTTACCAGCAAATGAGACGAAATGAAGATTTCCTAAGTACAGTACCGGAAGAAACCAAAAAGGTCTTAATGGAAGATGAATGGTGACGTCACGAGGACCCGGACTGATGTGCAAGTAGAAGAAATGACAACCCGAGAATGACACCCAGAGACGAAACACCATAAATTAGGATATTGTGAACCTAAAAGGGGAGAACGATGTTGAAATACAAAGATGCTTAAGCTGTAAACAGGATGAAGATACTCAACCAGCTAACACCTGTACATATACTTGGAACCGCAAGAAAGCTAAGAAAATGATGCAGATTGCAATGCTAAGTAGAAAAATAGTGCAGCAAGCACCATTATACATAATCTACCTCAAAACAAAACATAGTATTATAAGTGTAACTCCACTTTGCAAACGAAGCAAAATCAACCCAGGTTACTATAGGCAGAATGAGCAGAGATTCATATTCTAGAAAAACGAGAAGAGATGGCTGAATCGAAAACCTGGCAGATGCAACTCGTGCCAGGAGAGCCAAGGTCATAGAAAATAGAAGGAACAACCAATAGCTACATATAATTGAAACTTAAGAACAGAATATCCTGTATCTGGAAGTTCAAGACAAGGAGACGTAGGCAGGTGGCAAGCTGAATAAGAATCAAATGCACATATTTAGAGAAACTAGACAAATTCACGGTGTGGGAAGCACATGACCATCCGTGCGAGGAGAAGCACAAGTTCACACATACGCTGGGCATCCGCCCAGGCAGAGATATCAGAACTTTCCCAGACGGAAGATGCAGTTTCGAGGCCAACCACAGTAACATAATTGACACATAGTTGTTGAAGTGATGATTGATTGTAACCTTAATTGGAGAAAGGCTGGGTAACCTGGCTGACCATTCTGCGTGCTGCTAAGCAAAGTGGAAATGTATGCATGGGGTGGTGCCAACCCAATCAAAATGGACCAAATAATCTAGGGTCCTATAGTTAGTAGAACCAATGGGACGTTGTACTTTTAGTGACGTATACAGTAGTCATCCTTGAAGGAAGGGCTTAGACGCCCACCTCACAGTGTTTACCCAATTCCCTCACTCCATTACCATATACAGATATAGTACCTATATTAAAGTTACCTTTTCCTAACCAATAGAATTGCTTACTAACTTTTGAGTGTTATACGTCAATTATAATGAGTTTTCAGTATAAATGCTATGATTTTTATGAAGCTCATTGGAGTTGAAGCGAGAAGAACAATCGCATCACTGCTGATTTCCATGACTCCCCGTTTTTTGTACTTGTCATTAAACGGACTCCCTTTGGCAAACCATTGAGTTTTCCTTATTGATTGGTGTTGGAGTAATAAATCTGCACCCCCATCCATCTCAAGGGTGCAGCTGTCTCGTCTTAAAGTACTTTCGGAGCAAACCTCGGCACTGTGGGCCGGCCGGGGGTCTCCGGAGTACACTTGGTAGCAGATATTGATGGTGTATCGTTTATCGATTATTGATTAGAATAAGACACCCATTGACCGTCGACATAAAGTAACTCTAGGTCTTCGCCAATGTCACGAGTCCTTTGCCAATCGGCCGCGTAGACCGTGAAGCTCCCCGTAAACAGTGGTAGTGTAAGAAAAACTGCAGACCAGGGCTTGAAGGGACCCGTGTTCCCCACGCTATCCCTTCCCATTCCTACGGACAGCTGAACGGGTGAAAAGCCAAAGAAGGTGGTAACAAAGGCGGTCATCCCAAGGGTACAGAGAATGGTGAGTGAAAAAGATTGAATGTTTTGGCAAATGTGCATGCCTTAGATCAACTAAAGGGAAAAGGTAACGGAGGGAGGTGGGAAGAAACAAAATATAGTTAGAAGTTAGATTCAAGAATAATTAAGTAAATAAAGGTTACCGGGGAGGACACCCGAGAAGTGAGAGGATTCGCCTTATTCCTACGCTTTAATACAAGCGGCTAGAAGACACGTGTACCCAGAGTCCCAGCTAAAGGTGGAACGATTAGACTACCACGACGGTTAAAGACGTCGTGAAAGCGGTATGTTTAGACTCCATGAAGGGGTAATGATTGGAGGCAGAGATATCTGTGACCAGCTGGTGTTCGTCTAGTCTGTTAAGCATCTGTCTTACTTGTTTTTTGTTGTGACGTCATACATCGAAAACATTTCCTTGAGAAAACTGAGTTACCTTTTACGCGATTGAATAGCTGAGATAGTATCGCATATGAATTGATGTTTTTTGAGTAAATTAGAAGGTTTAAAACTTTGTGAACATTTTTGATTGGAGCTTGCAGTGTTTGGTGCTCGCTCATATTGTTGGAACTGTTTGAGCCACGCAAAAGTGTTGACAAGTGCTAAATAAGAGGAAAAGGAACAGATTTGAGCATGGAGGAAACAACTCCATTGACACACTTGTGCAAACAGTTGCCGAAACATGCACCCAAACTGAAGAAATACAGTACAGAGTGGGTTAAAGGAACCGCCCAAAAGATATTTATGCCAAGGCCACATGGTGGGTCCTTATCTAAAGCTGTCTTGCAACACATGACAACATATTTGCATGCCACATACACAGGCAAAAAGTTAGACAAACGCCTCGCTGTTCTAGAACTTTGGAAATGTATGAACAGAGAAAGGAAGAGGAGCCATCAATAGATTTGATACGTAATGTATGCACAGAGGGGGGTGAGACACCTACCGTGCCACCCGCCCCATCTGAAACAAAGGCTGAAGAAAGTAAGGACGAGGGATTACACCTGCTGAGAGAGCTTAAAGCAGCCACAGGGTATAGCAACCCTGCATATGTGTCACCTACACATAGTAGTGACGAAAATAAAGGGAAAGATAAGAATAAGGATATTGCCTCCACAGTCCCACGGGACAAGGGGAGACGTGATGATGAAAGAAGGGATCAAGCACAGACAAGCGCATCTCTCGACAAAGAGAGAGGAGGCAAGAGATGGAAGGGAAACGAAGATAGAACTGATGAGATCTCATTTGCAAAAAACAAATGGATGGGAGGACACATTTTATTGAAACTTGATGGCAAAGACATTGATGACGTGAAACAAAAGGAGAGGTTAGATAATGTACAGAGAAAAGGGAAAGAGAAGGAGTTAAGAGATGAAAAAATAAAGAAAAGGCTAGAACAGCTATATCGCGAAGAGCAAGAAAGGCAGCTCGATCGCAAACAAAGAGCAGCAACTGATCATGACAGATAGGAACAGCACAGGTCAGAGGAAGATCAAAGGATACGAGAGGAAAGACTAAAGAGACGAAGAGATGAGGAAATTGGAAGGGCAGATGAATGTAGAAATGAAAAGAAAAAGGAAGAAGAAAGAGTACAGAGAGAATTTAATGACGACATAGAAAGTAAGCAGAGACAGAAAGCACGCGATCTTGAATATCTGGGGAGAGAGGTTAGGAAACCTTCTCCAGTAGTAGATTGGGAAGACATAGAAGAATTTTTTCCTGCATACAATTCAGTACCAGGCACGTCTAGGGCAAATATGGAAGAGGACTTTGACACCAGAAGCATCGGAGAGACGATCGATAAAATATTCGATAACATATATGATGAAATGGGGTTAGAACAAACACACAAGAGGAGGGGGAAGACGAGCGCCTGGAGAGCACTCTGCTTTAGGACACTGAGGATGTCTCCTAAAGTAGTGGGAATAGAGACCTATCCTTGGATAGACTAGAAATAAGTAGGAACAAAGAAGACACGAGAAGTGGCACTTCTTGGGCACAGACACTGTCCGAATCAGAAAGGGAGGAGCGTGAGGAAAATGAGGAAGAGATACGGAGCGAAAGACGACTCCCAAGAGAAAAAAGAATAAGATGGTCACACACTAGCGATTCTGCACCAAAGGCATCAGAGTCAGCCACGCAGTCTGACCGACATGAAGAAGTATCTCACGGGCAGAGGGGGTGCCTTCACTGCCCTATGTAGACAGGCTCAGGACATTGGCAGGCAGAGGGTGATGCAGGAATATTACCCTTACAATAGACACCAGCACAATGAGAGAAGAGAGAGAGGGCTATACATCCCAATTTCCGCTACTCGAGAAAGGGGGAGTAAGACCACAATATATTCCATGGCCACACATGGATCGAGAACATTTGAAAAACAAGCTTCCAATACTGACATCGGGAGCCGGAAAATGGATACACGAGTTAGAGAAAATGACATGACGGAACATGTTAGCCATAGGGGATATTAAGGGTCTCCTAATCGTCATACATTTTGAGAGAGCAGACGATGTATGGGCACAAGCAGGCTACCCTAGTGTAACCACAATTAATACCGCGCATGAAAGAGCTCCATTTAACAATTGTAGAGCCGCAGTATGGAAAGCTCTACGAGTGCGATACCCAGATACTTCCGATATGGGAGCTATAATGACATGAAAAATGAAGGAGTCTGAGGATCTGTTAATTTATCTACAGAATTTTCAAGTCGCATGGGTACTCGAGACTCATGAATCATGGATGAAATCTATACCTGTGTTCTAACATATATTGTGCCAAGGGCTGCCAGAGCCGGTACAGAAACAACTCAAGAAATTGGTGGGACTTGAGGCCAAGCCTTGGGCTGAAATACAGCTAACTATCACTCCCTTTTGCAGATTGCTGCAAGAAAAGAATTGCAAAAAGGAAGCTGCACGTAAGGGTGAGGAAGCGAAATTGGTGCAGAAGAAATTGTCAAAATATGCTCTTGAGGGAGCCATGATAACTAGCACCGTTGAATCGAGCATGCAGCAGGTGACTAATCCACAGCAGAATAATCAGGGCAATACAGGGTTTTACCCCAGGGGAAGAGGATTTAGGGGAAGAGGATGGCAGAGCAATCAGGGAGGTTTCCAAAATAATCAAGGAGGTTTTCAAAACATACAAAATGGTAATCAAGATATGTCAAATGGGCAAATGATCCGACCACCGCCCGTATGTTGGTTGTGTGGAATGACAGAGCACTTAGCTCGCACATTCAGAAACCAAGGCTTGATGCAGAATGGCCAAGGGACAGGAGCAGGCGTGTCAAATCCACCTGCAGTTTTACAGCAGGGTATTGCACAGAATCACACAGTGCAACACCAAGCACCAGGAGCGCAACAAGGCGTGCAACCTCGGAGCATGGGGAATTTTCCACAAGGACAATCCCAACAGGCACCGTTACAACTATCGCAGACGATGAGCACAGGGCAGACCACAAACCCTGGAATGGGAAGTAACAATGGGAATGGGGGAAATCCACAAGCACAGAGTGGGCCAAAATTTTATATGGACTAGGGCAGCTCACTGGGAACCCTGATGTGCTCTATCCTATCAGTGACACCAGACCCTCACAGGGAACCTAGGGTGGATGTCGTTATAGAGGATAAAGAATATTCCTTCCTAGTTGACACGGGTGCAACACGCTCATGCACACATGAAGGCAAGTTTCCCTTGTCTGGCGAGGCCATAAATACTCAGAGTTTTACAGGAGCTACAAGTTGTGATCCCTTCATAAAGGCACTTCCGGTCTCTATGGGAGAATGTGATATGTATGTGCCTTTACTATATTCACATCAGACCCCAGTAAACATTTTGGGTAGAGATTTAATGACAAAGGTAAACATGACAATCTTGTTAACAGAGGAGGGCATAGTATGTTCAACTCCAGGAATGCACTATTCAAATTTATGCAAGATAATCAGAGCATACGCGGGACACACAGCCATGAGGGTTATACCATTAGAGCTAGAAATATTCACATATGGTATGCGTGTGCTTATGGCAGGTTTGCCAGGCCTTGCAGACAGAATCATGAGAACCCCTAATGAATTCCTATTCAGGCCAAGAATACCGATGCACTAGGAAAAGGGACAAGTATTTCCCTTGATGATACACACAGCTGCAATACGAGGGAGGATGGCCTTGATTGACAGTTATGATGACGAGGGCCACAATGGTGCGCAGTGATTGCCATTGAAGAAGGATATCGATTGACTGACGCCACCGATGACGATCTGTTTGAAGAACAAGCGGGAGAGACAGTGGTGGAAGTGAGTCTCACCTTTTGGGTAAAAATTATCAAAAGAGAAGTACCTCAGAGAATGATGTTGGCACGAAACCGTCCAGAATATTCTGATGATGACATGGCCCAGGTGCCTGTCTCAGTGTGGACCATAGACCCCTATGATGTAGGCCTTTTGAAGGGGGTTTGAGAAGTGAAGATTAAATTGAAACCAGGAGCAATTCTCCCAAGAGCACGACAATATCACATGTCTAGAGAGGCAGAGGAAGGGATTTGTAAGACAATTTCGGCTATGATGGAGCAGGGCATGTTAGTGACGTCAGAGTCATCATGCAATACTGCAGTTTATCCGATCAAGAAATCAAAAGGGGGGTCTTGAAGGCTTATCCAGGATTTACGCCCAATAAATGATATTGTTGAGGCTGAGTTCCCTTTAGTCCCTAACCGGGCTACAATTCTACGTAATATACCCGTTGTGGCAAAATATTTCACAGTGATTGACTTGAAAAATGCATTTTTCTCAATCCTGTTGTACTGTGACTCACAAGATCTGACATCATTCACATTCAGACAGATGTGTCTGAAAAGCACGAGACTACCCCAGGGGTATTGTGAGTCTCCATATATTTTCAACAGAGTCCTGCAGATGGACCTAAGCAATATTGCACTAAAAAGTGTTGTCCTGCAATACATAGATGACATCTTAATTTGCAGCACAACAGAAGTGCAATGCAGGTACGATTCTGTTCAGCTATTGACTATACTGGCTGAGCCCAGAAAGGGCTGAAGCCATACTGAACACAGCTAAGCCACACACGGTAAAACAGATGCAGAGCTTTCTAAGCCTATGCAACTACGTTAGGGCATGGGTCTTCGATTATAGCTCTTACACTAAGCCTTTACTTCAGGCCCTAAAGAAGGCCCAAGTAACGAAAGAAAAGATTGAATGGTCTGAGACCATGGAGAAAGGATTTGCTGAACTCAAAATAGCTATTTGCACAGCACCAGTTCTAGAGATCCCCAATTAAGCAGAGGAATTGTACCTGTTTTCATACACAAATGGCAGCGTTATGATGACAGTGCTCACACAGAGAACCACACTGGGGTACAAGCACCTGGCATACTACAGTGGGAATTTGGACCCAGTAATGAGAGGTCATTTTCCTTGGGCACAAAGTTTAG
This sequence comes from Ambystoma mexicanum, assembly GCF_040938575.1. NCBI lineage: Eukaryota > Metazoa > Chordata > Amphibia > Caudata > Ambystomatidae > Ambystoma > Ambystoma mexicanum. Next base: position 669,913,173 of record NC_090930.1, on the reverse strand, counting down.
CTGCCGCAGCGTTCGCCATAGAGTAGGCTACAACCATTGTGATGTCATGCTCCATGACATTGTACGTCGAGCACTCACTATTTGCCATTCTAGAGAAACCAAAGGGCACATTGACATCTCAGAGAGCTTCTGCTTATGAAGTAATCATATCAAATCCATCGATTAAGATAGTCTGATGCAAGATAGTGAACCCAGCTATGTTTATAGCAGAGCCAGTCACTTAAGGAGAGCCAATACATGACTGTACAAATTATGAAGAATTCTATGATGAAATCCCCAGGGTGAAAGAAAATGCCTTGGCCGAAAGAGAGATCGTCTTCATTGACTGGTCTTCAAGGATTGATCAAAGTAACGGACAAAGATGTACAGGTGTTGCTGTGGTAAAACACACAGCAAATTATATTTTCGAGTACTTATTAGTGCACGAATACCATCTCATTATTCAGCACAGGCTGCAGAATTATTGGCATTGATACTCGCCATTGAGAATCACGCAGACCAGGAAGTAATGGTGTACAGTGACTCTGCCTATGTGAAGTCAACAGTGCCTGCAGGCTTAGCACGCTGGAAAAGGAGGGGCTACCTCTGAATGGACGACATGCAAGTGCAGCACGCAGCCTTATTGGACAGGCTGATCAAGGCACTTCAGCTCCCAGTGAGCATAGAGGTCGTGAAATGCACCGCCCACACAAAGGGGACAGATTTTATCTCATGCAGAAATCAAGCAGCAGACACAGAAGCCAAGCGTATGGCATCCAAAAGTGAAACGATCATGGAAGTGGAAATTATCTCTGAGAAGCACAATGGCTTGTTAAAGGAAAGGATAGCCAAGTTGAAGCTGACTCTAAGAAAGGGATGGTTGCAATTCCTTCCTTTGGCACTGTATGTACTTCATAACCAACCTGGTTCTGGCCATCATCTTACGCCACACGAGATAACCACGGGGAGAAGAATGAGAACTCCCTTGACACCTAGAGATAGAGCTAGATGTTATGCCCAGTCAACAGGAGAGATTTTAGGGTCTGAAATGCAAAACTATCTGAACTGCATGACATCTTGCCTTACTGTAATTTCAGACCTGCTGCAGCGACGACAAAAAGGGTGCAGGGCAGCACGGAACACAGAAGGAGATACTACTACAGACACAGTTCAAGGACTTTGTGTACCATCCATCTTCCCTAGATACACCGTCCTTGTGAGGAATCATACAAGGAAAAAGTGGGACGAGCCAAGATTTAACAGTCCCTTCATTGTGGAGGCAGGAGAGCTTGGATTTATCTCGCAATATCAAACCCTACATCGGAGAAGGCCCACTGCCTGCACCACAATGAGAGGAGTCAACGAGCGACGGGGAAGAACCATAGCATGTGCAGAAGAGATCCATGACGAGGACAAAGGACGCATGACCAGCCAAACATAGACCAAGAACTTTTTGCAAATTGTGGCTTAAATTGGACACTTCCTCTAAGTAAAAAAGGGGATAAGGACATGAAAATGGACACTCTTTGCATCCTAGTTGCAGGGTGAAGAAGAAAATTGAAGGCATAAGGCACAACATAGCCTGTGAACTTTGAACTTTGGACTGAGGCACACTTGAGCCTTGACGAGAAAAGAATATGCCAAGTTTTGACCGAGGACACTTACATTGGAAACAACTACAATATCCCGACTCATTTCACACCGAGACCCTATTCGGAATCACTTATGGTATCCCGCAGTAGCGACATCGCCAAGGATGTGGTCACTTATATTTATCTAGTGCTAAGATCATACCCGTCATTGGTAGGGAGGCTCACCAATGTCACTGACTTTCTTCAAGATCCTGAGAATGAAAAGACATAAGAAGACTGCTTACTGTCATTGCCAAACAATTTCTCTTACTTTCTGAGCACAGTGAGGAGAAACCAAATGTCCCAAACACAGATGGAAATAAATAAGCTTATCAACACATTGTTCTTTCGTATAATCAAAGATTGTCCAACTCTTGTCGGAAGAACAACAGACACACTCACGTTTCTTTGAGACCCAGCAAATACAGAACATTTAAGTCAACTTTTAAATAAAATCGTGATCCTAGTCGCACTCCACGTGACCTGGCAGTGCAGACATTGTTTACATCAAGGAAAGAACATATAATCCTGAACCTCAGCAAGACAGGACAGATGTCCCTGTCACTAGAAGACAGCAGGTTGGCTCACAATTTCCTCTTTCACCTAGTCACTGACTTTCCAGAACTAGTGGGGAGACAGATCGATGTTGACGTCTTCACATTAATCAGAGATCCAGCTAATGTTGCACAGATGGGCATGGACCGGTATGACGTCCTTTCATCGCCTGCCTGCTCATCCCCAGGATATTTAACATGCACATTCCATCGAATGTGCTCATTGATTTTTTTAGGGGGGGTGGCAAGGGGCAGATAAGGGTTTGGGTGGGTGGGCAAAAGAAAAAAATAAGTGTGGGAGGGGGGCTCGGCAGGTACCCCCTAAAATAAAAACGATGAGCACATTCGATGCAATGTGCACGTTAAAAAGCGTGGGGATGAACAGGCAGGTGATAAAATGACATTGAACCGCTCTTGCATGAAATTGTGCTCCAAGTACAACCCTCTAACCATCAGCAGAATTTTCTGAGGAGATTCTAAAAGCCTTCCACTGAGGGACAGATCGAGGAAGCAGGGTAAAGGACTTCACTTATTGCATTTGTTGTTATTTTTCCTTATTTCTTCATACTGATCAGCATATAATATGTCCTCAGGACTGAAGCAAATCCGAGGAGTGGACTGGGAGCTTACTTACTTTGAACATGCACAGTGAAAGGACTTACTGAAGTGTTATTTAATTTGATTTTTTTCCATAGTCTAGCAAAGGAACTGTATCCTGAAATAAAAGACTATTCATCACCCGCAAGAGGGGGGACACGTGTGGAACACCTGACACTCTTGAACCCAGAACTCGAAAGACAATATTGTGTAAAGGAATACAATAAAACATTGACATTTGGCAAATGATCGAGATGGGGGTCCAGAGCAGCAATCTGATCCTACTGCAGGAGGAGAGACAACCACGCTTCTCTGGAAGTAAATGCTGCCGCCTGACATACAGGGGCATAATGTATTTATGTATCATATTCATCATTGTTTTATTGTCATTAACGCATTTTTTATTGGTGCACAAAGCATTCCAGTCCCACTGCACCCACCAATGATGCAAAGCATTAAACCCACAAAAGCACCCAGACCGTACAAAGTCATTCCAGTCCCTAGAAGATCTGATGGTGGAGTGAATGAACTTGAAATGGATGTGATTAGCAATGATACACACACACTTGTGGTAACAAACAAACAGAAAAGCAGGAGACAGGGTCGGCAAAGAATGAATAAAGAAAGGTTACTGACAACCACACACATGCAAAGACTGAATGCACACAAAACAGGCCTACTGTCAATGACTGCAGAACCACAAGCCAAAACAGTAGAAAAGAAGATACTGCTTGTCATAAGAAACTCCACAACAGCCATTGTGGAAAGACAAGAGGAATCGGAAAAGAAACCAACAGAAATGATAAAGATAAACACCCCTGAGACAACACTGATGGAGTCAAAGACAAACTCAAGGAAGATCTCACAAGCACAACTAATAGTAGACGCAGTATGGCCGTCATTAGCCAGAGAAAGAAAAAGACTAGAGAAATTGAAGAATAACACCCCAGAGAAAGTAGTAACAAACATATATGTTCCAACACAGGGGGAAAGTACCAGTTGCACAGTACAACCATATATTAGACCAATGCCAGAATGGATACGAACATTTCTAGCCCAACAGGAAAAGATGTATGAAGAGAGAGAAAGAGCTGCCAGATTCATATCCACTCAAATGGCACAGATGAGGAAGCCTGCACCATGGACCAGGATACCTGAGAATCATCCAGCAAGAAAGAGCCATACAGATGCATTTAGGGATGTAGTCATAGCAAATTACAGGAGAACACTAAGAATCAAGAGAAGCTTGCACAGGGAAAGAAGTTGGAAGAAGAAATTCAGAAGGGGAATGCTTTGTTTGTGCACTCCTAACATACAGCATGGGGAAATCCAAGATCTTTGTAGCTGTAGAAATCGATGTCCAGACAGCACATTGTCTGTCACACATAGCAATGTGCAAGACCAGAGGCCAGTTCATGGGTAGTGATGCCTCATTAATATGGGCAACTGAAACAGCCCATCCCGACGAAGATGATTATGTTCAAGACATTAAGACAAGAAAGAGAGCTCATACTAGGAATCATGTGATCAGGTATGAGTAGCCTGGAGTTAAAGGAGCAGGAATAAGATGGGAAGTGAACCCGAGACTAAATCCAAGGAAAAACTCCAGAGGAAGCTCAAAAGTGGAAGAATAGAACCCAAATGCAGATTTGGGGAACAGTGCTTTCACCTGATGGGTGGGAAAAAAGGAGTGGTGATTTGCAGAGCCTGGGTGATCACTGGACTCTACAAAGAAACGGTTGACATTGTGCAGAATGGCTGCAAGCCATTGTGGCTGTACCTTGCAAAACTACTGACATGGGTTGAAGACAGAGGAGGACCCTTGCAGATAGTGCCACTAGAAAGCCCAGAATTCTGCTTCAGGAATAATGGCACTAGAAAGATCGGAGAGAATAAGAACTGTGGACAAGTTTTTGACGCTCCAGGAATGGTGCGTGGACTACAGTAATTATGGATCATTATTGGGCATGCAGATCCAAGGCATACATCAGACTGCCAAGAGACTGGGGAGGTGTATGCACAATAATGAATGTCCATGTTGCAGCATTAGTGATCCCAAAAAAGTGACCTGAATTTTGACAGTTTCCCGAAAGCAGATGCTCACCTGAGGAAGAAGAGATCTGTGGAACTGATAACTCAGATGAAGAGAGAAAATTACTTCTCTGCTAAATTGGAAGAAGCCTTTCATGTAATCCCATATGAACACAGGCTGTTCAGCCTCACCTCATCAGTGTTCCAACGATTTTTATGCCAAGAATCCAAATTGGAGTAAATACTAAATGGTTGCAGATAACCAGATGGGAGTTACTGCAGATGATCAACATGACCATAGAAGAATTCAATGTGATCAAGGAAGAGCTGAGAGCCATCCGACTGATGACTCTTCAGAACAGATATGTCCTTCACATGATCACAGCCATGGGTGGAGGAGTTTGTACAAAAATCAGAGAAACATGTTGCACATTTATGCCATCTCACGATGAGTTGAATGGAACATTTACAGCAGCCATATGTATGCTGACAAACCTGCAGAACCAGAGGATCTATGAAACTGATGAAGTTGATGATGACATCTGGTTTGGATCGCTATTCTCATGGGTCCCAGAATGGATGGCAGACACATTCAAATTCTTGGGAGCCCTGTTAGTGATGATATTGCTAGGATTTTTTGTTATCAAGATAATAATCTTTCAATGCCAGAGAACTGCATAGAAAGCCATAGGGATGAAGATCATGATTGATGTCAAGCCAGGATGGAAGCCCAGAGACCTGACTGATGAAGAAATAAGAGACCATGTGAAGACCAGTATTCACGCACCAGAAGGAACAAAGTTTCTCTGTCCCAGGAAGCACAGAAATGATGTGGGAAGATGGGTTTACTATAGCCCAAATGGACAATGTCAACTAATTACATGGAATAAAGACGAACATGTAAGGACAGCAGGAAGCCTGAAAGGAGTAATAAAAATATAGACTCCAAAGAGACACTTTTTCAAACCATCGTGTACAGACTCCGAAGATGAAGAAGGAATGAACCCAGGCAATGGAGTGAAGATAAATTCAGAAGAATCAAGTACGTTGAATCCAAAGATGGAATTGAAAGTGGTTGATGAATTGCCCAGAGGGGGGAGTGTAGATGAGGTCCCAAATAAAGCCTGCACTCCAGTCGCCCATTTTGATGTACCATGTGCGTTCACACCAAAATATGTGATGTATGATGAGCAGATAAATCATCAGAGAGCTGCAGTAGGGCTCTGCCCAGTACCTATTAAGAGAGCAACACCGATTGAAGTACTGATAACAAGAAAACCATGGACAGTAAGGTATCCATTAAGGAAACCTTACCAGCAAATGAGATGAAATGTAGATTGCGTAAGTACAGTCCTAGAAGAAACCAAAAAGGTCTTAATGGAAGACGAATGGTGAGGTCATGAGAACCCGGACTGACGTACAAGTAGAAGAAATGACAACCCGAGAATGACACCCAGAGACGAAACGCCATGTATAAGGATATCGTGAACCTAAAAAGGGAGAACGATGTTGAAATAAAAAGAAACTTAAGCTGTAAACAGGATGAATATATTCAACCAGCTAACACCTGTACATATGCTTGGAACTGCAAGAAAGCTAAGAAAACGATGTGGCTTGCAATGCTAAGTAGAAGAATAGTGCGGCAAGTGCCATTATACATAATATACCTCAAAATGAAGCACAGTATTATAAGTGTAACTCCACTTTGCAAACGAAGCAGAATCAACCCAGTTTATTATAGGCCGAATGAGCAGAGATTCATATTCTAGCAAAGCGAGAAGAGACGGCTGAATCGAAACTCGGCAGATGCAGCTCGTGCCAGGAGAGCCAATGTCACACTAATAGAAGGAACAAACAGTAGCTACATATAATTGAAGCTTAAGAACAGAATATCCTGTCTCTGAAAGGTCAAGATAAGGATGCGTAGGCAGGTGGCCTTAATTGGAGAAAGGCCGGGTAGTTAGGGGGCACCCTGCACCTGGCTGACCATTCTGCATGCTCCTAAGCAAAGTGGACATTTATGCATGGGGTGGGGCCAACCCAATCACAATGGACCAAATAATGTAGGGTCCTATAGTTAGTGGAACCAATGGGACGTCGTACTTTTAGTAACGTCTACAGTGGTCATCCTTGAAGGAAGGGCTTAGACGCCCACCTGACAGTGTTTACCCAATCCCCTCACTCCGTTACCATATACAGATATAGCACCTATGTTAAAGTTACCTTTTCCTGACTGAATTGCATATTAACTTTTGAGTGTTATACGTCAATTATGACGAGTTTTCAGTATAAATGCTTTGATTTTTATGAAGCTCATTGGAGTTGAAGCAAGAAGAATGATCGCATCACTGCTGATTTCCATGACTCCCCGTTTTTTGTACTTGTCATTAAACGGACTCACTTTTCCAAACCATTGAGTTGTCCTTATTGATTGATGTTGGAGTAATAAATCTGCACCCCCATCCATCTCAAGGGGGCAGGTATCTCGTCTTAAAGAACTTTCAGAGCACACCTCGGCTCTATGGGCTGGCCGGGTGTCTCCGGAGTACAGTTTGAAACAGGAATATACCTTTGTTTGTGTGTATTTTCATGAGAAAGCCACATAGTACAATTTGTCTCAATAAGTATTCAGATTTGTGAAACAGAGCACCACAGAATGATTCATATGTCTGTTGAACAAATGATCAAAAGGCAAAATATTCAGTTCAAAAGAGGAACTTAATAAAGCCTCCCCCTCACTTCAAAACACAAGTAGTATACAAAGGGCTAAGGTGTATTTACCTAGGGACAGCAGCACAAGGGCAGTTAGTATTGGAATGGATCTGTGTGAGGAAGCACCACAAAATGATAAAATGGTGCTTGTACTATCAGGGGCATATGCTATGAAAGGGTGATTGTGGTATCAATTGAAAAATGGATTCCATTTGATTGATATGTTTAGACCTTTCTTCACAGAATATAAATGGAAGATACATTTGTGTTCCAGTTTTCTCAGTAGGAGATCACAGTCTCTTCCTCAGAAAGGATTTCTGACTGTTTGAATAATCAACCAGAACATGTCTGAATATTTGTGTTTCTTTGCCTTAAAATGTGCCACCATTGGTTTGTCTTCCACTTGATTTCTAAGGTACGATCTGTGTTCACAGATGCGCTGGAGTATTTCTCTATTGCGTTAACCCATGTAAATAAGTCCACAGAGACATTTTATCCAGTACATTGACCATTTGGTTTTGCAATTGGTGAAGGACTTATACTTCTATGTTGTCCCATATAGGTCAATTTCTTTTAGGTCTTGTGTAAGGGCACAGACAGAACATGTCCCACATCTGTAGTGTCCAGTCACGGGTGGTAAGTTCCATAAGGCCGTTTGTATATTAGGTGGTATTTTGGATTCTAAATAAGTATGTAGTAGCCGATCCTTTAGATTTTTGCTACGTTTAAAAGAAAACGTGGTTTTTCTGGTTTGAACTTTTCTGTTTTTAGGATGTCCGAGTGGCAGAGTACAGTTTTTCTTAGTTGGTTACTGAGGGGGTAAAAGTAGTAACGCAAATGATTTTATCTGTCTTTTGCTCCCTAGGTTGTTGAGTAAGACACATCTGTCTGTTAGTGTTACAAGCTGTTTTACGTGCTCTCTATATACTATACGCCGGATAACCCCACTCCTCCAGGCAATTTGTAAGATCTTTACTTTTGCTATCAAAAGTAGAGTGGTGCAATTCCGGCGGAGTTGCAGAAATTGTCTGAAAGGTACGTTTTCTTTCAGTCGCAAAGGGTGGAACCTGGAGAAGGCCAATTAGGTATTTTTGGCAGTGGGTTTTCTGTATAGAGTGGTGACTTACAAATTGCAATCTGTTTTTATAGATTTCCATATCAATGAATGGTATGCGTGTTGCATCATAGTGAATAGTAAACTTGATTGATGAATTCAGGATATTCAGCCAGTCAAGGAAATTGTGAAGTAATATTGCAGGGCCCCTCCAGATCAGAAAAACATTGTTTATGTAGCGATGCCAGCAAATGAAATTAGTTTTAAACATATTTTTCTCATCACAGATGGATTTGTGATCAAAGTTGTCCATGTAGAGGTTGGTCAAGTCTGCAGCAAAAGTGGCCCCATGCTGGTCCCATGGCACTGTTTGTAAAAGACATCTTTGTAGACAAAAAGGTTTTCCCTCAGGGATAGACGGGTGCATTCAAGTAGGAAGTTAGTTGGTGTTTTGGTGTTTGCTCTTTGATCTAAACATGTTCTTAAGACCTTGATACATTCTTCCTTAGGGATACTCATGTACAATGACTCTACATCAAGGGTTACAAGACATTTTTTTTAGTAGATTGTTAGTTGAGTTAGAATTTTTATCATCGCCGTAGTGTCTTGTATGAAATATCTCATCTTGCCTATAAAAGGGCGAAGGAACACGTCTACATAGACCGGTAGAGGTTCAGGTACCGACCCGATCCCGGAGACGATGGGTCTTCCTGGTGGAATGGTGTCATTCTTGTGAATTTTAGGTAGAAGATAAAATGCTGGTGTAGTTGGATGTCTTTTCATGAGGAAGGACCTTTCGTCGTCATCAATCAAACCTTCATTCCAGGCATGTGACAGTAGAATATCTATCTCTGCTAGCAAACAAGCAGTGGGGTTGATATAAATTCTTTTGTAGAATTTATCATTTTGGAGACGTTTCTTGATTTCTTCTTCATACAGTTCTCGGGACCATAAGACTATGCTGCCGCCCTTATCAGCTGGTTTTATAATAACATTGTGTTCTCCTTCTAGGCTTTTGAGTGCTATTCTCTATTGTTTTGTGAGATTGTCCTCATAATGAATCTTCTTGGTGAACATCGTGTCAACTTCTGCCAAAATTCTGTTTTCAAACGCAAACATTTTGGGGGGAATCATCGAGGAAAGTGGTGTAAATGCTGATGGCAGTTTAAGACCAGTGGTTTTAGGTGGTTCTTTTTCCGCTGCATCTCTAAATAAATATCTTAAGTGAATGATCCAAAAGAATTTGCGTAGTTCCACTTCTGTGGTGAATCTGTCGGCATGGGTGCTAGGTATAAAACTTAGCCCTTTACTAAGGATGCTGATTTCGTCTTTGGTCAGTAAGTGATTACTCAAATTGAATATGGGCATTACCACATTTGTGATCGCAGTGGTATCCATTGCCTGGTCGGCATTCCATGGGGCCCTTGCTGGTGGGTCTTGCAAGAAGACATCCAGTTCTGAACAACTAAGAGACAGTTTGAAACAGTAGAATGTAGAACATAATCAAAAGAAGAAAAAGACAGAACAATCTGGGTGTCAACAGCCTAAAGATGAAAGGAAAGATTGAAAGAGGAGAAAAGAGCAGAAAGAGGAGCAGTGTAAAGAGAGAAAAGAAGAGGACCCAGTACTGAACCTTGAAGAACACCATAAAGAAGAGGAAGTAAAGAAGAAGAAGAGTGTCTAGCCCAAGTAACAGAATAAGTGTGTTGCGAAAGATAAGAGCGGAACCATTTGAGAACAGACCCTGAAATACCCAAAGTGGAAAAAGAGGAGATAAGAATGGAGTGTCAAACGCTGCAGATAGATCAAGAAGAATACGAATAGAAGAAAGCTTAGAGCGGCGAGCAGTGAGTAGAGAATTAGAAACATGAAGAAGTGCAGTTTCGGTGGAGTGAGACGGGCGAAAACCAGACTGCAAGGGGGAAGAAGAGAATGAAGGCTGAGATAACAAGTTACCTGGGTATAGACAGCCCATTTAAGAATTTTAGAGAGAAAAGGTAGGAGGGAAATAGGACGAAAGTTAGGCCAGGGAAGAAGGATCAAGAGAAGGTTTTTGAGAATCGGGAGAATGAGCAAATGCTTGAAAGCAGCGGGGAAGCACGAGTGTAGAAAGGAAGAGTTAATGAGAGAAGTAAGATAGGGAAGAAGATGATGATATACTTGTGGAATAAGAGAAGAAGGAAGAGGGTCAGAGGGAGGTGCTGTGGGATGAGCACATGTTAAGAGAGCAGAAGTGTCAAAATCCATAAGAGGAGAGAACGATAAAAGAGAGTACAGTGATTTAACAGAAGGAGAAGAAGAAAAGGAAGAAGGAGAAGAAGTAAAAGCTAGTCTTAGATTAGCTACTTTAGATGTAAAGTAGTTATCAAAATCAGAAGAAGAAAGGAAGGAGAAAGCAGAAGGATCAGGGGCTTTAGTGGAAAGAATACTGTGCAGAAGCAAGGGTGGTGAGATACAGAAAGTGTAAATTCAGAAAAGTAAGATTTCTTTTCAGTGAGTAGAACAGAATCAAAGGAAGAATGTAGCACTGAAGGTGTAGTAAGGTGGGAAGAGGAGTGGGAGCTTTCCAAAGCCGTTCGACTTTACACAATCTACAACGGAGAGGGATAAGACTTGGACTAAGGTATGGCTGTGAAGTTTTGTGAGCAGGAGAGAACGGATGTAGAGGGAAAGTAGCATCAAGAACAGATTGTAGAGAAGAGTGTATAGTACTAGCAGCTATGTCAGGATAGAAGGAGGAACAAGGCAACAATGGAGGAAGAAAAGAGCTCAGTGACAAAAGAAAAGATGGAGAATCAAAAGAAGAGAGGTTATGGTGCTTAGAGATAGTGGGAGGGGTAACAGAGGGAACAGAAAAAGAGAGGAGAAAAAGAAAGAAGTGATCAGTGGCATAAAAGGGTGTAGAAGAAATGGGAGGGAGAGATGAAGAAGAAGAAAAGATGAATACACTTTCAATTTTGGCTTGGTAATGAGGGAGCAGTGTCCATTTTCTTTATAAATAAATAAACATGTGGCAGTAAGTACTGGGGAAGACGATGATGCAGAAGGGATTGGGAACCTCCAATATGAACTTCAGCCCGTAACACCCCATTCCTGTGATATTTTGTCATGTGTGACCTTAGGTTTTTCTCTTTTATCAGACATTCATTAGGCACCCATTTCCACACTTGGCTGAAGGCATGAAGACATTTAACACATGCATAGTAACATTGGACAGCTACTCTCTATTCCCTCCAGGCTTACTGGAGCAAGGACGCAGACTTGTCCTGAACTGGTGCCAACAATAGACGCCTGTGTGATGCCAGAAGCAATCATGTGGCGGTGGACAGACGCCCATCAGCTGATAGGATAGAACAACCACTCATAGACAATAACGACGACACAAAGGTTTATGAGCTGTCCCATTTTTATCAGAAGGGTGGTATGAACATGCTGGAAGGCCAAATAGGAGGTTATTTCAAATGTTTTCAATCACTCAGTCAAAGTTTATTTCAGAAAAAGAATAATTTTCCATAAAAACCTTATAATCATGAAGTACAACTCCTCCAAGACACTACACATAGACAACAACATATGATAAAAGAAAGCAGCAGATGGATTAGAAATTCACTTCAAGATGGCAGCTGAGAGCACTGTCGGGAAGGCTGCTGGTGGACTTCGTGGAGCTACTGTGCAGCTACTGCCCCATGGATCTGTTCTCTGCTGTCAGTGTCCATACGGTGGATGTGGACATGTCGTGAGGCAGTGGTGGCACTGCGGGCCGCTTGGAGCTTGGGCTTTATTATCCTTTAATCCTCCTTGCTCGCGGGGGGGGGGCTGTGTGTGGCAGCGGCTTGCATTGTGGTGGTTGTGTCGGCGACAGCAGCTGGCCCTCCTCTCGTTTTCTCTTGCTGACCTTGGGGCTGAGAGCAGAGCGCTATCGTTGTCTCCTGAGGTGTCGGTGGTGGTGGCTGTTCTTTCAGCAGACATTTTGTCTGCTCTCGCTGGCCTGAGGGCTGAGAGAGGGATGCTGTTGGTGCTTGCCAGAGGCTTTCCCATAGTTTGCAGGGTTTGGATCTTATTTTGGTGCAGCTCCTCATGGTAGCTCGGCATCCGGGTCATTTAATCCAACCCAGGAGGGTTGGAGGACTGGAGTATCACTGTTCTGGTGCAGGGGCTGCTGCCCACGGAGGGAGTCCGAAGATCGAAGCCTGGAGGCTGCCACCCTGAGCTTAATAGACCAGGTTGGGCTTGTGTTCATGAAATATTGACTATTTTTTCTTTTTCTTTTTGCCTGGTTTCGGAACTTGACTCTTTTAATATTTGCCTCTGCCATAGTTTTTTTGTTTGTTTGGGGGTGGCTGTTTTTGTGTCTTGCGACAATTTATTCTGTTGCCTGATTTTCAAATTTGACTGCATTCTTGGTTTATCATTGGATTTCTTCTTGATGGTTGTTCTTTGTGTCTTGTCTCTTCTCTGTTTTGTATCCTGCCTTTGTATGCCATCTTTTCTACTATTGTACCAACTCATTACATTTTTTAAAGCAACTAGGTGAAGGCGCTATAGAAGGAAAATAAAATTCTATATGCAAATAAAAATAAAATCTTTTCATCAAATGACACTAAATAATCTTAACTTCTTTACAAATGCACGTAGCGGGCTTCTCAATAAACACCGGGTTGAAAGCATTAAAATGTCAATAAATGTTTTCTATTTTATAAAGCAAATACATTAAATAGCCCATCCTACCATTGGCGATTCAGCGCATAAAAGATACATTAGTGCAGGGAGATTCTGGGTTAGATCTGTTTCTCACAGCAATGGTATCAAGGTCTCTCTCTGTTCTTAGCTCTCTGTAGGCAGGGCAAAAAATCTAAAAGTGAGCCATATCCTCCAATGGCGCATTGGCACACCAAAAAAGTATGATTGTCACTATCCGTAATGCTGTTGTTGCTTGCTCTAAGGTCAAAGGAATTAACCTTGCCCTAGTTAATACAACTCTTTGGCTTGGTTTGCCTGTCCACAGCAAATATTTTTGGACAGTACATTCTGTACTAATAGCATGACTACAGTTAAATGGTGCCAGGAGTTCCAGTGCCCCTCTTGTTTGCTGAGTATAGGATATGGAATTTATTTTTAAAGTTATGACAAATTTAGTTAAAGTGTCAGGTGCATTGAAAGAAGTGAGCATCACATTTATTAAGCCTTGTTTTTATTGACTTTAACACAGGTATACTAACATAAACGTTTTGACTAAAACCTAATAAGATCATGTGTGAGATTGCCTTTCATCTTCCTCCACAGGAGTAGCTAGCGACGTAGTCCTTGCATTAACAGTGCATCATCACTGTGGGGTGCACAGTTCTTACACCGTGATTTGAAAATGAATCAGGGAGCACCAAAAGTCTTCAAAGAAAGTTGTTTTCAATGACCTGGATCGAGTTGGTATTTGCATAGCCCCACGCAGGCAGCTTTGCTGTAATATACTTTTAATATTAGATCAATAGGTTTTGTATTTGACATTTATGTGAAACGAGAAACACCCCCAACCCTTGTTTGAACCTTCTAGCCTGTTTCTTGATATGTGAATCTGTTGGAAAATTGGACGAGAAACGGACACCGAGGTAATCATCCTTTGACCACTGGAACGGTAACATCATTTCTAAACATAGATGGAATTTTTGGTGTTCGTCTTCCTCTGCAGCATACCATGACAGCCGATTTCAGGGCGTTCACTTTCAGGTCTCACCCATTCATAAATAGCGGATAATCAGTGATTAGCTTCTGGAGTGCTCCCGTGGTCCCCACAATCAACACTGCATCATAAACGTAAGCCAGTAACGCTAACACTCTGTTCCCCAATCTCGGGACATCAGGATTCATAATGGCCATGTATGTATAAACTATATAATAGGGGTGCAACCCTGGCACACCCATGCCCCAACCATAAAGAAATCATTGCAGTGGACATACTTTCCACTTCTTGCATAGGTTTGTATATTTTGATGGAGAATAGTTTGCAGATTGACAATACCCTATGGTCACCTCATGTACCTGGCCACCTGCCCAACCTTAACTCGATTTACCTTGTCAAAGCCATGCTCAGGGCCATGTAGAGCAGGTCGATCAGCTCCTTTTAAACGTATAATGGATTAGCCACTGCTAGATATAAATGTAGTGATTGCTCACTAGAATGCTCTAGGAACAAGCGACCTGCAAAGTGGGTATGTTAGTTAGGAGTGATTGGTGTGGTTTCTACGCCGCCTTCCTTGACTTGCAAGCTAATGAATACATCACTTCACTTTGCAATCTTCATAATAACCGAGTGAGACCACTGGAGGTGTTGGCAGTGCACACCTGCAACAAGTGTTGCAGCTCTTCGTGCTGCAGTTTTGCACCACTCTCTACTCGATGTCCCGAAATTGTACTGTAATCACAAATAAAATATTTCTCTAGACTTTGGTCCTGGGATGATTGCAATGAAGCTGCTTGCTGCAAAGCATGGGCATGCGGGAGAGGCTGGATCCTATCGGCCATAAACACTAGGTTCAGCAAACCTTACAATTGGGCCTGGATTGGAGCCAGCCCAGTGTGGTCCCCTCTGTGCGTGTGCAAAGCCTTACAGCGTGCACGCTATTAGAATGGTCCCTGGACCTAGTATGATAACAACCTCGTCTGTCTCCTCCCTGTCCCCTTACTTGTGCCCCCCAACCTCCTTCCAGCACTATCTGAAATGTCGTCAGGCCTAGTACGATAGTCGCTTGGTTTGTTCCTGCCCACCATTTCTGCACCCCTCTCCCTCACCTTTTGTTTTTCTCCTGCTCTACCAGAAATGTAGTCAGGCCTTATACGGTAGTTGCCTGTCTGTTTCCATTTCCTTCCCACTCTCTCCCTCCCTTCCTTATCTATGTCTTAGCTCTTGCACTATCTGAAATGTCCTCAGGCCGAGTACGATAGTTAATTTCGCATCCTTACTGTTCATGGCCTGTAAGAATGTAATTGTATTTTCTATTGTTCCCTCCTTTGCCTTAAAGCGCTTTGAAACACATTGGGCCTCATTCCGAGGTTCGCGGTAAATCACTGACTTTACCGGCATGGCGGAAATACCGTATCCGCGTTGGTAGCAGGGCATAAATAGCACCATATTCCGACCTCGCGGGCACGAGCTTTCCGCCATGCCGGTAAACCCCCTAGCGCCATACCGGTAAAGGGCGCGTCAAACCCCTTACCGACAACAACCGAGACGTAACTAACACCATCGCCCTCCAACTAGTGCGTAAATAGCGGTGCCCGTAATTAACGATGACCGTAAATTACGGGCACCGTTAAATACCGCAAACGGAAATTACGTCATCGAACAGGAACGGGAAGCATCATGGCGGCCATCTTTAAAATCACAATCCATTGCAATCCTCCCCATACAGGACTCGTGGGCATATCGTGATAGGCAAATTAGACTCCTGAGACAAGCATCATGCCAAAAGCCTTAAAAAAGGGTGCTGCGCGCATCAGGAAGGAGAAATTCTCCCAGGACGAACTCCAGGTACTTGTTGATACTCTGCATGAACATGCAGAGACTGTTTTCAGCAGCGACATGCGCAGGCCCACCATCCTCAGGAAGAAGGAGATATGGGAGCTTGTCTCGCAGAGGGTGAGCGCTGTCGGTAACACCCCCCGCAGCACGACGCATTGCCGCAAACGCTGGGATGACCTCCGTCTGAGGGTGCGGGCCATCCTCTCAGCAAACCGCAATCTGGCCCTAGAGACAGGAGGAGGCCCAGGCTCCCCCATAAAAATGATGCCCTGGGAGGAAACATGTGCAGAGATGATGGGCACAGAAGCCATCGAAGGCGTTGGCGATATGGATTGCGGTGATCCTTCATCAGCTGACGCAGGTGAGTGCCATGAGTGTAAACAGTACATGCATCCCTAATGCAAGTCATCGCCAAGGGCAGGTCAAGCAGTCACATCATGTTTGGGCAAACCCCCCCCCCAATGATGCCGTAACAACTGGGACCCAGGATGATGTCAGTGCAAGGCTGACACCCATATTGGGCATGCCACACAAAAAGCCGGTCAATGTCAGTCACCACAGTACACTGCCAACATGAGTGACCCTGCCGACAGTATGCTTTTACCATCCAAGCAAAGCTCACAGTCCCACTCAGCACCCAAATGTCACCAAAACGCTGCTATCCCATCGTAATACCATTGTCTGGAAGTAATTCTGACACCCAGATCATTGCTCATGCTGTCTCTCTCTTGCCCCCCACAGGCACCGGTCATGAAAGTGAGGACCAGGAAGGCCCCCAGGCAAGTACCTCCCGGGCCACAGGCAGGGGACAGCACACACCTGCAGCAGGGAATAAGGCACATGCCACACCACCTGCCCCAGCAACCCCCATGGAGGGTACACAACCCACTTCCGCGGCCCTGGACATGCCTGCAGTTCTGCGGGACACATGCCCCTCGTTGCACCATGAGGAATCAAGTGCGTCAGGGGAGAATGCTGCCATGTGCATCCTCGATGTGCCAGGCAGCACATCACCAAACACCATCAACATCGTGGAGGAGCCCAATGGCTATGTACAGAGCCCAGACACTCCCTCGTACAGCCAGGTTGCCCATAGCGACCCTGGGTCGAGTGACGGCCCAGGGCTCACAGGCGAAGCGGATACACCTGTCTGTCATGTGCCCACTTCCCCTCCAGGAAGTCCGGTAAATCCTGCAGGCACAACAACACGGAGCCTGCCAACCACATCGCCCACATCGGCTGCAGAAACAGTGCGCTGCCAGCACCTCACAGGCATGATAGAGGAGTTCCTCCGGGACAACCGGGAATCAGGGTCGGTGCTACATAATGACCTTCAGGCCCTGGGCGAGGTCATCAGTAGCAGCACAAACCGCATCTGTGAGATGCTTGGCAGGATTGCTGATGCCCTGGAGGCAGCACCCCCCAGACCACAGCCCCAGCAGGAGGAGCCACCCTCCCAGAGCTCCTCCACGCAGACCAGCCCGGTCCGTAGGTCACTGCGCACGATGCGCCGGAATGGAAGGGATGCCCCAGGCTCTGGCAGTGCCCATTGACCGTGCAGCCACACACATGTGGACAATGCTGCACTGATGGGAACATTGTGGGGTTGTTGTGGGGGGAGGGGGGGTTGAGGGTGTGTGTGGGAGTTGGGTGGGAGGGGGAGGGGGTTGAGGGTGTGTGTGGGAGTTGGGGGGGAGGGGGAGGGGGTTGAGGGTGTGTGTGGGAGTTGGGGGGGAGGGGGAGAGGGGTGAGGGTGAAGGATCTGTTGTACACATTTGGACATCATGATACAATACACAGTTTGGTCTATCCTACAATACAGAGTGGACATTCATTATTGTGCATGTGTCTTTTAATGTCTCACAGTGCATGTAGTACATGTATCCCCACACCCAGTGCCCAATGCCCTGTCATCCTCACCCCCTTAGCTGACTTGTGATTCAGAAATATTGCTCGATCAATGCTTGTCGCACGGTACGTCCCTCCCGTGCATCGGCACCATGTTGCTGTTCTGCCATTCCTTCCTCCACCTCCTCCTCCTCCTCCTCATCTGGTGGTAGCAGTCCCACGTCAGGGGGCAATGGCACGTTCCGACGGATGCACATGTTGTGCAGCATTACACATGCCATGGTGATCTTGGACACCTTCTCGTGGCTGTAGATGAGGGCCCCACCGGACCGGCTGAGGCAACGGAATCGTGCCTTCGGAAGGCCGAAGGCCTGCTCTATGACCACCCATGTACGGGTATGAGATCTATTATAGTCCTCCTCGTGCCTGTTTTGGGGGTTGCGGACCGGGGTCATGAGCCACGGTTTCAAAGGGTAGCCAGCATCACCTGCATGAGAGTGGAATGAAGGTAAGTGTTGGTACATTCATGGTGGAGAACTGTGCCAGTCTTACATTGCAGCGGGTGATGACCGGCCATGCACACATGTCCCTGGATACAATCAACCCATTACTGGTCCGGCCATGTGTGCTGGCCAATGGAATGATGGAGGGGGTAGCTTCTCCCTGATGGGTCATGGTGCGCACTCATGTCTTGTTGCATGTGCATCGTTTATGCATGCAGCAGTGTTGGACTGCATTGATTGATGACTTGCATGAGACCTGCTGTAAGGGTGTGTTGGTAGTAGTTGGTAGCATAGCCTTCATTCAGCACTGATCCCTATCATGGTGATTGGCAGCTATCCTATGGAGGTGCCGAACCAGTCACACGCAGTAGGATCCCTGTCAGACTAACCTCTATGCACTCCCATGGATGACTCTCCTTTGTGTTGAGATGCAGGAGTCAGCGACATGGTGCTATTGCACTGCATGGTGCACGATGGCCTTACGGTGTGTTAGGTCCACCGATGTGTGGTGCATGTGTCGTGGTCTTAGGCCAGGGTAACTGTTTGTCAGGTACCATTATGTGTTGGCTCGTATTCACTACTGTGTGGTTAGGTGGTAATGTGGCGTGCCACTTGTCATGGGGCACAGTGTTCTGTGTGGTGCACAACTTACAATAGCGTTGTCATTCCCTCCCGGGTGGAGTATGCACCCCCCCCTTTCCCTCCCGGGTGGAGTATGCATCCCCCCCCTTTCCCTCCCGGGTGGTGTATGCATCCCCCCCCCTTTCCCTCCCGGGTGGTGTATGCATCCCCCCTTTCCCTCCCGGGTGGGGTATGCATCTCCCCCACCCCCTTTCGCAATGGGGTATGCTGACACCCCACTCAGAGACCCAATGCACTGCCATGGCCCATCATGGTTACTCACCAAGCAGCCAGGTACGTTGTCCGGCATGTCGGCCCATGTAGCGTGGTAGTGTTGAGTTCCGCAGGACCAAGGAGTCATGAGTTGATCCGGGGTACCGAGCATTGCATTGTGTGATGGCCTTACTGGCATTGCACACCATCTGGACGTTGATGGAGTGGTATTGCTTGCGGTTGCGATACGGCACCTCCATGGCATGGGAAACCACCAATTCTACGTGGGTGCAGTCGAGGGCACCTATGCAATTTGGCATGCCTGCAAGTGCATGTAAGGCAGCTTTGGTATCATATATCTCCTGTGGAGTCCGGGGGAGGCATATGTAGTCCCTTCTGTGCTTGAGGAGGGCATCCAGCACTTGGTTGAGTATCCGGGAAAATATTGGCTGTGAAATGCCATGCATGTGCCCCACTGTATGCTGGTAGGTGCCTGTGGAAAGGAAGTGGAGCACGGACACTACCTTTAGTAGAGGGGGGATGGCAGTGCTGATTTCTATGAGACTCACTATGTCGGTATGTATAAAGGCCACTATGGTGGTTATGGTGTCCCAGTCAAGCCGGTACAGGGTGTGGATCTGCTCTGGTGTGAGGTTGAAGGGGGTGGCTCTGATGCAGGGAATTGGGGGCTGCCGGCGTGGTAATGGTGGCTGCACCGTAGGGCATGCTGGCCCTGTCTCACCCTCCTTCTCCTCCTGTGTATCCTCTATGGTGGTTGCTGTGGTTGCTGTTGTTGCTGTTGTCGTAGTTGCTGCCTTGCAAGCAGGGCCTCCAGCTCCAGGAATGCTGCTACAATTGGTATCATCTTGGTGTGGGTGGGGGTGTGGTGTGTGGGTGTGCTCCTTTTGTGCTGTGCCAGACTCTATTGCCTCCACCTGTGCTGATTGGGTGCACCTGTTCCTCTTCCAAGCACTGATCAGGGTTGTTAACACCTTCCCCGCGATGCCGGTATTAACGCCATGGCGGTAAGGTACTTTGCGCCCTTGTGGAGGTCGTTATTTCCGTGTTCGCGATGATTGGAATCGGAGATGGTTTACGCCTTCCCGTTATTTACGCGATGGTGTGTCGGGCGCGCGACACTGGTCCGCTATTTACGCAATCGTAGTTTACGGTGGCGTAAATAACGGTGTGGCGGGTCAGAATGGACCGTAACGGTAAAGGAAGTCGTTATTCCTTTACCGCCTCGTTTTTCCCTTAACGCCGGACTCGGAATGACCCCCATTGTGTATAGGCTCTATATAAATAGACTATCATATCATCATATCATATATATCAAATGTGAGAGCAAACCTCAATCTGTCCTGTCTAGGTTCCTCTAGGTTGTGGTTTGATTTCTGAGGCGTGTGCCAGCTGGCTGGGCCATTGACTGCTGCACTACTCTGGTGGTCTCATCATCATCAGTATCATGTGAGCTGGAGCCTGCTCTCCACCTCCCTTGCTACCGTCTCAGGTAAAGTAGGTGCTTCTCTTACACATGGGTTGTGCCTGGAGGGCAGGGACTCCTACCTCCCTTGCAGTGATGCTAGACATCCTCCCGTTGGACAGGCATGGTGTCGAACATCTTTTTCATGAAGCTGAGGCGGGGGGCCATGTTCTTTTAAATGGGGAAGCAGGTAAACCGATTGGGGAAGCCCACAGTACAAAAGCATACCTTGCAGACGCAGCCTTCATGTGAGCCCTCATACAGTAGCCCTGATTCGAGCCCTCCTCTTCCACAAGTCCCAGTGTGAGCGAGCACTCACCCCAAATGTCCTAACAGGCTGTCATCATTTTGACCCCCGACCCATGCAGATGTAATGGAAGTGCAGTGCCCTCATTGTGCCCTCATAGAAGCCCTGCTGCAACCTCTCGCTTTGTCCCAGCATGCCTTTTGTGAGCCATTAGCCATGCCCGCTGCCATCCCACTGCAATGTGACCTGAACAGAAGAGCATGCATCACGGATTGTGGAGGGAAGACCTTGCCAAAAAAGTGTCCTGGCGGTTCCAAAAAGCCCAGGCACATTGCCTGTCGCAGCCAGTTATGTGCTCCCAAGTCAAATTGCCACCCAACAAACGTTTTATTTTCCTAGATTTCTGAATATGCCTCGTGGGCAATTTGGTATGCCATGGGATATTAATGCTTTAATGACTTGATAGTGCTAAATTGACATTCTGCAAATAATAGTACCATTGAGCATTATAAAGGGAAACCTCAGAATAATAGCATGATAATCCCCTACTGTGTCCATCTCAGTAACAGTGGTAGCCATTTTGTGAAGCTTGGCAAGATGAAATGATGGTCAGAGAACGTGCCTGCGACATTCGGATATCCGCAGCTAGCGCTAAACCAGGAGAGCTTTCTGACCAGTGTATTGCTTATAATTACAGCACATCGCCTCATTGCCCTCTACTCACAGTGTGAGAGGCCTATCCAACCTGGTACACACCAATAACCCCACATATTGAGAACTAAATCATGGAGATTGAGGGCAAAGAGGGTTCTTCCCAGAGCAAGCAAGAAAAGCACCCCTCAAAGGAATGTGACGCAAACAGAGTAGGAAAGGTGGCACAGCCATGTCTTTTGTTACAGGAACAATAAGCAGAAGAAACCAATGGGATTTTCATTTTTAATATGGGACTAGCAATCTGGCCTCCTATGTGCAGGTACAGTGTACAGTAGGAATAGATTGGCAGTGAGACATGGACCTCGTTTCCAGCGGGATACCACCAAACGGTAATACCATTTACCGGCAATTGGTCTGCTGGAATTACCATCATATTTCAAGTGCATGTAAGGGTGGGAATATCCCATTGCATGGAGCCCCGTTGGACTCGATGCAGGGCATTCCCAGTATTACCAGCACAAGTAATACCGCTGCTGGTAATACTGGCATTTTTTGCTGGTGGGGTGCTGGAACGACCAGCGGCTAGGAGCTTCCGTAGAGTTGTGAGATATGTGTGAGCGGTTGGTGAAGCAGAGTGAAATGAGTGAGATACGGACGTCAGAGCGCACATTGGCAATGAGGGCGCAAGGTTTGATGGTGAAGGTGTGAGGTCCTGCTGGTACCCAAGGCGAGTGGGGGAGGCAGCGTACAGGAGCGTGAGTGTCTGGTGGAGTGGGATGTCATCACAAATTAAGTGATACCAATCTTAAAGGTAAAGGGCGGCGGCATACATGGGTTTAATGGTCAAAAACACACAACACACAGAAGTGTAAAGTGCATGCCTAAAACCTACGCTATCCACTTTCACTTTGACCCTTCCCTGTCCTTTTTTCCCCTCATCCATTTGGTACATTCCTGCCCGTTCGTTCTACTCCGTATTTATTCTCAGCTGAACATATCAATATAAGAGGTAAGTCCGCTTAGTCTGCCCCTCTCCAGCTTCATTCTTTTTTGACATTACAATAAAATAGAAATGTATGAAGTTTGCAAACATCTAAAAAATCCCATTCTCCAAGGTTCACACGTTTGGATTTGGAATGGATCGATACAAAAGGGGAATTCAGTCCTGATTTGCTCTGCACAATCTTTTATATCCAACTAACCCAAGTGCTGGTAGGAAGCTTTTGGGTTGAATGTGAATTGCCGATTACAGTCCAGTTAAAGGCAAAAGCCTCCTAACAATACACATTCGCCTTTTAGCAGAGATGGTCGATAGTAAAAAAAAATGAATGAACTTGCCAGAAGCTGTTTACCGAGACAAAGGGTTTTGAACACTGTAAAGAGTACATCGAGTGACGGCCGATATTGCTATGGTCGATTACACAAGGACCGTACACACAAGAAGTAACCTTTTGCAGGAGACGGCGCACTTTCGATCAGCATAGCCCCAGCCCCAGCGTTTCCAGGGACATTCAGTGACGTAACATGTTTGAGGTCATAGTACACAGTGGAATCATGGCAAAATGCAAAGATATTTATCTGAGCTCACCTGAGGAGCATCATTTAATTCGAATTTTGGAATGGGGCCTTTATCGCTTAGAGCTTGGCAAGGTGGTTAGAAAACCTTCCCATGATCACAAAGAATGTGCCCTTCTTGATCTACGCCCCTTTCTCCACAGAGGAGGCTGCGCAACCAGAGCTGCCCTCCCCTTCTGCATCTCTTCGCATGAGACAGAATGAAGACAGAGGGCTACAATGTTCAGCCTATCAAGGCCAAGCAAAGACATCACGTGTACTTTGTGCTGCAGTCCAATTAGATTGCAATATCTCCTCTGCTGAGTGTGGATCAATGCCGCCCAGATGCCAATAACACATAGGATGTTGGCACATTAAACAAAAAATGGTTGCCAATTTGCATGATACATGTGCCACTGATGTGACCATAGTTATTGCTGCTAAATAGAAGCTAAAGCAAAATAGAAGCAACCTGTAGTGGCCTGAACTCCTGGCAGGCCAGGCCTGCGGTAGATCACTGCCCCCACCAGCAAACGTGTTTTTTCCTGGTCCAGAAGAAATGCCAGTGCCGGACTTATCAGCATTTTTATTGGCATTTCTTCCTGACATGGAACTCCTAATGAGCCTCTCTATGTGAATACATTACTTTCTGCTATATCCCCATATTACATCATAGCCCATTACAGCCAATACCTTTACAGCATTAACTTTCTACTTGCATTGGAAGAGTATGCTAGTACATTAATGTCTGTTGTATGTTTCCATTGACCCGGGCCCATGACTTTAACATGCGCCATATTTCTTTTCTTTAGAGCCAGTACGACTGCAGATCAATTTGCACGGGATATCAACTAAGTGTAGGCATTGCTCTGGACTACATTATGGAGTTGGACAAAGATCACAGGCCAGACCAACCTGCCTATAATAATGTAGCAGACAACACTATCCTGTGTGATAAGGAGAAGGACCAGTACCTGCCTGCAATCTTGGTGATGGTGCTGGGGTCTGGAAGTTCAGGAAGTGTAGAAATGTCATTCTTATGAAGAAGAAGGAATTTTGTGTGCCTTCAGAAATGTCTGTTGCCTGCAAAGCTGACCCCCCCCCACCCCTCCACAACCCCCTGCCATAGCCTCTGTTCAGATGGTTGGAGAGGATTTTAACTGAACTGTGAATCCAGAAGTGAAAGGTGTGCCTCCTACAGAACAATATAGACTGGTTAAATAAGATGGTGTGCAATGATGATGGGGAACAGACTGGACATGTCTGGTTGCAAAAGGAGGCACTGTCTACTATTGATTATGAATATACTGTCGATTAACAATCCCAGTTTGAAGATTGTATGACCATCTCTTCTACCCCAGCACACCTTAACTTGTCCCCCAAGCTCCTTCAAATGTCATTGTCAGTGCCCTCTGAATTTCTGTAGCCTTAACACCATTGCCAATCATTCCAGGGCCTCCCATCCTCTACACAATATTCTGTCTACCCCTCCCGGCACACCTCATGACACATATCTTCTGAAAGCATTTCCTAAGACATGTTCCCCTATACTACCCTGTGGTCTAGACATTAGCACCCCGGTCATCTTTCCTTGCAACCTCTTGCAGAAGAAGGAGACTGACACACAGGTGGCATAGTGGATGGCAAAGACGTGCATTCTTCTTGAAAAAGAAAGAGAAAGGCCTATCCATATTTCGATGAGGGGTTTTCCTGCCTTAACTAAAGACTGGAAAAAGGTCTGTTAGAATATTTGTTTAAGTTAAATGTCCATTGTCCTGTACCAAAATCCCTAGTTCTTTCCCTCACACTTATAACTAAAAGAAGATAAGGCTAAACTGTTCATGACCCAGGAGAATGGCTCTCTTCTCCTGGGTTTGTGATCACAGTTTTCAGGAATCTCAGTATTACTCACCACCCCTGGTTGGTATACTCTCAATGCAGTAAAGTTCAAACAATGTTCACCAGGGGGAATGACTCCCTTCACATGGTTAAAAGTGTCCTTAAATACACACAAAAATGCAACAACTATTCTCCTCTTGGGTAGTTGATGTATCGGGGGAATGCATCCCTTCCCCTGATTCAAACATTCTTTTAACATTGGGTAGTAAACAAATAGGGAGAATGACTCCCTTCCCCTGGCTGGAACCCTTTTCTTACTTCCACCACTTGATAGGAGAATGACTCCCTCCTCCTGATGCTTTTCATTGGAAACTTCTTGTTACACTAGACCCAGGGGAATGACTCCCTTCCCCTGGATACTCGAGTGGCTCCTCTGTTCAATAACATATACAGTTCCAACTGTGCTTGGGTCCTAGAGGCAGGGCCTTCTTCTTTGACTCAGCAGACCTGCTTCACTAACCTGACAAGTACTGCCATGAAGAAGATGACTCATGTCTCTCCCTGAACTTGGGTTCTGGACCCGGGATTCTCTTCTAGGACCCAGCGTACTTGGCACACTATCCTGCCAAGTACTGCCACAAGGAAGATTACTTGTATTATTCTCTTGGTTAGGGTTACTGTCCCTGGTATCTCGTATTCCTTTTATTTATGGGGACTTGGCCATTCTATAGTGGTCAGTGAGGTTCCCCCATCCACTCAAACGAGGAAAGGGAGCTTTCTGGTAGGTCTGACGGATAACAGAGCCAATCTGGGTATCCCAACCATTAGGCCAAGGGAGAGTCTTTAATGCCTGCCTTCCTTCTAACCCCAAGACCCATCTGGGTCTCGCATACCTCCCTTTTGCTTCACAAGGATGTTGGTATGTTGCTGGGGCTTCCAGGGACAAGTATTCTCCTCTCTGCTGCCTTGGTTTACCTCTGTGTCTGCAGAAACAGTGTGGCTTCCCTCTGCACAGCTGGGATTCTCTGCAGTTCTCTCCACATTTGCAGCAGCAGCCCGGCCTCTCTCTGCAGCTCGGCCTTGTTGGGTTTCTCTCTGTGTCTGCCCGGTCAGTGTGGTACTTCCTTACATGATTCAGCTTCCTTCTGGCCTTCAGGACTGCTCCTGTGGTGCCTGAGAAGAAAGGCTGCAGAGGCTCTGCTGTTTCCTCCGTGCTCCTCCTTTTCCAGTACCGCAACCGGCTTTGAAACTCCTGCACCTGGGAGTTCTCACAGGTGTTGCCTGTCTCGGCTGGAGTCGACGGGTATCTTTGGCCCTCTTGGGTTTTTATACAATGTACCCATCCCCAACACCATTACATCCCCACACCCACATCCCCAACACCATTCCCTCCCAACACCTTTGCAGTCTGTAGTCAGTCGCATGAACGTGTCCACTTCCTCCTAATCTTGCCACCTTACTGTGAGGAAGTAGTTGGATTACTAATGCGCCACTGCAATCGCCTCGGTTGGGTGCTCGCGAGAGATCCCGCTGTTGGGGTGGCTGACCCTGAACTAGTCAATTCACCACCCCAGATGTGCTGCAGGCTGAGGGTTATAGCTCATGGGGCATTCTCCTTCATGGCAGGCATATTCTCTGCCAACTCCCACAACCTTTGACTCATGAGTGTCATGCTTGCTGTGCCATCTGCAGCATGCCGCCAAAGACGGTGCAGGGCAGTGGCCACCCTCCTGGAGGCACCCTTCTCTGTGTCCCGCATTGCATTGGAGTGTCCCAGTTTTTTCTGGGCATTCCTCTCCATTCTCTTTTGGCACTGCTCAATCTGAGAGAGCCTCTTCCAGATGTCATTGAGTGTGTGTTGGGGAACTGGCCTTGGAGATTCGTGGTAGTGGCTTCCCTCGGAGCCAGACACCTGTGCCCCATAATCTTATCATCCTTTGTAGGGTATTCTGTGTCCTCTGGTTGGCCCCAATGCAACCAGAGGAAGGAAGAGGAGAAAAGGATGTTCTGGAGGAGTTTCCGAAACTTAAGAGGATCAGGCTCAAGATGGAGGGCGGTAGGGAGGCTATTCCAAAGGGTGGCACCTTCTGAGGATAAGAATCTCCCTCCAAATCTCTGCTTGGAGAACCGGCTCACTCGAAGAAGGTTGGAGGTAGATGAGCGGAGGGCTTGTGAAGGACAGTATTTAGGTAGGCAGCGTTGCAGGTAGGTAGGTCCCAGGCCCCAGAAAGCCTTGTGGACAATGCACAGGGTCTTGAACTTGATCCTGGAGCCACGGGGAGCCAGTGAAGGGATTTCTGCACAGGAAAGATGCAGTCCCTGGGCTTGAGGCCAAAGATAAGTCTTGTGGTTCTGTTCTGAACAAGTTTCAGAGGGCACAAGGCAGAAGAAGGGAGATTGAGGAAGAGGCTGCTGCAATGGTCCAGCATAGAGAGAAGCAGGGCTCTGGAGACAATGAGCCGCTAGGTTAATGTGAGAAAAGGTAGAATACCTCTGAGGAGGTGTGGCTGATAGACTTTTTAGAGATGTCAGAGATGTGGGAGGAGAAGGAGAGAGTGGGGTCGAAGTTGACCCCAAGGTTTTTAGCCTCGTAGGTGAGTGTGGGTGCAGTGCAAAGGGAGGCCGCCAGAGTGATAGTGGGAAAGCGGGAGCGAGGGTCCCAATGCGAACAATCTCAGTCTTACTGGTGTTGAGGCAGAGGTCATTTCCAGCACACCATGACTGAATAGCGGACAGACAGTCAGAAATGAGCGAGGAGGAGGCTGAGGGTAGCCTGAAAGATAGTTGTGTGTAATCTGCGTAACACTGGAAGTTAGAGGTGAAAGTGGCAATCACACATGCCAGGGCAGCCATATAGATGTTGAAGAACCAGGGGATAGATTAGATCCCTGGGAAACGCCACAGTTTGAAGGAGCTATAGTCAAGAGAAAGGCTCCGATTTCCACCTGGGATGGGCGATCGGAGAGGAAGGAGGTTAACCACGCCAGAGCCTGACCTGTGATTCCCAGGGTGTCACGGAGACATTGTGGTAAACCGTGTGAAAGGCAGAGGAGAGTACAAGGAGAATGAGGACAGAGGGAAGGCTAGTGTCAAGATTTGAGAGCAGGTCTTCACAGGTGTTCATAAGAGCAGTTTCTGTGCCTCTGGATGCTCTAAAGCCAGACTGATGGCCATGAAGCAACCAATAGTTTCAGTGTGGAGGGTCAGCTGAGAGATAGACAACTTCTCCAGGAGTTTACATAGGAAAGGAGTTATAGAGATAGGGCGCAGACGGTGCACAAGGGAGTGTTTAAGGGCAGTTGGGAAAACTCCAGAGGAAAAGGTGAGATTGCAGAAATCAGCAAGGCTGGGGCGAGGAGTCAATATTGTCCTTAATGGTTTTAGAGGGGCCGAGGTCCACCTGTTTGGAGGAGCCCTTCATAGACCAGACTTGTCTGGTGACCTCATCGGGTTTGACAGGTGAGAGAAACAGGGTAAGTGGAGGGGAGGCCAAGAGAGGCTCCAATGTTGGAGTATGTTGTGGTGTGGAAGAGAGGGATGAAAGGATGTCTTGGGTTTTCGCGAGGTAGGGTGGTTGTGCCCATTGCAGTTGCCTACTTTACAACCTCACTGGGGTCTTCAGTTGGGTATGTGATGTGCACCCCAGACACTCTGCCAACAGTGGTGGAAGGTGGCCGGGAGGAGATGTTCCTGCAGACTGTGTAATAGCTGGAGTTGGTGCCATGACTGTGGCAGATGTGCATGTGCCCCCAGAGGTGGCTGCAGTAGTGCTCTTGCACTGAGGGGTCCTGGAGGTGTCCATCTGCCCCACTGCCTTTGCGGGTGCTGCAACACTGGCCCATCCCCCATGTCTCAATCCCTTCTTGCCGCTAATAGGATCAGGAGTGACAGATCTGCTGTTGCCGTCCATGGGTTCCTGTCTGTTTTGTGTGCCTGTTGAGAGACAGCAAATATTGTATTATTCCCCTTGTCGAAATGTTGTCGGATGTGATCTCATGAAGTGTAATGTGTAAGCGATATTCTATCAACACTACAGCTAAGTCAATGCCTAGTCTGGGATGCTGAGGAAAACCCTTATTGATGTATTTTCATATCCAGTTCAGTATTCTGGATGACAGCCCTTGTATAACACCCCCCTCTTAGAATCCCCCTGACCCCACTGAGCCAAGAAGTAGGTTTGTTTTGCAAATTAAAAGGTTTATTTGAAAATTTAAACAATATATATATATCACACTTCTATAAATAAATTGATAACTGATATCACACTTCAGAATACGACCGTGATCAACAATGGATAATGTTACAGCGGTACACTGATTTGGTTACTTAGGAGTAGTGTAGAGGATGAGGTAGCTGAAAATGCTTGATGGTTTCAAGGAAATGCAAGGTGGAATAAAATGCAGTACAGAAATAACTTGTTATGATTTTAGCAAAAGGTAATATGATCACTTTTTCTTTTGACAATTCACCCCCCCTATGCAATACAAGAAATGGAAGGAGAGCACACAGTCTTCAAGAATCCCAACAAATCACACTTTATAATGCAATACACAGTTCCAGTTTCCCCAGCAAGCTTAGAGAAAACAGGGATGAGTTTTAAATACAGGCAAATTACTTTAATGTGGTTTGCAAGGAAGTGAAAAGGTGCCAAAATTGCTTTTAATTCCCTCTAGAGGTTCAGGGTAGGTGATGGCTACTTTATATTAGTTCAGGCTCACTTTAACAATACTCTATGAATTATTAGCAGATGGCAAACGAATTTTAGCAAAGAGAAGCAAAAAGCTGCTCATTTCTACAGATGAAGAAATCGGGCCAAATCGCAAATCGCGGTAAATTTCGCGAGTGCGTGTCTCGCGATTACAGGAAAAGTATAGGGAGTAGGAAGTCGGATCTAGGTTCATTGGAAAGCCTAGATTCTAAAATCTCGTTCCTAGGACAAACGGTTCCAGAGATATACGGATGATTTAATAAAGGTAGATTTTCTTGGCAAAAATTCAAACAGCTCGCCCGGCTGTTGAATAGTTTGGTTGGTTTTGAGGCCTGCTGAAGAGGATTTAGCTGGTGGATTCAGGACTCTCTGCTACAAATTCTGGAGGTAATTTCTGCTACAGGTTCTGGAGATTGATGGATTTGAAGTCTGGATCTCTGGATATGAAGTTGTCGGTCAGCATGCTCCACAGCAAATGGAATTGAATGTCTCTACCTGTTCCAGCAGTCTCTTTTTATGTGTTTTGAAAATGGGTGTGTGTCTGGGCCTAGCTAAGCCTGCCCCTCTCTACTTGTCATTGGCCCAATTCTCCCCTCTCCCATGATTGGGGGAAGGAAATGGATTGTCATCATGATGAGGTCTGTTTATGGGTCATAGGATCCTCCCCTGGTCAATTTGCACACAAATCTATTTCTGACCCAAATACATATTTATCTATGTACTATTTTTCTAATATTATAGGTCCAGTTAACATATTTTCTGTAGCACCAAACCATCCGATCCCTGTCTTTGTACGATGTCGTGTCCACTGATGACAGAACTCTCCCCTTTTCATCCAGATAACGACCTCTAAACCTTTCCAGATTTTACACAAATGTGCAACAGGGATATGGGTTACAGATGATAAAGTGTCAGATTTTTAACATGCATACATTTGGAGTAACAAACCTTTTTCCGCTAGTATCCCCAGGAACATACCACAGGGTCCTAACACCTCTTAAAATGTGCACAGAAAAATCACAAGAATAATGATATTATTTATATAATTTTGACAGGTCTGTACTATGAATTATCCATCTTTTTAAAAGTATGCCCTGGTCAAAAAGGGGTGTGGCTTCCCACATCACATGGTGGAATAACTGGTTTATCCACTTCCCCCAAGCTCAGCTGCTAGCAGAGGCACTGCCCCTCCCAGCTTTCCCAAGAGGAAGCCACTTTACGACCCCCCCAATATAACATTTGCCTGAGTCCAGGACAAGGCTTTGTTCAACCTCCTGCAGTCTGCAGGTCCCCTCCCTTAATTCAATCAGGGAGGTGTGAGCTCCTTTTGGCAGGGGCAGCAGGAGGCAGCCAGGCCTGGGAAGAGTGGCTGAGCAGGTTTCTCCTGTCGGGGGTAGTTGTCAGGCAGAATTCAGCTAAATGTCACTTTAGTTCCCAGTTTAAATCAAAACTTACAATTTTTACATGTACATTAAATAATTACTTCCTTCAAGTCATTTCAGAATATAGTTTTACATTGTGTCCACCTCTTAGCAAGTCTTTCCTTGGACTGGTTTCGGTTCATTTGTTCAGTTTTACACAAAAGTCTGGTGGTTTTAAAACGCCGGCTTTCTGATAGTGGTGAGTACCGGTATTGCAACCATTTTGGGATTAAGAAAATGAATTCCCCACAGTTCTGAGTTGCTTTTTGGCAATCAGCATTGCCATTCCCAATGGTTTCAGGCTACTCTGTGTGTAGCCCAATGGTGGTTTTAGGCAGTGCCCTCCTGTGCTCACAACATAGGCAAAAATGGGTGGCAGCCTATTCTTCATGTTTTCCCTGTGCACTCTCTGGGGAGTTCTGGCCATCATGATGTTTTCCATGCCAGTACTGCACAGTTGTATGGTAGGGCTTGGATGCATGGGTAAAAACATCCCACAAGCCCCCCCTCTTGCGATGGCCATTCTGTC
Organism: Ambystoma mexicanum; assembly: GCF_040938575.1. Taxonomy (NCBI): domain Eukaryota; kingdom Metazoa; phylum Chordata; class Amphibia; order Caudata; family Ambystomatidae; genus Ambystoma; species Ambystoma mexicanum. The sequence goes on along the minus strand of NC_090930.1, from coordinate 669,881,482 downwards.
CTTTCACTGATGGAACTCGCAAGATCTGGGATGTTCGCCTCCTCCTCTTCCAATTCCATAGGTGGCACACTTCAGCATCTTTTCCTCCACCCAGTTGGATCGATCGGTTCTCCTTGCTGGTCCTGATGGGAGGATTGGGCGGTACCCCGGGCCCCTCGGGTGTCTGCTCCCGGTCCCCGGTCATCCTCATTGGTCAGTCTCAAGGATTTCTTTCTCCTAGGATGACAAAGGAAAGCGGCACTACCTATTCGTAGACATTTCTTCCCCACCATTGATATAGTGGGGTGGCATATACATTTTATAGTCAAAACATTTGCGTTCTTATTTTAACAAAAACAAGATACAATTATAAGACATTTTTTTTTTCAAATCATAATATTTTAGAGACTATATGTGGGATATTTTAGGGTTGGAATTGAATTACTCTGGAGCGGTCCACTCTGGTATTGCAGAGGACTCCTCCAGATGTTGCAGTGTGTGCCTGGGATGGCAACACTTTAGCTGATTTATATGTACCCACTTGTCTTCCCCTTCCGCCAAACCGCCTTTGGGGATGCGGATCTTGTAGGCAACAGGGGAGATCTTGTCTATAATTTCAAAAGGTCCCTTCCATGTAGGCAAACATTTTCGCTGTTTTGCCTGGTTCCTTTGGAAATTGTATAGATAGACCCGGTACCCCACAGTATATTCCTTCCTGGTGGTCTTCAGGTCGTAGTGGGTTTTCATGCTATCTGCTGATCTTTCTTGATTCCGCTGAGCATAGGCAAAAGCATGCTGAAGGTGTTTCCTTAAATTCTCCACATACCCATGAGTTGTGGAGGCATTTATCAACGTTTGCTCTTGGGTCCTGTAGAGCAAATGCTGAGGAAGCACCATCTTTCGTCCGGTCATCAACTCAAATGGTGACATTTTAGTTGCAGATGAAGTTGTAGATCTGATGGCCATTAGGACCAGAGGTAGTCGGATATCCCAACTTGGCCCAGAATCTGCCACAAACTTTTTTAATATGCTCACAATGATTCAGTTGTATCTCTCTACTGTTCCAGAAGAAGCAGGCCTGTAAGCAATATGTAGCTTCCTTTTGACCCCCAGTATCTCCCACATCTTTGTCATTACCTCGCTGGTGAAATGGCTACCTCTGTCTGACTCAATCCTTTGAGGTAGACCAAAACGGGAAAAGATGTGGTTAATCATCAGGGCAGCTGCTGTTTCTGCCTTGCAGTTTGGGGCCGGGAGACATTCCACCCACTTGGTAAACAAGCATGTCACCAACAACATGTACTTATTCCCCCTAGCTGAGGGAATCACGGGGCCTACAAAGTCAATTTGTAAATCTGACCATGGCAGTGTCATTCCCCTCTTTTGGAGAGGCGCCCGGTGTGTGAGGGATGATGGCTGAAATTGTGCACACACAAGACACCGCTTCAAGTATTGGTCGAGGTCCTGCCCCATGTGTGGCCAGTATGCAACCTCTCTTAAGATTTCCAGTGTTGTGTGAAACCCCCTATGACCGGCGGTGGCCGCATCATGGGCGTGACTTAACATCAGGCTTCGGAATGAGGTAAGAACCACCCAGTGATCGTGGCCAGCTTTGGATTTCCTTACCAGCAAACCGTCTTGGATTCGGAACATTTTTGGACATTTCATCAACACTCTTAGGTCCTCTTTCCCAATGTAATCGGTATCCGTCAGGGGAAAGTTCTCAGGGTCCTCAAGGTGTTGGTAAAACTTACCAATGATTGGATCCCCCATCTGAGCTGTAATTAAATCTGCATCAGGGGTCTCCTTACTCCATTGGGCAGTTGAAAGATCATTGTGAGCATTTGTCTGGGACCTAGTGATAGCAGTGACCTGGATTTCTCCCAACAGGGACTCTATTTCTATTAGATCCCCTTGTATGGCCCTGGTTTTGGCCAGCTGATCAGCTAAGTCATTTCCAGTGTTGTCTGGTCCCTCTACTTTGGAATGACCCTTGATCTTTTTCCAGTAGATGGTCATCCCATTCGATGTGACCAGATCATCAATATTTTGGATTAACTTCCCATGTTTCAAGGGTTTGTTATTAGCACATAACATGCCTCTGGTTTTCCAATTAACAAGGTGCTCCACGAACCCGTTCCATACATAATCCGAATCTGTGATTATGACTAGTTCGTGAAGTTGATCTTGGACGGCAGTGAGGATGGCCTGATGCACAGCCATCAACTCTGCCACCTGACTACTTCGGGGACAAATTTTGTATCCAGCAGAGGGTTCTGGGGACTCACTCACCCATGCGTTCCCTACGCCGGCCACCAGTTCTTTCTCCCTGTTGTTGTCAACATGGTAAGAGCATCCATCCACATAGACAGTGGGCATTTCCTCACACTTGTCTTCTTCAAAGACTTTGTGTGGGGAATTAAGGTATGCCTCCATGTTGTCCTTGATTTTTAGACTTTCGTCCTCGAGACAGTTTTCTCTGGCACAATCATGCAAGTCAGCCAGACCTTGCGCCAGGGGACTCTTCTTGTTTTGGCCATATCTGACCTCTACAGGAAAGCCTTGCATTGACAGAATCCAGGAAGTAATTCGGTAAATTACTCACATTTCTGGCCCAGATTCTGTCACTTTGGAGGTATTGCAGAGGCTGGTGTGGAGTCTCCACGATGATATGTTCCCCCTGGATGAACGGGCGGTAATTCTTCAATGCCCACACCATTGCCAGGAGTGCCTTCTCACAATCGTTGAATTAATCCTCCACAGATGATAAAGTTTTGCTCGCATAGGAGATTACTTTATTGGCCTTGTCATGCTTTTGGTATAATACTGCCGTCAAGCACGTATTAGAGAACCCTGTCTCCAGGAAGAACTCCTTGTTTCTGACAGGGTAAGCTAGGCAAGGCGCTTGTGAGAGGCTTCTTTTGAGTTGTCTTACTGCCTCAGATTGTTCTGGACCCCATTCCCACTTGACCCCCCCTTCAAGAGATGAATCAGGGGTCTAGTGATCTCTGCGTAGTCTTCAATGAACTTTCTGCTGTAATTAGTCAGTCCAAGGAGGCTCCTTAGTTCCTGCAGAGTTGTGGGGTCTTTCAGTTTCTGAAGTGTTTCCACTTTCTTTTCCTGAGGACAGAGACCCTGAGGAGTAATCTCATGCCCCAAGAAATTAACACGGGTTCTACACCACTGTGCTTTCTGAAAGGAAAATTTTGCTCCGGCGGCCCTCAACTGTGTCAGAACATAACGGATCTCCACTATGTGTTCCTCCAAAGATGAACTTTTGATGAGGACATCATCTACATAAGCCAGGTTACCCCTCGCACCCAGGTCGGGCATGGCCTTATGTAAGAAAATGTTGAATTCATTGCCGGAGTTGAGGTATCCGAAGGGAGTCCGGGTCCAGGTGTACTGCTGGCCCCCAAAGGTAAAAGCCAGTTTGTATTGGTCCTCCCTACTGACAGGCACGGTCCAGTATCCATTGGTCAGGTCTATTGCAGTGAATACTTGTGACCCTTGAATCTGCGCCAGCCCTTGGTCAATGTAGGGCAGAGGCCATCGGGAAGTATGGACCCGTTTGTTGAGCTCCCTAAGGTCGGCGCAGAGTCTCCACTGTCCGTTTGGCTTCAATATTCCCAGCACCGGATTATTGAAGGTGCTGTAGACTGCACAGATTATTCCCCGCGACTCAAGGTTCTTAATTATTTCAGTAAGGGACTCCATGGATGCGAGAGGCAAGCGATATTGCTTCACAACCCTGGAGTCATGCCAGGGTCCGTGGGAATTGTTGTTGTGTGGATGTCGGTGCGACCACAGTCATATGAGTCTACCGCAAAGAGATCTTGGAAATCCAAGAAAACTTGTTTCAACTTTTGCTTTTGTTCCAGAGTCACACAGGCATCAGCTAGGTTGACTCTCTCTTCCACCATCTGCCTGAAGCCTGGAAAGACTTCTGGTTTGGCTATCTCAGCGGCCTCCTCCAGCTGGGTGGAGAAGTCCCTGGTCAGAGTGCTGATTTGGACTGGAGGCCTCAGGTGGGAAAGGCAACCCTCATGGACCTGGAAAATCACCTCATCCCTCCTGAAGTCACAAGTCACATCTTCCTTACCATAAGGGCAGGAAGTGTACACCAGGAAGTTCCCCGTATGCCGGGTGAAAATCCTGTCTGGTGTTGTATTGTCCTCACTGTCACTGTCAAAACAGTCCTTGGTGATTGGTTCTAACAGTTCATTTCCTAAATCAATAGAGAAATGTCGGTCATCAATCGCTATTCCAATAATGGTGCCTGCGGCTAGAGTAATACTCTTTAAGTCGCTGTTATCCACCTCTTTTGGAATGCTGTCATGTTCTATGTTGACTAATGGTGTTGGGTTTACCCCTAACCCTTGCTGTTGGAGAGAAGCATTGAGATGAATATAAGCATCAGGTGTTTTCAATTTTTGTCCTCTTTTAACTTTCACTTCCAGGGAGAATTGTCGGGTCCTTTCTGGGATGGTGACTTCCTCTTTAATCTGAATTTCAACTGCATAAGGTAGCAATTAAGCTGACCTAAATGCTTTTTCTGAATCATCAAAGTCCATGGGATTATCCGCTAATTGGGACCAAGCTTTGAAGTTTATTAGGTCCAAACTAATGGCAAAGCGATTGAGAATGTCACTGCCTAAGTAAAAGGCGGCAGTGACGTCTCGCACGACCCAACAATTATGGACTATGCTCTTTTTGCCAATGGAGATTTTGAGCATACACCTGCTTGGCAGGAGATGTTTGGAATTGGGTGCTTCCAGGTCCATTTCCCATTTGTCTATCAGTTTGAATGTGGGAATGGCTGGATCTTTTGGGAGTTGGCGGAACATGGCTTCGCTGATGAAGCTCTTACCGTTGTTCACACACACTCGAGCGAGAACAGAGTCCTTCCCATCATTTAACTGAAAAGGGATGAACAAATGATCTCCAATTTGCTGAATATCAGCCAGGCTCTGAGCTGGTTTCACATCTTTCTGGACTATAGAAGTGGGAGTGTCTGATTGTGGATTGGTAAAGAATTTCAGAGTGTTTCCTTCCAGTGTGGAATACCACCTTAAACTGGAAGGAAGGTTGATTTTCAGAAATAGAGAGGACCCCCCATCACCAGTCTGTTGTCCTACTGCTATTACTGTCACGTCTGGAATTTGGTTGTTCTGGAAGTGAAATTCTACTTGGTCAGATTTTTGTTCAACCATGTGGCAGGTGCCGTTTAAACTAACATGGTCGACACTCTGTTTTAATTTTATTGGTCGGCTAGTCTGGGTCCAGAGGACCTTGTTTACACAATCTATTAGGGGTGACAAACTTCTCAGGAGGTCATTCCCTAGTAAACAAGGGGTGCCCTCCGGAGTCACTACTATGACCGGGTGTTTCACCTTGTGTCGCCCAATTTTGATGTCCAAATCTGCAGTCTCCTCGACAGGAATTTCCTTCTCGTCAAAGTTCTGCAGTTGTCCAGGAATAGAGGTGAGAGGAATACGGTAATTCTCCCCCTCCCTGCATTTAGTTCATCAAAGGCCCTTTTGGACAGAAGGGTAGCTTGGGATCCAGTGTCCACCAGTGCCGAAATTGTACCCTGCCCCTGTACTTGTACCGGGGCTTAATATCTTCCCTACTTCTCCTCAAGGGGGCACAGATAATGCACATTTTAGGACAACTGGTGGGCTAATTTTCTGGTTTTGGACATTGCTAGCGTAGAGATTTGGGCAGAATTCTGTGGAGAGTCTTGGGAATCTGAAAGAAAAAGTTGGCAACTGGAGATCAGAGCCATTGTGGGTTCCCCTGGTTCCAGTTCTAGGCCACCGCCCCCCTTTTCGGAGGCAGTCATCAGGATGGGTTTGAACCAGGGGATTTTGGTATTGTCGGTTCTGGGATGAGATGATGGGCGGCGGTAGCTCAGTCTCCACATCTCCCCAGTCTGAATTGACATCCCTTGGGACCCATTTTCCCTTGGGAGGAGTTCCCCCATCTCTGAAGGAGAAGATCCTTTTCCCAGGATCTTCTGAGGATCCCTCTCCCTCAAATTGGAAGATCTGTACATCCTCCACAAACTGGGCCTGTTTGGGTCCTTTATTTCTCCTACCCCCCCCTCTGCTCCTTGGGAGGCAGGCTTTCAGGGGCAGGAGATTTTCTTTCCAGTTCCTGGTTTTCCAGGGGCTGTTTACAAGTTGGGAAGGAAGCTTCCTCCAAGGCTTTACACCTCCCTTCTCCTTGTGCCTCCTCCCTGGGAACCGGTGGGTTATCGGGGTGCTGCCCCCGTCATTGTTCTGGAGCACCAGGCCCAGAGTTTCGGGCATTCTGCGGTGGCATGCTCATCTGAGGGTTCTGTTGAGCCCTCAGTATGTGACCCAGATCTCGTGCCATATTTTGGAACTGGCGCTCAAGTTGTGAAACCCGCTCAGGCTGATACAGGGCTCTATTTTCTCACCTGGGCTGATCCCGGGAAGGGTAGCTATCCCTTCTCTGGTAATACCCTGGATTGGGAAGATTTGGGTACCCCTCCACCCTTGGCCTCCCCTCTCCCGGATTAGGTTGTCTGGGCTCAGGGAATTGGGGAAAGAAGGATGGATGATTTTGGGGTTGGAAATTGGGTGGATACCTGGGGAAAAAGTTCTGCCCAGGATTTGGAGAATTTCTGCCCTCTTGGGGGAAGTTAGGAGGGAAGTTCCCCGGGTCAGGTGCTTGGCTGGATCCCCCCCCTTGGGCTGGAGGAGTCCACACATAACCCAGGATTGGTCGGTTTCCCTTGTAGAGGGGACTTACATAGTCAGGGGAGCAGGGGACCCCATTTGTGGGACTACCTCCTCGACTTCCTGTCTGTGACTGGCCCGAGGGCCTTCAGGGCTGTGAATTATTTGGTGCAGGCAGGTTTTTAGGCCCCCCCATCTCCAAATCTAAAACGGAGCAACCTTTACCCCTGCCACCTTGGCAGCAGCAGGGGTGCTGTTGGTTTTGGGGTTTTTCGGCACTTTATTTTTTATTTTTAATGGGCTTCTGCACCTCATAGATCTGGGTAGCCTGTTCAATGACCCATTCTAAAGATCTTTTCTCATGAAACTCTCTCACAAGCTGGGTCATCATGTATTTGGGTAAGGCATGGAAAAACGTATTGATAAATTCTCTGCTATCCGTGCGCATCCTTCTGGTGGTCTGCGCAAAAGCACGCTTTAATTCTTGCACAAACTCTTGTGGGGTCTGATACTCCCCACATTGCAAATTGTAGGCTGCCTTGCGAGCCTCTTGAGGATTTCTGTGCACAGAAAAATGTTTCAAGATGGACGCCCTGTATGTGGACCACCTTCAATGGTTTTGATCCTCCAGCCCCGCAAGAAACTGGAGTATTCTGGTGAGAAGGTCCACTTTACATATTGAATACAGCTTTGGCTGTCCTTCAAATGGAAAGTCTCCATCATTTGCTCATAGAGCTCCAAGTGTTCCCAAACAGAATACTTGGCGTTCTTATGATAAGGCGTGATGACACTCCTTATTGCCTTTATTTGTTTCAATGGGTCCTTAAGCAAGGCCCTTTTTTGCCTTATTGGCCTTTTTGGTTCGGGTAACCCTGGTCCATTCATCCTCCGACTCAGAAGCGCTGCTCCTAGAGGTGCCCGTCTGATCTTCCAGGTTTTCCCGGATTCTGCGAGCCTGGGAATGGCTGGCAGAATGTGGGGACCTGGTCTCCTGTGTCCTGTGACGCTCAGAGGAGTCTTCAGATCCCTCCTTGCTACCAGGATTTGCTGGGTATCCCCCCCACTGACCTAACTGGGCAGAGGTTTTCAGGATGCCCTTAGTGGGCCTACTCTCCTGGGGTTCCCCACTAAATTGCACTGTGCTTGGGTGCCCATACCCGGATGCTCACCCATCCATTCCTGGGAGGTACTGGCCTATGAGCCCCATACTTCTAGCTGGATAGTAATCTGCCATCCCCGTGGCCCTGGGCTCATGTGCACGAAGGGACATGGGGGTGGCAGAGTCCAGGGACTGGGAGGGATGAAGGCCTCTGGTACTAGGGCTCCTGAGGTTATGCTCAGGAGTTTCTCTTTCCCAGCAAACCTCATCTCTATCCGCCCCTGCTTCCTGTTGCAATGCAAGAGCCTGCGCTTTCAGTTCCTCAGTTTAGGCCTTACTAGACTCTATCAGTCTCTCCTGCATCGCTACCTGTTGCTGGAGTCTATCATTGTGCTGGCAGAGAGCCTCATTCTTTCTCTGTGCCTCCTGATTGGTCCTGGAGTACTGGACCAGTCTTTGCTGCAGGAGGGTTACCTCCTGAGCTGGGTCCCTATTGGCCTGAGTTGTCTTACTTGCCAGAGCCTCCTCCACCCTCCTGGTGTGATCTAGCAAGCCCTGATGCTCTTTTTGGAGGTCACCCAGCCCCTGGAGGGCCAAGTGATTTTCTTCAATTTTTCTTTTTAAATGGCAGACTTCCTGGCCTAAGGTATCCCTTTCCTGACCAAGAGCCTGCATTTGTGACGCCAGGTCGTCCCTCTGCCTTTGAAAGGCACCAGCTTTCTGGCGTTCTTCATCAAACTCTGCCTGGGTATCCAGGTCTTTCAAAATCAATTTATTGCTTTCCTCTTTCTCTCTGTCTAGTTGGATTTGCAGGGTGGCTACCTGCTCTGTGCATGCCCTGTTGAAATTGATCTGTTGCTCCAGCTTTTTCTGGCTCTGCAGTAAGGAGTCCAAACTGTCTTGGTGGTCCTTCTGCAAAGCCAGAATTCTGGTATCCTGGTCTGTCTTTTCCTGTTGCAGTATATCCATGTCCTCTTTTATTTTAATGATATACTGCCTACTATCATTTTCTAACTCCTGGTTCCTCTGCAGCCTCTGCTCAGAAGAGACCAGGTCAGATTGGGCCTTTTCTAACGCCATCTGTTGCCTATTTGCCAGATCTTGGCCTTCAGCACATTTGTCCTGCATGGCTCCCATATATAGATACAAATACGACGCTATCCTAACCATCTTGTCGTGTTCATCTTTAACTTTAGGACCCATGTATAATTCACTCAGGGCCACATGTAATGGACCCTGATCTCTCCATGTATCTGACCCTGTTTCAGTGACCTGTTGCGCGATTGCCTGCAACCAGACCGTTTGGTCCTGGTGAGTCCACTCACCTCTCACAAATAGCTTATGTAAGAAGTGCTCTCTGGCTATTTTCATACCTACCAAGGTCGTCATTCTGGAATTTGAGTTCCTTCCTGACTTACAGAAGTTTGTATTTTATTTTGCAAAACAGACCGTTTCCTTAGAGCGTTCCTTTGAGGGATGCTTTCACAGTGTAAAACAGTGTCCCGGGAGGATAGCTCAGCGGCAGCGTGCGCGTCTTGGAAGCAAGACGACACGAAGCAGCAACAGGTTCGATCCCCGGGTCCGCGCTTAGAAACCTCCGGGTGTTTAAGCGCGTTATAAATACGTAACTAAGACAAAAAAACACAATTACGCAACTAAGAAAGACAAACAATTCCTGTAACAGCGCCTCGATGCCTGCGGGCTGTGTGAGCGCTTTATAAATGTAAATAAATAAATAATAGTGTGGTGATCTAACCGGATATGTGTATCTGGTCAGTTGGCACACTGTATTAATCTGCACAAGTGGTAACTCTAACCCAGAATATCCCGGCTCCGAGCCCCCACTTTTGTAAGCGATATTCAATGAACACTACAGCTAAGTCAATGCCTAGTCTGGGATGCTGAGGAAAACCCTTATTGATGTATTTTTATATCCAGTTCAGTATTCTGGATGACAACCCTTGTATAACACCCCCCTCTTAGAATCCCCCTGACCCCACTGAGCCAAGAAGTAGGTTTGTTTTGCAAATTAAAAGGTTTATTTGAAAATTTAAACAATATATATATATATATATCACACTTCTATAAATAAATTGATAACTGATATCACACTTCAGAATACGACCGTGATCAACAATGGATAATGTTACAGGGGTACACTGATTTGGTTACTTAGGAGTAGTGTAGAGGATGCGGTAGCTGAAAATGCTTGATGGTTTCAAGGAAATGCAAGGTGGAATAAAATGCAGTACAGAAATAACTTGTTATGATTTTAGCAAAAGGTAATATGATCACTTTTTCTTTTGACAATTCACTCCCCCCTATGCAATACAAGAAATGGAAGGAGAGCACACAGTCTTCAAGAATCCCAACAAATCACACTTTATAATGCAATACACAGTTCCAGTTTCCCCAGCAAGCTTAGAGAAAACAGGGATGAGTTTTAAACACAGGCAAATTACTTTAATGTGGTTTGCAAGGAAGTGAAAAGGTGCTAAAATTGCTTTTAATTCCCTCTAGAGGTTCAGGGTATGTGATGGCTACTTTACATTAGTTCAGGCTCACTTTCACAATACTCTATGAATGATTAGCAGATGGCAAACGAATTTTAGCAAAGAGAAGCAAAAAGCTGCTGATTTCTACAGATGAAGAAATCGGGCCAAATCGCAAATCGCGGTAAATTTCGCAAGTGTGTGTCTCGCGATTACGAGAAAAGTCTAGGGAGTAGGAAGTCGGTTCTAGGTTCGTTGGAAAGCCTAGATTCTAAGCTTTCAGAGGACAAACAGTTCCAGAGATACGGATGATTTAATAAAGGTAGATTTTCGTATTTAAAGTAAACTCAAAATGACAGGTGACAGCTTGCAGCTGCAGAATTGACAGGTGACAGTTGTGCAGCTTTAAAAATGACAGATGACACGATTTCTAGGAGGCTGTTCTACTTGGGTTAAAATAGTTTGGATTAGATTATTTTAACTAAGAGATTGGTTCTGCACAGTTCTGCTAGGTACTCACAATATCAATTTGAAATAGGCCTTGTCACGGTCTGGTCAGGTTGGACGGGACTTCCGGCGGGTGGTTCTGAAGTCCTGACTATCTGGGTCAGCTCTGCTCTCTGGGTCTGTCAAGCACCGGATCTGCTCACAACGGTCTGGTTTGTGGTTCTCTCGGGTTCCGGATACAGCACTGCTTTCTGGATACTGCTACAGGTTCTTGCAAAAATTCTTGGCAAAAATTCAAACAGCTCGCCCGGCTGTTGAATAGTTTGGTTGGTTTTGAGGCCTGCTGAAGAGGATTCAGCTGGTCGATTCAGGCCTCTCTGCTACAAATTCTGGAGTTAATTTCTGCTACAGGTTCTGGAGATTGATGGATTTGAAATCTGGATCTCTGGATGTGAAGTCGTCGGTCAGCATGCTCCGCAGCAAATAGAATTGAATGTCTCTACCTGTCCCAGCAGTCTCTTTTTATGTGTTTTGAAAATGGGTGTGTGCCTGGGCCTAGCTAAGCCTGCCCCTCTCTACTTGTCATTGGCCCAATTCTCCCCTCTCCCATGATTGGGGGAAGGAAATGGATTGTCATCATGATGAGGTCTGTTTATGGGTCAGAGGATCCTCCCCTGGTCAATTTGCACACAAATCTATTTCTGACTCAAATACATATTCATCTATGTACCATTTTTCTAATATTATAGGTCCAGTTAACATATTTTCTGTAGCACCAAACCATCCGATCCCTGTCTTTGTACGATGTCGTGTCCACTGATGACAGAATTCTCCCCTTTTCATCCAGCTAACAACCTCTAAACCTTTCCAGATTTTACACAAATGTGCACCAGGGATATGGGTTACAGATGATAAAGTGTCAGATTTTTAACATGCATACATTTGGACTAACAACCCTTTTTCCGCTACTATCCCCAGGAACATACCACATGGTCCTAACACCTCTTAAAATGTGCACAGAAAAATCACAAGAATAATGATATTATTTATATAATTTTGACAGGTCCGTACTATGAATTATCCATCTTTTTAAAAGTATGCCCTGGTCAAAAAGGGGTGTGGCTTCCCACATCACATGGTGGAATAACTGGTTTATCCACTTCCCCCAAGCTCAGCTGCTAGCAGAGGCACTGCCCCTCCCAGTTTTCTCAAGAGGAAGCCACTTTACGGCCCCCCCAATATAACATTTGCCTGAGTCCAGGACAAGGCTTTGTTCAACCTCCTGCAGTATGCAGGTCCCCTCCCTTAATTCAATCAGGGAGGTGTGAGCTCCTTTTGGCAGGGGCAGCAGGATTCAGCCAGGCCTGGGAAGAGTGGCTGAGCAGATTTCTCCTGTTGGGGGTAGTTGTCAGGCAGAATTCAGCTAAATGTCACTTTAGTTCCCAGTTTAAATCAAAACTTACAATTTTTACATGTACATTAAATAATGACTTCCTTCAAGTCATTTCAGAATATAGTTTTACATTGTGTCCACCTCTTAGCAAGTCTTTCCTTGGCCTGGTTTCGGTTCATTTGTTCAGTTTTACACAAACGTCTGGTGGTTTTAAAACGCTGGCTTTCTGATAGTGGTGAGTACCGGTATTGCAAGCATTTTTGGGATTAAGAAAATTAATTCCCCACAGTTCTGAGTTGCTTTTTGGCAATCAGCATTGCCATTCCCAATGGTTTCAGGCTACTGTGCGTGTAGCCCAATGGTGGTTTTAGGCAGTGCCCTCCTGTGCTCACAACATAGGCAAAAATGGGTGGCAGCCTATTCTTCATGTTTTCCCTGTGCACTCTCTGGGGAGTTCTGGCCATCATGATATTTTCCATGCCAGTACTGCACAGTTTTATGGTAGGGCTTGGATGCATGGGTAAAAACATCCCACAAATGTGAACCCAGGGTGAACTTGGCAACCATGGGGCTATGGTCCAATGAGTGTCTTTTTTCAAAATTCAAATAGCATCATGGGTTACTGGCTTGATGATTAGTGTGATTCTTAGCGTTGGGAGTGTCTACCTTGCCTGGACTGTGATCTCATGTGCTTAACGGTTGTGCAAGGTCATGGGTGCCTGTGTAGAGTTGGACCAATGTTACATATGTTAACTGTAATACTGTCACCTGAGGGGTGCCCTGCTTGTTATAGTAGTGTGAATGCCACATTTGGCATTCACAGAGGCCTTGCTGCTACTGATGCGTTCTCCTTGTTGACTGTTGGGCCAAGACACCGGCAAATGTCAGATTTGTGACATTCATTTAGTGGGTGGCGGCTATTTGGCTGATATGTGTTATGTGTACCTGGGTGTCCAGTTTGCTGCCAGCAGGTGTAGGTTATGTACCACGTGATTGGTTGTATATACATGATATGTGCAGTTGCATGTTTGTTGTGTATATCCTACATGAATGGCTTATCCTTTTTGGGGGTTCACACCTACTATACCTCCTGATGTACAGTCCTGAGGTTTTTCATGTGTTGCTTATGCATTGGCTGGTCACTTTTTCTGCTGGATGACTGCAAATGTGTATGTTGTCAATATATTATTGGTGTACAATGGGCCTACGATTCACTCATATACTCAACAGGGTCATCCTGGTTGGTGGCTCTGAGGACTGCGGTCCAGCACCCATCAGGCTAGTGTGGAGGATGGAGCTCACTGTCTCCTCCCAGGATGTGAGCTGCAGAGAATCCACTGTACTTCATCCAGTGGCTGCTGTCTCATGGTTGGCAATGAGGGTGCGGACCCTGGCTTTGAGGTGATTCCACCTCTTCGAGATGTCCTCACAGTCCCATGGGAAATTCCCTATTGCTGCCACTTTGTCCTGGATCTCGACCAGGTGGCATTTTTGCGCTGATGGCAGGTCTTCCTGTTTTGGGCCCTTTGCAGCTCCTCAGAATGGGCCGCCACCTGCTCAGCGAGCACAGTAAACTCTTGCTCACTGAAAGTGGGCTTCAGAAGCCACATTTCAGGCACTTTGCCTTTTCCTCCAGACATATTTTGCCTTACTATTTGGGCTGACAATTCCAAAATTATGATTTTGAATGGATTGAGTTTTTATGGATGGCCGCTGCTGAAATTCCCATCATCATGACGGCTTTCCATTCGGCAGTAATTCCTCGAGCAGAATTATCGTTTGGTAACTCAACTCTGCCAATGTATGGCAGTAACAGCAATTCTGCTGAAAGTTGTAGGATTTACCACTCTACTTCATTTTTCTGTGGTTATTCCACCAGACGGAATTAACGCCGATGTTTGGTGCGCACACTTGTCGACTCCTGATTTGGTACTTATTCCGCTGGACGACACAGCAGTAACAGTAATTCCGTCTGGCGGAATTACCGTCGATTTCACTGCCATACTCGTAATGGGGGCTTGGAGGTAATCACCTCCATTTAAGGTGTCCTATACAACTATGATGGGATTTGTTGTTGGAAATGTATTTGCACTAAACTTCTTCATTTCACCCTGGTGGTAAATATACAGAAGCAGTAAATAGGCATCACATTGGGAGAGCATATTTATTTGTTTCCAGCAATTGGATCGATTTTACCTGCACTGGTATCGGCCATTAAAAACTGAGAGTAACATTGCCACCATTTGAAGAACAGCTACCTTGCGGCTTCCCCTGTTTTCATATATACAAAATGTCGCTCATACTAGGCGCCATGATGTCAGATAATCCACGTGTTCCTCTGGCATTGCATTATTATGTCGTTTGTTGTTTTGCGCGGGTGCAGCTAATGTTCCCCATCTGTTGGTGACTTTGAGAAATAATTCTCAATGCTTCTAAAAGGACACTCAGCGCCCAGGGGACACAAAATGGAAGCCTTTTGTGCGCCGCTTATTTCGCTCGTTTCTATTCAGGATATTTTTGGGGGATTCATTAAGCCGCGCGCTGACAGATCGCACTCCGTTCTCATTAGAAGCAGGCTCTTCTGCAATGCAACGCTTACCAAAAAATACTTGATTGATTGATCTATTTTCCTATCACGAACTAATCTTCAGCCTGGAATTGCTGCTGTCCCTACAGCTGCACTGGGCTAGGCGCAGCTGCACATCAATGCTTACAGCCCCAGACCGTCAGAGCCCGGGAAACGGGTATATGAGTCACGTTGCATCGCTAGTGCTTGTGTTATGCTGCACTTTATCTCTGCGGCCTCCTGCTGCTTTCAGACAGCCCGATAAAGGCATTATTTGCTGAAGTGAATTCAGAATGAGTTATTGTGTTTAATGTTGTAGCTATATTAGGACAGTTTAGAAACCGATTAATAGCCACTGTCTAGGACGTAGAAGTCAAAAGACACTCAACGTATTAATCACGTTTCTGCAAAACGTCAACACTTATTTCTAACGCTATTTCATCTCATATTTTGTGTGCAAATGCATTCAGAAAAAAGTGGCATTATTTCGTCAAGGAGACGCTCCAGTGCCTCGACATCACTGAAAACGCATAACCTGGGCATTTGTCCACTAGCTATGCCACTTGTATCACCCATTTCTCATTTTGCAAGCCCCTTTCCTTTCCCTTCCAGTAAGGTGCTGCATGAGACATTCCTTAAGTTTGGCATAACAAGGCCGCAGATTTCTTTTTTCATATACACAACCACTGCAAACAGATATTGAAAATAGTTCCAAAAGTGTGGCGACCGCTCCTCATCCTGCTTCCCCCTTTACCTCCATGTTCATTGCAGGCCCAACTCCCCCAAGGCCTTCGAGTCTGAGAACCGCCTGCCCTTGCAGGTCTTTGCGGACTGGGGGAGCGCCGTTTGTTGGGGGGAAGCTGAGCCCCAATTGCTACCGCCAGACAACCCCGCCGTTTAGGCTCCCAGGAGGCGCTGTCTAGAATGGGCGAAGCCCCTTCCGGTTTAGCAATGGCTCATTCGGAGTGTTTGTCTTATCATTGGTTGCCACAACACCGCTTGATCATCCTGCGACGACGACGCCCAGGCTCTGCCACAGCTGTAGGGTGGGAGGGTGGGAAAACGAAATCCTCCGAGTTTGGCGGGCGCCCGGGTGCTGGAAGAGCTGCAAGTGCTCCTGTGCCGGGCGCCCGCCACTTATGAAGCCCAAGCTCCTCACTTTTCTTTTGTTCCCCTTCGCGGGCTTTCTGTGAATTTTGGCGCTCTTTCTTTTGTGCTTCTTGCCGCCCTCTCCCCTGCCTCTGTGGGGGTAGGGACGAGAGAGCGGAAGGAGGAAGGCTCCTGCCCCGGTTATCGGGGTGCCTCCTCCATTCCCCTGGGGTCTCTGTTCGTCACCTTCACAGCAGCTGTCCCGAGACACCCACCCAGCTCAGAAGGAAACAGGAAGGGTGGGGAAAATTATATGTAATACACAGTAAGTGTAGAAATGTAATCACTCCACCCTGACAAACTGGGAACTGCAGCACTATGTGACCACACCCCCTCCACTCCCCCCACCCCGGGCCCTTGATTTACGTCTGGTCATTGGTGTATGAGGTGTGATCTGCAGCTAACTCTAGGGTTGCCATCACATAATAGCTGGCATTAAACTTGAATTTGCTGGGATGAATGTGCACCACGATGAAAGGATTTCTGGATTGCAGTATTTTTTTTATTTTTTTATTTATTTATTTATTTGGACAATTGTAGAGCGCTCCTGACCATGGGGTATCGGGGCGCATAGTGATAGTACTTTACAGTTTCAAAAAGAGTTGCAGTTACATGAGGATAGATATTCAGTATTACAGTAAGCATCAGTGTTACAGTAAGCATTACAGTTGCATGAAAATAAACGTAGGAACATGCAGAGCTGTGCAACTTGAATGTTACTATTTTGTAAGGAGATGATAATTAAAGGTTATTACAAATCGCATGACAGGTTTGGTATATTTATGAACAGGACAACATATTTGAGGGCTGTTACAAATGGAAGCTAATGAATATTTTGATTCACGTCAAAATGTATGTTGGTGCAAGTGTCAGCTATCTTGGGCACAGGAATGCAAAGGTGCCATTATCCACTCTTTTTTTCAAGGCAGGGAAGGCTTGATGCACCCATCTGTGTTTACGTGAGACAATATGGCTGTTTTCAAAATCCAATTAACAAGTTGAGATGAGTTCCAGAATCATGATGTTCAGGGTTCTATTTTTCTAAGCTAATGTAGAAGGCCACCCTGGGACTAGAGCAACATGAGTCTGGTCACAATTGGGTACAATGTCAAAAGAAGCAAATACAGACATGACATCTAGGAAGGGTCAGAGGGCGGTGGGGGGCTGGGGAGGCAACATTGGGGGTGGGGGGCTCGTTGTTGCCTCCCCACAATCAAGTTGGAGTCAACGAGGGAAGGGGCTTGGGTGGCTGTGAAATGTGGATGGTACACTGTGTGTTATCTCTCGAATTTTCAGCCAGTTGAGTGCCCTCCCCCAGTGCGTATTAGAATTAAACATTGAAACCCTAGACAGTATCATTGTGTTAGGGCTATGTTGTTGCCATTTGGATTTCTAGAGGCTTTTTGAAATGTCGAATAACAAGTCCTTTGATTGATTTCTGCCATAGTCAATATAGTAATGAAAATCTCTTCCTTAAATGTACACATGGAGCTGGGAGGTTTTGAGGATTAACCTGATTTTCTATAGAATAGTGGGAGAGTTAGGTGTTACGGTCCCCACATTACAAAAATAAATCATTGTGAATAAATCAACCCCACAAAAGCGTTTTGCACCTATGTCCAAGCTAGGATTCAATAGTGTGTCACAGATACTTTCCAACATGTTGGATTTGAATCTTTCCTAGAATCAGAAAACCATATGTTGCAGCTCATATATTTCTCTGATACCTCTATTTGTCAGTGGTTTCAGAGAAAACTAGCTAAATGAATTTGTTTTCAACTTTATTCTAAGCATTGCTTAACCTTTTCATTGCAAAGGGAGAATGCTTTTAGTTAGACAAATATAATTCTATATTGTGGATTAGTACTGCGGCGGGGTTGGGGGGCAGCCTCCCAGCCAACAAGAAGGCTCCGAACAGAGGCATTACCACATGGTAATCCCGCCACTCCGAGCCTCCACAGGGCTGGAAGCCACCATCTTCCCCACCAGAGAATCAGTTAAATGCTCCCCTCCCTTCCTTCCCCCATCCACAAAAAATGTCCTTCCCTCCCATCCAATTCCCTCCTTTTTGGTTCCTTTTCAGGACCGGAAGCACTGAGAACATTTCCAGCGTGTCCGTTCCGATCTGCAACATGCCGCCTTGGAAATGAAGCAGGGACTACGTCCAGCCAGTCCCTTCTCTCCTTTCCATGGTGGCCATTCACTCAGGCCTGTAACTTTGCATCACGGGGCATTACCTGAAGCGATAATGCCCCCCATGCTCATGACTTATTGCAAAATTGGACTGTTGGGATAAGGAAAAAGAAGTCTGGGTAATACCAAAGAGTGACAATGCCAAGCTGCCCAGTCAAGATTTCAGTGGTAGAATCTCCCCATGGTGTTAGTCGTTCCTCCATGAAACCAGTTGTACCAGTGGTTACATCTAAATCTATCCAGGATGTCACAACACCAACAGATATCCGTATTAGGAAATCCCTAATGCCTAAGGTTTCTGATAAGAACATGAGGGAGCTTCTTTTGGACCCACAAAACATCATAATCACCCATGTGGCGAAATGGAATGGTCCTGAGCCAAGGGAGGCGCTCAGGAACAAAGTGCTGGTATGGTTGTATCAAAGAATGGGGCAAAACTATATTAGAAGCCAGGAGCTCAGGTTCCTGTGCAGGGTGCAAGTTAACACCTGGTGCACTAAGAGTAACACAGATTTCATCATTACAGGGTGTGGCCAAAGCAATACCCCACTCTTTCCTTATCCTATGCAAGAACATGGACAATATGTCATCTTACACCAATATGATGAAAATCCTGAATTCATACACTTAATGCACCCATGGGATTTGCTAATTGTTGCATTGGACTCCACTTATGTCATTTTGCATCTCTATTGGATGTTCTGTTTATGACTGTTTTTATTTCTTATTTATTCTTTGTTGGTTTTTTGTGTTGTATGTTTTATGTTGCACACTGAGGCCTAAGGACGCTTGATAAGAAATAAATCAAATCAAATGAAATGCAATGGAGGGGTAATTGGATATTGGGAAGAAGGAGGTTGGGGTAATTGGGTACTGGAAATGAGGACGAGAGATGCAGGGACATTGCAATGGCTTACTAATGGGATACTGGGACAAGGAAACATGATGCAGGGTAATAGGATACTGGGACAAGGAAGAGTGAATTGGGGTAATGGGGTATGGGATGAGGAAGAGGGAGTCAGGAGTAATGCAAAAAATTACAAATAGGGGTTCTCGGAAAAGGACGAGGGAGGCAGTCAATGCAGTGGAATACGTATGGGGAACCATCCCCCTAAATCACTTGCCCTGCACCCTACATTGTCAGGGTGTAGTCAGCAGGGATGCCTCACTAAATCACACGTTCAGCATTGTCTATGGTCAGCCCTTATTTAGCAGAAATATCCCCCAAATTGCATATGCTCAAACCTAGACAGCAGAGCATTGCTCCCAAATCACATCTCCTGCACTATAAATAGGCAGGGTCTAGATAGCAGAATGATCCCTGTCTATAAGTCAAACATATTGCACACACTCAGGTTTTAGACAGCTGAGATACCACTCCTAAATCGCATATCCTACATCATACATGCTCAGATCGTAGAGAGCAGAACTATCTACCTAAATTGCATACACTGTAACTTACATGCCCAAGCTTTAGACAGCGGGGCTATCACCCTAAATGAAGAGTCGAGGAACCACAAGAAAAGTAGAAAATTACAAGGGAACTGTAGTAATATATAGCGCTTTATAATATTTAGCACTTTAGAATATATAGGGATTCACTAAATGTGATGGCAACATTTTTGTTGCCAGCAATAATGTGGCACACACATATAGTTATTTTATGTTGCCAGTATAACATGTGAACATATTGCTGGTGGCATGTAAAGTACAGAATTCATAACACAGCAAAAGCCCAATGTGAAACTGCAGAGAGTAAAGGTGCACCATTTTCTTTTTCTCTTCTCTTGAATACCTCATACATAGAAGACTACATTATTTATCTATAACTGACTAACCTAATTAACATTTACTAAACACTTACTCTAACCCCCTTAACATTATAATGTAGTCCCATGTATAAAATGAGATAAAAATACATATTTTGAAATTCGTTTTTAAATATGCACTGGCATTTCTCTTCTTCTTTTCTCTTTCTGTGTTGAATGCAGAAAGCAGAAAGGAAGGCAGCAGGAAATCAAAAAGATGCAGTTATTATGCTCTGAAGCTCTCATTGTTTGGAACATGAGGGTGGTAACAGAATACACGTTCTGCTAATATGATTGGAAGAAAGTGTCTGCAGATATGCCACATCAGATGTGGAGAGGCTCTGAGTTGTTTTTAATGGGAAGATGACAGGGATAGTTTAGTTCGGGTTGACTGGGCTCTGATGAGAAAAGTGCCTGGTCACTGAGCACTGGTTGGAGAATTACATGCCGCACATTCCAAGTACCCAAGATTACAGGAGGAGTTTGTTGACTGGGCCTGTTTTTCTGAGGCAAGCAAAGCAAGATCGTGTGGGGGGGCTTCAAACAGATACTTCTGGTAAGCAGATAACGTTTAAGTGAGGTCACTGTGTGCCATTGGATGGATGACCGAATTAAAAATGTCATGTAGGCAGGATAGCAAAGGAAATCCCCTGCATTTTACTACGTCATGTTTAGAATGTTAAAAAGTAACTCATGTTTTTAAAAAGGCTTGTTTGCTCTGTTTCTTTTTCTTTTTCTTTTGTTACAGATAATGGTGAAATGTACATGGTAAGCACTGAATTGTGAATTGTACTTGTATGCAATATAATCAGAATATAAAAATGAATTCTTTAGAGTCATTATTGCATTTGGGATTTTATATGTGGACACAGGGGAGATTCATTCTCTTTGGTAATACATTTGTCAATTTGTCCTTGCAGATAGAATAACAACCAGAATAAGCAGTGATAAAATAGGTGTGTGTGTGTTTGTGTCGTCCTTGCATGTTGTTTTGAGGGAATCTAATATAACATATAGATTACTGGAGGTCTATGAGCCAGTAATGCATACGGGCGCATAGATCACTGCTTTAGATAAGCCAGGGATACCGGCCGCAGACTGTAGGTGGCACTCCATATAAAAGTGTTGGGTTTTCTTGTGTGTATAGGTCCAAGGCTCTCTATAGATCGCTGGGAGGTATTCTAATAGAAAGGGTGGTTTTGTTTTATGATGGGGTTATTATGTAGGGAAGGAAACTATGCTCACCACTAAATACCGTAAACAATATACTACCACAAAATATTGCAAGTAATACATATTACTAGGTTCTCCAATACAATATAACAAGGTATGTTCACTAGAATGATATGAGGCCGAACCCAATCTAAATGCAAGGATAAATTATCACCAAACTACCGTTCATATTTTGGCGGTAAGAAAAATACCACCAAACCCCAAATTTTCACAAAATTTACACAAAATACAGAACCAAAGGAAGCCAACATGGCCAAAACATTTAGCAATTTCATGGCTTTTGTAACTAGCTACAAACTACGCAAACACTATTTTCATATATTCTTCCTCAGTCATTGTACCATCTTGCATAATAGCTGTAAATGCAAAAGCACAGTAAAGTTGGACCCCCACTTTCTGTAGGGAGGCAGCCTATCTGGCACTTCCTCTCTTTTGTAGTGTAATTAGCAGTTAATGAGTGAGGCAGTACCTTCCTGGCTGCAGGAGACCCTTTGTTGGGTACAGCTCAAACCTTATGCATATGCTAATCCCTGTCAGCCCTTTCCTATGCTGGGGGGAGCAGATCTTAATATCTGGATGAATAAAGCATAGCTGTTTTGTCCTGGTTTCATCATTTAGCTGTGGCAAAAAGCCCTGTGTGGACATTGGCCATAAACCCTTGACTAGCTAGTTGCTAGAGGGACTTAATACGCAAGATTGAAGGGTTGTCAGAATGTCCATGCTAGTTGGCCACCACAAATCACTTTTTTGTCACTGCCAGCATTCTTCTCTTCACCTTCCCACAGCTGGCACAGCACCTTTAGGCCTAGGTTGTGCAATTTCTAGGACTCCTCACACCACTTTATATATTTTTTGCTGCTTGTTTCCTCACAAAGAACCCCTTTGAGTTCTCAAGCAACACTCACCTAATGAAGTACTGTTTCCACCTCAAAAGCTGGCAAGTTAGGTGCAGGGGGATGTAATTTTGTCCTGTGTGAGAAAAATGTTGGGGCTTGTGGGAGACAGTAGGGTACGAGGAACTAATTAAGATATGGCCCCTGCCCTCATCACCTGATGAAAGCCTGACAAACACTGTCTTGTCCTGCCTAAAATAAGCCCTGCTTTTGACAGGCAAAATTCCCAGCAGGCCACTTAGTACAGCACCTGGGCATGGTAGAGTGACATTTTAGCCTTCTCTCAGCCTGCCAACCAATGAACTGAGGAAGGCAATATTGGTGACTGCAGCTCTCAACATTTCAAGTAGTCCCTTTTCTGAAACACAGGTTTTTGCGTCCCATAACCCTTGGCAAGTAGCTTATGGTAATTGGGTGAAGTTTCCATACTGCCCCTTCCCCTCATCTGCCAACTCATATATGCTTGTTCTGTTGCACATGATATCTAGTTGTCAGCAGCAATGTGAGATAGTGAAATGAGATCTGTCTATAAGAGTCTAGTGGTGTGAGTGCAGAGTTGCTGGTTGTTTGGTTTATAAGGCCTACTCCCCCTTGCCCTACCTAAACGGCTCCCCTGTAAGATATCCTATCACTTTAATCTACACACATATATCCACCACAGATGGCCGTCATATGATTAGCCATTAGCACACAACACTAACCAAAGTATGACTAAGCTCTCCTATTTCGCCCCATCACACCCTCCCACATCAGTGGCTAATCAGATTCAAAGCACTGTAGTCTATCAAATATTGAGCTTTTCCCCATGGATAACATACTCCCATGGTTCTCCAGCAAACCTATAGAAAGCAGATTGGCAACAGAAACCTGGTACTCCTGACCTGCACCCATCAGCACCACAGGTTTTGCGTCTTCCTCTCCCACTGCCCTAATGAATCCTCCAACTTTTTCCTACAAAGCCAAGCATATCAAGAACACCAATAGTGGTAGAAGAGCGCCATACAAGACCACCTATTTTACATTGTGTGAATCGATTCCAACTTGGGTGTCTATATTCTGGGATGTTTTATTCTACAGAATAGTTATCCATATTTGTTGTTCTATGTATTGATTTTTGTCGGAATTGGAATGGAAATATTAGTAAGACAGCAGACAGGTCACGTTTTTCTTTCTGTAGACACACTGCCTGTATGTATGTCATATACTGTGGTTGACTTACCCAAAATTGAATGTTAGAGCACTACCTATATGTTTCCTGAATTATTATGTTAAATAAAACAACATTTTCAGACTAAAACAGTCTTTTTCCTGTCACAGAATTTGGGCGGGATTGCCGCATTGGATCAGAGATATTTCTCTGTAATTGAATTAATAATTGGAAATGTAAATACATTCCATAGTTTGATGCCATTACAGTGATAGGCTCAGTCTCTTTTGACCAGCAATTGATCATGGCAAGCAACCCATCACATGATGGTGTGCTGTCATATGTAAAATCATTGTGCTACAGTTTCTTGTAATGTCACAAGTGGGGTTATATGTGAAGATATCATTGATGTCATTTGTGATGTAACCACTGTGCTTTTGGGCTGCAAAAAGGGAGGCTTATAGTTAAGGTAGTGTAGCTTCCAACAGGCTACATAACTTTAGGGGGTTTCTTGTGTTAAACTGGCACCTTAACATCAAATCAACTAACATTTTTTCACTGAATATATACATGAATAAACTGAAAGGGGTTTTCATATGCATCTATGCCAAGCAAATTAGCCAATTTATCTCCCAACATAGTATTACTAATCTCCTTGACCAACTTCGGCATATGATAAAACAAACAGACAACTGGGTGCTTGTTTTACTTTAAATATTACTGTCCATGAATAGCAACCTTTACCGAGACATTGTAGAAATGTTATCATAGTTGCTAGAATTCTGCTCCTGACCACCTCCATGACAACCTCAAATGAGAGCATTGGATGATCATTGCAAAAAGTGTCAGACACTTCAGATGGTACAGTGCCTCCCTCGAAAATAGCAAAAAGCAGAACATTTTGGGAGAACTTAATGCCCCCAAAATTGAGCTTATGGTCCTATTTTGGGTAACTACAGTTACTGATGAATAACCCAGTATAAACATATGTAGTGCTGTAGGACATTAAGTCACATCTTTTGAATAATCTAGGACATTCATATTTCATAAAAAAGGAACTTATGAATTTACGCCAACTCCTCCCAAAGTCTGAATACCTGTGAAGATTTTGCACCTGCTTAAATGAGACCTTGAAACACCTGATTCTCTTCCGCCCCAAATTGTCAGAAATAAGAACTATTCTAATGGAAAAAATATTGGAGGCCAGACTGTACATAACTGCTGAGGATTGGTGGAAGAGGATGTCGGACGGAGCGGATATGAAACTAGTCTATGCTCTGGTTTTCTTTTTGGGAGCCCTAGAAAGGAGATTACTGAGAACTGAGGAGATTAAAGTACTTGATACTCCTACTAACAATGCCTTGTTGGCCACCGAAAGAACAGTGCCTAAATCTTAAGGCAAATTCCTCGAACGTGATGGGATGAGCTACGCAATACGTTCTTTTCCTCATGTTGTCTCCTTTCTTTTGTCTCCGGATCTGCCTTTTCTTCCGTCCTTTCATCCTTTCATAATTCTTGTCTGCTTTTTTTAAAAAGTTTGTAAAATTAAAAAATGTCATAAAATATTCCTATTCCAGCATTTTCTCCAGAGTGCACAAAAGAAGTAAAAAAACTATTCCAGCCTTTTCTGGGTTCATCAACATCATCTTCTAATATAGGAGGACAAATAATATGATCAGAAATGGGGTAGAAACGATCTTGCCTTAGTTTTAGTATGAGTCAATATCTGGCAAGAAAGTCTGTGGCTTTCTTCCCCCAGATAAAACCAATTAATTAACTATGAATTTCCTTAAAAAGCTTTTTTGGAATGTAATGGATACGGACAAAATTCTACATTGAAAAGAAATCTGAGAGGCTTAGTGTTTTTAAAATACTAAGTTCCCCAATTATTGAAAATTGACACCATTCCATGCCGCCATTCCAAATCCTTCTTTAAAATGGGTATAAAGTAGCCGGCTGGCCTTACGGCATGTTTTTGACCAAGCTCTTGCCCATTGACCAAACTTGAGACGTTCAGACAGGTACAAAAATCACAATGTAAAATCTGCCATTTTATATTTCATTTTGGCATCATACGCCACTGGGCCCACCATCCCCATGACTAAGGTTGGGAGGGCCCACTGTAACAATATGCACCTCAATGGTAAGGGTTACAACATTTTTCTTAGGCTCCAAACTAATGAGAATGGCTGTCTTTCAACTATCCCATCTATCCCATCTATATGCCTCTTACAACAAATGTCTTACAGGGCCTATACACTGGCCCCTACACATGCCTAAT
The DNA here is from genome assembly GCF_040938575.1 of Ambystoma mexicanum. Lineage (NCBI taxonomy): Eukaryota > Metazoa > Chordata > Amphibia > Caudata > Ambystomatidae > Ambystoma > Ambystoma mexicanum. The sequence goes on along the minus strand of NC_090930.1, from coordinate 669,856,095 downwards.
GATCACATGAGATGCCTTGGATGTGTACAGGGCTTGGCCACTGGGTATGGCCACTGGGCATGTCCTCGGGTCATGCACAGTGGAAACAATGGTGCTCAGAGCATGACAGAAGCCCATGTGCCAAGCACAAACATTGCTAGGTATTGCAAAAGGCCATGCCTATTGGGAAATCTGGGTGTGTGAAAGGCCATGCCATTAGCACCTGCAAGCCCCATGCTGTGGCTACTGTCCTTTTCCAGTGGCCACTTTGCCCAGAGTATAGCATAGCACCATGCCCTGGGCATTTTAAGCCATCTGGCAAAGCCACTGAGCATAGCCATGGGTTAGACCTATTGGCTATGGTGGGTCATGGGTGACCACTAAATACATGGCCCCCACCTAAGCTTGTTTGTTCAAGGCAGGCTTGAGCCATGTCTCAGACCTGTTTTGAGCCTGCAGACTCATCTTTGTGGGATTAACTGCAATAACTGCCAATTTCGTTTTTGTTGTAGGGCCATGTTTCACAATCTGCATCTCTCTCCTCTTTCTGAACAGGGCACATTAGGTGTCTTGGATGTGCTGCAGGTATGGCCATAGGCCATTTCATATGCAACTAGCCATTCCCGGTGTGACATACGCCGTTCAAGCATATCTTAAAGGTCAATATTGGTTAGTAATTCATAGAGTGACTTCTGTCCCCCTTCTTAAATATCGTAATTATCATTGGTCGCTTCAAGGAAGGGGGCATAGGTCCCTGTGACTTAATAAGTGTCACCACTGATCGCTTCCAAGAAGGGCACGTAGGTCCCTGTGACTTACTATTGGTCACCACTGACCGTTTCCAGGAAGGATGCATGGGTCCCTGTGACTTATTAATGTTGGTTGAAAAGGATAAATATATAAGTAACTGTCTTCTTTTGAATTTGAAAGGCATATTTGTATCCGATGGAATGAGAGGTATACACGGTATAAGAATAACACACCTAAGCATTTTATATATATTGATGTACGCACTGGGTATGGCATTAGGTTCTTGGGAGATGGAATAATGCTATGCTACGGGAAAAGTTCTCTGCATTTAAAATACTATTTTTTAATAGACCACTGACATCTTCCTTGTTTTTTCCCATGTTTTCAGAACAGGAGTTTCGTTCTTTCACACAATTGTAACTAATGTCTGTTCATCCCAGTACAATACGACCTTGGCTTCTTGAGGCTCATCCAGCCTCAAATTTCTGAGAGCTGCATCTGTAATTCAACTGCTTTTTCAACTGCAACACACTAGAACAGAGGTCTTTCTTTTCTGGTATTGCACTGCAACAACACATAGTGGAATCATCTATTCTTTACTTGTTCTATATATGTATACATTGGCGCTTGCCGCAATCTATTCACTACTTAGCTAGCCTCAAGAATACTTCTCCTGCTTGCATTTCGTTGCATATGTACATGTGTAAAATGACTTCATATCTTCATCGTTTCTGTAGCATAAGCCTCTTCATTTGAGCCCATGATGTCACTTATCTTTGATACTTTTTTGATGCCTTATAGAATATCCGCTTTCTCTTGTTTCTGCATCTCTTCTATGTACGTCAGGCTTGCTTCATGTGAGATCATCATTCTGCTTGTTCATTCATTGGTCCTGCTTGTTCTGGTATTTCATTCAAATGGCCATCATACTGTCATGTATGCAGGTATGGCTTTCTTAATGGGCACCTTGCTTCCAGGATTCTTCTTGGTATCTGTATTTTCAATGGTAATGCACGTGTCTCACACTCTGGTTCCCAACATCTAGGCAACATGGGCAAGATGGTTGAGGTGGGGGTACTTGGCTCCTTCTCTACAAAGTCATGCTAGAAGGGGCCTAACATATGTGCTCTAATCAAATACCCGTGCCCTGCAGTAGTTGCACGAGCCCAAAAATTGTTGCATATCCCTTACTGTCTTTGACTGTGTTGTTTTGGTGATTGCTTCTGCTCTTTCTGGAGTTACCTTCCTGCCATCTTGCAAAATTAACAGTACAATGTACAGAACCTCTTTGTGACAGCACTGCAATTTTGCTTTGCCCTGCTTGTATCCCTTGTCTGCCAAGACTGTCATCAGTTGTATTGAGTCTCTACTGCACTGTTCTTCTGCCTCACTGCACACCAACATGTCGTCCACATACCAAACTACTGTGCTATCCATGTGTACATTTCCCAAATCCATCTGAAGTACTCTGTTAAATATAGAAGGGGACTCGCAGTACCCCTGAGGTAATCCTTTGTGTTTACACTTTTGGTTTATATACAAAAACAAGGTCAAATCTTGCAATTCTACATGAAGAGGTATTGAGGAAAATGTGTTTTTTAAGTCTATCACTGTGAAGTGTGTGACTTTCATTGGGATGTTGCACAATATAGTTGCTGGGTTGGGAACTAATGGAAATAATGCCTTGACAATGCTGTTTTGGGGCACAAATCCTGAACAAAAGTGCAAGACCCTACTGTTACCTTCTTCCCTGGATACACAGCTATGTTATATGGGGAGTCTGATGTCACTAGGATTCTCTGTCGTACTAACGCTGAAATTGTTTTAAAAATGCATTTGTCTGCTTCTCTGCACATGAGATATTGTTTCACTCTAGGTAAAATTGCTCCTGGTTGTAATTTTATCTTGACTGCCACTACTCCCTTTAGTAGGGCAATGTCATAAGGACTGTAGGTCCACAAGACATCTGGCACTTGTGCCAAGTCATCTTCAAGAAATGATGGTGTCTTTTTCATGAGTGCCTCTGAGGCATCCCTGTTCTCAGTTCTCATCCAATAAATAATGATCACAGAAAACACCACTTCACTGTTTGAATAGTCATCTCTGAACAGCTCTTTGTCAGTCAAGTCAGTCAGTCTGTGTCCCTCGTCTAGGGGGATTACTTCCCACCATGCTTTTGCCTCGTCGTCTGTCCCATGGAGAATTACTCCCTGATTATGACAATTTCTAGTTCTAATGCTAACACTTGTACCTATCCATCATCCCTGGGGATTTCTGGTCTGAATAAAATCCCTGCAGGTAGCCTCAGTGTTTCCCTTGTATCCCAGGAAGCCATGCTAGTAGAAGGCTCACCCCATACTGAAACATCTCGGGACCTAGGGTCACCCCCCTCTGTGCTGTCTGACTACAGAATGCTATAATATATTCTTGTGCATTCATGTACTGGATCCCTGGAATAGAACACACTATCCCCTGCTCAGTAAATGAGATGTTCCTTTTGAGCTTGCTCATCATATCCCTTTCCATTATGTTCAATGGAGTTTGACTAGAATATAATAGTGGCATGGTGAGATCAAGTTCCTCAAAAATAATGGGCAATCGTCAGTGAATGGAAACCAATTTGTAGCCCCAGAAAAACCTTGTGCATTCATGGCAGCACTTGACATTAGGTATCTCCCTTCCCTAACACAGGATCTACTGGCCCCCGTATCTACAAGAAAAGAGAATGTATTGTCACCTATGGTCATCCCCACTCATGGCTCCTCTTGAGGGTCAGGTGTGACAGATAAGATGGAACACATCAAGTCAGCCTGTGGGCTGTCCTATTGTGGGTAAAGATTCATCCCTGACCCAGTGAAAGGATTCCCTCCCACTACTGTCATGTTCCCTATTCTGGGTGCAGGAGTCTGTATTGCAGTGTTTGGATTCCCATGGCATTCTGCTGAGTTCATACTTGGGGTGGTTCCTGGTATGGTTGCCTCTGCATGTGTACCTGTTGTGGTGTCATCTGCATGTGTGCTTGCTGTGATTGTGCTAGTGCTTGAGGGGCTTGTTGCACTTGTGGTGCATGTGTCTGATAGTTAGTGTGATCTTGGGTATAATAGTCAGGTTGCCTCATTGTGTATGTGGGTGGATATATCATCCCCCCACTTGGGTCTTGACAATTCTGTTGCATCCCTCCACTTTGTTCTTTCATAGCTCTGTCTAACAATCCTGGTTCCTCCTTTTGTGGAGACCCTGCTATGCTTCTTGCTCTTTTAAAGGTAGCCCCACCATCCCTTCTGCTTTGATATAGTGTCCCAATCCTCCTTTGTATCACTTCTCCCTCATCCTCATCAGGAAGTATATTAATTTTCATTCTTCCCTCCATTTCCCTAATTCACCTTTCCCAGCTTCTCTCTCTCCTGCTCCTGCTGTTTATTTTCTTCCTCGCTCTTGCACTGATGCTCTCGTATGAGCCTTTCAACCCATCTCTCACTTTCTTTGTTCAATTGCACCTGTCTCTCCCTTTCCTCTTCTGCTTCTCTTGCTGCCTTCTCTTCTGTCTCCTTCTGCCTTTCCCTTTCCTCCCTCTTTTTTCTCATTGCTTCCCTTTCTCTTCCTCTGCTTCTTCTAATTCCCTTCGTCTTCTCTCTTGCTCCCTTCTTTCTTTTCTCTCCTTTTCTTCCACTTCTTCTATCACTTTTTCCCATTCTCTTTCCTTTTTTCTAACTTCCTTCTCTGCCGTGCTTCTTCTTCCTCTTCCTCCCACTTATCATTAGATTGTTTTTCATTGTCTTTTGGGTCGGTCTTGTGTTGTTTGTCTATTTTAAGCAATATCTGTCCTCCCACCCATTCGCTCATGTGTTGCAGCACAGGTTTTGAAAAATTGCCCTCCTGCGGCCAAGGTTTTATCATTAAGCCCACAGCCCCATAAGTCCATTCCATACTATACTGACACATTCTGACCTTATACTGTTGAAAGAACTTGCACATATGCATTAGGGGAATGACTCCCATTATGGCACGTCACTCTTTTGACTGTCGATACTTACGTGACCTCAAAATGGTCTTTTGTTTTGTATCTCAAACATCCTTTTTTTAAACTTGTATTTATTAGCAGAAGCATACAGAATACATGTTTAGGTATCTCTTACACTTCATATATACAAACAGTTTATACGATTTTCATCAGTAATTGCAGGGTACATTATAGATGTACAGTGTCGCTATTCCTTTACATATGTTTGAGGTTAGGCAGTCGTCAGGGTGGGCTCAGCTCAGGTGATCGTTGACAGTTATCCGATCGATTGGAAATGTAGGTGTGGAATTCAGTCCATACATTTTTTGGGGGTGAGAGCATGGGGGTAATGAGTTTGCTTATTCCTCTTCGCACGTTTGAGTCTAGGTGAGCGCATTCAGCCACATTGCAAACATTGTAGGGGAGGATTGTTTCCAGTGTTGGAGAATACATTTTTTGGCTACCATACAACTCACATTCACAAAGATTAACATTTCCCTATTCCCGATATCTTCCCATATCCCAAACAGGATCCCAAGTGGTTTTGTGCCAATATTGGTATTCACAATCTCGGAGAGTGCTTGTAGAATCCTATTCCAAAAATCTTGGAGTTTGTTACAGGTTAAAAACATATGCATATGGTCGGCCTCCATGTTGTTGCACCTCGGGCAATTGTGAGACGGGTAGCGGGAAAATCTGTTGAGTTTATGAGCGGTGTAATACAACCTATTCAAGAGTTTGTATTGCATGCAACGGAACCGAAAATTGAGGGAGACCTTGCGTGTATGGGAGCATATACGTCTCCACATGGGATCCGAGATTACAAGGTCTAGTTAATTTGCCCAAGTATCATGCACTTTAGGTGGTTGGCCTGGGAATTTATCTAGTAGTATCTTATATAAGGAGGAGACTATCCCATGAGATCCATAAGAGTTGACAATGTAGTGTATTTCTGGTGTGTCAGGGGGCTCAACCGGACAACAGGACCACATAGCGCAGAAGGAAGCAAGAGCCTATAATATTGTAGTGTAGCATTTACAGTGCCAATCCTATGTGTCCAGCCCGCCAAATTTGGGGTTTGATGAACTTTCACTCTGGGAACAAGTCAGTGAGTGCCTGGTATCCCAGTCCTTGCCACTCGCATGCAGCTTTTCCCTGTCCTAGCAGACATTATCTCTATGTGCTCATAGATGCCTCCACACACCGTGGATTCGAGCCAGCAGCCCGACATTATCCATTTCACAGCGAATCCACACGCGGCCCGATCTAAGATGGCCTTCCACATTCAAAGCATCAACAGGTTGCTAAGCAACCTTTGAAGAAACGTTGTAGCCTGGTCTGATTGATTGGCTACTTTGACTGATTTACATCGCCAGGTTCGACTGGAAGGCGAAGCCGGCCTTGCTCAAGGCCACCCCTTTTAAGGCCACTTTACCTGTCTGTGACTGTTATTGCCTGCGGTGCCCAGGGGCCAAGCATGCTGCCTGACTTCCATCCAAATTCCTCAGGATCACGGTAAGACACATGATTGATTCTAATCGTGTCCATCCTGCAGCGCATCTAACTATATCAACCAATTTTATCAGCCGGATACTACGTACCCTACACAATGACGTACTCTGCCGAACTACGCCTCTAACCACCTATAACTGAAGCGATTGTTGCCACGACTATTAGCACCAAAACCATGCCAATTGCAGCAAGTTATCAGTGCTAGCAGACTGCTACTTCTGTACACTGAAATGTTTTAAACTGATTACCGTCAAACGTGCCCATTTCCTACTGTGCAGGGCACACCTGATTGCACATTGACACTCGTTCCGCTCATCTGTGCCAAACGATTGCCGTCGCTTTAATTGAACTATCCTCTAAACTGGTATGAGCCAACCATGTACCTCGCATATATTTCACCTGCTTAGTATATGCTCCGCTTGCTTGTGAATTTGCTGATCAGAGATCTACACAAACTCACATCATTTAGACTGTATCCCATCTGTCACTAATTTGTATTTATATGCCTGATCGAGCACTTCCTGAGGAACTGAACCTAGACCTCGTACTCTAGCTGCCTTTCAGTTGTATTGCACTCATACTACCTATACAAGTACCACTCTCCCTCCTATGCACGTACTAGTATGATAGTGACCGAACACTGAATGGTTTTACCTCATTAGGCATACTAAATCCAAGCATTGCCTATGTGGCCTACCTATACTTACATGACTGTGATTGCTTAACTGCTTGCTTAACTGCTTTACTCACATGAATGTGACTGCCTAACTGTTTGATAATTGCTTATACTTATATGATTGTGACCTTTTAAATCTGTACCTACTATCATATTGGCTCTACCGTCTGCCCTAGCCACTACCATTAAGTACCTCTTACCGATGTCTAACATGAGACCAACTACTAGTAAGTACACTACAATAACCTACGTCTAACCTGAGACTAACTGCTAGCAATTCTGATACTATAGCATTACCTGCATACCAATCACTGCCTAAGCAGCCAGAGAAATAATTACCAAGCTAGTTAACCCTAACAGAGCAAACATTGAAACATGAATAATAGGACCTTCCTTCAAACTGTACTATTGACGACCCTAGTAATGATCTGCCATCAAGCCACAGACTCAAACTGGCTCACTGCAATCTCACCTCCTCTAACTATGGCCAACCTCATGTCCCTACCTTGCCCACTTACTGTAAGAAATAACAAACTCTGAGCTAGACTACCTTGCCTCTACGAACCTAGAACTAGCCACTTACCTAATCACCACCTTAACAACAGCCGCTCCAAAGCTAATCTACCTCACTATACAAATGAGGTAGCATCCCCACTTACCCAGAAACATACCCATAAGAAATGACCAAATCCTGTGCTTCTAAACCTACTAATGTCCAGAATCCAGACAGTTTCTTTAAAATCACTACCACCCTAATAAATGCTAGATCACTAGTGGCACATGCCTTAGAAATAGCATATCTAATTACCACAAATAATCTCGACATCCTAGCAGTCACTGAATCATGGCAACATGCTGCAGCAGGCCCAGCCCTTGCACTATCAGTCCCAGAAAACTTCCAAATTATCAGAGCTGACAGACCTGATGCAAGACGAGGCGGCATTGCCCTGATCGCCAAATCACGTCTAGCAATTAGGTTAACACCGTCTCCCTCAATCACTTCCTGTGAAATACTCATAGCCAAATAACCTCCAACTCTAGCACCCTAACCATCTACCTAGTCTGTAGATCTCCAGGTCCCATTGGATCCTTTGAGGATGATATCTCAAGCATTCTTTCCAACAATACTAAAGAAACCTCACAAGTACTCTTACTGAGGGACTTTAACCTTGGCTTTAACGATCCAACTGATGAAGATGCCAAGACCATCACTAACATGCTATTAGAACATGGACTTACCCAAAAAGTGACCCAGCCAACCCACGCCAAAGGCAGGACCCTTGACTGGGTGGCTGACTTGAATTGTGAATTATCCGTTAATGCCTCAACTCCATTATCATAGACTGACCATCATCTGATTACCTTCACAATGGCAATATAGAAATGGCCACAACCTAATCTAGCCATGGCCCCCCCTCAGCTCACAAGGAACAAAAAAAGATCACGTCCCACAGACTACTTCCACTTATTCTCCCTTCCCTAAAGCCATTCTCATCCGCATCTGACCCTGACTCCCTAGTTCAAGTCTACAACAATACCATGTCCAAAGCCCTAGACCACATTGCACCTTTCAAATTACAAAAAAGTAAACTATGGGCACACTTGAATACCTGGTTCACTCCACACCTAAAAACCCTTAGATTAGAAAAGAGAAAACTGGAAGTCTTATGGCACCACTCTCCTACAGTTGAAAACAAAACGACCCTGACAACTATAAAAAAAAGAAATAATACACACAAAGAAAGACCTATACAATGATAGGATCTCCAAAGCTATATCTAACACAAAGGAGCTATTCACCATTTTATGAGAAATGGAGGCCCCAATCCCACCAGCAGATAATATAACCAAAGACAAATAACTGGTGCACAAATATTCATAACGCACCAGCCAACAAAATAGTACTCTTCCAAGATAAGATAGCCAACAAAAAATCCTCACTAGCCAAACAAGACAATCAAAACCTAATGCCTGACGGTTCAATTAACAGACTAAATCAATTCAAATTCACTAAACTTTCTACCTTTGAGGTAGAGAAAATCATCTATTTGCCGAAACCATCAAGACGTCAGGGCGACAAGTGCCCAGCACAACTAATCAAAGACGCAGCCAGAGACCTAGCTCCTTTTATTACCAAACATATTAATGTGTCCTTCTCAACCAACACTGACCCAAGCAACCTGAAACAATCCTGGATCTTAGCTCTACTTAAAAAGCAAACATTAGACCTTTCCATCCCAACCAACTACAGGCCTATTATGACGGTACCCTTCCTTCTGAAGATACTTGACAGAGTAGCGTATCTCTAGATACAGCAATTCCTTGAAACCAATCACCTTCTAGGCGCCCGACAATCAGGCTTCAGGCCACAACGTGGCACTGAAACTGCTCTTATTGACATAAAGACTCAAATTGAGGAGCTTAGGGATAAAGGAATAACTGCCATGCTACTCCTCCTTGACTTGTCAGCCGCTTTTGACTGGTTGGATCATGAAGTTTTATGTAACCACCTTGCCTCGGCTGGTCACATCCCTAAGGACACAATAGCCTGGGTTCAATCATTTCTAAACAATAGAACTATGCGAGTCTTCTCCCCTTCAGACTCAGCAGACCCAATTCCTATAACATGTGGTGTCCAACAAGTTTCATACGTCTCGCCCACCATGTACAACATCTTCACAAAGCTATTGTTTGACAAATTGGATTAACTGGGGGTCACCTACACTAACTATGCAGATGACACCCAGATCCTCATATTCCTTTTGGGTAATTGCCTCAGTGACACAGGATTTATCTACTCGTTCAGGCATGGATGGCCACCCATGGCCTCTGCCTGAATGACGATAAGACTGAACTCATGATCCTTGGAACCACGGCCAACCTCAAAAAAACTTAATTCCGACTACTCATCCTTTGACATTGATGGTAATACTATCAAGTTTGTAAAGGAAGTAAAGACTTTAGGTTTTTTCCTTGACTTCACCTTATCATTGAGCAAACAAGTTAACTCCCAGGCCTCGACTTCAGGATACACATGCAAGCTAATTAGGGCTTGTAGAACCACCTATCCCCAACCAGCTGCATCATCTTAGCAAATGCCCTTATACTCTCAAGACGGGACTACTGTAATGCCCTTTACCTGGGTGCTAACAAATACATCCTGAATAAGATTCAAAACCTACATTACAATGCCCTAAGAACAGCACTAAATGTTCTAAATAAAGATCACAGTTCTGAGCTCAGAAGACAAAATCATTGGTTGACAATCAAGGACAGAATTCTGCTCAAAACAACCCCCTTGACCTTTAAATTGTATTGTATTGTATTGTATTGTTTATTTATAGTGCGCGCCTAACCCAAAGGTAGCAGGGCGCATAGGCAGCAAGGGGATTGTGAAGCTTAGTTACATAACAACAAAAGTTGGGTCCAGCTAGGTTACATTACTGGAGGCAACAGGAACAATAGTAGACGATCAGGCAACACACAAAATGTACAGTGTTTACAAGTAATATAGCATATAATCTCTAAAAAGGCACATTAATATACACAATATACAGGATTTATGGTGTGGCACAACCAAGTAGGATATTATGTATCATGTTCCTTAAGCCAGTGGATAGTTTTAGATCTAAATTGTAAGTACGGGAGGTCCTCCCTAAAGGGTGGTGGTAAGGAGTTCTAACATTGTGCGGCTTTGACGGGGATGCTATTCCCCCCAGACATCGTGCTTTTGAATCTGGGCACGAGGAGGAGATTGGAATTGGCCTTTCTAGAAGGGCGGGAGGAAGTTGGTCTGCTAAATCTGGTTGTCAAATATTGAAGGGTTGCCTGGTGGAGGCACTTATGCGTCAGGGAGACAGATTTGAGGAAGATTTTATCTTTGGTTGATAACCAATTGACAGATCTTCTAATCTCTGAGATATTAGCTTTCTTCTGGATGTTTAGAGTAGCTCTTAACACACATAGGGGAGTCCCCCAAATGAACCATTCAATAATTGATTTAATGTCCCAGTCTTAGCTCATAGAGGGTCCCATTCCATAGGCTATTTAAATCACCACACAGAATGTTACACACAGTGCTACGTATTTGTCATTTTATATAAAATGTTTATAATTTATTTCATAGGCCATTGGTCCTACGTTGACAAAATAAAACAAACCACATACAAATATATGTCAATATGAAAGATGCATATATACACCTAATAGCATTTATGTGATTTAATCATGAAACCAAGGGTGACACTGAAAACATTCTATGATCAGGAGGAGAGTGGGCACAAACACTATCTTCCTGGCCCTATCTGGCTAATAAGTCACAGATATCCTCCATGGAGCAGTGTCACCTATTTCATGTTGTAAAATTGATTATACATGGCAAAATAAATTATGCATGACCGAGCAAAACACATCCCAGCTCTTAAAGCATTGTTTTGAAGGATTTGAATTTTGTCAGTGATATATTTGTTGCAACCTACGTATAGGGCATTACAATAGTCCAACTTGGACAGGATTAAAGCTCTAGCTAGTGTAATGAAGTTGGGGGGAGAGAGGAAAGGTTTAGCTGCTCTAATAAGTTTACAAGTGTACGAAGTGGCGGATGCCATAGCATTAACTTGTTTTGCGAGAGTGAGTGTGGAATCTAGGTAAAAGCCAAGGGTTTTGACCTCTTTGGCTACTGTGATCTTGTTATTGTCGATTACAACGGAGGAGTAATTTAGGCCTAATGTGTTAAGGTTAGAAGAAGTGCCAAGAATGAGAAGTTCTGTTTTGTCATCATTCAGGCATAGACCGTGTGAAGCCATCCATGCCTGGATGATGAGGTACACTTTATTTACAAAGGCCAAATCCTTTTCGTAGTCCCCTGTCAGCGGGATGAGGATCTGGGTATCATCAGCATAGTTAGTGTAGGTGATACCCAGGCCATCTAGATAGTCGAAAAGGGGTTTTGTAAAAATGTTGTACAAGGTGGGAGAGACACAAGATCCCTGCAGTACGCCACAGATAATGGGCATTGGGTCAGCGGCTGCTAGAGGGGAGAAGACTCTCATAGTACGGTTGTTAAGAAAATATTGGATCCAGTCAGTTGCCTCTTGGGAGAAATGGCTGCCGATTGTAGATGATTGCAGAGTATTGCATGGTCAACCAAGTCGAAGGTGGCTGAGAGATTAAGAAGTAACAATAGTGCGGTCTTACCCTCGTCTCTCAGCTCGTCTATCTGTGCCTTGAAATCTAAGAGGGCAGTTTCAGTTCCATGCTGAGGCCTGAAGCCAGACTGTCGGACTCCTAGGAGGTGGAAGTGTTCAAGGTAGTGTTAGATTTGTTGGTATGCTATTTTGTCAAGGATTTTAAGTAAGAATGGCACTGTGGTAATAGGGCGGTAGTTAGTGGGAGTCAAGGGATCTAGGTTGGGTTTTTTGAGGAGGGGGAGGACCCAAGCTTGTTTCAAGTTATTAGGTATGGTACTTGAAGTGAAGGAGGCATTTATTAGTTTAGTGATAAATGGTGCAAGTTCACGAGCTGCATCCTTTATCAATTGTGCAGGGCATAGATATAACGCTCACCTGGTTCCAACGGAGGCGCGGGCGTGGTCTGGACGGCAGTGGCCTCTTCGAAGGAGATGTTCAGCAGCCTAAAGATGGAGTGGGCTGGGTTCCCAAATCTGGCTTGTCTGGCTCGGATGAATACCCTTCTGTGAGCGAAAAGGAATGGTTAATACTCTGCAGGTTTTGTGTTGATCTCCCGTTCCCCTTCTCACCCTCCTTGCAACCCTTCTGTAATTCCCTGTGGAGACTCACCTTAGAGATTGAGAAGGCGAGCTCTCCATCCTGCTTCTGATGCAGGGGCGCGTTGGGATCCAGTTACGTCACTGGATAGTAAGTTCGAGTTCGCTTGTCTGTTCCGGTAAGTACCGTAAATGTTTATGGCAAGCTTGAGTCTAAACTGTTCCTCTTCTCTTTTGCAGGTAATGGAAGACTCCGGGCTGATGGCGGTTTCTGTTTAAAACCTGATTTCAGGTGAGTTTTGGTGTAGGCCCACTACTGTCTTTTCCTGTCTCTTTTTCCTTAGGGGCCGGAGTTCGAGAATGCTGAAGAAATGGAGCCGGCACGAAGCAGAAGCTGAGTCCGACCTGTAAGCAGGTAAGTTTTAAATAGTTCGTTTGCTACGGTTCTTGCATTCACTAATGTGATGTTTGCTTTTTCACCATAGGGGCTGGGGTGCTGAAATGCCCAAGGAATGGCATCGACCCGAAGGTAAGAAGAATTAGCTTGGCAGGTAAGTGCTTCTTGGTTATTTTCCCCTTCTCACCTTGCTTTCTTCTCTTCGTCTCCCCGTAGGTGCTGGAATGCTGCAGGAGATCCGGATGGGCGTCGCAGAGCCGAAGGCGCCACGTGCAGGTAAGAGAAGTGTGCTGAGATGTATGCGACGCGGTGAGTATTTAAAATGATGTCTTTTTGCAGGAACGTTGGCGCGCTGAATCCGGAATGCAGCTTTAACAGGTAAGGTTTGTTTTCACCTGTTTCTTCTTCCCTTTTCTATCCTTAGGTGTTTCCAGGATGCTGGCAGGCGTGGTCGAGGACTGGAGCAGGAGCAGACACGGTGAGCGTAAGGCTGCTATGAGCAGAACAACGCGAAGCGTGGCTTGCTGTCTGGGCGTGGCTTAAATAGCCTTTCAAGTAGTCCCAGGTATGTATCCTTCCACTGAAGGTATGTATCCTGCCACCAGCCACACCCGTGTGGTTAAGTAGTTCCTTTTTCATCTGGAAGTTGTAGAATGATCTGCCAGGTAAGGAAATTGCAGCATGGTCTGCCAGGTAAGTTTGCACCAAACACTATTCCTTCCATATCTTGTATGAGCCTGGCGCCGATGGTGCCAGGACTGTTATCCCTTATGAGCCTGACGCCAACGGCGCCAGGACTGAGTCCAAAGAGCCCCTATCTGGGGTGGCTGGGACTTCCCTAGTATACATGTTGCCTGCCTCTGAGGGTGCCGGGCCCTGTCTGGCTCCTTGGAGGTAGGCATCATGACAGTACCTCCCCCCAAGGCCCCTCCCAAGGATGTACTGTCCGGAGGCTTTGGTTTGTGTGGAAACTTACGATGAAATGTTTGTATTTGATGAGGTGCATGTATATGATCGCTTGGTTCCCAAGATCTCTCCTGAGGTCCATATCCTTTCCAATCAATTAGGTAAAAAACCTTTGACTTGGACATCTTAGAATCTAATATGTCTTTAACTTCGAATTCCAGTTCCCCATCAACTGGGATTGGTTCTGGTGGCTTGAGTAGCCTGGTTCCGGATTGTACAGGTTTCAACAGTGATACGTGGAAAACCGGATGGATTCGCATGTTGGGGGGCAGATCGAGTTTGAAGGCTACCGGGTTGATTACAGCCTTGATTGGATAAGGCCCTATATATCTTGGGTTAAAAGTTTGCGGGCCTTTAAGTGGTAGATGTCTCGTCGCCAGCCACACTTGATCTCCAACTTGGTAAGGAGGTACTTCGCTCCGATGTAAGTCAGCATTTTCCTTATATTTGTCCTTGGCCTGCTGTAAATGAGTCTTGGCTTCTTTGAAGGCTTGGGTTATGGTGGCATGTAAGTTATCCACGGCGGGCATTTCAAGGCCTTGAGGTGGTTCAAGATCCGAAGTTCTGGGATGGTGGTCAAATAAGGTATAAAAAGGAGTCTGGCCAATTCCTGAATGCACAGAATTGTTGTATGCGTATTCAGCAATCCATAAAATGTCTTTCCAATTATATTCTGATTGATGCAACATGCACCATAAGTACTGTTCCAATGTCTGGTTTGTTCTCTCGGTTTGGCCGTCAGTCTGAGGATGGTGGCTGGTAGATAAACGCACTTCAACTTGTGCCATTTGGCAACATCTCTTCCAGAACCGAGAAATAAACTGGCTTCCCCGATCGGAGATTAATATGGATGGAAAACCATGTAGACGAACGACGTTCTCAAGAAATTCCTTGGCTAGGGTGGAGGCTGAAGGCAGCCCTTTCAAGGGAATAAAATGGGCCATCTTGGAGAAGAGGTCTACAATTACCAGTATAGTATTAAACCCATGACAAGGAGGTAGGTCAGTTATAAAATCCAGCGATAAAGTGTGCCAAGGTGCCGGTGGGATGTCCAGAGGTCGTAACGGACCGGTTGGTTTTTGCTTTTGACTTTTATTTTGGGCGCACACTGCGCATGTCATCACGAAAGATTTTATATCCTTTCGCCAGGAGGGCCACCAGAAATGCCTTTCAATTGTTTCTTCAGTCTTAGCGATGCCCGGGTGTCCTTCCATAAGTGTCTCATGATGATGGGCAATAACGAGATTTTGCAAATCATTGAGAATCTGGGATCTTTCAGGCTCCATTCTTGCAAGGCTGCAGCGTCGAAAAGCAATTTAACTCTAGTTTGAATATCCTCTAGAGTTTGTGAGGAGATCACCCCCAAAATTCTCTGTTCGGGAATAATCGGAACTGGATCTAGAGTTGGGGTAGAATCGCCGATTCCTGCATCCGCCTTGCCATTCTCTGCAAAGAACAGGGCCCAACGGAGTTGGCGTGAGGATTGAGCTTTGGCCGTTTTTAAGTATTGCAAATTCCTGTGGTCTGTAATTACGGTAACAGTATGTCTTGCGCCGAGAAGGTAATGACGCCAAGCCTTGAAAGCTGACTTGATAGCTAATAGTTCTTTATCCGTGATTGCGTAGTTAACTTCTGGAGCTGAGAATTTTCTGGACCAAAAGGCCACAGGATGCAGTTGGTTCGAGACTGGGTCCCTCTGTGATAGAACCGCTCCCATGGCTAAACTAAATGCGTCAGTTTCCACAACGTAAGGGAGATCTGGACAAGGATGTTTTAACACAGGTGCGGAGGTGAATTTAGTTTTTAGTTCCTGAAATGCTTGTTCTGCTTCCGTAGTCCATTCGAAGCATTTGTTTTTCCGTAAGAGGGCTGTGATGGGTTGAACCACTCGAGAAAACTCCGGGATAAACCTTCGATAGAAATTGGCAAAACCAAGCATGCTCTGAACCCCTTTCACAGAACATGGGGATGGCCATTTGAGGATAGCGTCCACTTTCCGTGAGTCCATTCGAACTCCCTTTGGCGTTAGGACGCAACCAAGAAACTCAACCTCCGTGACGTGAAAAATGCACTTTTCGAGCTTTGCAAATAGTTTGTGCTGGCGTAGTTTCTCCAGGACGGCCTTAACATGTTTTCGGTGATCAGATTCCGAGGAAGAGTACACTAGGATGTCGTCAATATATATGATGACACAAACATCTAAGAGTTCTCGAAAGATGTCATTCATAAAATACTGGAAGGTAGCAGGTGCGTTGCACAACCCGAAGGGCATCACTTGGTATTCAAAGAGTCCGTATTTGGTGCGGAAGGCCCTTTTCCATTCATCGCCTTCTCTGATGCGCACCAGATGGTAAGCCCCTCTTAAATCCAGCTTGGTAAAGATGCAGGCATCTTTCACCTGGTCGAGGAGTTCAGGGATCAGAGGCAGGGGGTAACGATTCTTAACCGTTATCTGATTTAAGGCGCGATAGTCAATACATGTTCTAAGGTCGCCTTCCTTTTTCGGCACGAAGAACAAAGCTGAAGAAGCCGGTGACTTTGACGGGCGAATAAACCCATTGGCAAGATACTGATCCAAATACTGGCGTAAATAAAGATTCTCTGGTTCGGTAAGGGCATAAATCCTACTACAAGGCGGTTGAGCATTGGGTACCAGATCAATTTGACAATCGTATGGCCGGTGAGGTGGTAAGGTGTTGGACTGTTCTTTTTGAAAAACGTCCTGAAAGTCCTGATACTCAAGTGGTAGTTGTGCTGACACAGAGGTTACTGAGGCTAGACCCACTTGTGGATTTCTGGAATAACAAGTTTGTCTGCAGTTAGGAAAGGTGATACTCTTTGCTCGCCAGTCAATTCGAGTATTATGTGCTTCTAACCAAGGGATCCCCAAGATTACCTGAAATTGTGGAGCCTTGATTACGTCGAACACTATGGTTTCCCTATGACCATCTTGGCCAACCAGTGTCATTTCTGTGGTAGAATGTGCCCAGAGGCAATTTCGGTCCCATCAACCGTGGTAATGACATCTTTGGTGATTTTTGGTCAGAGAGGGAGACCAATCCTGGAAGCCAATTCAAGATCAACATAGTTCCCAATAGCCCCACTGTCGAGATAGACCTTTATGCCATGTAATCGTTGAGGCTGCTTTGGATCCACGAGGGTCATTGGCATGATGAAATGCGAGGTCAAAGAGTTTGTCTTCACGCTCGGCAAGCGGACCTCTGCGCTTGTCGGGCTTGATCGTTTCCAAAATCAGATTTTGGAAGGTTTTGGTTTGTGGCTCCAACCACCTCCTTGGGTGGGTTTACCGGGCAATTTCGTAGAAAGTGTCCAGACTCTCCGCAATAGAGACATAACTGGTTTTGCCGTCTTCTTTCTCGTTCTTTCTGCGTTAGGGGTCCTTTTACTCCCCCAATTTGCATTGGCTCCGAAGTGTCGGTACTCTTGGGGTTTGCGTGGGTTTTTACCAAAGCCCGAGTTTCAAATCTAGTCCGATCAGTCTTTCTATTCTGGAGTCTATGATCAAGTTGGATCACTAAATCAATGTATTCCTCACAGAGTATGGGTGGATTCACAATTTGAGCCAGAACGTCTTTTAGCTCTCCACGAAGTCCTCGATGAAACAAGGTGATTCTTTTATTCTCAGGCCACGCAGTTTCCACGATCAGTCTGTTAAATGTGGCGATATAAGATAGGAGGTCTTGGTTCCCTTGATGCCAAGACAGAAGTTCGTTATCCAAGGCCTCACCCTGGGCGTGCCGGACAAATAATCTCTCCATACTAGCCTGGAAGCGTTGAAAGTCACGAAGGATAAGATCGTCTTGATTTACCAACGGAATAGACCAATCGGCTGCACAGCCGCTGAGATACGATAAAACAAAAGCCACCCTAGTTTGGTCATTAGGGAAGGCCCCAGGTCTACATAAAAAGTGTAAACGACATTGGTTCATGAAAACAGCGTATTTCTTGGGGTCCCCCGCAAAACGTTCAGGTGGGGCCAAAGGCATGTTTCCCGGCAGGTTAATTTGCACCGGGTTAGTGGAAGCCATAGGAGTGGACTCTCTCCCGGAAGCAGGTAATGGCGTTTGTCCAGCCTGATTCTGCAAAAGCTGTTTAGCCAGGTCATCGGTTCGTTCTTTGGACAAGATCAGTTCTCTTCGAAGAACGTTGGTTTCTTGGCGGGCGGCGTGAACCTCCGCCCGTAACTCCCCCAATAGTTGGGCCATTTGGTCTGTTTCGGAAGTCTCCATGGCGCCTGGGTGGGTAATTGTGGGTAGGCTTCGCGTTCTGTAACGCTCACCTGGTTCCCACGGAGACGCGGGCGTGGTCTGGACGCAGCGGCCTCTTCGAAGGAGGTGTTCAGCAGCCTGAAGATGGAGTGGGCTGGGTTCCCAAATCTGGCTTGTCTGGCTCGGATGAATACACTTCTGTGAGCGAAAACGAAGGGTTAATACTCTGCGGGTTTTGTGTTGATCTCCCGTTCCCCTTCTCACCCTCCTTGCAACCCTTCTGTAATTCCCTGTGGAGACTCACCTTAGGGATTGAGAAGGTGAGCTCTCCATCCTGCTTCTGATGCAGGGGCGCGTTGGGATCCAGTTACGTCACTGGATAGTAAGTTCGAGTTCGCTTGTCTGTTCCGGTAAGTACCGTAAATGTTTATGGCAAGCTTGAGTCTAAACTGTTCCTCTTCTCTTTTGCAGGTAACGGAAGACTCCGGGCTGAGGGCGGTTTCCGTCGAAAACCTGATTTCAGGTGAGTTTTGGTGTAGGCCCACTACTGTCTTTTCCTGTCTCTTTTTCCTTAGGGGCCGGAGTTCGAGAATGCCGAAGAAATGGAGCCGGCACGAAGCAGAAGCTGAGTCCGACCTGTGAGCAGGTAAGTTTTAAATAGTTCGTTTGCTACGGTTCTTGTATTCACTAATGTGATGTTTGCTTTTTCCCCATAGGGGCCGGGGTGCTGAAATGCCCAAGGAATGGCATTGACCCGAAGGTAAGAAGAATTAGCTTGGCAGGTAAGTGCTTCTTGGTTATTTTCCCCTTCTCACCTTGCTTTCTTCTCTTCGTCTCCCCGTAGGTGCTGGAATGCTGCAGGAGATCCGGATGGGCGTCGCAGAGCCGAAGGTGCCACATGCAGGTAAGAGAAGTGCGCCGAGATGTATGCGACGCGGTGAGTATTTAAAATGATGTCTTTTTGCAGGAACATTGGCGCGCTGAATCCGGAATGCAGCTTTAACAGGTAAGGTTTGTTTTCACCTGTTTCTTCTTCCCTTTTCTATCCTTAGGTGTTTCCAGGATGCTGGCAGGCGTGGTCGAGGACCGGAGCAGGAGCAGGCACAGTGAGCGTCCAGCTGCTATGAGCAGAACAACGCGAAGCGTGGTTTGCTGTCTGGGCGTGGCTTAAATAGCCTTTCAAGTAGTCCCAGGTATGTATCCTTCCACTGAAGGTATGTATCCTGCCACCAGCCACACCCGTGTGGTTAAGTAATTCCTTTTTCATCTGGAAGTTGTAGAATGATCTGCCAGGTAAGGAAATTGCAGCATGGTCTGCCAGGTAAGTTTGCACCAAACACTATTCCTTCCATATCTTGTATGAGCCTGGCGCCGATGGTGCCAGGACTGTTATCCCTTATGAGCCTGACGCCAACGGCGCCAGGACTGAGTCAAAAGAGCCCCTATCTGGGGTGGGGTGACTTCCCTAGTATACATGTTGCCTGCCTCTGAGGGTGCCGGGCCCTGTCTGGCTCCTTGGAGGTAGGCATCATGACAATAGATCCCCATGGCAATTAGAGGGTTTGAGAGTGAGAATGACCTTTTCAACCTCTTTGGTAGAGACTTTGCGGAAGTTGAATTGAGGAATGGGAGTAAGGGAGAGTGGCTGAGTGGATTGTCCCATTGTAGAGCTGGTAATACTCACTTTAGTAGTTGGGAGAATGGAGTCTCTTTTCTTGTTTATCTTAGTTTGCAGGGAAGTGATTTTATTGGCTAGGGCATTTTGTATGCTTGTGCACCAATTTTTATCCTTAAGGCAAGAGTCAGGCATTTGTACAGGAATTGTACAGAATTGTAAAGAGCTCCCTGGTGTTCGATTTGGCAAACGAAATTCGGGAGTTATAGGAGGTTTGTTTGGCCAGGATAATTTCTTTTTTATACTGGGTGGATAGTATACTCACATTTTTCTTGTTTTCTGTGGGGTGTGATCTCCAGATTTTTTCGCGGCATCGTTTCTCCTGTCTGAGGACTTTAAGATGAGGGGAGAACCAAATGTTGATGTGTTTGTAAGGTTTACTCTTTCTCGGCTTCAAGGGTGAAATGTTATCAAGGGAGGAGAGCATAACTTTGTTATACAGGTCTACCATAATGGAGGGGTCTGTATGGTCTGGAATAGCGTTCAAAGTTGGTAGGATCAAGGGGATGAGATTTTCAGAAGTAATATTTCTTTTGTTTCTCATCTGGACAGCTGCGGCTATGCTAATAGGTTGTGCTAGTAATGCCTCTAATGAGAACATGATCATGTAGTGGTCAGTCCAAGGCTGTGGCAGTGTAGAGGAGACCAGGATGGGGCAGTTATGCACAGCTAACCAGTCAAGAGTTCTGCCTTTAATGTGGGTGGGACCTGTGATATTCTGGGTAAAGCCTAATTCCTCTAAAGTGTTGTTAATTAATATGGCATTGACATCTGCAGGGTCGTTGAATCCAAGGTTAAAGTCACCTAGTATGATGCTTTGGGATGAGTTCTTAAGATTATTTGAAATTATTTTAGTGAGGTCTTCCTCAAAGGATCCTAGAGGGCGTGGAGGTCGGTAAATGAGGTCCATATATATAGATTGTGTATCCAAATATCTGAATAACACCGCCCCATGCTACCTTACCAACCGTATGCCCAGGAAAACCTCTAATCGCCCCTCAGGACTGCCAACTTATTCTGTTTCAATGTACCATGATTTAACCTAACTAAGTATGGGGGCAGAAGCTTCCCATTCATGGCAGCTCAAACATGGAACTCTCTCCCTCTCACACTACGTACTGACCAAGCCTACCTGAGTTTCAGACACAACATTCAGAAATGGCTGAGAACTAATGATATCCTGGGACCTAATCCAAGACTATTACGCAGTGTCAACTATGTGTCACAACATTCCTCCTGACTACTGTATATCTACTGTAACTTGTAATCTTTGTAAATCATGTAATTGAAATGTGGCAAACTGAATACCACTGTATATTAAGTTATTTGTGTAATTCCTATAATCTATTTAAACTGAAACTTCAGCAAACTGTATATCCTGAAACTTAAGCTTAACAACTACCATGTACTGCTTTCGCCCAGTTACCCTTGGGTTTGGTGCGCTATACAAAAGAAATAAACAAACAAACTGTCATGTCAGTGCTGCATCATGTGTGGGTTTGAGGCCAGGGAATCCCCAGATCAGGAGACATTTATAATAGGACTCAGGTTGTGGTTGTAGCAGAAGGCCCCGTGCCAACAGTGTCTGTGGGGTCCAGTGGGGAGTCATCTTGGTAGGCGCAATGTAGAATCAGCGTTCTGAGATTTTTGTCACCCGCAGCTAATTATTCTAGTTTAACATGAAGAGGGTTCCCAGTGTCAGCATACCAGTGCGAAGCATACTAGGCTTGTGCTGCTATCCAATACAGTTGGAAATTGGGGGCAGCAAAGCTGCCTCTCTCATATGGTAGGGTCATATGTGTCCACTTTTTATGCACTGCCCTGGTGTGCCAGAGGAATTGTGTGCAGACGGCATGTAGCATATCAAAGTATTGTTTACCTGGCCAGGTAGGGACATTTGTGAAAATGTATAGAAGCCACAGGACCAGGATCATCTTCACTAATGATAACCTACTCGCCATAGCTATCGGGAGGAGGCGCCATCATGCAATTTTAGTCTCAACATATTTTTCTGCAGCAAGATAATGATCAGCTATCAGGGTGGGTCTAGTCATGGACACTAGGACCCCTAGGTACCTATTTCCATCGGGAGACCAGCGCAGGGGGTATTCACTTGTGGGGCGTTTGGTTGCCATGGAGCGGGGGAAGAATTCTGACTTACTATAGTTAATCGTAAAACCAGAGAATGTGCCCATGCGGATCACATCTCTCAATATTTAGTCTAGATTTTCGAGATAAGTCTCTGATGTATAATAGCACGTCGTCTACATACAATGAAATTATCTCAGGATGATTCTACAGTTGTATTCCTCTTTGGACGTGTCAAGCTCTAACATAGTCAGCCATAGGGTCTATGACCAGTCCAAAAAGGATGGGGGAGAACGGACATCCCTGTCGGGTTCCTCTGCTCAATGTAAAGGGGGCGGATCTCTGTGAGTTAACTAATACCCTTGCTGTAGGACATGTGTATAGTAGTTTGATGTATCTAAGTGTTTCTGCCCCGACACCCATCTTTTCCAAGACCTCCCATATGTGCTGCCATGAGACCATGTCGAAAGCTTTCTGAGTGTCAAGGGCAACAGTCACTGCTTCCGCATCTTGGTTGATTCTGGACATAACATTGAAGATTCTTCTAATGTTTAGGGATGTTGACCTTCCAGGGACAAATCCTCCCTCATCGTTGTGTACCAGGTGAGTCATGAGTGGCAAGAACCTATTAGCTAATTTCTTCGCAAAGATTTTAGTGTCAATATTCATAAGTGATAGGGCCTATATGATCTACACTCAGTACCCGACTTACCAGGCTTCAGTAGGATTGTGATGGTGGCCTCACGCAGGGAAGGGGGGAGGCTGGATTCCAGAAGTGATTTGTTCCAGACCTCCAGCAGCTGCGGGGCCAGGAGCGCTACCTGTTCTTGGTAAAATTCAGAAGTGAGGCCATCCGGCCCCGGGGCCTTGGATTTTGGAAGCTCAGTTATAGATTCCACTATTTCGTCCAAGGTGATCAGTCTTTCATGGTCATCTCTGGTTTGGGGGTTAATGGAGGTCATAGGGATCAGATCGAGCAGGACACAAATAGTGTGCACATTATGTGGTTGGTTTGACGTATACAGGGTACTGTAGAATTTGTAGAAGACATCAAGAATTTGATGATCCGCTCATTGTAGGGTGCCATGCTCGTCTGTTATACATTCCACTTGGGTTTGACCCGCCTCCATTTTAGTCAACTTAGCTAGAGTCATACCTGGTCTCTCCCCTTCTCTATATTTTTTCACGGCTTGTGGGCATGAGAAATAGCAAATTTCCCTAAGGGCGTGTAACACAAAGACCTCTAACTCGGCATGTATCTGTACAAGATTGTCAGGGCTTGTTGCAGTTGCACATTCCAGCTCGTGCCCCCTGAGTTTGGTTTCTGAACGCCAAAGATCATTCCTAATCACTTTGAGTATGCCTGCTACCCTGGATATAGACATGCCCCGTATGTACACCTTGAAGGCCTCTCATCTCACTCCCATTGTCGTATCGTGTGAGGTGTTGTGCTCGAAAAAGGTTTTCAGGTCGGATCCCTCCCTTGAACATAATATCCGACAGTGCTTCCGATTTAAAGCACCAGGTGGTGTGAGTAGGCGGTATCAATCCCATTGTAAGTGACAGTGTCACCGGGAAATGGTCTGATAGTGTGCAGGCTAGTATTTCGGTGTTCTCCATTTTTTTCAATTAAGGTACTGGACGTCAGAAACATATCAATTTGTGATGAACTATCATGTACTGATGAGTAATACAAGAATTGTCTTTCCTGAGCATGTAACACCCACCAGGCATCTTGTAAGCCTAGTATCATCATGTATGAGGTTAGTCTACAGGCTGCCCGAGATAGGGATCTAGGTGCCGACGCTGATCTGTCCCGACCAACGTCAAGTATCAGATTCATGTCTCCTCCCCAAATGACCTGGATTCCTATGTACCCCATAAGGATAGAAGCCACTTCATCAAAGAACTCAGGGGTGTCAATGTTAGGGCAATATGTATTCACCAATAAGTACTCCCCACCAGCAATTATGCAATGTAGGATTATGCATTTGCCTTCGCGGTCTATGTAATTCTTTTTCAGTGTAAATCTGATCGATTTGTGAATTAGCATCAGTACCACCCTTGCTTGTGTTGAGAAGGTGGTGTAGTGTTGGTTGGTTCCCCAAGATGGAGCCAGGCCAGCCGCTACATGTTTCGTAGCATGTGTCTCCTGCAAGAGGAGTATCTTCACCCCATGCCTCTTTGCATACGGAGTGATTCTGCACGCCTTAGTGAAGTTGCTTACACCTCTCACATTCCACCATATTAACTTGGTAGCCATCTCAAACCTCAGGGGACATCCCAAATTCCTGGCCATTGTACCCCGGTTATTGCGTCTCTTACATTCATCCATTCAGTATAAAACATGTATGTTGCCTCACTGCTTCTGCAATTTTTGTTTTTACTCACCCCAACTTGTAGACCCCCCTTGTAGACCCCTCTCCCTCAATGTCCATCCCAACCACGCAGTGTAGGCACCCCACCCCACAATTTCGTCATCGGTCAGCCTGCCCCAACTTGGCTCACCAACTCAGGAGGTCCAACGGGGACCTAAGATTAACTGAACCTTTCATTTAACAATTGCAACTGCAAGTGGAGTGCGTCACCCTTATAGGATCCAGGGTGATATACCCATCTTTGCAGCATATGGAAGGCGGATAGAGTGTTTGTGTTCCACTATCACCACATGAGAATAAGGAGAATAGAAAGCACAAGTGTAGCGATTTGAGCCAGAAATCCTTAGTCCGCTTGGATATCGTCCATTTGATCGTCGGCAGGATAGTTCACAAGTATTTGTGCTTCGATGAATTTCACTGCTTCTTCCGGGACAGTGAAGCAGTAGAGTTTACACCTGAAGGTGAGTTTGAGGCGTGCCGGAAACAGCATTGCGTACTGAATATTCCTCTCCCTGAGCATCGTTTTCACCCCCAAGAACTGGTGACACTCCTGTTGTACTCCGGTGGAGAAGTCAGGGCAAATTCTGATGGTTTGGGAGCCCAGCCTCAGTTCTTATTTTTCCCTGGCCAGTCGAAGTAGGTGATCTCTATCTCAGAAGCTTAATATCTTTGCGATAATGTGCCTGGGGAAATCTCCAGGCTTGGGGCACGGGGCCAGGGCCCGGTGGGCATGCTCAACTGTGAAGAAAGGTGAGAGATCAGGGTTCCCCAGGAGGTCTTTAAGTAGGGTTTTGGTGGCCATTTCCATTTTACCCATAAGTGCATCTTCGGGTACCCCGATTATTCGGAAATTGCTCCTATGTGAGGGGGAATCTAAATTGTCGCACTTGCTCTTAACTAATTTCATATCTCAGGTAAGAACTGCTACAGTGTCTTGAAGTGTGTGCAGCCCGTCTTCATCGGCTCCAATTCAAGTCTCAGCCTCAGTGATTCTGGCGCCTTCATGGGCCAGTTGGGAACGAAGGGATGTCATGTTGGTGTTGATATTGTCTAATTTTTCATGTTTGGCCGCAAAGTTCTTGGCCATTTCCTCCAAGGTGATCAGTGGTGAGATCCAGGGCAGGCGCAGACACAGATATGGGAATGGTGCACTGGTCCTGTGCTGGCTGCCCCTGCTCGGGTCGAGGTGTTGATTTTACAAATGTATTCATGGCTCCGGTCTTCCTTCCCCCTCGGGCGCTCTTGGTCATGGTATGCGGGCAGTTTGCTTTTGCAGTCTCTTACGCAGGATCGGGCAATGGGTTCCACACCTAAGGTGGTGGCTACTGACCAGTATTGGGGGTAGGCAGGTGTGCCTTGTGGGACACCATGAGATGCAGTGGGCAGTAGTTCGAGTGCTACTTAAGAATATCAGGCATCACAAGATGTACAGTGGTCGAGACCAATGGGGCACCATAGCAAGGTCACAGCAGAGCTGTGGAGTGGATTTTTGGTCAGGCCTGGGTGCTAGTGGAACATGGGGAGGTCACCAGATCTGTCAGGCTTTGCCAATGCTCAAAGGGATAAGTGCACACACCTCTATGCATATGGCAGCTGTGAGGTTTCAAGGGAGAGGTCCTGATGGCATTCAGTTAGATACAGGTTGATTACAGTAAGTGGTGGCCTCTGGGCAGCCGTCAGAGTAATACGCAGATTCAGCCAGTGCAGGGGGGAGGCCCAATCAGGTCAGCTAGTAGTGGAGGGAGAGGTATAGGGCCGCAAAGGGCAGTGTTGGCAGTTCCTTCAGGATTTATAACAGGGCGAGGCTCTGGCTGGGGGCCCATACATTTTGCACTTACTTGGTGGTTGAAGCAGTGTGTAGACGCAGGATAAGTGTTGAGGGTATAGTGTCTACTCAGACCAGTGTAGGGGCAGATCCATGCAGGGAGGGGAGTCTTGTGTTGTTACTGTCCCCCACTTGGGTGAGGGTCAATGATCCACAGCATCAGCTCCTGCTACCAGCAGTGCCCAGGTGTGCAGTACGATCCGGGTGTGTATCCCCTTGGGGCCACCACAGCCCACAGCCCACAGGACTCCAGCTCAAGTAGCCAGGGGGCCGCGGCCAGCCGACCAAGCTGGGGCTTCGGCACCCACACCAGCTATGGAACGAGCCTTTCTGCAAAGTCAGGAGTCAATGGTGTGAGTCCCCCTGTGCAGCAGTGAGGGAGAATGTTGTCAGGATGCCAGCCACGCACAGGGGACCTTTGTGGGGGGGCCAGCAGGCCTTGGGGTTGGTGTAGCAATGAGGAGGGCCGGTCTCCCGCAGAACTCCATAGGAGGACCACCACAGATACGGCATTGGATGATCTTGTGAGGCTGGGATGGCGGATGGCCAGCAGCGCCGGCGGGGCACAGCTCCAATCCCCCATCAGCACCGATCAGGAGCGGTCTCAGAGAGGAGGGACCGCAGCCCCTGTGATGTTAAGCCCGCGGTGGTTGGTGGAGGGATCAGGTACTCCTCTGATGTCAGGAAAGCAGAGCCGCCCGCACTTAATGGCACAGCTGTGGGATATTTTGACCCATTCCGATATGCACCACTGCATCACTTTACAAATGGGGAAAGAAACAGCCAAAAATGGATGCGCTAACCCCTGGGCGCGCAAAAACCTGCTAAACTATGTGTGGGTCACAATCACAAAAGGCTGCACACCCCTGCCACACACAGTCAAAGTGGGGGTGAAAACAGAATTCTCACTGTAGGAGCATGCCAATGGGTCCTGTTAAATTTAACGTGAAGCGAGGCTGCAGATTTTGGCTAAAAACTGAAAATGCCTTTTAAAATGCAGCTTTGCAACCTTCAAAGTGCTGCTTTGGTGCTAGATCCATTTATTTTCCAGTGAATCATTGAATTTAAAAGGGTACTGAAATTACAGATCATCCAGGTGGCTTAGAGGAGCGGGGCCTCATTGACTGACAGCAGCTAAGAAATGTATCTCATGAAAAACCAGCCCAACAACATTTGTTTTCAGTTCCACAGGAAAAATGCAGCTAAAAGTGGCAACATGTAACAATTTCAGCTGTGCAGAGATAACTCTAAGCAAAGGCTGGATACATACATCCAGACTGCAGACAAAGGCCAGCACTCAAGGGAATAACTGGTGCTGAATATAATGTGTGTGCTGCAGAGGAAAATCTGATGTAAAGGACTCCGTTTTATGTGCTTTTTCAGATAGGAAGTGCAAAATTAAAAGCATGTTTTTGTTGAAAGGCCTAATTCTTTAAATGTCAAAATCCATCTATAAACTGTGTTCATTTATATGTTGTAATGAAAGATGTAGGTAACTTAAAGTCAAAACGCAGTTTTGAGTTAATAAAATATTTAATTCTGAGCTGACAGCCTCAGCCTGGGAATGGTTGACACCTCACTACTGGCAGGAAAGGACTCATTGCTGCTGGGAGGTTTTCGCATACTCATGACAAATAACTCATCAGACTTTTGTCTGGGACTCAGCTAAGGACAATGGCAGGCTTGAACACTCATCCCTTCAGGGGAGGGGCAGGAAACTTCCTTCTCAAGGAGGAGAACACCCACCCTGATCAAAGGAATTTGACATCTGTTGCCAGTGGAAAGAAAAGTAAAAAAAAATGCTAAGGATTTTGGTGGTTAAATGCCTATTTTTAATTAAGCTTTAAACATCTGTAACTTTGCCACATGAAGGAGGAGAAATCTAAAAGTTGGTAGGTGTAAATCAAATTGTATGCTCTTTCTTTGAAGATGCTATTGAACCCTGTACTCCATAAGGAACAAAAGTTTTACTGAAACCCTAATTGCACCAAGACTATTGATGTTGCAAATCTAATATTGTGTATCTGTGTTCTAGGGGTGAATGCACAGATATGTGCCAAATTAGGAATTGTTAGTCCAAATCTTTATGATTAAAATTAACAAAATTCCACAGAAAGACAAAGCCAGCTCTCACTGAAGTGGGAATTGGATGTAAAGGTAACCCACAAAATATGTAATGTATGTGTCTGATTTTATTAGAGGACATCATTATAGAAATGTGTATTTGTATGAAAGTTAAATTGTGGTTCAAATAACTGTGGGAGTTCCCAAGTCACATCATAAAATATGACAGCTCTTTCTGGCTTCCAACCAGAAAAAGGCAAGTGCCTTTGACCAATCACAGTCGTTTGGGTGTGGATTGTAATTCTGCCCCTACCATAAACTGAGTGATGTTACTTGGCAGGATAAATAAGGGAACTTCACCACACACAGACACACTGATCCCTGACTACATCATACATTTCCGTGTGATGCCCTGTTCCAGAATTCTTCATCTTGTCCTGATCTAGACTACTTTGCAAAACCAAGGCCATCAGCATTTGCTGAACTCTTTTCAGCTAGCCCAAATCCTGAAACCGCCCCAAAAAAAAACTTCAGGGAAATAATTCTGATCCAGTTTGGCTTGCTACCATTCATGCTTGCCTGCTGAAGCTTGCCATCCCGCTAATCTGCAGTGTCCAGTGACCAGAAGGGCCAATCCAATCCAATCCGATCTGAGGTGCAGTCCAATTGCTGCCTGTAGACCCAATCTGTGTTGACAGAACTTGATGGTCCAATCTTAAATTACAGTGGACTGTGAATATAAACAGGAATCATAGTAACCCATAGTATATTTGCCTTGTCCTACCCCAATCTACAGCCCATCCTCCCTTTAACTTAAGAACTTGCAATAGTGATAATTTCTTTAAAATCCTTTTTTTCAAGTGAAATCCCAAACCCTTAAAATCATCCCCCGGGTAATCCTACTGAGTCCTACAAGGCTGACACGGAGGTGCGGGGGTTGGTTTCCGTGGACCACTCTGGAGCTTAGTGTGTTTCAAACTGGTAACCAACCTGAATACCCTAGATTAGAGCATAATTGTCATTGTAAAAACTGATTTCTGTTTTCATTTTCACGCATTTATTTCAAAAACACCTCTCATTCAAACTTGCATAACTTCTTCCATTTTATAGCTAGAGACTTCATTTCAACTCTGGGTTAAACCTAAGACCTGTAGCTACACCCAAAACCAAAAACAAAGCAATGTATGTGACCCATTAAAAATTGCATTGTGAAAATTAGGCGGGAATTCGGAATTTTGCAAATGTTTTACATGTGTGTTTTCCCATTCAAAGTATTTCCAGACTCCCATTCTGATTTAAAGTGTGTTCTGTTGGTCATATTGTAGCTTATGTTTTTTAGGACCTTTTCCATGTTGCTCCCATGGAGATGTATATCAAGTTAAGGATTTTTGCACACTTTTCATTGTTTCACAAAGCCATTTTCAACTGTTATTTAAAAAGTGTAAATTTCCAAAAGCGTTTTTCTCTCTTGTTTGGGGAGGGAATATTATATTCAAACCCTATACACTGTTCTACATTTCTGAATACCAGCTGCCTACTTACATCTGTGTAGAATTGCTCTTTTGTGAATTAAGAACTTTGCAGGGGGAAACCTTAACCTAAACGCTATCGTTTAACAAACCAAAACTGTTCTTTTTCCTGTGTTTTATCTTCTGTATTGCTATAAGTGAATGCAATTGCCTTACACACTTTCTGAATTGTTTTGTCACCACATTGGTGATGGCTGCCCCATATATTAATTTGTGTTTGATTTTAATTTTAAATAAATAAATAATAGCTTTACCAACCAGCCTGGTTCCTGGCCCACTGTGATGTGGTGGGTATTTTGAGAAGGGTGTGATATGAGTGGTATATCACTCAAAATATTGAACCTATAGACACAATAAATAAGTATTTCATTTGTGCATTGCATGCTAGGCGAGACCCGGGTGTATTGAAATCCTTAATAGCGCGCTCACCCTCCAGAAGCGGTCTGCACTGCGATACTACAACAGGGGATGCAGGCTCATGGGAGTCACTCTGCGGGTCATGGCCTGACACCCCACAGCTGGAGCGGGTGGATCACCATGGTGCAGTCACGCTCCGGTGGGCGACCGCTGATCTCGGTGAGGTCGCAACGCTCCACTACAGGCGTGAGGGCCCAGAGCGGCTGATCGTCACCCTTTCATTCGCAGATGTCCAGATCTCAGCGCTGGGACCCTCAATCTCGCCCGGGTTTGAGCTAGTAATGCTCTACACTCTCGGCACACAGAGGGCCATATAACGAGTTAGACGGTAATAAACAGCAATTACAGGCATGCCGGTACTAACGAGTCTGTGTTGCACTGCCCCCATAATGAACGGCTGATTACGAGTCCGCGTGAACGGTAACGGAAGCTCCGCCATGCTGCAAGGTCCTTACCGCCCCGATAGCGGCATCATTGAATGTGCAGAGACCTCCACCGGCATCGTGGTTTCCGCTAAGAATGGCATCGATCACACCGGTACTGCTGTTACCGGTATCGGTAATATAACCACCGGAAGCAACATCATTGTGTCGGAACGGGAAATGCTGCGGCGGCCATCTTTGAAAACACAATCCATTGCCATCCACTGCAGACAGGACTTTTTTGAGAAAACACTCTACTCTGCCTGCCAGACCATGTCAAAGGCAACCAGAAAAGGTACTCATCAACTGCGAAATCCCTGGTTCGGCGATGATGAACTTAATATGCTCGCTGACACACTCGTCAAGCATTCTCATGTTGTGTTTTGCGCTGACCTGCACCGTACACGCAAATAAGGAAAAAATATATGGGAGGAGGTGGCCAGGTAAGTATCTGCTGTGGGGACAACCCCACACAGTGTGAAGGACTGTCGCAAGAGATGGGATGACCTGCGGCTGCAAGTGAGAAGCATCCTGTCCACCAACTACAGCCAGGGACAGGCAACAGGTGGCGGACGTGCCTCCCTCATGACTCCCCCATGAAGTTGACACAGTGGAAGGAAACATGTAGCCCTCTCATGGATATGGATGCAATCGAAGGAGTTGGCCATGCAGAGACAGGAGTCCCATCATCAGGCAATGACGGTGAGTGACCCTTTGCGCAATACAGAAATTACCACACACACCTGATATTCCTAGTACAAAGTTGTACTCCAAATGGGAAGTAGATTAGAGCAGATACATGGCCCATCAGCCCCACCGAAAACACATCCCTAAACCAAACACCACATCCGGACCAAAAAAACACACAAGCAAACCCAATGCAACAAACAAAATGATGCCACAATTGCACACACAAAGAACATATGCATGCATGCATACATACACACACATCCCTGTTGAGATGCTGCCATCACCACCATCCCATTAAAATGCATGCTGCACACCTCTCCACTATAGAATACACACTTGATACACAACCAAACAGCGCATGGCACACAGCCCCTAAGCTATGGCTACAGCACGCAAGCCAGGACACACCTGTAGGTCACCCAACAGACACCATGGACATCATGGCAGCACCAGAAGGATGCCAATACAATTCCCCCCCCAATTCTGCAAGCACCATGTGTGCCCCTAAAACATGCACACAACGATGCACACAACCCATATTGTACCAACATCGATTCATGCAGGATGTAAGTTCTCCCATTACTGATGCCCTGCCTCTCCATCCCCCACACACCACGTCAACCGGAAAGACACCTGCATGCATGGCCATGGGTGAGGATGACGCCACCAGGCCATCAACGTCTAGGGCTGCAACGTGTAAGACAGGCACACCTTAATCGCACACCAGTGCCCAACAGGGTGCACAACCCTAAGACCAGGAGGAGCAGCTACCTGCAACAGTCACTCAGGAGCACAATGCCGGAGACATATGTGCCATCAAGGCAAACATGCAAAAAGATGCAGCGGCCAGAAAGGTCACAACAATGAGAAAACAGGCCCCCCAGTAGACACCACTTGCTGACAATGACTCAACCACAGTGGCCAGTGATGTTGAGGGTACACATTCTACAGCCACAAGATCCATGGGCGAGGTGGCAGCCTCAGCACAACATAGGGCTGATGAGGACGATGGGCCTGAAGATTTACACACTGCAGAACCTAGCATGTTGTGGGATGGCCAACACACCCCATGCATGCAGGACACATCACAGTGCTCCCCTGAACATGGGGCTGGTGCTCACAGCAGTGAGGAGGAGATGGCTGAACATGGCTTCAGCCCTGTGAGGAGCATATCACCACCTTTCCTAACACCTCCTGTACAACCTCCCGTACAATCATCTGGGAGCACATCCATACCGGACATTGAGGGATGGCTGAGCCGAATGGTGGAGAGACAGCAAGCCATGCATGACATGGTCAAAGAGCACTTGGCCAAAGGGGAGGCCACACGCAGGGCTAACAGGGAGAACACACAGACAATCATCTGTGCAGTGAACCGTGTGGCGAGGATTGTTCATGAGGGCACCTTAGCCATGACACAGTCTGTCGACCGTTTGGCTGGCAACATGGCACAACAATGTCCTGCCCTGGCTGACCCGCAACCACCATCGTCCAGCACAACACCTGCAAGCTCAACGCAGATGAGCCCTGTGCGCAGGTCCCTGCGTAGTGTGCACCGTCCTGAGCTACAAACCCCTCCATCCAAAAGGGGCCGACAATAGCCATGGACACTGGGACATGTTATGTGTCATTCCTGTTGAACTCAATTTGGCCTGAGGGGGTGTGGGTGTTGGGGGGATGTGGGATGTGGGTGTGTGGGGGTGTTGATGGGTGGGGGGCGTGGGTGTGTGGGGGTGTTTGGTGGTGTTTGACATGGGTGTGTGGGGGTGTTGGGGGGTGGGGGACATGGGTGTGTGGGGGTCTTGGGGATAGGGGCATGGGTGTGTGGGAGTTTTGGGGGGTGGGGTTGGGTAGTCTGTAACGTAATGCAGGTGGAGGGTTAATTCATGTACACAGTACCATTTCATTAATATACCTGTTGTGTGAAAGAAATTACATGACTGGACATCGCTTCTTGAGTGTTTGTCAATTTGTTGTTCAACTGTGACCAGTGCCCAGAGTCCCCCAATCCCAGTGCCCAGTCTCACACTTTACCGGCACCTTCTGTGACCCAGTGCATGAAAATATTGGGCTATCAATTCTTGGCATAAAGTATGTCCCTCACGCGCATCGCGACGTGGCTGATGTGCAGCATCTTC
The DNA here is from genome assembly GCF_040938575.1 of Ambystoma mexicanum. NCBI lineage: Eukaryota > Metazoa > Chordata > Amphibia > Caudata > Ambystomatidae > Ambystoma > Ambystoma mexicanum. Next base: position 669,822,635 of record NC_090930.1, on the reverse strand, counting down.
ATCATCATCATCTTCACCCGGTGGTGTCTGGTCCATGTCAGGTGACAGAGGTACATTGTGCAGAATGCACATGTTGTGCAGCATGGCACATACCAATACAATCTTGCCCACCTTCTCGGGCCCATAAATGAGTGCCCCACCCGACCTGCTGAGGCAGCGAAACCGTGCCTTCAACAGGCCTAAAGTCTGCTCTATCACCACACAAGTGCGTGTATGTGCATGATTGTAGTCCTCTTCGTGCCAGTTAAGTGGTTGCCTGACAGGGGTGAGGAGCCATGGCTTCAGGGGATAGTCAGCATCACCAGCATGGGAGAAGAATTAAGTGTGATTGTGAGTATTTATGCCATTCCATGTGTGCACTGCCTGTACATTGTTCATGTTCATATGCACTACATTTCCAATGACAGATATTGCCATCACATCTGTGCAAATATCATGCCTGTGTACTACTTGGCAAGCCATGGTGGGGGGGCATGGGTGATGTACACAACTTAGGGACCTTGACATGAGATACACCACTCACACAAATGAAGTATGAAGGTCCAATTTTGTACTCACATGTGAGGGTGTGTGGCAGGAAATGAAACCAAATGCATGCTGAGCACTGTATGATGAATTTGGCTGATGTCCAACATGATACAGGTGGGTTTGACAATCATGCTTTCAAATAATTGATGCTATGCACATGTCCCTCAACACATTCACCCATGTAACCATGGCACAATGTGATTGGTGGTATGGTCTGCCAGTATAGGGATATGTCCCTTTTATGATGCAGGGTGTCAACTGGCATGCTGGTACTTATGTACTGTTGATTGTTCCCGCACCAATCGCACTCATGCTGGTGATGTTCACTGCTTTATGGAATCTATTTTCAGCATCCTTGTGACATGGGATTGTTGAGTTGGCCCTCATCTGCACATGATGGCATGGTGTTATGCGATGTTCCTGTCGGGGTGGAGCAGTGACAGGGGATTCCCTGAGTGGCATTTTACATTGCACAGTCATGGATGCATGACCTGTGATGTGCTTTGATGCGTTAATGTGGATGCAGCTTTGTGACTGCAGGATGGTGCATCGTTGTATCCGTGGGTGCGGTCTGATGATGTCCAGTGAACATGTGCATGGGTGGGGGGCTGAATTGGAGTCTGACTTTTCTACATTGCTGTGCGGCCATGGTATGTCTGCATCCATTGTTGGTGTCATGCATCAGGTTGGGATGAATGGAGTCACAGTGTTTGGCAGCAAGGACAGTGTCTGAACACCCAAATGAACCCCCATGGCCCAGGAAGCAGTGAGGTTGCATATGCATGTGATCCCCCCCCAAAGGGCCCCATGTGCCTGTGGTCAGACTTACCCAACAGCCAGGCCCGTTGTGCAGCATGCCGTTCCATGTAGCGGAGGAGCGTGGAGTTCACCAGCACCATTGCATCATGTGTGGATCCTGGGTATCTGGCACAGCAATGTGTTATCATCTTGCTTGCATTACACACCATCTAGACATTGATGGAGTGGTATTGCTTCCGATTGCTGTACACCACCTACACGGCATGCCAGACTACCAACTCCTCGTGGGTGCAGTCAAGTGCACCAATGACGTTAGGAATGCCTGCCTTTGCATGGAATTCAATTTTGGTGTCATTCACCTCCTGTGCAGTCCGTGGTAGGGATATGTAGGCACCTGGTTCAGCACACCGGAAAAACATGGCTGCGAGATGGAGCACAGGAAGTGGAGCACAGACACTACTTTCAGCATAGGGGGGATGGCGGTGTGGATGTTGATCAGGCTGACCGGGTCATCATGAAGGCGATCCACGATGGTGGTGATGGTGTCCCTTCCAGGCCATACAGGGTGTGGATCTGTGATGGAGTTAAGTCAAGTGGACTGGCCCTTATGTGAGGGATTGGTGGCTACCTGCGGGGAACCACTGGCTGCACTGGGGGTATTTGCTGGGCCAGTCCCACCCTCCTCCTCATCCTGCATCTCCTCTGGAATCGCTGCTGTACTGCCTGCTCAATGAGTAGCAGTGCAGTCATGTCCTCCAGCGCCTGTATCGCAACAGTTAGTGGAATCATTTTGGTCTTGGAAGGGGTGAGGTGTGTGGGTATGCACCCTTTGTGCTGGGCCAGACTCCATTGCCTCCACCTGTGCTGATTGTGTGCACCTGTGGCAGGTCTGAGCACAGAAGAATGCCATTAACGGCTGTCCCGTGATGCTGGTGTTACCAGCTTTGTGGTTGCCCATCTTACTAGCATCGGGATGCCGGTAAGTGCATGTTCGTATGACTTGTAATGTCCTCTTCCTTGCGGCATGCCGGTGTAACTGGCACGGCGTCCAACTGTCCACGCACGATCTGGTATGGTGGTGCACAGTCACAGCGGGTCCGTGTCGATACCGGTCAGACCGGCATTGCAGGTCGTGATGGCACGGTCCAGATAACAATGCCTGTATTCCCTTTGCGGTATCGTCATTACCAGACCGCCAACCCGGTAATGTGGTGCTACCGGCAGGTTGCCGCCGGACTCGTAAAAGTTACCGGCACCTAACTTCCCAGTGACACTGGCACATTTCAAGTCCCGGCGGACCGGGAGCTAGGTGCCGTTAGAATGTTGTTCCCCATTCCCATGGAGTCCCACAGGACTCCATGGGAATGGGTACACAGAAGCATGGCACCATTGTTAATAGTGCCGGTGCTTCTGTGATGGGTCTGCCTACCGTGGCCGCTGTTCCCAGCAGGGGCAGACCTGTCAGCATGGCGGCTGCAGCAGGCAGACATGTAATATGCCAGTCCAGAAAGAACAGTGCTGGTAAGCTTACTGGCACCCTTGTTTCCAGACCGGCAGAGTCAGAATGAGGTCCTCACTGCCCATAGCTGTTTGAAGACCCAGCAAAGTGAGCTGTTTCCACTTCCAGAAAACATTAACTTGACACAAATATTTAAATGAGACAAGGTAGTCAGATAACATGCCATTCACAGTGCTTTCTTCAACAGATTAACACAACACATCTGAATGATAGCATAAAATGGCTAGTTGGAGATGCAACACATGTCCTGTTGTGAAAAGGCCAACCAAAGCCGGCACACATGATTTAGGAGAGGGTGGCACATGGAAACAGTGCTGGCGTACATATCCCATGCGTACTTTGTTAAAACAAAATCAATATATTTTCATAATATTGCACTAAAACCAGTGCTGGGCAATCACACACAATGACTCAAACAAAAATGATGGGGTCTTCGGTAGAGGCCCTATATTTATGGTTAAGTTGCTCAACTCATAGAAAGAGCCCTTTTTGTGTGGCTTATGACTTTGCCCCCCACCCCTGCCCCTGGACGAATCCTCACCAAATTTTGCAAATCAAGAATATAGCCCTCTCAGACCGATTGCATGAAGTTTGGCTTGGGTTTGTCCATGGGGTGGCAAATTATAGGGATCTCAACATTTGTGGAAATCCTCATAGACACAATGAAACAAAAATGTTTGCTTGTGCCTACAGCCCAAACCACTGGACGGATTTTTACCAAATTTGGGCTAGGAGCGACGACTTGGTCCCGAAAGCATGCTTTTGTACATTTCAAGTAAATTCGTCCAGTTGTTTTTGAAATAATTGCCAAAAAGTAAGAAAAATTATGTAGTGCTATCTGGTTCCGGTCCGTGGAATCATTTCCTGATTTGGATTCTGCGGATGCCTCTGGGCCAATTAGAGGCCAGTGTGTCATCCACAGACATTGTACATGCTCGTTCATCGGAGGGTGAAAAAACATAAGCTGCGTCATATTTTTGGGAATGGTCGCACTGTTGGATCCACGGACAGGCGCCAGTGTCTGCAGATAGCACAGTGAGGAAAAAGTGTGGAAATCACATTTGGGGTTATTTGGTGGCCGAAAGATGGTCTGTAAAGGGTGGGAGAGTGGAATAAAGTTGACATGGACTGTTTTTATGGGTGAAAAAGGGTTTGCAGGTGCTGCCGAGTCTGCGGACATTGCCAATGACCACAAACAGCACAGTGAGAAAAACATTTTGGAAACCACATTTGGGGTTATTTGGTGGCCGAAAGAGGGTCTGGATAGGGTGGGGTAGTGGAATTGGCATTGAGCCGTTTTCATTTGTGAAAAAAAGGTGTGCAGGTGCCGCCGAGTCTGCTGTCACTATATTGATTGCAGGGGGCTTAGGGCAAGTCTTGTTATTTGAAGGTATATTGTACGTACTTGTTATATGGTTTATTTCTATTGTGCTGGTTGTGAACAGTTGCCATATTCTTGGGGGCATGGCCGTAGTCCCTTTCCCCAAAATGTGGCCACTAGCAGCACATAGTATAGTGATATGTGTGTAGTAATTATGAGTACAGTAGGGGTATTATACAGTGTTTGTAATATAGTGGAATTATATAATTGAAGTGTATATGGTATTTATGATTGTAGTACAATTGAGGATAGTGTTTATGGAATTTGTATTTGTTTCATTGTGAAGATAACAAATAGGATAATACTTGGTGTGGTTACTTAGTTGCCTACGATAATAAAACAGGAATGTCTGGCTCTTTTTATGTGAAAAAACCCAAGTATAACTTGTTAATCAGAATAATATAAAAGCTTTAATTGTGTATATTTACATATACATTTACTTTTTTGACCCTCAAAAACAGTACACTCTATGTACTATGTTTGGTACAACATTAGTGCGTACTACGCTGTTGTATTGACATGAAATAATCATTGGGTCATTGGGAAAAGAAATCCATAGGGGATTATAAACACCCTATTATGATTATGTGAGTGTAAGTGTGATAGTATGTTTGTTTGAAGTGTGCTATAGTTAAGGGATTGTTTAAACTAGTTGGATGCCTGTTGGTGTATTCTAACTATATTGGACTTTACAGGATGTTTTGCAATAAGAATAACTACCATGGTATATTTGAAGTGTATTGCAATGAAGGGCATTTTAGAAGTAGTTAAATACCTGTTGGCGTATTCTAACTGGTTTGGGTTTTAAAAGTACTATTGTAGTATTTTAGATGTAGTTAGATACCAGTTGGCATATTCTAACTGTTTATTTTACTATAGTTAAGTGAGTAAATTTGGGGTGAAGGAATATTAAGTAGGCATTTGAAAGATTTGCTGGTGACCTATGCTTTGGAGTAACAGAGGTGTTGTTGCATTCAAACCAACCACTTCCTTTTTTGACATGTGCATTATAGTGGCCTGAAGTGGTTGTAGCACCAGTGTGGTAGATAATGCCCACTGCTGTGTTGGTTTTCTTGCAAAAGAGATACTTGGCCATATGTTAAGCTAACAGTTGTTTTTGGTACCATCTGCATTGTACCTTAGAAGCAGTAGTATCACATATTGGCCATGTGAGTTTATTTGTATGTTGGAACGATTGTCTGAATTACAAAAAGGGCAAACACTACTATAAGGTGCATTCTACAGAAGCTGGTGAAATGGAACGGATTGAGAATTTGGTATGAATACATACACAAATCGTTCTTTAGGGATGTGCTCTTGTGAAACATATGTGCAGAGAGTGCATGCATGTTTGCACGTGTATGAAATCAGGATGATTTCATTTATGGGGATGTTTTTGGTTTCCAGTACATTGAGCAAGTACATTAGGAGTTCTCGTGTATCTCCCTGTGTGTTTATATTGAGTGTAACCATTCCTGCACAGTATTCCAATTCTTGCTATATATCTGAGACACTGTAGGTTCTGTCAGAATTATTTGTGGCATTTCTATGAAGGATGACTCAGATTTAAAGGGTAACTTGATATGATTAATTAGGCTGGGTTTGGTAAGTTTCACTAGGCTTCCTTCACAGTTTGAGGCAGAATATTTGCCAGTTGTCTCATCTGGTGTGACATTGTTTTTGTAGGAGTAGTTTTGGGCTATGTGGTATAGGCATATGTTTTCCAAAGCAGTACTTCTGTTTGGATAATATATGTGAATTAAATAGTTTTTTAAAATGTCCTGGCGGTTGGTGTAATATAAATGTGCACTCCAGGCTGCATTAAGTTGCTTCAATAAGTTTACTTCCAGTTCTTAAATTACAGGTTACATGATACTAAGACATCAGGTATAAGACAATGATCACCGGCACCCATCACCCAGGGAGGGAGGGACCAACTGAACTCTTACAGAATACTCAACACAGCATTCTCACACTCATACATCAACATTCCACTTGACACTTGCATGACATCACTAAGCACATGACCAGCTTTAGCAGGCTCAGACAAGCACATCATAACACATCTCCCTCCTTACCGAAACACCTACACAAACAACAAGCACTTTGCATACAGCAAGTCACACCACCATCCACCATACAAACTTCACAAGATACTCTCACAGCTATGTGATTCCAAACTTCACCTACAAATCCAGGTCACCCTCAATAATAACACAAATCACCTTCTGTCTGTCCCTGCCACAAACAGACTCTAAACTCACACTCTAGACACATTCCAGCCCATACACAAGGCTAAAACTACCCTACAAACCAAACACCCACTAAAAGAACATATATCCTTCCGCCCACCCCGCCACAGGCGAGCCTCCAGGCTGCCACCCTGAAGCACAGCTTGCCATTCTGACGCAATACTAGACATCCAGGATGACAACAGAATCACCATACCTGGTAAGAGAACTCATAAAACCGCTGAAACCACCACTACGAGATATCACCAACTATTCCTGCATAACAAACATACAAACAGATACATAGATGGACTAAGCCAATCGAGGCCACCCAACCACACCAAGGTATTAAGATCCTGCAACAACTTGAAAATGCTGGCCAGTCATCTCCAAGACCACCGACAAAACAAAGGGTTGGCCTAAACACTCATCTCAATGGCAGAACTAACAAGTCCCATAATCGAACCCTGACCTCAAAACACAATTGCCAGGCTTGAAAGATAACAACATAGAGAAAACTAATCACCAGACAACACTACATCTTGGACAACTTCTTCCCTTTTCACCATTATGTTTGCTGGAGGGTGTCCCCAATCAGTATCACTACTACATCTAAACAAAACCACCTGTCCCTTCAAATAAGATAAGAGTTGACTTACACAACAGTGCACTACTACTGCTTATGGAGTCACCAAACAAACAGCTTGCAGACACCTTAGTGCACATCTCAAATACCACTCACACATACTCCTGGCAAGGGCGCTACCCCCAGGATTTACTTTACTCACAAACTATAACCCAAAGAGGCGCTACCTCAAAATGGTTACTTACACGGATCCTTTAACTCTATGACCCAGACGTGCCAACACACTTAAAACTAACGCTAGTATAGGAGGCGCTACCCCCTAGCAATACTAATCAAAACAGTGGAACAACCTACTGTCAACTGCAACAGAGGCGCTACCTCCCACACATCTAAACTTACACTCAATACAGAAAACAAATGTTGCACCCACTCATTCCATTACACTTCCATGCCTAATAATTAGGAAATATACTCCTGACATCTCTTCACTTCCGTACTACTCAAGTACGTGGTTATACATGACATTTCTACATCTTCATTAGACATTTTTAAACTCTAACATCAAACACAGGCCATGTTTTATAGTAGGTGCATTTCACAAAAAGTCCTTGTTGTATTCTAACAACCTAACTGCTAGAAATCCTCAAATTGTTATACTAGCTCATTCGCACTCGAATGCGCTCCACACTATACTTCTTTGCATCTGAATATGTATTTTCTTCTTTTTTCCACAGTGAGCAACAGTCCATAAGACCTGCAAATCCTCAAACTTGTTAGCTTTCCAAAAATGCAATCATACAAGTAACATTCACATAAACACAACACACTGTGTTCAAATCACGCATGCCCACTCATACTAGAATTGACATCCGACTTCGTTGTGCTAGCACACTTCCAGATCACAACTATGGCAGTTCATACTTTGGCATAACACGTACTTGCCCACATATTTCCGAAATACATATCTCATCACAAGATAAAAAACAGTAATACAGTTACCATAGCATGCACTAGAGCATGAACGGTTTCCAACGTCGGAATACTCTGGGTGTAATACTTAAACCTTACAACCTATTACTTTTTATTGCCTAGCAGGTTGTGTAATCACACAACCTACAAAGGTCACCTTATTCGTTGGCCGCTACACACTCCTCAAGTTGGGATCATTTGTGGCTATTCTTTCTACCTTTTGGTAGGGTTTTAGTACTCTTTTTTGGAATGACGCTGGACCAAGGTTCAGCCGACAATGTGTTCAGATTTGCCATATAAGGCTGTACCTAAACGTTTTACAGCTTTGTAACACCCGCATTCTCTATGGGAGAGCATTTGTATACCGAAGCTGTACAATTTTTGTGACAGTGTTTTGTTAGATGATATCTCATCCCAGAGGTTTTTTTGCTGTGTTTTCTCAGATTGTGACATAACTTGGAACTGTGTGGATTTGTCTGCAATTTATTATATGTCTATATTGGCATTCCACAAGATGGCAATGATTGCATTCTAATCATTGATGTACTTGGATGCTTTGTCCCTTTTAATGCTTTATGTGTTTTTAGGGGATTTGTCTTTTACACTGTGTCTAACAGAAGACATCAGACAATTTACCTGTCCTTCTTTTGAAAACCGGTCTAGGGAAGGCAAAGTAACATTTGGTACAGTATTTACCTTTGTTTTTATATATATGTTGGCAGTATTTGCCACACTTATGTTTTTCTAAGCATACGATTTGTGTAGGTATGTCACTATGAGTGGTTTCTGAAGGGATGCCACAGGTAAAGTATTTTTCAATAAACTGTAAAACAGTGGCATCACTGTCCTGGCCAAATTTGGGAGCAACGTTTATCCACAAAAGCATGTGGATGTGTGGCGCTCCCTGGATTGATATTCTTTTCTCTACAGGAAGTGTTTCACTTCTCCGAGTGGAGGGTTAGTTTTATTGCGGATGAAGTGCAACATGGCAATGAATTGATGGTGAAAGTACCTTGATATATTGTCAATGACAGAACAGTGTCACAGACAGAACAGACAGAACAGAGGTCTTCTGATGTTTTAAAATGTATTCTCTCTTGATTTTGCTTTGCGGTGCATAAGAAGTTGTGCAAGTCATCCATTTGTATTCTGCACAACTTAAAGCAACAAACCATGAGGAGGGGCCTAGGATCCTTAGCATACAACATACATCAGCGTGACATCGGAAGCATTATTCTTTTGTACCATGCATGTTTGCCTAGAGATTTGTGATACTTGACTGTAAAACTTCATCTTTGTCTTTTATCTTTTGAAGCAGTTGTGTAGTGGACATGTTTAAAAACATAGAGCTTGATTTTAATGTGTGTGCAACTCCATAATATAGAGTTGCTAGTTAACTTTCGAACAGTAGGAGGAAAATGTAGGGGTCTTCAGAATACATGCTTCAATCCTTTCAACAGTACAACAAAAACGACATGTCTCTTGGCTAGGCCTCTTATGGATCCCTTCCCCAAGCTCAGACCCCTTTCAACCTTTAAACACAAAGGGCCTCATTACAAGTCCAGTAATATCGGGGCCAGTAAAACCGGGTGGTTGCTGCCAGACTTGCAAGATTTACCAGTGCCTGGCTTGCCAGAAACACCAGGGATTACAACCCCAGCGTTCCGGAAAGTCAGGTGCCACTAATTGTAAATCTCATTCCCACTTAAGTCCCTTAGGACTCAATGCAATTGGGACCACAGAAACACCGGCACTGCTAGTGCCCGTGCTTCTGTGAAACTCTGTAGGCAGGTGCCATTCTGCCAGCCAGGTCTGACCATGGTAGGCGGGACGGCACCCACCCGCAGATTCATGCTATGCCAGTACAGTAACAATGGTGCAAGTAGGCTTACCGGCACTGTTGTTACTGAACCGGCATGGTCGTAATGAGGTCTCTGTTATCAGGGTGATTTCTTTGATAGGCCTATATGGGTTGCTTTCCCCAAGCCTTAGGCATCTTCCAGCTTTCAAACACAACATATAATTTAACACAGTTCTTTCATGAGTTCACAGGGTGCCCTTACCCATGTTTAGGGCCCTTCAATTCTCAACACAAATTCTGTTGGTCAGCATGTACCTTTTAAGGTTAACAAATCTTTTCCACATACCATCTTTTCATGGGGTAGACTCTTTGTGTATCCTTAGCGTGACCACTCTGACCCTTTTGCCCTTCTCTTTGTTTCCTTCAGATGCTTTCTGCACCCCTTTCATTCTGCTTTCCCCTTTTCACACTTGCACCCTCTTCAGCGTGCCTCTAGCACCTTTCTTTGCCTTTTCATTTGCTTTACTTTCAATGCACACTTGCACTTTCTTTAGCATGTCCTGGCACCTTTCTTTGCCTTTTCTATGCCCCTCTCTTGCTAGGGCCACTCGCTGCTTCTTTCCACTTTCTCTCGCTTTCTACTCTGATCAGTCTTTTCTTTGCTTTTTGTTCCAATCTGGTTTTCGTACTGCTTTTCTTTTGATTTTTGCAATGCTCTTAGCCTTTTCTGCTTTCTGCTTCACTTCTGCTTTTTAGCCATGCTTTCAGTCTGTATGCCCTCTGCATTGCTCTGGTTGTTCGCTACACTTTCAGTTTTTTCGCTTTCAACTTTTAACTTTTACACTTTTCTTTCTTTACTATTCTGTGCCCTGTTGCCTGTATGTGCTTTTCTCCCGCTCTGCTCCCATCTAAATGCACGTTCCTGAGTTTCTCTCACATTCCCCATGAAACTCACCGGGCAGCGTCGCATTGAAAGGCGGTTCCTCCAGGCAATGTGGGTTTGAGGACCGGGTCTAACCACCTGCCACTCAGTCACCCTTGCGGTCGACACTGGCCCCAAGTGAACAAGCACTTTGCTGGACCGAGCCTTCAGAATGCAAGAAGCTCTTCTCTGGCTCCCTGGAGGCACGGCTCCCTCCCAGGCTGAAACCAACACATGCTGGGCCAGCGTCTATGCATGTCATCTTCCTCCTGCCTACACAAGACAATTCACTCAGACAGTTTAATTAATTAGACTGACAAAAAAATTGTCAGTCTAATTAATTAAACTGTCTGAGTGAATTGAATATCCCAGTGAAGGGATGTTCTAATTCTAATAATGGAATAGAATTAGAATAGAAGAATAGAAAAGATAACGATGAATCATAATCGTAACTCTGATCTAGAAGAACTATACAACAGGGATTTAATTAGAGATCAGTAACGTCAGTATCTCTAAGATTTTTTAGAATTGATTGTGCATGATGTTTGTCTTTGTTAATACGATACATATGTATCTTTTTAGAGGGTTTAATCATGTATTTTAGACAATTTTGTAATTTCTATTAAAATTTGTACTTTTTGAACTAATTGATGGCATTCAGATGAATTGGTAACTGTTGATAAAGGACCAAGTCCTATCCTTTCGAGTCTTGTGTAGTCTTAAGTCCCAAAAATAAGATAGGACTCCACACTTGTGGAATTTGGGCTCTCTCTATTGTATTCCCTTTATCTTCCTCCTGCCTACATCTTTTGCTTCTCACTGCTCCTGGGCTCCACCGGTCCAGACTGCATCCCCAGCTCGTTCATTTCTCTGTCAATGACCACACCTTTTGTAGCTGGCCACACAGTCAAGTGGAGTCAGATGTGAATGGTTACCTACAAATGCCTGACTCTGCCTGACTCTATTAGTGGGACAGTGGTTTTCTCTAAAGTAGGTTTCCCTTACTTTTCCAATGTTATTCCTATGGGTAATATTTATTGATCTTAGTGGCCTCCTCCTCATCTCAGTATTTGCTGGAAATGGGAAGATGAGGTGAGATTGTAAACACCCCACAAAAGCTGAGGGAGAGTAGAGTAGGGTGTTTTCAGGTGTCACCACGTGTCACCCTCAGGTATCCTCCCTCCAATCCCCAGTGATTCTTCACTCAGTTGATTCTCCCTCACTTGTCCACCCACAGGGTCGGGATCCAAAACCATTGTCCCTTCCCTGGCCACCTGAATGGTGGATCCCAAGGGAGTGGGTGGAAGAATATTGTCAGGTTTCTCACAAAGTTCAAATTGGCCAGTTGGTGGTGAATCTTTAATTATTTGGGTGGTTTATCTTAGGTTTTCCTCTATGTTCATATCTTTGTAGTGTTGAATGTTTTCTTTGAGATATTTAGGGCTTGTCCAACTTTGTTTAATCCAACTCGTTGTTACCAAATTATTTTGTCTTTTGTTGGTACACCATTAACTAGTACAATCAATGATTGATCTATTGGCTGTGGCACTCCTAGAGTTTCTACGTTTTCTTTAAGATCTAATGGAAAATAAACTACTTTTCCACAAATGCCTTTTAGTAATTCAGATGGAAGAAGTGTGTCTGTTTTCGGTTGAAGGCATATTATAGCTTGAAATGGCTGTACTGTTTGGATTATGATGCTCTCATACAAGTTAAGTTGTTGGAGAGCTTTTGGAAATGGGAAGACATCTATGTCATTAGTAATAGCACATCATGTCATTTCTTTAGTGCCAAGCTTTGGATTGTAGTATGTGCCAACTATTGAGGGGTCAGTTATTTTGTGTTTATTTTCTGTTTCTAAATATAAAGCTATTTCAAAAAAGGTAGCAGGCGCTCCTCTCCAGAAAGAACATGGCATGATCACCTGTTCTGAGATGAGAGTTTGCAGCACATGCTTTTTGCTCACTGTACCTTTCACAGATGGGAAATATCCATTTGCATATCAGTCTTTGTCCCGCCCACATGGGCAGTCCAGCAGCGAAATGCTATGGCAATTCCTCTCTGAACAAGAGTACCAACAACAACCCCATACACGAGTTTCAGCTTTGTTGGGCCTCACCAGTGAGGTGAAGCTGTGCCTCTCTGAGCACAGTGAGCAGGGAGTTCACGCCTGGTTGTCCCCAGGTAACTCAGGGTTACCAACCCCAAGTTCCTTGCAAATATTTCAAAAAAGGTAGCATGCGCTCCTCTCCAGAAAGAACATGGCATGATAACCTGTTCTGAGATGAGAGTTTGCAGCTCACGCTTTTTGCTCACTGTACCTTTCACAGATGGGAAATATCCATTTGCATATCAGTATTTGTCCCGCCCACATGGGCAGTCCAGCAGTGAAATGCTATGGCAGTTCCTCTCTGAACAAGAGTACCAACAACAACCCCATACACGTGTTTCAGCTTTGTTGGGCTTCATCAGTGAGGTGAAGCTGTGCCTCTCTGAGCACAGTGAGCAGGGAGTTCACGTCTGGTTGCCCCCAGGTAACTCAGGGTGACCAACCCCAAGTTCCTTGCAAATATTTAAAAAAAGGTAGCAGGCGCTCCTCTCCAGAAAGAACATGGCATGATAACCTGTTCTGAGATGAGAGTTTGCAGCACATGCTTTTTGCTCACTGTACCTTTCACAGATGGGAAATATCCATTTGCATATCAACCTTTGTCCCGCCCACATGGGCAGTCCAGCACCGAAATGCTATGGAACAAGAGATATAAAGCTAGTTGGGATTCCTCATTGTCCTCTATTTTGTAGGCCATATCTACTATCGTTTTACTTGTTTAATAAAATGTTCAGACACAACAGACACATACTTGGTCTGGTATTTCAGCAGATGTGTTTTGAAACTTAGCTATTTCTTTTTTGTATGTGTTTGTTATGAGGTTGGTGTTTGTGTCAACTTCCGTTCCAAAATATTTACTTTGGATGTGTTCTATTTCTTGAAGGAGTTCATTTGCTGTTCCCTGTAAGAGAATGATATTTAAATTTTGGAGTTCTAGAGCAGGACTTTTTGCATAGTACAGTCTATGCACAGGATTTTGTGTAGTGGAACATTTTGATATGATAGAAGGTGCTTTTCCAAGCAGTTTCTGAAATGCAGGCTAAGGAATGTCCTTGCAGTCCAGTGTGGCTGCACACTGAGGAGGAGTCTATGGTTTGTAAAGGTTTCTTTCTACTTTTGTCAGTTAGTTTTACATAGTGATTATGGAATTGTCTGAAAGATTTGAAGGATTGTTGACATACATTGCATATTTTATGTTTGGGTGAAAGGAACATTTGGTTGAAAGCTTGTTATGGAGGTTTTTCCTACAAAGGTGTCTTTTGCCATAATGGTGTCTCCTACCATTTCATACCCTCGGCCATTACTATCTATGGCAATTGTTATTTGTATTCTTGTTTATAAGCCTATTAATTGAAATATGGTCCTGTGCTGCTTGTGTGAATCCATTCACCTTCACAGAAGTTTGAAAATATATCTATATTGACATTTTGTGTGTTTACAAGTACTTTTTGTAATTTATTGATTAAACTAGTTAGTGGTTTTGTTCTTTTTAGTAGAAATGTGCTGCCAATTAGAGCTTTGATGATTAGTCTTCTGTGGTAGTTTTGAAGGGTAGATCATGACTTTTTTAGCTGTCTTTATAAGATTGTGAAGAACTCTACGGTGGAACATTTTTTGTAAAATTATTTTTTCGGAATGCTTTACTGTGGCTACGTTAACATTGGTAGATATAGTGTTAGGTTCATTAGTATGTCTGTTTATGTTTGTACATTTTTTTTACTTTTAGTTCTTGCAAGAGGGGCCTTACTTTTTTAGTGATGACTGGTTTTGTTTTGTTGAGTGAGGTTACTAGCTGTTTTGTGTTAATGTTTTCTATTAATTCTTTTAGATGTGGATGATTGTATGGCTTGCTTTTATTCTCATCTGATCTATTGTTTCTTTGTTTTCTAAAAAGTTGCTTTTTGGGTTTAAAGTCGTGGAATGTATATGCATGCATTATGCATGGGTGTGATTGTAGAGATGATAGAGTGCTTTGTGATTGTATAGTTTGATGATATGGGTGGGTGGGAAGGTTGAAAGTGTAAGAGTCTGTAGGGTGTGATGGGCTTATGTTAGTGAGAAAGGGAGTGGTGGTGTGATTGAATAAGTACCAAGACACCTGACCCACACCTCACCGCAGCACAACGATGGCCGAAGCGAGATGCCTAGCCTTCGCCGAAGAACTGGTAGACACTATATTGGCAATTCCTTCAATCCTGGGAGATGAAATATCCCTTCCCACACCAGGGATGGCAAATAATGAATGGAACGAGCTGGAGGTCCTGAAAAAACAGCTGATCAGAACCGAATTGCACGGGGCAATAATGACTGAGTACCTACGAGCCCATGCAGCTCCCTTAGGATTGATCATACGGATAGAACCCAGAATCTTCCTGGAACACTTAGAGTTCAGGAAGGACTGGCGTTACATCTCCAATAAATGCACCAGGGACTGGCTGATACTAATCATCAGCACAGCCAAATCAGTGTCCGAAAAACTAATGAAGGAGATAGAAGAAAAACAAGAGAGCCTTAAATCATCGAACGTCCTTGCCCAATATAAGAAAAGCTTGGAGGACCTAGAGGCCACAATGAAAGAATTTAGAGACTTCAATCTTAACAAGAAAGTCACCAAACTTAAGAAAGATCTGGCAGCCTACACACAAGAGAAAATTTATCCTTATATCACAGATGCATACTACGAAGACCAGAGTGCTAACAATACCTCTACACCGGGCCAACAAGTAAATCAACATAACAGAAAAAGAATTCATAACAACCGAGCAAGACAAAACCAATGGACATTCTCAAGTGGAAGCTCAGCGAGTGGTTCTAACACCTCAGGATCGAATAGCTCACTGGGGGGAACAGCCCCAAACAATAATGGTCCATCGAGACCTTTTTTTCCAAGAGGGCAAGGAAAAGCAAAAAACAGAGGGAGAGGCAATTGGCAACCGCAAGTGCAATGGCAGAACCCTTCCACTCGAGTCACCCGCAGCAAAGGACGCGGCCAAGGACAAGCACTAGCACTGAACGAATGAACCACCAACTCGCTAGATGGTCACAGGACAGCACAACTCGAACAGAAAGCCTAGTGATGAACCTCTCTCAATATAACCT
Organism: Ambystoma mexicanum; assembly: GCF_040938575.1. Classification (NCBI taxonomy): domain Eukaryota; kingdom Metazoa; phylum Chordata; class Amphibia; order Caudata; family Ambystomatidae; genus Ambystoma; species Ambystoma mexicanum. Next base: position 669,806,730 of record NC_090930.1, on the reverse strand, counting down.
GTCTCCTGAAGAAGAAGCTCTACTTGAGAAAGGACTTTCATTTGTACCCACAGCCGAACATGACCCATTCCAAACCAGGATTGAAATTGCACAACTTATCAGAAAAATCAGATTGAAACAATATTTTGGACAAATGACACCCTCGGAAGAAAAGAAGGCCACCACCCTGAGAGGGAAATCCACATTCTACCCTCCACCCAATGCTATTACACCAGAATCCATCACGTTTGAGAAAGCGCTCCTTAAGAAACTGAAGGAACTGGAACGAGAGATCATGCCAGGATTCAAGAACTTCTCCAAGAAAAATAGACAGGCACTCCAATCTTTATCCAACAATGTTGCCATTACCATAAAACCAGCCGACAAAGGGGGCGCCACGGTAATAATGGACACCACGGCATACCACCACATGGTGATGGAGCTCCTTCAAGACCATGTGAGCTACAGACAACTTGGTATGGACCCCACTGAAGCTATCAGACAGCTGATAGTACCAATTCTCGAAGAAGCACATGCTGAGGAACTCATCAGCAACAAAGAATATGAATTCCTCAATCCGAAATACCCCAAAAAACCGGCCTTCTATGCCCTCCCCAAAGTGCATAAAGGAAGGAATCCACCACCCGGCAGACCCATAGTATCTGGGATAGGCTCAATCCTTGAACCACTGTCACAATTTGTAGACTACTTTTTGAAACCTGAAGTCACTAAGATGCGTTCATATCTGAAGGATACCACAGCTGTGTTAGAACTCATTAAGGACCGACCGTTTGATCCCACACTGAACATTTTGGTAACACTTGACATCGAATCACTCTACACGAAGATTCCACAAATGGCCACACTCAGAGTCATTGACAAAATATTACGGGAAAGAGACCCTCCGATGACGACCCCAGTCTCCCTGGTGATGCAACTGGCAGAAATTGCCCTAACAAAAAACTTCTTCATCTACGAGAACTCGTTCTATGAACAAATCTCCGGGACAGCAATGGGAGCCACCTTTGCCCCGAGTCTTGCGAACCTCTATGTAGCAAACTTTGAAGAGGCAATCATCTACAATCCAACCAATCCGTGGCTACCCAATTTGGACCTTTGGGCCAGATACATTGACGATGTGTTACTAATCTTTAAAGGTACCGAACCAGAACTTGCAACGTTCATGATATGGCTCAACGGACAGAATCCTTTTCTCAAATTCTCAGAGACACATAGCACGGAATCTGTACATTTCCTAGATCTCACTTTGGAGATACGGAATGCAACCATCTTCAGCACAGTATTCAATAAACCTACGGACAGAAACTCACTTCTTACATATGGAAGTTTCCATCCCACCAGTCTCAGAAAGAATCTACCATTTGGACAATTCCTTAGGTACCGGAGAAACTGCTCCACACGAACAGATTACATCCGACAATCAGCAAGTCTCGCAGCCAAACTCCGTAACAGGGGATATCCTAAACGAATTATCAAACAGGCACGAAAACGAGCCAGTAACATCCCACGAGAAGTCACTTTGGAACATCATGCCAAGTCCAATGAAGCTGAGAACACTATAACTGCAGTAATGAGCTTCTCCCCTATTGCCAACAAAATCAAAAAAGAGATCGTGAAACTATGGCCAATTTTGAATGTGGGCCAGCACAGTATCGATATCCCGAGGTTTGCACTTAAAAGAAGGAAGAATCTACGTGACGCCCTGGTACATTCATATAGAGAATAAGAACACAGATTGAATACACTGTGGGGGCTGAACCCAGCGACGGGCCACACTCCCTGTGGCACATGTAATGCCTGCTCAAGTACCAAGAGAACCACCTCCATTAACATAGGGTGGCATTACCCGTGGATCCAGAAAACACTGACTAACTGCAACAGTAGCAACGTGATTTACATGATCACATGCCCATGTGACAAACGCTACATAGGCATGACAACACGCCCTATAAAAACACGCCTTGCAGAACATAGATCCTGTATCCGCACTAAGAAGATCACGGCACCCATGGTAGAACACTTTCTAGCTGCTAAACACACCTCGGCAGACTTCACATGGACAATAATTGAAAAATTGTCTATCCCCACAAGAGGCGGGAACCTACAGAATCTACTGTTCAAACGTGAACAACTCTGGATCTTCCGGCTCAAAACAGATAAAGACGGACTGAATGAAGCAACTAGTTGGCAAACTCTGGCCACGTTATGAATCAAAGTGCCAAACTGTTTTGTTTAATTTAACTTTCATTGTGACTGATTGACTTTGATGTACTCTGGACTGGCGCTCCTGATTGTGCTCGTGATGAGTGCTGTATGTATGAATGGCTGCTTAGGATGGTACATGCAGGCACCAGCAGCAAGATTCATGATGAAAATCGGGGATTTTTCCCACTCATAACATTTGATGTTAAGTTCCTGGGGACCCGCGGTCCGCAGTGCCTGACCTGGTGATGGCCGCAGCCTCCCTCTGTGGACGGCCATCCCAGAGTCAGGCACGCGTGATCACGTGACCACGCGCCAACCCATGGCAACATAAATAGTGTAGTCACACGGCCCGCGAAGACTCAACCCTCTCGCACACGGCTCGTGAAACGGACTGAACTCTGCTCAGAGGTAAGCCCCTTGTGGCCCACCCGGGTTAGCCACTCCCTCTCCCACTGATGTCACGCCTTCGTGGGCATCCGGGATGTACTGAAGCTTGTTAGAAATATGTTTGCTAAATGTGTAGCGACAACGCCGAGCGCGTGTCGCACTAGACAGGAAAACTACTCAATTTGGTTAGAAAAATAAGTAACGTTTTGTACTGACTTTTTTCCGATCCGATGTACTCAGACATCAAACTAGACAATAATAATTGTTGTCCTTTGGCCCCCAGGTATCGGGCCGTCTCACCGTTCTTGATTAAGCCACCAGATCACACGGAGCGGGTAAGCCTTCTTTTCCCCCTCCTGACACACCAGTGCAATGTCTTCTAATAGCTTGAATTGACAGCATGTGATATTTACCGCTGCTCTCCCTTTCTCTCTCTCCCCCTCCCCTCCTGTCACCCCTACAGGGAGAGGACGTTAAGATACGCAGACAGTGCTGCCCCATGAGACTAACAGCAGGCACACATGCAGATGCCCTGCACAAGCCCTGATGAATGTGGCCCACTTATTTGCACCACAGAAACCGGTCGGCTAAGAGAACGACTCTAACCTAGTGCATAACACGTACCGCACAGTTCTAGTTCGTTCAATTTGAGGCTACCCTGTTAAAAGTATTCAGGGACCCCCTCTCAATCCGAGGTGACCTACCTCAAGAGAGACTGTCGTTGAAGAAAACTCTTCACAATTTTAACTAACTTGTATTTGCACCTGCCTACCCAGAGAAAATCCAATATAATTTATGTTTATCTTCATCTGGGGGGCAGCCAACACATGCCAAAGCCAAAGCGGTGGAGCATGTGTCTTTTAGCACAACACAAGTGCATTAAGAGACTATTCGGAAAGAGCAATTAGGCATATTGGCTTTTCTTTGTCAAACCCTCTACAATCGATAGGACTGTGTTGTTATTATTAGTGTGAAATTGAATAAGTAGGGACATTATGATGTTTTGAAGAAAACAGTGGGTGTTGTAAAGGTGGTGTTTAGATGGGAATAGAAAGAGTGTGAATGTTGGAATATAATGAGCTAGAGTGAAATAAATGTTGATTTGAAAAGAATACTCTAGGCTAATGTATAGTGAAAGTACATTTTTACAATTAGAGAGATGCGTGCTATATTAATGCACTTACTTTGTTGGATGTGAAGAGTGTTCTTTTTTGGTAGTTGTCTTAGGCAATCTTCTTTTTTCCTGTAATTGTGAAAGAAAATTAGTGGGTATATGTGGTAATGGTGAAGTACTTTTAGTAAGAAAGGTTTTCATTAATGAAGGTAGGAGGAGTTGGTGGGAAATTGAGTTAATGAAGTTGTGTTGTGGGTGGTGCTCTAGTGTAAGTATGTTGTTAGAATAATTGGACTATGAGTAGTGCTGTTTGGCACATTTGAAGAAACAGGACAACAATGGGTGTGAGAAAAATGTCCATATCTAGGTTATTTTTGTACTGCTGATGTTATTGAAAAAAGCGCTATGTTTATGGTGTAATGTATTTGTAATGTGTTGCAGTGCTTTTAAAGAATAGGGAAACTGTGGCCTAGTGGTAATGCAATGGTGGATTGTTGTTGCAGCAGTGTTTGGTGTCTTATAGTAGAGGTTGGGAAAGAAGAGTATTCTACATGTAAGCTGAAGTGTTGTATATTGATACTTCACTCTGGAGCCCATGCCTCACTCTCGAGACTGGACCATTTCTTCCTCCCTTTTCACTCTGGAGCCCATGCCTCACTCTCGAGACTGGACTATTTCGTCCTCCCTACGATGGATGCACATAGAGCAATGAGTGCTACCCTGCTTCCACGTGCCACATCCGACCACCCACCCCTGGTGATAGAACTAACAACGAACAGACCGCCGCCCTCATGGCAACATAATAGCTACTATCTCAGCTTCCCAGAGCTTATTGAACATATACAGACTACCACGACTACATACTTTGAGCTGAACACCGGGACGGTGGACGACCCAGTGACACTGTGGGAAGCATATAAACCTGTTCTCAGGGGAGAAATTCTCTCCTGGACAGCGGTCCACAGGAAAGTCCACCAGCAGATGGTGGTAGAGGCAGAGCAAGAAGCACTGCAAAAAGAAGCAGAACACATAGCCAGTGGATCACCTGATACACACTGCTCACTTCTAGAGGCCAGGGAACACCTATGCAATGTCGCACTAGACAACACTAAGCAAGCGCATTCGGAGATGCATACAAAACTATACGAAACAGCGGATAAGGCGGGAAAGATCCTTGCTTGGTTGGAGCGTAGGGCCGCTGGTCACCGGTACATTAGGGAAATTAGAATGGCACAACAGGAACTGTTATTATCGGACCGCAATATCGCAGAAGGTTTCACAGACTATTATGCTAGTCTATATGAACCTCCAAGCGAACCCATCAGCACCACTGTGCTGGACGTTATCACTCTCCCCTGTATAGACCCTACTCAAAAACTACTCCTGGAAAATGATATTACAGAGGGAGAAGTTGTGACAGCGATATCACAACTGCAATGCAGGAAAACTCCGGGACTCAATGGGTTCCCGATTGAAATATGGAAAAGGTTGGGAGGGAATGAGATGGCCCGGCATCTACTTCAAATGTTCCGGCACTGTAAAGAACAGGGAATCCTACCCCCTGATCTCTGCAAAGCCACTATAATTTTCATCCCAAAACCGGATAAACCCACAAAACTGCGCAGCTCTTACAAGCAAATATATTTGATTAACAGTGAGGCAAAGATCTTGGCAAAAGTGCTTGCAAACAGACTGCAGAAAGTAATAACCACACTGGTCCATGTGGACCAGTGTGGATTCATGCTGTAAAGATCCACCCGCATGAATATTTGCAGACTCTACCTAGCGCTGGAGAACGCCTCTAAACTCCTGGACCCTTTGGCATGACTAGCAATTGAATTTGAGAAGGCCTTTGACTCAGTCTTCTGGGAGGACCTCTGGAAAATCATGGTGAGAATGGGGTTTGGGGAATGCTTTATGGGTTGGGGCTGACTGATGTATGAATAACCGTTGCCAGAGGTTAGAGTAAACAGGTGGCCCTCACGAGTCTTTCAACTGGGAAAGGGAACGCAACAAGGGTGCCCACTGCCTTCGTTGCTCTTTGCATTGATCACTGAACCCCTAGTCATGTTATTACACCACATAACCTCATGGAAGGGCTTTTGTCCTCGAGCATAGAAGACAAAGTTTACTTAGACGCAGATGACCTAATTTAGCTGGGAGATCCGGTTTGGTCCTGCCCGGAAGTCACCAAAATACTAAAACAATACAAGTCCTTTAGCAGACTAAGAGTGAATTGGAACAAATCCGTCCTCTTTCCAGTCAAGGGGCGGCACAAGCAATCCCTCCACACTGACTGTACCGGATTGAACCGGAATACTTCCGATATCTGGGAATTCAAGTAACGCCACACCTCTCGGAGTATGTACCTAGGAACCTGCACCCTATCACAGAAAGGTTTATTGTGGATATCTGACACATGGCGCTGCTCCCGCTGACAATACTGGGAAGAGCAGGGCTCTTCAGAATGTTGACCCTGCTATGCTTTCTATAATCCTGCAGAATGTCCCACTCCACATACCAAACTTGGAATTCCACGAGGTTGATAGCATGCTTAGAACACGCTATGGGCCAGGGGCCATGCACGGATCACACTGCGAACACTACAATGCTCCATCTGGGAGGCTGGAATTGGGCTACCACACCTGCAATCCTATTATTGGGCCCGCCAAATGGCAGTAGTGAATGATATCCTGCATGGAAATAAAGAAATGCCCCACATTCGAGCAGAGATCCCAACGAGCAACATATGCCCCAGTCATGTGTCTCTATCAGAAGCTAATAAGACCCTCCTCATTTACAATGACAACACACATTACACTACTGTGGAGAGCCGTTCACAAGCATATTGGCTGGGACAGGAAGATCACCCCAGTGCAAGTACTGAGTTGAAACAACAACTTAGCCGAGCTAGACAAACTGCTGCTGTGGCCGGGGTGGGTGTCAGCGGCCATAATTAAAGTTGGGGACGTAATCGTAGGTGGCAAAATAACTTCCTTTGAGGACCTCTCCAAAAGATTTGGCCTACCTGCCACAGAGCATCATCACTATCTCCAATAGGCGCATGCAATACAGACTCAACTCCCCATTCTGTAGAACATGCCAGATTTCTCACCACTAGAAAGGAATGTAGTAATAGAACACATCCCTACTAAAATCACCTCGTCATGTATAATGCCATATCCTCCTTTGATACCCTAGAACTTTGCAACCTGAAACTCAAATTGGAGGGGGATGTTGGACCTATACAACCTGAGGACTGGTTGACAGCGTTGATGTACCCACGGGAAACTGAGATTTCTGCCAGACTCTGGCTAATACAGCTAAACATCCTACATAAGGTATATTATCCGTGAGTTGCACTGTATTGGTGGAATCATGCCACAGATCCCAATTGCCTGCACTGTTGATGAGAAGAAGGCACCTTTTTCCATATTTTGTGGGAGTGCCCGCGGATTAAAGAATACTGGCAACAATGGTGTAACAAATTTACTGGGATCCTGGGTCAAACCATCCCTAGAGACCCAAAGATGATGCTACTGGGCATTAAAGAAGAGGGTGAAATAACACGCTTTGAGAAACTGTTCTTCTCCACTGCCACAGGACTGGTTAAGCGTAATATTGCAAAACTGTGGGGATCTGATGCTGTCCCGGTTTTTGTACAATGGGTAGGATATGTGAATATCTGTATGCTGATGGAACAGCGCATATATACGGCTAGAGGGTGCCCTGGGAAGGCGAGGAAGATCTGTCAGAAATGGGGAGGGGCAAACTGAAATTATCTTTGAAGAAGTATGTTGATGACTTGGAATATGTCATGGCTGAATAGTGTTGTATTAACGGATAGATTGGATGTGTTTTGTTTTGCTTTGTTTGTTCGACTACAATGTATTGTTTTATGTAAAAATGTATTAAAAAGTTTTCATTAAAAAAAATTAATAGGCCTTGAAAAGATGTATAAAGTTGATAGATCAACAAAGAATGGGCCTAGGAGCTCTGCAAGGGTAAACTTACCACGCGAAACATCCGAGATTGGCCAGAAATGTGGTTTCAAACTGACCATGATGACTGACACTGTTCGCTGACACACCGACATGCGGCACAGGTGTGGTCACATGATGACATCCCTGGACGTCCGCAGAGGGGACAGCTTTCCATGGACACCATCGGACAGGGAGACTGCTAGGCACATGGATGTCCGCAAATGGGGGCGCTGTCCGCAGACTAATTAAAAGTGCGTCATGAGAGAAAAGACATGTCCGGACATGGTGCGATGACCGTGGACACCCTATTTCGTGAACAGACAACCCGGACAGTTGTATAGTTCTCTGGTTATTAATTGCTGTTTAAAGAAAATAAGAAACATTATGACAAAATAATATACTAGATATTTACACTATAAAACATATGTTTATTTATGAAAGTGATGGGTATCAGAATGGGAAACATAAATGGTAGAATTTGAAATTTCTATACAGTGATCATCTGGGGAGGGAGGGAGAGAAGTTTCATCAAAGCATCTTCATTTATGTTTTAGGAATTTTATGTGAGTGATTACTGTGGGCAAGGGGGACAGGTACAAGAAGGACAGTGATAATCAACATGTCTAATAACATGATTATTAACATAATTTAAAAGTTCCTTAAAGTCATTACTAAGTTCATCCAATTTTGCAGACAAGGGGCCTCATCACAAGTTGGTTGGTATCCCAGCGGTAATTGCACCAAGATACCACCCAATGCTATTATCGTTTACCACTACTCCGTCCGGCACAATTTGACGTAATAGTTGTAAAGTAGTAATCCCCATTTTAATCCAATAGGGATTTATTTGCTCTATTAGCGCCAGAGCAATTAGCGCCACACTAATAGCACCAGAAACAGGTGGAAAGTGAACATTTTTACCTCCAACTTTCTGCGCAACTCGAGATTGGGCAGAGCAGTAAATGCAATGGTAATAGTGTTACCGCTGAATTTTACCGCTCAGCCCAACTTGTGAGGAGGCCAAAGATCAGGATTGTTTACAGTTGGCATAGGAACTGTCTTTGTGATTCTTGCAATGTTCCATAATTAAATTGGGATGTTGTTTCTTCATGTAAACTATGTACTATAAGAAAAGAAGAAATTATTATTTTACTGAGCTCTGTATACATTACATTATTTGTTCATATTGAAAATTGTATAGGTTACCATTTGAGATGTCATCATCACTCATTTCTTATTTTGGAAAGTTTTCTTCCAACCACTCATGTGTTTGCCATTTCTGTGAAAAGAAAAAAATAGTGCTTTTTGGTTATAGGAAATGTTTATATAATGAATGGTAGTAATACATAAATAAAAACAGTCTACTTACTATTCTACTTATTATTTAGTAACAGGTTGTTTTGGAATGAGCGCAGTGTTTGTGAGTCTGTATGAGGAGTTGTACTGAAATGATAATATGAGGTGAACAGTTATGGTTTGTGCTTGGTGCATTCCATTATATTGGGCCTCATTACGGGTCTTGTGGTAACCGTGCTGGTGATACCGGCGGGTTGCCACCAGACCCAAAATAAATCACCAGTTCCTGACTTCCTGGTAACATCGGGGTATAATGACCCTGGCAGCTGCGAAGTCAGGCGCTGGTAATTTCGTAAGTCCCCATTCCCACTGAGTCACACAGTCATAATGAGGCTCATTGTATGCTAAATGAAATCATAATTTCTACATTTTCAGATTACGCTTTTGTACAAAAAGATATATTTGGGTGTAGTAAATATAAGTAATGTTGTTTTATGTATTTGTTTATTGGTTGAAGGGTGGAACATTTTTTTGTTTTCCCCTGTGCTTCTGGGCTTTGTGAATGCTTCCTGATGTCTGCATACTTTTGTACTGTCCGCGGAGTCTGGAGCTGCTACATTGCGGATGAGTATAATATAAGGAACTGCTAGCAAATTCAGGGTGCACTGGTAAAGACCTATGCACTTCATTGAAAAAACTGTTAAAGGGACGTTATGGTTACAAGTAAAACTGAAAAACCCCAGAAATTCGCCAGTTATGGTAAACTAAGCAACCATAATTTGTGCCATCAACGTGCCCTATTAAGACTAGCACCCAGAACATCAAAGATGATGTCACAAATGTCACTTTAAAGAACAGTGAATCCTACCCCCTGTTAAGTATTTCAATCAGGCGATACACCCTGGTCTCAGCCTAGTATGCAGAGCACAACCAAAATTTGTATTATTTTATTATATATATATATATATATATATATATATATATATATATATATATATATATATATATATATATATATATATTCAGTAAAGAAACTTTGTTAAAGGGACGTTATGGTTCCATGTAAAACCGAAAAACCCCTGAAATTCGCCAGTTATGGTAAGTTAAACAACCATAACTCGCACCACCACTGTGCACTGCTAAGACTAACACCCAGGACATCAAAGATGACATCACAAATGTCATTGATGACATCACTGATGGCATCACATGTCCGGCTCCCCCTTTATTCTTTTACTGACATATCTCGGGCACATGATTTTCTTCAGTAGGAGGCAGGAAATAACAATTGAAAAGGTACTAAATATTAGAGTTATCCCTCAAGTTTTTTTTCACAGTAATTCTCTTAGGGTCCAGTCATAGCCTATGAAACATATACATAAGGGAAGACATAGGGGGTCATTCCGAGGTTGGAGGTAAGTATTAGTTCTTACCGGCATGGCGGAAAGAACGAGTCCGATCTGGTACCATGCCGCTATTTACAGGCTATTCCGACCTCGCGGGCACGAGCTTTCCGCCATGCCGGTAAATCCCCTAGCGGCATACCGCTAAAGGGCTCGTTAAACCCCTTACCGGCATGAAGCGAGACGTACTTAACAACACCGCCGTCGAAGCTTTGCCAACCGTAATTAGCGGTGACCGTAATTTACGGTATCCGTAAATTACGGTCACCGCTAAATAACGGATATGGAAATTACATCATCACACAGGAACGGGAAGGAGCGCGGCGGCCATCTTTAAAAACACAATCCATTGCCATCCTCTCCAGGTAGCACCCTTGGGACGAACCTGAACCTCAGAAAAGGCCCACGGACCGCCTCCGCAAGCAGTGCTTCAGCCCCGAGGAGCTGCAGGCCCTGGTGGGCCACCTGGAGCAGCACGCAGATGTCGTGTTCAGCAACGACATGCGCAGAGGGGCAGTGGCCCGCAAAAAAAACATATGGGCAGAACTTGCCCAAAGGGTGAGCGCGGTAGGCACCACCCCTCGCACCCCCAGGGACTGCCGCAAGAGGTGGGACGACTTGCGGTTGAGGGTGCGGAGCATCCTCTCAGCCAATCGCAGCCAGGTATTGCAAACTGGAGGTGGACCAAGTTCACCAGCGAAACTAGAACCATGGGAGGAAACATGCGCTACATTGATTGGCACAGAAGCAATCGAGGGCGTCGGCGAAATGGAGTGTGGGGCTCGGTCGTCTGCTGATGGAGGTGAGTGTCCAAAGTCAACACCGCCAAAGGCAAATACATGCAGAATACACCTCCATGCCACGTCCAATGCACCTTGTCATACTGCCCTCCACCCATCCTGATAATGGCAAGACAACTGCCACCAAGGGACAAGTGCCACCACAGAATGCCCACCAACCACAGTGCAGTAAGTAGCACATCCCAATAAGCACACTGTGCAGCAGGCTTGGCAGTGTGCGAGTCAGACTGCACATGGCCTGGCCAGGATTAGTGACTCCAACCCCTGCGTACATATCCAACACATGCATAGAATCCAGTGATGTAGTAACGGCCAAAATGCCACCAACCCAAAATGACTGAAATGTGAATGCTGCCATTAATTACATTACCGTCTCACACAACCACTCATGTTGTACCTTTGTTCTACACCCACAGGCAGTGAGCATGAGGGCGATGAGCCTGAGAAAAGCCGTACCACCACATCGAGTGCTAAAGGCAGGGACCACCGCGTACTGGCCAGGAAGGACCGAACCACCACAGCTCGTCCAAGGCCCATTGAGGTTGCACAACCCCATCCCTCACTGCATCTGCACCTGCTAACATCGCCACACCAAGGTCAGAGGATTCCAGCATCTCTGGGGAGGTGGCAGCCACGGCCCCTCTGCAAATTGTGGACAGCCCCTTGTCAATTTGTGGTGCGTCTGAGGAGGAGTACTACCCCACTGTACAAACACCCGAGCCCTCCAATGTCCCCCAGGTGTCATGCAGTGACTCAGGGGTGGGTGACACACCAGTCCGAAGTGCACGTGGCGATGCACCGGGAGACGCAGATCCCGTGCCCAGTACCCCATTTGAGGCCCTGTCAGGGCATGTTGCCCCAATCCCCTGCAGGGATGATACGCCATCCCAGGATGCACTACGTGCAGGACAGCTCACTGCCCTCATTACTGACTTCAATGAGGAGAACCGCCAGGGCAGGTTGGAGTTACTGGAGGAGCTCAGGCAAATGCGTCAGGTGTTCACCGGGAGACGCAGATCCCGTGCCCAGTACCCCATTTGAGGCCCTGTCAGGGCATGTTGCCCCAATCCCCTGCAGGGATGATACGCCATCCCAGGATGCACTACGTGCAGGACAGCTCACTGCCCTCATTACTGACTTCAATGAGGAGAACCGCCAGGGCAGGTTGGAGTTACTGGAGGAGCTCAGGCAAATGCGTCAGGTGTTCACGGAAGGCACCAACCATGTGTGTGAGGCACTTGCACGCATTGCAGACGCCCTTGTGGCAGCACATCCCACCCATGTGACTCAGCAGGAGGACACCCCCTCTATCAGTCGCCCCACCCCGGCAAGCCCGGTGCGCCGCTCGCTGCGTTTTCAGTGGCGCAGGACCATGCCCCCCCGGGCCCTGGGAGCATGGATGAATAGGCAATGCTGGCACATGTGGACTCAATGTGCTACATGGGACTAGTGTTGCGGTGTTGTGGGGAGGGGGGTGAGGGTGTGTATGGGAGTTGGGGGGAGGGGGGTGAGGGTGTGTATGGGAGTTGGGGGGAGGGGGGTGGAGGTTTTGTTGTTCACGTTGGAACCTACAAATACAATACACTGGTTGTGCATAAAAATATCAGAGTGGACATTGTTCAATGTGCATGCGTCTTCTAATGACTCACAGTGCATGGTGTACATGTATCCCCACAACCACTGCCCGATGCCCTGTCATCCTGACACCCTCAGCTGACTTGAGTGTCAGAAATATTGTCCAATCAATGATTGCCACACGGCACATCCCTCCTGTGCACCTGCACCGTGATGCTGTCCTGCCATTTCTTCCTCCACCCCCTCATCATCATCTGGTGGTAGCAGTTCCAGGTCAGGGTGCAGTGGCACGTTCCGACGGATGCACGCATTGTGCAGCTTTATACATGCCATGGTGATCCTGCATCCTTCTCGTGGCTGTTGATGAGTGCTCCACCCGAACGGCTGTGGCAACAAAATAGTGCCTTCAACAGGCCCAATGTCTGCTCTATGGCCACCTGTGCATGGATATGGGCTCGATTGTAGTCCTCCTCATGCCTGTTCTGTGGGTTGCGGATAGGGGTCATGAGCCACGGATTCCAAGGGTAGCAACCATCACCTGCATGGAAGAGGAATGAAGGTAAATGTTTGTACATTGATGGTGGGGAACTGTAGCAGTCTTGCATGGCAGCTGGTGATTCCTGGCCATACACACATGTCCCTGGTTGCATCAACCCCATTACTGGGCCGGCTATATGTCCTGTGCCATGGAATGATGGAGGGGGTAGCTTCTTCAAGGTGGCTTATGGTGTGCACTCATATCTTGTTGCACGTGCACCGTATATGCGTGCAGCAGTGTTGGCCTGAATTCATTGATGTGTTGGGTTCTGTGTGATTTGGTGGCAGGGGGTGTTGACTGTAGTCAGTAGCATACTCGTCTTTCTGCACTGATCAGTACCATGGTGACTTGCACCACTACTATGGGTGTGCGGAACCAGGGACATGTTGCGGTATTCCTGTTGTGCTCACTTCTATGCACTCCCAGGGACGTCTGTCGTGTGTGGTGGGATGCAGGAGGCTGCGAGGTAGTGCATATGCACTGCATGGTGCAGGATGCCCTTACGGTGTGTGTGGTCCGCCGATGAGTGGTGCTTGTGTTGTGTTATTGGGCCAGGTTACCTGTCGGACGAGTAGTGTTGTGTTTTGTACATTCTGGCATCGCTGTGAGGTTAGGCAGTCATGTGCCATTTCGAGTGCCTTGGGGCACTGTGTTCTGTGGGGTGCACATCGTGCACTGGCGTCAACATTCCCACACAGGTGTGGTATGCACCCCCACCCTTTCCCACCAAGTTGGGGTATTCATCCACCCCAATCATGGCACCAATGCGCTGCCATGGCCCAATCAGGTGACTCACCAAGCAGTCAGGCACGTTGTCCAGCATGTAGCTCCATCTAGCGTGGTAGCGTGGGGTTTCGCAGGACCAGGGGGTCATGTCTTGTTCGGGGGTATTGGGCACCGCAATGTGTGATGTCTTTACTGGCATTTCATACCATCTGGGCGTCAATGGAGCGGTATTGCTTGCAGTTGCAATACGCCACCTCCATTGCATGTAGACAGTTCAATTCCACGTGGGTGCAGTCGAGGGCACCCATGCAATTTGGCATGCCTGCCAGTGCATGGTAGGCAACTCATGTATCCAATATCTCCTGGGGTGTCCGGGGTAGGATATGTAGTCCCTTGTGTGTTTCAGGAGGGCATCCAGCACTTGTTTGAGTATCTGTGAAGATATGGCCTGTGGTATGCCATGCATGTGCCCCACTGTATGCAGCTACGTGCCTGTGGCAAGGAAGTTGAGTACAGACACTACCTTGAGTCGAGGGGGGATTGCGGGGTGGATTTCTATGTGGCTCACTATGTCGTCATGTGTCAGGTCCACTATGGTGGTGATGGTGTCCCGGTCAAGCCGGTACAGGGTGTGGATCAGCTCTGGTGTGAGGTTGAAGGGGGAGGCTCTGATGCGAGCGATTGGGGGCTGCCGGCGTGGTAATGGTGGCTGCACCGGCAGGGCATGCCGGGCCTGTCGCACCCTCCTTCTCCTCCTGTGTATCCTCTGTGGTGGTGGCTGTGGTGGTTGTTGTTGTTGCTGTTGTTGTGGTAGCTGCCTTGCATGCAGGGCCTCCGGCTCCGGTAATGTTGCTACTATTGGTGTCATCTTGGTGTGGGAGGGGGTGTGGTGGGTGGGTGGGCTCTTTTTATTCTGTGTCTGACTGCATTGAGTCCACCTGTGCTGATTGTGTGCACCTGTGGCTCTAGGAACCACTGCTCAGAGTTCTTTACTCCTTCTCTGAGATGCCTGTATGTACTCCATGCCGGTAAGGTACTTTACGGCCTTGGGGATGCCGTAATTTACGTGTGCTACTTACTTGGAATCAGCTCCGGTTTACGCCATGCCGTTAATTACTGCATGGTGGGTCGCGCGCGTGACCCAAGACCGTAAATTACGGCATAGTAGTTTACGGTGCCGTAATTTACGGTCTGAGGGGTCGGAATAGCGTGGAGCGGAAAACCATGCCGGTAAAGCATTACCGGCATGGTTTGGACCTTACCTCCAACCTCGGAATGACCCCCATAGGCTTGAAAGACAGCAATTGTTTATGTGCATTAAGCTAATCATTAGGGTTATCAGCACTTTTGACATTTCTTTTTTTTATTACTATACTTTCCCTGTATAAATTCATATTTGTACACATTTTACTCACACTATTTTGGGACCCCCCTCTAATTTTCTCCCTCTTGACAGAATCCCACGAAACTTTTCAGAACCATTTATATCTAGATCCAAAATCGTTTTGACAACTGTTGTGTAGATTTTTCAAATGGCCCCACATTTGTAAGCCTTTACCATATTGTGGGATCCCCCTCTAATTTTGCCGCCTCTCGACAGAATCCCACAAATCTTTGCAAAACCATTTGGAATTAGGTCTAGAATCAAATTCCAAAATGACATGCAGTTTCATTGAGTGAGGCCAAAGTTATAAGCCATCCAAAAACTGCTTTTCACCAACCCTGTAATGCAGAAATGCAAACACCACAGGACTGTCCCAGGACATCTGGAGTGTTTGTGGACTTTGGGTGATCAAAACCACCTGTTTCTTTGCTTCTTATGGCCACTTATTACAAATGTAACAGTATGCAAAACTGTAATAAGAAAGTAGTTATCATTCCAGTATTGAATATTGCAAAATTATGTATATTACACTTCCATCATGTATGTTACACACAATGCATATGTTTCTACATGAGTACGTTAGTATACTTGATAGAATTTATAATAGAATGTATTTATATCAACGTATTGATGAATGCACTAAGTAGCTCATGATATTAATGCAAATGATCCTTGACACTTTTTTGTGAAAAGTATAATAGGAATGCATTGCACACAGTTTTTATGAAAATTGAATGCACATGTGATGTCATCAGTGATGTCATCAATAACATTTGTGATGTCATCTTTGATGTCCTGGGTGTTAGTCTTAGCAGTGCAGTGGCGCAAGTTATGGTTGTTTAACTTACCATAACTGGCGAATTTCAGGGGTATTTGGTTTTACTTGGAACCATAACGTCCCTTTAACAAAGTTTTTTTACTGAATTTCATAGGTTTTTAGTAGCGCAACTTAACAATAACATCTCTGGCTTATTGTACATGTAACATGGAACAGACTGAACCCCCTCTACTGAATTTGATGTCCGCAAACTCTTCTAATGTCCGCGGACATATGCATACAACAGCACCACTACCCAAAAAGTCTGGGGGGCATGTTTAATAGTTATATCATAACATATGAACATTGTACACATTCTCAAACCAGCACACATACACATTATATGTAGTAATAAATAAGAAGTGTAACCCATATATATAACACATTAACCATTAATTTAAATGCAATGGGCCTCATTACGACCCAGGCGTTAAGGGTTAACGCCGTCGTTAACCCTTAACGCCTATTCTGATTTTAACGGCTGCTCTTAGCAGCCATTAAAATCCATGGCGCTAACCTGCCATGATGCTAATTACGCCACTGTAATTTACGGTGGCGTAATTAGCGCCTTCCCCACTCCCATTATGCCCTATGGGGCAAAAATGGTAATGGGGAAGGGAAAATGGGAAATGGGGATTTACTGCCCCACTCACCTTGGAATGGGGCGGTAAATCCGCCATCCACCATGGTGTAAACGTAGTTTACACCATGGTGGTAAAGTTGGCGCAATTAGCGCCTGGGTCGTAATGACCCCCAATATGTTCTAAAATGGAATATACCAAAAGAAGAAAGATAGTCTTCCAACATTATTACCTCACAGAAACTCCACAACTAAGAGCAACAGCAGATATACAGACCAGTAAGAACACACCTTACCAGAAGCTAGTAAGTGTACTGCATTTTACTCATATATTTGTAAACTTTCTGTATTAGATACAATATACAATATCCCCCAATTCTCCTGTTTTTGGGCCTCATTACGACCCAGGCGGTAAGTTACCGCCTGGGCCGTGACTTTACCACCATGGCGTAAACTATGTTTACGCCATGGTGGTTGGCGGACTTACCGCCCCATTCCGACCTTGGCGGGGCGGTAAGTCCCCAATCCCCATTTACCCTTCCCCATTCCCATTTTTGCCCCATAGGGCATAATGGGAGTGGGGAATGCGTTAATTACGCCACCGTAAATTACGGTGGCGTAATTAACTCCATGGTCGCTAGGGGACCTCGTAATTGGCGGTAAGGGGTCGGAGCAGCTAACGCTGGCGTAAACCCCTTACCGCCAGGGTCGTAATGAGGCCCTTTGTTTCAGTTTCTGCCTCACCTTCTCGTCATAAATTTAACATCCATATAAAATAAAGTAAGATTATTATATTGTGTCCTAATTAATTTCTGGTCTTTTTTTAAAAAGCAGTTCAGGTGTCCATAAAGAAACAAAAATGGGGGCGTCCTAAGGACACTATATCTGTCCGAACTGTTCGCATGCAAGTTGAAACTGTTCTAAGAACAGACCTGGTGTTCGGGATGTCCGCAATCAAACTACCACATGCGGTGTCCTGAAATATTCATAAATAAACAAAATGGGGGTTTCCTGAGGACGGTATACTTGTTCGTATTGTTCGGAGGCAAGCTGAAACTGTCCTAAGAACACACACGGTGTCCTGAAATATTCGTAAATAAACAAAATGGGGGTTTCCTGATGACGCTATACCTGTCCGTATTGTTCGCCAGCGAGTTGAAACTGTTCTAGGAACACACGCGGTATCCTGAAATGTTCATAAATAACCGAAATGGGTGTGTCCTGAGGATGCTATGCCTGTCCGTATTGTTCAGAGGCAAATTGAAATTGTCCTAAGAACAAACGCGTTGTCCTGAAATATTCGTAAATAAATAAAATGGGGGTGTCCTGATGATGCTATACCTGACCCACCCCTCCACCACCTCCCCAAGGGCCTGAAGAGGGGAACAGGAGTGAGGATGCAGAGGAGGATGAAGAGGATGATGAGAATGAGGTAGTGGAAGTCCCTACTACCAGCACTCGGCTTGAGTCTTGGGTGTGGTGGTTATTTACCATTCATGGTAATGTACCTAAGGCGCGTGCATACTGAGTCAACTGAAAAGAGTGCAAAATGGTACTCAGTCACGGGAAGCCTGGTTCATACAGCTTTGGGACAACTACCATGAAGCGACACCTAAAGTCATTCCACACTGGGGCCATTCGCAAGGTTGTACCTTGCGAGGAGCGTAGTAGGTTGACTTCCTCTACTACATCCTCAGTTTCCAATCCTGTCACCACAAGGAACACTCCTGTGGGACAGCGTATTCCTCAAATTGTCTCACAGGCCATACGCAATACTGATGACCCTTACCTTTCGAGGGTCACAGTTGTGTGTATGTACTGCGACACAGTACTCTGCAGGGGGGAGAGACTTTGAAATGCTTTTGAGACTCTGGTCTCAGAGCACGAGAAGATCTGCTCACTACCCAAGTAAAACCCACTCTACATCTTCTTCTATCCACCTGCCCTTTCTTATCCCTGTGGTTGGTGTCCCCCCTTTACCCTCCTTTTCCCTCCTCTCCTAGTGTGTCGTGTATAAAAAAACCAAAAAAAATATAAAACAACAAATATAAAAAAAAGTCTCTTTTCAGAGCCGCCTTTCACAGTTTAAAAATAGAAGTGAAAATAAATGAAGCCGGGCCCTGTGTATTTTTTAGAAGTCCTCAGCATGTACCCCATCCGCACCCCAGACAAATCATGTGGAAACTCAGTGCATACCCCATCTGCACCCTATTCGCTCCAAAACAACACACAACACCCTCACAAATACACAGGAAGCAGACCCCTCCTGATGGGACCCCCAGACCTCAGCCCCCATCACCACAGCCTGCAGGAAGCCCCCACTACATGGGACCCCCCAGCCGCCATCACCCCAGCCGCAGGCAGCCCACAACACCTGTGACACCCCATCCCCCATCACCCGAGCCCAAAGGCAGCCCCTGCCACATGGGACACACCCACCCCAGCCCCAATCACCCATCCCGCCACCCTGCAGGCAGCCCCCACTACATGGGACAGCCCCAGCCCCCATCACCCAAGCCTGCAGGCAGCCCACAACACCTGTGACACCCCATCCCCCATCACCCGAGCCCAAAGGCAGCCCCTGCCACATGGGACACACCCACCCCAGCCCCAATCACCCATCCCGCCACCCTGCAGGCAGCCCCCACTATATGGGAAAGCCCCAGCCCCCATCACCCCAGCCTGCAGGCAGCCCACAACACCTGTGAGACCCCAGCCCCCATCACCCGAGCCCGCAGTCAGCTCCCACTACATGGGACACCCCCAGCCCCCATCACCCGAGCCTGCAGGCAGCCCACAACACCTGTGACACCCCAGCCCCCATCACCCAAGCCCGGGGCAGCCCCCACTACATGGGACCCCCCAAGCCCCATCACCCGAGTTCACAGGCAGCCCCCACCACATGGGACACACCCACCCCAGCCCCCATCACCCGTCCCGCCACCCTGCAGGCAGCCCTCACTACATGGGACACACCCAGCCCCATCACCCCAGCCTGCAGGCAGCCCACAACACCTGTGAGACCCCAGGCCCCATCACCCGAGCCTGCAGACAGCCTCCACTATATGGGACACCCCAGCCCCCATCACCCCAGCCTTCAGGCAACCCACAACACCTGTGACACCCCAGCCCCCATCACCCCAGTCCGCAGGCAGCCCCCGCCACATGGGACACCCCCATCACCTGTCACGGCAACCTGCAGGCAGCCTCCTCCAGACTGGACATCACCTGCATGCTGGATGCTGACATAGTGACGCATGTTCACTCCATCGATGACATGTTCAGGAACTTGCTTGCTATGTAATGACACCACCCTTAGCCTCCTGTTCATTAAATATCCTGCAAGCAGCAAAAGAAATATACCTGGTCCACAAGCTTCAGTGTCCCAGCTGATCATACGCAATTGCTGACTGCAACCATATCCCAACATACACATCACAAAAGTGTATGTCAAAGTGAGAACCTGCATGCCATGTGACAAAGTAATGTCAACAATCCACATGTACAAATAATCACACAGTGACAAAATGCAAAGCACCCTCAATTTGCGTCATATGAAGAGACATTCGCATGGCGTGTCACGGCATGAGCCTCAATGAGCACACATCACCTGAACAGATAACCTCTCACCTGAACAGATAACCTCATAAACACATGAGTGACCCTCCCATGTGTGAAGTACATGACATGACATAAATGATAAAATCAAATGACATGCCATTCAAAATGCACATGTACACAAGTGTCCAAAGGTCCAAAGAGTCCTGGGAGGGAGAAGAGAGTGAAGACAGAGACAAGAAACTCGTTAGGGCAGATGACATTGAGAAGGTGCCAGTGCATGGGAAGTGGTGATTGATGAAATGTTGCAGAGGAGCCAGTTCAGCACATGTGAAGGACATCAGAACAAATACACCCAAAAAGACAATTTCCTATCCTAAGTGCAGTCAGGAGTTGCAAACTGTCGGTAGGTGTCTGTGGCATACATAAAAACAGTCTAAAGAGTGGGCATGCCTGGGAGCCAGTGCAGGTGTGCAAGTGGCGTGCAAGGGGAACTTTTGCCAAGTTCACAGGATAGCCAGCTGACCATAGCACATTCACACAGGATTTCATCAGGGGAGAGAAGCACAAAAAGCACAAGCACAGAGGAAGACTTAAGTCATGATTGAGTACATGGCAATCATACCGTGCCCTATCTACCAATACTGAAGCATTGTTCTGTCCATGTGTAAAACCATACCAATTGAAAAAAGGTATTGCAAAGCAAGATGGTCAACTACACGAGAGACAATGAAATAAGCACAAAGACATGCTGGTGAAGGGCAAAGCACGACATGTGCATTACACTGCATAAAGCAAATCTTCGGCTAAAATTGCTAACATTTTACACTCCCATCATTCACCCCACCCACAACCCTCCCTAAAACAGTGAGGAACAATACATGTTGATGATACACAAGTGAAATTAAATGACACTACACCGTGCACTCCAACTCCACCTCGACACCCATCCAATGGTCATGCACACCAGAATATTCCCCATGCAAATGGATGTCAAACATGACACATCCATCCAAGTGTGCGCACACATGACCAACAATGGTCCTCATCACAGACACATAACAGAGTAAGGAAGCTTCAAACATGGAAAAAATAAAAGATCAAACATCACTGTGAGTAAAATAAATGAAATATATTTAAAAGTAGTATTAATGTCATACATATTTAAAAAAAATAAAAAGGTACATGAACAAACAAATCAAATGTAAGAATGTCCAAATGAAAATCAAGTGTACGTAAACAAAAGATGGAAAAGTCCTAGATAAAGTCCATGTCCATAAATAATTTTGAGAAAGCAAACCCAAATGAAAGAAAACTATTCCAGCATGGTGAACGCAAAAGTAGGCAAAAAAAATGATAACTATGTACAAATGAAAGAGGTCCAATGGCCCAAATGCACTCCAAACCATGAAATAAAACTCCACAAAATGACACAAAAAAACTATGTACAAACAGTCCAAACACTCCAAAAAAATATAAAATGAAAAGGAAACTCGTACATAAAGAACTATATACAGTGGCAGCGGGCTAGTCCTTCTCCTCACCATGCTCCATCAATGTCTCAGCCCGGGCATCATCGAACACTGCATCCAATTCCACTAGGCGAGCCTCTGCTCTCACCTTAAGGGCTTGCAGGGACTCCAAAATGGTTGTCTCCCACTCCCTGCAGGTCTACTTGAGGACCTCAGCCCGCCTCTCAGCCCGACGCAGTGAAATCTCCACCCTGGCCATGGTGACTCTTGCTTCCTGTGCCAGCAGTCGCTCTGCCCCGATCTGCTTCCCCAAACGCTCCAAGATGGAGACATCCTTTGGGTAAGATCCACGTTTGTCTCCTTCCTGATGGCCGATAACTGCCATGCCCCGAGTACTGTCGCCTCCTACTCTGAGCCTGCTGCTGCTATATAGACCGGTGCCTGCTCCTTAATGACAGCCTCTGGGATGATGTCAACCCCAGGGGCGGTCGTACACATGCCCTGCTCCTTGGTGCCTGCACTCCCTCCATTGCCACTGCTCCTGCCGATGGCTGGATCTGCGTGGTGACCACCTCGGATGATCCAACTTCGACTCCCGACTCTGGTAGGGATGTGATCTCTGCCAAACTGGGTGCCGGGGTTGGGACAGGTACACAGGGGCCCTGGTGGCATCTGGGCCAGAAGTCGGCAGGGAGGACGACTGGCACACAGAGGAGGAAGACGAGGAGGAGGTCACAGAAGTGACCAGCCCATGCACCCGTTGCAAGACCAGGAACTGAGCTAGCCATTTGAGGAGATGCCAGCCCTCACTGTAATGATGTGCAAGCCCCAGATTGGAAGCCTGCACTTCATCACAAATGGTGCCTGTATGCCTCAAGATACCGGCCAGCAACGGTTCCACCCTGTCTCAAATGGTGACATCCATAGGTATCAGTGTTTCCGTTTGCGTGGAAACATCCGTCACATGTGCATGGGTCTGGCCTGGGGCATGCCCGCAGGTGCATATTGGCGCAGGCGCAGACAGAGGGGCAGCATTAGGCACAGGCACCTCCACGGCAACCTGCACTGCCTCCTGCCCCTGAGTCTGGACTGCACCAGTCACACCCACCTCATCACCCCCACCCTACCCCATGGGCTGGGCTGATGCAGCCTCGTCTTCCCCCACCAGCCTGGATACCTCCTCACCGTCTTCAACATTGGATTAGCCCCTGTGCGAGCTCACCTGTCCCTCCCACTGCCAAGGAGTCCGATGACCTTCACCCTCTTGGACCTCCCTCAGGTGCTGCGGCCATTGTCTCTGATGAGGCACCAGTCTCCTCGATCCCTGAAGATGAAATTACCTGGGAGCATGACTTGGCCTTGCGTCTGTGCCTGGTGGCGGCATCCCTGCTGCCTTGCTCCACAGCACCTTATCCCCTCTCTTCTTCCAATGTCGCTGTGAATAGGGAGACATAGAAGACAGACATCAGGGTACTGAACATATGTCTGTTTGGCACATAAAAACTGCACATGAGTTGCACTGGCAAAGCTCACAACCATCATCAATCTCCACAACACACAGGTACGTGCAATTAACACACATGCACAATCATGTCTGTCCTTCACAACAAACAATAACATCCTTGGACAAGGCACTGTCTGCCCCTCAAAATTGTGCATGCCCCTCACATGCAACATGGGACATACACATTTCATTCACACACATCACCTGGCAGTCATGAAGCAGGTCACAGAGCTATCACACCAGAGTGCACTCAATGTCAATTTGGCAGCAAGAGTCAAGCACACATTCAAATGCTCCAGTGACATCCATCCAGGAGTGTTGGCCAGTCACACACTCACTTCTCTGAAACATGCACATGTACACCATGCATGTCCATGATGTTGCCGACAGTATCCATGTGTCACACCTCTCACATGGCAATGTGCACACACATTTATGCAACCATGTGCACGTTGTTACATGCTGCAGCGCATCACACATTGCAGCAGTAACACTGTTGATGTCACACATGCTTGAATGGACACACATGCAGCACTGTCTTGGACATGCACACAGAAATCCGTACAGGAGGCATACCTGCCATAAGGCCAACGTGCACACTCCAACCACACATCAACATGCACATGCACTTTGTAGGACACCAACACATGGACACTTACCAGGCGACTCCAGATGGAGCTGCAAATCCATGACCTAGGTGTGCAGAGCTGGGTAGAATCGCTCCAGGACCCGCATTTTGTTGGTGCTCAACTGACTTTGAAGTCCTCCCTGCGCTTGTGGACATGGTGGTAGTCACGGGGTGCCATCCCCTCCGCATTGATGGCACCCACGATGTCGGCCCAGATCATCTTCCGTCCTTCATTGCTGACTTGTGTTGGTATGTGGAAGAGGGCATTGACTTGCTCCACTGGGATGTCAACTTCTCTTGCACTGAAGCTGACAGCCTTCTGCCTCGCTGCCGAGGGGTTGCCACTTGCCTCCGATGATGTTGGTTCAGATATGGCAACCCGCAAGGCAGGTGTGGGTGGGCAAGGTGGTCCTGGGGCTGGGCTGTGGAGCGGTGGCCTGGCACATCGGGAGTCTTCTGGATCAGCAGAGGTGGTCACAGGTCCAATGATAGGAGCACTGACAATGGCTGTTCAGCAGGCACCAAAATTGCAGGGCACGTGGGCAGCAGGCACACGCAGTGGGCAGGCAGCAGCAGATAGCTTGTAGGAGGCAGCTCAGGGCACTTGGAGGCAGGTAAATTGGCTGGTAGGCAGGAGCGTGGGTCTTCTGTCTTACTAGCATGGTTAGCCAGAAACAAAGTGACTCCGCATGTGCGGAAAGCACGCGTTAGCATGACATCAGAGGAAAGGGCCTAAGCGCATACGTTTTGTGACACGTGCTGAATGTTGGGCATGGCGTTCAGGATCGTAATAAAGTAGTGCATAGGAGACCATCACACGCTTGTTTTATAGCGGACGGACGTGTGGATTTCGTTTCAACACGATCTCTTCACTACTGCGAACGTGCAAGCCTTTTGTTTTGGTGGGGGGTTTGCCTCAGGGCACACACGTGTGTACTTTAGAGGCTGACGATGATTTGCATACGCAATTTGCATACTGTGGGTGCCCCGGTGTGACGCGTACTCCCTTTCTTAATATCACAGTAGCTTACGTGTCCTTCGTGTATGTATTTTTTGTGTTGCTGGGTGCCACAATGTACTGCATAATGTTTGTTCTTTTCACGTGGGCTACGGAGGGTTCAGGTAGATGTTTTTTTTTCTTCATTTTCGAGGTGCCTGTGTGTTACGCAGCCCATTTTCTTTCCCCAGGGGTTACATTGTGCCTTGCAGGAACACACTGGTACGTTTAACATCACATACACTGCCCCATCACTGAATTACCCAGGACAATTGATAGCTACAACTTCCATTGCACCATTCCATCAGTGCCATGGTTGGGAGGGCAACAAGTGGGAAGGGTGGCCGAGGTGGACAAGGTGGACGAGGTGACCGAGGTGTCCGAGGTGGCCAAGGTGTCTGAGGTGTCCGAGGCCATGCAAGGAAAAATATGCCCCCAATCCAACAGGGTCAGAGAGATGCAGCTCATGCTGATGTCCCCAGCATCCGGGTGCAGGAGAAGCATTGTCATCTGCTGTCCACACCAGGTAGGGTCAGGAAGCTGCAGGGGCAGCTACAGCAACCACCACCCATGCTCAGGGTCACCCAGCCAGGCCTGTTGTGGTCCTGGCCCAGGCCCACAGAGACCCAGAGGCAGATGTCCTTGTCTCTAGGGGCAAGACATGTACGGGGAAAGGTCCTGGCACCAGCACCCAGGGTCCTGGAGCAGCATTGCCATCTGCTGTCCACACCAGGCTGGGTCAGGAAGCTGCAGGGGCAGCTGCAGCAACCACCACCCAGGCTCAGGGTCACCCAGCCAGGCCTGTTGTGCTCCCGGCCCAGGCCCACAGAGACCCAGGGGCAGATTTCCTTGCCTCTAGGGGAAAGACATGTGCAGGGAAAGGGCCTGGCACCAACACCCAGGGTCCTGGAGCAGCATTGCCATCTGCTGTCCACACACGACAGGGTCAGTAAGCTGCAGGGGCAGCTGCAGCAACCACCACCCAGGCTCAGGGTCCCCCAGCCAGGCCTGTAGTGGGCCTGGCCCAGGGCCACAGAGACCCAGGGGCAGATGTCCTTGTCTCTATGGGCCAGAGACATGCTGAGAAAGGTCCTGGTACCAGCACCCAGGTATGGATGCCTGCAAGGCAACCTACCATCCCAGCATCAGTGGGTGATGCCGCAGCCCAGTCCACCAGAGCTCCAACCACTACTGACCCAGGTGGTCCCAGCCACTCAGGGCCTGCAAGCCCTTGCAAGAAGACAAAGCATGCAGTAGGCAAACAGGCTCAGACCCAAGGCATGGTATAGGAGACCGACACATCCAGGAAGAGAAGCTTTAGTGATGAGAAACTCCAGATCCTCCTGGACTAGGTGCAGGAACACAACCGTGACATGCTTGTGCGGGCAGGGAGCACACATACGCCTGCCCAGAGTATGTCCCACTGGCAGCGCGTCACAGATCGAATCAACGCCTTGGGCAATGAGAGGCGCACAGCTGCTGAGGCAGTGAAGCATTGGAATGACCTCCGGCGCCGAGCCAAAGATAAGCTGGGTGCCGCATACGTCTCTACTCTGATGACTGGAGGTGGGTCACCACGAGAGTATGAGGAGCTCGCACACCACATGAGAAGATCATTAGTGATATGATTGATGTGGAGCACATCCAAGGCGTGAGAGACCTGCCAATTTATGAGGGAATGTCCAGTGAGTGGTGATGTGTGTGCGTCCAGGACATGGGTCTGTTGCTTGGATGAAGTGTAATGATTGTCTGGCAGTTCTGCCTACATTTACATGACTGCCATGGGTGAACCATGTCAAGGTAGACTGACACATGCTTTTTGTCCTGCAGACTGCACATGAACGATGCGCTGCACACTGTGAGAATCGTCATCACCACACCAGCTCACTCCTTCCATGTCATTCTCTGTCCAGCCTCTCTTGGCCCTCTTCCTGCTCTAACCAGTGACGGCGGATAGCCTGTGATAATCTTCCACTCCACACTTGCCTTCTCTCCTCACATCTCTGATGTCTCCCAGAGGTCACCCTGCCAGCTGCACCTCCTTAGAGGTATTCTTCCTTTCCTCTCCTTCCCCCAGCAGCTCACTGTCTCCTGAGGACTGGTCATTCATATGCTGGGCTACTGCAATGGCCTCTAACAACATACTTGTGCTTCTACTCTCTTCCCTCAACAACTCATCCAGAACTGGACTGTGGGAATTGTCCGTTTGTCTTGGGACCAGGTATTGTATCGCCCTAGGACTGTGATGATGGCACTGTCTCCCAGTGGCTATGACTGTTCATTTCCAAAGCCTATGCATTGTCCACAAGGCCTCATGGGTCCTGAGTCTGCAGTTCCTTCAACTCCATCTTCCAAATTTGCTTCCTTCTCATGGTCTTTAATCATCCATTTCCTACTCTCTCAGGGTCAGTAGATTCTCATAGCAATTAGTTGGTGGTTAATGTCTATCTTCGGCATGGGGCCTCCCTCTGGTACAACCCCCCTGCCTCAATGGAACTGGAGGTGAACCTTCTCTGGGTCTGGAGGCACTTCTGATGCTTCCTCATGTGTTGTGCTTTCTCTCCTCCTCTCCCCTGCTGTAGTCCTGGATGACTGAGAGAATGTACTAGGCACCTGCACACACTATGATCTGAAATATGGGTCTCTGAGCCACCAGTTGAACCCTTGCACTGCCTCCATGCCATCCCCCGCACTCGGTGGCTGTTTCCTGTATCCCTACAACCCACTTCCAGCAATTGACACCTGATGTCTGCACTTGCACTTCCACTGCCACCAGGGTGCAGGTTTTTAATTACTGATTATGTAGTTGTATTTTATTTGGATGCCATTCCCATATACTGCACTGCCCACTTCCAACCCCAGGCCTCCCCTTCACTGTGCCTATTCATTTGTGTGATGTCAATGGAACCTGGCCTCAAGTGATGGGTGTGTCTGGCATCACTCTATTCCACGGCCGTTGCTTCGTTGCACATTGTGACATTTGTGTGTTTTGAGTTTGTGAATTACATGTCATGTCATGTCACATCCATTGTACATGGCTCTGGGACAGTAGTCAGCAGTTCCATCTCATGCTGTTTGACAGTTCAGGCATGGCTATGCGACGTGGCATCTGTGTATTTGCATCAGTGATGTTGGTGACTGAACTATGCCATTCAGGTGCTCGTGTGTGAAGCAGGTGCTATGCACCATGCACTACATATGGTATTGAGCCCTTCCACACACGTCCATGGCCGTTTTCATTCTACCCTTCCCTTTCATTGACACTGCGTACGTACGGGAGTTTGTGACATGGCAGGTTAATGTGTTGCATGACAACATTGTGATGCCTATCTGTGTGGGCTATGTTATTTACATGGGTCTTCATGTATTTTTCTGTCCATGTGCAGGTGATGAGGCACTGGATGCAGAGGAGGAGGTGGAGGAGGACCAGGATACTGATCCGCAAACAGACACCGGTGGAGGACGTGGTATGGCAGCCCATGATGAACCACTGGTGCTACAGTCCATCACAGGCCTGACTCAATATGAGTCTGCCTCTGATGATACCTATGGCTCTCGTGGTGAACCGGAATTTGATTCCTCTGTGCTGTCGCAAATGAATGCATTGAGTGTGGGTGCTGTTGTATCCCAAACGTCTGAAGGGGGGGTGAACCCTCACAGGGCCAGTCAGTGTTGGTACGTCCATCTGTGGTGGTTACGGCTGCAACGTCATACTCCACAGTATTGACTCCTGGTCCTGGGCCAGCTGATCAAAGGGGGGATGTAGTCCTGCAACCACAGACAGGCGTGGGGTCCGCCAATGCGGTGGCCGTGTATTAGCTGACGATACTGTGTGAGAGCAGTCCATGTATACTGTTGCACAACAACAGGATGCTTCATATAAGATGTTGGCTCCGGGCATGGATAGGGTGGCCAATTCCATGATCCTCCTAGAGAGACAGGTGGAGCACCAGCTGCAGGCATTGCTGTTCACATGCTGCTCACACAGGCTGTACATGGAGCCCAGCAACAGGAGCCGACGGGCGGATTTGAGTGCTCTGTAGGCAACCCAGTGTTGAGCCCACAGGGACACCTTGAGGTTAGAGTATAGGTCCCTCAGAACTACATTGGCTGTAATCGAGGCAGCCCGCAGTAGAAGGTCTGAACAGCAGATGTAACAGTTGACTCATACCATCACGGAGGAACTCTGTGCATCCCATGAGGTGTTGCATGGGGACCGACACGGCTGTCGCCGGAGTCATTTTTTTTCTGGCACCAGTCAATAGGGACCTACTGGCGCATTACAGCCCCAGCTGTCCCGGTAATCCCCTATTGCCGGGTGCCGGAAAAAATGACTCCCCATTCCCATTCGAGTCCCATTAGACTCAAAGGGATTAGGGAGGACGGATGCACCGGCCCCATTCATGAATGGTGCCGGTGCATCATCAAGGTCTGCGAGTGGGTGCCGTTACACGGCGAGGTCAGACCTGGCAGGCGGTAAGGCACCCGCTCGCAGACCTCGTAGTTTGCTGGTCCAGTAACAATGGGGCTTGTAGCTTACTGGCACCATTGTGACTAGACCGGCAAACTTGTCATGAGGCCCAATATGTCAATTGGTCTGTGTTGACACTCCACAAACCCTTTCCAATAAATCGATGGATAGAGATTTATAAATATCTGTCTCGATTTACTCAAATTATTGTTTCATTTAATCCGGATCATATTACCAAATTATATTCCAATTATCCCTGGACCATCGTCTGGGAGTTCCCTTTGCAGTCTCAAGAAACCACTGTCCAAATTGCCAGGCACTCCACTCATCAGAGAGAGAAACAGCAAGAGGGCAGGCAGAGAAAGGGGAGCTAAACAATTCTTCCAGTCCTTCTCTTCTGTGAGTGTTTTTCATGGTATCAGAAGAGAACAAGCACATTTTTGAAAAAAGAAAACTTTGATGTCGGATGACTTGATTTACTGCTTTGTGTTCAATGTTATCATGTTTGATGTGTTAGACATTTGCAATCCATATGGTATGGAACCTTGAACGGGGTTACTAGACTAAATAAGAATGACACAGAATGGCATTAGATCGATGGTCAGCCGCTGAATTTTTAACAAAAGAGTCAGTCTCTGAATGACCTCTACTTCGGTGTAAAAGCACAGGCCTGGAGGTCTCTTGAGAGCGTGGGCAGCACATGAGTACCGCAGGTGCCAACCACTGCCCAGAGGTGTCCAGAATGTGGGAGTGGGTGCTGGCATGCTGTGAATTATGCATAGGGAAAGAAGGTATATACTGACTAACTCAACATGCTCGTCCAATCAAGAGAAGAAAAAACGCTTTATTCATAGCTTGAAGACCAGAGTGAGAGAGATGAAGATATTGACTGAAAGAGGTGCTGCTATTCCCACATAGAAGTATAATATTGCACAACCCCCAGACAAAGGTAATTTTTTGTGGTTTTGCCTCCATTTACATGCCTGCTGGTGCACTGACTGCATGGCATGTGCATTAGTTTGGAATCCTGATGAGAGGCAGACATGGATTTCCCTGTTGGATTGGAAGAGACCTGGAGGGGTTTAGACTCTCTATGCGATAAGGTGCCTGGACTAAACTGGACCGCTTGGAAGTTAAAGTATAGTGTAAAATACTTTAGCAAGCAAAGGTGAGGAAGGCTCTCTCAAGTAATACATGCTTCTCATTGATAAGTGCAAGTCATGGAGGACTCTCCCACAAGGGACCTGTTAATTCCATAAAAAGATCTCTCTGAGAGATAGGAAAATCATATTTTAGCCCAATATGTTGCTAACGTCTTAAACTGATCTTCTACAGGGGTTTGGTTTCTGCTCCAAAAGAGAGGATCCTGCACGTGAAAGGTAACATTCTCAACCTAATCATCACTGCACTGTCTTCCCTTCACTACAGCTCTCCTCTACCGCTTGACTGGTCTGACCGCCTAGCCGTGTCTTTCAACATCCTGCACACCACCGTAGTCAAGCACTCCCAGCAGAAGTCCAGCAGGCAAACCTTAGGTCTTTCAAGAACGTCCTAGTGGAAGCCCTCACAGAAGACCTCACCAACCTACACCTTATATGAACCGAACTGCCACAACCAAACTGCGGCTCTCTGCTGGAATCCCTCAATGCTACCATCTCATACTCCATTGACCCACATGCACCTCTGAAACAACACACCTGCAAACCGAAACCATCAGCACCTTTGTACACGCAAGAACTCAACTTCAGCAAAAGAGTCATCAGGAAACAAGAGAAAACCTGGCGCAGCCCCAGGACTGCATCTGCCCTGGCACTCCTCAAGGAACTCTGAGCAACCCGCTGAAAACTAATCAACACAGCCAAGACCTCCTACTATCAGAATACCATAGCAGAAGCCAACAACAAAGGCAGAGCCCTCTTCATAGCGGTCAAGCAGTATGTCAACACGCTATCCAACCCTGCCATACCACACTCCATCGAACAATCCACCACCATCAACACCTTCTTCATCGTCAAAATCAGCAGGATTTTCCAGCACATAGACGCCAGATCTGCATCCACAGACCCACCTCATGTCCCTCGTCATGACATCTCCACACCCTGGACAACATTCAAGACACACTCGACTGAGGACCTGGTAGAAACCCTGGCCGCCCTCAAAGCCACATCGTATACAGATGACATCCTCCCAGCATCCATCTTCAAGACCCTCTCCACAGAAGCTCTCCTCTACCAGAAGATCATCCGCAGCTCTGTAACTCAAGGCACCTTCCAATGAACCCAAAAAACAGGATAACTCCTCCCACTACTAAATAAACCCACTCTGTATTCTGACAACCTAGGTAACTATCACCCCATCGCCCATCTTCCTTTCCTGGGTAAGATCATCGAGAAAGCGATAGCCGCACAACTGCAGCAACACATTAACACCAACTATCTCTTCCAATCCTACCAATCCAGATTCAGACCCAGATCCAGCACAGAGACAGCAACCATATGACATGATATTTATAAGGCACCTGTACACAAGTGTTTCTAGGCACCACAAGACAAGGGAGGGGACACAGAGGGAGGACAAGACAAATAATCCTACTAGGCCTTGTAACATTTGGATCGTGCAAGTGCGACAACAAAAAGTGCAGGAGCAAGGGAGGGGTGAAAGTGCAGTGGAAAGGATGTGGGAAGTGCGATCAGGGCAACATAGCTCTGAGTAAGTGCAGCCAGGGCATCCTGGCTCTGGATAAGTGCAATGAGGCAGGGAGGCTTAAGGGGTCACAGTTACAGCCCATAGGTACGCGGTAGGCCGGGAGGCAGTGCAAGGAGGACTGGACATGGAAGAGCCTGGTAATCACCCCAGTCTTCATTGACCATCACTGGCTCCCACTGCACGCACAAATCACCTACAAGTCTTGCTGCTCCATCTATAAGACAGTCGCCTTCAAGTTAATCAGCTACTTTGCAGAGAAACTCAGCATCTCTGGTGGATAGTGCACTACCAGAAGCCAGGACATGTGCAGACTTGACATCCGCTGCTGCAAAAAGGAAAGGACCAGAAAACAAGCCTTCTTTGCCTACGCCCTAAGTCTATGGAACCTCACCCCCCATCAGCATCTGACTCGCCCCCACACTCCTACAATTCAGAAAAGAAATCAAGACCCACCTCTTCAAGGAGTGTCTCCTCTTCACATTGCCCCTCACGCCACCTGACTCACTAGATGCTGCCCACGTTTCTTCTCCCCACCACCCAGTACATCTGTATCTCTCCTCTGTGCCCCTCTGTATCCTACACTGCGCTGTATATCTGTTCTGTTGTTACCACGGAAAAGCACTCTGTTTTGCATTTGTAATGTTGTACACCTCTGTAAAGTGCTCCATTATGTATCTGTATTAATGTATACCTCTGTAAAGCGCTCTAGAAGCTAGGTCTGCAATCAATAAATACAATAATAATAATAATAATATTATTAACTGTGTAGCAGTTGATCCTAAATAATAATAATAATAATAACACGTATTATTATTATTATTATTATTATTATTATTATTATTATTATTATTATTATTATTATTATTGTTATTTAGGATCAGCTGCTACACACTTGTAAGAATTCTAATTCTAGATATCCAGACCACCATTTTCACGGGCCCTTTATATTGTGGTGATGTGCTTTTGTTGTACTGTGCTACATAACAGCAGATTGTTGGAAATCTATGGCAATGCTTTTTTTGTTTTTTGGAATAAAGTACTAACCTGCAAATAATTACACTACCACTGCTACAGATTATCATATTTAATAATGTACAGTAATGAAGAAAAATTGATAATTGATAAACATTTGGCATGCCACTGTCACCCCCTGCTTACCTGTAAAGGCGCCTCTACCACAAGTTGCGTCTTGGACACCGCCCGCATCAGCCCTTTCACAGACATGCCCCATCTAAAATGGCGGCACAGGGATGCTACCTGCCACACTCAAGATGGCACCCGTGCAACATCAGAGGACAGCCTCCAGGGCAGCGGGATCTTCAAATTGCTGACAGACTTCATCACCTTTGCGTTGCAACGCTCAGAGGTTCGCCTTTGTAAATTCTGTAAGCCATCTTCTGTTCTCTTCGTCCTCCTTCATGGGCCTTCCTCCTGCTTCCTGTTCCTGCGGACTCCCGGTCCATGCTCCGGATACAACATTCCTCCTTTATTTCAAATAAACAGAACATTAACAATAACAATAAACAACCATGGTGGCTCGCTCCTGCATTCTCAAGTCCAATGCAGGCAAAATGTTCCCCTTGCTTCTACGGAACAAAAGTTCCTTTCATTCTTTGTGGTTTTCACCACTCATAGCCCCGCAACTTCGCTGGGGCTTTGAGGGCGGCCCTCAGACTATATCTATGAAGCCTCAGGGGCAGCATTGTCTCTGTTTCACCTCCCCCTTCCTGCTCACCTTCACTTTGGTCAGGTGCATATTCTTCATCCGATGGCTCACCTGGGCTGCCGCAAAGCAAAAGAGGCAATGATTGGAAGGTTTAGAATTAATTTGAACCACTGGCATTTCTCTGGGCATCCCTCCACACCATTGTTCTTCACCTGCCAAGCCATTCCAGAAGGGGAAAGTCCATATGTAAATCAGGCTTGGGCCCACCACAAAATGGGCAGTACAGCCTGAACTGCTTGGTCACATCTCTTCTGCACGAAACCACAAGCATCCCCAAACATGTTTCGGCCTTGTTGGGCCTCATCAGTGAGAAGTAGCTTGAGTATCTAGTCCTCGCAGACTTGGGACCCACTTCGGGGCTTCAACTGTGCTCCTGCCCCTCCAAGACAGTTGTTGCCCAATGGCTTTGCCCAGTTGGCCCAGATCAGAGTCCTTCTTCCAAAATGTTGTGCCAACTATGCATGGCTTTCTGCCATATCCAATGCTATATTTGCCTGGGGTATGGCCTTCAGCCATGCCCTTGGCATCTTCATGGCACACACACTGTATAAACTGGGCATGGCCTGGTCTAAGCCTTGTCGGCACTATGTAAGGGCATGAATTTTGGGTATGGCCCTGGCTCTTAGTGGATCCACAATGTGCCTATTTGGCATGTGGTGTTAACATGTATTAGTGTAGAATTTTGGGCTGTAGCGATGAACATAAATCTGTCTATTGAGAATGACTGGAAAAAAACTATATTTTGGAACCACTCCTATACATTCGTCCCCCTATAATGATTCTGCACAAAACGTTCCAAAAACATTCTGAGATACATTTGTATTTTTCTATAGAAAGTTGTACAGATTCGACAAAAGGTTTTACGTTTAGGTGACCCAAAAGTGATTTTCCTATGGAGAGTCCAGTTTATTCGTAATTATTGTAAGTTCTGTAAAACATATCTGAGTGAAAAACGTTTGATTTTGGCCTCATAATTACAACTGAAAATCAATAAAACGTTCTAGTTATGGTACACAGAGCGGCCAGAATTCCACCATAGCAATGATAAAACAACCATAACTCACACACTGCCATGCACTGCTAACGATATGTCTCATTGTGTTGTTTACACTGGAAATTCATGTATTTAAACTAATTGTGAAGGTTATTTTTTGTGTTGCCCTGACATCAAAGTTAAAGATAAGCAGTCTGGGTTACTGCTTTGTTTATTTAACGGTTTACATAGCTTGTGCCCTTTTTGAAGTGTGAAGAGAGGCAAATGAATGTGTCCATTATTGCGCTGGCCCTCCCCCATTTCAACGGTATAGACATAAACGGTTCACCTCACTCCTAGCACCTACCCCTCAACACAATTGTATCGCAGAAGCAAGAGACGGTACTAACTGAGACATCCTTACAGACCCTACCCGGATGACGTCACCAAGGCAATAAGTATGCAGACGATGAAACCCCTGGATGTGCTGTAATCATGAAATAGATACATGACTTCATGGCTAAGGAGAGCACAGTAGGTGTATTAAATACCAAGCATATATTCACCCAAACACGAAGCTACACGAACACTAGGGCGAATTGCACTTAGACACAAAGAACATGTTTGCATTCACTAGATTAGAAGACATATACTCTGTTTTTTCTAAGCTGAAACGCAAGTCTCACGAGAATACAGATGAAGCTTGCTTAATGCAGAAATGAGTGGCCAAGTAAACCAAGATGGAGGACACAATCATCTTAGGTGAATAGAAGACATTGAGAAGCCATAGGGTAGCAGAGAGACCCTGTCTTGCTGAGGCAGCATAAGAGCAAAGCCTGAACAGTGCAGATAACAATGTGCACAGTTTGTCAAGGGTAGCAGGGGAAGGCAAGTTTGAACCAGCATTGGAAAAGTGCAGACAATAGACAGATCCCAAACGATGGACAAAACTCTTTCTGAAGAAGCAAAGAAACAAATGTTGCTGGAGGGTCAGGTTCCCACCAGCTCACACATGACACCGAGAGGAAAGTAGCTCAAACAAGTCTCTAGAGGCCAAGGAGGTAATGAAACCCATGGGAAAAAGGGCTATAATCCTTCTAAATTACTGAGCAGAATAATTTGAAATGCGATCTCTACCTATTTATTATAGCCAGATATAGGCAGTGAGAGACCTTCGTTCCTATCCATCTCTATGAAAGATACAATACAGTTAAAAGTTGAAAGCTATATGTCCTGGCACATGCCTAGGGAATGAGGGAAGAGCAACTTTAGTGGGACACACAGCACCTTGGGGCAGTTCTCACCTTCCAACGTTGCTCATGTGCTGGTAACAGCCCAGGATGACAAGGCTGAGAAAGCCCTCCCTGACCAATCAATGCCCATCTTTAATGCTCACCTTAACAGTGTTGCATGCGCCACTCAGAAAACACCCTGATTACCTGTTCCCCATGTATCTTTTTGTTGGTAGTCCTAGGCGGATCTAACTAATATCGCAGGACCAATTAGATCCTTAACCCTATATAGAATGCATACCCTACCATACTGCTCATCCAATCCCCTCCCACCTACGTTTGTGCAATGTATCATGTGTTTGTGACATCATATTGGATTAAAACTCAGTGGCAAGCCTGTACCAAGAAGAGAGAGAATTGTAAATCACCTGACATCCATTGCTTTGTCTGTTTTATTTGGATTTTGATAATACAACAGTAATTTTGCCACATTGGGCGTGGGATTCCCGATACCTGCCCGCTGCCATCATGAGAGAGGGTGTCCTCCCCAATCTTGACATATGGTAGCAGAGGATGGTTCGCCAACACCCTCAGTGATTGTGCCACCTTTTTTTCCAGCTTCGGGTCTGAAGGCCTGCGTCGCACACCGTGAGGCCTGGATTCCAAATCGTGCATGAAAACTCAGACGGTTGTCAGGGCCCCTTGGAGAAATTCCTGCCCACTCGCCAAGGGACACTTGCAGACCAGAAGGCAGAGTGTCAGATTGTGGGAAGAGGCGGTTCCGAAGGTGTCAGCTGACCAACGGATGCAAGCATCAAAATATTAATCTGGCAAACCTATAATTCTGACTTTTCATTGGGTGTAGATGGTTAACTTTGTTGCCCTTTCTGGTGGCAATGGCGTCCAATTCAGGCCAGTGTTTTATGAAAACAGAAAAGCATACTGAGAAAGGAATACAAAATGGTACCTTTTCATTTTCCCTTCTAGCATACATTAAGCCATTGAGCTGTATACTGTGTTGTACATGTTCAATAAAAAGCATGTGTGCATAGGTAATATGTCTTTCATAAAATGTATTTTGAAGGCGCATGGAAACGGTACTTACTAATAATAAGCGTAGGGACAGGGAAGCCTTTTTGTGTGAAAGGGCAGTTAAGGATACGCCATTTACGTGCTCCATGTTTAATTAAAATGCAGGCATAGATAACCAGTTTGTCAAGTAAAAACCTTAACGTCAACATTTTCAGACGGTTTCTACTGGCAAAGGTTGCTGACAAATGTTTTATTTTTTTTTAAATGTGCTGAATTGCTGGGATGGAACGTTCTAGAGATGAATTAATTGTATAAATTAAATTGATTTTCATTTTCTTTTAGCCAGTTATAGTTCGTAAAGTATCATAACTCGGCCAAAGCCTTGTGCTTCTAATGACGTGTCACATCGTGCTCATTGAGATGGAAACTGTTTTTTAAATAATCTATACACTGATTTGTTTTGGCCCTCCTATCAAATTAAAACTTAGCATAACTAGCATGGGAGTGGTAGTGGTTTTGCTTTGCTTTTTTGTTTCTTGGAAATTGTAGGTACATGTATGTTATTTGTTATGCCATGTGTCACTTCATGAGAAGCGCATGACAGCGGCAAAGTTATGATTACTTTAGCAATCATAACAGGTGCATTTTTACGGCTTGTTGTTTTCAATGCAAATGTTCTTTTAGCCAAATATTGAATTGAATTGCAGATATTTTTACACGGTATGCTCAACAATGCCGTCTTTTTAACCAAAGTTATTTCACAGAATGTTTATATTGTTTCAATGATATATGTAATCATGGCATTTGGTCAAGACCATGCTCTTGGAAACCACCCATTGCCCAAGGCCATGCCCAGTGTTTACCTTCACTGGGGCATGGTCTTTAATCTTAGCCTGGGCACCTTCTAGACACCTCATTTGCCCATTGGGCAGGCCCAGAGGTTCCTCTGTCTGCCAGAGACCTTTGCCAATACCCCAAACACAAACATGATACATGGGCACCTCCTAGATACCATATTTGCCCACTGGTCATTGCCGCAGGCCATGCCCAATGGTCACATTTTCCAGACTCTTCCAAACTGCAAGAACTGCCGGCTCATTCACTGAGTATGGATACAGCTATGCCCTGTACCCACTCTGCTCAGGACATGACCTCTGGTAATTCCCATAACTCCTCACCGAGCCCCAATATGGGCAGGCCTGCTGCATCAACTAGATCCTTGTTTGGCATTCAGGGATAAGCCAGCGTAGAGCCTGCAGCCTACTCAGTGGTCACTTTGCCCAGAACATGGTCTTCTCCCATAGACAAGCCCCCAAAAGTCATCAAATGTGGCCATAAGGCATGTCCTATAACCATGACATGACCGAAAGCCATACCAAAGGCACCTCCAGCCACTCGCAGTGGCCATGGGTCATGACATAAAGCCATGCCAAGTGTCCAATTTGCTTTGGGTATGGTCGAAGGCCATGGCCTGGCAACCCCAACCCTATTGATGTGATGACTGGGTAGGACCATGTCAGTTATTAATTACCTGGACCCTCTTACTATGGCCACACCCCTCCTAGACATCCAAAGTGGCCACTGGGCAGTGTCGGTGGCAATGAACAGTAGACATTTTAACTGTGATCCTCCAAGGCACTTAATGTGTCAATGGGGAATGGCTGATGGCCATGTCCATTAGTTGTTTTGCTCATGCCTGGTCAACCCCAAGCCACCTGATGTGGCTATTGGGCATGGCCAACTTTGCCCAGGTCATAAACAAAAGCCATTCCCCAGGCACGCCCCAAGTAATTAAATTCTGTGGCTGTTCTTCCAACTCCAATGGCTGGTGGCCATAACGACTGGCCCAGGGGAGGGTGGAAAGCCACGACCTGGGCACTCTCAAACCAGCTTATGTGGTCCATTGGAAAGACTGGCAGCCATTCCTAGGGCTGCACAGCGCCACCTGAAGTGACCAATGGGCATGGCCCAGGGCCCTCACTATCAGCCACTTCGTCTCAGGAGCAACTCCAAGCCAAATGCTATGCTGAGTCGACATGTCTTGTGGCTACTCCTACTGGCCATGGTAGTCCACTGGTCATCATTAAGGCATAGTCAATGGGCACAAGCCAGGTTTGCAGGTTCAAGCCAGCTGGACTCTAAAGACCTAGCTCAAGACCTGTGGTCGAAGTAGGTGGATTGACAGCTTCATCAAAAAAACTGACCTTTTTTCATTTTGGGACAATCCTCCCATTTGTGGTTGTAATGAAGGGACACTCTGGAGTCAGCAGTAAGTCCTTACGAAATTCCTTTATTAGGTACAGGTTACAAGAGTACTGGAACAGTACAGGTATACATCAGGGTTAAGAGGTACAGGACAGGAGCCCACAGGCTGCCACCAGCCAGGATCTCAGCTCCATCATAATCACACCATCCACAGCACACCAGAATCTCTTGAACAACTTTCACAACCAACATAAAAAAACAGAGCTCTTAATACACAAGGCAGCCACCCTAGAGCACCAGGCCTGTCACGCCTGAGCAAAATCCACCCAACCTTGGGCCACAAAACGTAACCAACCCTATACAATCACAGGAATCTGCACTGCTTCCACCTGGACTGCCACCCCAAGTCTCAAGCCTGCCACACTCGAGCACCAACCACAAACATCAGAGACACAACTCTGACAACTGGCCATACCACACAAACTCAAAACACATACTACTGCCTAAAAGGGTCAAAACAACAAGCAAGGATGTACAACCTGCAGAAAAGAGCCTTTCACAACACACCAAACATCTCATTCAAACCAGACTCATACTACACGCACCATCCCCTCTCCCTCCTTCCTAAACAAAGATGAAATATTGAGGGATTAACCAAGAAAACACCTACACTCAGTGGGTGAGATGTAACGTCCGAGCAGGACCAGACAACCAGAAGTAACTGAACCATCTTCCCCATCCTAAACTCCTGGCCACGAAGTTTAGAATCACACAAATGCAACCTAACTGCAGATCAAGGGCTCACCGAGCACACATGCCTAGACCGAACTCCTCAGATCTGAATACAGCATAAACCTTCAATATGTCCTCTCCTCTTGAGAAGGGCCCGAACAACACCTGCCGAGTCTACAAATTCACTAACCGTAATATTTCCTGTAACATCGGGGCAACGTGCTGATTCCAAAAAGCTGCAAGGAGAACGGAAAGAAAATCACATCTTATAACACTGGCTTAACATAGTGAAAATAAACCATTCATCTGAAAGTTACCATGAATAATATGATATATGATATGGCATTTATAATACGCCTATACACAAGTGTTTCAAGGCGCAACAAGGCAAGGGAAGGGGAACAGAGGGAAGACAGACAACGATTTTACTAGGCCAGGTGTCATTCAGATCGCGCAAGGGAAGGGGGAAAAGGAAAGTGTGGGGGTTAAGGGGGAGGGTAAAGTGCAGTACATGGGATAATAAATAACAAGATAAATGAAAGAACGGCCAGCTGGTGGCAAGTGCAGTGTGAGTGCAGACATAAGTGCTGGTTGGGGGACTTTAGGGATACAGAAAACAGTCCCCAGGTGCAGGGGTTGCCAGGGAGCCAGTTCAGGCGTGCAACTGGCAGAGCTAGGCCCGAGATCAGATAGGTGGCCAGGTAACCTTGCAGTATCAGCAGGACTTCAGCAGGGGAGAGGGGTAGAGAAATCAGAAGCAAATAGAAAGGTTTTAAGGTGCTTCCGGAACTGAAGATGGTTCTCCTCAAGTTTCAGGGAGGCAGGGAGGCTGTTCCAGAGGGAGGCCCCAGCAGAAGAGAGAGATCTACCACCAACTCATTGCTTGGAGAAGCGACTGACCCTGAGGGAGTTGGAGGCGGATGAGTGAAGAGCTTGAGAGGGACGATATTTAGGAGGAAAGAGTTGAAGGTATTGAGGCCAGAGGCCACAGAAGGCCTTGTGGACGTTGCAGAGGGTTTTGAACTTAATCCTCACAGCCACTGGGAGCCTGTGCAGAGATTTAAGTCCTGGAGAGATACGATCCCTGGGCTTGAGGCCAAGGACAAGTCTCACAGTCCTGTTCTGGATGGGTTGCAGAGGGCGTAGAGTAGAAGCAGGAAGATTTAGAAAGAGACTGTTGCAATAGTCCAACCTAGAGAGAACCAGAGCTCTGGAGACAGTGAGCTTCTGGGAGAAGAGGAGGAAGGGTAGAATACCTCTGAGGAGGTGCAGCTGGTAGTGTGACTTCTTAGAGATGTCAGAGATTTGAGGAGAGAAAGAGAGTGTGGAATGGAAGATGACCCCGAGGTATGTAGCCTTGCAGGTGGGAGCAGGAAGAGGGCCAAGAGAGGCCAGCCAGAGAGCTACAGGAAAGGAGGGAGTGGGTGTGCCAATGAGGAGAATCTCAGTCTTACTGACATTAAGGCAGAGGTCATTGGCGGCACACCACTCCTGGATAGCAGGCAGACAGTTAGAAATGAAGGATGGAGAAGAGGTGGCCAAAGGTACCCTGAAGAGGAGCTGAGTGTCATCCGCATAGCACTGAAAGTTGGGGCAGAGAGTTGCAACGCGGTGGGCAAGGAGTGCCAGGTATTGGTTGAACAGCCAGGGAGAGAGGTCGGACCCCTCGGGGACACCACAGGTAGAGAAAAAGATAGCAGAGAGGAAGGACCTAAGTTGGACCTGGGAGGGTCGGTCAGACAGGAAGGAAGTCAGCCACACTAGGGCCTGACCGGTGATACCTAGGTTATCACGGAGACAATTATGCAGGATGGTGTCAAAGGCAGAAGAGAGATCAAGCAAGATGAGGACACAGGGGATTTTAGAGTCAAGGTTGGAGAGCAGGTCTTCACAGATGTTGAGGAGAGCAGTTTCTGTGCTTCTGGAAGCTCTGAAGACAGACTGATCATCGTGGAGACAACCAACAGAATCAGTGTGGAGATTAAGCTGGGAGATGGCCAGTCTCTCCAGGAGCTTGCCAAGGAAGGGAGTGATGGAGATTGGGCGATAGTTAGCCAGGCAGGAGGGATCGGCAGAGGGTTTCGTAAGAAGAGGTTGCAAAAGGGAGTGCTTCAGGGGGGATGGGAAGACTCCAGTGGTGAATGAGTGGTTGCAGAAGTCAGCCAGGGCAGGAGCCAGGGTGTCAATGTGATCCTTGATGGTTTTGGAGAAACAGGGTTGAACCTGTTTTGACGAGACTTTCATAGATTTCTACAAAAAATATTGCTTACAATATCTTTAGCCTAAGCTCTTTGAACAACCTAAATGTATTGGAATGTGATTACCAATGAATGCTGTTTTCTATTCTAACCAAGCTGTAACAACAGTGTTCAATTTGAAAACACAGCATATGCCTTTTATAGCTGTCTATTTACCATATGTATATTACATGGCCACGGTAGTGTAGTTATGGTTAAGTTGCTGTTTCCATAGGAAGAGCAATTTTTGGGCGGCTTATAACTTCGCTCCCCCTGGACGAATCCTCACCAAACTTTGCAAAAAAAGTATATGGCCCACTCTTTTGCAAAGTTTGGTGAGGATTCGGCCAGGGGGGGAAAAGTTATAGGTCCCAAAACTTTTATTTTTCCCATAGACTGAATGGGAAAAAAAATTTGCTCGCGCCTACAGCCCAAACCGCTGGACAGATTTTCACCAAATTTGGACCAGGAGCAGCGGCTTGGTCCCGAAAGTGTGCTTTTGCAAATTTGGTGAAAATCCGTCCAGTCGTTTTTTTTTAAAATGACCAAAAAGGAGGTAAAAAAAAATTAGTGTTATCTGTGTTCGCTTCGCGGACACACTTCCCTGTTCGCTCCACGGACAGGACAGGGATTGGGCAAGCGGGTTGCGTGATGTCCGCGGACATCTGA
This sequence comes from Ambystoma mexicanum, assembly GCF_040938575.1. Classification (NCBI taxonomy): domain Eukaryota; kingdom Metazoa; phylum Chordata; class Amphibia; order Caudata; family Ambystomatidae; genus Ambystoma; species Ambystoma mexicanum. The sequence continues at coordinate 669,763,780 of NC_090930.1, read as the reverse complement.
CGTGCTCTCTCATTGAATGCGGTGAAAGCGTGCAGTGTGTCGTGGCTTCAGAGACGCCCGCCATCTTTCTTTCTCGCCTGAGAGGCTTTAGGCTTTGTCAGGTCAGCAGGAGCGGGATCTGCCGCCTGTACAGTAAGTCCCCCACACCCGCTCATGCCCGTGTCTGTCTCCTGTTCCCCCCACCTCCCGCTCATGCCCCGTGTCTGCCCAATTCCTCCAGCCCCCGCTCACGCCATCGGCACACAGTGGCCAGCGGAGGGCCGAGGAACGGAATATGCCGCCTGCACACAAACTCTTGTCTGTGTTTTTGTCTGTCTCCCCTCTTCCCCCACCCCCCGCTCATGCCCCGTGTGTCTCTCCCCTTCCCCTCCACCCCCCGCTCATGCCTCGTGTGTCTCTCCCCTCCCCTCCACCCCCGCTCATGCCCCGTGTGTCACTCCCCTCCCCCACCCCCCGCTTATGCCCCGTGTGTCTCTCCCCTCCCCCCACCCCCAGCTCATTCCCCGTGTGTCTCTCCCCTCCCCCCACCCCCCACTCATGCCCCGTGTGTCTCTCCCCCGCCCCGCCACCCCCGCTCATGCCCTGTGTGTCTCTCCCCCTCCCCCCACCCCCCGCTCATGCCCCGTGTGTCTCTCAGCTCCTCCCCACCCCCCGCTTATGCCCGGTGTGTCTCTCGCCTCCCCGCACCCCCGCTCATGCCCCGTGTGTCTCTCCCCTCCCCCCCACCCCCCGCTCATGCCCCGTGTGTCTCTCCCCCTTCCCCCCCACCCCCCGCTCACGCCCTGTGTGTCTCTCAAACTCCCCCCCACCCCCCGCTCATGCCCCGTGTGTCTCTCCCCTTCCCCCCACCCCCGCTCATGCCCTGTGTCTCCTCTGTTCCCCCCACCCCCGCTCATGTCCTGTGTCTCCCTCCTTTCCCACCCCACCCCCTGCTCATCCCCCGTGTGTGCCCTGTTCCCCCCCACCCTCCCTCATGCCCCGTGTGTGCCCTGTTTCCCCCCACCCCCCCGCTCATGCCCTGTGTCTCCCCTGTTCCCCCCACCCCCCACTGATGCTCCGTGTGTTCCTCCCGTTCCCCCCACCCCCCGCTCATGCCCCGTGTGTGCCCTGTTCCCCCCACCCCCCGCTCATGCCCTGTGTCTCCCTTGTGTTCCCCCCACCCCCCGCTCATGCCCCGTGTCTCCCTCCTTTCAACCCCACCCCCGCTCATGCCCCATATCTCCCATCTTTCCCCCACTCCCCGCTCATGCCCCGTGTCTCCCTCCTTTCCCCCCCACCCCGCTCATGCCCCATATCTCCCATCTTTCCCCCACTCCCCGCACATGCCCCGTGTCTTCCTTCTCCCCCCCACCCCTCGCTCATGCCCCATGTCTCCCTTCATTCCCCCCCACCCCCGCTCATGCCCCGTGTCTCCCATCTTCCCCCCACCCCCGCTCATGCCCCATGTCTTCCTTCTTCTCCCCCACCCCCGCTCATGCCCCATGTCTCCCTTCTTAACCCCCACCCCCCGTACATGCCCCATGTCTCCCTTCTTCCCCCCACCCCCCGCTCATGCCCGTGTCTCCCTTCTTTCCCCCCACCCCCCGCTCATGCCCCATGTCTCCCTTCTTCCCCCACCCCTTGCTCATGCCCCGTGTCTCCCTTCTCCCCCCCACCCCCCGCTCATGCTCCGTGTCTCCCCTGTTCCTCCAGCCTCGCTCACGCCATCGGCACACGGTGGCCAGCGGAGGGGCCAAGGAGCGGGATCTGCCGCCTGCACACGAACTCATGTCTGTGTTTTTGTCTGTATCCTCTGTCCCCCCCACCCCCTGCTCATGCCCCGTGTGTCTCTCCCCTTCCCCCCACCCCCTGCTCATGCCCCGTGTGTCTCTCCCCTCCCCCACCCCCCGCTTATGCCCCGTGTGTCTCTCCCCTCCCCCCACCCCCAGCTCATGCCCCGTGTGTCTCTCCCCTCCCCCCACCCCCCACTCATGCCCCGTGTCTCTCCCCCGCCCCGCCACCCCCGCTCATGCCCTGTGTGTCTCTCCCCCTCCCCCTACCCCCCGCTCATGCCCTGTGTGTCTCTCACCTCCACCCCACCCCCCGCTTATGCCCCGTGTGTCTCTCCCCTCCCCACACCCCCCGCTCATGCCCCGTGTGTCTCGCCCCTCTCCCCACCCCCGCTCATGCCCCGTGTGTCTCTCCCCCTCCCCCCCACCCCCCGCTCACGCCCTGTGTGTCTCTCCCCCTCCCCCCACCCCCCGCTCATGCCCCGTGTGTCTCTCCCCTTCCCCCCCACCCCCGCTCATGCCCTGTGTCTCCTCTGTTCCCCCCACCCCCGCTCATGTCCCGTGTCTCCCTCCTTTCCCACCCCCACCCCCTGCTCATCCCCCGTGTGTGCCCTTTTCCCCCCCACCCCCCCATGCCCTGTGTGTGCCCTGTTTCCCCCCACCCCCCGCTCATGCCCTGTGTTTCCCCTGTTCCCCCCACCCCCCGCTGATGCTCCGTGTGTTCCTCCCGTTCCCCCCACCCCCCGCTCATTCCCCGTGTGTGCCCTGTTCCCCCACCCCCCGCTCATGCCCCATATCTCCCATCTTTCCCCCACTCCCCACTCATGCCCCGTGTCTCCCTCCTTTCCCCCCACCCCCGCTCATGCCCCATATCTCCCATCTTTCCCCCACTCCCCGCACATGCCCCGTGTCTTCCTTCTCCCCCCCTCCCCCCGCTCATGCCCCGTGTCTCCCATCTTCCCCCCACCCCCGCTCATGCCCCATGTCTTCCTTCTCCTCCCCCACCCCCGCTCATGCCCCATGTCTCCCTTCTTAAGCCCCACCCCCGTACATGCCCCATGTCTCCCTTCTTCCCCCCCACCCCGCGCTCATGCCCCGTGTCTCCCTTCTTTCCCCCCACCCCCCGCTCATGCCCCGTGTGTCTCTCCCCTTCCCCCCACCCCCCGCTCATGCCCCGTGTGTCTCTCCCCTTCCCCCCACCCCCTGCTCATGCCCCGTGTGTATCTCCCCTTCCCCTCACCCTCCGCTAATGCCCCGTGTGTCTCTCCCCTTCCCCCCACCCCCGCTCATGCCCTGTGTTTCTCTCCCCTTCCCCCCACCCCGCGCTCATGCCCCGTGTGTCTCTCCCCTCCCCCCCACCCCCCACTCATGCCCCGTGTGTCTCTACCCTCCCCCCACCCCCTCCTCATGCCCCGTGTGTCTCCCCCCACCCCCGTTCATGCCCTGTGTGTCTCTCCCCCTCCCCCCACCCCCCGCTCATGCCCCGTGTGTCTCTCCCCTTCCCCCCCACCCCCGCTCATGCCCTGTGTCTATTCTGTTCCCCCCACCCCGCTCATGCCCTGTGTCTCCCTCCTTCCCCCCCACCCCCTGCTCATGTTCCGTGTCTCCCTCCTTTCCCACCCCCACCCCCCGCTCATACACCGAGTGTGCCCTGTTCCCCCCCACCCCCCTTCTTGCCCCGTGTGTGCCCTGTTTCCCCCCACCCCCCCGCTCATGCCCTGTGTCTCCCCTGTTACCCCCACCCCCCACTGATGCTCCATGTGTTCCTCCCATTCCCCCCACCCCCTGTTCATGCCCCGTGTGTGCCCTGTTCCCCCCCACCCCCTGCTCATGCCCCGTGTGTGCCCAGTTCCCCCCCACGCTCATGCCCCGTGTTTCCCTTCTTCCCCCCCACCCCACGCTCATGCCCAGTGTCTTCCTTCCCCCCCACCCCCGCTCATGCCCCGTGTCTCCCTTCTTCCCCCCACCGCCGTTCATGCCCCGTATCTCCCTTTTTTCCGCCCCACCCCCCGCTCATGCACCGTGCCTCCCTTCTTCCCCCAACCCCTGCTCATGCCCTGTGTCTCCCTTCTCCCCCCACCCCCCGCTCATGCCCCGTGTCTCCCTTCTTTCCACCCCCACCCCCCGCTCATGCCCCGTGTCTTCCTTCTCCCCCCACCCCCCGCTCATGCCCCGTGTCCCCTTCCCCCCTCCACCCCCGCTCATGCCCCGTGTCTCCCTTATTCCTCGCCCGCCCCCGCTCATGCCCTGTGTCTGCCCTGTTCCCCCCGCCCCCTCTCATGCCCCGTATCTCCCTCCTGTACCCCCACACCCCCCGCTCATGCCCCGTGTCTCCCTCCTGTACCCCCCACCCCCCGCTTATGCCCCGTGTCTTCCTTTCCCCCCCACTCCCTGCTCATGCCCCGTGTCTCCCTTCTTTCCCCCCCACCCCCCGCTCAAGCCCCGTGTCAGCACTGTTGGAACAGGTCAGACACGGGGCATGAGCGGGGGTGGGGGCCCCACTTTGCCCTACACCCGCTCATGCCCCGTGTCTCTCCTGTTCACCCCCACCCCCGCTCATGCTCCGTGTCTGTCACCCTCCTTTTCCCCCGCTCATGCCCCGTGTCTCCCTTCTTTCCCGCTCATGCCCCGTGTCTCCCTTCTTTCCACCCCCCACCCCCTGCTCATGCCCCGTGTCTCCCTTCTTTCCCCCCACCCCCTGCTCATGTCCCGTGTCTCCCTTCTTTCCACCCCCCGCTCATGCCCCGTGTCTCCCCTCTTCCCCCCCACCCCCGCTCATGCCCCGTGTCTCCCTTCTTCCCCCCACCCCCCGCTGATGCCCCGTGTCTCCCTTCTCCACCCCACCCCCCGCTCATGCCCTGTGTCTCCCTTCTTTCCCTCCACCCCCCGCTCATGCCCTGTGTCTTCCTTTTCCCCACCCCCTGCTCATGCCCCATGTCTCCCTCGTGTTACCCCCCACCCCCGCTCATGCCCTGTGTCTCCCTCGTGTTACCCCCACTCATGCCCCATGTCTCTCTCCTGGTCTTCCCGACCCCCCGCCGATGCCCTGTTGTGTTCTCTTTATACACCCCGCCTTCCCTTTCTTTCGATGGTGTCCATCTTGGTAAAACATTTTCCTTCCTACACCGGGACGCCTGCCTGCGGCGTCCCGTTTGGGAAGAAAAATCTTTTTTTACCACCCCGAGTTCCCACTTTGGGAACCTAGTATGCTAGTGGTCTTCCTCCATTGAAAAGGACGTTATGGTTAAGTTGCACTAATAAAAACCTATGAAATTCAGTAAAAAAACTTTGTTAAAGGGACGTTATTGTTAAGTTGCGCTACTAAAAACCTATGAAATTCAGTAAAAAAACGTTGTTAAAGGGACGTTATGGTTAAGTTGCGCTACTAACAACCTATGAAATTCAGTAAAAAAACTTTGTTAAAGGGACGTTATGGTTAAGTTGCGCTACTAAAAACCTATGAAATTCAGTAAAAAAACGTTGTTAAAGGGACGTTATGGTTAAGTTGCGCGACTAAAAACCTATGAAATTCTGTAAAAAAACTTTGTTAAAGGGACGTTATGGTTAAGTTGCGCTACTAAAAACCTATGAAATTCAGTAAAAAAACGTTGTTAAAGGGACGTTATGGTTAAGTTGCGCTACTAAAAACCTATGAAATTCAGTAAAAAAACTTTGTTAAAGGGACGTTATGGTTCCAAGTAAAACCGAAAACCCCTTGAAATTCGCCAGTTATGGTAAGCTAAGCAACCACAACTCGCACCACCACCGTGCACTGCTAAGACTAACACCCACGACATCAAAGATGACATCACAAATGTCATTCATGACATCACTGATGACATCACATGTCTGGCTCACTCTTTTTTCTTTTGCTGACATATCTAGGCCACATGGTTTTCTTCAGTAACAGTCAGAAACTAAAAATTGTATTTTATTTGTAGACGTATCCTACAAGTAGGTTCTTATAGTAATTCCCTTAGAGTCCAGTCACATCATATGAAACATATACATACGGGAAGACACAAGCTTTAAAGACAGCAATCCTTTTTGTGCATAAAGATAAACAATAGACTTATCAGCACTTTCTGATAGTTCTGTTATTTTTTTATGGCTGTACTTTCCCTGTATATGGTCATATTTGTATACATTGTGCTCACACTACTTTCCTTAGGGTCCAATCACATCAAGTGATACATATACATAGGGTAAATAGCAGCTTTGAAACAGAGCAATCATTTATTTGCATGAAAATAATCAGTTAGGTTATGAATTGTTTGTGCTACTACTTGTGCTTTTTTGCTAACTTCACTTTCCCTGTATATACCCATATTGGTATGTGTTCTTGTCTCTTTGTGTTTTGTCTATAGTAATACAATTATGTAATACATGGGTTTTATTAGCTACTTATTACATATTTCACAGTACACAAAAATCTATTAAGAAAACGATTATCATTTCATTATTCAACATATTAACATTACGAATATTATACCTTCATCTTGTACGCTGCACATAATGCTATGTTTCTGCATGAGTAGCTTAGTATACTAGATAGAACCCCATAATAGAATGCTATTTATATCAATGCATCGTTCAATGCACTAATTAGGGTATGATATTTATTGCAATGATCCTTGACACTTTTTTCGCAACATTATAATAAGAATCCCTTGTACACATATTTCATGAAAAGTACATACACATGTGATGTCATCAATGACATTTGTGATGTCATCTTTGATGTCGTGGGTGTTAGTCTTAGCAGTGCACGGTGGTGGCGCGAGTTATGGTTGCTTAGCTTACCATAACTGGCGGATTTCAAGGGTTTTTCGGTTTTACTTGGAACCATAACGTCCCTTTAACAAAATGTTTTCACTGAATATATGTACACATATAAATATATATATATATATTTCAATGTAACCAACCATCTAGCTTTTGATTTTCACTTGCTATCTAGCACAATGAAACTATACATTCACAAAGTCTGGATGAAATGTCATCCTGGGTGGATCCTATTTGACTCCCTCTTAGCTGGGGGAAGAGGGAGGAGGTCATAGTAAAACCAAGAATACATGCCTCCTCTGCCTCCTCATCCATGAATTCTAGAAAACGTGTAAAGTTTTCTTATCCGGTTAAATGCGTAGGTGTTATATTTGACAAAGATCCAGGCCATTCACAAAGGATGCAGTTTCAATATCAGGTGGATGCATGTGTTAGTGACTAGTCACGCGAACTATTCCAATACATTACTGGACAGTGGGGAGCAGGAAGTACTTTAATGAAAAGTATTAGGAGACTACCGAATAGAAATGTCATTTTACAATTATCTCCTTCATCTCCAAATGCCTCCATGGGCTGCTTCTGCCTACCTTACATAGTACCTAAATGATATATTGCAGGAGCGAACCTTTGGTCTATGGAGGATCACAGACCTTTCATCTCTAAGATTCACTTTTAGAGTAGATAAAAGATTTCATTTTTGGGACTCAGGCTTTGGACTAAATTGCCAATCTCTATTCATGACAACACATGTTTTTCTATTTAAGGACCTTGTCAAAGGATTAACTCTTCAGGTCGGTACTAGTTATTGGTTTCAGCAGGATAAAGATCAGCGAGAAGTGGCAATTGATGTCACATAGGCGAAATCTGAATGCTCCAGTTCACTTACCCACTGAGCGAGAAAAATTAAATCAATACAGGAAGACCTCCTTCTTTTGCACGGTCCACCCCGATGGATGACCCCATTGGATGACATCCTGCCCAAACCTCAACCCCTTGACATGTTTTGCAGCACGCTTTGGCCTGCCCCTTCCTCTGCCGGAGTCACAGTTTTGCCCCTTCCTCTGCCGGAGTCACAGTTTTGCCACTTGTTTTGGTACACTTCTACCACTGCATATATTAAAAATGCTGGCACTTTTCTATATCCTGCGTTTTTCTCAAAAATGAAAAAACTGCTTTATCTTTACGTTTTCCTGATGGTTCCCCTGCGCATTCTGCTTTCTAAGCCTCCAGCTGTCTGCATCAGCCCCCTGCAAGCCTGCTGGCTGACTGATTCTCCTAATAATCTCCCTCATCTCCTGGCTCTTTCATATTCCTCGCAGCGCTGTTCAGAATCAATGTTTGGATCAGTTTCAAGGAATAACTAAACAGTAACTAAGTTTTCATTTATATGATTAATACTTCGGAACTCTGGCAGAGGTGAGAGTGGAAACCTACAATATAGGTACATGTTTCTTGAATTGAAGCTAGAACCTGAGTTCACAAAACTGGTGAATGTCCTACAAAAGAGGATATCACCACTTTTTCTTAAAAATCGTTACCTTAACATTTTGAATCATTTTGGAAAACTCCTCACTCACATCAGTCCCGGCAACTTGCCAGCCATTCTGTGTATGGGTAATATCATGATTTCAGACTTATTTTGTCTACATAAACAGCAAAATGAATACATGCATATTTCATCATTCGTATAGCTGCCGTGCAATCTACATCATGTTAACCTTAGCAGCTGGCAACAACCCATGCATTCTGCCTGCTAAGATAGAAATGTGCTGCTCCCAGCCCTGGTTAACTAAACAAGTCCTCTGAGTAGTGTGTGCATGACTCTGTATGTCCGCTTTCAAACTTTTGGTTCTGTAAACATGTATACTTAACAAACGATCACAATTTCCCTATAATTGTGTGTTTCCCTGAATACAACATGTGCCTTTGTTTTGCAACATTGTATACAGTTCATGTGAACCTTTTTGATTTGCATTCAAGGTACGTTTCTACTGGCAAGCTATTATTCTCGTGTCTGGATTCGGGTTTTGCTTTTCACACGACTTGTTTGTGGCGGTAAATGCCCATACCTTGCACAATGTCATGGAATTCTTGATAGCCTGGGATGACAGGGTCCCATGAGGCCTAATGTGACAAAAGCATTGCTGATCTGCAGGAGAACAGAAATGAGTAGCGTCTAAAGGAACTACTCAGTGCAGGGATGAGCAGTATATTAACTACCTTTCCAGTCCCTTTCTACTACCAAACAAGCAGTATCCCAATTATAAAGGTGAAACATGCACAGCCTGACAGACATCTCTCCATGACCTCTTCTGGTAATGTGGGAAATGGGCATGCTACACTCTTCTTCGGGGGTGTGAGATCATACAGTAGCAACACAAACAACAATATGTTCTATACTAATAGATTAAATAAAAACTAACACCGCACACAACGAATGAAAACCCTACTGGCCTATCCCTGCAAAGGAAACACAGAGAAAGCAGACTTTAGAATAAAGGAGCACTCTGGGTTAATAGGCAGACTTTCAGCAGCCAAGGTCATTGTTCAAGGATATGTCTTTAAAAGGCAAAGAAAGGGGCTTGAAGGTCACTACGGTCCGTTATGCTGGTCAGTGGCAGCGGCCACTTTATTCACCTAATGGTCTTGTGTAGGGGCTTAACAGCATTGAGCCAAGCTTTTCTACATCGAGCTGGGAATCTGAGCACTTTCAACACCAGACCGGTGTCGAGCCAGGATGTAGGGACTCAAGTCCTATGAAGCAGTACTGTTTGGTAGCAGTGACAGTTTGCAGGTCGAAGATGCTGGGGGACAGCAGGCAATGTCAGGTCACTGTGCTGGAAGAGTCGGTTGCATCGGGGGCAGAGAAGCAGAGACAGATATTTAGTGGTGAGCAGGTACAGCTGGCTGAATACAGTGCTGGATATTGCAGCAGCAATGGCTTAGTGCTCAAAGAAGCTACTGACCAAGTGGCGGAGAGGAGTTGGGGATGCTAGAAGACTACTAGTATCAGATTCACAAGCAGCAGAGCTTCAGTGTCAATAGAAACTCATTTATGCAGAGGCAATCGAGCATCAAGTTTTGGAGATGGCTCTGGCAGTTCCATTGCAGCAGCTTCGATGGCATCGTAGGAGCCCAAACCAGCTTTGAAGTGGTTTGGGGATGACCTCCGCAGGGAGAAACAAGGGTCGCTTTCTTAGTTCTTCAGTTGCTGGGTGACCCTGCCTAAGGTCTCATGGGGAAGGCAAGTCCTTTTCTCTGCTTGACAGACACAAGGGTGTGTAGTGCGCACTTGCATGGTTCTGCAACTTCCAGAAGCCTTGTTCAGAGCAGTGTTGCTTAAAATATGCCCTTGTATAGGGAAGGGAGAAGAGCTTTCCTCTTCCTTGGAGTCTTCTGTTTTCACCTGTACAGTACAGGACTTTGGGATAGACTATAACCCCAACAGAGGTACAGAGCTCCATGTGAATCCTTCTTGTTTTGAAGTCCAAAGATGACTCCAGTAACGAAAGGGTTACCTATCACTATAAAGGCAAAGTACTACAGCAGATTGGCCTAATGCAAGCCTGTTGTAAAGGAGTTCAATCCAGGTTGCTGCAACAAGTGTCTGTTCCCTTCAGACATCATACCCAAAGTGATTTATCTGCAGGAAGTGGGTAGAGGCAGGAAGTGTAGAGAGATCTAGCAAAATCCAAGATAGCTGGACCCTTCTCCCAGCCTACATTACTTCTCTGGATTATTCTTTGTCCACCACTTTCCCATGACTGCTTACTTCAAAAGGACTCCAGTGATCAGCACTCTGGTGTGTTGGTGTAATGGTGTGAGAGTAGCTTTGTTATGTCAGGAATTTCTTTGAAGCACTGGAGAGGGTTCCTGTGCCTTATAGGAAGGTGTTGCCTTTCTCAGGGTACCTTCCTGGGGCAGGTTCCCACATGGCTGCTCTGGAGACATTCAGGCTAGAAGGCTAATGAACACCAGCCCTGTAATGGAGCATTGCTCACCAAGCTGACACTAATATAACATCCAAATGCTATGGCTGTATAATTGTGTTACCCAGTGGCCACCATGTCATAACCAGGCATGACTTATATTTCCAGTTTAATTTGCCACCAGGATGACTATGGTAGACAAGTATTATGCTTTGAATCAGACGTGCAGATGATGAAAAATCACACACACACACCCAGACTGGACATTTTGGGAAAGATCTGTTAAAAAATGAAAAGGTTATTAAGAAAGTTAAAAAAACGATGTTTCAGCCTACTCCCCATTCATTTTTCCATAGAGAAAAAATTGAAATGTCTGCACAGCGCACAGCAAAAAACGTTGGATGGAATTGGACCAGTTACGAAAAAACTTGGGCATGAAGCATTGACTGGATTTCTGGGAGGAGTCTGGGTTATTGCATTCAGTAGTTTTAAACTATTTGACGGAGAAGGGGGTGCCCCCTCCTCCCAAAATTATAGCTTTATCTCCCATGGTACTTTGCAGGAGAGAGGCTTTTCAGGAATTAAAACTCTCATTTTGTTTTTGTTCGATGCAGGCAGTAACCATGGTTATTAGGAGAATAACCACGGCTAGCTAAAAATGAAAAGGGAAAAAAATTACATTTGGAGAGGGAAAAAGAATGAAACTGCATCAGGCTAGAGGTGGGGAGGGGGAAAGAGGGCGCCGTGTTAAATTGGGGTATTGGAGGGATGCTGTGTGACCAAGTTCAGAGCTCGAACATTTTTGCAAAACCATGGCTATTCAGCAGGATAATAACTTCCTGATTCGGTTTCCGTAGACACCTCTGGACCAATCAGAGAGCCACGTGGTGTTTGCAGACATCAAATGTACACGCTGATTGGTTGTTGAAAAGCATGAGCTGTGTCATACTTTTTAAACAGTCTCATGTTGAATCCGTGCACCACAGCCTTTGTCTGCATACATAAAAAACTCTGGAAATGGATTGTGTGTTATTTTGTGGCTCATAGAGTGTCTGGAATGGTGGGGTAGTAGAAAAAAGTTAATATGGAGCTTTTTATAAAGGTGAAAAAGTCTGTGTAGGTTTACAGTCAATTGTAATGTCCGCTGACAGATTCCGAGCTGCGTACACAAACATTTGTCCATGGACTTGGACATGTGTCCGCGGATACTATTGGGATTGCGAGGGGTTCTGGGTGAGTCATGTTATTTGAAGGTATATTGTGCATATTTATAGTATGGTTCAATTCTATTGTTGTGGTGGCCATGCCCCCAAGAATCTGGACACTGGCCATGGTAATATATACATAGTTAGCTACTGTAGGGGGAGTGTAAAGTATTTGTAACATGGTAGAACGATATCACTGAAGTGAATATGGAATTTATAATCCTACCACTATTGTGGACGCTGCGTGTGGTTACAATATTTTGTCCTTAGTGATTTTTGCTACGGTAGTATCTTTATAATAGGGATGGATGCGTGCTTGAATATTATATGAAGGCTGTAATGTAGAATTGTAGACACTGGTGAAACGTATAAAACTTTGTCCTTAGTAATTATGTCTATAATAATAAGCAGAGAGTAATTAATACTGGGTGTGGATAGTTAGTTGAATATGGTAAGAAGGTTGCAATCTGTGGTTCTTTCTCTGTGAAGAAAAAAAGTATAATTTATTAAACAAGACACTTGAAAACGTTTAATTACATACATTTGTACATATGATTAACTTTTTTTGACCCTCATAAAGAGCACATTGTATGTACTATATTTGGTACAACATTTGTGCATGGTACACTTTTGTTGTAATAGCATGAAGTAATCATTGGGTCGTTGGGGGAAAAAAATCCATGATAGATAACAAAATAACCTACTGTATTTACATACAGTTTGTGGCATTTACATGGTTTTAATGTATATACTTGTTACAGAATACATCTGTGTGGTACTATGGATATATTATATAAGTGTTATAGCATGTTTGAAGTGTATTGTAATGAAGGGTATGGTTAAAGAAGTTAGATACGCGTTGGCCCATTCTAACTCTATTGGATTTTACAAGTGCTGTTGCAGTGCTATGTATGTATTATTTAAGTATAATTGGGATGGCATAGTTGAAGCGTATTATAATGAACGGTATGCTTAAGCTAGTAGTTAGAGTAGTTAGATACCCACTGGCATATTCTAACTGTGTATTGTATTATACTTTAGTCAGTACATTGTGGTTGCAATAATATTAGGTAGGCATTTGTTAGATTAGCTGATAACCTATGTTTTGGAGTAATCGAAGTGTCGCTACATTCAAACCAACCACTATTTTTGGACATATGCAGTATAGTGGCCTGATGTGGTTGTGGCACCAGTTTGGTAGATTATGCATATTGTTGTGAAGGTGTTTCTTGCCAAGAGATACTTTGTCATGTGTAAAGCTAGTGAGCTTACAGTTATTTTGGTACCATCTGCATTGTACATTAGAAACATTAGTTTGACATATTGGCTATGTGAGTTTATTTGTATGCTGGAATGATTATCTGAATTGCAGAAAGGGCATGATATGCCATGATTTGCATTCTGTAGAAGCTGGTGAAATGGAATGCATTCACAATTTGGTATGGATACATATAGAAATCGTACATTAGGGATGTGCTCTTGTGAAACATGGTTGCAGAGAGTGCTTTTATGTTTCCACGTATCTGTGTGATTTGGCCGTGGCATAATTGTAAGCTGCGGAACTGACCATAGTCAATTTTCACCAATGTTGCTGCAGTCAAAATCCACACTACTATGCCCACCCCCACACCCAAAGACCACTCCCTACTTACCTTTCGCATGTCTCCTTTTTTTCTGACTCTGCAGTGGTAGTCCCGTCCCTCTTCCATGGGTTAGATCCAATGCCACAGGGTCTGCTTTTCTCCTTTTTTGGTTCCCGTACCCTGCCTCCAATCCTCAGGAAGCTGGGGCACACCCCCCACCTACCCCTAAAGCCCATCAATACCAAACATGGGGAGCAGGGGACAACCCCACAGCTCCCGCTCCCCATATTCGGTAGTGGTCACCCAATTTTATTGATTTTAATTGATCAAATGATAATGGCCAGATTTGGCCAGATGTACCATTTGATCAATTAAAATCAATCAAATTGGGAAATACCTGTTTCCACATGTATGAAATCTGGAAGATTTCATTTACAGGGATGTTTTTGGTTTCCAGTACTTGTAGCAAGTACAATAGGAATTCTTAAGGATCTTTTTGTGTGTTTATGGTAAATGCTACCATTCCTGCACAGTAGTCCAATTCTTGCCTTATACCTGAGACACTGTATGTGCTGTCAGGATTATTTGTGGCATTTCTACGAAGGACGGGCATTTACAAACACAACTAGCCTGAGCTGTTTAAGTAAATGTTTAAGTAAATGTTGTGAATTGGTAGCAATTGGAAGAGAAGAATGATAGTTACATTTGCATAGCAATGTATTCCAGTTTTGTTGCTGAACTTAAATGGACCATAAATTTCTATCTGTGCATCGTTTAATGGGCCTGCAGATATTTTGGGAGAAGAGACATTTGTCTCTTTGTTTTCTGATGGACGTGCAGTTGAGTTTGTACTAGATAGTTTTGTGATTGTATTATTTGATGGAGAAGGAGTTGGTTGTTGTTTCTTTAGTGGTATTGTTGGGAGTTCTGTTATAGGTTCTGTTTGAATTCATTTTCTTTTTAAAGGTTTTCTATTTTGAGGTTCAGGACACATATCTAGATGGGGGTGTGCAGTGCACATGGCATGTTGTATTCAAGGATACAAGGAATATCAGCATTGACTTTGTTTGCATAAAAGTTAACTAGGAATAGACCATTGAGTGTACGGAGATGTGAAAGTGTTACATAACTCATACCTTCTTTAAAGACTGTGCTACCAATGTCAATCAATGCGTGATCAATGGTTAGTCCTTGCAATTTGTGAATAGTGACAGCATATGCAAGAGACAGAGAGAATTGTTCTCTGAGTACGTACTTCTCTTTGAAAAGAAGGAAACGTGCTATTGTATGGCCAATTTTCAAAGTGTATGTTGACAAACAGAATGTTGTCATGTGGATATGTTTGGAAGCCAAAAGCTGTTCTACGTCAAGTTTATGTCTTAGAATTACTCTGCAGTTTAGGCACAAAGTTAATATTTCTTCAATCCAGCTAGATTTTTCCAAGCTATTTAGTCATGCTGTTGCTTGTTGACACATAGGGAACGTCATGCCGTGCTAGTTTGTTTGTGGAGTTGAATTGCAGTATGGGTCATATTTCTTTTTTTAACAATGGGGGTCATTCCGAGGTTGGAAGTAAAGGAAAAACGATGCCGGTAAAGGATTACCGGCATCGCTTACTGCCCTGGGCTATTCAGACCTGCAAACCCGCTATTAGCGGCACCGTAAATAACGGTGCCTCTAATAGCGGCATGGGCACGGGCACGTGGGCCACCATACCGGCAATACCGGCATGCTGCAATTGGGAGGAAATCACAAGTCAGGCGGACAAGCAAATACCAGCATCATGAAGGCGCAAATAGAGCATACCGGCATGGCGGTAATACCGGCATCTCAAACCAACCATAAAATGCTATGTGCAGTGTTCCAAACTGCCACAGATGCACACAATCAGCACAGGTGGAGGCAATGGAGTCTGAGCCAGTTCAAAAGGAGCACACCCACACACCACACCCCTTCCCACACCAAGATGAATCCAATAGCAGTAGCAATACTGGAGCTGGAGGACATGCTTGCATTGCAACACCAGCAACAACAACAGCAACAGCAGGCACCACAGAGGAGATGCAGGAGGAGAAGGAGGGTGAGACAGGCCCAGCATGCCCCACCAGTGCAGCCAGCGGCAACACGCAGGCAGCCCCCAATCCCTTGCATCAGAGCCAGTCTTTTCAACCTAACCGCAGAGCAGATCCGCACCCTGTACTGTCTGGACCGGGACACCATCACCACCATCGTGGACATGATACAGGACAACTGTCAGCCTCATTGAAATATGCACCGCCATCCCCCCTCTACTGAAGGTGGTGTTGGTGCTCCACTTCCCTGCCACAGGCAGCTAACAGCACACAGTGGGGTACATGCATGGCATATCACAACCCTTATTGTCTCGCATTCTGAACCAAGTGCTAGATGCCTTCCTCAAGCACACAAGGGACTACATATCCCTACCATGGACACCCCAGGAGATTCCTGATACCAAAGTTGGCTTCCATGCACTGGAAGGCATGCCCAATTGTATAGGGACCCTCAACTACACCCACGTGGAGTTGTTGGTCCCATATGCCATGGAGGTGGTGTACTGCAACCGCAAGCAACACCACTCCATCAATGTGCAGATGGTATGTGACGCCAGCAAAATCATAACACATAGTTCTACCCGATATCCTGGATAAAATCATGACTCTATGGTCCTGCGAAACTGCAGGCTACCACGCTACATGGAGATGCATGCTGGACGACGTGCCTGGCTGCTTGGTAAGTTGCATGACAGGCATATGGCACTGAATCGGGGGGAGAGATGCGCACACCACCATGGTGTCAATGTTGATGTCACAGCATGATGTGCACATGACTAAACACTGTGCCCCAAAGCTTCCCAAACAGAACATGACATCCAAATCTCATAGGACAGAAGTAAGGTCGGCACCTATCACAACATGACAAACAGCAACCCCCCATCCCACTAAACCTGCACCACTCATCAGCAGACCTCACCTTCTGTAACACCATCCAGCAAAATGCAGTGGATATGCACTATGTGGTTGCCTCCAGCAAATCACCACACAGGACAAGCATCCATGGAAGGCATTGAACCAAACCATCAAGGGAATCCATTGTCTGTCACAGGGCTGCCACAACCACAGGAATGCAGCATGTCACCATGGCAAAAATCAGCGCTGAATGCCTAACATTGCAGAATCTACTGCCAACGCTCCAAGTCAGCAATTCCTACAGGAGACAAATTAGACACAAACACAGCTGTATGCGTACACAATCCATGTGCAACAAAACGGCAATGCACACGGTGCATCATCTTGAAGAAGCAACCCACACCATTAGTCCATGGCACAGGACACAATGAGGGCCTGAAAATAGCGAACATACAACCAGAGACATGTGCATGTGATAACGATAACCTGCAGGCATGTGTGACTAGTACAGCTGTCCATCATGATTCCACTGACATGTACCTTTTTTTGCCTCCCATGCAGGTGACAGTGGCTATCCCTTGAAGCTGTGGCTCCTCACCCCTGTCTGAAACCCACAGAACAGGCATGAGGAGGACTACAATCGTTCCCACACCCGTACCCGTGTGGTCATTGAGCAGACCTTTGGCCTGTTGAAGGCACGATTTCGCTGCCTCAGCCGGTCGGGTGGGGCACTCCTCTACAGGCATGAGAAGGTGGCCAAGATCATCATCGCATGTGTAATGCCGCACAAAATGTGTATCCGACGGAATGTGCCCCGGCCCCCTGACATTGAACTGCTACCACCTGGTGATGATGAAGGGGATGAAGAAGATGTGGCCGATGCACAGGAGGGACGTGATGTGCGTCAGTCAGTGATAGCACAATATTTCTGACACACATGGCTGCAGAGGGTGGCATGATAGTTTGACAAAGGGCACAGGGTGTGGGAGTACATGTACACTACGCACTGTATATGAATAAATGACACATGCACAATGATGAATGTCCACTCAAGTCATTCTTTTAACACAACGGGTGTATTGAAATATACAATGTAAACAAAAGTGCACTAACCCTCCACCACCCTCACCCCCTCTCCCCCTCCCCCAAAACTCGCCCACACACCCTCACCCCCCTCCACCTCCCACCACAACTCCCTCACACACCCTCACGCTTCCCCCTACCCCCACAACTCCCCCACACATGTCCCAACAAGTGTCTAATGCCTTCAACAGGCAGGCCAGTCTACTTTTTTGCACTCCCTGGACCTGGTGGCAGCATGTTCGGCTGCGCAGGGTGTGCAACGACCTGCGGAGTGGGCTTGTCTGGGTTGAGCTGGAGGACGATGGTGTGGCTGCCTGCTCCATCTGGGGTGCCGGACATTCTGCTTCCATAGCATTGGCGATGTGGCTGAGGACCTGCCGCAGGGTGGATACCTCCTCACACAGTCGGCTTGTATTGTCAGCAATTATCTTGCCCAGAGAGGCAGTGTTTTCATGCCACTCCTGCCTTGCCTGGGCATTGTCATTCTCAAACTGACGCACAAGGGCAGTCAGTTCCTCATGACGCTGCGGCCCTGCCGGCACAACTGTGGAGGTGGAGGGTGCTTGGGTGTCATGTTGGATTTGGGTGGGTTCCACTATGGGACTCATGGCCCCTTGGTAATACTCCCCCCAGACTGCTCCGGGGTGGTGGCGTGGTCTGACTCTAAAGATGTGATGGTACTGGACTTGGTGTGCAGGGCTGTTCTGAGGATTCATCCTCCACAGGCACCCACACCTTTTCCTGCGTCTCCTCCTGAGCCAGGGGTGCTGTGGCTGCCACCTCCCCGACTGAGCTGGACTCTGCTGAGTGTGGAGCATCAGCTGTGTCCTGTGGCAGTGGTACAGGGGTTGTGGCTTCCATCTCGACTGCCCTTGGCGGCACCAGTGCCATGGCATCTGTAGGTGGTTTCCTTGGTGGTGCATGGTGGGCCTTGGGTTGGGCCTTTGAGGTGGAAGGCCTGTTGGCCTCATCCCGGGCCCTCTTCTGGGGTGTGGTTGGCTGTGGGGGTGAGTCCCGTGCCTCGCTGTCATGGTCTGAGCCTGTGGGTGTCGAAGAGAGGGACGGCATGAGTGATGGTTTGAGAAGCATCATGCATACATTTGTATAATGTCTCATCTACACATTAGAGGGTAATAGGTAATTTAGTTTGGACGATCACATTACTTGCTACATGGGTGGGTAATGCAGGCATCTGTCAGTGGTAACTCATGTTGGAGCAGACGTATGGTATGTGACATGCATATTTCTTGGGGCCTGTATGCAGTGTGACTCATGCCATTGACATCTTAGTGTGGTTTGTGTACGGTATGGCATTGCCTTTCTGCAGGCATCTGCATGTGTCTGTGCTGCGTACCACAACTTAGCTGGGAATGTGGCAACCCATGGCCCAATACTGTCTGTATTGGGCCATGGCTTGCCTCTTTAGACAGACATATTGGTGGACTATCATCAGACTCTGCATTACAATGCTTTCTTAGGACACTCACCTCCATCCGCTGATGACGTGGCACCACACTCCATGTCTCCAACACCTTCTATTGACTCCATGCCAATCAGGCTAGAACATATGTCCTCCCACCGGGACAGCTTTATGGGGGAGCTTGTTCCTCCACCAGTTGACATTGCTTGGCTCCTGTTGGCAGAGAGTATGTTGCGGACTCGCAGCCGCAAGTCGTCCCACCACTTCCTGCAGTCCTTGATAGTGCGGGGGGTGTTACCAACCACGCTTACTTTCTGCGCCACACATGCCCAGATCTCCTTCTTACGTATTATGGCCTCCCTCTTCATGTTCTGTGCAAACACGATGTCTGCATGTTCTTGCAGGGTCTCAGCTAGCATGGTCAGCTCATCTTCATTGAAGCGCTCCTTGCGCTGGTGGGAGGCGCCCTTCTTCACAGCCTTAGGCATTGTGGTATGGTAGAGAATGAGATTTCACAAACAGCAGTATCATACAGGTCCTGGCTGCTGAGGATGGCAATGGATTGTGTTTTTAAAGCTGGCCGCCGTGCTTCTTCCCGTTTCTGTGCGATGACGCTACTTCCGGTTCTGCTTATTTACGGTGACCGTTATTAGCGGTGGCCGCTAATGCCGTCTTGATTCATGCCGGTAGTGTAATCTGCGCTTTACATGATGCCTCTAAGGCCCTTTTTCAGGCCTTTTACGGCATGGCAGTGATGCCCTTACTGGCATGGCTCAAAGCTCGTGCCCGCGAAGTCGGAATAGCACTCTATTGGCAGGCTCTTGACTATATGGACACGGTATTTGCTCCATGCCGGTAAGGACAGTTACTTACCTCCAACCTCGGAACGACCCCCATTGTCTCATTAAATTGACTACAGCTTGCAAGTGTAGGCATTAGGACATGCATTATATATTTTGTTGAGTGAATTGTTCCATGAGATCAGGGGCATATGTGTTTTGCCAATATAGCTCATTGAGTAGTGCACTATTTAAGATGGATTTTGCTTCTTTAGTAAGCAGACCAGTTATATTGTTTTTTTAAAGTGTGAGCATATGTGAGGTCCGCAGCCTGACACATGTTTTGAGTTAGTTCTCTGTAGTGAAAATGTTGCCAGAGATTTACAATTCCAATGCTGCCGAGTGTGTTACGCTATTGTTTGTGTCCAAATGTTTTGAAAATAGGTTACTGGTGTTAACTGTAGGAGGTCTCTGAAAACAATAGCATGTTTTCTTTCAAACAGTTCATCATAG
Source organism: Ambystoma mexicanum (assembly GCF_040938575.1). Classification (NCBI taxonomy): domain Eukaryota; kingdom Metazoa; phylum Chordata; class Amphibia; order Caudata; family Ambystomatidae; genus Ambystoma; species Ambystoma mexicanum. Next base: position 669,743,787 of record NC_090930.1, on the reverse strand, counting down.
TCAGTTTTTAGGACTTCTTGGATTCCGAGGTGGAAGGAGTAGTAGTTGGTGTAAAGTTACACCTCCTATGTTGTAGGCAGCTAAATCTGTGTGGGTTGTTACAACAGCCAGAAGGTTATTGTTTCTTAAGTTTTGTAGAAATGTGCTGATTATATTAATTAAGAATGTTTTACCAGAAACAGCTTCACCACTTACATATTGGAGCACAAGTTTATAATTTTTACAGGTGCATGTTTATTCTCTTGTTTAAAGCCATGTTCAATTTCTTTAGTGACTGCTAGATAAATGGTGAGTTGTTCATCATTTTGCTGTGATTTCAGCACTGACAAGTCTTCTTCTGATTGTTTATATTGATAAATTATATTTTCTTTTTTCAGCTAACAGTTTGAAAAGGCCTATTCGGGCTGAAAAAGCAAGTTAACCTCGCTTTATTTTACTTCAGAACTCACGCACGAACTACTGAAAGCTGTTTGATAAACTGACATTGAAAATTCTTTGGGAAAATTCATTTTGTAAAAATCAATTCACATTTTGATTCACACAAATAAAATTAAAAAAAAAAATGAGATTTTCTACCTCAGTCATGGCTAGTTCTGCTTCATTTAGAATGAGTGGTTCTCCAAGTGTCTTTATCTTGTTGAGCTTCAATTTCTTCCTCTCGTTGGTGTTCATTGTCCAACATTTCTTTGTATTGTTTGAATATGACATTTGTTATACTGCTTTCATTTGTTTTGAATGCAGATTCAAATGAGACATAGTAACCTAATAAAAAATGTTGCAGAGATTTAAATGATAACTTTATATGATTAGTGAGGTTGGGTTTGGTCAGTTTTACTAGGCTTCCTTCACAAGTTGAGACTGAATCTTTGCCACTTGTCTTATCTGGTGTGACATTGTTTTTGTAGGAGTAGTTTTGGGCTATTTTGTACAGGCACATGTTTCCAAAGCAGAACTTCTGATTGGGTAGTATGTGTTAATTATTTTATAAAATGTCCTGGCTATTGGGATCATTTTTGGCTATTGTTTCTATCTGTTGGTAGGATTCTATTACTCTATATTACTCTATTTTGGAATGAAGCTGGGCCAAGGTTTGGCCAGACAATGTGTTCAAATTTGCCATATTGGGCTGTACCTCTTTGCCTATGGGAGAGCATTTTTATACTGCAGCTGTACAATTTTTGTGAGTGTTTTGTCAGATGATATGTCATGCCAGAGATATGTTAGCCATGTTTCCTCAGCTTTGGTGAGATAGGTTGTATCATATCTTGCGGCTGCAGTGAAATTGTCTGCAATGTATTGTATGTCTATGTTTGCATTCCACAAGAGGGCAATTACTGCATTGTATTCATGTATATACTTGGATACTTCGTCCCTTTTAATGTTGTATGTGTTTTTAGGGAATTTGCCTTTTACACTGTGTCTTACAGAAGACATCAAGCCATTTACTAGTCTTTTCTTTGCAAACTGGTGTAGCGAAGCCAAAGCGACATTTGGTAGAGTATTTACCTTTGTTTTTATATCTACGTCAGCAATATTTGCCACATGTATGTTTTTGGATGTGTGCGGTTTGTGTACATAGGTTACCATCCGTGGTTTCTAAAGGGATTTTGCAGGTAATGTATTTCTCAATAAACAGTAAAATAAGTGGCATTACTGTCATGGCCAAATTTGGGAGCATCTTTTATCCACAAAAGCATGTGGATATGTGGTGCTCCTCTTGATTGATGTTCTATTCTACAAAACAAGTGTTGGACTTCTCTGACTGGAGGAGTAGATTTATTGCAGATGAAGTACAGCATGGCAATGAAGCGATGGTGAAAGTACCTTGAAAGTACCTTGGAATTACCTTGAACTGTCTGCAGTTTAGTAGCACCCGCATTCCCTATGGAAGAGCATTTTCATATCGCAGCTGTACAATTTTAGTGACAGTGTTTTGTCAGATGGTATGGCATGCCAGAGGTCTTTTAGCTCTGTCTTCTCATCTTTGGTGAAATAGACTGTGACATATCTTGCAACTGTAGTGGAATTGTGTACAATGTATTGTATGTCTATGATTGCATTCTACAAGAGGGCAATGATTGCATTGTGAACATTGATGTACTTGAATGCTTTGTCCCTTTTAATATTGTTTGTGTTTTTAGGGAATTTGCCTTTCACACTCTGTCTAATTGTCATGGGTTTTGACCCATGTTGAATCAATAGACTGGGTAGATGTGGGGATGAGCTGTCGCCGCCCATTATTCTATCCCAGAACAAACTAAATCAATAGACTGGATGGATGTGGGGATGAGCTATCGCCACCCACATTCACGCCAGAATAGGAGAACTGCGCAGTTGGCACGAGACCACTCCAAAGATACAACCTTCTTGTGGGGAATTCATTTTCTTAATCCCAAAAATGGTTGCATTACCAGTACTCACCACTATCAGAAAGCCGGCGTTTTAAAACCACCAGACTTTTGTGTAAAACTGAACAAATGAAACAAAACCAGACCAAGGAAAGACTTGCTAAGAGGTGGATACAATGTAAAACTATATTCTGAAATGACTTGAAGGAAGTAATTATTTAATGTATATGTAAAAATTGTAAGTGATTTAAACTGGGAACAAAAAGTGACATTTAGCTGAAACCTGGCTTAATGAAACTGAATTCTGCCTGACAACTACCCCCGACAGGAGTTGATACTGGATCAACAGCTGTGTTCCCAGGCCTGGCTGCATCCTGAGGTCACATGGCCCTGTTGATTAGATTAGGGGTGGAGCAGCTGGGGACTACAGGGAGTTGAACAAAGGCCTGTCCTGGACTCAGGCAAATGTTATATTGGGGGCGTCGTAAAAGTGGCTTCCTCTTAGGGGAAACTGGGAGGGGCAGTGCCTCTGCTAGCAGCTGAGCTTGGGGGAAGTGGATAAACCAGTTATTTCACCCTGTGATGTGGGAAGCCACCCCCACAGGGCATAATTTTAAAAAGATAGATAACTCAAAGTGCGGACATGTCAGAATTATATAAGTAATATCATTATTTTTGTGGTTTTTCTGTGAACATTTTGAGATGCGTTAGGACCCTGTGGTGTATTCTGGGGGGTTGCTAGCGGAAAATAGGGTCTCACTCCAAATGTCTGCATGTTAAAAATCTGACACTTCATCATTAAATGTCCATACTCCTTGTGCACATATGTGTTTAAATTTGGGTAAATGTCTGATATTGCAAAACCAGTTAAAAAGCGCAAAATGTTGTCATTTTTGAATGCAAGCCCCCAGGAAGATCGGAGGCGGACAAGCATGGACCATAAGGAATATATAATGTGCACATGTAATTTCAACAAATTGTATATCTGGGAAGGATGTATTTGAATCAAATATAGATTTGTGGGCAAACTGACCAGGGGAGGATCCTCTGACCCATAAAACCTACAGCATCACTCTGACTCACATTTCCTTCCCCCAATCATGGGAGAGGGGAGAATTGGGCCAATGACAAGTAGAGAGGGGCAGGCTTAGCTAGGCCCAGGCACACACCCATTTTCAAAACACATAAAAAGAGACTGCTGGGACAGGTAGAGAAATTCAAATCCAGTTGCTGCGGAGCGTTTTCCCGGACCACACAACATCCAGAAGATACCAGTTCCAGACTGACTCCAGCTACATACTCCAGAACCTAGAACTTATACTTTAGAACCTAAATCAGAGGCCTAAAACCAGAAGCTGAGTTCTCTGCAGCAGGCCTCAAATCATTGCAAGCTACTCACAGCCGGGCGAGCTGCTTGAATCCCTTGCCAAGAACTTTTGCCAGGACCAGTGCAGAGATCCAGGAGCCGTGCAGAGACCGCTGTATCCGGACAGACCAGACCAGAGATCCAGAGTGACCCAGACCGCTGTAAGAAGAACCAGAGAGCTGACCCAATCACTGTGAAGTGCCGAGACCGGAACCGGAGTCCAGTCCAAAACCTGACCAGATCCGTGGCAAGGCCTATTTCAAATTTATATTGTGAGTACCCAGCAGAACTGTGCAGAACCAATCTCTTAGTTAAAATAATCTAATCCAAACTATTTTAACCTAAGTAGAACAGCCTCCTAGAAATCGTGTCATCTGTCATTTGTAAAGCTGCACAACTGTCACCTGTCAATTCTGAAGCTGCAAGCTGTCACCTGTCACTTTGAGTTTACTTTAAATCCGAAAAACTACCTTTATTTAATCGTCCGTATCTCTGGAACCGTTTGGGATAGGAACTTTTGCCGTAATCACGATTCACGCACTCGCGAATTTTACCGCGATTTGCGATTTGGTTAAAAATCCAGCCACGTGTAACCATCAGCAGTCATTCCTTTCCTTGCTAAAAATTTGTTTGCCTCTTAATCACCATCTCTGAATCATTGCTAAAGTGAGCCTGAACTCATCCCAAGTATCTCTCACTCACCCTGACCCTCCTAAAGGGAATTAAAAGCATTTTCAGCATATTTCTGACTTCATTGCCACCACATTCATAGCACTTGGGCCTGTGTTTTAAAACTCATACCGGTTTTCTCTAAGCTTGCTGGGGGGGAACTGAATTTCATATTGTATTTGATTGCATTCTGAGAACTGTGTGCTCCTCTTTCCATCTACTTCCATGTCTTACATTGCATAGGGGAGGAGGGTGAATTGCCAGAGAAAAAGTGATTATATTATCTTTTGCTAAAATCATCTCAAGTATTTCTGTACTGCATTTTATTCCTCATTGCTTTTGCCTTGAAATCATAAAAGTATTTTTGCTACTTGATCCATCCTATACTAACTCCTCATTGATTATAAAGAAGTGTGCTAGTGTCAGATTACCCATTGTTGATTAACATTATATTTATAAGGGCGATATCGATTATTAATTTATTATAAAGTGTGATATATATATATTGTTTAAATTCTCAAATAAACCTTTTAAACTTGCAAAACAGAACTACTTCTTGGCTCAGTGGGGTCAGGGGGATTCTAAGAGAGGGGTGTTATATAGGGGTAGTCATCAGGAACTCATGAACTGGACATAAAGATATATCAATAAGGGTTTCCATTCAGTATCCCAGACGAGGCATTGACTTAGCTGTAGTGTTGAATTGAATCTTCTTACATAATAGAGGACATCAAAGCTATTTACTAGTCCTTTTTGCAAACTGGTCTAGGGAAGCCAAAGCAACATTTGGTATAGTATTTACCTCTATTTTTATATCTACGTCAGCAGTATTTTCCACACTTATATTTTTGGGAGTGTATGATTTGTGTACATAGGGATGTTGCAGGTAATGTATTTTTCAATACACTGAAAAACAGTGACATCACTTTCGTGGCCAAATTTGGAAGCATCTTTTATCCACAAAAGCATGTGGATGTGTGGTGCTCCTCTTGATTGATATTCTTTTCTCCAAAGGCAGTGTTGGACTTCTCCGACCGGAGGAGTATTTTTATTGCAGATGAAGTACATTGGATAGGCTCAAGAGAACAGAGTTCTCTTGGTGTTTTTATATCTATTCCATCTTTATTTTGGTTTGCAGTGTGTGAGTAGTCGTGCAAGTCATTCCATGCATACTGTGAACAACTTAAAGTAACAAACCATGTCAGTGGGCCTATTTCCCATGGCATACAAGGTAAATCAGCGTGATGTCGGAATGAGTATTCCCTTGTACCACACATGTTTGCCAAGAGATTTGTGATACTTGACTGCAAGATGTCCTCTTTGTCTTTTATTTTTTTTAACAGTTGTGTAGCGGACATGTTTAAAAAATTAGAGAGATCTACTGCCAACTTGTTGCTTGGAGAAGTAACTGACCCGGAGGGAGTTGGAGGTGGATGAGCGAAGAGCTCAAGAAGGAAGATATTTAGGAAGAGAGAGTTGAAGGTAATGAGGCCCCAGGCCCTAGAAGGCCTTGTGGACAGTGCAGAGGGTTTTGAACTTAACCCTTGCAGCCACTGGGATCCAGTACAGAGATTTCAGTCCTGGAGAGATACGATCCCTGGGCTTGAGGTCAAGGACAAGTCTTGCAGTCCTGTTCTGTATGAGTTGCAGATGATGGAGAGTAGAAGCAGGCAGATTTAGAAAGAGGCTGTTGCAGTAGTCCAGCCTAGAGAGAACCAGAGCTCTGGAGACAGTGAGCGTCTGGGGGAAACAGAGGAAAAGAAGAATACCTCTGAGGAGGTGCAGCTGGTAATGTGACTTCTTAGAGACTTCTTAGAGAATCTGGGGGTCTTCAGAATACATTCTGATGCACTCATTTGTTTGGACCTTTCATCATATTTTCCTCCTTTTGCCTGTAGGAAAGAGTAGAGGAAAAGAACGTATTTGTACACTTTTTCCCATACACTCATTGGGATCCTTTGGCTTGACACATTTAATATGTTTCGAATGCATCTACAATGGCGTCTTTGGAGTGTAGTGGGTGAATTCTATACTGGTCTAAAATGTTGGCTGCAGTAACAGGATCTACACGTTCAAATTGGCCAGTTACTGGTGAATCTTGAATTATTTCAGTGGTTTCTCTTATATTTTCCTCTGTGTTTATATCTTTTTTTTTCAATGTTTTCTTTCAGATATTGTAGGGCTAGTCTAACTTTGTTTAAGTCGACTAGTTGTTGCCACATTTCTTTGTCTTTTTTTGCTAAACCATTAACTACTACAATCAAAGATGGATCTATTGGTCGTTGTACTCCTAGAGTTTCTACATTTTCTTTGAGATCTAATGAAAAATATACTACTTTTTCACGGATGCCCTTTAGTAACTCAGATGGAGGTAATTTGGCTGTTTACAGTGGAATGCCTATTACAGCTTGAAATGGGTGTAGTGTTTGGATTATAATGCTTTCATACAAGTTTAGTTGTTGGAGAGCATTTGGAAGTGGGAATATAGTTATTAGTGATAGCATATGACAGCATTTGGTTATTGTCAAGCTTTATTTTGCAGTATGTGCAAACTATTGAGGGGTCAGTTATTTTGTATTTTCTGATGTTATACATAAAGCTAATTGGAAGCATGAGGATTCCTCATTGTCCTCTATTTTGTAGGTCATACCTACTATTTCTGTGCTCTTTTTACAAAAGATTCTGTGACAACGGATACATACTTTATATTCAGCAGATGTGTTTTGAAACTTAGATATTACTTTTTTGTATGTGTCTGTTAGGAGGTTGGTGTGTGTGAGGTTTTCTGTAATGTTTTCTGAAGTTACTGAATTTTCTAAGTCAACTTAAGTTCCAATGTATTTAATTTGGATGTGCTCTATTTTTTTAAGGAGATCTTTGGCTGTTCCATGTAGGAGAATGTTATTTAAATTTTGCAGTTCTAGAGCAGGAATGTTTGCATAGTATATTCTATGCACAGGATTGTGTGTTGCTAACATTTTGCTGTGGTGGAAGGTGCTTTTGCAAGCAGTTCCTAAAATGGAGACTAATGAATGTCCTCGTAGTCCAGTGTGGCTGCACAGTGGACAAGAGTCCATGGTTTGTAAAGTTTTCATTTTTCTTTTGTCTGTTAGTTTCACATGGTGAATGAGGAATTGTTGTTAAGATGTAAAGGATTGTTGGCATATTTTACACTTTGAGCTGCATGTTTATTTGTACACTGGGTGGTTTGTTTGGGTGAAAGGAATATTTGATTGAAAGTTTGTTGGGGACATTCTCTATATAAGGGTTTATTTTGCCATAATGGTGTTTCCTACCATCTCATATCCTCGACCATCAATGACTGTCTATGGCAATTGTTTTTTTTTTTTGTTCTTGTTTATAAGCATCTTCATTGAAATATGGTTCTCTGCTGCTTGGGTGTATCCATTCACCTTCACTGAAGCTTGACAAGGTATCTATATAGTTACAAAAAAGAACCCTCTCTTCTGGGCTAATTTACTAAAAATATTGATCGAGAAGGTATTAAGAGAGGGAAGATTCCCTGATACATGGCAGACCGCAATATTAGTCCCAATGTTTAAAAAAGGGAACAAACTGACCCCGGAAATTATAGACTGTTGTCTATGCTCGATTGTACTGGCAAGATGTTTGCCGCCTTACTATTGCAGAAATTACAATCCTAGGTAGACAAAGTAGGGGTTTTAGACCACTTTCAGAGTGGGTTCAGAGCTTGGTACTCCACTTCCGTTAATTTATATGTAATGAATATCTTAAGAAACAAAGCATTGCAACGTAATAGTCCCCCTCTTTATGCCTTATACATTGATTTCAAGGCAGCATTTGACGTAGTGAATAGAGAGAAGTTATGGCTTAAGTTAAATGCAATGGCTTGGACTGAAGGTTTACCACATTATTTACAGCTTCTCCACTGCAACACCACTGTTCAGCTCAGATTGGACAGCAGAGGCACTATGACCGGCCAATCAAGCAAAATAGGGGTGTAAAGCAGGGGTGCGTTACTGCCCCCCTGATTTACAACCTGTTTGTTTCGGACATCCCTGAATTTATTAAGGGAGCACATAATTGCCCTCTGAAAATCGGCACCAGTCACTCTGTGGTAATGGTGTATGCAGACGATCTTGTGATCTTTGATCACACATTTTGGGGCCTACTCAGATTGGCAGAGCGGCTATGGCAGTATGCTGAACTAAATGAGTTGATAATCAATCACAATAAGACTAAACTAATTCTGAATACTCATGGCAAGACCACTCGACCACGTATGCATGTAAGGACAAATGAAATTCAATATACCATGCCTACAAATATCTAGGAGTAGAGTTCAATAGCAAGGGAAATTATGATTCCTGCATGCAAGTCCGTAAAGTAAAGGCTGCTCAATGGACGGTCATTATCTGTCAATTAACGCGCAACCAAAGTGGATACTCCATATGGGGGGGCGCGCCAATTATGCTTCCAGTGCCTAGTTCCAATGATAATCTATGGACTTGAGGCACTGACCAACATGATTCTCGAATGGCTCCAGATTATAGAGGGTAAATTCTGGAGGAAGGTTTTAGGTGTCTCTCACGGTATACCCATGGCTATCCTCAGGCTGGCGTTAAAGATATTTCAATTGAAGTCAATTGAAGGTGGAACTGTTCATTAAAATCCATAATAATCCTGCTAATCTATTATTGGCATGTTTAGAGGAGGACATATGTGGCAAAAAACAATCTAAGATAACAGCTGACATGGACATATTGTTTGAAGCAATATGCTGGAGTCCCCATTGGGGAGAAGATTATGAATATCTGAAATATCATCTTGGTAAGCGTTTGAATTTGTGAGACTGGTAAAATAACTATGTATACTTGGAGAACCTAAAAAGTTATGTTTGTTCCATATGTATTACATACATTCAAAAAGGCACAAAAATACTTAAATCTCTGCCCTTCAGATAACTTAACATGGTTCATATTGTTATTGCGTATTGACCATTTACCATTGCTAGCGGTGACAGGACCAGAGCGATCATTATCTAAAACAGAACGGTTCTGTCGAATCTGCAAGATACGCATGGAGCCAGAAATGGCCAAACAAATATTAACGCTATGTCCAGTGATGGGTTCTGTCTATACTAAGCACTATGGTAAATATGTACATAACTTAGACCATATCAAAGAAATTGAGTACTAGCACTTATGCCTAAACACCCTTAATGCTAGTCTCCATTTGTCACTTTATAGCGTATGGTCCCTTGCTGATAAAAATCTTGAACAGTGAAGTAAAATCTTTGTAGTAATGTATGCTGCAGTGGATTACCATTAAAGCTCTGGACGGCCCTGGAGGTAGCAATACCTGGAAACTTGGTGATAACAATAATAATGAAGGATATGAAGGAAAAGCAATCAATTAATTTATTTACCATGGTTATCCCTTTATGAAGTTCATTTATCCAATTCAATCAACACTGATGCTATGGGAGTGAAAGTAACACTGTCTGACATGAAATGTAAATTGATTTTGCAAGAGGAATAATTGTATTCTGTTTTGTTGGATATTTATGGTTTTAGTATAGATTCTACATATGAATTAAATTTTGTTTTTTTATATTTTTGCATTCATATGTGAACATATGAATATATGAATGTATTGATTTATGTGTAAAGTTTTTGTATATATTGACATTGTACATGTTTACAAGTACTTTTTGTAATTTCTTAATTAATTTAGTTAGTGGTTTCATTCTATTTAAATTCAATATAAACAATTTTCATGTTAGTAGAAATGCACTGTCAATTAGAACTTTGAGGATTACTCTCCTGCAGTACTTTTTAAGTGTAGATCATGACTTTTCAGCTTTCGTTATAAGATTGTGAAGAACTCTACAATGAAACACTTTTTGTAACATTAATTAGTAGGTCTGCTTTTCTTTGTACATTTTGTTTTACTTTTAGTTTCTGGAAGTGGGGCTTTAACTTTTTTAGTTGTGGCTGGTTTAGTTTTGTTGAGTAGGGTTACTAGCTTTTTAGTTTTAATGTTTTCCATAAATTGTTTTAGCGGTGGATGACTATATGTCTTGCTTTTATTCCTATCTGCTCTACTTTTTTTTTGTTTTCTACAGAGTTGCTTTTTAGTAGGCATTTTGTTTTGTCTTTTGTGAAAAAAGAAAGTTTGGGTTTGAAAGTTGTGGAATGTATATGCATGTATGGTGCATGGGTGTGTGGGTGTGATTGTAGAGAGGAATAGAGTGCCGTTTGATTGTGAAGTGGCATAATAGGTGTGGTTGAGAAAGTTGGAAGAGTAAGAGTCTGTAGAGCTGTGATGGGCTTGGGCACATGAGGAAGTGAGTGGTGGTGTGATTGAATAAGGATAAACATCGAGATGTGTTGAGGAAAACAATGAGTGTTGTAATAGTGTTGTTCAGATGGGAATAGAAAGAGTGTGAATGGTGCAATATTATGAGTTAGAGTGAAATAAATGTTGATTGGAAGAGAATACTCTGGGGTAATATATAGTGGTAGAAATATACATAGCACATTAATGCACTTACTTTGTAGGATGTAAGGGTATTCTTTTTTCGTCAGCTGGTTTCGGAAATCTTCTTTCCTGTAATTGTAGTGGGTATATGTGGTAATGGTGAAGTACTTTTAGTAAGCCAGGTTGTAATTTATGATGGTACAAGAAGTTATTGGGGAAAAAGAGTTCATGACATTGGGCCTCATTACACGGTAGGCGGTAGGGATTTAACGTTACTGGTAATGGAATACCGGTAACGTTAAATCCCCATGCGATTTACGACCCGGCTCACCGCTATTAGCGGCACCGCTAAGTACGGTGCCACTAATAGCGGGCAGTCCGCCTGCGCGTGACCCTCCATCCCGTAAATAACACCATGCCGCTAATAGCACACCATCACAAGCCGAGTGGACATGCCAATAGCGCCATGGTAAAGCCCCCCTAATCCCTTACCGCCATGGCGTTAATATCACCATTGCGAACCACCCGTTAAGAGAACGGAGCAGTGTTCCCACCTGCCACAGGTGGACACAATCAGCACAGGTGGAGGCAATGGAGACTCTGGCAGCACAAAAGGAGCACACCACACCCCTTCCCACACCAAGATGGTCCCAATACTAGCAGCATTACATGGGCTGGAGGACATGATTGCAGTGCAGCAGCAACAACAACAGGCAGCACAGAGGAGACGCAGGAGGAGGAGGAGGAGGAGGGCAAGACAGGCACAGCAACCACATCGGCACCTAGTCATACCACAGAGGCAGCCACCAATCCCCAGGATCAGAGCCAGTCCATTTAACCTGACCCCTGAGCAGATACACACCCTGTACCATCTGGACCGGGATACCATCACCAGCATCGTGGACATGATACATGATGACATTGTGAGCCTCATAGACATCAGAACTGCCACCCCCCCTCTACTAAAGGCGGTGACCGTGCTCCACTTCCTGGCCACAGGCACCTACCAGCATACAGTGGGGCACATGCATGGCATCTCACAACCAGTATTCTCACGCATGCTGAATCAGGTACTCGATGCCCTCCTGAGGCATGCACCTGAACATATATTCATGCCATGGACTGTCCAGGAGATTGCAAACACCAAAGTTGGCTTCTATGCACTGGCAGGCATGCTAAGTTGCATTGGAGCCATCGACTGTACCCATGTGGAATTGGTGGTCCCACATCACAATGAAGTTGTCTACCGAAACAGGAAGCAATTCCACTCCATCAATGTCCAAATGGTATGTGACGCAAACAAGGTAATCACACATTGATGTGCCCGTTTCCCTGGATCAACCCATGATTCCATGCTCCTGCGGAACTCAACCATCCCTCACTACATGGAGCGACAAGCCGGACAACGTTTGTGGCTACTTGGTGAGTAGCAGGGCAAGCACATGGCAGTGTGAATGGGGGGGGAGATACATACTCCAACTGGATGTGATGGGGGGGGGAAATACATACTCCAACTGGGTGTGATTGGGGGGGAGAGATACATGTTCCAACTGGGTGTAGCATGTCGTCCGTAGGACAAATGCACGTACAGATGGACGCCAATGTCCATCTAGGAAGGCCGCAATCTACCTGAGATGAACCGACATGCAAGTATAAGCTACACAACATAGAGAACAATCTAGGGGCCTCATTACACGGAAGGCGGTAAGGGTTAACGGTCACCGGTAATGGTACCGGTGACTGTTAACCCTTACCGCCTTACTACGAGGTCCCTTTGCGGGTTGGTACTTTAACGCCTGCTTTTTGCAGGCGTTAAAAACCAACCCGCAAAGGGACCTTGGTGCTAATTACGGCACCGCAAATTTGCTGTACCGTAATTAGCACCTTCCCCATTCCCATTATGCCCTATTGGGCAAAAATGGGAATGGGGAAGGACAATGGTGGAAGGGGGAATTACCGCCCCGCCAACTTTGGAATAGGGCGGTAATTCCCCTTTCCTCCAAGGCGGTGCCGGTAATTTACGGGCATGGACCAAGATGCTAATAGCACCTTGGTTTACCACCTTCCGTGTAATAAGGCCCTAGGTCTAGAAACATTAAGCATCCATCCACATCCACATTGCACAACATTCAACACCACAAGATACACAAATCTCCTACATGCCGTCAAGATAGTCATACAGATTCAGCGCTGCACAACCACAATAATGCAATGTGCCCCTGAATGCATGCAAAGGGATCACCTCTACCCATAGCATTGTACCACGCACCTATAGCACCACTGAAGTGATGCCTCTCAGCATGGCAACATAAATGTTTGAATGGCAGTACACTAGCAGTGTGGTACCAATTCTGCCTGGGCCCAGGGACACGTAAAACCTGGCCTCACCCAGGACATGTCAATTACTTTTGGAGGCATTAATGGGGCATGGTCACTTGCAGGGTCGAACTCAACTTTGCACATTGCAGTCACACAGATCGTCTGCATGCATGCTGTTAATTGTGGACTTCAATCACAATGCAAAGTCAATTTGTGTGATATGAACAGGCCGCTCTTGAGGTGAACAGTAACCAGACCCCATTCGTCCCCCCGTACAGCTATCCCCTGAAGAGGTGGCTGCTTACCCCTGTACGGAACTCACAGAACAGGCACAAAGAGGACTACAATCGTGCACATACCCGTACCAGCGTTGTGATCGAGCAGACTTTTGGCCATTTGAAGACACGGTTTAGGAGCATTAGTAGGCCTGGTGGCGCTCTCCAGTATGGCCATGAGAAGGTGGCCAAGATCACCATGGCATGTGTCATGCTGCACAATATGTGTATCAGACGGAATGTGCCACTTCCCCCGGACGTAGAAATAGAAGCACCTGATGAAGATGATGATGGTGATGAGGACGGAGTTGACGGGGATGCAGGTCATGCAAGATGGGATGGCTAGGAGGGACGTGCTGTGAGACAGCATCTGATCAACCAAATATTCTGAGTTACATTTGTTCTTTTTGTGGGAATGGATATAGGCAGTTATGCACTGGTGTCTGTTTGTAAGCGCACAATGGACCCTGTCGCCAATAAAACACACATACACAATGAAGAAGTTCAAGCCTGTGTATGGATCAAACACCAGTGTCTTGAGAAATGTAAAGTTGTAAAAGTGCATGTCCCTAAACATCCTACCACCCTTCCCCCCTCCCCCCACAACAGTCCCAAAACACCCTTCCCCCACCCCCCACAACAGTCCAAAAACACCCTTCCCCCACCCCCCACAACAGTCCAAAAACACCCTTCCCCCCACCCCCCCACAACAGTTCCTCATGTGTCTGCCACAACGTTTTCGTCCAGCCATACACGCGGAAGCCTGACCATGCACTCCCTTTCACCATTGCCACCACCAGCATTGGGAGGCTGCATAGACGTGTGCCTGGTGGTGCGTGAGGAGCAGTGGAGGGGGCTTGTCTACCTAGAACTGGCAGATGAGGAAGTGGCTGACAGTCCAGGTGGTGGTGGTGGTGGGAACTGGCGGTCTATTGTGTCCGCTATCCGTGTGAGGACCTCCCTAAGTCGGACAATCTCCCCACACAGCCTGTCTGTACAGGCCTCCATCCCCTCCCTGGAGTGCCTTGCTGTCTCCGCAATCTCAGCCCTGAGACGGGCAGCCTCTTCCACATGCTGCCCAACCAGCACAGTTATTTCCTGTTGCCGCTGACTGATGCTGGCCAGGTCGAGGGCAGTGTTGCGTTCTGGTGGTGTGGCTGCTGTGCCCTCGGATGCAACCAGGTCAACAGGTGAAGCCACCGGAGGGCTACTAAAACCTCCCACGTTGTCCTCGCCAGTGACACTAGACCCAGGTGTCTGCTGTGGTGATGCCTCGGGGGATCCAAGGGGGGTTGGGTTGTGCATCTCCATGTGGAAAGCGGTCGCATCCTCCACATTAGAGAGTGGTGCAGTGGCTGCCGCCTCTCCTGCGGAACTAGCTGCAGCTGAGGGTGGGCCCTCCGTGGCTGGGATCGGTGGTGGTAGGTTCACCTCCGGAGGTGGGGCAGTTGTTGGTGGTGTGGACACTTGCGTCTTGGCAGTGGTGCTCCACCGATGTTTGCCACTCTGCATGTGGACCCTTCTACCTTTGCCCCTTGATGTTGTGGAGGTGTCCTCTGTGTCCTGTGCCCTTGATTTCTTACTCACAGGGGGTGCCTGAGATGCAGTGCCAGCATCCTCACTGTCTGTATGTGAGCCTGTCGGGGACAAAGAGGGGGATGGCATTGGTTACGGTTATATGTACTTAATGCAATATACATCAATAGTGCAGTTGTAGGCATTTTGACTTCATTGTTAAGGATGCAGGTGATGTGTCAGTTCAGTGGCTCATCCATGCATGGTTGTGTGTGGCACTTGTCTCTGGTTATGTGTGCATGTGTGTGTGTTTGGGTTTGACACTGACATAGCCAGGGTTGAATGCATCTGTGGATGTTTGGCCATTCATGAGGTGATTCTGGACTCACATATGGGGGGACCAGTAGATTCACATTGCATACTTTCATGTGTACACTCACCTCCATCTGAAGTGGTTGCCACGCCATGCTCCATCGCCCCGACTCCCTCTATGGATTTCACTCCAATGAGGTTGGCACAGGTCTCTTCCCATTCCTTCAATTTAATAGGGGAATCAGATCCACCTGATGTGGCAATGTTGTGGTTTGCTGATAGGATACTTCTAAAACGTAGGTGGAGATCATCCCACCGCTTTCTGCACTCACGCACATTGCGGGTGGTGGTGCCCACAGCACTGACTTTCAAGGCAACATCAGCCCAGATTGCCTTCTTTCTGATTAGTGTCTCCCGATGCATGTCGCTGGCAAAGACCACGGCAGCATTGGCAGCAAGCGTCTGGGTTAGCATCATTAGCTCCTCCGTGGTGAATTTTTCCTTCCTCTGCCGGTCGGTAGTTTTTTTTACAGCCTTAGGCATGTCGAGGGTGTCCCTGTGGATTTCCTATTGCACACTACTCAGAACAGGTCTAGGGGGCAGAGGATGGCAATGGATTGTGTTTTCAAAGATGGCCGTCGTGCTCTTTCCCGTTCCTGTGCGATGACGCTATTTCCGGTTCTGCTATTTAACGTTCACCGCTAATAGCGGTGACCGCTGTTTGCATGTAGCATGAGGGCGGAGGTGCTATCTGCACTTTCGTGGAAGCCAGTAAGGGACTTTTTGGGAACTTTAGCGGCATGGCGGTGGGGTCATTACCGGCATGGTGCTATGTTCGTGTCCGCGTACTCGTAATGGTACGCTATTAGCGCCCTTTTGCGAGGGCGGTCACGTTAATAGCGCCATGCCGGTAATTTGCGATTTTTACCGCACAACGTGTAATGAGGCCCATTGTGTTATGGATGGTGTGCTAAAGTGTGTTAACTATGTTGTTAAAAGAATTGGAGTTTAAGTGGTTGTGTTTTTTTGACCTTGGAAGGAACAGGGCAAACATGGGTGTGAGGAAAAAGTGCATATGTAGATTATTTTGTGCTGCTAGTTTTAATAAAAGAAGTGCTCTGTTTTTGGTCTAATGTATTTGTATTGTGTTGCAGTGTTTTTAAAGAATTGGGAAACTGTGACCTAGTGGTGATGCAATGGCAGATTGTTGTTGCAGCAGTGTTTGGTGTGTTATAGTAGAGATTGGGAAAGAAGAGTACTTTATATGTAAAGTGAAGTGTTGTGCATAGATACTTTGGCAGTATACAGATATGTGTGAGCAGATGAAGAATGGTGATAGTCTTAGTGATGTAATGAGTGAGGTTGGAAAGTGTGGCAGTTATATTGAATGAAAAATGAAAAATGCTGTCCGTTTAAAAATTCTGTTTTTAGGAGTATTTTCCTGAAAGTTAAGAAATTCATATGTGCATTTATATGAGCTCTATGTGCAACTTGTTTGTAAAAGAAAATAAAAGCAGATGGAAAAGATGTGTAGCACTTGGTATGTTTAAATATGATATGTTGCCAGTACATGCATACTGCACAAACAAGGGGTTCGGTTCCTGGGAGTGTCTCTTTACTGGCCTATATCCAAGGTTAGAGTCTCAACCAGAGTCTTTAGCTTACCATCTTTTCATAGAAGAGAAATGTCCACAACATATCAGTCTTTGTCCTGCCCAAGGGCAGTCCAACACTGACCTGCCAGGCAATTCTCTTCTGAACAAGAGTACCTACAGCAATCCCAGACTGCCCTGGCAGAACAAAAACTGATATGTTGTGGAAATGTCTCTTCTGTGAAAGGATGGTGAGCTAAAGAGGGAAATGTGGAGTGTATGGTAAAGAATATCTTGGTAGGTGTGGGATATAAAAATTCAAAAAACAAAAACAAACTAAAATTAAAAAACAAAAAAGGCTCCTTTAAGAGCCACCATTGTAGAATGAATTGTTTAAATTAATTGTAAACCTCACCACCCCCTTCTACTGCACATGCTATCCGCGGACACCACGGTTGTCTGCGAACGGCACGTGCCACATCCGGGTCTTTTGAAGATGCCTGGCATGGAAAGGGGACTGCGGAGACCATGGATAGCCGTGGTGTCCATGTACATTAGGGGATCAGCCAATCAGGTTTCCTGGGTGTGGTGTACAGGAAGAGAGGGTAAGAGTAGTATTGTCTGGTGATAGACCTTAAGATGGCTATAGCTATGTCTTTGAGGAGGCATAGTGTATGGATTTTGGGGTACTCATAGATCCATTGGCTGAAGGTCTATTCTGAGCACTGTGGATTGGCTGAAATCTTGGATTCCATGAATTTGAAGTTTCATGGTATGGAGTGCGAGAAATGAAGTGGGCTGACTTACTCCCGTTTTGTAAGCATATAGTTCACTTGAAACATCCAGACATTAATGTTGTTCATTGTGGAGAGAGCAGTTTGTGCTACGTTACCGGAATGTCATTGCAGTTTGCAATGTAGGATGCATTTGGAAAGTTGATGGACATTTTTCCAAATTTGAAGAAAAAAAAATTCTCGGATTGCTCAGAGGCAAATATAGATGCATTCAAATTTATTTGTCTGCAAATGGAAAAAGAAAGGCCCAATACGAGTAAAGCTGTATGTGATTTTTTGGGAGCTGTTGGCATGACATCTTTTCATAATGAAAACATTGAATTTGATATTGTGAACATCAGGGAATCAGATTTTTCTTGAAAACCTTCAAAATGCATTGAAACAGTTTTTGTGAACACATAAAGTAGGGATTCCATTATTCGTTAGAAGTTGCATTAAATAAAAATGAAAAACAGACAAAAAATTGAGAAGGACTTTTTTGTGAAAGTTACAATTATGTTGAATCTTTGTTAGTTTAGAATATAAAACAAAATAATTAACAAAAATATTTAAAAGTGAAAAAAAAACAGGTTCTTTTAAGTGCCACCATTTTTGTGTGAAAAATAATTTAAATGATTTCTATTTCCCCAGCCCACACTTGGAATTTTTCCTATGTCCAGGGACTACGATGCTGTCCACCACCTATGCAGGCTACAAAGGGGCCTGTGAGTTGTTTTTTTCATTTCTATCTTTTAACTGTGAATGGAGGCTCCTAAGGGAACTGTTTTATTTGTATTTTTTAGATTTTGTATTTTCTGGGTGTTTTTTCATGTTTTTTTTAGGAGAGGCAAGGTAAGGTGAGGGATGGAAGCGGCACGAACCACAGAGAAGGAGGGGAAGGGTGGACAAAGTAAGATTTTGGGCCAGCCTTAAAGTTAAGGTAGCTAGCTGGCAGTGTTTCTCGTGCTACTTGACCGTGGCCTCAAAAGCACCACACAACTGCTCCCCCCTACAGATTGGTGGCTGACAGTACAAACATAGCAGGTGACCCTCGAAAAGTAGGGGTCAACAGCATTCTGTATGGCCTGCAGGAGGCCGTTCAGATACTCTGCCCCAAAGGAGTATCCTTTGTGGTAACATGAGTGGTTGAGGAAGATGGGGTAGAGGCTGTTGTAGCATTTCATGCTTTATGTTTCACATTCCATGTTGAGGTAAGCGTGGAATGTGGAACATGGAGTATGGAAGGCCAACGAAAATATGCAGGAAGGAAAGTCAGTTGAACAGATGTGCATTTACTTGAACTGAAATAAATAACCTAATAATCCAACTTGTATCATTGTGGTGCTGCATGGAGGTGGTCCTGTAGGAGTACAGCCCAGTTTTTCCACGACTGAGTACAATGTCGCACTTGGGTGCCCGAGCCTTTGGTACATCCCCAACGGTAATGAAAAACTGCAACACCCAAGGCTCACTCTGGGTGCTGGAGATAGGGACTTCCTCTACCTCATCTTCATCTTCCTCTTGATGCTCATCTCTATCGCCATGCCTGTTCCCCTCTCTAGGCCCTCCAGTTGTGATGGTGGCTCCTCTGAAGGAGGGCTGGCAATGAGTGAAGCCATTGGTGCAAATGAAGGTGGTCTGCAAATCAGGTGTCACTCCAGATGCTCTCTCCTGGATAGCCAGATTGATAATAAGAAAAAGTAATGGGTAGGTCCCTTCAGGGGAGCTGTCTGTGGATCGTACGACTGTCCGTGGACAACTGAGCCCCAAATAGGCCTTGGAAAGTTGTAAAAAGTTGCCAGGCCAACCAAGAATGGGTCTAGGAGCTATGGAAGTGTAACGTTTCAACTTGCAATATCCTAGATTGGATGACAATGCAGTTTGAAACTGGCCAGGGACACTGTTCATGGACAGGCCATCATGCCATGCAGGTCTGGTCACATGATGATGTCCGGGGACGTCCGCAGCCATGGGGGCTGTCCGTGGACACCCATCGGGTGAGGACCGCAGGGCACATGTGCGTTGGTGTCCATAGAACAGACTAATTAAAAGTGCATCAAGTAAAACCGGACTTGTCCGAACACCGCGCATGTCTGGGGGCACCTCGATTTTGTGTGCAGACAACACCGATAGTCCGGGGTGTCCGTTCTCAAAATGGAGGTGTCCCCGGACAGTCGTAGTGTCAGCGGAATATTATTGGGTGTTTAAAAAATAAATAAAATGATAGGACAATGTACATAGACATTTATAGTATAAAAGATACATTTATTTAGGAAAGGGATGGGGTATCGGAATGGGATACATACATGAGAGGATTAGACATGTCTGTACAATAATGATCAAGGGAGGAAGGAAGTGAGATTTCATCAAAGCATCTTTCATTCAACTTTGGGAAGTTGATGGGGATGATTGCTTGGGACGAGGGGGACAAGTGCAAGAAGGAAAATGATAATGAAAATTTGGAATCACATGATTTTTGACATAATTCAAAAGTTTCTTGAAGTAATTACTGAGTTCCTCCAATTTTGCAGACAACATCATGATTTCATTATGTTCACTTGAGGATAGGGCTTCTCTTTGTGATTCTTAGAATTCTGAATAATCAAATTGCAGTGTTGTTTCTTTGCGAAAACTATGTACTATAAGAAAAATATCCATTTTTATTCCAGCGAGGTCTGTAAAAATGACATTATTTATTTATATTAAAAGATTTATTGTACACCAATAGAAATTTTATCATAACTCATTTCTTCATTTGGGAAATGTTCTTCAAACTACTGAAGTATGTTTGCCATTCCTGTAAAGAAATTTAAAAAAGTGTTGTTTGCTTATAAGAATTGTTAATATAATGAATGGTATTAATAGAGAAATAAATACAGTGTACTTACTATTTAGTAAGAGCTTGTTTTCAAATAAGCGCTTGCTGTATGTGAGTCTGCATGCAGAGTTGTACTGAGGTGGGGGGTGCTGTTGCGCACAATCAAGATGGCCACCTCATTTCGGAGCTCCCGCTCTACCGCAAGATCCGTATCTAATACATCCATCTGGAGGCTGTTTTAGGGGCCGTGAGGTGGCTCTATCAACATGCTGGGTGGCCGGGAACAACGTGTGAAAATACTGGTGGAAAACGGCTTGAATCCATCAAGTTACGGCCGTGTGAAGTTTGACCGCCGCCTAGCGCTGTGGAGATCCGGTGGCCGGAACCACGCCTATTCACCCAGGCGCCGGGGCTGTGGAGGAGCCGCAGGCCGCAGGTGGGAGGAGCCTTGCGTGGCGGTTTCGCACCTGATCAGGGTCTGGCTGAGACCAGTGGAGTCGGCTAGAGCTGCGGATCCTTACCTCTGCTCGGGCTTGCGGTGCTGTGCTGCGAGCTGGCTGCGGGCAGCGGAGGATAAAATTAAGAAGCGTGAACTGCTGCCTCCTTGGTGCAACATCGGAGCGGGACCGAGGACGGATCCTGATCGAAGACGCATACGCCCGGCTCGCTTGCCTGGACTCGTCACACTCTGAGGTACCGGAGGGCGGGTTGTGCGGGTAGGTGCACAGAATGCACTGGGGGAGCCGTGGGTTCCGAAGGAAACGATTTGGTCAGGATCCACCTACCATCCAGCATTTTCCCCTGGATGATTCTGTACAGCCTCACCACTGCTAACACAGCAGCAGACACAACGGACTACACCACATTTGGAGCTCATCCCTAAGAATGCCAATACCATCCAGGCAACAATACTGCCTTCCTGGCCGAAACACACCCGTGTCGATCCTCAGTGACACAACTGCAAATACCCTTTTTCGTGTATGTCTTGTAGATTATGTTGTGTACACCCCGTGTTTATGGTACCCTGGACCACCCTATGTCCCGGGTGCACTATTGTATAAGTACATGTTCCTCTAATTGTTGTATACCACTGTACCTTTAGGTGGAACTCTGTACCTCAACACAAAAGAGGTAAATACGCAATCTGTATTTCCACCAAACTCAATCACTATTGTCTGTTTCTTTTGAGCCTTTCGTGCTTATCGAAAGCTATGTAAATTAATTGAACTATAACACTTGTGGTTTTCTGAAATAAACTCTTCTGTTCAGAACCACAGCCGGCTGATTTGTAGGATCTCACATCCTGATTTTTTTGATTATTATATATGTGCCCCCCTGGGTATATCAGGACTCCGCCAGGCGCCCTTATTTTTACTTTACATATCTATCCAGACCTCTCAGCTGCAGTTCAGGCGAACAGACGATCATACGAACCTGTAAAGAAACTCTTGAAAGCGCACCAAATCATGTATGCCCTTTATATTCCCAGCAAAAATGAGGATTCAACATCCTGGGAGAGCGCACATTTTTGAAAACCCCACCGAAGCCCTAGCATACATAGAATCCTCCATACCCCTGCCTCCCAGAGGAGACAGACCTACTCATAACAACAGACCCCATCCAGCTGATTGAGGTGTAAGGTTGCATAGATTTGTCCGAACTTCTCTGCAGTCTCTATTTTCTGGCCTGTGCTTATTTAGTACTATAGACGGCCTCACAATCTTATGAGCAGGTGGGGCGCTGGAGAGACGGAATTGTCGGCCATGTGAGGCAACATGTCCACCCCTGGAATGCTCCACAAGTTGCAATGGGAACATAGTCAAGTTGGGGGAGACGGTGAGGGAGGGGGGCTGGTTGAAGGGAATCCAGTAAGTTGTTGTCGTTATGCAGCCCTGCAGTTTGAAGCGGGCAGTGGGTTTCATGTTGCGAAACCCAGTCTTGGTAGGGGGAGGGGAGAACCAGGTTGTTGTTTAACGGTTAATCAAGTGGTCTCTGAGATGCTGGCGCAATGCATGTCCACGAGAGTTACATTACTACAATATGTGACATTATCCGATCATTTCTCTGTAAATGTTGGTTGCGGTCTGACAATGAAGCTGCTGTCATAGAATGTTAGGCTTCTAAACAATCGATCTAAAACTAGGAAGGTGGGGAACTACATTACCAGACATGGTGCCCAGATTGTCATGTTGCAAGAGACACACGCCATGGATAATACTAATGAATGCATAATGCCTGGTTGGGGCAAATCAAGGTTCTATACGAATTACTCATCCCAGTTCAGAGGGGTCGTCACCTTAATACACCCAGGTTTGGGATTGAAGCTGGGAGGCCAGAAAATTGACCCCCTTGGTAGGTATGTCATTGTGTGGAGTGATATCACTGGACGACAAATATTATTGGTTAACACGTATGGTCCTAACATTGATGACCCAGCTTTTTATACTAATGTATATCAGATAATCACTTCCATTGATGTGTCCGCCATAATGTGGGTGGGGGGGATTTTAATGTTGCTCTCAACTCCAGGTTAGACAGATCCAGTACGACTATTAGGCTGCCCAGCAAAACTGTCCTTACTTTACAAAATATCCTACCTCAACTCTCGCTTGAAGATGCCTGGCGGGTGCTCCACCCGGAAAGTAGAGGATATACATACTACTCTTCGGTACACGATTCGCAGTCTAGAATTGACTACTGGTTCGTCTCCCCCACTGTACTTACTGCGGTGCAGACATGTGAAATACTGCCCCGCACACTGTCTGATCATTCCCCGATTGAGATTGAGATTGATTTTCGTGACTGCCCCAGACCTATCAAAAGAAGGAGAATGCCCGGAGGGTTCCTCTGTGATGCCGGGGTCGTGGAAGGATTGCACATTGAAATTGCAGAGTTCCTGGACAGGAACATAGGCTCTGTTGACAGATACTCCACTGTATGGGAATCTTTGAAAGTATGGGTAAGGGGAACCCTGTTGTCCAAATCAGTGGGACTCCTTAAAGGGGTTTGAGCCGAACTAACCCAAACTGAACTCAAACTGGGGGAATTGGAGGGGGTTTATGCTCAGACACAGGACAAGGCAACATTGGCTGAGATACAGACACATTTGCAAGAATATGGTAGGCTGGCCACTAGGGAGGTGCAATATATGGCTGCCCCGATTCTGGTAGGCTGGCAGGACGCTGTCTAATCTATTGAAACAGGATAGACATCCCAACCGGATCACAAGCATACAGACCCCACAGGGGGAGGTCCTTCTGGGGAACAGGAAATTAATATTGAGTTTGCTAAATTCTATCAGCAATTATATAGTAACAAGGATACCAAAACACCCACCGAAATTAAAACATACCTAGAATCACTGAGGTTGCCTACACTCACCAAGGAGGCACGACTGGCCATGGACCAGCCTGTTACAGCTGAGGAAATCACCGAGACGATTAAAGACTTGGCATCCAATAAAGCTCCAGGATCCGACGGAATCGGAGCGGAATTCTACAAGGAATTCCACGACGAACTAGTACCTGTGCTGTTGCAGATGTGGGAGGAATCACTGCAGAGCAAAACACTGCCCCCCACGATGAGGGAGGCCATTATAACTGTGCTCCCCAAACCCCGGCGTCCACCACAGGACATTTTGTCCTAACGGCCGCTCTCCTTAATAAACACCGACGCCAAGATTTTTGCCAAAGTGTTGGCCAATAGGCTTCTGCCTGAGGTCCCGAACCTTGTACACCCTGACCAAAACGGGTTTATCCCAGCCAGGTCCACGGACCTCAACCTCCACAGACTCTTTGGGATCATGGCTCAGATAGATCCGGAGAGGACAGCAGTGGCCGTATCCTTGGATGCCGAAAAGGCCTTTGACTCAGTGTCATGGGCCTACTTGTTGGCGGTGCTGGAGGCATTTGGTATCCGTCCTCATTTCATTGCTTATGTGAAATTGCTATACACGGAACCTAGGGCGCGAGTGCTGACCAATCAAACTATCTCTGATCTGTTCCTGTTGGGGTGAGGCACCAGGCAGGGCTGCCCATTTTCACCTATATTGTTCGCATTGACAATAGAACCTATGGCGATTGCGATCAGGCTTAGACACTCGGATAGGGCTATTAATTTGAAGGGGGCCACCCAGCTGATATCTTTATACGCGGACGACACCCTTCTGTATGTTCGCGAGCCGGAAAATAATATCGCTCCCCTTATGACTGAGATTCAAGAATTTACTGCCCACTCGGATACTCCATAAATAAGGCCAAGTCCGAGGTATTCCCACTTACACCAACAACCATATGCCCCCACTCTATATATGGACTCAAGTGGTCTGCAGAGTGCATTAGATACCTGGGAATAGTGGTCTCGAGGAATAAACACACACTTTACACGGACAACCACGAAAATACACTGCAAGCCCTGAGCACTAAATTGCTGTTGTGGGACCGCCTCCCAATATCACTGCATGGGAGAGTAGCAGTCCCTAAAATTATAGCTCTACCCAAGCTGCTATATCTTTTTGTTAATATTCCCCATATGGCCGGGCCGGCTCTTTTTCTATAGGCTTAGGTCAATGAGGACAACCTTTCTTTGGAATTGAAAAACTCCTAGAACAGGGTTGGAAAAACTGATTGAGCCATATTCCTCTGGAGGTATAGCCGCACCTGATTTTGAGTTATGCTATTACACGGCCCAAGCCCAATTTTCGAGGTACTGCTATGACGAACCTACTAGGCCCCCACACGCAGAGATAGAAACACTCACCACACACCCTACTAATATAAAGTCTGTGATATTTGACACATGCTATAGAGACACATGCGAGTTCAACCCAGTGAGTTGTACAGTTGGTGCGTGGAAAGCCATATTTAAAAAACTGGGTGTTGAGTCCCCCTATAACCCAGAGGTTCCCCTCTGGAACTACCCTGGCATACCACCTACACATCACGGTGGCTTACGTGGGGCCTGGGATCCCAATGAAGAGATGAAGATGGGTGACCTATTCGTTGATGGGAGGTTCGCGACCCTGCAGGAAATTACTAGAGCTTTCGGCAGGGGTCCGCTTGGGGTGCTGCAATACTATAGTATGCGATCAGCATTTCAGAGACACTTGTCATCCTTCCCCGGGGAACCCCCTACTCATCCCTGTATACAGCTGGTAACACCGGTGACAAACTGGGGATATCAAGACTATATGCTGCGGTCCAAACACACTCCCCCTCGACTAACATGGTTAAAGCAAAATGGGAGAGGGATCTGCAGAACTCCATAGATGACCAGACCTGGGAAAGGTACTGCTCACTCACTAAACGAGTCTCCCTAAATGCTGGCCTGCGCCTAATTCAGTTCAAAATTGAAAATAGACTACATTTTACTCCAGCTAAAATAGCACAGTTTGCACCGGATGGGTCGGGAGAATGCCCTAAATGCAAGGCAGATGGGGCGGGTACATTTCATATGTATTGGGGGTGTCCGATAGTGGCAAGTTTCTGGAAGGAGGTGGTGGAGATGTTAGAGGAAATCACACAAGTTCCCCCTGCACTAACCACTAACCCCGCAGAAATACTTGTTTGGAGACATAGGCAAATACTCTAAAAGGACCAGAAGACTGTTTAACGTTTCATGTGCAGTGGCTAAAAAATGCATTTTACAACAGTGGAAGAGTACTGGGCCGCCCACCATGAGACATTTTCTTAAGGAACTAACATATGTTAATGAAGCTGAAGAGCAGTTTGTCATCACCCGTCCATCGATGAGCAGGCCCAAAGACATATGGGGGCCCTTCAGAATGTACTTGTGTGATTTGATCCCAGAGGAAGATGATAATGTGTAACCCTGATGTCTATAAGATATGTATTCAATCTGACGTTTCTGTACTGTGGTAACGATGTAACTGAGCTATGTATCTCTTGATCACTAATAAAAAGAGTTTTTAAAAAAAAAGAGTTTTACTGAGGTGATAATATGATGTGTATAGTTATTGTTTGTGCGTTGTGCATTCCATTATGGTGTGTGCTACATGAAAAAAATAATGTGTACATTTTCAAATGATCATTACCTAGAAAAAGGCATATTTGGGTGTAGTAAATGTACCTACTTTTCTATGTATATGTGTTTGTTGGTGGTTGAAGGGTAGAACATTTTCTGTTCTCCCCTGTGCTTCTGGGCTATGTGAATGCTGGCTTCTGTCTGCAGACAATCATAGTGTGCACTGACTCTACAGCTGCTACATTAGGGGTAAGTATAATATAAGGAACTTGTAGCAAATTAAGGGTGCACTGGTAAAAACCTATGAAATTCACTGAAATAAGTGTTTAAAATGACGTTATGGTTAAAAGCAAAACCGAAAACCCAAGAAATTCACCAGTTATGGTAAGCTAAGCAACCATAATTCGTGCCACCACTGTGCACTGCCAAGACTAACACCCAGGACATCAAAGATGACATCACAAATGGCATTGATGACATCACATATACAATAAATTCTGATGGACATTCCCTACAAGGGATTTTTTTTTTAATTCTTTATTTTCATTTTAAGAAATGTAGCACAATATAAGATATAAATACAGTGATTGCAGGAACTGTCAAATCAATACTTTTAAATATATACAAAACAGACCAATTATAAATAAAGTTGTTATAATTATATACATTACAACATATATATAACCCATCTCCCACCTACAACCCCTATACATCTACATCAAATGACAGAGACTAATATAAATCCATTACTTTCCCCCTAATCTTCTCAAAAAGTGATAATTTCTTTTCTCTACCATAGATAGTTCTCTCAGTTTCAGCCAGTTTATACATTTCCTACATTACCCTTGATTTCCAACCTCTCAAGATAATTTTCTTTCCAATTGCAGCTCCCCTAAATAGCCATTTCTTTTGACAAGGGATTGTGTGTTTGAGGCCTGCGTATTGGCCCATGTATGTGCACCATGAGCTGAGACAAACTCTATTTATTCATTTGTTTATTTATTTATTAGCATTTTTAAAGTGTGCATCAGCCCTGAGGCATCGTGGCGGTGTTACAGCAAGTATGTTACAGATAGCACTAGAAAGCATCATCGCTGGTTAGAGTGGATTAAAGGAGCAGTTACATACATGCGTAACAGTTGTAGGTACAGAACAGCAAGAATGCATGCTTAGTTACATTTGTCAGCGGGCAAAAGCTGTGTCAGTTGAATAGTGTGGTCTTGAGGACTTTGCGGAATATTAAGGAAAGTACTTTAAGAACATATGAGAAGGTGAATAGCTAGATATATAACGCCTTTTCAGTGAACAAAAACCACTAGTCTAGATATGTCAGTGAACAAAAATAAGTGTCCCAGATGTGTGATATCATCAGTGATGTCTTCTTTGCTGTCCTGGTTGTTAGTCTTAGCAGTGCACGATGGTGGCATGAGTTATGGTTGCATAGCTTACCCTAACTGGTGAATTTCTGGGGATTTCAGGTTTACTTGTAACCATAATGTCCCTTTGACAATGTTTAATGTATTATTACAAGTAAAACCGAACAAAATTGACAGACCAAACCCAGATATAACACATTTTGTTTGCCTACTTTTGGGCCATTTAAACAAAACTACTGGATGGATTTACACCAAATGTGTAAAAGCACGCTTTCGGGACCAGCCCGCGGCTCCTGCTGCAAATTTGGTGAAAATCCATCCAGCGGTTTGGGCTGTAGATGTGAGCAACATTTCTTTTCCGTTGCATCTATAGAAAAAACAGAAGTTTTGGGACCCCCTTACAACTTTGCCCCCCCCCTTGATGAAACCTCACCAAACTTGCTAGAAAAATTTAGACGTGCCATATACTTTTTTTGCAAAGTTTGGTAAGGATTCATCCACGGGGACAAAGTTATAAACACCCAAAAAGTCCTCGTCCTATGGGTTGAGCAACTTAACCATAACTACAGGGCCGCAACCGCAGTAGTAGGAATTGTAAATTATGTCTGTATTCAAACAATACATCATGCCAAATATGAAATGTTTTTCTGACATCAAAATGCCTGAAGAAGTTTTGTGACTACACTACAAGATGGTGCAAAATCCATACTGAGTTTTGTACAATGACATGAGAGCGAAAGTTAGCCGGAACAACTATAAACATTTACAATAGTCCTCTTTCTCTGGCAACCAAAGGCAAGGGGGGTGATTACTTAATGAAGGAAGTTGAATGTAAAAACTATGTGATCAAGCCACAAGGGGTGGCGAAATGCATCAGTTTGTTTGCCTCCCATAATATTTTGCTGGGTAATGGCTGAGCGATGCTTTTTGACAGATTGATGGAATACATTTTTTTTACTGAGAAACAATTTGGATTGCAACATTCGTGTTGCTATTTTTTACCATCGGAATCAATAATAATAAATAATAATAATAATTCAGCATTTATATAGCGCTACAAACCCTCAGGTATCTGAGCACTGCTTATTATTACCCAAGGTGTGTGGTGCTCATTTATCGACCTCGGAAGGATGAAAGGGTGAGTTTGGCCCTGCTGGGATTCGGACCTGCATTAGCAAGCTCTGCACGGATGTCAAAGCGAGCGCTCCACTCGCTGTGCCACTTGACCGGCTGTGAGTGCGATGTGAAAAGCTGTGAGTGCGATTTTTCAACACCGACGCAGGGTCTGGTGACAACAAGAATGTATGTATATATATATATATTTATATATTACATGGCCTGCGGTAGCGGCCATGTAGTTATGGTTAAGTTGCTCATCTTATAGGAAGTGCACTTTTTGGGCAGTTTATAACTTTGCTCCCCATGGACGAATACTCTCGAAACTTTGCAAAAAAAAAAGAGTATGGCCCACTCTGAATTTTTTTGCAAAGTTTGGTGAGGTTCGGTCCATGGGGAGCAAAGTTATAGGTGGGTCCAGAATTTCTTTTTTTCACATAGATATAACGGGAAAAAACTTTGGTCACACCTACAGCCCAAACCGCTGGACGGATTTCCACCAAATTTGCGGCAGGAGCAGCGGCTTGGGCCTGAAAGTGTGCTTTTGTTAATTTGGTATAAATCCGTCCAGTAGTTTTTTGTTCAAATGACCAAAATGTAAGGCAAAAAAATTAGTGATATCTATGTCCATTCCACGGACAGAACACCGTTGGTTAATCGGCTTGTGTCATGTCCACGTACACTCAACGTGTTTGCTAATTGGCTGAAGTGAGGTGTGAGGTGTGTCACATTGTTTCAATGCACCCACCATCTTGTATCCACAGACATCCGTGGACAGCGCAGCGGCGAACAGAGGCAAAATTCAATTTTGGGGAGTGTATTGGTGTGTAGGAGTGCTTGGGGAGTGTTGGGGAGTAAGACATGGGTCAAATACTGTATTTTATTAGGTAGCAGGTGCCCCTGATGTACTCACCATGTGCACAGTCATTGTGGCTGTCTGCGGACATAATAAATGCACTACTAGCTATTTTAGTATGATGTTGGTTTTGGGTTGTTAGTAGAGTATTGATTGTAGTTAATATCCCCTATAAGCAGCCCACATACCAGCCAAAATGTTTGTTAGCATGGGTGTGTTATGCTGTGTTGGTTGTGGCCAGGGCCTAGAGTCTTGGGTGGATCCACCCAAGACTCTAGGCCCTAGCCCAAACAACCGCAACATAAAACACCCATAGAACCAAAAACACCCATCATATATCATAACCCAAAAGTTTGTGTACTGTTTCATTTGTAATGTTTGTATGTGAAGTTGTGGCTAGGTTATGCAGTTAAGATTGTAGAGTTTATAACGAGGACTGCGACATAAGATACACATGGAAGTAAACATTTTGAATTGTGGTGTATGGTTAGATGTTTGTTTGAATGAGTGTGTTATGCAGCAGTGTTTGTGAGTCCATTTATTGTATACTTACTGGTTGAATTTTTTGTGGTTGTATGCAGTTTTTTCATGACATGGGTATTTGGACCAGACATTCTTTTTCGATCTCTGTGATAAAAGAAAAGATCATATGTTAGTGTAGGTAGTTCATAATGAGTTATTGCTTTGCATAATAGACTTTTCTGTATTTTTTTACCCTTATATTTAGTACTTTACAAGTACTATAGTTCAAACCAGTCTACTGTGCAATTTACTCAGTTTCTGTGTTTGTTTTCTAAATCATTGGGTCTGTGGGAAAAAAAATCCATGGTAGATACCTGTTGGGGTATTCTAACTGTATATTCCTTGTTTGATTTTAGTGGTATTTATTTATGTGTTTGCTTGTTGCAGAATCTTGGGGCAGTTAGATATCTGTTGGCGTATTCTAACTGTGCATAGTTTTGAGGTTGAAGTTTTGCTTATGTTCATACACAGGTTATGTATTAATTTTGGTTTTAAAAATATTAAGAAAGCGTTTACACGATTTGCTGGTAATCTCTGCTTTAGAGTAATGGTACTATCATTACATTCAAACCATCCACAATTCTTTTTTATATATACAGTGTAGTGACCTGAATTGGTTGTCGTGCGGTAGATTATACCTATTGTTATGAAGGTTTTCTTACCAAGTGATACTTGACCATGACCATGTGTGAATCCAGTCAGCTTACCGTTGTTTTTGGTACCTTCTGAATTGTAACGTAAAAGCATTACTATTACGCTTTTACTATGTGTCTGTATTTGTAAGATGGAGCGATTATCTGAATTGCAGGTAGTACATAATATGCCATGGTTTGCATTTTGTACAAGTTGCTGAAATGGAATGGATTCACATGTTTGTTCTGAGCGAGAGAACTATGCGAGTCTTCTCCCCCACGGCCGCAGCAGACCCCGTACCAATCACATGCAGAGTTCCCCAGGGCTCTTGTGTCTCCCCAACTCTTTACAACATATTCACCAAACCCCTCTTGGATGATTTGGACCATCTAGGTATCACCTACACCAACTATGCAGATGATACACAGATTCTCCGCCCGCTTTCTAGGGATCATGATAAGGACAGGGAGTTGGTGAATATAGTGTATCTCTTCATTCAGGCATGGATGGCAACTCATGGCCTATGTCTGAATGACGATAAGACAGAGCTGGTCATACTAGGCACACATTCCAATATCAACAAACTAGACCCTGACTACTCCGAGTTCAGTATAGATGGTAATGTTTTTAAGGTCTCGAGGGAAGTAAAAACACTTGGTTTTTACCTTTTACCTTGATTCTACTATGGCATTCACCAAACAGGTCGATTCTTTAGCATCCTCCACGGCCTATACCTGCAAATTAATAAGAGCAGGTAAACCTTTCCTATCTAATGATAGTTGTATGATCCTAGCGAGAGCATTAATACTCTCTCGACTACTGCAATGCCCTCTGCTGTTGCGCCAATAAAACCATCACCCAAAGGCTCCAAATCCTACAAAATAATGCCCTCAGAGGGGCACTTGGCATAAATAAAAGGGAGCATATCTCCACTACCAGACAACAACACAAATGGCTCTCCACTGTTGACAAAATTCAACTAAAAATGATCTCCCTGACACACAAAGCTCTCAACAATGCGGCCCCTAGCTATCTGTCGCAGACAATAAAAAGAAAGACATCTAGCATACCGATAAGAACTGTCAACTCTAACCGTTTGGAAGTACCTAGATTCAAACTTGCCAAAATTTGCATCACCAGTTTCCCTGTTACTGCTGCCAAACTGTGCAATGCTCTACCACACAACCTGAGAGTAGACCAACCATTCTCACAACTTAGAAAGAACCTGATCAAACACTTCAACACTAAAAACCTGTAGTCACCTCAGATCCCTCTGTACCTTGACTAATTGTATATATATGGTTATTTCTATATAACCTCTGCATCTTGTATATTAATTGCTCCTAGCTTTTGACTATACTGTATCATTGTATTTATGTAAATTGATACTTATGTACTATTGTAAATTCTGTAACATTGTAATGCCCAGATTGTTGTAACATTGTAAGTTTTGCATATTCTTATTCTGCTGCGCCCGGTTACCTCAAGGTCTGGTGCGCATTATAAATAAATAAATAAACAAACAAACAAACAGTTAGCTATGGATACGTACACAAAGAGTTCATTTGGGACTTCTTCCTGTGCCACATTCTCAGAGACTGCATGTATGTTTCCACATGTATGAAATCTGGAAGATTTCATTTACAGGTATGTTTTTGTTTTCCAGTACTTGTAGTAAGTACATTAGACATTTTTGTGGATCTTCTTGTGAGTTTATAGTGAATTTGACCATTCCAGCACAGTAGTCCAATTCTTGTCTTATTCCATGAACACTGGAAGTGTTGTCAGGATTGTTGGTTGCATTTCTATGAAGGACTAACATTTGCAAACACAATTGATCTGTACTGTGTAAGTAAGTGTTGTCAATAATTGTAAGTCCACGAGTTGTTGCCAAATTGTTTTGCCTTTTGTAGGTACGCCATTTACTAAGACAATTAAAGATTGATCTATTGGCCATTGCACTCCTAGAGTGTGTACATTTTCTTTGAGATCTAATGGTAAATAAACTACTTTGCCACAAATGCCTTTCACTAATTCAGAGTTAGGTAATTTTGCTGTTTTTGGTTGAAGGTGTATTATTGTTTGAAATGGGTGCACTGTTTGAATTATGATGCTCTCATATACATTTAGTTGTTTAAGGGGTTTTGGTAGTTATTTCTGATAGCACGTGAAGGTGTTTGGTTGTTGTCAAGTCTTGCAGTGCAGTAATTGCAAAGTATTAAGGGGTCAATAATTTCGTATTTGTTTTCTGCAATAGGGTAGAGAGCTAATTGGAACCATTTGGAATCTTCATTGTCTTCTATTTTGTACGTTATGTCTACAGTTTTTGTGCTACTTTTATAAAAAAAAGTCCTGTGGCAACACAGACACACATGGTTTGGTACTTCAGCGGAGGTACATTTAAATTTTAGTATTTCTTTTTTGTATGTGTTTAATAGAAGGTTGCTATTTGTACAGTAGTTGTTAGTTTGTTGTAAAGCTATTGCATTTTGTAAGTGGCTTTCACTTCAAAAATATTTTCTCTGAATATGCTCTATTTCTTCGAGTACTTGTTTGGCTGTACTTGTTTGGTGCTTTTGCAAATTATTCCTGAAATGCAGGCTGATGAATGTCCTTGTTGTACTGTGTATTTGTGCACTGGACAGGCATTCATATTTTGTATTAGTTTCATTTTGAATTTGTCTTTGCTTTTTACATACTGATTGAGGAACTACCGTAAAGATTTGAAAGATTTTTTGACAATGTTACCCATTGATGTGCACGGCCATTTGTAGACTGGACGTTTTGGTTCAGTAGAATGGAGAGGTGACATTGAGTTTTCGGGGGGTATTTTTGTGAGCAGAGTTTCTTGCTCCATAATGGTGTTATTAAGTTTTTCATACCCTCGTCTACTGCTATATATGGCAATTGGGTGTGTTTGCTTTTGTTTATATGCTTCTTCATTGAAATATGGTTCTGTGTTCATGGTGTGACTCCATTCACCTCCACAGATGTTTAAGAAGCTATTTTTGTTGATATTCCGTTTATTGAGAAGTGTTTTTGAAGTTTAGTAGTTAGTTTTGTTAGTGGTTTCATTCTGTTCAAAATAAATAACTTCTTTTTGATAAGGATTGCACTGTCTATGAGAGCTTCTAGGATTAATTTGCTACGGTAGGTTTTAAGGTTGTGCATGATTTCTCTCCTGTTTTTATAAGGTTCTGAAGGACTCTGTGGTGGAATGTTTTTTTGTAAAATATATTTATTTGGTATGGTTACTTGCCACTACATCAAGATTTATAGGTGTAGCATTAGCAGTAGTGGTAGCTGAAGTCTTGTTAATCACTTTCTGTTTCGTTTTATATTTTGATAGAGGATGCAAAGTTTGTGTACTGGAAGCTTGTTTTGTTTCGCTTAATGACTGTATTAGCTGTTTTGTTTGAACTTTTTGTACAAATTCTGCTAAAATTGGGTGCTTATTTTGGACACTTTTATTTTGATTTGCTCTACTTCTGCGTTGCTTTCTACAGAGTTGCTTTTTGGTGGGCATACTTTGGGGTCTGTTTGAGAAACCAAGAAAGTGTGGGTTGGGCTGTTGTGCAGTGTATGCGTGCTTTGTGTATGAATGTCTGAGTATGATGGTAAGGATGTTTGTGGAGGTGTGTGATTGTGCAATGGGCAGCTACATCAAGTTGGGAATGCTATTCTTGTATTTGTGTGTTTCTATACTGGGCTTCAGGTGACAATATAACATATGCAGCTGGTAAGGGGAAGCACTAATACTACATCTAATGGCAGAGGGTTAATACACTTGTTTGTTCTGCAATACTAAAATGTTAGTGTGTTTGAGTAACAGTTAGAATATTATGTTCGCATTGTACTTACTTTTTTGTATGGAAAGAGTAGATTTCTTCTAAGTTCTTCAGATGCTGCTATTTTTCAGGAGAGTGGTCTTCACTGCAATTGTAAAAGAAAGAAGAATATGTGTGTTTATAGCACTTTTGTTAATGTAGACATTGATTTTTTTTTGTTTTCGCAGTAGTAGTGTTTTCTTATAACTGAGCATAGTATGCACATGCACTTTCCTTTGCCTATGTGCATCCTGTATATTTTACTTAGAATCTGTTAGTTGAATATGTTTTACAAATGAGTATAATAGTAAATGTATAGAGCAGACTTGTTTTTTTAAGGTTATGTTATTGGATGTTAAAAGATAGAAGAAATAATCATATGCATTTTTTGCTATTTTTACAGGGTAAATGGCAGAGATTGTACAGAAAAGCATGCAATGTATGCATTTGTGAAGGTGTGCGAAATAAAGCAGAAGGATTTGATATAGAGGCAGTGGTGTTGTTTCAGCTGGAAGCCTTTCTAATGATATTGTCTGTGTGTGTGCATGAATGAAGATGCATGTACTCATCCTGGCTACGTGTAATTTTATAACACACTAGACAGCCTTTTTCATAATTATACTGTTATTATACATTTTTTTAGATAGCTGTGTGTGTAAACAAAAAGAGAGCAGACAGGTCTGCAAGTGACAGTTCATCATAGCAGATGGGAGAAACTACAGTAAGTTCATTTTACAGTTAATACAGGGTAAGTGGCAGTTACTCTGTTTAAATGTATTCATAGAAGAGCTGTACCTGTACTGTGGAGAAAATATTCATACCTGTAGTCTGTGTTCATGCATGTGGATGTGCATGAATCTGCAAGTAGAAATCTTGGGGAGTTTTATAGTAGTTGTTGCTGTAGTCCTTTGCAGTCACAGCCCAATTGTACTGAGAGTGATCAATAGTACATCTAAAGTGCTGATCTGTCATGATGGAGTTAGATGTAAAGTTCTTGTATGCGATTGGTGGATGAGTGTGTGATTGCTTAACAGTAGCCAAAGAGGAAATGGTGCAGAGAGTGAAGTGGAAAGGGTAGAATGGCTGCCTCAGTGTTACGTGCTCTGCAGACACCGTGGCTGTCCGCGGACAGGGTGTGCCACATCTGGGGTTTCTCAGCAAATCCAGCATGGAAAGGGGACTGTAGGGATAGGCCAATCAGATGTTGAGGTTGTGGTTTGTGTTGAAAGAGGCTGTGTGTAGTGAAGATGGCAGAGGTGGAGAAAGCTAGGGTGTTCGTGGTTGGAGATATGTTTGTGCATGATTTGGAGCAGTATGCTAAATGCAGGAATGTGGCAAACAATTTTGATGTTAAAGGAGTGGAGGTGGTGTGGAGCACTGTGCCTGGTTTCAATTTGCAGGGAATTGTACAAGTTTGTGGAGATATGGGCAGGGTGAACGGTCCACATTTAGTTGTTTTGCACTGTGGTGCTTTGCATTTGGGCTATGTCAGTGCCCCTACATTGTTGGCAGATTTGGAACACTTGGTTCAGGTAGTAATGAAAATACTTCCAAATGCCAGGGTTATGTTTTCTGGTTTAGTACCTAGGGCAATATGGGACAATAGTTCTGTTTTTTGTCCTCACCAAAATAATGCTAAGTGTGCAAACACCGAGGCATGTTTGCTTTCATGCTTAGAGCTGGTATGTTCTTTAGTAATAATGAGGACATTGATTCTGGTAATGTTGTATATTTTTAAGAAGATGGCATTTCTTTATCTTTTATGGGAAATACCATGTTGTTTTGGAACATAAGGGTTGCTTTGCAAAAGCTAATGTGAAGATTTTTGGAGGAAAATAAGAAAAAAAAACAAAATACAAAATAAAAGGTGTTTCTGAAGCATCTGCAAAAAAACAAAAAAAGGCTCTTTTCAGAGCCAACCTCAAAGGGGAAATGGGCACACTATTTAAATTTTCATTCCCCCGCTCAGATTTTTTGATTTGTCTGCGGACACCGCATTGTCCGAGGACAGTGCGTATTAGATACAGGGATTTTGGGGGTGAGAGGCATGCAAATGAGACTGAGCAGAGCAAGGGAATGGTCAATAAGATTTCCTGGGTGTGTTGTGTAAGGAGAGATTTTGTCAGAAAGTCTTTTTCCTGAGAGAAGAGCAGATAGCTATGGCTGTGTGTTTCAGAAAGCAGATTTTTGGGATTTTGGGAATACATTGGTTGGAGGTAAATGCAGATCGCTGTGGAGTGGCTGCACATCTTGAATTCTCTTATGTGGAAGTGCACTGGCATGGAGTGCATTGAATGAAGTGGCTGGATTTGGTACCTCTCTGTGCTACTTTGGTGACACATTGTCATCCAGACATTATTATTATTCATTGTGGAGGGAACAGTTTAGGACATGTGTCTGGAATCTCATTGCAGTTTGCAATGAAAGAAGGACTTGGGAAAGTCATGGACAAGTATCCAAACTCCAGAGTAATTTTTTCCTGTATTGTACAGAGACAAATGTGGCTGCATTCTTTTTCATTTGGTGCACAAATGGAGAAAGCAAGGTGCAATGTTAACAAGGCTGTTTGTGCCTTTTAGAGAGATGTTGGTATGTCCTCTTTTCAGAATGAAAACATTCTGTTTTGTAGTACACACATTTTTCGGAGAGATGGAGTAAATCTTACTTATGCCGACAATCAGATTTTTTCTGTGAAATATACAAAATGCATTGCAGCCTTTTTTGGAATTACAGCAATTCATTTTGTAGTAGGTATTGACCATTTGAAGTTTTTGAAACACAACATAACCCACAAAAAGGCTCTTTCCAAAGCCACCACTTCCTCCCAGAGAAAAGTGCAATGGTTCTGATAGGACAGCACCCCAAACATTTTAATAGCGCGCAGACTGGGACACTTTTTGGTGGATGGGTGTTTTATGGTGTGGGGGATTGGTTAGAATTGGCGCTATGTATGTTATGTTTGTGCATAATGTTAGGTGCCCACATTGTTGCATGCATGGATCCATAGTGTTGTGGTGGGTGTGGAAAGGGCTGCAATGCTGTGTGCATGGCAAAAGGTGTGCTGGAGCACCTCAGGATCTTTCAGGATGCTGCAATCATGCATTTTTTAGCAGAAGTTTTAGTGGAGGGGCATTGGAATCAAACTGAACGTGTAATAAGAGTGTGTAATAGTAAATATAGAGTAGTGTACAAAACTGATAGTGTACAATGCAGAGGTTTTGTATGTGATTGCTTCATGCGTGTTTGAAAATTTGACAGCACCCACCTGGGGAGTGCTGCAAAAATGCCTTTGCAAAGTGAAGAGGTATTGTGTGTGGGTTACTGTCATGATCCCTGCCCTTGGCCCTAATAGGCAAGCCATTGGGGCTGCTCCACAACCTCCCATCAGTGCCTTAAAGGCCTCACCATCTCACCCAAGGCTCTCTTGGAGCCAGTCATGGCACCTTTGGCGCCAGGCTCATGTATAGAGCAGGAGAACTTGAGAAATGGGCTTGATAATAGTCTTTGGCACAATATGGATGCCCCCGCATAGCTCAGTCTTGGAACTGAGCTATGCGGTCTAATCTTTTAGGTGTGGTCAGACCAGGGGTACCTGGGATACCTGGGGGCTATATAAGCCATGTCCAGCCTGACGAAAACTCTTTGTGTTACTCTGCTCTTGGCAGCATGACGCTCACATCGCCCAGCGTGGATCTTCATCTGCATTCCGGAGCCGATTCCCTGCAAGAACAAGAACACAGGCTACACTTACCTGAGAGTGAATCCTGCTCCTGTCCTCCACTCCAAGATCCTGAGAATATTACATCTCGATGGCTTTCCCTCGATCTTGAAGAGGCCGCAACCTGGGAAGAAAGAGAACGAAAAGGCAGCATTAGTAAGCGTGTATTCTTCAATACTGAAAATAGCCAAAATAACGCACGCTTACCTGAGTCTAAGTTGCCCTCGGCCCACGTCCATAAGAACGACCTGCAAGGGACCTGCAAGGGATAAGGAAACACCGATTAGCACACAAAAGATCAAGAAGGCGGCGCGGGCTGAACTCTACTCACCGCTCTCCGTCTTCTCAGCAGCATCCATTCTAGGACAACGCAGCAGCCTGTGAGGAAGAGAGAACAAACAGGTCAGCACAAGAAAACGCACATAGCGCTGCGCACCACGCTTCCCTTACCATCTTGTGTGCTGTCGCAAGCAGCACGGCAACATTAGAACTCCTTGCAGCTAAGGAAGAAAGAGAGACATTAGGAAAATTATAAAGAAAAGGACAAAACTGCCAAACAAGCAGTCTTATCTGGAAAAGCTGAAGTCGCAGCAGATCTGGACTCAGAGGGCCCGCACCAGTGAAGCAACAAGGTTGCGAAGCGCCCATCCCACAATGCACCCCTGCACAGAGAAGTAGGACGTAGAGCGCACCATACAATAAAGCAAGGTGAGGAGAGCACCAGGGGGGGAGTTGGGTCCACAAGGGAGGTGGGCTCCAGACAGAAAGAGACAATAAGATTAAACCTAAAACTCCTGAGTTTTCAGACCCGGTCCTCGGCCGAACAAGAGTCCAAGGGAGGGGGTTCGAGGTCGGAAGTGGTCCAACCAAACTGAGTGGCGTCCCCGTGGATATCAGGTTAACATTACAGTTACTGGCCCGTGGCCCTCATTGCAGACGGGAAAGCGCACATGCCATATTCTGCCATTATGAGCATGGTCGACATGGAAATTACATTGTGGCCAATATGCAATTAGGTCTTTAGGGTGTGGTTGACAGGAAGGGGCGGTACCTATTCATCCCAATACTGTGTTGTGAGGTTGGTCGAGATGGAGAGACGCACAGTGGTTATTGTCGGTGATGTGTGCAAAGAAGCGTTGCTGGTAATTTCAGGTTGGAGGGAGTGGACACTTTCTGGGGCTGTCAGGGTGACTGCAGTTTCGGCAGGATGGTACACCTTTGCAGAAATGTGGCCTCCATCATGAACGTTGCCTTTGTCGTTGTGCACTATGGAAATGTACATTTGGGTTACATGTCATGGTGACGTTCAATCTGTCACCTCAAGAGGTTGCTGAACGCAGTGATGCAGATGTTTCCTACTGCCAAGGTTGTTTTCTCAAGCATAATACCAAGAGGGGTATGGGCCTATGATGATGTAATTTGTCCCCAGCCAGTGGTCGGAGGGCGTGTTATAAACACAATTATGTGTGAATTTATGTAGAGTGCTGGCATGTTCTCCACCCACTATGAGATCATGAGGTCGCAAAATATGCAGTCATTCCATAGAAATGGCATTTATTTCAGTGCCATTGGCAATGCCGTTTTCTTTTACACTGTGCACGAAGCATTGATTAGAATGTGGTAAAAATGTGAGGAGAGGCAAACAAAAACACATATAAAGAGAAAAAACTAGAAAAATACCTTGCACACATGAAAACAAAAATAAATATCAAACACGATGGAAGCCCCAATCCCTAACCTGCTTCATATTGCTTACCCCGCCATCCCACACCCCCTCACTATCATGAAAAGGTTGCCGATTGTGCGGTAGTTTCAGGATTACACGTGCCACATCCTGGGTGGCCATGTGGCTGTATGCGGATGGCAAAATCATGCATAATTTTATTGAATGTGTAACGGTACATTTGAAGTGTTGTACAGGAGTGACAGTGTTGGATGATAGTGGCTTTGATGCGATTGGTGGATGTGTGTGTGCCTACTTACTGGTAAGCCAATAAGGTAGTGCAGCAGAGAAGATAATGCGAAGGGAAGAAGGACTGCTCCAGCTTTGGAGGGGTCCAAGTACCCTAATGGTATTTGGTGAAAGGCATGTGCCACATTCTGTGCTTCTTACCATGCTGACCGATGGGAATGGGACTATGGCCTTTGGCCAATCAAGTGCTCAGGGTGTGTGTCACAGGAAAGCTCGTTATTCACTTTTTCCATTACTTTGTGTACTGCGGCTGGCAATCATGGCAAGACACACAGTTTTTTGTCATGGGTGATGCCTGTGTGGGAGATCTGGGCGTGTATGCCCTCCAAGAAGACTTTTCTAGCAATTTCAGTTTGGAGGGAGTGGGCGCTTTGTGGTGCAGTATCAAATCATGTTATTTTGGGGGACAGCTTGTAGAATGTCGATGCATGGCCTCTTCAGCAAATGCACATGTTGTGATTGTGCACTTTGGAGACTTCTTTTTGGGTTACATGCCTTGTTCCTGTGTGTACCGTGAACTGAAGATTATGATGAAAGCAGTGATTATACAGGAGAAAGCTGACAACATTTGGAAAAGAGCAGGATACGCAGGTGTGAGTGCACAAAACATGACACTCGATGGGGCACCATTTAATAATTATAGAGGAGACGTATGGCCGGCGCTCACAGTACAATACCCTGATACATCAGACATGGGTGTAATTAAGACTAGGAAAATGGGGGAAGACAAAGCCCTGTTGCTTATATTCAAGATATTCAAGACAGATGGCACCTTGAGATGTGTGTACCGGGGGATAAAACGGTAGCATTATTTTACCACATTTTGTGTCAGGGACTGCCTGAGCAAGTGCAAAGGCAAATGAAGAAACAGGTGGGAATGGAAGTGAAGCCATGGCCAGAAATGCAATTGACGATCGTGCATCACGGCCGATTAATGCAGGAGAAGAATAAGAAGAAAGCTGAGAATAGAAAGCAGGAGGAATTGAAGTTAGTCCAGATAAATTGTCAAAAATAGCCGTAGAAGGAGGATATTGATGAGTAATGACGGTGGGGTGACACAGGAGATGCAGTCAAGGCTGCAAAACAACATGGGGTATCCCACAGATCAGAGTGGGTAAAACCTTTGGCCAAGGAGAAGAGTAAATGGGCCTACCAGAGTCAGGCAAGGTTAATTTCAAAACCCTCAGGGAAGAGAAGGATTTAATGGTGGACAGCCACAACAATTCTGGAATTGCGGAAGAATAGGACACATAGCTAGAAAATGCAGAAGCAGAGCATGCAGCAAAATTGGCAAGTTCCAAAGAGGGGGATGGGCTATGCGCCACAATATAATACAGAACCACAGGAATATTATGCCCAAGATCACATGCCGGTTCAGCCATGTGCGCCGCAACCAGGGAAAATGCAGCAAGCGCCGTTACAAATGCAATCGCCACAAGGGCAATAACAGCGAGTACCCATGCAAGCACAACAGGTACAAACTCATCAGGCACTGACACAACAGACCATGGTGCCACAATGGAATATGACTACAGGGGCCCAGCAAGCACCTGCTCCCAGATTAGGGCATGTGACTGTGGTAGGAGGAAATCATTTCACAGGGATGAATGTATATCCACAATAGGACAGCCCACA
This sequence comes from Ambystoma mexicanum, assembly GCF_040938575.1. Classification (NCBI taxonomy): domain Eukaryota; kingdom Metazoa; phylum Chordata; class Amphibia; order Caudata; family Ambystomatidae; genus Ambystoma; species Ambystoma mexicanum. The sequence goes on along the minus strand of NC_090930.1, from coordinate 669,701,698 downwards.
GAACAACCTGATTTGTTCAGTAGTATCAGTAGTATCAGTGACAAGGGACCCCCAAGAACAACCAAGAACAACCAAGGGTAAAGGTGATTATAGGAGGCAAGGCATTTTCATTTCTTGTGGACACTGGAGCGACTTGTTCCTGTGTCCGTGAGGAAAAATACCCAATGTCAGGTATGCAATGAATGGGCAGGGATTCTCTAGGGTGATCAATTTAGTTTCTTTTACAGACAAATTACCAATCGCTATAGGAGAACATGACATGTTTATGCCATTATTATATTCTAGGCAAACGCCAGATAACATATTAGTGTTTGACTTAATGACGAAACCTAACATGGCGATATCTTTTACTGACGAAGAATAGTGTGTTCCACTCCAGGTATACATTATATGAATGTGAGAGAGTTTATATTAGCCTTTACAGGCAGGAAAGCACTAAGAGGGGCCCCTTTAGACCCAGATGTATTTCTGTATGGAGTGACTATTTTATTATCATGGTTGCCCAGATTGATAGGTAAACTATTAAGAATACCTGATGAGATTTTGTTCAGACCAGAAATCCCTATGGATGATGAAGAAGGGCAGATTATTCCCTATGAGTTAGAAGCAGCAGTGCTCAGAGAGGAAAGGTGGTTCTTCATGGGACAGATGAAGAGGGAAGAGGATGGAGAACAGTGATAGCTCTCAGTGAAGGATACAGGCTGACAGATTTGACAGACAAGGAATTGTTTAAGGATGAGTATTCAGATGATGAATTAGTATTTTTCATAAGTCTCACATATTCGATATAAGTAGAGAACAGAGAAATACTGCAGAGAATGGCGCTGGTAGAAAAAGACACCTTCAGTTTTTCAGGAAGATTTAGAAAAAGCGCCAAAGATGTTATGTACCACAAGTCTGTATGATGTGGTTCTATTAATGGGAGTAGGAGCAGTTAAAATCAAGCTTAAACCAGGAGCACTTTTGCCACATGCAAAGTAATACCCTATGTCCAGAGAGACAGATGAAGGTATATTTGAGACCAGTTTGGCTTTGATGAAGCAAGGAATACTGGTACCATACGATTTTCCATGTAACACGGCTGTGTACCCAGTGAGAAAATAGACAGGGGGTCGTGGAGATTTATTCAGGACCTTTGCCCTCTAAACAATATTATCGAAGCTGAGTTTCCTTAAGTTACAAATCCCACGACAATACTGTGCAACATCCCATCTAAGGTCAAATATTTTACAGACATAGATTTAAAAAAATGTGTTCTTTTAAATTTCCCTTCACAAAGACTCAGTGGATTTGTCTTCCTTTTCGTAGAGAACGATCTGCCTGAAACATACTCGATTACCCCCGGGGAACTGTGAGTCCCCTTCAATCTTTAATAGAGTCCTCCAGAAGGATTTAGGCATCGAATGTGTGCATTTCGGTGACATTTTGGTGTACAGTGAAATAGAAGAAAGATGTACAGCAGATTCAATTAAACTCATTACTGTTCTTTCAGAGAAAGTATATAATGTGGACAAAGAGAAGTTACAATACTGCCAGGAAGAGGTCTTAGATATAGGACAATTGATTTCTCATGAAGGGAGTAAATTGATACCTGAGAGAGCAAAAGCAATTATGAAGACCTCAGAACCTAAAACAGTGAGGGAAATCCAAAAATGTTTAGGCCTATGCAACTATTGCAGTGTCTGGGTTTTCGATTACAGTATCTATGTTCAACCACTTTTTTTTTAATTGAGTTCTTAGTCACACAAGGACTTTTTTTACACAATTCATAAAATTAGCCAAGATATTTAAAAAGGAAAGAAAGAACAGTAATTAATTATTAAGAAAATTTACAAAAGAAGAATCAAAATATATTTACATTGCATTTTTACATAACATTTTCTCCCTCCTTCACAACAGAATGTTTGTCAAGTTTAGTTCATTGAGCAATTTCAATAGTTCAATTGATAAGAAGGTTTCCTTTCCAGCCGATAGTCTGTGCCAGAAATCTTGGGTGTTAAGCCATTGAGGATTATGTACAAAACTAGCAAAATATTTTACTTGAAGATGAAAGGTGGCAGAACAAGCTATTAGGAGATGCCTGATATCTTGAATGATCCATCACTACATAAATCACAATCTCATTCCTTATAATCTAATTTTAGCCATATTCTTGATTTCTCTAGTTTTTACTAAATTCAAACTAAACCGTAACAATATGGCACGCCATCGGGTGTTAAGAAATCTTCTTAGATAAGATAATATGTATTTACTAGGTTTTTCACATACACTAAGGGCCTCATTACGAGAAGTGCGGAATGGGTTTAACAGCGCCGGTAATGGTGCCAGCGCCGTTAAACTCACTCCTCACTATTACGAGGTCCCCTCGCGGGACCCGCTCTGGACATCTGGTTTTTCCAGATGTCCATAGCGGGTCTCGCGAGGGAACCAGGGAGCTAACAGTGTGCCCGTTCATAATGGGCCCGTTGTTAGCTCCCTCCCCATTCCCATTGAGCCATATGAGGGCTCGAATGGGAATGGGGAAGGACCGGGCCCTCCATACTCGGAATGGCCCTGTATTTCCCCATTCAGGGAACCCGGACCCAGACACGATTTTGGAGGCATGCAAAGTAATACACTATGTCCAGAGAGGCGGATGAAGGTATATTTGAGACCAGTTCGGCTTTGATGAAGCAAAGAATACTGGTACCATACGATTTTCCATGTAACACGGCTGTGTACCCAGTGAGAAAATTGACAGGGGGTCGTGGAGATTTATTCAGGACCTTTGCCCTCTAAACAATATTATCGAAGCTGAGTTTCCTTTAGTTACAAATCCCACGACAATACTGTGCAACATCCCATCTAAGGTCAAATATTTTACAGACATAGATTTAAAAAATGTGTTCTTTTAAATTTCCCTTCACAAAGACTCACTGGATTTGACTTCCTTTTCGTAGAGAACGATCTGCATGAAACATACTCGATTACCCCCGGGGAACTGTGAGTCCCCTTCAATCTTTAATAGAGTCCTCCAGAAGGATTTAGGCATCGAATGTGTGCATTTTGGTGACATTTTGGTGTACAGTGAAATAGAAGAAAGATGTACAGCAGATTCAATTAAACTCATTACTGTTCTTTCAGAGAAGGTATATAAAGTGGACAAAGAGAAGTTACAATACTGCCAGGAAGAGGTCTTAGATATAGGACAATTGATTTCTCATGAAGGGAGTAAATTGATACCTGAGAGAGCAGAAGCAATTATGAAGACCTCAGAACCTAAAACAGTGAGGGAAATGCAAAAATGTTTAGGCCTATGCAACTATTGCAGTGTCTGGGTTTTCGATTACAGTATTTATATTCAACCACTTTTTTTTAATTGAGTTCTTAGTCACACAAGGACTTTTTTTACACAATTCATAAAATTAGCCAAGATATTTAAAAAGGAAAGAAAGAACAGTAGTTAATTATTAAGAAAATTTACAAAAGAAGAATCAAAATATATTTACATTGCATTTTTACATAACATTTTCTCCCTCCTTCACAACAGAATGTTTGCCAAGTTTAGTTCATTGAGCAATTTCAATAGTTCAATTGATAAGAAGGTTTCCTTTCCAGCCGATAGTCTGTGCCAGAAATCTTGGGTGTTAAGCCATTGAGGATTATGTACAAATCTAGCAAAATATTTTACTCGAAGATGAAAGGTGGCAGAACAAGCTATTAGGAGATGCCTGATATCTTGAATGATCCATCACTACATAAATCACAATCTCATTCCTCATGATCTAATTTTAGCCATATTCTTGATTTATCTAGTTTTTACTAAATTCAAACTAAACCGTAACAATATGGCACGCCATCGGGTGTTAAGAAATCTTCTTAGATAAGATAATATGTATTTACTAGGTTTTTCACATACACTAAGGGCCTCATTACGAGAAGTGCGGAATGGGTTTAACAGCGCCGGTAATGGTGCCAGCGCCGTTAAACTCACTCCTCACTATTACGAGGTCCCCTCGCGGGACCCGCTCTTGACATCTGGTTTTTCCAGATGTTCATAGCGGGTCTCGCGAGGGAACCAGGGAGCTAACAATGGGCCCTTTCTTAATGGGCCCGTTGTTAGCTCCCTCCCCATTCCTATTGAGCCATATGAGGGCTCGAATGGGAATGGGGAAAGACCGGGCCCTCCATACTCGGAATGGCCCGTATTTCCCCATTCAGGGAACCCGGACCCTGACACGATTTTGGAGGCATGGTTACCTCCAAAGTCGTAATGAGGCCCTAAATGTTTTGGAACTTTTAAGATCAGAAAAAGCACCTCTAGTTTTTATCCAATCAGATCTTAAAAGAGATTGTTTTACTCTATCCGGGGTTTGTATCAGAGTCAAACCTGTAATATCACAGTTTGTTAGAATTTGTTATGCATTTGTTTTTAGGGTAGATAGATATTCACTTTCATCTGTGTTGGAGTAAGCTCATATATAATTTCATGTAATGAGTGTTTATACAGTTCCAGAACAGCTCGATATATAAGTAATATTTTCCAGTGCATTTGTCATTGGAGTGAATATAAGCCTAGTTCGTATCTAGGGCATGCTGTTGAGAGGGACACAGGCAAACATAAGTTTTTTTTCCATAATCACCCCTTTATCACAGCCCAATTAAGTTTCTGTGCACTTGGGTTGAGTTCCATGCCAAATAATATAGCTGATATTACCTAACCCTTATAAAATTTCAACAGATGGACCATTAAAAACTATGCAGAGTATTCAGCAGTTTTTTATGTTGGCTAATGTATTGTGTGACTTTTGGTTCCAGATCATTTATCAAGTCTTTCATTGATTGGGTAGTGCTTATGCTAAAACCTAAATACTTGTTTTTTTTCTTTTTTTGACTGGGACTATCTGATCATTCATGCACCAATTCAACCTTTTACCCCTTAATTTTGCTTTCAAAAGATGATTATATTGGATTTCAAGGGATTCATTATTAGTCCAATTATATCAGCATATTGTTCCATGGCATGTAGCAGATGTTGAAGACCTACAGGAGTGTGGTCTATTAATGCTATGTCATCAGCATACGCTAAAAAATGTATCAGGATTTTACTCATTTTAGGACTAGCGAGTGAATGTGCTAACAGAAAATCTGCCAAAAAAAAAGGTTAAATAGGTACGTGGCCAGGATGCACCCCTGCCTGACTCCATTTATGGTGGGTATTTCTGGAAAAAGGTCACCATTTAAATTCAGTCTCACTCGAAAAGTACTGTCTTGATGAAGGGCTATAATGATAGCGAGTAGCCACTATGGGATGCCCCATGCCCTTAGTTTGGCTGATAATTTAACTCTATTAACCAAATCAAAGTCCTTTGTGAGGTCAATCAGTGCGATAAATGTTGAATTCTGAATGGCACTTACACTAAGGTCCTTGAAGGTTTAAAGGATCAGGCCATTTAGAGTAGCTGAAAGGCCTTTGTGAAAAACATGTCTGATGCCTGGCCAATTTCTCATTACTATCGACCCATTTCACTAAATCCTTTAAGACTAGGCAAGAAAAGATATCGCTGTCGCAGTCAGGAAGGGCTATGGAGCGATAGTTTACAGGGTCCAATCTGACACCATTTTTATAGATAGGTATTACGATGGCACGTTTCCAGGAATCTGGCAAAGAGGAACTTTTAATGATAGTCACAAAAAGTCCACTTAAGATAGTTGACCAGGTAGAAATTACTAATTTTAGGATCATATTGGTGAGACCATTTGGACCAGCAACTCTGGATCTCGAGGATTTCATAATAAGACAAAATATATCGTCTCTGGAAATGGTGAGGGACCAGTTGTTTTTAAGTCTACAAACTGTTGAGATGGTTGGATAAGGGAAGGAAACCTCATGAAAATATTCAACCCATGCTTGGCCTGAAATGGTGCAAGATTGTTGGGTCCCTTGCGAGACTGTTTGGCCATTCATTAACAGCCAGAAGTTTCTTGACTGTGTAGGCAAGAGTGCTTGTAGCATCATTTGGCCGTCACAGATGTTTTGAGTTATTCGATGCATACGTGACCAATGCCTGTATCTGTTCTTCAATTCTTTCTGTTTTGCAATCAGGGTTTTATCGTTAGAGCTTATTTTGTTATGCTTTTTTATGCTATTTTTTTGTATATGTCTCATTATCGAAATTATGTAAGTTTGACTTATTTTTCAACTACTTTTAAAAGGTCTTAAAGAAGCACAGGTACGCAAGAGAAAAATAATATGGACCGATGAAATGACTGAATGAAAAAGGCGATCAGACAGCCCCTGTGTTGGGAATTCCAGATTATCACGAAGAATAGCATTTATTTTCCAATTCAAATGCAGAAGTCACGACAGCAGTCCTTAGACAGAAAAAGACATTAGGACATGGACACAAATCATTACCCTATTATAGTTGGATTTTAGATCCAGTTATAAAAGGGCATTACCCATGTGAGCAGTCTTTAGCTGCTGCTGCATTCGCAATTCAAAAAGCTGCAAGTATATCAATGGGGTGTTCAGTAACATTATTTGTTGAGCATGCATTATTTGCGATTTTAGAGAAACCTAAAAATACATTTACCAACCAGAGAGCATCAGCATATGAGTTAATAATAATGAATTGTGTGATTAAAATTGTCAGATGTAAGACAGTGAAGGCAGCAATGTTCATAGCTGAACCAGTAGGGGAAGAGGATTGCACAACGTATCCTGAGAATTATAATGAACTTCCCCAAAGCTAGAGAAAATGCCCCTAGGAGGGGGGAAGTTGTTTTTATTGATGTTTTTTCAAAAATTGATCCGATGACTGGCAAAAGGCGTACTGGATTAGCAGTAGTAAAGCTGAACCGAGAGGGTGAATTCAAGGTACTTAAAAGCACAAGATTTCTTTTGCATTGCTCAGTACAGGCTGCAGAATTAGTGTCGCTTATTGCTGAGCTTCAGAAATTTGAAGATGAGGAAGTGATGGTGTACTCTGACTCTGCTTATGTGACATCAACCGTACATGTAGGTTTGTCATGATGGAAAAGGAGGGTCTTATTCGATAAACGTATTGAGTACTAGCACTCCCAGTGATGCTTGCAGTCGTAAAATTTGCAGCACATTCTAAAAGGTCAGATTTAATTTCTCGCTGGAACAAAGCCACAGATTTAAAAGCCGAAAAGGCAGCCTATTGTCCAGCAATTTCTAATTTTTAAATTGAAAGTGTTAAATGACAGAACAATGCATGTTGGTTAAGGAGGGCTTTAACGTGCTGTCTATTGTCTTGTTAATTGAGATACAAAGGCAAGCACCACAAGAGGAGAAGGATCTATGGAAGAAGCAGGGTGCTCTTTATCCCCCACTGAGGCAATGTGGAGTGGAGACAGGATAGCACTGAAAAGCCAGTTATGACTGGGAAGTCTGCTGAACATTTTGAACAGACACACACACACACACATCCACATACGGCAGGGTTAAGCATTGCACACCACTTAAACACATTATTAAAATGTCTATTTTATGTATTTTATGCTTTTTACATTGTCTTCACCATGGATCCTACCCACATGCCAAATTTCAGGTTTGTAGCATGTTGGGAATTATGCTGAACATTTCGGACAGTCATACACACATATCCACATATGACATGGGTAAGCATGACAGACTGCTAAAAATAAATTAGAACAATTTATATTTTATACTTTTTACATTGTCTTCACCATGGAATCTAGCCACATGCAAAATTTCAGGTTTGTAGCATGTTGAGAAGTATGCTTAACATTTCGAAAAGACACATACACATACCCACATAGGACAGGGGCAAGCATTGCAGACCGCTTAAAAAACAAATTAGAAAAATGTATAGCTTATACTTTTTACATTGTCTACACCATGGAACCTATCTAAATGCCAAATTTCAGGTTTGTAGCATGTTGGGAATTATGCTGAACATTTCAAACAGTCATACACACATATCCACATATGACATGGGTAAGCATGACAGGCGCTATTAATAAATTTGAACAATTTATATTTTATACTTTTTACATTGTCTTCTCCATGGAATCTAGCCACATGCAAAATTTCAGGTTTGTAGCATGTTGAGAAGTATGCTTAACATTTCCAATATACACATACACATATCCACATAGGACAGGGGCAAGCATTGCAGGCTACTTAAAAAACAAATTAGAAAAATTTATAACTTGTACTTTTTACATTGCCTACACCATGGAACCTACCCACAAGCAACATTTTCAGTTTGCAGCATGTTGGAAGGTATGCCACACATTTTGAACAGACACACACACACACATCCACATATGGCAGGATTAAGCATTGGAGAACGCTTATCTTTTATACTTTTTTACATGGTCTACACCATGGAACCTACCAACATGCCAAACTTCAGATTTTGTAGCTTTTTGGGAAGTATGCTGAACATTGTAAACAATCACAGACATATGTTTGAATGTACATAGAAATGCTTTGGCTAATTCTTGGGCCTTGATTGTGTACATGCGACAGGAGTTCCCACACCTTTGGGAACATACTCTTTTGTGTAGTACATTTGGACAGTCCTTGTGCCAGGACTGGATTTTCTCCCCTGAACCTTAGGTTTCCTTTTATACCATTGAATATTCATAACCTACAAGTCGAACATTATAAGTATAATATCCAAGCAGTGTTGTGACTTGTATAAATCTTATGTTTCACTCATAAATATTGTCTGCATGGGTATTAAGTTTTACAAAGATTAGCCAGAGGTAACCCCATTTGGAGACCATCAAGTGGTCTATTAATTGGAGCAAGTAATTCATTTAATATTATCGAATTCTTACCTAATGATCCAAATCCATTCATAGTGGCGGGATACTTAAGATTAATGTTAACAAAATAGAACAGACTATATTACTATAAGTGTATATGACCCTCCCGCGAATATTGTATATATAATAGTATATGTAGAACATATGCATAATGAGTGGTCATCCCCATGGGGAATTTCATTATAGCTCGACACTGGTTATGAAATGGAAGGTCATACCATGAACGGTTGGGACCTCTTTATCTGTGCTATGGGCATGCTACAACTATACCAATTTAATTTGCTGGATGAACGCAAATCTTGGTCGTAGGAAGATCATCATTCCTGCATAGATTATGTACTTATTAAACAGGACCTTTCGAGATGCATAGAAGTCTATGAACTTATCAAGAACACTCCTAGTAATGACATTAAAATTACAACCTTCCTCATATTATCGCACAGCAAGAAAAAAGAAAATATCTGGGGAACACACGCTACCAGCAGTGTGACAAATCGAATTATGTGGACAGAAAAGAACATGTAAAATGGTAAAATGAGATAGCTAGGATATTTTGTGAAATATATAGGGACGATGCATTTTGCTTGGATAAATGCTTTGTTGAAACGGGATGTATTTTGGAAAACTTCCATAGATGTATGTGGACCACTAGTATTTATGGTTCAGAATGTGTGGGGATTTATGATACTGCGATTGCCTATAGAAAGACAAATTTGAAATAGACATGAAGCCTATTAAGAAACTAGGGAGCAATGAAGCTGTAAATCATAATGCAACAATTAAACTGAAAACTAATGATAGAAATTGGATCCGACAACATAGACAATCGACCACTATGGCCCAGTGGCACATAATGAATAAAGCACTGAGTAATAGTGACTTGCACAAATACTGCTCGATTTACACATGTTATACGATAGATTTAATTGGGAAACAGCCACTTAACCCAATTTCCAATTTGAATTGGAAGTTATATATCAGTTAATTGCAATGAAAGCTTACTGCCACACAAGAGGATATTGCAGCGTCATACTTGCCCTACAAATGTGAGGGTTTGAACATGATGGTGAAGATATTGAGGAAGGACACCAGGGCCAGATCAAATAGCTTATATCATATTAAAAAATAATCCTGGTGGATGAGCAATAGTGCTTGAGAAGATTTATAGTCAGATAATCAGGACTGGCACAATACCACCTAGCTGGCGAAGATCTATTTTAGTGCCAATACATAAAAAAGGCCTTTGAGAAATTCTGGCAAACTACTGGTTACTGGCCATGATTGATTCATCAAAAGACTTTTTGTGATTTACGATTAAAAAGAATCAATGCATGTATTGAGGACAATAACATACTAAACAACCATTCAAACCTGTTTCAGAAAGGTTTTTAATAGCTGAGCAAATCTAAGTAGTCTCACTTATCTAATTCAGCTAACTTTAAAAAAGTGTACCATTGTTCATAAGTTATATAAACTATTCCAAAGCTTTCGACATAGTAAACCAGCAAAGACTTTGGTATGAACTTCAAGGTTTGGTTGTGGATAGCACAAAATTGAACTATGTTAAAGAACTTTATAGTAATAGCTCTACACAGGTTAGAATTACCCAAGATTGACAACTGGGGTGAACTATATTTACAAAGTTTGGGTTAAAACAGTGTTGTGTGTTGGCACCTGTTTTTTTTAACATTTATGTGTCAGATTTGGAAAAAACACATGTCAAATGTTGAAATGTTCTATTAATATTGGTTGGCACCCAATAACCAATATAGCATATGCAGATTATACGATCATCATGGATCGCACCCCCATAGGATTACAGCACAGTTTGACAGCATTGAACGAGTACTCAAAAAATAATTTACTTTAAATAGAGTGTAAGAAAACTAAAACCATGGTCATAAATAGCAAAAAGTCCCAATAAAAAATGTAAGTGGCAGATCAAAGGCAATAATATAGAAATCATTAAAAGATATGTATTTTTGGGACTAAAATATTGGCTAATGGCATCAAAGTCAAAATTATTAGAACATTCATTGTTGTCAAGGTGTTTTTATCATAACATGGAGGGTACTCCATGGAGGGGCTGATCAAATACTAGAATGCTAGTATAGTACTTAGCAGTCTTTATAGTTTGGAACTAAGGTGGATTAGGGTACTTGAAGGGAAATTGTCGTGTGTAGCTTTATATCTTCGTCCGAAGCACACCGGTATAAGCTATATGCCTAGAATTGGGTCTCACATCTATGACCACTAGAAGTTAAGTGCAACATAGCTTATGTATTCTCCAAATAGTCGCGTCATGTTAATATCAGCACTCAATATATTCTTATTTCCAGAAATTACTGAATCGTAATAAAAACACAGGAGGTAGAATGGCTTGAAAATATCAGTAAATTCCATTTACAAATCGGTTTGAATTACATTTCCCAATAAATGTCAGGGCAGATTCTCAAGACATTAAAAATAAGGCAGAGTTATGGGAAAGAATCTATAATATTGAATATTTGGCATGTAAATCCTCTTATCCTCAGTATAGTACCCAAGGATTTACTAAGAAAACTTCATTTAGATATTTACTTAAAATATGGAGTTCTACAGTACAACGTTTCATACTACGAATTATGCTCGAACAGTTACCTACCTTTGAACGTTGTGTCTGGATTGGTATCCCCACAGACGAAAGAATCTGACGAATATGTGCAGGAGAAATTGAGACTACCTGACATTTGTTGACACAGTGCTGCAGATTAGCCAAGAAAGGGTAAAACAATTGGGCAAATTCTTTGATTAGCGTAAGTACTCATCAATTTTGGTCTCTTGTTTATTCTGGCAATGATTTACTAAAAGAATATTATCTAGTTTGAATCGAACAATCATTGTATACTCAATGTATTCTTACCATGTTTTATTGAAGGTTTTTTATCAAGCCAATGTTCACCCTGTTTTCAATATACCTCCTCTTTCCTTTTTAAACTACCAGAAAGGGAAATTCTATCCACAGAGATGCAGTAGATGCCTGCCTGTGGAGTCAAACATTACTTTTTCAAGTAAGTTCCATACCATCCACTAGTACCTCTTGCACTAGTCATTCCTATTGCACCACCCTAACTCTAGTATTTATCACAGGTTATAAAGAATTAGGATTCTCCACATCTCTGTTACCCATGTTTGAAGTGAACCTTCCAACCTATGGAAACTTTCTCTACATCTTTAAAAAAGTGCTTTTTCCAGTTTCTCAAATAACAAGAGACTACTGAGTCCAATAGATTAGTATTTTTCCAACATAACTAATACAGGTTAGGATTCGATTTTCCAGCCATCATCCAAAATGTCGCCACCAATAGGAACCATTGTAGGCTTTTTCAACTTGTTATATCCACTATGAGATTTGTTTGTCTTTTACCTTCATAGGCTCCTAGCATTAGCTAATTTCTTTTAAGCAATGAAACTGATCCTGAGTTCAAAGAATGAAGTAATGATGTATATAGAAACATCTACATGTGCTTCTTACTTGTTATTGAAGAACTTTGTTTTGCCTTATATGCATATATGAATATTAATATGAATATTAGGTGATTAATTTAATTTATTTTCTCTCCAGTGTTTAAACTTTATACAAAGAATACAGAACACATTGCCCCTGATGAAGAGTGAAAATAGATACTCGAAACGCGTTGGGCCAGATCATATTTTGAATGCTTTTTGTTAAGAATTTCAATAAACTACTGTTTTTTTTTATAAACAGATGAATTGTAAAATATTAATTGGGAGATTCCAGAATATTTTGCGGTCATAGCAAAGCAAACAAAATTACTGAAATTGATAACTAAATATTGTGAAAATTAATAAGGTTACTACTGGTACCCTAAAAAATAACATACGGGCCACGGCCCTACAAAAAGGATAGTAAGACAATGTTACTCAACTATAAAATCGATCAACCCAGTTTTAAAATAGATAAAAACAATTAAGATGGCAGCAGCAATTTAAAGTGCAAAACGTGCAGGGTTACAGAGTTGCAGCAGTAGGGATACAGTAGCTTTACAGAGGTATACATTACAGATGCATAACAGAGTGCTTCCCGAGGTAACAACAGAACTGATATACAGCAGGGTATGGGATACAGAGGAGCACAGAGGAGGGGTACAGCGTTACCGGGTGGAGGGGAGGAGTGGGGCGGGTGGCATCTAGCAAGTCAGGTGGCGCGAGGGGCGATGTGATGGCCTAGGTGTTGAGGCAGAGAGATTCCTTGAAGAGGTGGGTCTTGAGTTCTTTTCTGAATTGTAGGAGCGTGGGCGTAGGTATGATGCTGATGGGGGGGAGGTTCCATCGTCTTGGGGCATAGGCAAAGATGGCTTCTTTTCTGGTTCTTTCCTTTTTTCAGCGGCAGCTTTCAAGACTGCACATGTCCTGGCTTCTGGTGGTACGCTGTCAGCCGGAGATGCTGAGTGTCTCTGCAAGGTAGCTGGGTGCCTTGAGGGTGACTGCCTTCTAGATGATGCAGCAAGCCTGGAATGTGATTCGTGTGTACAGTGGGAGCCAGTGAAGGTCGATGAGGACCGGAGTAATATGGTTGTATATGTGTAGACCCTTGATGAGATTATTATTATTATGGTATTTATTGAGCATGGACCTAACTTTGAGTAGCAACATATAATTTTACAGCGGTATACACCAGATGTGCAGCCACATGTTGGACACTTCTCAGGGGCACAAGGGAGGTTGATGGGAGGCCTTTGATGAGTGCATTGCCCCCATCCAGGTGGGACAGGACCAGTGCTTGAATGGTGGATCTTAAGCTGTCTGGAGGAAGGAAGGGCTTGACTTTTCGCAGGAGGGAGAGCTGATACCAAGCTGTCTGAGTTTTCTTAGCTATGTGTGTCTTGAAGGAGAGGTGTTTGTCGATGTGGAACCGAAGGGACTTGGCGCAGGAGGTGAGCTCAAGTGTGAATCCCTCAGAGTTCATGGTTGATAGCTAGGTCTGTATGTCTGGGTGTTCGGTGTTTTGGTGAGGAGTGTGAATTTGGTCTTGGAGGGGTTGAGCCCCAAGTATGCATTGGGAAACCAAGACTGGATCAGCAAGATGCAGGTTTTAATCCTATGGATGTCCTTGATTCAGTCAATCTTGAGGTACAGCTGTGTGTCATCAGTGTATTGGTGGATGTGGATGTTGTGTGTGGCTAGGAGGGCTCCCATCAGGTCCATGTACAGATTGAAGATCACTGAGTAGAGGATGGAACCCTGTTGGTCTACACAGGTGATGAGTAGCATTGGTGATCTAGAGGAGTCCATCTGAACAAACTTCGGGCGAGGTAGGACTTGATCCATTGTAGGACAGGGTTGCTGATCCCCACGCTTCGATGTAGGGTGTCCGTTAGCGCATGGTGGTCTACTGTTTCGAAAACAGCCGAGGGATCGGGTAGAACCAGGAGGCGGGGTGGCCATCATCTAGGATGTTGTGTGCATTGTCGAACACCTGTATGGTTGCTGTCTCTGTGCTGCATCTGGGTCTGAACCCAGATTGGTAGGTTTTGAGGAGATTGTTGGTGTCAATGTGTTGCTGCAGTTGCGCTGCTTGCGCTTTCTCAATGAACTTACCTAGGAAGGGAAGATGCATGAAGGGATGCATGTTTTTTTTTTTTTAATAGAGGAAGGATTTGTCCTGTTTTTAGGGTCAATGGGAAGGTACCTTGAGTTAGGGAGCACTTGATGATCGACAGGTAGGGAAGGAGAGCTTCTGTGGGAAGGGTCTTAAGGATGGATGCTGGCAGAATGTCACCTGTATACGATGTGGCTTTGAGGGCAGCCAGGGTTTCTACCAGGTCCTCTATTGAGAGTATCTTGAATGTTGTCCAGGGTGTGGAGATTTTGTGAGGAGGGGTGAGAGGTGGGTTTGTGAATCCAGAGCTGCTGTCTATGTTCTGGTAGATCTTGCTGATTTCTTCGATGAGGAAGGTGATGGAGGTTCATTTTCTGATGCAGTGTGGTATAGTATGGGTGGGAAGAGGGTTTACGCAGTGCTTCACTGCTTTGAAGAGGTCTCTGCTTTTGTTGTCGGCTTCTGCTATGGTGTGCTCATATTAGGAGCCCTTAGCTGTGTTGATGGGTTGTCGGTGGGTTGGTCGCAGTTCCTTGAGGAGTGCCAGGTCAGATGCAGTCCTAGAACAGAGGTAGGTTTTCTCTTGTCTTCGGATGACCCTTTTGCTGAGGTTGAGTTCTTGCGTGTACCACAGTGCTGATGATTTGGTTTGCAGTTGCATTGTTTCAGAGGAATGTGTCAGTTGATGGAGGTTGAAGGGGTGGTGTTGAGTGCTTCCAGTAGAGAGTCGCAGTTTGGTTGGGAGGTTTTGGTCCATGTAAACTGGAGGTTGGCAAGGTCCTCCATGAGGGCTTCCAAAGGGAAGTTCTTGAAGGACCTGAGGGTTTGTCAAAAGGGATTTTGCTGGGAGTGCTTGACTGGGTTGGTGTGCACGATGTTAAAAATCATGGCAAAGTGGTCTGACTAGTGAAGCGGTAGAGGAGAGCTGTAGTGAGGAGAGCCTGATCTCCATCACTCCTTTCCTGGACAAACTCTTGGAAAGGCTGCCCATCTCACATCTTTACCTTCACTCTGATTCTGTTGGTTGCCTCCATAACCATCAGTCTGGCTTTAGAGCTGCCAGAAGCATGGAAACTGCTCTCCTGAACATCTGTGAAGACCTTCTCTCCAACCTTGACTCTAACATCCCTTCTATTCTCATCTTACTCGATCTCTCTTCTGCCTTTGACACAGTCAAACTTACCATCCTGCTCAACCGTTTCAGCGACAACCTGGGTATCACCGATCAGGCTCTGGCCTGGCTGACTTCTTTCCTCTCTGATTGACCCTCCTAGGTCCAACTTGGGTCCTTCCTTTCCTCTATCTCCCTCTCTACTTGTGGTGTTCCCCAGGGGTCTATCCTCTCACCCTGGCTTTTCAACCAATACCAGGCAACTCTCGCCCATTGCATTGCCTCTCTGTGCTCCAATTTTCAGCGCTATGTGGATGACACTCAACTCATTTTCAGGATTCCCTCTACCACCTCTTCTCTTTCTCTCATCTCTGATTGCCTGTCTTCCATTCAGGAGTGGTGTGCTGCCAATGATCCCTGCCTTAATGCCAGCAAGAAGGAGATCCTCCTCATCGGCACAACTTCACCCTCCTTTCCTGTCACTCTTTGGTCAGCCTTAAATGGCCCTCCTCCTACCTCCACCTGTGAGGCGGTAGGTCATCTTCGACTCCACGCTTTCCTTTTCTGCTCACATCTCCGATTTCGCTAATGAGTCAAACTTCCAACTACACCTCCTCAGAGGTATTCTGCCTTTCCTTTCCTTCCCCCAGAAGCTCACTGTCTCTCGAGCCCTGGTTCTCTCCAGGTTCGATTACTGCATCGATTACTGCAAGAATTGTCCTTGGTCTCAAGCCCTGGGATCGTATCTCTCCAGCCCTGAAATCTCATAATTGGCTCCGAGTGGCTGCAAGGATTAAATTCAAGACCCTTTACATATTGTGCACAAGGCCTTCTGGAGCCTGGGTCCAAAATACCTTCAACTCTCCCTCCGTAAATACCTTCCTTCTCGAGCTCTTTGCTCCTCCACCTCTAACTCCCTCAGGGTCAGACGTTTCTCAAAGAAACAAGCTGGGGGTAAGGTTCTGTCTTTGGCTGGGGCCTCCTTCTGGAACAGCCTCCCTGCCACCCTGAATCTTGAGGAGAACCATCTCTGGTTCCGGAAGCACCTCAAGACCTTCCTCTTTGCTTCTGCCATCTCTCCTCCTCTCCCCTGCTGATCTGTTCTGCTTCGGCATCGTGCACCTGGTTACCCTCTGATTTCGGGCCCTGATACTTTCCCACCCTGCCACGCACCTGCTCTGCCTCCTGACAACCCTTCCACTTGGGTCTGTATCTGTAACCTTCAGTCCCCCCTTTCCTTTTTTCTGCACTTTTCAGACACCCCCTGTATGTGCCTTAAACCTAGCACTTGGCACTTGCTGACTGCACTACCACTTGTTGATGTTTTATTCGTTTGTTCAGCACTTTCCATTTCTCCCTTCCCCTGCACTTTCCTCCTTCCCTCTGCCCTGCACTTGTGCCTTCTGAATGTCACTGGGCCTAGTAAGATCGTTGTTTTTGTTCTCCCGCATTCCCCTCCCTTGCCTCATTGCTCTCCGAAACACTTGTTTATGAGCGCGATACAAATAAAATATCAATATCAATAGTGGAGGGAAGAGAGTGTGGTGATGATTAGGTTGAGGATGTTACCTTTCACGTGTGTTGGGTCTTGTGTGTGCTGTGTGAGGCTGAGGGTGTCGATAAGACTGGGGAGAACTTCCTTCATCGGTTTGGTGGCCTTGTTGCCTGGGAGGTTGAAGCCGTCTAGGAAGATGTTGTTGTCGCACGTGAGGGACATGGTGGTGAGCAGATAGGTGAAGTCTCAGATGAAGGCGGTGCTGGGCTTGGGTGGTCTGTAGATGAGATGGAAGGTGACTGTGTCCCTCGGGGAGAGCGAGAAGTGGTAGGAGAGGAATTCAAAGGAGCCAATGTTGTCGAGATCAAGTCTGGTGCAGGGCCATAAAGTCTTGTGGATGACTGCAAGGTCTCTGCCTGTCTTTTTCAGTTGCTCTCTGTGTTGGATCTGTAGCCATTGGGGATAAGGACGTCTAGGATGTTGGTGGATGTGGGTATCATCCAGGTCTCAGTGAACAAGATGGCATCAAGGTTGTGTGTAGTGATGAGGTTGGCAATGTCTGTTGCATGGGTGACAGCTGAGGGGACGTTGGTGAGCATCATCTTCAGTGTTGTGGACAGTGAGGGGGTGATGATGGGGTTAGGGCTGATGTGGGTGAGGGTTCTGCATTGTGAAGTTCATGCCTTACAGGAGGGGCAATATCGTTGATGTTGGTGTTGCCTGATGATGGTGCGGATGGTCTGTGGGGACGGAGGGAGAAAACACATGTTGGCACGTGTTTACCTGTTGTTTGAGCAGGGGTTCAGGCCCCGGGTCCTCCAGGTCCGAACAGGTCCAAACAGGAATTGCCATTTGCTTCATCTGCATTTCACTTCGGATGTCTGGGCGAGAGATGCCCTTGATCTAAGAGTTAAGATCAGAAAGGAAGACGCAGAGCTTAGATGCTGGGCGGGGCTTAGGCTGGGTGACCTAGATCCACTTGCACCTGCTCACCAACTGCAAAGGAAAAGAGTCTGGAGGGCTGCTTAAAAAGGAAAAAGAGTGACAAACCAGCATGGTACCAACAGATTAAAGTGATTGGTAGGTGGGTGGGGCTTAGGCAAGGTGACTTAGATCCTTTGGCACCTTCTCACCAACTGAACATGACAAGAGGCTGGAGGGCTGCATAAATAGGAAAAAAGAGTAGCAAACCACCAGGAAGGCACCAACAGTTTCAAGTGATTGGCAGATGGGTGGGGCTTAGGCCAGGAGACCTAGATCCACTTGCACCTGCTCACCAACTCAAAGGAAAATAATCTGGAGGGCTGCTTAAGTAGGGAAAAAGAGCAGCAAACCAGGACGGCTCCAACAGTTTTAAGTGATTGACAGGTGGGCAAGTCTTAGGTCAGGTGACCTGTAGGCACCTGCTCACCAACTGCCTACATATTTTTCACATATGAATTATGTATACATGAAAATCTTTTAAACATCAAGGGAATAATATAGAATATATTAGTGTGATTTTAGAATGAAATTGTGTTGTTGATATGTCTTTTTTATTTAAATAATAATTCAGTTGTATAATTGTTGATTAATTGGGTTAATGGTATTTTACCAATGGAATGTAAATAAAACAAACACAAAATAAAACAGTTACTAGTGTTAAAGGGGAACCCAACATGGTGTATGTTCTTATATGGGGGGAGGGGTGGCATTTGTGCAGACAGCAAGGACATATTTTCTTAATGTGGCATTGCATTTGTGACTAGTGTTAAGGAGAAAACCAACATGAGGGTTGTTCTAACCTAGTTGCGGATTGCGCATGTATGGTGCCAACAAGAACATGCTTTCATACTGATGTTTACTGGCAATAAGGGCAAAGCCAACAGAAGTATGTCCTTACATGGGAATACTGGCATATATTGGCAGAGCCAGCATGAACCGGTTTTCTTTCTGTAACATTACTGGCTTTGTGGGCAATGCAATCATGAGTAAGTCCTTATATGGGAATGCTGGCATGTCTTGTGGCAGCCTGCATGGACGTCTATGGGCACAGTCAGCAGGAAACTGTTTTTTAATACTGCCATATAGGGGGCAAAGGCATCATGAAAATACTCATGCGCACTGTTGGTGACTTGGTATCCAATGGATGTTTTCATGTCGCACCCGACAAAGCTGGTTCTTATCTGTGTGGCTTATTTTAACTCAAAATTTCACAGAAGGTGTGCTGTTAAATGTATAATTTTAACTCATTATTTAAAATATTTTCTCTGGGGATAATTGAGGACAAACCCTAACCCCTTGACGAGAAATACCAACTCCCAAAAGTGGAATGTGCTTCCGAAGGACTCCAGGCCATGGGTAAGATGCTGCCTGGATAATTTTAAGGTGAATCTCTCTTGCTGCAGTAAATTCATCACTGGGTGTAATCGTTCCGTAAAACACTGTTGATCAGAAGTAAGGTCAAAAGTGAGAGTAGTAAATGGAGAAACCGAAGTGCCCCACAAAAATGTTGCAAATACTGCAAAGGCCAAAAATAAGGGTGGCAAAAAGTGTCTCTTAGATTGCGTGGTCTCAGGACATTGCAAAGACAGAGCTATCATTTCCAAATTTATATGAAAATACAGCAGAAATGATTTCACTCCCAGTTGTGGATGACATAGTGATGATAGCTGCTCGATTTTCTTTGTTAGGATTAAGAACATGTTGTTGAGAAACCCCTGGATATGAAAAAGCAGCTGTTCTATTGGCTATTTGGAAATATTAGAACATGAACCTCGTTTGAATACATGACAAAGCTTGCTGAAACAACAAGAGGGGTGATTTGCAGCTCAGTAGCTAGAGGGGTGATTTGCAGCTCAGTATGAAATATCGTTAGCATTTACAAGAACCAAGAATGTCATGTGATTCTGGACTGATCATCCATAACATATCATAGATTGGCACCCAGAATGATATGGGGAAATGGAAGAATATTCAAGCAAAGCTTGGAACCGTCCGGAGTACAATCCAGCCAGGGAAATCTGGAATTTCTGCCAAGGTTATGATGAGGGAAGAAGAATGAGGGTTTAAGACTCTCTTGTTCTGCTAGTGCCAAATAACCAAAAAGGGCAAACAGATCTGCAAAAAAATTGATCTTCCTTCTTCCAGCCTAGGAAAATAACACAGGCTAAATAAACTTGCCCAAGAGGTGATTGAGCCTGGTCTATAAAGATAAAGGTGGAAAGTTGTTTTCCTAATCTCTCATAAATTCATCCCCAAAGAGCCTACCCCCAATCTGGACCAGGCTTTGAAACCACCAGACTTTGTTTGTTTGTTTGTTTGTTTGTTTGTTTGTTTGTTTGTTTGTTTATTAATTTGTAGGGCGCACTGAAACCTTAGGTAACTGGGCGCAACAAAATATGAAGGATACTTATAGCTCAGTTACATAGTTAAGTACAGTTAAGGTAGGGTACATTGCATATATTATATAAACAGGTAGTCAAGTGGAAGTTCATTTATACATAATTACAGAGAAGGTGTAGTACTTATAGCTTAGATACATAGTTAAGTACAGGTAGGGTGCATTACATACATTGTGTATTTGGGTAGTCAAGTGACATTCATGTATACAAAGTTGCAGAGTCAGCGTAAAATACAATTGTGAGCTAAATACAGAGGTTCAGACCGATGCAAATTCCAAGGCTTGTGCCGGAATGTTAGTCATACTGGTCGTTGGATCGTAGCCAGTTCAGAGTGTTGCGTTTGAAACTGTAGTATGACCGATATATTCTGAGGTTAATAGGTAGTGCATTCCAGTACTGGGCAGCTTTTACCAGAAAACTGTTTCCAGCAGTTTTTTAACCTGAATCTAGGTAGTTGCAGACAATGGGAGTTAGCCACCCTAGAGGTGTGAGTTGATGTTCTTGTGACTATACTTTCCATGAGATAGGGTGGGGCTGTGTTATTCAGACATTTGAACGTTAGCCAGATTGTTTTGAAGAGGATCCTATCGCTAATTTTAAGCCAGTGATGATCTCTTCTCGTGTTAGATACAGGTTCTCTAGTTGGTAGGTTCAAGGCCGTTCTAAGGGCATTGTTATGCAGTGTCTGGATGTTATTAGTGATGTATGTATTGGCTCCCAGATATAGGGCATTGCAATAGTCGAGTTTGGATAATATTAGGGCATTAGCTAGGATAATGCAGCTAGCTTGTGTTAGGAATGGCCTGCATGATCTAATAAGTTTACAGCTATGAGTGGTGGATGAAGCCAGAGTGTTTACCTGTTTTCGCAAGGTTAAGGTAGAGTCAAGATAGAACCATAGTGTCTTCAATTCTTTGGCTACTGCAATTGTGTTGCCATCGATGTTGAAGGCGGAGTAATTGTTGTCAAGTTTTTTTAGAATGGAGGCGGAGCCCAGAATCAGGATCTCTGTTTTATCGTTGTTCAAGCAGAGGCCATGAGTTGACATCCATGCCTGAATGAGGATGTATATTTAATTTACCAAGGCCGTATCAGAGACGAAATTGCCCGAAAGGGGAATGAGGATCTGGGTGTCATCTGTGTAGTTAGTGTAGGCTGACACTCAGTCTGTCCAATTCGTCAAATAGGAGCTTGATAAATGCATTATACATAGTGGGCGAAACACAAAAGCCTTGTGGCATGCCACATGTTGTCTGAATTGGGTCTGTCGATGCCGAGGTGGAGAAAACCTGCACAGTCCTGCTGTCTAGGAATGACTGGACCCAGGCTATGGCTTCGCTCGAGAAGTGGGCAGCCAATGCCAGGTGTTTGCATAAGACTGCGTGGTCCACCAGATCAAAGGCTGCCGACAGATCAAGGAGGAGCAGCATGGCAGTGTTTCCTTTGTCGTTAAGCTCGTCAATTTGTGCCTTGAGGTCAATTAAGGACATCTCAGTACCATGTTGTGGTATGAATCTGGATTGATGGAGCCCAAGTGCTGGTTAGTCTCAAGATAATTCTGCTGAATTTGAAGATAGGCTACTTGATCAATTATCTTGAGGAGGAAGGGGACTGTGGCAATGGGCCTATTGTTACTGGGGATGGACGGGTCTAGTGTCCGTTTCTTGAGAAGAGGTAAAACCCAAGTTTCTTTTAAGTTTTTTGGGACAGTATTGAGAATGAAGCATTAATAAGTTTAGAGATGAAAGGGGCTAAACTCTTTCAGCATCCTTAATTATTTGGGCAGGGCAATTGCCACCTTTACAGTTAGAAGGCTTTAGGGAAGCGATCATTTTTTCAGTTTCTTGAATAGATACTTTGGTGAATTTAAACAGTGCTGGACCAGGCGTGTCGTTCGTAGGGCCGGTAGTTGGTGTCTTGGTAGAGAGCAAGGAATCTTTTTTTTGGCAATCTTAATTTGCAAAATTGTTATTTTGTTGGCTAAGGCGTTCTGGATGCTGTTGCACCATTGTTTGTCTTTGGGCAAGTTATCAGGTGGAGGAATGGGTGATTCTAATACCCAAAGGATCATGAACAGTTCCTTAGTGTTGGAGCTGGCATTTGAGATTCTTTCGTTGAAGAGATCTTTTTTATGCAGATAATTTCTTTTTTGTAGTTGATAGCCAGGCGTTTTAGTGGCAATTTATTTTCATCTGTAGCTGAGTGTCGCCATAGAGTTTCTAGTTTTCTTTTTTGCATTCTTAGTTCTTTAAGGTGGGGGGTAAACCAAGCATTGAGGTGTGCCAGTTGTTTACTCTTGCGTAATTTAAGATATGCAATGGTGTCGAGGGCCTTGGTCATAGTCTTGTTATAGAGATCCACAAGTAGATCAGGATCTGAGTTACTTGAGAGAGCATTAATAGCAGGAAGGAGGAGTGGTAAAATTTTGTCAGGTGTAATTTTTTTTTAGATCTAGTGGGGAGAGGAGGTGCCATAGTTTTATCTTTGGTATTTGTTTGTCTAAAGTTAGGCTGAAGTCAATTAGATGGTGGTCAGTCCATGGTTGGGGTGTAATTTTAGTAATGGCGGCGGGACAGTTCAAGGTGGCTACCCAGTCTAAGGTCCTTCCTTTGTCATGAGTTGGAGAGAGAACTTTTTGGGATAGGCCATGTTCAGCGAACATTGTTGCTATTGCATGAGCTTGTTTGTCCTCTGGATCATTGAATCCTGGGTTAAAGTCACCCAGAATAAGTAGTCTTTAGTATTATTTGCTAGGAGGCTGGATAGGTCCTCTTCAAAAGTGTCGATGGGTCCTGGTGGCCTGTATATTAGGTAGATAATTAAGGTGCGGCAGTGGGATAAGGGCAGTTTGTAGTTCACATGAATTGTGGGGATGGTGTTGAAAGTCTTAGGGCAAGGTTGGTTTCGAGCTATAATGGCTAAGCCACCTCCTCTGGCATTAAGTCTATCCATTCTGATTAATTGATAATTATCAGGTATAACTAGTGTGAGGGCTGGGCCCGCTGCCTCGTGCAGCCAGGTTTCCGTAACAGCTGGGAAGTCCAGGTCATCAGAGGTTAGGATATCGGCTATTTCTGTGACATGAGCCACTACAGATCTGGCATTAATCAGCACTCCAGATACTGTGGTTGTGTTAGGTTGTTTCGTAGAGGCAAGAGTATGTTGTTTGAATTTAGCACATGATGATGTCGTTGGAATAGTGGCTTGCTCAAGATACAGGGAGTTATTTTTGTAACTAGAGCAGGGGTTAAGGTGCTTGTCATTATTAGTTCTAGGCTCATATAGGTTGGAGAGTCTAGCTTGAAGCCTAGTGTTTCTGTCAGATGTATGACATGGTACATGTTTGGTTTGGGACATGGTTAGGTAGATTGTTGGTAAAGTGAGCATTAGCAAAAAGGACACCAGAGTCTTTCTAGCGGGCATCGTTTTTAGTTAGGAGTAGGTAGTTTAGGTGTGGGAGTAGAGTACAGTCTTGGGGGCTGGGCGCTCAGTGTTTAACAGGGTATGCTAGTCTGACCTAATAGGGCAGCAGTAACTCGAAATAGGCTAGTTCGACATGGATATAGCAGTTGCAGTTTTTAAGTAGGCTAGTCTAACATATGTAAGATAAGTGAGAATCTAAGTAGCCAAGTCTTATCATACAACAGGGCAAGTATACATTTTAAGGCGGCTAGTCTGGCATAGGTAGAGTACTTGTACAACAAAGCAGTTCGGTTCAAATCTAGGTTCAACATACACAGGGCAAATGCGGTGGTAGCATTGGTAGCATTCGTGTCATTAAAATCATGAATAGGCTAGTCTAGCATAAATCAGTCGTTGTGCAGCAGAAGAATCAGGTCCAGCATAAGCAGGGCAAGTACATTGGTAACATCGGAATTATTAATCTTCTGAATAGGCTAGACTGGTATAAGTGTGGCCGTTTTAGATCGGAAATAGGCAAGTGCAGAGCTAATTCTAGTATGTAACATATATATATATATATTCGTGTTATGCTAGTTTGGAATAGCAAGTCCAACAGAAGTGCATGTGGATTCAAGGCAGTTAGTTGTAGACTCTGCAGTGAGAATTCTAGGCCTTGGTCAACATAAGTAGGGTTAACCAGTCATTGTGCATTTGGCTATAAAAGCGGAACAACTAGTGAGTCATACATATGAGCACATAGGCAGAGTAGGTTAGCTTAGCTTAGCAGTGATAACATGGTACTGGGAAGGTTCATACAGTTAGATAGTCCATCTTAAAAAAGAAATCCTGCTGCATGTTTAATGCATCCAAGGTGAGCTGTACAGTTAGAGTAAAAGGTACACCATGGGCCAGTTAGGAGGTGTTTAAATTATGGTCATTTGGATCCGGAGCAGTGGGTATGTGCTGTTAGTTTCAACGTGCCGTGTTGGGTATAGGTTGCTAATCTAAGCAATTGTACTCTTATGCAGACAGTATAAGTAGACAATAAGTATGGCGTTAATGCTGGTGAATGTGAGTACTCACGCACGTGTTCTGCTAATGATAGTTTCCATAGAGCTCGAGGAGACTGGAGATTCTGAAGAATTTCGTAGCAAGGCTCGAGTCTAGTTACAGAGGAGATGGCTCATGGATCGAACAGGGCAAACAGGGCCTTAGATGGCCTTTGGTAGGCCGGCTCTTCTGCTTGCCGGCAGATAAACATCGATTTAAACAAATGGTTGCTTAGCAACCTAGAGGACGCCCAGCCTCTTTGTGGCGCCACATCGTGCCTGACATTTTGTTTCAGAAACAATGTCAGCGCTGATGCAGGCGCAAGGACCCGGGCTGCAGGTGGGTGAAATGGGGCTGCAGGATGGGGTAAGAGTGCACAGGTTGTGTGCAATTAGAGGCATGAGTTGAAAAGGGGCATCGTGGCAATCTGCTTGTGGCAGTAGGAGCTGATTACTCCTCTGTGGGATCGAGTCTGATGATTCTCCTAAGCAGATATTCCGGTTTGGGTTGGTGGGGGCTCCTGCCCTCGCCACCTGACTGGCTGGCTGGCTGGAAATTATGGGTTGGAAAGTGGCTTTCATAACACACAAAGGCGCATTGGGCCCAACCACACAGTACCTCAGCATCTATCATGACTCATATTGCCATTGCTTCTTCAATCAAACCCAAAATACACCGGGGAAATCACTATTTCAAACAGCTTGTCCTGTTATGAAACTCAAGCCCTTCCTATTCTTTTACCTGGTTCTTTGTCATACTCTGGAATAGAACTAATCTTAGGGTTCACTAGTGACGTAGCTGCCCCTCTTCCTGAAATAATAGGCAAGGGGATAACTGCCCCAATCCTGCCTCCTGAGAATTTTTCCAACTTAGACGCAAGGTACCCCTGAGTGTTCTGACTCACACGAGAGAAGGAACCCATTATCCAGAATTAGGGTGAATTAAAGTAGAAGAGTCCAACCTAAGGTCTCCAATACTATCTTGAATGCCTATGAGAACCGGTAAAACACACCACTTGGACAAAGATGCCCTCTGAAAATGTGTTCGTCATTAAATTTCAGAACAAGGTTCACTGGTCCATGGCACTGCAGCAGATGGAAAGCAAGCATTTCTAGAAGCTTTCTGCCCATCCACATGGCCAAAGGGAACCAACAGTGATTAGAAATCCCTCCTAAAATATGGAGTATCCAGGGACGATGATGCCAAGAGAAAATACCCCTAATAATCATCTGAATACCATATGCATTTGTTGTTTCCTCTTATAAGAGGCTGTTTTTTCATGCAAGGACTCACACCCCTCATCATCAAATGTTATCTCTGAGACCCTCCCAGCAGCATTCTGCGAAAGGGGATTGAAGGCAACAGTACATACAAAGAAGTGTGAATGTACCTGACATTTCTGTTATTGAGGATGCCGCAGCTTCCCTTCAGCATCAGCTACAGAGTATTTTATAAAGGCAACAAACAAATCCCTCCAGATATCTCCCCCTGATCCTTGTAATTGGGTCTAATGAGAAGATGATCCGGACCAATCTTGACCTGAAACTACAGATGCCCAGGTACACCCATTACCAAAAACCCTAGAGTGAAGAGACAATCCAACAAATCAACCTAGGTCCTAAACTTGCCATTCTAAAAAACAAGTGGCACAACACCATCATTCTAACACCACCATCTTAGAATGAAAAATACTGAACATGAAACAAGGGGATTATTACCCCTAAAATCACCCCTGAAAGGAACCAAGGAATAGAAAAAGGTTAAATTGCATCATAGGGAAAATACAGAGGCAAACATTCCACAGAGGAGCTTGCCCTACACAGTCACCAAGTGCAGCAAGCTGTGAAAGGGTCAAAGAAAACAGAATCATGACAAACACTGCAAGTGTGTACTAAGGAGCGAACAATGATGGCTCGAACATCATGCTCCTTCCTACAGCTCCCACCAGAGCAAACGGTTTCAAAACAAAGATGGAAAGGAAGGTAACGACTTTGGAATCCTGAGATCCACAATAAAAGAGGAAAGGCCAAAAGAGCAAAATGGCCTCCGGCAGGGAGTAAACGCAGCTTGAGGAGCTCTGCTCATCCTGCTACCAAAATAGGCATTACCTGTATGATCCAGTTGTTTTCCATCCTTCCATCTATAGATATGAGCGGCAGAGACGGTTACCGATGGCAGATGAGCTGGGAGACAGCACAGAGAGGGGAACCTTTGGACCAAGAACCAACGACTTAAACATAGAAGCAGAGGCCCTGTGAGTTAGGGGCATCACGGTGTGCTATCGAGCCCCCCAATCGAAACTGGGTCAGAGGCACCATTGGTGTCTGAGAAACCATCTTAGAGGGGTTGCTGGGAACACGATGTAGAGGTGAAGCCTAGACAGGACTAAAGGAATGGAGCGAAGGGCCCAGTGAGGCCAGAGGTCATTACAGACAGACTGAGAAGCACCTGCCCGGCAGAGAATGGAGTATTGGAGATAGGGATTGATCTCCGCAAACCCCAGCAATCCAGACTCTGTTGCCACCAGAAGAAGAGATGCGAGAGCAGACAACACCACAACCGGTGAGCAGACTATTTATCCTGAGGAGTCCTGCGAGATTGGAGGTGGGTAATGGGAGATGGATGATGAGAAAGACCATTGAAGGTGGACAAGCTGATTAACAGAGGATGGGCACCATGTTACTCTCTCATCCTGGAGGTCGATTTCGATTGGGTGGAGAGGAGACAGAATTTTCGGAGAGTGGTGAAACCATGTGAGAAGTCCCCAGTTTCCTGGGGCCCCCGCTTGACTGGGCACCCTGGCTAGAGACCACTCAGGGGAGGAAAACAACCTCAATGCCAGGAGGAAAAGCCGAGGTGGCATTGAAATCAGCCTTATTCACCGGCTGTGGATTCCTAAAGTCCCTCAAGGGACTGGGGAGCCCAAAGGAGTAATGGCATCCTCGGATGGCCCAAAGGAGGGGGCTGCCTCCAATGTGATGATAACGTCACACCTCCAACAGCACCTCTAGGACTTTCAAGAATCATTCATGTTGTCCTTCTAGGCACAATTTCACACATTGAAAACATACTTAACTAAAGCTGCCAAAGAAATTAAGGAGGAGTTTGCACAACTAGGAGAAAGGACTGATACACTGGAAAAGGCTATGCAAGACACCACTGAAGAGATACACGCAAATAGCAATCTACTGGAGCATCTAAGAAGAATATCCCATAACTTGGAACTCCAAATGGAGGACTTGGAAAACAGGTCATGCAGATCCAATATTCGAATCAGAAATATGTCGGAAGAGTAATTGAAGGGCGCATTGAAAACCCAACTTCAAACCTTATTTGCAGAGATGCTTGGCACTCTGCAGATAGAACCAAATAGGCATTGACAGACTACACAGGACAGGATGAAAAGGAAGCAGTGAAGGGCCATGCCCTAGCGATGTCCTGGGGCATTGTTTTCAAACCTCCAGAAGGAGAGGATCTTACTGGCATAAAGGACCAGGGATCAGTTGGACTGGAATGGCTCCGGGATCCAACTCTTTCAGGGCATAGCTTTGAGCATGCTAAAACGAGGAACGAGATGGGTCCTCTGGGGCAAGAGCTAACCAGGAAGGACATAGGATATAAATGGACCTTTCCGTTGGGCATGCTGTTTAGTTGGGAAAGAATACAGAGTTGCATATCAATGGTGCAGGAAATGACAGCTCTGTTATAGATGGAAGTGAATGTGGAGGACAGACTTCAGGGCTGCTGCAAAGGTGCTCAGAGAAAGCTGAAACCGTGGGAATGGTCGACTGCAGAGGGCAATGCAAGAAGAAAGAAGCTTAAGGGCCCACGCCTGTGACAAATAAAGGTGGACAAAGTGTAGGCTAACCCTCTAATTGCACCATGGGACTTCTATATCTGAGGGAGGGGTGGAAGGATCAAGTAATATGAGAAATTCAGGGAAGATTAAGGTATACATTTTGGGTAAGGGTATCAAGCGGAGGCTGTTGATCTGCTCTTTCTTTATTCCACATGAGAGTAATGACACCCGGGGGGGGGAGTAAGGTGCGGGGGAGTCAGAGGCTCAAAGGGGGATGACAATAGGGGAGAAGGAGGGGACAGGAAATGGGAATAGGAGAAAAGGGGTTGGGGGGTGGCACACAAGGTAAACAAGTATGATAACACTGATAAGGAGCGGTACAAGCAAAATGGCAGGGGTGTGGAAAGCAAAAAAGGATACATTGGCAGCACCAGGTTCAAGTGCTTAACATTAAACTTGAGGGGGACTGAATTTGCCTCTTAAGAGAAACAAATTAGATCTGTTCTTAAAAGATTATTGACCAGATGTAGTGGCGACGCAGGAAACCCATCTGTTGCATCGGGACCATTATGTTTTAACAACAACACGTATATACCGCACGCCTCAGCTAAGACTAAAACTGCTAGGGTTCTATTGGCTATTGTGGAGGGAAATGATGTAAGGATTGACAAAACTCTGGAGGATAGATATGCACGTTATGTGGCGGTTAAGGGGAGCTTAGGGGTAATGTCATGCACAAAGGCATCCATCTACGCCCCAAATTCTGGTCAGGAGTGGTTCATTAAAGAAGTCACTTACAGGAGTTCACAAGAGGGGAGGTAATACTGATGGGAAACGTAATCAAGCCTGGTCTCAGGACCTGGATAGGAGTTTGGATAGGACTAAGGGGACGGGACTGAGTATCTAGTCATGAAGAGAGAATTTGGAAGTCTGTTCCTGAGAGATGTTTGGAGGGAATTTCAAGGAGGGAACATGAGTACACCTGCTTCTCCAGCATCATAAAATCGAATTGTGGATGGACTATATTGGGTGTCCAGCACATTGTTAGGAAGAGTACAGAAGGTAGTGGTAGGCCCATTGTGAATGACTGACCATGCTCCGGTCTCAATGGAACTTTACACTCCTGGAAGAAGAGACTGCATTCTGCACTGGATGGTCCCACATGACCGGATCAGGGACCCAGTTTTCAGGGAAGAGATACAGAATAAAATGTCTAGGTTCTTTGAGGACAACAATGTCGACTCCACTACGGAGTCAGTGAGGTGGGATGTATTTAAAGCAGAATTGAGAGAGGAGCTGATATCGCTTAAAGCGCAAAGGGGAAAACAGATGACGGCCCTAGTAACACAGTTAGAGAAGGAACTGTATGAAAGGGGAATCAAGGTGCAAACTTCTCCTTCTAGAGAGACATACAAAGCTTATAGAGAAACCACGGGAACCTGAATCTGTTACACACCAGGGGGTGGAAAAAGCACTGCTTAACGCTAGACAGCGGTATTATATGGGAGTGAATAAAGCTGAAAAGCTGCTCAGGAAAATCCTGTTTGGGAACTTAAAGGGTCCAGGATAATCAGCTCTATCACTGATAACCAGGGTCGCATGATGACGTGCACAGGTGACATAGTGCAACATTTAGTTAAATTCTATAGCACCCTATACGTGTTGCAAAAGCCAGAGGTGTCCTTTCAAGGGGACAGGAGTGGAGAGATAGACTGGGCAATCTCCAACAAGGAGGTTTTAAGTGTTATAAAATCCGTCCCCTCTAATTAGTCAGCAGGGACGGGAACTTCACTCTTGCTTTTATAAAGCTTTCAGTTGGGTCCCAGTTCCAATACTAACTAGTCTTTTTAACTCCTTTCGCTCCAAGGAGCAAATAACACAAACTATGGAAGAAGCCAAAACACTACTGATACCAAAGGCCCATACAGTACAGCTCCTATCGCCCAATAGCTCTGATTAACATTGATGCCAAGATTTATACCAAAATGTTGGTGAATAGACTGGATCCACTTCTTCCAACTCTGATCCAACGAGATCCGCCTGGCTTCATTAGAGGCTGGAATACTGTCGACAATGTCAGAAAAGTTGCACGCCTGATGGAAAAAGTGAAGCATAGCGAAATTCAACAGTGTTGCTTTCCCTGGATGCCAAAAAGACATTCAAACGGTTGGAGTGGTCCTTCCTCTTCACTACAATGAGGAGAATGGGATTTGGAAAAGGCTTTGTAAGTATGATGAGAGCTAACTATGTTGCTCCGAATGCTAAGTTGATGATGAACAGCACTCTTTTGGAAGCAATAGAGCTGCATAGGGGTACTGAGCAGGGTTGGCATCTCGGCCCCCTCCTATTTGCTATATGTCTGGAACCGTTCCTTCCATGCAAGCAATTCCCTTTGACAATGTGAACCACAGAGTTGCGGCATTCGCCCAAGACATGTTT
Organism: Ambystoma mexicanum; assembly: GCF_040938575.1. Classification (NCBI taxonomy): domain Eukaryota; kingdom Metazoa; phylum Chordata; class Amphibia; order Caudata; family Ambystomatidae; genus Ambystoma; species Ambystoma mexicanum. Next base: position 669,670,612 of record NC_090930.1, on the reverse strand, counting down.
ATAACACTGACTGATCCCAAACACTGAGGGGAGTGCAAATGCAATTAAATCGGTTTGGGAGGGTCTCAGGCCCAAAGATCAACTTAGGCAAATCAGAGATCTTTATTCTTGGGGACCCACGTTAACAGAGGCTAAAGCTGCCTCTGCAATTCAATGGAAGACAAAAGTGATGAAGTATCTAAGAGTGTCGATCACGACAACGATTGAAGGCCTGTGCCGGGCCCTTTTCCCAAGTCTCCTAGCTTCTATAAAAGCTGACCTACAGAGGTGGAATGCGCTAAGTATCATGGTTAAGTCGTATCGTTTCCCTTAAAATGATGATACTCCTGTGGCTTTAATACTTACTTCAAGCGCTCCCCGTGCACATCCCGAGGAGTTTCTTTGAAGATCTACATGGAGCAGTTCAATCCTACGTGTGGAAAGGTAAAAGTTCATAGCTCTCAAGAAAATTAATGGCAGCCCCTAGGGGAAGAGGTGTCATGGGTACCCCAGATTTTCGGACCTACTATGAAGCTGCGCAGATCCGGATAATTCGCAAATGGTTCATGGGGTACTATACCAAACTCTGGATGGCTATGGACAGAGCAGTGGTAACATGCTCTTTATACAATGTGTTATGGCTCCCCTGAAAAGAAAGACCTGGTCACATGTACCTAAGCCGGATCACTAAGCTGGTGGGGAATATTTGGGACCGACTGGTGGCAAAACATCTTATTGCCTCATTTACTTCCCCATTTAGCCTACTGTTTAAGCATCCACAATTTTCCCCAGGCATGCAACAGGGGGCTTTTCACAGTTAGCAGGAGGGGTGGGGAGTCTCAAACCGAGAGATTTGTTGTCCGGTTGGAAATGTAATAATTTGCAGAATGTAAACAAAGCTTCTCAATGGGCAAGCGGGAACATCTTCACTACTTTCAGTTAAGACACTGGGCCCTGAATGTAGGCAACAAACAGGCATCTACCAGAACGCTGACACAATTCGAGAAGTTCCTTCACAGGCGTTCAAAAGGGTTGATTTGGGGCATTTACCAGCAGCTCCATCTATCAGGGGAACAAATAAAGTGGCCATACATGTGCAACTGGGAAAAAGCCATGGTCTGGGTCATCCCGCACAAACAGTGGGGAAACTGAAGGACCGACATTCCTAGGACGATGAAGCTATACGAACAGGGGAGATGTGGAATACACTAATGGATAGATGGCATTACACACTTGTTAGATTGCAGAAAATGTACACAAACTCGTCATCTGACTGTTGGAGTGAGTGTGGCCAGAGGTACTTGGGCGCATATTTGGTGGGAGTGTCTTAAACTTCTAAAGTTTTAGGGCGAAATTCGCGATGCGATTAGGCTAATGTACAAGGTGGATTATGGTGGTGCTCCAATGAACGCCCTACTATGGATGAAGGAACAAAGGAAGGAAGATCCACCTAAAGTAGTGCGAAGAGCTGTGCTGCTATTGATCATTGCAGGGATGCTACTCATAGCCCAAAGATGGAAGGGAGGTGAGATCTAACATTCCAAGACTGGCTGAAGAAAATCTGGGAATTCATAGCAATGGAATGGGTAACATACCCACTTCAAAATGAACAAATTCGTTTTTCAACCGACTAGAGAGAAACATTGGACTTTCTGAAGGGCGATTGCAGGTTCCTGATATGTCAGCAGAGACTTAAATTGTCGAAGATTGGTTGGGAAAATGTTTTATGCCTCAATGTTGTATAACGGCCATAGTGAGTGGGTAGAGTAGAAGGGAGGCAAGGAGTGATACGCCAGTTTCTTCTGGCACAGTTTTTTGTGTATTGGAAGAGGAAAACGCTATGTGTTCTCACGTTCGAAAGCGAATCAAGAGAATTATTTTTAAAAATCGAGGACCGGCTTCACCTCTAATGACAACTGTGGCTCAAGGTTGAAGATCATTGATGAAGGAGAGGGACCCTGATGACGGTCGGGCTTCCAGGCCCGGGGACTCTTAGGAACGTTCGTTTGCATTCTTTTTTTCTTGCTAAATAGTGAAGGCCAAGCGTGGTCCGTAGTAGAACGTCTCCTGGCCATGCAGTAAAATCTCACCTTCTACATTGCAAACCGCAGGCCTCGTGGCTCCACGGGGTCCGAGCTTTAGGCTACGTCGAAGCGCCTTCCCACGTGTGTATCCCACTGGCAGTGAAAACCAGATTCTAATTGCCTTTAACCGCTACTTAATAATTACTGGAACTTCCAGCAGCAGGAGCGGCACGCCTTCAGCTGTTACAGAAATGACATTTGGAAAGGAAAGTCCCAACGCTCATTACACAGAGAGGTGACATAATGCATCTTGACCTGTGTCACACAATGTACCAGTCGAAGGCCTTCTCCCTGTAGTAAATCACTACCTGCATAGGTCATTCCGGATTTCTTGAATGGAAACTGTATCCAATTCATTGGTCTGGAAACTCAAAGGCCCGTCTCATTATCAGTATGCGCCATGTGAGAATAATGACCTATTCAAATATAAGATTTTCTGGAAATATGACAGCGCAACACAAATGATTGAGCACAAAATAATTCCGTTTTTTAGCAGTGTAGCCGACAGATCAACGATGTTAGCAGTCTTTGGGAGTTGTCACCTATATGCTTACATCACTCTAATAAAACGTATACAACATAACAGTTAATAACGTATTTAAAGGAACAAGCAGGTAGGCTCAACCATGTATGCTGTAGAAAACATCACTCTGAAAAAACATAGTTAACAATGTGCCTTGATAACATCATACATTTCAAAACCAATGTGTGAGACCTCCCGTCATTGTTGAGGGTTAATGCAGGGATACAATAAATGAAATCAGATATTAATACCGAATTCCTTTAAGCACTTCCTTTAAGCACAACCTTATGCATAAAACAAAGCACCAAACATGTCCATACACTCCTAAAATACACAAACTCGGTATCGTCCTGCCGACATTTAAAAAATACCTTTGAAAAGCTAAGTGAACCAACAATATGTCAATAAATATTATTATTTAAAGCCAAGTGCAACACGTGGTACATCGTGGTCGTGTCATAGGATTACATAGATGCATAAAGCAATTTTAGATTTTAGTAACAGGCAGGACCCATATTATACACTCTTATTTCATCAAAACATGTCATTAGCTTACTAAATTGCAAGAGTGCATGTGCAATTCAAGTGGTTAACAAACATCAGCACCCACATTATTTATTCGTAATGCATTTCATTCACTACTCCTAATCAATATTATTAATCCAGCCAGGGTAAATCAAATGTTCAAGATACAAAGTGGTCTTCAGTATGTGCTCATTTCAATTCGGATAATCATCTATCAGTCTATACAATTAAGTCGTAATCACATAGAGCAGCGGAAAAAACTCCTTATCCAGACCCGAATCAAGGCCACTACACGCCTGATTTAGAGTCTGGCGGTTGTAACGTTCTCTGGCTTTCCGCCGGTGGAAAACCATGGTCCTCTATGGGAAATTGCTGGCAGGCAGCAGCGAAAAATCGACTATTCATGCGTGACATAGCAGTGCAAACATAAAACAGAGTGCTTTCCATCAATGGAACACTGGCAGATTTTAAATCCACTATGCTCCAAATCAGACATTAAGGATTCTTTGTGGATTGTTCATTTCAATTTACATGAACATATATTTAGTAGTTACCATAGGGAAGCAGACACCAGCTTTAATTTATGAAGTAAAATGAGAAAATGGATCCCATCTTGTTAATTAGATTCTTTGTTATATTTGAACCATGACAGTAAGCCACCTTCGGTACACCTCTGTCCTAGCCATTCAGCTCCCCAGTGTTGATCTGTCTGTTAGCGTAGTTCGGCCGAGGAGCCTGAGAGACAGCACTCGCTGTCGCAAAGGAAAACCTACGAGCTATTTTAGTGTACTCATCATGGACAACATTTACAGACAGATCAACACTGGGAAGCTCAACGACTAGAAAGAGGTGGACTTGGTCCCTGATAAAAGACTTCTAACAGTCCAAAATGCATTGGACTTCTGTTTCTCTTAGTTTTGTCTCCTGATTATAAAAGAACACCTTTTTTTAAGAAAAATACTTGGATTGTGTTGCTCATATAGGGATGCTTAAATATTTATTTGAATAATATTTAAAAAAAACAATCTAGCAGTGATATATTCACAGGGGAACAGACAGTACTAGGGGATTTCACCCCAGGCTCTTAAAAGACCATATGTCTGTTCATAAACTGAAGACATAATCACATACAATAGGCAAAGAAGACATTTTAATAGTACCATGCAACCACATATTGGCCAAGGCACACATTCAGTGGGTCTTATTTTGCCCCATTGTGGTTTTTATGGGCAATTTTCGTTATTTGACCTATGAGTTGTGGAATGTTGTTTTTGTAAAGTCTGACAAAATTGCCAAAACACTTTTATTTACTCTTCAGCATGCAAATAGCGCAAATGTGTTGTTATCGTGTGTTTCATTGGGTGTTTTCCAATACATTCACTGTACAAATACTACAGTGATTAAAGTGATATAATTGCTCCAGTCAGATTGCAGCCAAATAAAATAGATAGAATCACCTACTACCTCTATTTTCCTGTGTCCACGGTCAGGCCATTGGTTGACGTAAATGGTCATTAAAAAATTGCAGCTCATTTGGAGTTCTGGCAATGAGGACTATGTCATCAATATACATTAACGCTGGCGTATGCAGCTCATTTTTGTGTGGCATTACCTCGGTAACCTGCGTTAACACTCTGAAAATGTGGTCAATATACTTGTTGTTGAGAAGGGGAGCGAGTATGACCTCCTGTCGCATTCCGCTATCCACCATTAATAGCATGATGCAGCTGCCATCCTTTCTGCACCTGACTATTCACAATTAGAGTCATGATTTTCATGCAAGACTTTATGCAGACTACCTGGAATTTCCATGGATTCCATTACATCCAATTGGTTCTCCCACGATATGCAGCAAAAGGCTTTATTTAAATCTATGACCAGCATATAGACTCTGGCTCCTGTCACAATTACATATTTAATAAGGAGGGAGTAGAGGTTTGTGGCCTGTTCATTCTGTCCCCAAATGTTCCCCATAATCTATATTGAGTATTGGCCGAAATCCCCCTTACAACCCAAGATAATGAAAGATTGTGTAAAATTAAACGATGTAATTTAGGCAACTATTTGTTACTGTCTGAACAGTGAGTTTGTCAGTCTAGAAATCTAATTTGAGACCGCAAAAGTATTTTGGTGTCCGTGGGCCAACCGTCTCATGCACGATATGACAGAATATAGGTTTTCGAGTGTTATAATGAACAGCCATTTTGATGTAACAAGAATCGCCATTTTGTTTTCTAACCATTGCTCATTGCTTTCTGTTCCTATTGCTTCGCAGTATATTTTTTTCGCTTACACTTCTTGACTGAGGAACAATGCTGTCTGTATATGAAAAGGACAAGGCCACAGGGCGGAGAGGATAACAAGAGTTTTGCTGAAACACAAACGTAGGCAGCGCCAGGAAGAATGCCCGGCCCCCTCCTTTATGTAGCCTTGAAGCAGAGCCGCAGGGCATTTAATCATTTCACAGCTGCCAGCCAGTCTCGTTATATGGTAGAATATGTTAGAATAATACCGCTAACGGCTTGAATTATGCTTTTCTAACGGCCCCCCTTTGCTGAGCCCGCTAAGAGCATGTCGGCTCCCAGGACGCGAATAGCACCTGATAGATAGCAAGGTCCGGAATGTAACCCTCTCTGCATGTAGCTCGCTTCCAAGAACAGAAGCGCCATGTTCTCTTCAATAACCAAAAGATGCCTGCGCACTCACAAATTGCAAATTGTTACTAGAATAGATGTTTGAAGGTGTCATAGTGGCCGGAGGTGTCCATCGTCACACCAAGTTCAAAGAAACCAAATGAAGAGGGGTGTTAACCATGACATAGCTGATTGTTTTATATGCGTTTTGTATATATGTAACTGATGTACATAATTCGCTCTCTTCCGTCCCACGAGGTCTAGAGATACACGTCGCGGGGCGTCGAGACCGAGTTGGCCAACTGAGACTTTTGCTTTGCAATAAACCCTAGCTTTGGGAATACAACCTCGTGTCTGGCGTCTCTATCGTGTGCGGTGACTCGCCTTGTTTCCATAGACGTCAGGGTCCTCTAGGGGCCCCTTTCAAGTTCAGACAGTAAGAATTTGGCAGGAATGTGTTATCTTTCTTATAAATTGACACTATAAAAACAATTCTAGCTAGCAGGGATCCTCCCCATGTTTTCTGCAGCATTAAAGACTTGATAGCCTAGAGGTACACAGAAATACTGGTTAGTTTTGAATACATTTGAGGGGATTATTTCCGTGACAAGTCTTTTGCTAATTGCATCATGATTTCATGATATTGTAGATGCATAGTCCCCTCCTCTGCATTAAGATATGCCAGCAGGTGAATCTGTGCTATATATAGTCCTGAGCAATGGGTACCATACATCTTCATACATATATAAATCAGTGTTATGATTTGGTTTCTCACAGCAGGGTCCACTTGCCACAAAATTGACAACGTTTTCAAGATGATCGGAGGCTTTCTCACATGCCTGAAATTTGGCAGCTTTAAATTGACCTTTATATTCCCGCCTCAACTCGGTGATATTGGGAAAATTCTTCCTAGGATTTATAAGTGCATTTAATAAGTATTTAGCCCGCTCATTAGCCTCAGATAGCGGTTTCATATTTCTGCTCAAATATATATATTTAATTAAATTTCTATTTAATTGCATTTTTTATAATGCACCTAATATCGTACCTAAGTTCGGTTTCTAAGCGCGGATCTGAGATTCAAACCTCTGTTGCGCAGCGTGGTGTTGCTTCCAAGACTAGCGCGTTGCCCCTGTGCTATCCTCTGAGAATGTCTTCCTCTTTAGATTGCTCTACTACCCAGGATTCAATCTCAAGATGTCCCAATTTGTTTTCCCGTTCGATAATATTAGCATGATCAATTGTATCTCAATGTATTCTTCTGCCATACTGGACAATCTTTACAGTCAAATCACCACCCATAATCATTCCAGGAGGATTCAGCGAAGCAAGAACCATGCCACTGATTACATATTGTTTGCCAACACATGACTGAACTTTTCCTGTGCATCTCTTTATGTTGACTGTTGTGCTATTGTGATTGGGTTGCTACTGTCTCACATTCACATCCCACTTGACACTATAGCCTGCCCTCTGCCCACATTACCACATTACCAACTGTGCATGATCACCTTTATGACTGGGATCACTGTTTCATAGATGTGTGAGGGCTGGCCAGGCGATTAGCCAGTACTCATCCATATCCAACGGCAGGGTAGTAGTCATTTTGACACAGGCCAAACTAAAGACTCTTCTGGATTTCATTTAAAGGTTAAAACTGCTGGTTGCACTTAGATCCTTTCTCAAGCTCACAAAAATGTATCAATACCCGGAGAATTCAGAATCATACTATTAAGCAATATTCCTTTTTCTTCTCACCCCCCATTTAACTCAGTCCAAAGAAGACTAACTCCTGGTATTTGGAAACCGTATCCCTTTTGGAGATATTCATCCTTATAACTGATATGCATTCACACTGCTTCCCTTCTAGGTCTGCAAACATTGCTCCTCAGTGATATAAATTCAAGATGGTGGATAAGTTTACAGATCTTCTTAGAAGAACTAAAGCTAAGGATGGATGCTTCATGTTCAACAACTCAAACGATACCAGTATGGCTAACAGTTGGGATGTATTTAAGGCTTATGTGCGTAATTCATTAAGTGTGATTGTGGTGACAGTGAATAAACCTATTAAGGCCTTATTACGATGTGGATAGATTTTGTAGCATGAATACCGCTAGAGGAAAATACCACTCCCACCTGTGGTATTCCTGAAAATCTGCAATTTATTTTAATTTGCTACTACCCCAGTTTTACGAGCAGTGGTATTACTAGAATGCCACCAGCATACTTCCAGCAATACTACTTGCTGTATTTTATTTACTAAAAACGTCTATCCATTTGTGCCCTGAATTTCAAAGTGGAAATGGTATACTGTAGTGGTTTATAACACTACAGTACATTTTATTCTAATATACAAAAGTGGCAACCCTCACCTTTCTATGCATTGCATGGGAAAGGTGGTTTCAGTAAATGTCACCATTAAAATCTGTGATCCCTGAATTCTCTACAGGAAATCACTTAATTAAAATGTGTATGGGCTACTTACAATTGTTACCTCTAATGCTTTATTGGTGAAAATCACTTTCATACCACGGTTATATTTATCACCTGCAGTATTTTGTATTTTTTTGGGAATACCCACAGATGTAATACCTCCTAATATTTATTGGGAAAGTCATTCCAAAAAAGCGTATTGACAAATACCACCAGTATTAGTATTACCTCCCAACACGTATTGAGGTCCTTAATGGCAAACTGAATGCATCGTAAAGGGCAAATTGAGTTGAAAAATGATTTGTCTCGTCTGCCCCCAACATCATTAATACAAACTTCAACAAATATGCGACAGTAACTATGAGTGACCTTAGTACATATTTCTTTTTTTTATTAGATGAATCATCCGCCTTGTGCGCACATCTCAAAACCCATAGGGTTCGATTCATGGAGCAAACGTGCGGCGAAACTCCCAGCGCAAGCAAGCGCAAGGTGGCGCAAGCCTGAGAAACCCAGCGCACGCGTGCGATTCAAGGAAGACGCTGCGCATGTTTCCTGCTGTCCGTGCGCCCAATCCTGCCATGGCGCACGCAGGCACACACGACGTGCGCTACGCGCACAGCAAACGCGCACATAGCGCGGCGCACACAACCAAAGTGTGCGGAACAGTGGGCGTAACATGCGGAATGGGGAATAACGTGTGAAAAAGAAGGCGTAACTGGGGAAGGACTGCAGGGAACTACACGGAACGCCCACACGCACGCGAACAACCCGTATTCATGGATTCGAATACGGGAAACCTGCGCACAGCAAAAGACGCACACAGGCGTCAACGCGTCCACCACGCGAAGCCAGGCGGAAGCGTACCCGCGCACAGTATAAAAGTGCGCGCAAACAACAAACACGTATATACAGCTACGATGAATGCCCCATTTGTCGCAGCACTGATCGTGGGACACCGCAGGAGGAGGAGAATAGCCAGGGCACGCATTTTCGCACCACGGACAAGCCTTTTTGGGATGCCTGACGACCAGGTCTACGGCAGGTATAGGTTTCCACCCCATATCATCCTAGACCTGGTCAGGGAGTGGGAAGATGACCTTACATCCCCCACCCTTTGCTCCCAAGCATTGAGCCCCTTGGAGAAGGTGCTCAATGTCCTGCCTTTTTTGGCCACTGGGTCATTTCAGCGGACTACTGCCATAGTGGGGGGGGGTCTCACAGGCCACGCAGTCACGCTGCCTACACCAGGTACTGGCAATCATGACAGCGCGCCCCTCAGTCCGCAGGCACATATACATGCCCAGAACACCCGCAGAAAGGCAGGCCATTGTCCTGGATTTTTTCAGGGTGGCACACTTCCCCAAAGTGCTCGGTGCCATAGATTGCACCAATGTGGCCTTACGTCCACCTAGGGCCACTGAGCACATCTACCGAAACCGCAAGCACTGGCATTCCATCAATGTACAGGTGGTATGCGATGTAAAGGGAATCATCACCTCTGTCTATGCAAACTACCCTGGCTCCACCCATGACAGTTTCATATACAGAATGTCCGCCCTGAGCCGGGCCCTGGAAGCTGGCCAGCATGGCGACACCTGGCTCCTAGGTGAGTACAAATGCCCTTGCACATGCATGCATGTCACAAACACACACACAAATACACAAACCCCAATAATCACAACCATTTACACCTCCCCAGGGGACAGTGCCTACCCTCTGAGCAACCACATGATGACGCCAATCCAGAACCCCACCACACCACCCCAGGTAAAATACGCCGCCCATTTTGCAACCAGGGCCATAGTGGAGCGCAGATTCGGAGTGCTCAAGTCACGTTTCCGCTCCCTTGACCGCTCTGGCGGGCAGCTACTCTATGCACCCCCAGTAGTGTGCAGGATCATTGTGGCAGCATGTGTCCTGCACAATGTTGCAACACGGCAGGGCGTACCGTTGGACATGGTGGTGCCCCCACATCCCCAACCACAGGCACAGGCGCTGCCCATGGGAGGGGACAGGGCGCGTGGCGAGGAAGCCCGGACCCAGCTTGTGGCCATATTTTTCACCTAAACTCCCACCCGTGCGGAGTGCACACAGGCCTGGCACATACCAGGTGACAATCGATGATGACAAAGAGACAGTCAACTGTCACAACCCTGCCACCCTGAGATAGTTGCCATGGAAGTGCCACATTGTCTGCATCCCTAGCTACTTAAACACAAACTATCCTGTGTGACCAAAAGGCACACATATGACATGACATGATATGGCCTATACACAAGTATTTCAAGGTGCGATGAGGCAGGGAGGGGGGAACAAGGGAAGACAGACAACGATACTACTAGGCCAGGTGTCGTTTAGATTGTGCAAGTGCAGGGGTAGGGGGAAGGGAAAAATGCAAGGGGAAGGGGAGGGGGGAGTGCAGTACAGGGTAAGTAGACTAAAAAACAAATAAATAGGCCAGCAAGTGGCAACTGCAAAGGTAAGTGCAGACAAGTGCTGGGAAGGGGGGGCTGTAGGGATAGAGAGACAGTCCCGCAGTGCAGGGGTTGCCAGGGAGGCAGTGCAAGTGGAGAGTGGCTGGGCTAGGGACCGAGGTCGGTGAGAGTGGCCCAGTTGCAGATCCAGTGCAGTTCCAGTGAAGAATTTTGCAAGGGAGAGGCAGAGAGAAAGCAGAAGCAAAGAGGAAGGTCTTGAGGTGCTTCCGGAACCGGAGATGGTTCTCCTCAAGTTCCAGTGAGGCAGGAAGGCTGTTACAGAGGGAGGCCCCTGCCGCGGAGAGAGATCTACCCCCAGCTAGTTGCTTTGAGAAGCGGATGACCCTGACATGCAAGGTGTGAATCACACACACCTGCAAAACAGGCAATGGCCATCACTGTTATGTCACTCAAACCCTCCCAAACCACATGACATGGCAAGCAATACCCATACACCAACACAGTAACAATAAGGTACACATTGCCATGTCAAAAATGTACAGTGGCATCAGACAATGATGCCTGACATGGAATCAGATGAAATGACTGACCAACAACCTCCCACCCAAAATAAGTCATTTCCAAATGCATGACAAGAGTTGTAGACGTAACATAACAATGAATGCCTGTCTACATGCACATTGTGCATTGCAAAATCAACACTGCAGCTTCTGTGTGCTGTGTCCAACTCCTGCAACACACTGCTCAGCGCACAGCACAGTGAACAGCCATTGTGTGTGATGCACACCCTGAGCATCACATCTAAGCGACAGACCACATCAAAAAGCAAATTAGGCATGTACAGGATCCATAATTGGTCACAGAACATGTGCTGCAGGGACACAGTGGGCACCAGAAGGCAAACAGTGTACACGTGGATATGCAAGGGTGGTTGTACATGTAGTGCATCATAGAGCAAGTGTGTGGGTCAGTAAGGGCATGCACTCAACATATGCATGTGCAATCAAGTGACCATCAGTGTCCTCTACACATCACATGTGAACATTCACCATGTGTACACCCCAGCATGTCAAACCACAACTATCCCCTCACACCTGAAAGGTAAACACAACACATGAACAGGCATTGATCAGCAGAACACAACATGTACATAGGATACCACCATTACAATGTCAGGGTTCCCATCACACTGCAGGGCAAGGCAACTATTAACAACAACCCCCCCCCTCACAAATGACCATGACCCACTGAACAACTGCACCTGGGTCATGGAGCCTTCAACCCTCAATTTCACCTGGCCACAGGATCACCTTTCCCCTTCGTCACCATCTCCCACCTTGTGTGTAAAAAGGTGCCTGCACCCTCAGAGTCCACCCTCATTTGCGAAATCACAAAATCCAAGCCAGAAAAACAAACCAGAACACCCTCCAGTAGATGACTTGACGTAGCAGTACCTCACAAAGGCCAAGTACTACCACAATGATGTAAACCCAAGGTAGCACAGTAAAACAATGTCACATAACATAGAATGATGCACCATGAACGGATGTGTACTGTCACAGGTCCAGTGTACAGGCGCGGGAGTGTCACGAAACAACCACCCCCACCGTGTCCCGGGTGCCTGCAAGGTCAAACTCACACAGGCCTCTGAGACCCTGGTGGGGAAGGAGGGTCAGGGATATGCAGTCGGGACAGGTGTTGGCACACTGGATAACTGGAATGAGTGGCAGGAGAGGGGAGGAGGAATGACACATGAAAGTAGGGAATGCACGAAAATGTACTACCCGCACGAACACATTTACAATCCAAACAAACTTGGAATCATTGTCATGGCCTTCTGTAGTCCAGGCTTAGGAGTGGCACGAACCAACCACCCCCTATAGGGTTTTGGCGCCTGCAAGTTTGGGGCTTACACAGGCATCCGCAACCCCAGCGGGGAAAGAGGGTTAGGGAACGTTGCTTGGATAGGTACGGGAAGCAGGAACACCGGAAGAGGGTACAGGGTTTAAAATTGGATAGGACTCCAGGTGATTAGGGGAAAAAAACATACCAAATTGAATTACACATTCATCCATGCATTCGTGCACCCCCCAGCAAGCCTATGTAGAGCAGTTTGAAAGAAAAACAACAAGACACTTAGCTCTGGTTTTGAGTGCTGGCCTCCTGCCTGCGCACTCTCAGGTCCGGTTACAGGAGCACTGCAATGCTGCAAAGAGAGCCACAGTCAATAATCTGTACGTGCACATTACACAAAAACACACCACCAAACATGCCCCATAGCAACAAACTACTCTACAAACAGACAATCTGGTGTAGATGCTTCGTACCCATATATAACATTACCCCTGTGATGGGTCATACACAGTCAATGCAGTAAGTCAGCCGCCAGTGGGTGTGTGGCAAATGGAACACCAATGTGTCACAATTCACACAACATGCAATGTTCCCTGGGTAAGCAGACAGACCCATATAGCAAAGCATGACTTCAGAACAAGTCGTGTTCCACCATGACCGAAACAAAGTTGGCAGTGCATGTATCAAAATGTACATGGAAATGAAATGCACTGCACCCGAGTATGTCCCTTGCTGTATGTCCCTGTGAGCTGCCCCTTTCCATGTCTAGGAAGGCTACATGGTTAATACAAGTGCCTCAATGGACCTTGGTGTACCGGAGGGTATGTGCCACTGCCCCTGCAGGTGTCCCAGACAACCTTACAATCAACAGCCATCAGTCCACCAACACATCTGAGCTGCATTGTGTGCTTCAACACCAATATTCGTCCAAGCTCATCCTCAGTGCTGTGACTAAGCCTGCATTTGCAACTCGCCTGGTGCAAGCTTTGCTGTGTTGTGGCCCCCCTGTGCTGCTCACCTTGCCTGGAGTTCCTTGGAACACGTCAGCAGTTCTAGGATGTAGGTCTGCAATCCCTGTGCCTCTGCTTGTGCACACATGTGCATGTGGGCACCAACAAACGTGTCCAGAATTCAGACGTCCAATGGGCCATGTCTGCTGGCAAAGGTGCTCTGGAGGCTCATCCCCCTGCAGAAAGGGCATGAAATACATGATTAATGCTTTAAAGTCATCTGTGTGTGTCTCTTCAGGCATCTCATTACTTGACCATGTCAGAGACTTACATCAGAAATCACACCATCAATCCGTCTTTCACATCCAAAGTGTGGAACACACTATCTATGGCATGAATTGCAACAAGCATGTGTACAGTAAAGATAAGAAACATACAACACAATGCATAGCAATGAATGTACACATTAATCATGAAACACCCCATCTAGCAAAAGCTGAACAGTGGACAATAACACCGCAATCATCCCCACTAGGGGTGTCAACACAAGTCACACAGCACCAGACATGCCACAGATATGACAGTCCAAAGCCCTTGTGTAATAGGTTGTCACACCGAACCATCCTTGCAAGCCCATGGATAAGGGAGGCAGGAGTGGCATATGTGAGTCAAGGACCCCAAGCAGCAAACACATACACAAGACAAGCCTGGAGGGCCCAACTGGAACAGACAGTGGATGCCTTCGAAAGCCACAAAGCACCGCACCGTCAGATGAAAGCACAATAGACAAGCCATTTTAAACTATATTAACTAATTACACTAACTATGGAAAACCTACATTACCTAATTAAACTAACTATCAAACAGAAACTTAACTAACTAAACTAAAAGAAAAATCAAAACTGGCCACATACGACCCGGGGGGGAGGTGAGGCACCCAGGAGGGGGGAGGTACAGGGTGCTGCTCAACACTCACATGCGATGATGCTGAGCCAAAAAAAAACCTCCATGGGCTCAACGCCTGCACAGCCCGACCTATGTGGGAGATAGATGGTCGTCCGAGTCTGGCTCATCCTAGAAAGGAGGACGTGGCACAGTAGCCTGGCCATGCCTAGCCGCAGCTTGCCCCTCGTCGGCAGCAAGTCTGCCGGATGGGTGAGCCTGGTTCTGTGTGGCGATGTGACGTAGGTCTGCATGCAGAACCTCACGTGATACACGTGCGTCCTCTTGCAAGGTAGCACGTGTAACACAGAGTTCCTCCTGCAATGCCTGGCTGGACAACCGCTGCACCTCCCGGCAAGCCTGTAGATCAGCCGAGATGGTACGCTCAAGCTGTGCAAACCTCTCCTCTGCCCCTGCCTCTGGGACATCATAAGGACACCCAGAGTGGATTTGAGGGAAGCATACTCCTCCCTCAGGGCATCCATGTGCGCCTCTGCGTGAGCAGCAATTGCTTGACGCAGAGACGACATTTCAGCCTGGCGTGCCCTGTCTGAGGCCGCCATGCCCAGCCTGAGCGAGCGGGCCATGGACCGTGCCGCCTGCTGCTGGAGAAGCACCTGCCTAGCAGTGGGGAGCACAGATCGGGCCACACGCTCCATGCTCTCAGCGATGTTCTCCATTGCTGCCCCGTGCCGTTCTGAATTGGCAGTCATGTCTTGCTCCCACTCAGTATACTGCGGTTGCGCGCGGCGACCGCGTTGCCGGGCTTGACCCCTGCGGGACCCAAGGACCGGGGGTCCTCGCTGTGTTGGCACCGCCCGCAGCTGGATGACTACATGCCCCCGTCGACGTGATGTCCCAGGCACATCAGTGACTGCTGTGGAGGGTAACCCTGCGTCCCGATCCACCACGGGCGGAGGAACCAAGACTGTCTGATCCCTCAGTGCAGGTGTCGCAGACAGAGGAGTGTCCACATCAGAATCACTCACCCCTGACACATGGACTTGATGCTCATCCAACTCAACATGGACGTCAGAGTCGTCATCAAGGCTGGACTCATAGGCAGACAGAGACAAGATGGACTGTAGCACTTGGGGGTTTTCGTGGCCTACCACCCCACGACCCCCACTTGTGCCGGGTTGATGTAGTGGTAACAACCCTGTGTCTGGCATGACAACACCATCCTCTGCCTCCATTGCGTCATCACCTGAAAAATAGAGAGAAAAAAGGTCACTACACATGTCAGAAGCACACAACACACACACACACCGACAACAAACGCATCAGGCAGACATGTGACACACAACATATAACCTGGCCTGCATGCTGGGTCAACTTTGAATTGCTTCTGTGATCAGACCTGTTGAAAGGTGGCAGTTTCCATGGAAGTGGGTCTATGCAGTGCAGAAAATGTGTACGCCACTCACTACCTACATGTACAATGACTCCATGGTGTGTGCCAGGAAATGTGAAGGCAGTGCAAGGTCAAATTCAGGCATCACGTGCATTGTGCATTCAATGTGTACCATATCTAGAAGCCAAGCACCCCTCCACCCCAGTACCAAAGCAGGGATGCCTAGCATGGTATCAAAAGGCTGACCATACACCTGTGTATTGACAGGCAGTGTTGACTGGCATCAACAGCTTAATGTGATTCAAGTGACAACACTGCAAATGATGATGGGACAGTAAGCAGGACACATGATGAAAACTCTGGAGGCCGCCCACGTGTGAAGAAGACACAACAACAGTTGGACAGAGTCATTGGCCATTGAACAGGCTGAGGCCTGTGAGCCACACAGATTGTCAGACCCTAAACATGTGTGCAACGCAGTACTGAGCCACAGTTAACATGGGAAGGCTGATGAGATGCCATGCAATGTATGTCACCCAGGACTTGTATTACAGTGATCATCCAGTCAAGGACACATAGGGGCATGCGTGCAATGCACATGGAGCATAAATGGGCACTCATGTCCCTGCGGGACATCTGACCTATGCACAGTACAAGTGAGATACCCTGCATCAAGTACTAAGGCTGTACCACATGGCAAATGTCTGGCAGATTCTACGCTGGAAGTTAGCATCTACACATGATGCATGAACAGGAAAGTACACATTGGCAAGATTGAAGCAGACCAGTGCAAAGGTGGAACTGGGGTGCAGAGTGGCGGAGGAAGGGCAAGGGAGCATGCCTACATGGAGTCCCCGCATGCAGGCAGAGGAGACATGCATCACGGAAGCATTGCATTACTTACACATCAGAACCATGTACACGTCACATGTAGTGGCAATCATGCACAACACATCCCACAAGTGAAACACACACGTCCTCAAAAAACACGCATCAACACTCACTGGACTGGGCATCAAAGTCCAGCATCTCTCCCACTCCTTCGACCAATTCAGGTGGTATGAACTCCGCAATGAGTGCCTCATGCGGAGTGAGCTCTTCCTCCTCTGGTGCAGGCCCACCGCCAGTCACCAGAGTCAAGTTGTAATTAGAGGCACGCTTAGCCTTAGTGCTGCGTTTGATGTCATTCCAACGCTTTTTGCACTCTTGCGCCGTGCGCACCTCATGGCCGAATGAACTGACATGTCCCGCAACATGCTTCCAGTGGGTGTCACGTTGGGCAGCCGTAGTCTGACTATTGGCACCCACTAGCATGTCACGGCTGTGGCCCCGCACGTAGCCCACGAGGAAGTCCAGTTCCTGCTTGCAGAAAGGCTTCTTCCTCGACGTGCAGGAGGTCGTGGCTGTGTGTGGGGTCCCAGCCTGTGCTGCAGGTGCAACCTTCCTCCTCTTGGACTGTGGCGCAGACCCTGGCTGGCTAATGCCGCCCTGACCAGTATGGCCAGTGGGTTCGGTGGATTGAGCCAAGGGAGTGGCAGGTGGAGGGACGACCAAAGGCCTGACTTGTGTCAGTGGCAGCTGGGTGCCCTCTAATGGACACTGCGCAGCAACATCAGCTGTGGCAGGGACATTGACCGCAACGGTCCTGGTTGGCAGACTCACAACCGGGGTGTTGTTGGGTGCATCTGCCCCTCCACTTGCCAACACCCGGCTGTTCGGGGCAGCAGATGACATAACTGCCCCAGGGACACGTGTCTTGGTCTGAGCTGCCCGGCCTGCCCCTATGGTTTCCCTCCTGGCCTGTTGGAAATCTACCAAGGTCTCCTCCAGTGCCAACGCAGCCTGCGCTGGCAGACCCTGAGCCTGGGTGGCGGTGTCCACAGCTGCACCTGCAGCTACCACTACCCTTGGGCCCATGGCAGTCGATGGAACGGACTGCCGGGTCACACGGGCGCCAGTGCCAGATGCAGAAGCTGCATCCCCCGGAACCACAGGGGGTGGTGGCATGACTGCACCGACACATGGCACAACATTGTGCTCAAGTGGCGCACCCCTGCCTCTTCCCCCTCTGTGGCCGCCCTGGACACCCTGGAGTCCCCCTACTCCCTGGTCACCACGGCCACATCCCCGACCACGCCCGCCATGAGGAGTACGCCCAGCTGAGGCGCCCCTCACCTTTGGTGTCCTCCCAACCATGGCACAGATGTAGTAGTGCCGGCACAGATGGAGTAGTGCCAATGGGAGGTGTACACCACAATTGACCTGGGCAATTGGGGTGAAGGGGGTGGGAAGCAAGATGTTAACAGCCCCCCTGCACCTGCAAGGCTGTATGTGACCCCGGTGATGTAGTGACGGGTCACGCAATGCTCAGGCACTCCAAAACTGCGGTAAAACTGTGCACGCAACCCTGCAGCCTACGTGCGTGGATTCAACCTCCCGCAGTACGCGGTGGCACCCAGTAACACGAATAACGCGTATGCGTGGGACACGCAGGCTACTATGACATCGAAAGTGGGTGTGATACACAGGGGCACCAGCAGTGGGAAAAAGAGCGTGTGCGACTCACCGTCTGACTAGCGCGATGCAGAAAAACACGCATAGCCAATACCCCCGCCAAAAGAAGAGATACGTCTGTGATAGCTGTGAAGTTGTGATGGCGCGCGAAACAACAGGAAGCAGCAACACACGTCGGTCTCCACGAAAGGCACATACAGCGAACTGCTGGCCCCGCTCACCTTTAACCCGTGCTGAGGGAAACGCCTGTGCGCGTCACGTCACTTACGCGCATGGGCCCTTTCCTCAGATTACACGCGGACGTGCAGTTTTTCACGTGCGCTGAAACGCCCATGCATGCCTGCGCGCGTCACGTCACAGAGGCGCTTGCGCTTGAAGGGCCTTCTGTCCAATGAAATTGCGTATGCATGCAGACACGCTTACGCGCTAAGGGCCTTTCCTCGAATTACACGCTGACGTGCAGAATTTTCACGTGCCAAATCACTCTGTATCAAGCTGGCCACGCGTAAGCACACAGAAGACCACGCTCCTGCCCAGAAGGCCAAATTACTGCCCCCCAGAGCCCCAAGCACGCTCCCACCTGCCATCTGCTGCTGCCTGACTGCCTGCTGCCCACGTGCCCTGCCATTTGCTGCCTGCACATCAGCCAGGGGTGCTGTTGCTGTGACCACCACTGCTGGAACCGAAGACTCCTGACTGGGATTCCATCGCTCCACAGCCCAGCCCCACGACCCAGTTGCCCACCCACTCCTGCCTCTGGGGTTGTCATGTCGGTCACTGCAACATCTGGCACTACTGACAACCCCCGGCCAGAGAGGCAGAGGGGCACCAGCTTCAGTGCCAGGGAAGTTGGTGTCCTGGTGGAGCAAGTCCTGGGGCAGTATGATGCCCTCTTCGGAAGTTCCCGCGCCGACAAGGAAGGATGGACTCGGATCTGGATGGACATCGTGACTGCCATCAACGCGGAGGGGGTGGCTGTCCGCGACTTCCAACATGTCACGAAGCGCTGGGAGGACTTCAGGTCCAGGACCCTCAACAAGGCCCGGCGCCTCTTGAAGGCAGCGGATGCTAAGGGGCGCCGGGGCCACTTATCGGAAGATCAGATGAGGGTGCTGGAACGCATATCCCCAGCGCTCCACGTCCAGGTCCTTGAGAGGCAGACCCGTCTGGAGTCGAGCGGTAAGTGTACATGCATCCTGATTGTAAGCTGTGCGTGTGGTGATGTTTCAGTAGTGTGCAGGTTGCACATCTGTTTGTATGGGGCCGAGTATGGGTGGGGGTGTACAGGGCCGTGAGGCTAACACATGCGAGGGCTGTCATGTGTGAGACATGGATGGTGCTTGTGTGTGTAGGCTTGCATGCCAAATGCAGTTGTGTGGGCACACATGTTTGGGTGAATGTGTATGTAAGTAGGCATGTTCGTGATGTCATGCATGTATGTTGTTTTCAGCTGCATGTATCAGCACTGTGTACATGTGCATGTGTGTGTATTTGACAAGGGTGCAACAGTGATGCAACATGGATGCATGTGACAGCGGGATGTGGAAGCCTGATTGGCAGATGTGACATGGATGCCCATCTGAACACTGCGACAGTTGGCAGAGGTGTACACATGCATGCAAGTGTGGTGGTGTGTGTACATGTGTAGTGCACTCCCTGTGTTGCATGTGATGTCTGGCTCACCTTTGCCTGCTCATGCTGTTGTATGTGTATGGATGGTGCTGGCAGTTGCGATATGGCTGTGGTATGGCTCATGTGTGCAAGTTGAAATGACATGTGTGTTGGGGATTGTGATGGCATGTCTGAGGTTTGCCAATGCCACTCATGTACAACTGTCATGTGTGTATGTGTCCATTGTACAGTGCCCTGATGCCTGTGTTTTATTTCTCCCTGTCTGCAGCGTCAACTGATGAAGAGGGTGGAGAAGGTGCTGTGGAGCACAGCGGCGGGGATCCCACCGCCAGCCGGAGACGCAAGGCCCGGCTCCCCTCCCAGGTTGTGATCTCGTCGGGGAGTGAGGAGACCGGTGCTGCGTCCCAGGCCGCAGCTGCCGGGGGGAGGTCCAAGAGGCGGAGGTTGGAGTTGGACTCCTCGGCAGCAGAAGGGGCAGCTGGGACCCCACAGGGCCCAACGGGGGAAGATGGCACGGAGTCATCCAGGTTGGTGGGGGGTTTGGTGGAGGAGGAGGCCGTGCAAGCAACAGAGACGGGGTCTGGACGTGGGGATTCCACTGGTGCTAGTGGTGCAGTGCAGGACCAGGGACAGGAGGCAGCACAGGCCGCCGCGGAGGTGCCTGTGTGCAATCCTGTCCCTGATCCTGTCACTGCATCATCTTGCACCAGCAGGGATGCCTACGTCCAGACCCGTTTTCAGGCAGGGGATGAGCTCACGACAACTGGCCTTCCTCTGCCTGCGGACGTGGCTATCCGGGTCCGGGTTGAGCCTGTCCTGACTGGTGTGGCGTTGCGTCAACGGGCCATGCGAGGTGACCTGCAGTCTTTTCATGAGGAGACTGCACGTCATCTCGAATGGCTAGTTGACCGCGTCGGCCTACTGGGACAGGTCACCCAGGCCGGATTCCTCCGTTTGATGGGGCTTGCTACGACCCCCTCCTCAACTGAACCCCCTATGCGCCAGTCGTCCTCCGTGCCATCTTCCCACCCATCAGTCACCTGAGTGCCCTGTGGAGCTGCCTCTGACGGTGCGGCCCGGCTGGTGGAGGAGGCATCCCTGCCACAGTCGGGAGTCGGACGTCCAGCAGGGGTGGCCACATCAACGACTGCACCCCAGCCAGCGGAGGATGTGCAGGCAGCAGGCGGCAGTGCACGGGCAGAGGCACAGCAGCAGCAGCAACGTGGTGGGAGCCATGATGGCTCGGGGCCTTCGACATCGGAGGGGCAGACATCGGCCGGAGGGCAGGAGGACCCAGGACGGGAAGTGTCTTCCGTGGGGCAGCGGTTGGGCCACGCCATAGATGCGGAGCGGCAGCGGCGGAAGAGGCACGGCTCACGATGGTCAGGGGGTGCAGGGGGACATGAGTTGGGGGCCTGGTGGAGGGTTCCCCACAGTGCTGGGGGGTGGGGGTGCAGGGGGACATGAGTGGGGGCCTGCTGGCAGGTGCCCCACAGTGCTGGGAGTGGGGGTGCAGGGGGACATGAGTTGGACATGAGTGGGGGCCTGCTGGCAGGTGTCCCACAGTGCTGGGGGGTGGGGGTGCAGGGGGACATGAGTTGGACATGAGTGGGGGCCTGCTGGCAGGTGCCCCACAGTGTTGGGGGGTGGGGGTGCAGGGGGACATGAGTTGGGGGCCTGGTGGAGGGTGCCCCACAGTGCAGGGGGGTGGGGGTGCAGGGGGACATGAGTTGGGGGCCTGGTGGAGGGTGCCCCACAGTGCTGGGGGGTGGGGGTGCAGGGGGACATGAGTTGGGGGCCTGGTGGAGGGTGCCCCACAGTGCTGGGGGTGGGGGTGCAGGGGGACATGAGTTGGGGGCCTTGTGGAGGGTGCCCCACAGTGCTGGGGGGTGGGGGTGCAGGGGGACATGAGTTGGGGGCCTGGTGGAGGGTGCCCCACAGTGCTGGGGCGTGGGGGTGCAGTGGGACATGATTTGGGGGCCTGGTGGAAAGTTCCCCCTCACTGCTGGGAGGTGAGGGTGCAGGGGGACATGTGTGGGGGCCTGGTGGAGGGTGCCCCACAGTGCTGGGAGGTGGGGGTGCTGTGGGACATGAGTGGGGGTGCAGGGTAGTCCCCCGTGGTGTGGGCTGCCTGCAGGGGCCATGGAGGTTGTGGAGCGAACACCTGGGAGGACCCACACGGCCAATTCACGTGTAGTACTCCACGGAACCCCTGAAATACACATACCCTGCTGATATCGCGTGTGAAACGTCCCGCGCACCCCAAATTACACGTACCCAGGACATTCACGTGTGGAACTTTCAGCGCACCCCTGGAAAACACGTACCCAGCTGAAATCGCGTGTGAAACTTCCCGCGCACCCCAGTAATACACGTACCATGCTCGCACAGGGCCAATCGCGTGTGAAACTTCCCGCGTACCCCTGAAATACACGTACCCTGCTGAATTCATGTGTGTAACTTTCTGCGCACCCCGAAATACACGTACCCAGGACATTCGCATGTGGAACTTCCAGCGCACCCCTGATATACACGTACCCAGCTGAAATCGCGTGTGAAACTTCCCGCGCACCCCTGAAATACACGTACCCTGCTGAATTCACGTGTGTAACTTCCCGCGCACCCCGAAATACACGTATCCAGGACATTCGCGTGTGGAACTTCCAGCGCACCCCTGATATACATGTAACCAGCTGAAAACGCGTGTGAAACTTCCGCACCCCTGAAATACACGTACCCTGCTGAATTCACGTGTGAAACTTCCCGCGCACCCCTAATGTACACGTATCCCTGATGGAATCGCGTGTGGAACTTCCCGCGCACCCCTGAAATACACGTACCCAGCTGAAATAACGTGAGGAACTTCCCGCGCACCCCGGTGATACACGTACCCCACTTGCCGTGCTGGTACAGGGTTAGCGCAGCCCTTTGCGCTGGATTGGGGATTTTGATGGCTTTTCCCTGCGCAAGGGGCGTTCTTGGGGGTGTAACTGGCGCTGCTGCAGGGTCACTGTGCCACTGTGCGCCACGGCTGGTTTTGGTGGCTGGAATCCATGAATACCCTGTGCGCAGAAATGTATTTTGGCGCACGTGGCTGGCGCAGGGATTCGCACACGCACACTGTGCGCCAGCCGCGTGCGCCACTTGTGCGCTGAATTCTATGAATTACCCCCAATGTGTCCTTGATACTGGTTGTACACATGAGTTATAAGTGTCTTTTCATAATTTCACCAATAGCTGACCATTTGCTATTAAACAGTAGTGAAGCATCTGCACCTTTCTGCTATTGTTCTGGCAACAAGGGCACTGCATGGGGAATATACTGTGACATGGTTAACCTTTCAAGCACATGGGGTCCACTCTCTGTAGCAATGATGGCTGTAGCATTGAAACATGACCTGGGGTACTGGCGTGCCTCATCAACTGGGTGACCCCTAAATCATCAGGGTTCTAGTATTCCATTGGCTCCACCATTGTTACTTTTAATGTATTCAATAAATGTTTCAATTTATCGATGGCTTTCACTTGTTTAATATATACTGTTTTTATGTATCCCCTGATGTTCTTCATTAAATATTGTTATTAGTGTGTGTGTTTCATGTTTTAATGAGATACAGACTCTTGCAGATACAGTTCGGTTTCTACCATTGGTATCTTCCATACATTAGTACAAATATATGTTCAAATATTGTACATACTATACTCATTCCAGGGCAGGAAAAGCAGGGTTTTAAGTTGCTATAGTGCCCCCCAGTGTCTGGACCACAACCATAGATATCACTGCCCAAACACCCCATCCTTAGGCTCCTCCCCACACAGAAGCAGACACCCCAAACATGTGGGGTCTTTGGAGGCCCATGGGCTATTTCCCAGGGCAATGGGTTCAGAGGGTCCAGTTGTATGGGTGCTATGTCACCGCAGCTTCTCCGCAATTTCCGAACTCAGTCAAAGACAGGCCATCTAAAATCCCACCCAAACCGTCGAAATTCCCATGAGAAAACAAACTCTCATGAGCTGTATTGAGTTTGGTGGGGCCAGCCTATTTAAGGGCATACTCCCATGGAAGCCATGGCGGTCATTCCGTTCATGAATTCCCAAACCTACCTATTGGCTCCACCTTGGATCTTCACATCTGCTCTGGTGTTTCATCACTGGTGACCTGAAAAGGATGAGAAAAGCTTTAAGGACTATTATGTGGCATTGGGAAATCCTGATTTGTCTATTTTTGTACTTTACCTGCATCATCCGAGTCCTACATGCAGCTGGACAGTCAGCCATCCACCTTCCTGGTTTCTTATTCTTTCAACTTTTCACCGACCTGCATGAGAAAACACAAGGTTAGTGTTGCCGTTTTGGCACATGGACAAGAGACCTGAACTAGTGATACGGGAGGTGGAGTGACGTAACTACCACTTCCCAAGAAGCTATGTTGTGGAGGATCCTAACTGGTGTGGGCATTAGTGGTGAAATCCTGGTAAATCTCTCATTTTGGAAGACAAGGATACGATCCATCCCTGAAAGACTTGGCTCTTCCCTTATCAGGATCACTCTTTCAGGTGATGCAGGGGAAATCACAGAGACTCTCAGCCTCCCCTAAACTTTTAGTGGAGACGAGTGGTGATGCAGGGGGGGTAGGATAGTACGATGAGCAATAACAGTAAAACCAGTGTTAACATGTCCTCCTCTGCCAAACCGAACATTGGGGTGCTACAGTTTGCTGTAAAAATTGTACTCAAACTAAGTGGGACAATACAAGACGAAGTCAAGTAGATTATTAAGTCCATACTTGACATTCTGGAGTTACTCCATGAGAACGACCCACCCAGTATACCCATAGAAGATAAAGGGTTGATTGTTAACACTTAGTTGGTGGTCTCTCCTCTTAATGGCGAGTCACACAGGTTCCCTGTGGATAATTTGTCAGAAAGTGTAACTGGAGGTGATAAACCTATTTTTCTGACATGGAAGGAGAAGCAACTGACAAAGCGTTTAAAAAAGTGCACTAATGTCTCTTTAAGTGCTGCCTGTGCTAACAGTGCTTCTCCAACGGACGATCCTCTGAATTCCACTGGTAAACCCGTGCTGCTGTCTATATCCTAGAAACTAAAAAAGAAAGCTTTCCTCTGGAAAAATAGACAATCAAGAAGCGCAGGCACGCTAACCACTTGGCTGGTTAGGGAAGAGGATCTGGCTACGAAGGAGATGCAGGTTGTAGGCTCCAATCAGCCTCCTAATGATGTGGAGCAAGCCAACCCAGCAGCCTTTTGATTGCAAATGCTTTTCTAGTCCCTGGTTTGATTCAAGCTTCAGCCTTACCTGTCCCCCCTCAGGCTACCGATTCTGAAAACATTTCAGGGACTTGTGTGGTGTCACTCAATCCAAAAACTTCTCAATAAGTCAGGTCACCATGGATCAATCCAAGAAAATGATTAATAGATCTGTGCTCCTGGAATTCTGCCATAATGTGCCAGCTCTGAGATTACTAACTTCCAGGGACTTTGACTTGGTAAAACCTGTTAATACCTTTGCAGGAAAATATGCCTGCATACATTGTGGGTCAGCTGCAGTAGTGCAGTTGATCTGCCTTCATCAATCCTCCCTTTTCAACTTGGGTTATAAAATCACTAGTGATGCTCATTTTGTCCCGGCTGTTAAACTGAAAGGGATGCCGCCTAAGAATAGCCCAAATAGCTGTGTAGCGGGGTGGGGGGTTGGGTTAGAGCTGGTACAACCAACAATACTGCCGTTTCTGAACAGATGAGAGTGGTTAAAGAATTTTTTGCTGAAGCAAGTGGAGGGGAAAGTTTAAAATATTCAGATTGTAAGCTCATAGCCACTTTCTGAATAGTAAAACATTGCTCCCTCTTTACTGGATTTTGATGTATTTCTTTTACAGGAAACAGGGTTGACTGCCCCAATTTTTTATTAATGGATATCTCCTTTATCAAGAACTGGCAGCAAAAGGTTTACGGGGAAGGCAACATGGGGGACTTATCGTTGGGGTAAACCATAAATATGCATTGCGGTGCTTATATACCAAGGGGTGCAATAGCAAAGTGATGGCAGTGGAATTAAATGTGGGTGAGAACAGAATATGCAAGTAAATGTTAATTTTGAATGTTTACGTTCCCCCGGACACCGGAACCTGGATGATATACAAGATTGTATAGATGCTATCAGAAAAGAAAGAGCAGTTTCTTCTGGGTATGGCATTATTCTGTTTGGAGGGTATTGTAATGCATATTGCAGAGATGACAAAAAGTGTTCACCTAAGGGGCAGGCAATGGGTATCCTTCCTGAAAGAGTGGGACCTTACTTTATTAAATGGTAGGACCAAGGGTGACTCCCCTGGACAATTCACCTGGAGTATGGGTCCAATGAGGGCAATGTTGTACTATTTCTTTGAAAGTAGAGCGTGCTTGGCAAAAGTGGTAGAAATGCACGCTCTTCCAACGGAATTTAGTAATGATGGAATGATTTGTGGGTGGCAGCAGGCCCAGGAGTGGTAGTGGAAGTGATACAAATGATCTGTAAAATATTCACAGTGGCAACAGATGATCAGAGCCCTGAGGAGCAGAGAACAATGCACTATATGGCAGACGTTGGCAATGGCGAAAGGTAATAAAACTATAAAAATGGTTAATCCTATTAGTGGAGGTGAATGGTTAAATCAACTAATAGCTAGAGCAGTAATTGATTCGGTAACCCACAAAGCGGAGAACCGTGGTGAGATATGTCTTCTTGTGGTTTCCATAGATGATATCGAGATAGCTATAACAAATTAAAAAAGCTCTAGGGTGCACAGTCCAACAGCCTTTCAAATATGATCTTGAAATGTAATCAGAGCTGTTGGGCTAAGATTTAAAAAATTCTATTTGATAAAGTATGTTTGACTAGAGAGGTGTCATTATTATGGAAACAGGCCATTCTTATCCCGGTATTTAAAAAAGAATATAGATTATCTCCTGAGAACTAAAAACTCCTTTCTCTGCTAGTGTTACTGGCAAATTATTTGCCTCGTGCGTGCTAATTGCGCTCCAAGCCTGGGTGGCGGAGAATAATGCATTGTATCCCCTTCAGACAGGTGTTTGCCCTGGCTTGTCTACCATCCATAATATTCGGTTATCATATTGACTAACACAAGGGGCAGCCAACAGGGGCGACCCCACATTATACGTAGTTTACATGGATGTCCGTGCTGCCTTCAATTCTGTGGATCGCAATATCTTATGGCAGAAATTAGAGGGATTAGGATGCCCAGCATGATTGCCATCTATAATAAAGCAACTCCATTTGAACACTGGAGTAACAGTGAAGCTGAACAAGGAGGGAGCTCTGTCTGTCCAGTTGATGGTTAACCTGGGGGTCAGACAAGGGTGCGTGCTGGACCCCATGTTATTTAACCTCTACTTGGCAGATCATATTGCTGAAAGCGCATTGCCCACCAAAAAATTTGAAATGTCCCCTTCTCCAGCATTCCTTAGGCTGACGATTTGGTTGTATTTTATCATACTGTTGGGGGGGGTGAAAGACATGTGTAATATACTCCAGAAGTATGCGACAGAGAATTGATTAACGATAAACATTAGTAAAACCAAATGCATGCTGGTCTCGAAAAAAGAGAAAATCATTTGGCAATGAGGCTTGTTACTGGGTCTATTGAATATGTGGCCAGCTATCTCTACTTGAGTGTGGATATGGCTGCTTGCTTTGACTATTTTAATGTCAATGAAGCAAAAAAACAGAAGGCCCACCAACTGATGTATATTATAAGTAAATTTGCAGAGCACACAGCCGGATACTCCATGGACGGAATTACTATGCTCTCTAAGAAATGCTACTGTCCTGCAATCTTATATGGATTAGAGGCTTTGACTATGCAGGACTTTGCATGGCTTAATTTATTGGAGGGCCTGTTCTGGTGTAGTATGTTGAATGTATTATCTTCCACTTCCATGGGGTATCTTAAACTAGATTTAGGCTTGGTGTCACTAAGCAGTCAAGCATTGATTGAGAGGTGAGCTCTGTATATCAAATCTAAAGAGAGTCCTAAATGTCTGTTGTTGAATTTGATTGAGAGTGGTTATTCGACAGAGGCCAGTGCAAGAGGGAAGGGATGCAATTTTTTGGGTTTGAATATAGCCTGCTTTACGACGATAGACCTGTTCCCTAATTTTGTAAGGGGCACGGACTATGAAACTCTAAAAGTTGTATATAAGAACAAAGTGCAGAAATGGGATTGGATAAAGAATTACACCCATTTGTCCACACTTCATAACTACAAGTATGTAGCCAATGTTATGCACCATTACCTCAAACCACAGTCATATTTACTCCTGAGTTCAAGTCCAGCCATGCGACAGTTGATACTACAACTTCGGATAAACCAGCTTCCGTTGCTGGTGATACAGAGTGCATATCATAACCTCCTGATTGAAAGAAGATTTTTCTGTATTTGTTGTCTAACTAGTCAATTGGAAATGGCAAGACACGTCTTTACTGAATGTGTGAGCCTCAGCTCTACATACGTGTGTATTTTGGGAACTTATGTGAGCAGGTGTGATGCTATAAAAACTCCAGAGTTCTGGAACTATTGTTTAAATACTGACTCTGAATCTCTGCACATGGCACTTTATGGGAAATGGTGCCAAATTGAGAAGATTTTAAAGAATACGGGCCTGAGATGTATATGAAGATTGTTATGATTCTCTTTTACTGATATATATTTATTTTATTTATGGTTGTATATTAAGGTGTTTTTGTATTGGTAAAAGTTCTATGAACTAATACAAAAATAAATTAATAAATAAACCATCAAAACATAGCCACACAGTAGGGGGTTACTTATCCCTTTTCATGCAATGCAGTAGGAGGCACACATGGTTACACTAACTCTGGGATCCACACTACTGCAACTCTTAAGACTATGGTCTATGGTTACTGTACATACATCCAGTGCAGGTCATGCATTCCCTCTCTATGGCGCGCAGCTTCCATCTTGGGATTCTAGTGTTGTGCATTCTACAGTATCTGTAAAAAAAACAAAGTAATGTACATAGAATTTCTGCACTGTTCATCTCACAAATGTCAAATACCTACAGTGAAAATAAAATATGCACGTTAAGCTAAAAAAAAAAAAGCACACACAAAACACCACCAATTAGCCATCACTGGAAGTTAATTTCCACATAACAACCACCTAGTAATGCACTATAGGTATGCAAAATAGCTGAAAAGATGTGTTCTCCATAGGAAATTGTTATATATGGCAGTGCAATTTTAAGTAGAACTTTATTAGCCCAAGACTGACAGCTCTCAATGATGCAACAATCGACCACACATGTATATTACCCTTATCAAGGATCATCATTGTGGCCTAGGTTGGTGTCTTTGTGATTGGAGCAATGTAATGGTGGTGTAAAGACTGCATTATTTATCTGGGTTTCATACTCTCCAATTCCATTAAGGCTACTGAAAGGTCCCACTCCCCACTTTACCAGAATACATTCAGAATAAAAGACACATCCCAGTAGGGAATGAGACCAATAGAACAGATTGCGAGGTTGCCAAAGTTTTATAAGAGATTCAGCATCCAGAGAACTCTGCTGCCCTGTGAGCGCTCTGGCAAACATTACAATTACAATAGTTTATAAGGCAAAAAGGCGTCATCAGTGATGTCATCTATAAGGGTTACAAAGTAAGATATTATTGGGTTCGAGGCGACGATGCATAGGTGTCTGTAGGTGCTGTTTCATCAGGATTGGCTGCTCCTTTGGCGGGAGGGTGAGCCTCACGTGGTTCTGCTGGCCTTGTCCGGCGGGGTGAGAGTCAGGTCATGCTGCAGATGTGGTTAAAACTAGCTAAGCTGGCATACATACATAACTACATCATTTTACATTGGGTCATTCATAAGGTGAAAGGCATGGGGGTCTTAATTTCTGTGATAACCTGGGGACTGGGTCGATCAGGCACATCAGAGCGAAATTGGGGGTGGGGTGACATGTTAGTTTAGGACAGGATATACCGTGGCAGAGGTACAAGTTTATTGGGGGCACTCTGGGGTGGACATCAAGAGAATAACTTAGGAGGGCACAAGCAGTAAATTCTAACAGTGAGGGTGAGGGGTGAGGGAGCAGGTTTGTGGTGATGGATGAGCTACGAGGCATAGTTCAGGCTGGTTCACAAGAGGACAGTTATCTCAGAGGAAGAATGATATGATACATAATGTTAATTGTTACAGTTTGCTTCAGTGCATCAGTGAGAAAAAGGGACGTGGGCCGCGCAGAAAAGGTAGGGGCCATTTGGTGCTCGCTGTGCGTGGCGCTGCAGAGGGGAGAGGAGACTTCGTATTGCCGAATCGCTGCCTAGTCCAAAGATGCAGTCAAGGGCACACAAAATGGAGTCCAAGTGTGTCTCGCAATAGTCCCACCTCTGCTGAAAGTGAGGCCTTAATCCTCATGGCAGCAGAAGGGCAATGGGGGTGGCTCCCACTAGTGAAAGAGCAAGTGGCTCATCTAGTGTAGAATGTATGGGGGGGCTAATTTGCCCTTTCCTTCCTTACATTCCCCCCTTTCGTTACATCTAAAGTAACAAATTCATTTTTATCATTGTTTGCATTTTGGTAGTTCTCCGCCTCCATTACCGCCTTGTCCCAAGCAGGTGTCCCTTTTATTGGCATCCAGGCCCTGCATACCCCTCCTAAACTCTGGCCCCTTCTAGCATACTCATCAGGGATGCAGTTCATGTATATTCCCCCATCCCCATCCAGGTCCACCCACACTTCCTTGCACCACTGTAGCTCTCCCGGTTCCTTTATTGTGGTATGATACAGATTATCCACCCTGTCCCCGGGGTAACAATATATTGCTGTCATTCTGTACTTGGGTGGATTAGACTCTCCCGTTTGTATTTGGGTGCCCTTCATTGTCTGTACCCTTGTCGGTTGCCCCATCGTCACCATCATCATAGTGGAACTAGGCATTGATTTTGCACAACAACGAACCCCCACCTGACACACACAAAAAATGAGTAACAGAAAAACGATGAGTGGTACAAAAATTCTCATCATCATGCTAAACTAAGAGGGTATCCAGTTGAACATGTCATCGAGCCAGTTACTTGGGGTTATTCCTCCTTCTTTTCTCATCCTTTCCCCCAAGTCATGCACCACTGAGATCACATGGGACAGCGTCCCATTGTCCGCATCTGCAAAATGTACGAATGTACAGCATGCTCTGTCTATTTTTTGGCAAGCACCTCCGTCCATTGCTGTGAGGAGATCCAGGACGTACCGGTTTTGCATGGTCATCAACCACAAGGCGCGAAGTTCCACTTTAATGACATTGAAGCCCTCTTCTGTGTCATTGGCCATCTGGATCAGCTCTCAACGCACGATCTGCAGGAATTTTGCGTTTTTCCGAGCCTAGAGTTCTAGCACGAGAGGTGAAGCAAAGAATGTTTCTGCAGAATTGAAAAGTTTGTACTGATCTGGAATCCCTGTCAGGAGGGTTGATGATTCACTGGAAATGTAATTCGATGGTCTTCGCTTGCGGGACACTTTGTTTTGTAACTCATCTTCAGACAGGATTTTGCATGTAGAAGGCTCTCTAGTTGCTGGCAGGGGTGCCGGTGATGTGTTGATTGGTGCCTTCCCCCCTTGGACATGACTTTCTGGAATCACCATTAGGGCTTAGTTTAGCGTGGCCATGGCCCAGGTGCCTCTCCATGACGGCGGGAGGTGTAGGTACGCTTGTTTGCCACACACCCAGTAAGTGTCCATTAAGGCCGCTGTTCCTTTTTTCATGTCTGGAATGATGATTGTCTTGTTACAGTCTTTTTTGGAGCCCATTCGTACCTTCCCCACCCCATGAAAACAAAGTGCTGGATTTCTTTCTGTATCTTGATCGGTTTTTCAAGTGCGGTCACCCACGTTAGTTTGGCAATGTGCTGGGACAAGGTCTCAGAGCAAGTTTGCTTCACCCATTGAAAGTTTTCTTTGGTCAGTCCTCGCAGTGCTTCAGCTTTGCATGCAATGGTCTCATCTTGCCACTTGTTGTCTGTGAACATTGTCCCTTTAATGATAAAAAATGGTTCTTTCACACATGTTACTCCTTGAGGTTTGCTTGTGCACGTTTTTTCGTTCTGCAGCATTTGTACTGTTAACGTGTATGCCTGGAAGGTACTCCGTATTCTACATAAAGTGAAATGGATTAGACACTGGGCATCCAGCATGGGTATCTCTTGGGGTACAAGTGCTTTGGAGGTGCGAGAGGCGTGGGGTATGAGAGAGCAAACGTAACAGCTCTCATTTGTTGCTTGCTTAGCGGTGGCACTCATATCAGAGTACCATTTGTTGGACTGATACGGGTGGCGGGGGTCTTCAATTTCATCTAATCCCAACCCATGGTATGCATCATAACTTTCCCTCCCGCCCCGATTTTCCTTCTTTTACCACCCCCCCTTGACCATTGTGTAACTTTTTCACCTTCTGTTGTCTTAGAGGAAAGATGTTTGTCCATATTTCATCATTTTGTTCACTCTCTCTTTGCACAAATTGTGACACTGGGTATGTTAGGGTAACTGTCACATAGGGTATAAAGTGCATTTTATTGCCATCACAGTTAGGTTCTTCAGTTGTGTACATATTTACATATGGCGATTCCAAATTACCAAACATAGGAAAATCAACATCATAATTATTTGATACGTTCTCAACATCATAAACCATTGCAGCATATGTAAGAATTGGGGTTTTGATAGTTCGTTTTCTGTGGAAAGTGGTTAAGTTACTATTCAGGGAAGCATTGTGGCTCCATATACCTTTAAAACCATCCCAGATGAGACTTTACCCTTCTTATATTAGGTGTGCCCCATTCTGCATGCTTTATATCCCCTAATATAAATGACACACTCCAATGCAGACCAAGGCAGAACAACATTACTGAGAAAACAA
The DNA here is from genome assembly GCF_040938575.1 of Ambystoma mexicanum. Classification (NCBI taxonomy): domain Eukaryota; kingdom Metazoa; phylum Chordata; class Amphibia; order Caudata; family Ambystomatidae; genus Ambystoma; species Ambystoma mexicanum. Next base: position 669,637,796 of record NC_090930.1, on the reverse strand, counting down.
TTGCCACAAAATAGAGAACACAGTCATAATTATAATTTCTGTTACTGCTAACTTCTACTCTATCTCTATTTACATCTGTATCGTTGTTAGTGAGGGGCCTCCTTTTCGTCATATTTCCACCTGAAGGGGCGATAGAAATGAGTTAAGTACACAAAATGTATAACTTTTTTATCCTTTCTTTTAACAATGTACTGTTATTATTTATATTTACATATTTTCTCTGTAAAACTTTAAAGCCAGAATGTGAAATGTCAAAACATTATTAGTGAAGAGAGCGAATGCGGCCATCTTTGCCGAAATAAAAACGTGCTAGGTGGAGAACGATAAGAGTGGAGATATACTATGAGGGTAAGTGATCAAGAAAGCAATCGGGATAGGGGAACAGTGATACATAAAAAAAGGGATGTGGTGAGGTGGAGAGAGAGAGAAAGAGAGAGAGTAAACATATATATATATATATATATATATATATATATATATATATATATATATATATATATTTGCATATTTCAACTACAATCATTTCAGCATTGCTCATACTCCTTTTCCTCATTAACTTCTTGTCTGTTATCTTGTACACTTTGCTATTTGTATTTCATATCTAAGGGGTTGCAACTTCCTGACTCTGGTTTTGTTCACTCTTTGGTGTTGTACTTTCGTGTGCTTTACGTACATCTGAGAGATGCACCCAGTACTTTAAACCACTAACTTTTACTGCAGTGGGAGTGCAATAAATTACTTCGTAAGGGCCGTGAAATCATGGGGAGTTCCATCTCCGCACGAAGCTGTGAACATACACATTTTTGCCAGGCATTAACTGTCCTGTGGGGCTTTCTTGGGCGGGGGTGGTTGTATCTGTTTCATATTCTCTAGAGAATGCAGGTGCTATTTGTCTTGCTATACTCCGCACAGCCCATGTCAGTTGGATGAGATATTCTTGAAATTCGTCACCTAACACTGTTGTAGCTCTATGAGCATCTGATGCTCTTCTGACCGGGGATAGTGGCGTATGAATGCACCTTCCCATCTCTATTTCGTGCGGGCTCAAATGGTGGTCTTTACTTCGCTGTGTTCGTAGTTGGAACAGTGCCAAGGGTAAGCAATAAACCGAATTTTTCTTTAGTATGTGACACAGTTTTGATAATTTACTCTTGAGGAGGCCATTGATTTTTTCCACAAGTCTGTTAGCTTGAGGATGATAAATCGAACAAAGCTTATGTGTCACTCCAACAATGTTGTCACTTCCTTAAAGAGGTCATTCACAAAGAGTGTGCCATTATCCGTGCGGATCACGTCACATATTCCCTATCTGGAGAACAACTCCCTTACCAAGAACTTGGCCGTGCATTTGGTGTCAGGGTGTGCGCATGGTCCTGCTTCTACCTATCTTGAGAAGGGGCATACTATCACTATAAGGTATCTCGCTCCGTAACACCTTTCCCCCATGTCGGCATAGTCTATGTGTAGTTCTCAAAATGGCCCTTACGGGTGTGGCAATGTTCGTCTCAGTGTTCTTAGTGTCATGCCTGAGCTGTATGTTTGACACGTTGTGCATTCTTTGGTTAATTTTGTCAAATGTTCTTGCAAATTGGGTATGAACCACTCTTCTTGGATGTCGCCAGCAATGTGTTGTTTAGTGATTTGTGTTGAAAATGCAGCTTTTGAAATGCTATCAGTAACAATTCTATTGGCATTACAACCTTGCCTGTCACCTCTTGTCGCCATAACAAATCTGTAGGCGATTGTTTGCACCCTCTTTTTTCCCATAGCTCCTGCTCTTCGTGTGGTGCATGCCTTTGTAACTCTTTTATCTGCAGTACAGGTGTAGAGTTATATCCTTCAATTTTGTCATCTAGTTCTGGTGTTTTTACTAGACATTCTGCTACTGGAGGGATGTTAAAATAGGCCGCTTCTTTCGCTGCGGTGTCTACTACTGCATACCAGAATGAGATTGCATCTGTGTGGTTTGGGTGTGCCTGGAATTTTACTAATGCTACCACTGACGGTTCTGCTAGTGCCTCAAATAGGTCCTTTAATAGTGCCTGCGTGCTGTACAGGGGAATGGTCTGCTCTTCTGAATCCTCTGTCTAGCCATTGTGACAAGCCAGATTGTACTGTTTTTGTCAGGTATGCTGAGTCGCAGTATATTGTCACTGCACACCCTTTAGCTGTATGCAATGCTTCAATTAATGCAATCAGTTCTGCTGCTTGGGCTGAAAAATGTGAGGGGAGGCGCTTCTGCACTATCACTTCGTACTGTTCCCCTTCTATCCTTACTACAGCTGCATCTGCGTGTTTTTCTCGCGTTTCACAATCAATATATGCAGACCCATCTACAAAGTATATTTCTCCTCCATCTAGGGCATTTTCACTTGCTTTTGGGATGTCATCTTCCTCTCCCTCATATGTGGCGCAATTGTGTGTCTGCATATCTTCTACTCTGCAAGGCTCTGTAATGAATGTGACAGGGTTCACAGCTTTGCATCTGACAACGTGTACATTTGGGCTCGATATTATAATTTCATATGTGGTTGCTCTTTGTGTGGTGAGAGTGGACTTTGCTCTCTCCAATATGACAAATAGTGAGTGTTCAGCATAAAGTGTTACAGAACATCCCATCACTATAGTGGCGCTTTTTTCTATAGCGAATGCCGCAGCTGTGAGGGCTTGTTCACATGCGAAGTGGCCTTGCATCACTGAATCTAAGGTGCTACTGTAGTAGGCCAATGGCTTGTGGCCTAATGATGTCTTTTGCATGAGTACTGCTGTCATTAGTGTGCCATTGCAGTGTGAAAAGATATAGAATTCCCGATCATAATCAGGATTCGCTGAGATTGGTTCGTGCCTGATGAGGTCCTGTAATTTGAAATATTGCGTCATCATTTCTTGTGTCCATTTGAGAGGGGCGCTGCTCTTTTGAGCTTCCTTTAGAGCTTGGTGGAGAGGGTGTGTATAGGCAGCACAGTCTAATATCCAGGCACAGCAGTAATTACATATGCCGAGAAATGTCTGCATGTCCTTCACTGTTTTGGGTATCGGTGTGTGACGTATTGCTGATGCCCTATCTGCTATAATCCTCTTACCATCTTTTGAGATGAGCTGCCCTAAGTACAAAACTTCTGTCAGACAGTATTGTAGTTTTCCTTTGTCTACTTTGGACCCCTTTGTTGCTAGCAGCGTCAATATTATTATTGAATCCGTTCTACATTGCTCTTCACTTTCGCTACAAATAAGGAGATTGTCTACATACTGGATTATTGTGCTTTTTACTTTGACATTGCTGAGGTCCTCATGCAAAATTCTGTTAAATATGCTGGGACTTTCACAGTAACCCTGAGGTAGTCTGCAATGATCGTATCTGATTCCCCCCAGAGTAAATGCCGTCAAGTATTGACAACTGGGGTCTAGTGGTATTGAGAAGAAGGCATTCTTTAAATCCACAACTGCATAAAATGGATGCCGGGTTTGGCAATAGAGGGAACTCTTACCGAATTATGTCATTAAGGGCGCAGAGATCCTGTATCATTCTCCAAGCCCCGCCCCTTGATTTTCTTTCGGGTAAATTTCTGTATTGCATGGTGACTGCGAGGGCACAATTATACCTTGTTGTAATAGTGCACATATTGTTTCTTTTATTCCCTCTTCTGCTTCTCTAGACAGTGGGTATTACTTCACTCTGTTTGGCATTGTGTCTGACTTTAGTTTAATTGTAATGGGCATTACTCCGTGCAAAAGTCCTACATCATGGGGCCCTGTTGTCCATACTTCTGGTGGTACCTTTTCCATACCCTGATCAAATATAGTGGGTGGGGTGCTGACACTGGCCAAGAGGGTGTTATGTATCTCACTGTGTTGGATCATTATATCACGTGGTACACAAATTTCCATGATTATTTCCACATCAGTGTCATCGTTAGTAAATAGCTCTTAGTCAGTTAAATCTCTTAATGCTATGTTTGGATCTATGCATAACACTGTTCTCCACTAACACCCATGCGTGTCAAGTCCTACTGCCACAATAGACCTCCCTGATACTTGCATCCCCTGCAGGTCAATTGAAAGAATTGTGCCAGGGACTATCTCGAGGTTTATTACAGGGCGGAAAATAAAATCAGATGTCACCCTCCATTCTTTGCATGTAATCTCTGGTATCACCCTGGCCAGGACTTGTATCCCATATATGAACATGTCAACATCTGTGGGCACCCCTCTTATTACAACCTCGTTTACCATGGTACTGATCATTAGCATAGCTCGCACTGGACATACTATTGCTCTTTCTGTGAAGGAGATGGTCATGTTAATCTTACTAAGGAGGTCCCTCATCAGCAAATTTATGGGTGAATCTTCGTGATACAGCAGGGGCGCTCGATCTGTTTATCCTCCCCACTGTTATATCCAAATCTTTTGTGTAAGGAACTTTAAAAATAGCCCCAGAAAACCCCTGCGTTTCCAAATTTTTCCCCAAGAGAGGAAATCGGCCCTCCATGAAGCACGATTTTTCCGCCCCCGACTCCACCATAAAGATAAACTGTTTGTTTCCTATCTCCGCCCCCACCAGTGGTTCCTCTTCTGCATGTAGGGTAGTTGATAGGACTGGACATGCAAGTGCTTTCTGTGGGCTGTCCTAATCTGGGTCTGTGCTTGTACCCGGGATGGAGAAAATGTTGTCTCCAACTACTTCTGTACCGCGGAATGGTGATGGTGCGCCATTAGATGTGGTAGCAAAGATATTAGTGTGTGTTTTTCCCATCAGATTCAGGCGTGCTGCTTGAGGTTGCATACCCTGCTCTTGTGGTTGTAGTCTAGGGTGCATCTGCTGTGGCCCTTGCTGGCCATCATTGTAATATTGTTCTTGTCCGCCTCCCCCCATAGGTAACCCATAGGGACTGCAAGGATGTGGGTGGCCAAAGTTCTGTTCGTTTCCCATGGGAAGGTGTCCTTGGTAGCACCCCATGGGTCTCATTCTACATTCTCTGGAAAAATGTTACCACTTCCCACAGTTTCAGCAAGACCCTTGTTTCCATCCCCAAATGCCCTGCCCTCTAAACCCCCTGTTTTCCAGTCCTCCAAATCATCCACTTTTACCACGGTAACCACCTCTTCCTTTTGTGCATCTGCCCTGCCATTGGCGGCCTTCCTAATGCTCCTCTCCCGCCCATTGCTCCTGTCCTTCTGCAGACCAGGTTTCTGCCATCCTTGCTCGTGTACTCCCTGACTCCTCCTCCCCTCCTTCCTGCCTTTCCGTGGGCATGGCTGCGTAAATTGCTGCGACCATCACCAATTTATTCTGAAAAAAGCTTTGCTTCGTCTGCCAACCTCCTCTGTGCTATTTCTTTTTCTCTCTCTTTTATCCTCCTACAATGATGTATTATGATACTCTGAATTTCAGGCCAGCCTTTGGCATCTATCCCAGCTATTTTATCCAAGGCCTTCTGCACCTCCTTTGGAAGCCCTCTTTTGATAATAAAGTAAAATAGGGCAGTAGATTGGTCCAACCCATGCCCATTTCTGATCTCCACAGGTCTTGCATCCGAAGGATGAATTGTGCAGCCTCCTCCTCCTCTCCCATAGTGCACTGCAGTAATAAATGTAAATCTGGAGTGTCTGGAAATGTTTTTTGCAGTGCATTTAACACTTGCGCCCTCACATTGTTAAACGATGACCCATCATGGCGGTCACAATTTATTGTTATTCCTGGAAAACCTGCTCTTGTCCACACTCAGTTTGCCTGATCTCCCAATGCAGATACCAGTAAACTCTTTACATCTCCTATGGCTAGGGGCACTCCTGCTGTATTTTTTTCAAATGTGTGTATCCACTTCCCGGCCCCACCCAAGAGTGGAGGGAGGAGTTTCAACAAGTTATTTTTGTCCATCTGTGCCCATGGTATGTAATGAGGTCGCCCTGCTCCTTTGTGTATAAGGGGCATTTGCAGTTTCGTCTTTCCTCCTTTTTACTTACCAGTCTTTTCTTTGCCTTACTTAGTGACATGTTTCCTAGCCTCCTCTGCCACCTTTACATCCCTCCCCCTCCCTCAGGATCCTCTCGTAATGGGAGCGATATACCTGCTGCTGCCGTTCCTTCTTCATACTCATTTAGATCGCTCCATACGTCATCTATCTTTCTATACGAATCTTCACCTACTTGTTCCTCCCCTTCCTGGCTTTCTCCAGGTTCTACTCACACAATTTGTATTGGTTTATCATTCAAGTGAAAGAAAAACTCTCCTGATTGCCATTCGTTTTCTGTCCCCTTAGGTATGTTGCCTTGTGGCGGTGGCGACGGTGTAGACAATCCCGCTACACTGGGTGGGGGTGTCAACTCATTAGCTATGCTAGGAGGTGCTTCCCCTCATCCGGGCAACATTTGTCCCCTCTCACGCAATGCTCGTAATCATGTCAACTCCATTTGTGTGGTGGCTAGCTGTTGTTCTAGATCTCCAGTGAGACAGGCTAAATGGACCGGAGGGGCATTAGGGGGTCCATGTAAACCTCGGAGATCATAGGGTGGTGGAGCTGCGGCTGCAGGGGTGGTTGGGGCAATTGGTGCGGGCACATGCATCGGATCACTATACCCTGCAGCGGGCCTAGTCAACAGTGGATAGAGCCTTGCAAGGTCGTTTTCCCCTGCTTGTGCTGTGGGGGCTTTTCCTGTTAATCTGTCATTTCCTGACGGGGCAGTCTGCGTCTCTGGGGAAACTTCTTTGATTGGGTCCTTGTTGGGGAAACATCCTCCATAAATCTAATATTTCGCATCTGTTCTGGAATTTTTTAACTCTGTATTTCGCTAGCAGATGGGTTGTTACCAGATCTAACACTTCTTTATCAAAGGACCCTCCTTCTGGCCATATTTAGGATGATCACACATTCCATTCACAGGATTGACACCACAACACAATTGCCACATTGTGTAACAATTCAGCACTAACCTGTCTCGTGCAGCAATTAACGAGGCAAATGGGGAGTCCCCTGAAGCCCCTAACACCTCCCCTTCAAAAGGAAAGAAGGTTTGTGCGAGGGATCCAAGGGAAACCCTCCTGGGGAATAAAACCCTGCTGGAATGGATGTGGAGCCTGATGGGTCAAGTCGTCCTCTGGATGCAGCTCCTCAAGATGAAAGGACTCACAGGTTCTTGCCACGGAATCCCGACCAAGTCTGGATTCTTAATTAACAAACAGGGAATGAGCATAGGAACAGAAATGCTAAGGGAATCAAATGTAGATGGTTCGGAATGTACCTAGCGTGTTGGGAAGGGGAGCCTAACAAAGCTTCTTGAAGGATCGTGGACAACGGATGTAGATGGCTGGACAGAAACGCAAGGCTGTGGGGAAGAACAGGAGGAAAAGGGTAAGTACAGAAAAGGATTTGGGTAAACATGTACCCTAGCTGCGAACTCACGTAGCGTATGGAGAGAGAAGCGACGCACAGAGCTTCCAATCTGCTGTGCCATATCCGGAATCCCTGGAACAACGCGAAAACACTGCACCGCGTCTCAGGGGATGAGGAGCCATGTTGGAAGAAGGGAAAATAGAAAATGCTTGCAACCTCCAGCGTTGCCAAAGAGAACGGCGGCGCCAGCGAGCCGTGACACATTGCAACAATCTCTAAAGACGCAGTGCTGACATGGCACCATATGTCTCTGTGGTAACGTACACGGGACCCGCACTCAGGTAGGCATTATTTCAGTATTTTATGACCTCCCACGTACATACCCACTCAGAATAGGCTTTTACTATACTAACAGACTCATTGTTCATGATTCCAGGGCACTATCAACTTGTTCAAATCCATGAGAGAAAGAGACAGCAAGCATTTTACCATCTTGACCCAAACACAGCATACATTGTTATTTGGGTAAGAGTAACTTTTGTTGGACATTTGCCATACCGTTACCATTCAGAATTCAGAAGACGTACAGGGGAACCCGGTGCTTGCTTAAGCACCTGGTCCCTCTGTACGCCGCCACAATATCGAGGGTTACACTAAAGTAATATTTGCACATGTTTTACAGTGACCATCATGTGTCTATTCCATTGAGGCTTTCCTTCTTGGATCAAAGACCAACCTTAAGGTTAGTAGTTGAGAGCGCATATTACTGCAGAGCATTATTTCTAATTGTTAAAGTCAGGTAGAGTGAATTTTAATTGAGTATATACATTATATCTTTTTGCAGGAAACAGGAAAGAGAAACCCAATACTGAAACCTGAAGAAGGGCGAAAAGCGCCCGAAATGCGTAGTTAGAGATAGGACACAATATTCTTAAGCAGTCACATGTCTATAGTGACTGACTCCTAACAAGTTATTGGGACAGTTATCAATGAAAATTGTGAAAAACAATTACACATGAAACAAATGTGTTAATATGATGACCTGTTATTCTAATGAGAACGTTTGTGATTTATATTTCTGTATTGAATTGATATTGTATTGAAGAAAGTACCATATTTTTGATAAATATGTGTGTATGACTATTTAAAATACACTATTGTATAATAAGGAATTGATTGGTATATAATTTTGGACTTAAATGAACTTGAAAGATTGAATTAATTTGATTGAAAAGGTTTGCAAAAACTCTTCATTTTTGTTTATTGTTGTGCCCCAGTTTGTTCCCCGTTTCCTTATATGGTGAACCTTCCAGTTGTATAATATTTTGGACGATCCCTATCCATTTATTTCCGTAATCCATTGTTTGTGATATTTTTTTATTTTTTCACTGTATAGGGGGAGATGTCGATGAATATGTACTAATGATGTATATCCTCCAATGGATTCCTCTACTTCCTTTGTATTCACTTGGGTACCCAGTGTGTCACACAGTGCAGTTGGAAAAGCACTAGTATTCACTCTATTACTCCCTTCCACCCCACACTGGGGTAAACCACAAAATCTTTTTTACTTACACCTTTTCGGAAACAACAAAAAATATCTGTTCACTCAATACTCTTTATCAGGACAATATGACTACATACATACTTTTAGACATAACAATACATTTCACTTTGACAACATTTAACATATAACATTTAATATTTTTCTAAACCGCCATATACCGTTACCCTTTTTTAGTTGATTTTAACCTTGGTCTATTCTTTCATTCACTCCTCTCACCCGAGCCCCTTGAGCTTCCTTCTACACAGGTTCTACTCACCAAGAAAAATAACCCGTATTCTCACTTTATTCTGTTATCTCTGTATCCACAACCTAATGGCCATATAAAGAAAAGATAAGAAAAAGCCTATCAGTCAGACCCACACAGTCCCTAGACCTAAAATCTCACTTCCACTTATTATTTTATCCTTTACCCTTACACCACCATCTCCTCCATATCACTCCCTTCTTTAAGAATCTCACAACTGGTACTCACGTGTCCGGGGTATTCCGAGAGCCTCTGTTCAGAGTTTATCCACAATCAGGGCCGCACCCCAACCAAGCCGTGACCAGCCTTGGCGAGCAGTCTTGTATTTGGAAAGATGGCAAGGACCCTTGGAACCTTTTGTTTTGTGCGCGCACTGGTCAACCGCGGAGGCGATGGTTTTGCTGGGGGCGTGCCGGATCTTGCCGCACGGCATGGAGTCCTCTCTCGGTGCACCTTCTTGATCATGTTGCGGGGGTCACCAAATGAAAGGGCCCACTCCCCACTTTACCAGAATAAATTCAGAATAAAAGACACATCCCAGTAGGGAATGAGACCAAGAGAACAGATTGCGAGGTTGCCAAACATTTATAAGCGATTCGGCATCCAGAGAACTCTGCTGCCCTCTGGCAAATATTGCAATTACAATGGATTATAAGGCAAAAAGGCGTCATCAGTGATGTCAGCTATAAGGGTTACAAAGTAAGGTATTATTGGGTGCGAGTCGACGATGCATAGGTGTCTGTTGGTGCTGCTTTGTCAGGATTGGCTGCTCCTTTGGCGGGAGGGTGAGCCTCACGTGGTTCTGCTAGCCTTGTCCGGCAGGGTGAGAGTTGGCTCACACTGGAGATGTGGTTAAAAGTAGCTAAGCTGGCATTAACATTTGCTCTAGACATATAAGTGCTTAATTTGTGCCGGTGTTTGCCGGTGGGCAACACCGGCACTCTTTTTTGGGCACCGGAACTCATTGAGGCAGGCCATTTCACAGCGTGTAATTGTTTTTTTTTGTTGTATCTCGTGCTCTGCTAGCACTGTAGGCCCCGCATGGCTGGCTAGGCCTGGGAGGGACTAGGCAGCGCAGTGAACACAGAAACAGTCAATGAAAACTAACATTCTGTGTTACTATGCAGTAAAATTCTGTATAGTAACACCAAATGTACAGTTTTCATTGGCTGTTGTTCTGAGGCAATGAAATTCAATATGGTCACGTGTGGACGTGGGAGATGGGCAGACACCTCACGTTCAGTCACAATTTGAGTCGACTCATCGTGAGGAGAACCAGTGCCTGCCTGAGACAGCCCATGCACGTGTGGTGGTGCGCACTGCAGCCTAGTTGCTGCCCTCAGCCGGGCCCTTGCTGCTTTCTTGTTTTTGTGTGGCCCAGCAGGCCCGCCGCCCCAACCTCATCTCCCGACAGAAGTGGACAGTCGTCACTCCGGTAAAGGTGTTAAGGCTCATGATTCACCTTTAATCTGATTTCCTCCTTCAGAAAATGAGTTTTTATTTCTGTTTAACGGTGATAAGGGACTGATTTGGCCTGACATGGGAAGGCAATCTGCATGGTCTCCTCGCACTGTCATTCGTCTGCTTGGGAAAGAGCTTGTTAAATAGGCGGGCATAGTGTATCAGAAACGTCCCCCTCGAGTGTGGGGAACCACAGGCCTGGGGCAGCTGACGCTGCTGCTACCCCCGCCCCCCAACCTCCAGTGAATATTCGCGGCTGGGAAGCGGGCCATAAACTGTGGATAGGAAGAACCCACTGTGCCGATAGAACACATTCCACGTACCTGTGTGACATGGGGGTGAGGGTGTCACACTGAAGGCTGGCAAAGGCAGCTCTACAGATTGGAAGCTTGTGATACCCCCTCCAACATAATTTAGACAAAACAGCAGATGGTTGGTGTCAGCGGTGACAAGAGTCATCTGTGCAGTGTGGCCTGTCGCCTCCATTCTCTCGCAGACTACTTCATTAAAGCCTCAACTTCAGAAAGACTGCCATGTAGCCTTTAGCCAAGGCAGCACTCCCCCTAGTCCTTCACCATTATTAGAAACAGGGTTTAGAAAAATTAGGTGCTTGATGAAATATATTGTAATATTTCGATGTCCATTTTTCGTGGGGGAGCCATGTTGGTCAGTGAAATTACGCAGCACAAAATATGCCAGATCAGGTGATAAGGGATATGCAGGCCTTGATTCTTTGCATGAAAACTCTGGCCACCACAAAACAGAAATGCATTCAAACTGTGCTGGCATCATTTCCACAGCTTTGGGTCTGTTGGCGTTTCCATTAGTGGAAGGATGTCCTGTACTTTGCCACTTAATGGTCACTAAGTACATTTAAAAGTGCTTTGTTCATTTCAACCTGTGCTAACAAACCATTTTCGAGAAATACACCATTTACATAACCCAGCCCTGCCACACAAATGTGACTATTAACGCACATAAGTACAATGGTAAAACACACCTGCTGGTTGGCATTTCTTCACATTATTTAAAAGCAGTCCACCAAGACCGCGTAATACGGAGAAAACACTGCATGTTTTGTTGTGAAGGATAAATTGCGGGCAGACAGGTTCTTGCCTCTGCCATGGTTCCCACGCGGGGCGCCCCCACCACACAGCTTATAATGCAGAAGCGGTATATCTCCAGGATGGAGACTGTGGTGGCATTTTGTTTTCTCTGCAATGCCACAATACCAGCCGGGGCATGCATCGCAATGCTTTATCGTGGTGGGCCTGAGAGGTTCTTGAAACAAAGGCCCCATGAAATGAGGAAACATTTAGGCCCTAAGCCAACAGCCTTGTGTAGTGTGTGCAGCGATTAAGGGGGGCTGCTCATATATCATTGCCACAGGGTGGCCCCTATGCATGGGGTAAATGCACACGGAGAAAACCCCACAACTCAATAAATCCCAGGGAGTCTTTCTGGCAAAATGAATGAGCATGGTGTTGGCACCTTCTATTTTACTTAAGGCATTCTGAACAGGCATATTTGTTTCTGTTTACTGCAGGGCCAGGGGCCCACCTCTGTGTGCGGACTCCCTGCAGTCATTAACTAGTCTAGGGCCTCCTCCCGGTGTGCCGAGCCCTGGGCCATTGGCTCCTGCACGATGTTGTTGGTGGTTGTCGTGTGCCTGTGACGGTCTGCAGTGGTATGGCTGACAGTGACGGCTTTGTGTTTGGGTGTGCGCACAGGGTGACCAAGCGCTATGCTAGCTTGCGCTTTGCCCCAAACCCCTCCTGTTTCCCTCCCTTGGCTCAGGCAGTCAGGCTGGCCGACAGAGGAAGAGCGGTGACTGGGTTTGAGTGGTTCCAAGCCTCTGTTGGCAGGGCACCTTACTACGCTGGGTTAAGTATGACAGAGGCCTTTCACTGCTAGTTGCCACCTGGAATACCCCTGCGCAGTCACACAAACCCTTTCTGCTTCTCACCAGTGCTGTTCAGAGAAGTGGCTCGTTAAGACAGGATGATTCGGTGGGGGGTGGGGGGGACTTTCCATGGCTTTTAATAGTTCAAAGGATCAGGGATGGAACATGCCTCTGGGCACATGCTTTTGTTTTGATGATCAAGCAATGGCCGTTTCCCCGAGAAACAGCCCCCGTGAGACACAATCTGCGCCCCTCGTTATGCAGCCAGTGCCGTAATGAACTCGACAACACCTTTCTTATCGAGGGAGTTCTACAATTCAACACCTTTCTTTTGTCATCAGCAGGCAGCATAATTAGCCTTTTTTATGCTGCATGCTGGTGAATTTACAACTGAAAGATCACCAGTCACCTTGCAAATCTGTGACAGTTAAAGCAAGCAACACAATAAAGCACCCTTTGAAAATGTGGTCATAAATTATGATGTCTGATAGCTTGATATGCTGAAATGTTTGCCTTGATGTCTGTTGTAATAAGTGTCTCCCCTTCTGTGTCTTCCCTGCAGTGGTGATGTCAGTGGAATGTGGTGAGGTCACTGTGCTCAGAGTGTTCAGGGTGTTGTCATCTGAATAGTGTTCCATGGGGGACAGTTGGAGATAGAGAGCTGGCTGGCTAGGATGTGCCGGTGTTATCCTGCTGTGCTTATGTACTAATAAACCCATATAACTTACCTGCTGGCTCAGGTGTGTTGATGACAATGCGACTTTGTTACACTGGCGACGAGGATGGGATCCTGTCGAGGCGAGGACAGCAGCTGATCAGGACACCGCCCTCCAAGTGTCCACATCCTGAGTAGCAGCCAGCTGTGCAGCTCTGGAGTCCGGACCAGAGACTGCAGTCCAACAGGCCGGGTGGTGTTGAACAGGACGAGGTGGCGCCTGAGGTAGCGAGAGCTGGAGCCTGGATTTTCTTTGGAGTGCCTGCAGCGGGGGTCTGGAGGCCCAGTGGTCCCCGGGTCCAGTGCCGTGCGTGGGAGCACCCACAGAGCTTTGGGTGTTGCCAGTGCCTGGTTCTGCAGAGGCACCAGGCGAAATCCGTCAGTGGCGGACTGCCAACCCAGCAGGCCGGTTGGTGCTGCTGGGCAAGGTGGTCTTTGTGGTTGGTGCCTGGCCGTGGATCCATTGGCCCCTTCACCACGTTGGATAAAAAAATTGGGTATGGCACCCAACGGGTGGGCAGTTGCGTCGGACTGCTTGCAGCTATTCTGCTCCTTGGGAGGAGCCAGGAGCGTTCCTGCTGCGAGGGGTCGCAGGGCAGCAGAGGGCTTTTCTTCGTTCAACGGAACGGAGTGGGTGGCGGCCCGGTGGCCCAACCAGCTGAGTGGGAAATGCTCTGGAGTCCGAGCGGAGTAGCCAGTTGCTGAATGCGAGGAATCAGTTTCGACTTTCTTGTGGTGCTCAGTAGTTTCCTATATTAAGCGCCCTGCAATGTGCACTCGCTGAGGGGTGTTGCAAAGGATGACATCTTCCAATCTTCTAATCATCGGCAGGTGTTCAGAGCGAGTGTTGGAACGCATAACAACCAGTCAATGCCGCAGTGCATTCAGAGAGAAGTGAGCGTGATTACGTTGTTTCTTGTTAGACGTTGTTGAGCCGGAATATTTTTGTAAGTCGCTTTCTGTCTTGCCCAGGACTACGAACAGCATCAGGTTGAGGAGGACTTTTGAAACCGGATGCCCGAGTCATGCATAGTGCCTCAAGTCTGCAGAGGGACATGTGAGCTGCCATCCGGAGTGCCCGTGGAGAGCGGAGGGCCTAAGGATTGCCCAAATAACTGTAAGGTGTCATCTGGAGTGCGTGCTGCATGGCAGGTTTCAGAGGACGTTGGGGATAGTATTCACGTCTCGGGATCTGGGTTTTGAATTTGCCCGTCTCGTGAGTAGAACTAATGTGTGGTCGGACCTCAGCAGCAGTGGCCCGGGGCAGACTATGTCGAAGGGAACAGTGTAATGTTTTCAGGGTCTATCCCATTGTTAAGGCCAGCGTGAAAGGTGTCCCGTGGTGTGTTGTGGCCTTTCGGTTAACTCAGTTTTGGTGTCGGGCCGGTGTGGAAGTGTGTGGATGTTTGTGTTGTGGCCCAGTTTTAAATTTTTAATGTGAATATTGATGCTATGTTAAGTGAATTTAATGCAAAGTTGTATTAATGTATGAGGTTTAACCTTCCTTTTTCCCTAGGTCTGGGGCTTTGGGGCAATGCTCTCCACCATGTAATCTTATGAACGTCTGTAAGGGGGGAGGGTCGTGCCTCTCTGGACTTGCGGGAGGAACTTACCCATTTCAATGGGTATTTGTCTCTTTTGGCTGTAGCTGGCATTTTATTTGCCTGTTACGCTCAGTGCACACCCACCTTGCTGACATTTCGTTTAGCGTATGGTAATGTGAACACTCCAGTTCTGGTAATATGAGGTTTTGTGCCATTTTGACAGCGCATTGTGTAAGAGCTTCATTGACATATTCTATGTGTTGTGTGTCATTTGTCAGGTGTGAGTGTCGGTGTATGTGCGCATGTTGTTGTGCGCATGATTTGATGCTTGTGGAGTAACCCGTGGTAGCCTAGTACATGCTAGGGGTCCCATTGTAAGGTGGTGTGGGGTGTCATTAACCACCGTGGTAGCCTAGTAGGTGCTAGGGGTCCCATTTTAGGGTGGTGTGTGTGCCATTTTGGACTCTGTCAGTGAGTCTGTCCACCGTGGTAGCCTGGCTGGTGCTGGGGGTCCCACATTAGGGGATGGTGTAAGGGTGTTTTGGCAGGGACTAGGGGTCCCATGGGTGTAGCTGTGTTTTGGCAGGGACTAGGGGTCCCATTGGTGTAAGGGTGTTTTGGCAGGGACTAGGGGTCCCATGGGTGTAGCTGTGTTTTGGCAGGGACTAGGGGTCCCATTGGTGTGAGTGTGTTTTGGCAGGGACTAGGGGTTCCATTGGTGTAGCTGTGTTTTGGTAGACACTAGAGGTCCTGTGGTCTCTGGTATCTTGAGGTTGGATTGTGTGTAGTGGTAAAGCTGTTCTCTATATTTTTAGAGTGTTGGAACTGATGTTGTTATTTGTGCTTGTTGTTGCTCATTGGAGGTGGGTTAGTGCCCGGTGGTTGCTCTTTTGAGTTGGGTTAGTGCCCGGGGGTGGCAGCCCTGGTACCCTGGGGTGGTGGACCAGGGTGGAAGGTTGTAGGTGCACTGAGGGGTTTTGGTTGTCAGTGGTATATCTGTTTTAAGGGACGCTGGGGTGTGGCAGGCCCTATGCTTCAAGCGGCAGGTTGAGGCAGGTGGAGTTCTTGTTTTTGTTTTGTTCCTCGATATGTATTCCAGTTCAGTTGAGGGGAGGTGCAGCTCTTTATCCATGTCAGTGGGTTCCTCTTTTGTGAGTTTATTTTGGTGGACAGTGGGTAGTTGTAGGTTGATTCTGTCTTCCTTTTAGTAGGAGTAGTGTGCAGGATTATATTTCCATTGTGCAGGATTATTTTTCCACCTGTTTTTTCTGCTTAGGCCTTTATTAGTGGGGAGCTAGTTCCAGTTGTGTCAGTGCACTTTTACCTTTATGGAGGGTGGAGTGTTGGCACTCCATTGTTGGCCTTGGTGTGTGAATGGGCTCATGTAGACCGTTCCTGGGGTTTGGGTAGTGTGTTCATATGAGTTTGGGTGTTGATGGGCAGATACGTGGTGGCCACGCGTATTTGTATCGTGTTGTGTAGAATGGTACTTGCGTATAGGGATCACCTTTGTATTAAATTAAGGGAGGGAGAAGTGTGGTAATGAGTCTCTCCCCTTCTGTGTCTTCCCTGCAGTGGTGATGTCAGTGGAATGTGGTGAGGTCACTGTGCTCAGAGTGTTCAGGGTGTTGTCATCTGAATAGTGTTCCATGGGGGACAGTTGGAGATAGAGCGCTGGCTGACTAGGATGTGCCGGTGTTATCCTGCTGTACTTATGTACTAATAAACCCATATAACTTACCTGCTGGCTCAGGTGTGTTGATGACAATGCGACTTTGTTACAATGTCCTTAGTTGAATGTTCTTTAAACCATACATAACAACACGCTGGAGGTTTGTGACGAATGTCCAAACCTAAGTGAGTTTATAACACAACTTATTTTATTGTGCGTTTTAAAGCGCTGAAAATAAAGTGGGTAAATAGATATGTTGGCTTTTGCATCTTAGTTTTCCATTTAGAATGTGGAAAATAAAGTACACTGATATTATGTTGGCCCAACATGCTGCTATAAAGATGTTGTCATGATGCTTTTAAACAATTTGTGTATTTTGCAAGTAAACTCTATAGGACAGTATTGTTGTAGGTCTTGACACCCAAAACTTAAATATTTGTTCCATGTAAAGCATGGAAGAAGGTCTCCGTTTCTAAATTGTAGAGTGGGTTAAAATCCCTGCTTCGCTGTTTAGCACAAATGTGTGATCCCGGGCAAATAATGTAACCTATCTCACCCCAACTTCAACTGCAAAAATTGGATACTTATAAGTGATTACGTTTACACCCTTACAATATAAGTGTAGGGACACATGGGTGTACCCTGGTACTCCTTTGTTAGTGGCTCCAATACTAACAGAATTGCATTATTGCTGCACTGGCCCTCCCCTACCCCAGTCATGGAGTGGTAACACTTCATTGGACAGGCAGACATAGTCTCACCAGCCAGCCAGTGCACCAGAGATCCAAGTATGTATAGCTGATTAACTGTGGTAGAACCAACACAACATAACATTTTCTCCCCTGTTGCTCGCAGCCACTGAAGTTGCTTAGTCCGTCCAGTGCTGCCCCAGACTCTGATGTTATGCTATGATATTGAGTCTTCCTTGCACACCATCTGCAATTTTCACACTTTCTAGGACCTTAAGGATGTGCCAGAAGTGGGTGCTTCAGATTTAAAGGAGAGATTTAACTGATTGTAACATTGAAGCTTCACTAGAATAGTCTCATTACAATGAGTAATGAGTAATGAAGTTAAATGCCCCTACACAGGTGATGGGCCAATCTAAGCCTAGCACTGAAAGGGCCCGGGCCACGGCGCCCACACTGCAGGCGGAGCCCGCCAGCCCCGGGCCCAGCATTAGGCAGCCAAAAGTTTTTGGGCCCTGGCACTTATTTTTTTACAAATTAAAATTGAGCATCAATATTCCTTTGAGTAAATATTAGAGGCTTACAAGTTGTACATACATAACTACATCATTTCACATTGGGTCATTCATAAGGTGAAATGTGCAGGGGTCTTACTTTCTGTGATAACTGGATCGATCCGGCACATCAGAGTGAAATTGGGGGGTGGAGTGACACATGTTAGTTTAGGACAGGATATACTGTGGCAGAGGTCCGAGTTTATTGGGGGCACTCTGGGGTGGACTCTCGCCCAGTCTAGCATACTCATCAGGGGTGCAGGTCATGTATATTCCCCCATCCCCATCCAGGTCCACACGCACTTCCTTGTACCACTGTAACTCTCTTGGTTCCTTTATTGTGGTATGATACAGATTATCCACCCTGCCCCCAGGGTAACGATATACTGCTGTCATTCTGTATTTGGGACGATTATAATCTCCTGTTTGTATTTGAGCGTCCTTCATTGTCTGTACCCTTGTCGGTTGCCCCATCGCCACCATCATCATAGCGGAACTAGGCATTGATTTTGCACAACAGCGAACACCTACCTGACAAACACAAAAAATTAGTACCAGGAAAATGATGAGTGGTACAAATATTCTCATCATCACTACATAAAGTTAAATGGATTAGATACGCAGCATCCGACATGGGGTACAAGTGCTTTGGGTGTACCAGAGGCGTGGGGTATGAAAGAGCAAACTTAACAGCTCTCATTTGTTGCTTGCTTAGCCGTGGCACTCACATCGGAGTACCATTTGTTAGACTGATACGGGTGGCGGAGGTCTTCAATTTCATCTAATCCCAATCCATGATATCATGATATGCATCATAACTTTCCCTCCCGCCCCCCTTTTCCTTCTTTTACCCCCCCCCCGCTCCTTGACCATTGTATAACTTTTTCACCTTCCGGTGTCTTAGAGGAAAGATGTTTGTCCATATTTCATCATTTTGTTCACTCTCTCTTTACACAAATTGTGACAATGGGTATGTTAGGGTAAGTGGGACATAGGGTATAAAGTGCATTTTATCGCCATCAGAGGTAGGTTCTTCAGTTGTGTACATATTTACATATGGCGATTCCGAACTACCGAACATAGGATAATCAACATCATAACAACTTGATAAATCTCAACATCATAACCCATAGCAGCATATGTAAGAATGGGGGTTTTGACAGTTCGGTTTTTGTGTAAAGTTGTCAAGTTACTATTCGCGGAAGCTTTAGGGCTCCATATGAGACGTTACTCTTCCTGTATTAGGTGTACCCCACTCTCCTCCCTCCTTTATATCCCCTAATATAAATGACACACTCCAATACAGGCGAAGGCAGAACAGCATTACTGAGAAAACAATTGCCACAAAATAGAGACTGCAGTCATTATTATTATTTCTGTTACTGCTAACTTCTACTCTATCTCTATCTACATCTGTATCGTTGTTAGTGAGGGCCCTCCTTTCCGTCATATTTCCAACTGAAGGGGCGATATAAATGGGTTAAGTACATACATAGTATAACTTTTTTATTCTTTCTTTCAACGATGTACCGTTATTATTTATATTTACATATTTTCGTTTTAAAACTTTAAAGCCAGAATGTGAAATGTCAAAACATTATTAGTGTAGAGAGCGAATGTGGCCATCTTTGCCGAAATAAAAACGTGCTAGGTGGAGAACGATAGGAGTGGATATATACTGTGAGGGTAAGTGATCGAGAAAGCAATAGGCAATAGGGATAGGGGAACAGTGATACATCAAAAGAGGGATGCGGTGAGGTAGAGAGAGAGAGAGAGAGAGACAGACAGAGAGAGCGAGAGAGAGAGAGAGAGAGCGAAAGAGAGTTAAAATATATATATATGCACATTTCAACTACAATCATTTCAGCATTGCTCATACTCCTTTTCCTCATTAACTTCTTGTCTGTTATCTTGTACACTTTGCTGTTTGTATTTCATTTCTAAGGGGTTGCAACTTCCTAAGTCTGGTTTTGTTCACTCTGTCGTGTTGTACTTTTGTGTGCTTTATGTACATCTGAGAGATGCACCCAGTACTTTAAACTTCTAACTTATACTGCAGTGGGGGTGCAATAAATTACTTTGTAAGGGCAGTGAAATCATGGGGAGTTCCATTTCCGCACGATGCTCCGAACATACACATTTGCGCCAGGCATTAACTGTCATGTGGGGCTGTCTTGGGCAGGGGCGGATGTATCTGTTTCATTTTCTCTAGTGAATGCATGTGCTATTTGTCTTGCTATATTCCGCACAGACCGTGTCAGTTGGTTGAGATATTCTTTAAATTCATCACCTAAAATTGTTGCAGCTCTATGAGCATCTGATGCTCTTCTCACCGGGGATAGTGGCATATGAATGCGCCTTCCCAGCACATTTTCATGCAGGCTCAAATGGTGGTCTTTACATGGCTGTGTGTGTAGTTGGAACAGTGCCAAGGGTAAGTAATAAACACAATTTTTCTTTAGTGTGTGACACAGTTGCGATAATTTACTCTTGAGGAGGCTGTTGTTTTTTTTCGACAACCCCGTTAGCTTGTGGATGAGAAATCGAACAAAGCTTATGTGTCACTCCCAACAATGTTGTCACTTCCTTAAAAAGGCCATTCACAAAGTGCGTGCCATTATCCGAGTGGATCACGTCACATATTCCCCATCTGGAGAACACCTCTCTTACCAAGAACTTGGCCTTGCATTTGGTGTTAGGGCGTGCGCATGGTCCTGCTTCTATCCATCTTGAGAAGGGGCCTACTATCACTATGAGGTATCTCACTCCTTTACACCTTTCCCCCATGTCAGCATAGTCTATGTGTAGTTCTCGAAACGGACCTGACAGGCGTGGCAATGTTCCTCTCAGTGTTCTTAGTATAGGGGGAGATGTCGGGGAATATTTTCTAATGGTGTATCGCCTCCCATGGCTCCCTCTACTTCCTTTGTATTCACGTGGGTACCCAGTGTGTCGCGCAGTGCAGGTGGAAAAGCACTAGTATTCGCTCTGTTACTCCCTTCCCCCCCACACTGGGGTAAACCACAAAATCGTTTTTACTTACACCTTTTCAGAAACAACAAAAACAATCTATTCAATCAATACTCTTTATCAGGACGATTTGACTACATACATACTTTTAGACATAACAATACAGTTCACTTTGACAACATTTAACATATAACATTTATTATTTTTCTAAACCTCCCTATACCTTTACACCTTTCCCCCATGTCAGCATAGTCTATGTGTAGTTCTCGAAACGGACCTGACAGGCGTGGCAATGTTCCTCTCAGTGTTCTTAGCATCATGGCTGAACTGTATCGTTGACACGTTGTGCATTCTATGGTTAATTTTGTCAAATGTTCTTGAAAATTTGGTACGAACCACTCTTCTTGGATGTCGCCAGCAATGTGTTATTTTGTGATGTGTATTCGAAAATGCAGCTGTTGAAATGCTATCAGTAACAGTTCCATTGGCATTACAACCTTGCCCGTCACCTTTTGTCGCGATAGCAAATCTGTAGGCGATTGTTTGCCCCGTCTTTTTTCCCATAGCTCCTGCTTTTCGGGTGGTGCATGCCTTTGTAACTCCATTATTTGCAGTACAGGTGTAGAGTTATATCCTTCCATTTTGTCATCTAGATCTGGTGTTTTTACTACACCTTCCGCTACTGGAGGGATGTTAAAATTTGCTACTTCTTTCACTGCAGCATCTGCTGCTGTGTTCCCGAGTGAGATCGCATCTGTGTTGTTTGGGTGTGCCTGGCATTTTACTAATGCTACCACTGACGGTACTGCTAATGCCTCAATGAGGTCATTTAACAGTGCCATGTGCTGTACAGGGGAACTGTCTGCTCTTCTGAATCCTCTGCGTCGCCATTGTGACAAGCCAGATTGTACTGTTGTTGTCACATATGCTGAGTCAGAGTTCTGCATCTTGGGCTGAAAAATGTGATGGGAGGCGCTTCTGCACTATCACTTCGTACTCTTCCCATTCTATCCTTACTAAAGCTGCTCCTATGTGTTTTTGTCGCGTTTCACAATCAATAGATGCGGACCTATCTACAAAGTATATTTCTCCTCCTTCTAGGGCGTTTTCACTTGCTTTTGGGATGTTATCTTCCTCTCCCTCATTTGTGGTGCAATTGTGTGTCTGCATATCTTCTACTGTGCAAGGTTTTGTAATGAATGTGGCAGGGTTCACAGTTTTGCATCTGACAACGTGTACATTTGGGCTCGATATTATAATTTCATATGCGGTTGCTCTTTGTGTGGTGAGAGTGGACTTTGATCTATCCAGTATGGCAAATAGTGAGTGTTCAGCTTAAAGTGCTACAGAACATCCCATCACTATAGTGGCATTTTTTCTATAGTGAAGGCTGCAGCTGTGAGGGCTTGTTCACATGCGAAGTGGCCTTGCATCACTGAATCTAAGGTGCGACTGTAGTAGGCCAATAGCTTTTGGCCTAGTAATGTCTTTTGCGTGAGTACTGCTGTCATTAGTGTGCCATTGCAGTGTGAAAAAAGATAGAATTCCCGATCATAATCAGGATTCGCTAAGATTGGTGCGTGCCTCCTGTAATTTGAAATATTGTGTCATCATTTCTTGAGTCCATTTGAGAGGGACGCTGCTCTTTTGAGCTTCTTTTGGAGCTCTGAGGAGAGGGCATGTGTAGGCAGCATAGTCTAATATCCAGGCATGGCAGTAATTTCATATGCCGAGAAATGTCTGCATGTCCTTCACTGTTTTGGGTATCAGTGTGTGACGTATTGCTGATGCCCTATCTGGTATAATCCTCTTACCATCTTTTGAGATGAGCTGCCCTAAGTACAAAACTTCTATTGTAGTTTTCCTTTTTTCTACTGTGTACCTCTTTGTCGCTAGCAGAGTCAATAATATTATTGAATATGTTCTACATTGCTCTTCACTTTCGCTACAAATAAGGAGATTGTCTACATACTGGATTATTGTGATTTTTACTTTGACATTGCCGAGGTCTTCGTGGAAAATTCTGTTAAATATGCTGGGGCTTTCACAGTAACCCTGAGGTAGTCTGCAATGTTCGTATCTGTTTCCCCACAAAGAAAATGCCGTCAAGTATTGACAACTGGGGTCTAGTGGTATTGAGAAGAAGGCATTCTTCAAATCCACAACTGTGAAACACGTGGCATTTTTTGGGATGCTGCATAAAATGAATGCTGGGTTTGGCACTAGAGGGAACTCCTTATGAATGATGTCATTATCGGGGCAGAGAACCTGTATCATCCTCCAAGCCCCACCCCTTTTTTTTTATCAGGTAAATGCTTCATTGCATGGTGACTTTGAGGGCTCAATTATACCTTGTTGTAATAGTGCACATTCCCTCTTCTGCTTCTCTAGACAGCAGGTATTGCTTCACTCTGGGTGGTATTGTGCCTGGTTTTAGTTTAATTCTTATGGGCGTTACTACGTGCAAAAGTCCTACTTCATAGGGCCCTGTTGTCCATACTTCTAGTGGTACCTTTTCCATATCTTGATCAAATATAGTGGGTGGGGTGCTGACGCTGGCCATGAGGGGGTTATGTATCTCTCTGTGCTGGATCATTATATCACATGGTACCCACATTTCCATGATCATTTCCCCATCAGTGTCATTGTCAGTAAATAGCTCTTCATCAGTTAAATCTCTTGATGCTATGTTTGGATCTATGCATAACACTGTTCTCCACTCACATCCATGCGTGTCCAGTCTTATTACCACAATACGCCTCCCTGATACTTGCACCCCGTGCAGGTCAATTGAAAGAATGTTCCAGGCACTATCTCAGGGTTTATTACAGGGCGGAAAATAAAATCAGATGTCACCCTCTATTCCTTGCGTGTAATCTCTGGTATCACCCTGGCCAGGACTTGTATCCCATATATTAACAGGACAACATCTGTGGGCACCCCTCTTATTACAACCTCGTTTACCATGGTACTGATCATTAGCATCGCTGGCACTGGACATACTCCTGGAGTGGAGCACACTATTCCTCTTTCTGTAAAGGAGATGGTCATGTTAAGCTTACTAAGGAGGTCCCTCCCCAGCAAATTTATGGGTGAATCTTTGTGATACAGCAGGGGTGCTGAAACTGTTTTATCCCCACGTTTATATCCAAATCCTTTGTATAAGGAACTTTCAAAATAGCCCCAGAAAACACTTGCGTTTCTAAATGTTTCCCTGAGAGAGGAAATCGGCCCTCCATGAGGCACGATTTTTCCGCTCCTGAGTCCACCATAAAGATGAACTGTTTTTTTCCTATCTCCGCCCTCACCAGTGGTTCCTCTTCTGCACGTAGGGTAGTTGATAGGACTGGACACGCAAGTGCTTTCTGTGGGCTGTCCTAATCTGGGTCTGGGCTTGTACCCGGGATGGAGAAAATGCTGTGTCCAACTTCTGCTGTACCGCGGAATGGTGCTAGTGTGCCATTAGATGTGGTAGCAAAGATATTATTGTGTGTGTTTCCCTTCGGATTCTGGCGTGCTACTTGAGGTTGCATACCCTGCTGTTGTGGTTGTAGTCTAGGTTGCATCTGCTGTGGCCATTGCTGGCCATCATTGTAATATTATTCTTGTTGTCCGCCACCCCCCATAGGTAACCCATAGGGACTGCCAGGATGTGGGTGGCCAAAGTGCTGTTTGTTTCCGATGTGAGGTGGTCCTTGGTAGTACCCCATGGGCCTCATTCTAAATTCTCTGGAAAAATGTCCCCACCTCCAACATTTCCAGCAAGACCCTTGGTTCCCTCCCCGCATGCCCTGCCCTCCAAAACCCCTGTTTCCTGGTCCTCCGAATCCTCCTCTTTGACCCTGGTACCCACCTCTTCCTCTTGCGGGTCTGCCCTGCCATTCGTACTGCTCCTCTCACACCCATTGCTCCTGTCATTCTGCAGACCAGGTTGCTGCCATAATTGCTGGTGTACTCCCTGACCCCTCCTGCCTCCTTCCTGCCTTTCCGCAGGCATGGCTGTGTTAATCGTGGCAACCTTCAACAATTTATTCTGAACAAGCTTTGCTTCGTCTGCCAACCTCCTCTGTGCTATTTCTTTTTCTCTCTCCTTGATCCTCCTACAATGATGTATTATGATACTCTGAATTTCAGGCCAACCTTTGGCTTCTATCCCAGCTATTTCATCCACGGCCTTCTGCACCTCCTTTGGAAGCCCTCTTTTGATAATAAAGTAAAACAGGGTGGTAGATTGGTCCAAGACGTGCCCGTTGCTGATCTCCGCAGTTCTTGCACCCGAAGGATGAATTGCGCAGCCTCCTCCTCCTCTCCCATAGTGCACTGCAGTACTAAATGTAAATCTGGAGTGTCTGGAAATGTTTTTTGCAGTGCATTTAACACTTGTGCCCTCACATTGTTAAACAATGACCCATCATGGCGGTCACAATTTATTGTTATTCCCAGAAAACCTGCTCTCGTCCACACTCTGTCTGCCTGATCTCCCACTGCAGATACCAGTAAACTCTTTACATCTCCTATGACTAGGGGCACTCCTGCTGTATTTTTTTCAAATGCGTGTATCCACTTCCCGGTCCCACCCGAGATTGGAGGGAGGAGGTTCAACAAGTTATTTTTGTCCATCTGTGCCCATGGTATGTAATGAGGTCGCCCTGCTCCCTTGTGTATAAGGGGTATTTGCAGTTTTGTGTTTCCTCCCTTCTTACTTACCGGTCTTTTCTTCACCTTACTTAGTGACATGTTTCCTAACCTGTTCTTCAGCCTCCCCTGCCACCTTTCCATCCCTCTCCCTTCCTCAGGATCCTCTCATAATGATAGCCCTGCTGCTGCCGCCCCTTCTTCATACTCATCTAGATCACTTCATACCTCATCTATCTATCCGAATCTTCACCTACTTGTCCCTCCCCTTCCTGGCTTTCCGCAGGTTCTACTCACACAATTCGTATTGGTTTATCATTCGAGTTAAAGAAAAACTCTCCTGATTGCCATTCCTTTTCTGTCCCCCACCTCCATGCAACATTTGTCCCCTGTCACACAATGCTCGTAATTGTGTCATCTCCATTTGTGTGGTGGCTAGCTGTCGTTCTAGATCTCCAGTGAGATGCGCTAAATGTGCCGGAGGGGCACTAGTGGGTCCATATAAACCTCGGGGATCATAGGGTGGTGGAGCTGTGGCTGCAGGGGTGGTTGGGGCGCTCGGCGCTGGCACCTACATTGGATCACTATACCCTGCAGCGGCCCTAGTCAACAGTGGATAGAGCCTTGTGAGGTTGTTTTCCCTTGCTTGTGCTGTGGGGGCTTTTCCCATTATTCCCTCATCTCCTGACGGGGCAGTCGTCATCTCTGGGGAAACTTCTTTGGTTGGGTCCTTGCTGGGGAAGACTTCTTCAAACATCCTCCATAAATCTAATATTTCGCATCTGTTCTGGAGTTGTTTACCTCTGTATTTCGCTAGCAGATGGGTTGTTGCCAGATCTAACACTTGTTTATCAAATGACCCTCCTTCTGGCTATATTTGGGACGATCGCGCATTCCAATCACAGGATTGACACCACAACATCATTGCCACATTGGGACAGTCTCTAAAGACACAGAGCTGACAAGACGCCATATGTCTCTGTGCCTCCCATGTACATAGCCACTCAGAATAGGCCTTTTCTATA
Organism: Ambystoma mexicanum; assembly: GCF_040938575.1. NCBI lineage: Eukaryota > Metazoa > Chordata > Amphibia > Caudata > Ambystomatidae > Ambystoma > Ambystoma mexicanum. The sequence continues at coordinate 669,611,486 of NC_090930.1, read as the reverse complement.
CTAACAGACTCATTGTTAATGATTCCAGGGCACTAGCAACTTGTTCAAATCCACGAGAGAAAGAGACAGCAAGCATTTTACCATCTTGACCCAAACGCAGCATACATTGTTATTTGGGTAAGAGTAACTTTTTTTGGACATTTGCCATACCGTTACCATTTAGAATTCAGACGACGTACAGGGGGACCCAGCGCTTGCTTAAGCACCGAATCCCTCTGTAAACTGCGACAATATTGAGGGTTACACTAGAGTAATATTTGCACATGTTTTAAAGTGACCATCACACGTCTTTTCCATAAAGGCTTTCCTTCTTGGATGAAAGACCAACCTTAAGGTTAGTAGTTGAGAGCTTATATTACTGCAGAGCATTATTCCTAATCGTTGAGGTCAGGTAGAGTGAATTTTAATTGAGTATATACATTATATATTGTTGCAGGAAACAGGAAAGAGAAACCCAGAAGTCAAACCTGAAGAAGGTTGAGAAGAACCCGAAACGCGTAGTTAGAGATACGACACTCCTATCATGTTATTGGGACAGTTATCAATGAAAATTGTGAAAAACAATTACAAATGAACAAATGTGTTAATATGATGACCTGTTATTCTAATGAGAACGTTTGCGATGTATACTTCTGTATTGAATTGATATTGTCTTGAAGAAAGTACCATGTTTTTGATAAATATGTGTGTATGACTATTTAAAATACACTATTGTATAACAAGTAATTGATTGGTATATAATTTTTGACTTAAATGAATTTGAAAGATTGAATTAATTTGATTTAAAAGGTTTGCAAAAACTCTTCATTTTTGCTTGTTGTTGTGCTCTAGTTTGTTCCCCGTTTCTCTATTGGCTGAACCATCCAGTTGTATCATATTTGGGTAGATCCCTCTCTCTTTATTTCCGTAATCCATTGTTTGTGATATTTTTGTATTTTTTCACTGTATAGGGGGAGATGTCGAGGAATATGTTCTAATGGTGTATCGCCTCCCATGGCTCCCTCTACTTCCTTTGTATTCACTTGGGTACCCAGTGTGTCGCGCAGTGCAGGTGGAAAAGCACTAGTATTCGCTCTGTTACTCCCTTCCCCCCCACACTGGGGTAAACCACAAAATCGTTTTTACTTACACCTTTTCAGAAACAACAAAAACAATCTATTCAATCAATACTCTTTATCAGGACGATTTGACTACATACATAGTTTTAGACATAACAATACAGTTCACTTTGACAACATTTAACATATAACATTTATTATTTTTCTAAACCTCCCTATACCGTTACCCTATTTTAGTTGATTTTACCCTTGGTCTATTCTTTCATTCACTCCTCGCACCCGAGCCCCATGAGCTTCCTTCTACACAAGTTCTACTCACCCAGAAAAAGAATATTCAAAAATACTACTCCGAGTCTACTTCATATATGAGGCTCCTACTTTTTTATATCCACTTATCATCCCCATCACTGGTCAAGACAATGCTACGCGGCACCGCCTTCTATCCCCCTACGGAGCTAGGTTCCCGTATTCTCCCTTTATTCTGTTGTCTCTGTAACCACAACCTAATGGCCATATAAAGAAATGATAAGAAAAAGCCTATCAATCACACCCACACAGTCGCTAGACCTAAAATCTCACTTCCTTTGTTATTTTATCCTTTACCCTTACACCACCATCTACTCCATACCACTCCCTTCTTTAAGAATCTGGCAAACGGTACTCACGTGTCCGGGGTGGTCCGAGAGCCTCGGTTCACAGTCTATCCACAATCAGGGTTGCACCCCAATCAAGCCGTGACCCACCTTGGCAAGCAGTGGGGTATTTGTAAAAAGATGAAGGGGACCCTTGGAATCTTTTGTTTTGTGCATGCACTGGTCAACCGCGGAGGCAATGGTTTTGCTGGGGGCGTCCAGGTCCTTGCCGCATGGCACGGGGGCCTCTCTCGGCGCACCTTCTTGATCAAGTTGCAGGGGTCACCAAATGAAAGGTCCCACTCCCCACTTTACCAGAACAAATTCAGAATAAAAGACACATCCCAGCAGGGAATGAGACCAAGAGAACAGATTGCAAGGTTGCCAAAGTTTTATAAGAGATTTGGCATCCAGAGAACTCAGCTGCCCTGTGGGCGCTCTGGCAAACATTACAATTACAATGGATTATAAGGCAAAAAGGCGTCATCAGTGATGTCAGCTATAAGGGTTACAAAGTAAGATATTATTGGGAGCGAGTCGATGATGCATAGGTGTCTGTAGGTGCTGCTTCGTCAGGATTGGCTGCTCCTTTGGCGGGAGGGTGAGCCTCACATGGTTCTGCTGGACTTGTCCGGCGAGGTGAGAGTCGGGTCACGCTGGAGATGTGGTTAAAACTAGCTAAACTGGCATGAACACTTGCTCTAGACATATAATAAACAATGAGCATCAATATTCCTTTGAGTAAATCTTAGAGGCTTACATGTTGTACATACAAAACTACATAATTTCACATTGGGTCATTCATAAAATGAAAGGTACGGGGGTCTTACTTTCTGTGACAACCTGGGGACTAAGTCGATCTGGCACATCAGAGAGAAATTGGGGGTGGAGTGACACATGTTAGTTTAGGACAGGATATACCGTGGCAGAGGTCCGAGTTTATTGGTGTCACTCTGGGGTGGACAGCAAAGTGGGGGCACACTTCTGTTACATCAAGAGAATAACAGGAGGACACAGGGTTACACAAGCAGTAATTTTCGAACAGCGAGGGTGAGGGGTGAGGAAGCAGGTTTGTGGAGATGGATGAGCTACAAGGCATAATTCAGGCTTGTTCACACACAGGACAGTGATCTCAGAGGAAGAATTATATGATACATAATGTTAATTGCTGCAGTTAGCTTCAGTGCATCCGTGAGAAAAAGGGACTTGGGCCGCGAGAAAAGGTGGGGGCTGATTGGTGCTCACTGTGCGTGGCGCTGCAGAGGGGAGAGGAGACTTTGTATTGCCGAAACGCAGCCTAGTCCAAAGATGCAGCTCAGGGCACACAAAATGGAGTCCAAGTGTGTTTCGTAATAGTCCCACATCTACTCCAGGTGAGGCCTTATTCCTCATGGAAGCAAAAGGGCAATGGGGGCATCCCCCACTAGTGTAAGAGACAAGTGGCTCATCTAGTGTAGAATGTATGGGGGGGGCTAATTCACCCCTTCCTTCCTTACAATACTATTAAACTTAACAGTTAATGAATTGATGACAATCTCAGGTCTGTCACCCAACAGTGGGGCTCATTACAAGTTTGCCAGTATTCCAGCGGTAAATCTGCTGTCAATAGGACTCCACTGGGGATTTTTGCCGGTATTACCGTTGCCGGTATTACCTAATGGTAATACAGGTGTTTTCTGGTGGTTAATGACCTCCAGTTCCTCCACTTTACCTTAAATAATTGCTGTTATTACCATCCGGTAAAATAAATGGAGGTAAGCAGTATTACCTCCACTTTCTTCCCGCACTGCCAAACTAATGAGCCCCAGAAACTGGCAGAGATGTGTGGAAACAAGGAAGATGGTTATGACACACTCCAATCTTTTTCTATTTTAGGTAGGCAGGATGACTTAGTCTAGTTTCAGGTTATGGAATATATGTTTTGATCCTAACTCTGGCATAACAGTCTGTAATGTTTGACATTCCTAGGAATTGCACTAAAGTCATCATCCATTCTCTTATATGTTTAATTAGGTGATTACTAATGTACAACCTAATGTTTTATGTATCTACATGTAGCCTCGCCCTCTTATTAAGGCTTACCCTCCCCATTTATTATGTGCTGTGCTTTTACATGTGCCCATTTGTGCATCACAGTATCAGCTCCCCTATTGTCAGGATTAGTATCCAGTAGTTGTGTGCAAAGTATTTCATCTCATATCACACTCAACTGGAACTTTCAAATAGATTACTTTTGCCCTTCCCCAATTTCGGTATGATGCGACTGGGTAGTAGTTTTGCCTTTTACAATAATAATTTCAGAGTAATGGGGTGTTAGTTTTCATTATTCTTGCTGCCCCTTCCCGTCTCTTAAATCGTTCTTTTTGTAATGTGTGGTGACATGTTGGTTAGAGCTATTTTTGAGTTTTGAATATCTCATTTGTCCTTCTTTTTTATTGTTTTTCCACCCTGTCCACTCCCCCTGTGTTTCCATATGCCTCACTAAACAGAAATATGCATACCAACGAAATTTTGAAGAATTGCCTATTAATTTATTCATTGTTTCAGATCGTTCATTCTTATTTATCAGGCTAGTGCATTATTTATACATTCACGAATTAACAGTTTTGAAAACAAGAAAGATAACTAATGAAAAAGTCTCCTGATGTATATCAATGTTTATGGACAATGGTATTTAAACCTGTGGTAACATTGCGACTCTGAGTCTAGCCTTTCTTATAGCCGAAATGTTGTCCCAAATACTGGGCAATCATCGAAGTGACCATACGATCATCTGTTAATCTACAAAGTATATCCATCTCCTCCACCATGTGTCTTACTCCTGTTATTAGAAGAATAGGCTTCAATATATATTTACCTAAAGCTTCTGTATGCAGGGCATAAAAACATAAGATGCTGGATGGTCTCTACATTGTCTTGGCAGAATGGGCAATTTGGGTAATTTCTGAAATTATGTCCATTCATGACGCTCCCCAAAGGTAAAAATCCCAAATTTGTATGTAGATTTTTCCCCGGCTGGATAAGTATTATCTAGGTATACCTCAAACCCTCCCATTGATTTGACAAATAAGTATATCATCCATTTGCACTTTCTCTATATATTCTACCCAGCTTGCAGTCTTATTGGCATCTTTAAATTGGTATCTAGCTTCATTAGTGATCAACTTTGGGCTAGACCAGAGTACATGAAGACCCATTTTGACTGTCTGCATCTTCACAAGTTTGCCCCACGTAAACAATAAGTAGAAAAAGAAGGTCAGGTGCACACTCTAGATCCCAGTAATTTAATTCTGATGTGAGTAATAACAGGGTTAAATCCCAACAAGGTTAAAAAACATAACAGGGTTGAATCCCAGATGCAAATAGTCCCAAAAATTTTCAAAAATTACCAGGGTTAAATCCCAACCCAGCCCAGGTGGAAGCAGGCACCTGCGCCCACCCAGACGCAAAATGTGCAGCCAAATTCCTAGTGAGGGAGGTATTTTCCCACTGGGAGATGTGTGATGTTATATGTTCCGACAATGACCTGTTCAAAGCAGTGACAACAATGCTGGGCACCACTCACAAATTATGCACGATTTAGCACCCTCAATCAAATGGCGTTGTTGAGAAAATAAACAGACTTCTTAAAGGTAGATTGTCTAAACTCTGTCACTCATTAAAGAAACATTTGGTATATTGCTTATCGTTAGCCCTATTCGAATTGAGAAACCAACCTAGCAAGGACCACCAGTTGACCTCCCACAAGATAGAAACAGGTAGACACATGCACACAGCACACTCCCCATTACGAAGACAGTCAGATGCACACAGAAGTGCAATAGTGTTGCGGGAAGAATTCCACGAATATTTGAAACAACTTACAAGAGCAGCACGTATGATTGCAAAACAGCTAGCGCCCAACTTCAAACAAGAAACAGTGAGTGGCACGGTAACACCAGCTATAGACAGCCCAAGCTGCCAGCTCATGCCAAGGGAGATGGTATATGTGAGATGCTTCGTACGTTGGTGGAATGTACCCAGATTCCATGGCCCATATGAGGTGGTGTATTGCATGCCTACTGTAGTGAAGGTGAAGGGCCTGAGATATTGGATCCATTTGTCCGACGTACATAAAGCATATGACAGTGTAAGGCAAAATGAAGAAGGGAAACAGGCCAGAAGAAGAAACACAAATGGAATAAGGGAAAAGAGGTGGAATTGAACAATTCTCTCTCTCTCTCTCTCTCTCTCTCTCTCTCTCTCTCTCTCTCTCTCTCTCTCTCTCTCTCTTCTCTCTCTCTCTCCCCCTCTCTCTCTCTGTCTCTTGCGTAATGGTTCTTTAGATTTAATGATAATGATAGTATAAAGAGCTCTAAGTAACAGTTATAATGGAAAAAAGTAGTTAAATGGATGTCTGCTTAACACGATTTTATATCTCATTCTGTAGGAGTAACCATAGCAACGGAGGCGACCCCCAATATCAACAATATCAACAATAGTTCAGAAAGAAATAGGAATAGAAAATGTCATTTAAGAGAATACTCTTATGAATGTGGACTGTTTTTTTTTTTGCGCAGTAATTTTCTTTTCAATGTTGTTTGGCCTAGTAGTTTACTGGGCCATAACATTCATATCTATCGATCTGAATGAGGGAGTGGGGCAAAATTGGTGAAACAGGGCACCCATCTCATATGGGATGGGTTTAAATTAATTTGGGCAAATGTGACCCATAGAAATGGCTCACACAATGACAATCATACAACCAGTACTCCAGCACATGTAAATCCTACTACCCTTTATAATTAATCTAAGTTCATTATTTAGGAGATGAACGACCCAGACCCCTCTGAATTACCCTGGTTGCATGATGATCCCAATCCAACAGTATTATTTACACCAGACACAGCTGAACAACTTACATCATACCCTGAGGGTGCAGAAAGTAGTGATGAAAATACTGTTGAAAGGTACATTGCTCTGTATAACGAGTGTGAGAAAGGGGGGGCTGGCGGAACATTTCCAATCCAACATGATGAAAGAAAATCTCTGGGACGCCCGGTAGGGAATAGAAGGAGGAAAGGGGGGGCGGGACGGAAGAGATATGATGAGTATCATGGGCTGGGATTGGACACAATAGAAGACCCACAACACCCACACCAGTCTAAAAAATGGTACGCAGACATGAGCACCACCGCAAATAGACAACCAATAAGAGCTGCTATGTGTGCTCACTGATACCCCATGCCTCGGGTACTCCTAAAGTGCTGTTACCACAGGAGTCACAGGTTTCAGAGGCACCATGTCTCCTTCATCTTGCACTAGGCAAAATAAAAAAATACTTTCAAGCACCCACTGTTTCATTTGAAATACTGCAGAATGAGAAGACGTGTTACACAAAACTATAGGGAGTAATATGCCTGAAAGAACTTTTCTTGGTGATCAAAGGAACATTATATTCAGACAATAAATGGCAAGAAGAGCAAATAATATGAAAAGCAGAGGCACTGCGAGGACTGTCAGACGAAAAATGACAATGGATACATAGAACATGCGACCTGATATGGACCCAAAACATCACGAAGCTTACGTTGGTAACAGCCCTCAAAAAACCATTAAAACTGCAGAAGGAGATATCCTATGAGCTGTGCTTCCACAGAGAGGGAAAAGTAAATCTGGGAGCAAACAAGAACTGTGCTTCCAACTGCTGCAGTTCAAATGCAAAATAGATCTACTCCTCCAAGTACTTTCAAGTCTTTCGGGCTTACATTCTTGTCTCTGGGATGAACCAAAAATTGGAAATATATCATATTGTCCAGATCTTCTAGATCTATCATGAGGTATTAATGCAATTCAAATATATAAAGTGTGGCATCAGAACCAGACAGGACTACAGGCTTGTAGTATACACTCAAACATGAGCATGTGTTCCCATTTCTACTTACTACATTTCAAGAAGCCATACAATGAAAGCTACTTTCCGTACCTATCCTAAAGGAACCGGTTTTTCAATAATCGATCCTGAGGAATATTTTTGGACTATGACACAAATTTCCAATTTCAATCAATAACATAGATACAGTCGTTTTGTGTGACAATATTGTTCATTTCTTGGACCTTTTAAAACATATCTGATACCTATAGCCCAAAATGGGTTTATTCTGGATTATTTCAAGTCTCATGAATTTTTATTTTCTAAAATGTATGTATAATCGATTGAAAGCAAAGGATGGGGGAGAATGATCTTGGGGGAGGGACAGAATAGGGAGAAAATATAAGAAGCAATTAGAGATCAGAAGTACAAGACAAGCTAGCTTGCGCATGTGGAAGACCAGCTAGATCTCTAAGTACAAGTCTAACAAGTCTTTAAAAATATATTTGAAAGTGGAACTTACCACTTTTAGGCCACAAGTCACCTTCTTCCTGGTGTCCAATGAAGTCATATCCTGGAACATATAGAACATGTTAAACCTGATTTAGCTTTCAAGAGATGTAGTTGGTCAATGAGATATCTTCAATAAAAATGCAGAGAAAGCTTTCAAAACCATCTGTACTCTCAGCTAGTTACCATGAGGTACAAAGGTTTTGCTTCTATCCACAGCTTAAGGTTAGCTATGTGTATCATATGGTCAGCAGAGTAGAGCTGAGTGTGAGGCTTTGTCGGCTACAGGAACCAATGAGGTATTCAATACAGTGGACTTGAAATATCTGCGTATGTTTCTCGGGGCACTTGGTATTAGAGGTAACAGAATAGGGGAGACTGAGAGCTGTGCAGATGTGAGACCTCAGAGGTCAGCCCCATAGATCCAAGAATAACAAGTGATCCTGATCACAGATGATCACCTACTTGCAGTATTAGTTGGAGTTGTTGACTGTGCATCGATAGACCATCAAAGGGTCTGGAAGATTGGCTGTGGGATAGCAGGTTCTATGTCACTTTCTATTTTCTGCAAGGAGAGTTTAAAATGGTGGCGGTGGCTTAACTTGAGATCCTGCTGTCTGCATCATGGGAAGGCTGAGGCAGATTGAGGGATTGTGCTTCTGTTGCAGCCAATCCATGGATGATGATGCCAGACTCACAAATGCAATGGAAGAAATAGAGTGGCTTGGCAACTGAAGGAATGCCTGCAAGCTGGTGTTGCGCTGTGGGGGCTTTGTTTGGAGATCAGATTGCTCACTGTCTGTGGACCTGGGAAGTGGATGTATGAAGCAGGATTTACAGGGCAGTGTGTGGGGACAGGCTGGCATACCCGATAGAGGCTTGGATGGAAGTTAAACTTCTCTCTGGTTATAGCACAACTGTGATTAAACAATTGCAATAGGTGGTGCTGTTGACTTATCTGCTCATTTCTAATGAGCTGTGTTAATTGGGCAGACAAGTGAGTCTTACCTACAGTCCGGTGCTGTGTGTTGCGACATGGCGGCCTAAGCAGGGGGAGTCACTTGCAGCGTGAAAAGGGACTGTGACAAAACAGCACTGTTGAGCTCAAGAGTTAGATCTGATTTGTTGTTCAGTATTGGGGCACAGGCGCTAGAACTTATTTCTCATACTTACATTTATTTGGCTGCTTGTACTCTGTCTGCTATGGTTGGAATAGATGTTGGAGTGGGTCATCATAGAACTAGATCCTTCATAGCAGAATTATCAACAGAGCGACTGTCACTAGCTCTTCCTTTGAGTTGAGAAGTATTTCAAGTTTACCTTTGGTTGCACATATTGTGATCTCTGGATCTAGATTTACATGAACACCCACCTTGCACCATGAAGTACAGTGACTCCTGGCCTGAGCTGGATTGATAAAAACCAAGATGACTGTCAGAGTGATGGCAAAGAGCCACAGGCAGTACAAGTTAGAAAGATTCACACAAACAGTGAACGCTCAGGGAGGCTAAATGTCACATAGTGACACCTCTGCTTGTGATGGCATATTGCAGTAACAAGACATTTGCTGTGCTATACAAGATTCTTGTGTACCACTAGAACAAAGGATTTCTCATTTGGGGGGTATTGTGAAGGTTTTGGGCCTACCAAAGGGGGAAGGCATCAACTGGGCCAAGTCCTTGCACCACTTCCTTACCAAGGAAATAGTCTCACAAACTTTATACTTGCCTTGCTTTGGAAAGGGCCAATCAAGCTTGGCGGCAACCCAGAGAGCATTTATAGCCAAAATTCGAAATTGTGCTGACAGGAGACTGTACTCTAACATGCAAGAAGCAAAGCTCACAGTAATTGTGGATCAAGGAAGCTGGTGATATACCCGGATAACACTCAAGGCTTTCAGAAGGCATGGAATTCCTATCTTGAGGTGAAACAATTGTCACAATGACAGAACATACGCTACATGTTACTGTTTCCATCCAAAATAAAATTGACTTCTAGTTATTTATTTATGTATTGTTTATTTATATAGCGCTCCTAACCCAAGGGTATCTATATGTTAGAGAACATATTTTTGAGGCTCCTACAGAGGTGCAGGATACGCTGGAAAGACCAGACTTGAGGGCAGAGAGAAGACCAGACAGCGCAGTCAGACAGGCAGATTGGAATTTAGTGGGAGACATTTAGAGAGGCTGGTCTCACAGGAATCACTCCCTCAGCAAGATTCCTGACTTATTGGGTGCCTGCAAACCAGATATAGATGCACCACAGGTGGAGCTGATGCCCAACAGAGTTGAACTGGAGCTGCTGGAGAACTCTGTGGCAGCAGATTAAATTGTAGTTTGTCCATTGAAACAATGACCCAATTATTTTTTGTGGAGTACTAACATTTGTTGATAACAAAATCTGGGGCTTCCTGGTCTTTACGAGAACGCAGGCTCATTGTTTACTAATCTGTCATAGCGTGATGGATGTGAAAGGGAAGTATGACATTCACTGGGGGGCTCGCAGGTTGGTATATTGAGCATTTGGTTATAGATATGTATGCAGTGTGCTAATGACGTGAATAACCTGACACTGGGCATTACACCATTATGTCACACCTGCATATCCCATATTAAATGTGGTGACAGTTGGGGTTTCGTTTGTTTCTTTGGGGTGGGTCCAATCGCATGCTAACTCAGAGTGGACATTGGCATGCAAAAAAGAGAATGGGTATGTTGGACCTGAGACAGTCGGGTCTGCAAGGCAGGGGGCATGTTAAGTGTGGGGATAGCTACTTTGAAACAAGTTAGAGCAACATACGGTTGTGTGGAATATATTGGACGAAGATATTGATTATCATAATATGGAGAGATGGTTGGGATTCATCTTTTAACCCTGATAATTTGCGGCTTGGAAATGTATATGAAACATTCTGGGATGGGTTCATTTTTTTAAAATAAATAAGATTCAGTTAGTGGTGTTCCAGGAGATCCACTTGGTGTCTGATGAAATTGCCAAATTTGAGAAGGGGTGTAGAGTTATAAATATGGTACCTTTTTCTCATATTATGAAAGGAGCATGCTGGTTTGGGTGGTAAGAGCAGTCCTTTTCGGATTGACAGTGTTTGATATGGACCCAATAGGCAGGTCTGTTCTTGTAGCAGGATCTATGGGGGGCACATGATTTGCATTGTGTGTGTGGTCCCCCAATACCATTGATTTTTTTATTATTATTATGGTATTTATTGAGCGAGGACGTAGCTGCGAGAATACACAGGGCCTCATTATAAGGCTGGCGGAAAGCGTTTAACGGGGTGGTAAAGGTCCCAGAGCCGTTAAACCCATTCTGCCCTATTACGAGGTCCCCTTGCGGGACCCGCTCTGGTCGTCTGGTAAGACCAGACGTCCTTTGTGGGTCCCACGAGGGGACCAGGGAGCTAACAACGGGCCCGTTATTAACAGGCCCGTTGTTAGCTCCCTCCCCATTCCCATTGAGCCCTATGGGGGCTCGAATGGGAATGGGGATGGTCCGGGTCCGAGTTCCCTGAATGGGGAAATTCCGGGCCCTCCAAGGTTGGAATGGCCCGGTATTTCCCCATTCAGGGAACCCGGACCCGAGTCTGGAGGCAGCCATGCCCTTTTTAAGGCCAACGGAGTGCTTTACAGAGGTATACAACAGTACAGATGCATAACAGAGCACTTTCCAGCAGTAACAACAGAACAGCTGTACAGCAGGTGGGTGGGATTCAAAAGGGTACAGAGGAGAGGTACAGCTGTAGGGGGTGGCGGGGAGGAGATGGGCAGGTGGTGTCTAGCGAGTCAGGTGGCGCAGGGGCGGATGTGATGGCCTAGGTGTTGTGGCAGAGAGACTCCTTGAAGAGGTGGGTCTTGAGTTCTTTTCTGAATTGTAGGAGCATGGGGGCGAGTCTGATGCTGACGGGGAGGAGGTTCCATAGTCTTGAGGCAGAGAAGGTTTGTTTTGTGTCTCTTTCTTTTTTGCAGTGTTAGTTACTTTTGGTGGCCTTTAAATGCGCCAGGTATTTGGAATTTATGATAATTTGGGAAGGAGATTCTTTTAACTGTTCACTAGTAAAAGAGTCGGATAGAGCTAGAACCGTCCTAGCTCTAGGAAGCTGATGGCAGCAACCTCATAAAAACACCACATCAGTTAGGCTTGACAGGTGTTCGGAGGATGCAACACTTGGGTGAAATGGATCATTCTTTCTATTCCCACCTTAGACCTTGTATGTATGCCTTACTATTTGTTTGTTAGTGAACTTCATTTTCATAGGTTTAGGGGTTTGTCCTATTTTGCAATGGTTATCTTGGACCATTTGTCATTGGCAGGCGTCATTAAGGGTCAAGTTACTCATCCAGTTGTCCCTCAGTGGAGGTTGAGAGTGGAGACATTGGGTGACCTTGTCTTTCAGGGATGGTTAAGAGATGACATCATACCGTTTTTAAGCAGGGCGAGGGCTCACCGGAGAGATACTGACATCACAAATTCTGAATGGAAGGCATTTAAACAGTAGCAAGAAACAAGACGCGAGTCATGGGAGGAAAAGGGTGTTGTAACCACATTGAAAAGGATTAAGGCATTGATTAAAGGTTAAGATGATGTTTTCTTCCTTTGGCGTCTGAACCAAGGGAACTTTCTGAGACAAGGTTTCAACACGCGGCAGTGATGGAATCATTGTAGCATTTAGAATACTGGACCTGGAGATCTTCGCTGCATGACTTTGGGGACAAATTCGACAGTTTGATAGCCTGGCTTATTAAATGACAAGATATGGAACATAAAGTCAATGATCCGGATGGTAGATTAGGGTGTAACCAGTAGAAAATAAATGGGGTCTTTATTCACTTCTATAAAGCTTTATATTCACTGTCGGCAGAGGCAGATAGTGAGCAGTTGACAGAGATCATCAATACTTAATTTCTGGTCAGGCTAGCAGATTATGACAGAGAGATTCTAGTAGATCCTGTGTCTGGGAGGTGGTCAGGTCTTCAATACAAACTAATGGCAGAGGAAAGATACCTGCCCATGATAGGCTTTTGGATTAATTGTATGCACATCGTATATACATCTATTTGCCCCTTAATTGACTAAGTTATATCTAGTGCATTACAGATGGGGTCGCTGACGGTGACACTGTGAAAAGCATTTATATATTTTTGTTAAAGCCAGGCAGAGTTAAGTTAGGGTTAGGGTTGGGTGGGTGATGATGGGGGTTGAGCGGTGTGGGGGGAACCCCCCAATATACAAAAAAAAAACATTACAAGGAGCTGGCCAGTGCCGGAATTTCAGCACTGGACAGCTCCATGTAACGTTTTAAAGTTACAAAAAAGCATTGAAATGCTATCTTTTACATGTAAAATCTATTTCCGTTGAAACCAGCCCAATTATATTTTCGATGGACTGGTTTAGATGGAAAAGCACTTTTACATGTAAAAGCTAGCCTGTCGATGCTTTGGCATTCGATCCTTTTTATTAGATGCTTTGGTTTGCAGTTGCTTTTTTTTCGATGGAAGCACTCTAAACCCATTGGGACACATCCTACCTCTTCTCTTTGGATAGACTGGCCACTTCTTCTTTCGCGAAATTCCCACTTACTTAGTTATTTATTTTTGCATTTATAAAGTGCACTAAACCCAAGGGCACCTAGGCGCTGGTTACATACAGAAAATTGGGTACAAAACAAAGGATACAAGGAGGAGAAGAAAATGGCACAGTTAGTTGAAAAGCCAGGTTTTTAAATGCTTCCTGAGAAGGTCAGTAGGATGGTTCTGAGAGTAGAGACAACAGCAAGGAATTACAGAGCCTCCTGCTCTACAGCACTTGAAACTGGGAGTGGAGAGGCACTGGCGGTAGAATTAACGCATGTGTCTGGAAGATTTGGATTTGGTGAGTCTTTGAGCCATGTAACTAGGGGCTGTGCTAGAAAAGGCAGCTGTGGGTGATGGAGGAAACTTTGATTTTGATGTGTTCCTGCATCCAGAGCGAGTGCACGTGTCTCCTGGTTTCTGTGATATGGTCACGTTTAGGAAGGTCAAGGGTGAAATGGAGGGTGTTGTTCTGGATGGTCTGCATTTTGCTGAAGTACCTTTCTGTGGTGCCGGCAAAAAGAACATTGCAGTAGTCTAGTCTTGAACCGATAACAACGCGGGCGATGGTGAGGTGGTTGTGAGTGGAGAAGAATGATTTGCTTGCATTTAAGAGTTTCATGGTGTGGGGAGTGGATGATGCAATGTCATTGACCATATTGAGGGTGGCTTTGAGGTAGACAGCGTTTTGGCTTTTTGGCTATGGGAAAGACCGGGCGAGTGAGAACGAAATTGTAAATTCATCAAGAGAGAAGGCTTGATAGGCCAGGTCGAGTTTAGCGAGCATGGCTTGGGTGCTGACAATTAAAATCTCTGTCTTGTCTTCATTTAGACAGAGCTGAAGGCATGCCATCCAGGCCTGTATGGTCTCAAAGATAGAGTTTAGTATGGTGGTGTTATTGTAGTGGTCGTCCAGCATGGTGGGGTTGACAAGGAAGATGACGTTGGGTGAGAGATCAGTGGATAATAAAGGGAGGAGGCATTCTTTGGTATGGTTGAGGGTGCAACACGATAGCGCAGGGGCTAAGGTGATGGCCCTGGATAGTTGTTTAGCTTTGAGGATGGTGATAGAGTTGATGTGGTGGTCTGACCAGGGGCAGGGAGTGTTGGAGGTGATAGAGGTGTTGAAGTTGGCGTCAGCAAACTAGTCAAGAGTTCAACCTAGTGTATGTGAGGGCGCGAGTGTGCAGTGAGTGCAGCCAAGGGCATTGAGGGAGTTAGCAAAGGCAAGGGCATCATTGTCTGCAGTATCGTTGAAGCCTAAGTTGGGAATGCTTAGGAGGAGAAGCTTGGCTTCAGATTAGTGGTGAGCTGTAGGATATCCTCTTAAAATGAGTGTGAGCTGTGGGGGACAGTAGATGATATGGAGGGAGATGATGGGAGTGGGGGATTGCAAAAGTTGCATAGAGAGAAGGTTGCAGTTGGGTGGGGAGCAGGAGGTGAATGCTCTGATAGAGATAGTCTCTTTGTAGATGAGTGCTACACAACCTCCTCTATTCGATAATCAGTGACCGTGGAGCATAGAGTATCCTGTCGGCAAAGCAATAGATAGGGTGGGACTGGTGGCTGCATGAAGCCAGGTTTCTGTGATGGCTAGGATATCAGGGTCATTGGAGAGGATAAGGTCATATATGTCAGGGGTGTGTATCATGCCAGATCT
The DNA here is from genome assembly GCF_040938575.1 of Ambystoma mexicanum. Classification (NCBI taxonomy): domain Eukaryota; kingdom Metazoa; phylum Chordata; class Amphibia; order Caudata; family Ambystomatidae; genus Ambystoma; species Ambystoma mexicanum. Next base: position 669,596,190 of record NC_090930.1, on the reverse strand, counting down.
AGCAATAATCAAGGTGCATTTTAATTTGGTAGAGGGTCTGGTAGTGGGGTTGCTAGAGGCCTGGTCAGTGTGATGTTGGGAGATGGAGTGAGGTTCGATAATCTAGGTAAGGCTTTGATGGAAGGTGTAACCTCCCAGATGGAAGAGCAGGGGGCAAAGGTATGTGAGTGGAGGTGTATATTTCTAATAGTAGGTGAAGGAGGAAGGGAGATAGGAGGCGGGGGAGAAAGGGAGCAGGTGGTGAGATGGATAAGTCTGCTAAGCCCAAGGCATGGGAATTGGACAAATTGTGAGCCAGTGGGGCAGAAGGTAGCAGTGGCTGAGTGTGGTGTGGTGCCTACATGCATAGAGACAAGATGAATGAAGTGTGAGAGAGCTTCAGGGAAGGTTAACAAAGGGGGAGGAATGTAGTAGGGGTATAGATGAGTGTGAAGGTAGGAGGCTTGGCAAGAAACGTGTGGCTAGAGGTGGCTCATTACATTTCAATGAGGGCCAGGATTCCATTAGGGCCATTATTAATGTCTCCTCATTGTGTAATCTTGTAATCGTAGACGACCCTAGTTCATGGCAGTTTTATGTCTCAAACGTTGTCTGTAATGATTATCTGAGCTGTGTCCCAGGCATTTCCAGCTCCCCTGAGCTCACTAGTTTAGGAGCGTTACCTTCCATCTCGGGTATTACATCACAGGATGATGATGCCATATCGACTATATAAGTGATCTGTGATTCAGATGCAAACAGAATTAAAGATACTTTTGCACCAAATATTAATCTGTGTGTACCGACCCATATTCAAGATATATGTTTTGATGTGCGAGGCCCTGTCAGGGCCCTTAATTAGTTCTTGCTAAACAAGGTGATAACGTCCCTTATAGCGTCCGCCAATCACTATGCCAGATTTCCCTCTTCAATTATGTGACATGTTGATGCCTTTGCTTAAGCCGCTGTCAAAAGTTATCTTGCTGGGAGATTTTAATCTCTGACTTTTTGATAGTTCCGACTCTATGGCGGTTACTATTGAGTCCACACTGATTGATTTGGGTTTTTCCCACCATGTCAATACTGCAACGCATGTCAAAGGCAGAACGCTTTACTGGGTTGCAGGCTATAATATCATCATCAACAACTTAGAGGTGATTCCTGTCCTTGGTCAGACCATTCTTTGATTAATTTTAACCTTGTCTGTCTGTCACAGCATACCATATCTAATCCAGACAAGATTGTCATCATATCAAGAAATATTCATGGGCTTTCTGCTGCATGGATGGCATCCAATTTTGATGTTACCCTAATGACCCAGAAAAAACTCAGCTAGTCAGGAAATTGAACACCAAAGTGTGATATTCATCCAAAATCCAGAAACTTAAAGTTGCCAAAGCCTTTCAGTTGTGGAGAACAACTAACTCAAAGGGAAACAGGATCAAATATACTGTTGCAGCGAAAGCCCATAATTTGCTATTATCTTGGAAAAAGAATGCTCTTATGACCAGAGGATGGAAAATGCTAGCTCTGACTCCAGAGAACTCTTTAAGATTCTTAAAGATATAGAAGACCCTTGTGCATCTGCTACCATCGTGAATAAAGATCAAGGAAGGTGTGCTTCCATTCAGGATGCTATGATAAATAAGATCAAGAAAATCCAGGAAGGTATCATGAATAAACCTACCGTACAAGGAAGGCAAGGCGTACATTTAGAACTCTCTACACCTGTGAACACCATCCCTGTGTTTGAGTTTAGTATGGTCACAGAATTCGAGGCTTCTGATGTGTTCCAACAACTTAAACCAACCCATTGCAAGGGGGATGTATGCTCTTAGTCAGAGGTAGAGTAAGGAGACAGACAGAGGTAGACAGTTTGCCCAAATGTTTTTATTCAAATAATAAAAAGGTTTGGAAAAATGCCTCACTAGCTCTAACTCTATGAGGGGTTTCCCTACCTCAACAAAGCAAACTAATGGGACAGTCGTCAGGATGTCCAAAATAATGTTCACTATCCTGTATCCAAAACGTATCTGACCCGCACACTCTCAATACTACCAAATGTATTAGAGGGAAAAAAATAAAACTGTCTTTGGGCTGCTCCTATGCAGCTTTATTCAGCTAGGATTTTAGTAAGATCCTTTTACTTATATTTGGTTTATTATTAGGGAAAGAGACTTCATTCCCATGACTAGGCTCCCACAATGCCAAGGGGGACAATCCACATCCCCTGGTCTTTCTAGTTGGTATATAGGGTATTCCCTCCTCTTTCTTCCCTTGCCTCACCTAGTTCTGATGTTTATTTATTGGGGCACATTTGCTGCACTCGCTTGCCAAGTGTACCAATTATTGGTGTACGTTGTGACACACGTGGTCCACTCTCTCGATAAGTGTGTTACTAGCACGAGGAAGAATAGTGGTCTTCCTCTCTTTACCAGCCCATATATTGTATCCAGATCACGCCTATGTTTTTATTGTTCTAAGAGGATGTTTTACTCTTCTTTCACTGTACTAGTTTCCTCCTAGTACTGGGTTTGTTGGGTAAGGATGGTTAAGGTTGGTTAAGGATAGGCTTATTTTTATTTAATGCCTAAAACTTGAGTCAAATTCTGGGGAGGCAGTGTTTTAACATAGGTTCTTATCTTCAAACGGTTACCCCTTCTCCCACCCCACACTGTACCTTCAATTCCAGCACCACAGCCGGTTCGTCTGTAAGTGATTTGATATTCTATTTGCTACAGGGGACTCTGCTGACTTTCCCCTGCTCAAAGCTGTCATCACTAGTCAATGAAGCCTTCCCATTCTTGGTTTCTCTCTCCTGTTTCCTGGTTAGTTATCCATTGCAGCATAGTTCACTCGGCCACACTTTTCGCTAAGAGGTGCTCGACCTGTTTCAGTTTTGTGGAGCCTGTCTCAGTCTGCCAATGTGCATTCACCGCACCTCAAGCATTAACTCCTGTGTCCCTGCAGGGCTGCCTCTTAAGATTTCTGGGGATGCAACTGGCGTTTAAACACCTGGATCATCTTTTCCTAAGTTTGGCAGCTTGTTTCTAATTATTCTCTCAACTAACGAGACCACAAACACATTTTTTTTATTTTGCTTGTCAGTACCTCTGAACTTTCTCTGTCTCTCTCCTTCAGATTCACTGTTTCTCCCTCTGCCACCGCTACTACAATGAATACTTCCATGGCTACACCTCTGCTCTCTCCCACTGCTACTCCAACCTCAAACACCCAGATTCAGTCCTTCTTTTCTTTTATTGCTGGTATTGTCAACAGACATAGACAAAGGACTAAAGTCCTGTGCTTGATGTTCGACTCTTCTTTCCTCTGGATGTAGTCTCCTCGTCCCAGTATCTCAGGTGATTGGTTTCACCTTACAGCACTGCATATACCCATATGGTCCATCAAGACTTAACTTAAAGGGTGTTGTGGGCATTTTTTGCAGTTTTCTGGGTTTTGGTATGGGAGCTGAGTTTATTTTCCTTATTTCTGGGATGATGTCGTCTGGCTGGTCACAACAGCTTCGGTTGTAAAGGCATGTGCTGCTCTGCTGATCCCTTTGATCACAAAATGTGTTAATACATATTTTACTGAAAGTTGTGTACCGCCATGCTTTAAGCAGGCTTGGATTTCACCACTACTCAAAAAAAATCTCTTGAAACCAATCTCCCTTTAAATTATTGACCTATTTCGAAAATCCTGTTCCTGTTAAAGATCCTGGATCTGGTTGCTCACATGCAAGTACAGCACTTTTTGTGTAAATATAGGATCTTGGGCCAGAGACAGTCAGAGTTCCAGAGTGTGCATAGCACTGAATCTGTCCTACTTGACCTGAAGGCTTACATTCTTGAAGTCTTTGAGAAGGGTGGTACAGTTCTCCTTATGCTCATGGATCTGACTGCCACCTTCATCCTGGTTGACCATGCTATGCTTGTCTCTCGGCTTTTACACTCTACCTCTCTACCTCCTTTTCGCCAGCAGTGGTCAACTGGGTCTGATCTTTCCTGGCAAACTGTACAGCTATAGTTTTTCATGGTGATGCCAAGGCTGATGACTTTGCGGTGACTTGCGGAGTGCCTCAGGGCTCCTGCTTGTCTCCAACATTATACAACATCTTCACCAAGCCTCTAGTCGAACTGCTTGATACCAATAGTGTAATTTATACAAATTACGCCGATGACACCAAGTGTCGTATACCTTTTTCTGGTGATTAAATCATAGGCACTGAAACCATCAATTCAGTTTACGCTCGTATACAGAGATGGATGACGCAGAAAAGTTTAGCCCTGAATGACACAAAAACAGAGCTGGTGATAACTGGCATGGCAGCTCAATTTAGAAAGTTGGATCCTGTCTTTCAAGAATTTAAGATATCTGGCTGTGCCATTGCTACACTTCTCAAAGTGAAGACTTTGGGTACAAACATAGACCAAGAATTATACATGAAAGTGCATGTGAACAGCCTTGTCTCTTCTTCTTCTTACTATCTTAAATTGCAATTAACACCTTTTCTGAACACCAGAAACTGTGCCACCCTTGCTCGGGTTATAATCATCACCAAACTGGACTATTGCACCACCGTATTGCAGGGTATGGGCAAAGGAGAAATTGTTGGGTTACAGACAGTGCAAAATAATGTGATACTGTATAAGGCTTATGCAGAAGACATAATATCTGTGAGGCCAGGGGGGCCTTCCATTGGCTACCTATTGCTAGTAGAATCACCTTTTGCTTGTTGTGCATTACACACACGTGCCTATATGGCAGCAGTCCTGTGTATTTATCCAGCAGACTCTCCTGGCAGCCTGCACGGAGAGTGCTGGGATCTAATAACTCTTTCCTTCTTCAGGGGCCCTGGGCTAAGATGACTATGGTTACCCAGGGGTCTTTCCCCTATGTGGTGCTGAGAAGCTGAAATGGCCATCCTCCCGATCAAAGGGTTTTATCGCTCCTTTGCCATCTTTAAACGTGGATTAAAGACAACTCTATTTTTTTGAACTTTCAACATAGTGTGATTCCTACTGATACCTTGTCACTGGTCTATGTGTTATTTTTGTGTTGTTTGTCTTGTTAGTGCTATTACACCTATAGGCCTTGTTTCACTGCAAATAAAGTACAGTAAAGAAAGGGTGTAGATTGCACATACCTGTGGGTCCGGATGTGCTGGTCAGGTGCTTGCCCTCCCATGTCCGGACAGGCATAGGCCTTAAAGGTTGGCCTTGCAGGATGGCCGCTATAAGCTGCCAGCGAATGGGGAAGTCAGAAATTGGAAGGTCTGTGGCTCAATCAGAGGGGCAGGTGAGGAAAGCAGGAACGCACCAGCAGGTGATGCTGGATCCATGGGGAGATTTGGGTCTGCAGCGGCCATCTGTAAAGGGAGCAGATGCTCCTGGGCAGAAGTCATATGCCTGGATGGGTTGCTTAAGGGAGCAGTGTAGTGGCTCCAGGACACAGTGTTTCCCTGCTGTGTTGGTTTCTGCTGTCTGAGATGTGTCTTTGTTCCCTGGAACAGGAGAATGGCTTATAGATGAAGTGCAGTGAAGCTCTAATACCTATGCATACAGATTTTCCATATGATTTCAAATCAATCTAAACATAATGACCTCACAACGGCATTAGGGCTTTCTCGAACTGTGGATTTGTCTAATTCGCTACCGTTATCCATGTTTGGGTTTTTGGCGCAAAAGAATGATGCTTCCAAGGCTTCGGTATGTGCTTGCTGGAGCATCAGTCTGTATCCCAATTTTTACCTTGAAGAAATTTGATCATGTGCTTTTAAATTTGCTTTTGGTATGGGATCCCGGTTAGCCTTAAAACATTTGAAGCGCTTCTACGAAGACAGGGGAGTTTGAGTCCCGGACTTTGAGATTTACCTCTTAGCATCCCATTACAATTTGAAGCGCAGTGGTTCTCACCTGGGATTACTTCTGAACATTTCATTACAGGATCAGACATCTCCCTTTTGGACTAGAATTGTATAATAAGAAGTACTAGAAAGAGCTGTTGGTGTTATAGATATTTGCTTACTTTTAGTAGGAGGATGTGGGAAAGGACTGAACATTAGAGTTACCTGTCCTTTTTGGACTCTACCACACTCTGCAGAGGCTGTTAGGTGGGTAAATATGTGTCCTTGGTGTGATTGATGGGGCTATTATGAGGCTGACTACTTGTATAACATAAATGGTTTTCCTGCATTCCATGAGGTTCAAACTCAGGTACTCATTTCAGTTGGGTGTTTACTGCTAGGGACTGTTGGCAGGGATTCCAAGTGGAACCTCATGCTTCACATCGAATCTGTGCAAGACATGTATTGTCATTGGGTGATAGCAGAAGGATTATACCAACCATTATGTAAAGTAACAAATGTATATTGGCATTTAAATACAGAATCAGATGGCAAAGGGTTATGGGTAGGGAATCCACAGATTCCGAGTGGTACACAATATGCTTGGTGGTGAAGAAAGTTTTGCCTAAAACTCACCAAAGGCAGTTGCAATGCAACTTACTAAACAGAACTCAAGTCACTCCAAGGCTTAAACACAAAAGGAATAACACTTCACCTAAGGCAGGTCCAAAGTGTAAGGGAGCAGATGGCTCCTTTTTTCATTTAGTATGGTCACGCCCAATTAGAGCTACTTTCTAGGGTAGGCTGTTCAGTTCCTTGGAGAGGATCACCGGTAGATATTATTTGCTTAATCCTGAGGACATTTGTGTATACGTTTTTTTGGTTATTTAGTGTCTTACCAAAAAGATTAATTGCTCAATGCTGACTTTTGGAGTACAGCTGGTGGAGGTGGCAGGGATGCAATCCATTGAACAGGAAATCATGAGAGAGGGAGCTCCAGATGTAACACTGCAATAGGGTATGCTCCTAAACTACCTGATATTCCCTTCAGATACCTACCCCCCTTATACTGAATCTCACATTTATGACAGTGATCATTTCTAACACTATGTTCCAAACTTAGGAATGTTTTCTGAACCAAACTATTGGTAATTCAGGTTAGGAACTGCATATAACTGTTTTTTTTAGAAGTGTCCTTCCACACCATGCTTCCTGGACTTTGTTCTTTTTCCTTCATTCTTTTGTTTACTGTTGTAAATGTTGTCTTCTTTCAGTTATGTCTTCTTCACAGTAGGATTGGATTCTACGAAATGTATACATTAATGAATCTTGTTTGTATTATTTTGGCATCCACCTGATAAGATGTGTCTATATAACAACATGTGGCAATGTTTGACAACACTAGTGTTGATTGTGAATTTTAATACATGTATCAAAAAAGCAATAAAGATATTTGACATTATATTTATAGAATAACACTTTAATAAGATTCAAGCATCCACAGTATGAACTAACAATAGTTATCACCATATGATATGATATGATATGCTATGATATGGCATTTGTAACGCGCCTATACACAAGTGTTTCAAGGCGCAACGAGGCAGGGAGGGGAGAACAAGGGGAAGACAGACAACGATCCTACTAGGCCAGGTGTCATTCAGACCGCGCAAGTGCAGGGGTAGGGGGAAAGGAAAAAGTGCAAGGGGAAGGGGAGGGGGAAGTGCAGTACAAGTAAGTAGAATAAAAAATAAATAAATAGGGCCAGCTGGTGGCAAGTGCAAGGTAAGTGCAGACAAGTGCTGGGAAGGGGGGGCTGTAGGGATACAGAGACAGTCCCACAGTGCAGGGGTTGCCAGGGAGGCAGTGCAAGTGGAGAGTGGCTGGGCCCAGGACCGAGGTCGGTGAGGGTGGCCCAGTTGCAGATTCAGTGCAGTTTCAGTGAAGAATTTAGCAGGGGAGAGGGAGAGAGAAAGCAGAAGCAAAGAGGAAGGTTTTGAGGTGCTTCCGGAAACGGCGATGGTTCTCCTCAAGTTTCAGGGAGGCAGGAAGGCTGTTCCAGAGGGAGGCCCCTGCCGCGGAGAGAGATCTACCCCCAGCTCGTTGCTTCGAGAGGCGGCTGACCCTGAGGGAGTTGGAGACGGATGAGCGAAGGGCTCGGGAAGGAAGATATTTAGGAAGAGAGAGTTGAAGGTATTTAGGCCCCAGGCCCCAGAAGGCCTTGTGGACAATGCAGATCAAGTAACAACACGGCAATGGCAATAATGTATACTTTCCCCAATTCTGCTTGCTCTTACAATGGAACCTCTAATAGTAGAAACATAGCATATTGATTACATAAAAAGTATTATTTTCTGAGTGTTACAATCTAAATGTAGATAGTTTGTTCTACTTGAATGACATTCTGATTTATCATCTTTTGTTAAACTTGTTTACAACATTTGCGGGTCATTCAGGTTTACGATTAAAAGAAGAATAAAAGATTATGATGGTGTACAATTATAAGAAAATAAAAGAGAATAATCCAAGTTTGTTGACCGGCACAACCTTGAACTACAGAATGCTGATGAATACTTTCCCTAAATGCCTTGCCTTCTGTTTGTGGCCATTGTTTTGTTGGAATGTGAATGCTCCTGATTCTGTCATGAAATGTATATTCAATGTTCCACATGGTGATTAACATGCCAAATCCCATAAAAACATAGGTAATTTCCTGTAATGGGGCTATGTTTATGATTAAGAGAACTTCATATCTAGGGATTCATCTTTTTGTGCAAGAGAATATTCTTTCCCTTGAGGCAGACAGAGAACACAAAATATTGTATGTTTCAACAAAACTTGTATTTTGTCAGGATAATGGAATAAACAGCTGTAGGTCTAGAGGTTTCATGGCAAGATAAAGGAATGTTCTTCTCTGAGAATATTCTAACCAGAAGGCGGTGGAAATGGAACAATTATTATTCATGAGGTTTTACACTTTGACAGAGTACTCTGTCTACTTTTCAGTCTACTTACAGCCCAGATAGCGTCATGGCACCCAAAACACAATCTCGGGGATAGGTCCCTACCACACTTTTTGACATCTAAGTTCCAAACACATTCTCGGGCATATAGTGCCCAGCTCGCTATTTATCAAACTCCAAAGGATATAAGGCTCAGCTCACCTCCACAGAGATAGTGGGCCTCATTACGAGTTTGGAGGTAGTCATGCCCTTAATAAGGGCATGGCCACCCCCAAACCCGGGTTCGGGTCTGGGTTCCCTGAATGGGGAAATACCGGGCCATTCCGACCTTGGAGGGCCGGTATTTCCCCATTCAGGGAACCCGGACCCGGTCCATCCCCATTCCCATTTGAGCCTCCACAGGGCTCAATGGGAATGGGGAGCATGCTAACAACAGGCCCGTTAATGACGGGCCCGTTGTTAGCATTCTGAGCCGCTCGCGGGACCCGCTAAGGACATCTGGTAAAACCAGGCATCCTGGACGGGTTCCGCGAGCGGACATCGTAATGGGGCAGTAAGGGGTTAACGGCTCCTGCACCTTTACCGGCGCCGTTAACCCCTTACTGCCCTCCTCATAATGAGGCCCAATGTCTACCATATCAGCCTGCTCTCTTAACTGTAGTGCCTGGCATAGCTCCCTGCTTGCTCCAACAGCCCCACCTATGCCTTGGGACTTATACCTCAGGCAACACTCTGATATTCAGCCTCCTTCACAAGTCTCCCAGGCATCTCAACACATTCTTTCTCTCTGCTTTCTCAATACTCTCTGGTCTCTCAAGTCTCTCCGACATCTCAGCTCACTACGTGCTTTTAGACCTATCAGTGTTCTTAGGTCTCACAGAGTTCTTCCTTTCTCAGTGCCCCAAGCTCGGAGTGCTCTTGGGTCTCTGCTGGCTTCCTGCACTTCTCCTCTTGGCATTGTGCTCTCTCTTCTGGCTTCTGAAAACTTCCAACAAACCCAACCTCATACTTGATGTAGTGAGTGAGTAATCATATCCTTATTACAGTCTGGTATTGGTTGGGAGCCGTTATATATTGTATTCATTTGGATTGGTATACTGTCCTAAGTAAATAGTCTGTCTCACCCGTATCCTTCTCAAATCTTATCTAGTTTTTCAATGGCACAACTGCCTTTTTGGAGTCAGGCAGAAATCACACCTCATATTTCCAGCTCCATATCTGCCTCCAGTGGCATATTGGTGGCTGTGGCTGCTCCGAACACTGCTGCACAATGTCTCCATGAGCAGACATTGTGCTGCAGTATTCGGAGCAGCCAGAGCTGTGTGCTCTGCTCTTGAAACTCAAGTGGTGAAGACTTGTCATGAGCATCCTTGGATCCATGTCTGTAGGTCTCTGTGCAAGCAGCTGTTGCCAATACTGTTCTACAACTCTGGTTTATGCTTTCCCCCCCAAGGCTTTCATTGCTGACCTCCCACATAAGAGGAGTTGGAATCCTCTATGTATTTAGGTACTCGCCATACAGAGAGATCTTTACTCAATGAGCCAGAAGAGATCATATTTGAGAGGCGTAATCATGATTCATACCCAGCCCGCCTGCATGTTGCTCTAGACACTGGTCTGAGGTCCTGTTACACTGGATTACCTGGTTCTCAGACTCCTTCTCACCTGTTAGAATTGGGAAAGATCATTGAATTCACAACATGCTGGATTTGAGAAATGGCATAGAAACAATACTGAATTCATTCAATGTATACTGCTATTGTAGATTATCACTATATTATTAAAAAATGTTATAATGATGAATATGAATTTGAAGCTGCTATATAGATTTGGAGATCCAATGTCTATTACAGTAAAGAAAGACATATTTTAATAGCACAAATCATACTTTGTTTTCTGAAGAAACAATATATTTCCTATGAGCAAAAAGCTAAGTGTAGGGCAGTACATTTAAAGGAATTAACTTTCTGACCAAAAACAAATTGTGAATATGTCTGCATGGAATAGATATTACACTACTTTTATCAGCTGAAGTTAATGCCCTTTCTGGGATGGTTTCAGTATTCAGGCTTAGGTATTGTGCCTTCCAAATGTACTGGTGCATTATTTAGCTGAACTGTGGGAAATCACATAACTTGTAATAGGCAATTTTTAATTTATTTGGCCAAATAATTGTTAATCCTCGAAACTGCATATTTTTCTCAAACTTCCATTCCTAGTTTAATCACATGATACGCACTGTGTTATACTTTTTAGAGAGAGCTAAACAACCTTGCCATTAGAGATTGTTCTCTAGACTAGGTTGCATCATTTCTAAAAGACTGCTCTCAAAGTATCATAATTGATCAATTTCAGTCTGAATTCGAGAGATGTCTTTTGCATGCCCCAAGTCTCTTCTCTCACCCCAACTTTATAACCTGTGTCTCTCTACGCTCCTGGCCTTCAGTACATAATTTCATTTCTCATATAATAAGTATGTGGACTATACCGAGTTAACACCACAAATTGCAAACAATTCTTCACACTTTTTTAACATCGCTAAATGCATCATATAACTGAATACTTCATGGCATACAGCCGGCTCGTACAAAACCCGGAAAATAAAGAATTTCAGACTTTTGGCAATTCAACATCCGTTCCTGATCATGTGGTAGTCATGAATTACCTTACCAACTTAACCCGCATAAGAAATTCTGGTATTAACATTGACTTGTATCTTCCTGTGCATCCCACAATAGCCTTGATCGCAAAACAGGATTTTTGACACCTGAAAACCATTAGGGAAATACTTTGTGTTTATTGGTATAGTCCTTTGAAGACTGGACTATGCCAATAACTTAGATCTCAGTGCTCCAGTTTACCTGGTGCCATAACTGCAGGGAGCCCAAACTCTTTTTTTCAAATTGGTTTCAGAGAACATATATCCCGATTTCCTATCTCACTACGCTGGTTCCCAGTGGGCAGGGGAATTGTATTCAAATCCCTCTGTATCATTCTGAAAGCCAACAACATTCAATTCTGCATTTTCCTACACTCTAAACTAAAGGTACTTAAACCTTTCTTAACCTGATATCAGCTAATCACCTACCATATTAATCACTTCCTAGTTTCCAAAGAATTAGGCATATCGTCCTTCTCTCATTTAGCTCTTGATGTTTGAAACACCCCCCTCTACAGTCCTGAGAGCCATCCGAGACTAAGAAGGGTTTAAGAAAACATGACACGTTCTACATTGACAAAAGGAGAAGGGGACTGTTACAATCAAGCCAATCTCTCAGATGGTTCTTTTACATTTTGTGCACTGCATTGTGGAGACCAAGCCTCCTCTGCTCTAAATACCTGATTTTGGATTGGAATGCTTTATAATGATGGACTTCCACCTTAAGTATGCCACACCCTAATCATGTTCATTCATCATTATGATATTTCACATTGCTGTCCAATGTGATCATTCTTGATCCATGGTTTGCCTCTTGCATTGCTTGGTCTCCAATTCACTCGTCTCCGACTGGCTTGATTTCAGTGAACTGCCCTATTGCCCCTGCAGTAGTAGTTGAAGCATTTTGTCTCCCTACGAAAGCATGCATTTTCCTGTGTTATGTGTGTCAATGTTTCACGCATTATACATTATACTCTATAGCTTGGCTTTATTGGAAAAAAAGCTGAAGCTAAGGATTACCTTTTCTGAAGATGGCTTTTAATGCTTTTCTCCCAGGTCATTGTCATCAGCTCTCTTGATGATTGTGACTACACAAAGTAACCTTGTAGATGTCTTTTTTTGAAATAGATAGGAACCATTCACAGTAAGTCTGTATTCCCCCATTTATACAGGATAGCCCTCATACATTACAAATTAGTGGCCTTGCCCCCATTGAGAGGCTATGCTTCTATGGCTCTTGGAGAACCAATCTCTCCTGCTCTTTCGTTTCCCTTTTACCCACAGTGGATCTCTGCATTCACCTTTTCACAAAGCTAGTTCTTGGCTCTGTCATTTCTGAATTTTTGTGTTCAGGGGCATAACTGAGCACACCTCAGGTCCATTAAACAAACATTTGTACCTAACATTGTTGGAGTAGAAACTGAAGGGCTAGTTACCACAACGTGGTTTATTTTCCCTTTTCCTGATCAGCATGTCATCTGATCCATGTCCCATTACTGCCTATGCGCCCATACTTATACAACCACATTTTCTCTACACCCTTACCATTGTATCTTCATAGTGTGTTAGTTTGTGTTGCCGCCCTCCTATTTCCGCTACTCCCCCTCTCTTGCCCTTTCTTCTCCTCCTCACGCTATGTCTTGGGTACCTCAGGTGGAAACACATTACGCCATTTCATGGACAAAACTAATTCAGATGTGACTGTCACAATATTGAAGCTCTGTAACAGAACCATAACAAATACTGACCATCTGTTACATGTGGATTTAGAGAATGAGCATGAAATAAACTTTACAAAATGTGTTGAAAGTAATGATATCTTCGTCTATGATTAAAATGGTTGAAAATGATTTAGAACTTAAAATTAGCAACCATATTTGGAAAGGAATTCTGTACGTATCAGGAGAGCAGGAAAGTTGGCAAATAAATCTAAAATAGTATTTGCTTATTGTATTGTTTATCTGGAGAACTACCAACCAATCGCTTGCTGCACTCTACCAGCAAAATGTTTGCATTTTCCCATGCCCGCTGTATATTTTCAAACACTACTCGGCCACTAGCCATAGCCTTTGGCCAGGTCCCTTGGCCGTGACCACTGTACATGTTCCCCAAATGTGTTTCTTTTGGACCCACTAGGTTCAACACTACCAGGCCATATTTCATATTGCACTATTCAGTTCCTTAAAGTAATACTGTACTCATATCCTTCGGCCACACCCATTAACCCCCACCTCACTGTACTTGTAATATTCCAGATTTGTTTGTATTCAACTACCTTTTTTAACTCTCTTTTTTTAAAACGTTTTGCCCATAACCACGGTTATATTAGCAATGCACTACAAATAATCACAATTATCTGTAAACGCCCGCAAATAACCGCAGCTATGAAATGCAAGTCCCATTGGGTGGATACATAAAGGTGGCTATAGCAGGGCCATTATAGCCGCAGTTATGAGTGTGCCATAACGGCCATAGGCTGTACTCATAACCGCGGTTATAACCATGCCTACAAAGCTGCACGTGCGATAATTGAGGCAATCTCGTCAGAGTTACATCTATAAAGCGGTTTTCTGGTAGCTGCATGGCTGTTTTGAGACAAAACGTAAAGTATGTAAAATCACTATACATGACAGTAATTAACGGAATCAAACCTGGGGCAAAAATGTCTCCGAACATACCTCACTTCTTCACATAATTACATAAATTGAGGACCAATCTCTCAACCTTGTAATTTATCAGCTTCTGTCAAAATGACTGCAGCATACTGGAGCTAAAATCACCGTGTCTAGCAATTATTACAGTTGCTGATTTGACTACATATAGAAACAATGTCCATAAATATCCTCTTTGTAACCCGTACAAAGTATAGGGAGCTAAAAAAAGCTGATACAGAGAGCTTTCTTACTGCAAGAACTAGCGTGAAAAACACATATTTGCACGCAGCTGCTGCATCGTGATGTCATCATATGGAGTGTGATGACATCACAGGCAGCAACACATGCTGAAATATAATGAATTATTATACAAATTGGTAAATGCATAAAGCGTTCTCTATTCTAATACAATGTATTCCTGTATGCCTGTTATGATCATTGCAAATCAGAACGTTAGCAATTTTTACAAGCATATTTATGGACAAAATACAACTTAATCTGCTGCACTATAGTTAAGCTGACTATCAAGATACATAGGAAACATGGAAATTGATTTGCTAATAACTTTTCACTCGCATTACGGATTTGCCTGATATTTTACAAACAAAAGGTTTGCTACACAACCCTCCCACATTCACCCCTCACCCCCTGCCTGCTACCCTCCACCTCCCTGGAATGGAAATCTTGGGAAAGGTTCATGAGAAAATGAACAAGTTATTAAGAAAGCATAACTGGATGCTGCACCACAATCAATCATTTTAACCCCATTGACAATGTGAGAACAGGCAAAACCAAACACTTTCAGGTCTTTTTTTTAATACGTTCTTGTGTCCGGTATCTTGGTTATGGAGCCATTGCCACCATGTACACGCAATGATGCCTACCGTGGCTCCACAACACAGCTTCCGTTTGGTTCTCTGAAATAACTGAGGTTATTCTACCACACCCACAGCAAACTTGCATGATTCTCTCATCGTTTTGTTGTCTTGCTTGCAGACAGTTTTCTCTCAAACCAGCAAGAACCGTTTGACAAACAAAAACCCATTATTACTATCCCTGTTTACCTTCCCTTATTCCTAAACCTCTCTCCCGTGTCTTGACATCTGTAAGTAGTGGGTATTTTCTATTTTAGCTTATTTTTTAAAAACGTTTTCTTTTAGATGGCAATGTTTTTTTGTCTTCTCTTTAATTCTTTACTGCATACATTTTCCACCCTGTCCGACATATACCATGATGTCAGGACACAGCAGTGTTACCTAAACCAGGTAAAGTTCCCAATTTTTTATCTCAGGGGATCAAGACTCAAAGGGAACTAACTCAAAAGCGAGAAACATAAAGGTGGGTCTGTTTACCCCTCTTTCCAATGCCCCAGTCTTTCAAAGTGACCTACAATTGCACATTAGGCAAATACCAAATGGTATTATCACTATGAGACATCACGAACCTGTATTGGTGCATTATGCACTTTTGTTTCTCTTTTATAAAAAAAAAAGTTTTTTTAAAAAAATGGTGAATTGTCTAACTGTGTAATATCGTATTTGTGTGTCAATTGATGCCTTTTTATTCATATATAACATGTAACAATAACAATGGAATTTATTTTTGTAATTAGCCTTGTGCCGGGTTCGTGATGTCTCATAGTGATTATACCATTTGGTATTTGTCTAATGTACAATTGCAGGTCACTTTGAAACACTGGGGCATTGGAAACAGGACACAGCAGTGACATCAGCGATGACATACAGCAAGTCATCGTCCCTCTGCAAGCCGATGACATCATATGGGTTGCCAACGCCTCACCCACATGCAAAATGTCCTGCAGCATTATGATGGCCTCTGACAGCTGGAGGTACTTTCTGGTGCCAGAGCACCACAGCCTGAAGGAGGTTGAGCAGGTCTGTTGCACTTTCTGCTGGGAGGTCCTGCGACGGGGGGCGACAAGCAGCATGCCATATTCTTTTTTAATTTATTTATTGGGTATTTATAATGCGCCTATACACAATGTGTTTCGAGGCGCAGCAAGAGAGGGTGGGCAAACAGGAGGACAAAACAAAAACGATGCTACTAGGTCATATCAGATCGTGGAAGTCCAGTAAAAGAGAAGTGCAGGGAAGAGGAGAGAGTGGGGGAGTGCCAGTCAGGGCGGAAGGGCTGTGAGAAAGCGAGTGCCACGGGAGGTCAGATGGACAGAACCTGGGAAAAGCATAGAGTGCAGGGGAAATAAGGTTCACGAGCTAAGTGCAAGGTAAGGGGCTGGAAGGGCTACCAGGTTGCAGGCCCAGCCAGGCAGTTTCGGGTTGAAAGACCGAGTGACAAATGTTCGAGGGAGAAAAGACCGAAGATTGTTTTTTTCAAAATAACCTTCGGTCTTTTCTCCCCTGAACATTTGTGACTTGGCCAAACGCCTGCCCACACCCCCACCCACACCCCCGCCCACACAGCCAACCCAACCCAGCACCACCACACCCCACACCCCTACTTACCTTGCATCTAACTCGCTGGTCCCTGTGACGCTGGTTCCCTTTCACTTCTGTGATTGGGAACCAGCATCGCAGGGTCCTTTCCCTTTTTTTTTTTCCTTGGGTCATCTGTGTGGGTGTCTTCCGCAACCCCTGCTCACTCTACTGTATAGTATAGTGAGTGGGGCTTTCTGGGGTCCCCTCAACCTGCACTGACTATACTGTATAGTATAGTGAGCGGGGGTTGTGAGGGACACCCCCTCAGCTCCTGCAGGGCGAGGGGTCCGGAAGGGCAAGTGCAGGTTTAGGGGGTGCGGGAGGGTCAGGGGAGACCAAGTGCAGGGGTAGACTGAACTAGGGGGCCTGGTGCCCTGTAAGACTCTGAAGGAACCAGGCAGCCAGTCAAGAGGCAAACAGGGATGTTAGCAGGGGAGGGAGAGAGGGAAGGAAGAAGAGAAAAGGAAGGTCTTGAGAAGCTTCCAGAAATTAAGGAGATCTGGCTCAAGTCTGAGAGGGGCAGGGAGTCCATTCCAGAGGAAGGCATCTGTGCAGGAGAGAGATCGACCACCATTTTCTGCTTGGAAAAAGGTCTGATCTGCAGAAAGTGAGAGCTAAACGACTGAAGGGTTCTAGCAGGGGGTTATTTAGGGAGAGTTGGATATAGCAGGGTCCCAAGCCCCGGAAAGCCTTGTGGATGATCCAGTGGGTTTTGAACTTGATCCTCGCAGCAACCAGGAGCCAGTGGACAGATTTTATGACTGGAGAGATGTGGAGAGGAGTTAGGCACACTGAGGAAGATGCAGTTGCAGTAGTCCAGCCTGGAGAGTACCAGAGCTCTGAAGACATTGAGTTTCTGGGGGAAGGTGAGGAAAGGAAGAATGGCACTGAGGAGGTGGAGCTGAAAGTGGAGGAGAGGAGTTGAAAATTACACCAAGGTGTTTTGCCTCACAGGAGGGTGAGGGGAGAAGGCCCAAGGAGGGTGGCCAGAATGTGGTAGGGAAAGAGGGAGCAGGGGTCCCAATATGAAGGATGTCTGTCTTACTGGCATTAAAGCAGAGATTGATAGCAGTGCACCATGCCTTAATAGCAGACAGGCAGTCAGCAATGAGAGAGGAAGAGGAGGAGGCAGAGGAGTGAAGCTTGAAAGAGAGCTGCATGTCATCAGCATAACACTGCAAGTTAGGAGAGAAGGTGAAGATCAAGTGGGCCAGAAGGGCCAGGTAGAAGTTGAAAAGCCAATGCTCTCGGATAGAGCCCTGAGGGACACGCAGGTGGAGAGTGAGATGGTGGAGAGGAAAGGGCCCAGTTGAACCTGGGAAGGTCCGAGAGGAAGGAGGTCAATCAGTCCAGAGCCAGGTCTATGATACCAAGGGTATCACAAAGCCGATTTATCAGGGTGGCATGATTGACTGTATCAAAGTCATAGGAAAGGTCAAGAAGGATGAGAATGGAAGGGGAGCTGGAATCGAGATAACAGAGCAAGTCTTCACAGGTTTTCAGGAGAGCAGTTTACATGCCTCTGGCAGCTCTCAAGCCAGACTGGTGGTCGTGGAGACAACCAATAGATTCAGTATGGTTGATAAGCTTGGAGATGGCCAGCTTCTTCAAGAGTTTGCCCAGGAAGGGGTAATGGAGATAGGGCGGTAGTTTGCCAGACAGGAAGGGACGGCAGAAGGCTTTTTGAGAAGAGGGTGCACAAGGGAGTGCTTGAGGAGTGAGGGGAAGGATCCAGTGGCAAATGAGTGATTGCATAAATCAGCCAAGGCTGGAGCAAGGGAGACAATGTTGTCCTTGAAAGTTCTGGAGGAGCAGGAGAGCACCTGTTTGGATGAGACATTCATTGAGCAAACTTGTCTAGAAACCTCATCAGGCATTATCAGAGAAAAAGAGGAGAGTAGGAGGTGAGAGGAGAGTGTGCGAGGGACAAGTGTGTGGAGTAGAGGAGAGTGACGACAAGATGTGCTGAGTTTTGAAAATGAAGTGAGGGGTCAAAGAAGTGCACAGGGCCAGGGAAAGCAGAGGAGAAGTGGAGACTGCAGTAGGGTTGGCTAGTTCCTTGCAGATTTTGAAAAGTTTAGCAAAGTTGTTAGTGGCCACAGAGATGAAGGCTTGGATATAGGCTCTCTTCTTTGAATAGATGGAGTCTGTATTACCTTTGGAGCTAGAAGCCTGCCATTTCCATTCAACTGCTCTGCACTTGCATTTCAGAACTGCCAGGTCAGAGCCATACCAGGAGTTGCACTTGGAGGCAGGTTTCATGCAGATCCTCATGACAGGGGCAAGGATGTCCAGGGTGTTGGAGATAGAGAGTTGAATGTTACTAAGGGCTGTGTCTGAGCGAGAGTCAGTGGCAGGAGTAGGAGGAGCAGTGAACGTGGCAGCAAATGCAGCAACTGACACTCGCACCATAGATTGAATGATGAAGAAGGAGGCTAGCAGTGCTGGTGGGGGCTAAGCGGGGGACCTAGGCATCCCAGAGACTGGGCGCCTCAACCCTAATCCAGCATCTTGTAAGGGTGCACTGGGATGAGGTGGACGAGCCCTACTGTCAGGCCTACTACAAGCAGAAGATGAAAGACCATGGACCTCAAGCAGCACGACGTGTCACCAGTGCTGCACCCTCCACCTCACCTGCAGCACTATCAGCTCCAGACACATCACCTCCAGCAACATCCGGCGGGGCCACAGCTGCAGCACCTTCGGCCAGCTGGGCAAGAGTGCCAGTACTACCTGCGACCCAACCTGCTCTCATTCACACTGTTGTAAACCTGAGTGAGTGCATGGTCTTGTGCCTCGTAAGCCACAACAGGATTCCCGTGGGAAGTGGGTCACCCTAGATGAATGGGCAATTGCGATACACCAAGTCAACTGCAACTGCTAGGCTTTTCTTTTTGTTTGTAAGTGGCAATTCTTTTCCGCATTTCTTTAACAAAAAAATACACGCACAAATAAAAAAATCAAGAAAACCATCAAAAATATATATGTTTGTTTTGTTTACCCCTTGTTACATGTTCAAACCTAATGTTCTTCCCATCCAAGTTGCCCCCTTCTCCTTCATCCATAAAAGGTTATTTTCAGAAACATCCTTCCAGTGAAAAAAATAGAAAAAAAGAATACACAGACTGGATAAATGGATCAATAATCACCAGGGTTGGATTGGCCCTTCGCCTTTCGGCCTGTGGCCATGTCCAAATCATCCCTGCGAAGGGGAGGCCAGTTTCTTGCCATGCCTGGGCCAGTTTGGACCCCAAAAAATATTTAGATATTTTTGTCTGTTGAAAAAATATATATATTTTTGAAAAACAAAATACCTGCAGTGGCATAATTCATCAAAGCAAGGTAACTTATGTTACCTTGCTTTGATGATTTATTTGCATGCATGATGTGTGCATCATAAATTA
Source organism: Ambystoma mexicanum (assembly GCF_040938575.1). Lineage (NCBI taxonomy): Eukaryota > Metazoa > Chordata > Amphibia > Caudata > Ambystomatidae > Ambystoma > Ambystoma mexicanum. The sequence goes on along the minus strand of NC_090930.1, from coordinate 669,576,227 downwards.
TGATGCATGCATCATTCACATGCTGCTGCAGCATGCAAAGTTGGGGGGCCGGGGCTGCCGCCGGGCCGGCGGCTGTCACTGTGCTGCCACTCCAGGGGGCACGGTACCCCTGGAGTTGCTGTGCGTTTGTATTAGTGATAAATATGTATTAGTGATATTAGTGATAAACAACCAATTTTTAGAGTAGTTAAGCATCAAATTCGGACTATGTATTTTGCCTTTCACAATTTGCAGTAATAGCATGTTTTTTTTCTGCCATTGTCTCTGTTACGATCATCACAAGACATTCCATCTCGGTGTCCTCTGTCACTTGACAAAATCCTTGTGCCTAAAAGCTTCTGTACAGTGTACAGATATTTGACCATAGCACATCAAGTGGCAATTGACTTCATTGCGCCACAATGAATGCTTTGTTGTACAGTGTCTATCTTTTCCCATCTCACTGGCATGCTGTTCAGGATGTTTGTCTGCATGTATGAGGTAATGAGTGCTCAAAGTATGGGATGTCCTGTGAGTGCGCTGATTTCCCTATTTTGCCAACCTCTGAAGCCTGAAAGTAGATGCATGCAGGCTTGACATGCGGCCAACTTTGCACCAGACCTCCAGATGCTCTTAACTGGTCTGCTGTTAAATCTCAGTTACCTGTTTATTGACATCCACTACAGAAAAATTGCTCATTTTACTATAGCCAATATGATAGCTCAGTGGGTTGAGCACTCGCTGCTGCGATGTGTGTGTGATCTGCAGGTTCGAATCCCAGCAAGGCCATCTAAGTCTTTCATCCTTCTTAGGTCGATAAATGAGTACCAACACAAGTTGGGTGATATTGTATGCATATTTGTTCTAGTGCTATACAATAACATTTTATCATTTGGCCTTAGACATCTGCTTGTATTCACAGTAATTTGACATTATGGAACTATAAACACAGATATTAATGACACATATGGTTATCCATTCTTGTATGGAATGTATATCACATTAGTGAAATCATAACCATATTTTTCGCAGTGTACTTAGGAACAATGCTATTTGATGCCACTTCCTGTTTTGTCAAGGGGTGAAAGGTCATGTTTCATCGCTTCCCAGGATGTCACTTTGGGGTGGGGTCAAATGACATCACTTCCGGTGATGTCATCAGAGGTCAAGGGTCGTGAGGTGAGGGGTGGGCTACTTTTTTGAGGCGATAGGTGAGCCACTTTTTTTTTGGGTGTCCGGGCCTATTTCTTGTCCCAGTCCAACCCTGATAATCACTACATGATTCATTTATACAGTATGTGTCAGTAGAATCCTATGGAACCTGTTGTCCAGAGGCTGCTGAATGACACGAGAAACAAGGTAAGAACCTACAGACCATAGCCTAAACCAGTTCCTAAAGTAAAGCATAATGATCCAATGCTTTTCAGATCCTTATACTTACTAACCCCCTTCCTTTTTATCAGAGATCCTTGAGACAACAGGAAGTTGGAACCAATGAAGCAACCCACCCTGTCCACACAAGGAATATCTAAGCAAAAGAATATGTAAAATATTTTTAAGGGGCAAGAGAAACAATAATTAAACAAGACAATGTATATGCATTACATTCTCGGTCCCTCAAAAAAACACTGAATTCTGTAATATATATCCTAGATAAGTCCAGCAGTGCTGAGAAATACAAGGATATGAAGCAAATATACGAGGAATAGACTATGCAGGTGGGTGACCACAGCCTATGTGTATACACACCATAATGTGATATGATCTCAATATCAACAACAATTTGCAACAATTTACAAACTGCATTTTATTATGTTTTGTAGAAATTGGTCCATGAAGATGGTCAAATTGACCAAAATACATTGCACAACACAAAATGCCTATGTGGTAAAAACTGGAAATGTATAACAAATAAAATAGTAACTTGTGAAATATTCCAGACGTCTGGGTAATTACTATATAATCTGGCTACCGGACTCTAAAGACTCTTCTACCATTAAAACTCAAAGTACAGTAATAATCATAATCAACTAGCTGTGCCCACTCTACCAAAATCTACCACTTACCCTTCTAATTGTACAATAGGGGTGGAGGCACGCACAACCAGAATAAGTCTTATGAAGAATTAACAAACTTAAGGAACAAGCGAGCTGAAACCCTAGGTTTTAGCGCAGCGGAGGCCGACGCCATCCTCAACCTCATCAGAGACACAGGAATCTCAAATACCACCACGGACCCCAGCACCAAGATCAAAAATCTAGAAAGACTAATTCACAGGGAAATCAATAGTAAACTTCATGCTGTCGCTCTCACAAAATATTACTGCGTACAACGGATACCACGAGGACTACATATCCCCCTGAGACTAACACTTTGCAAAGAAAGTCGCAAATCTATTTGCCAATGAGAACAGATACTAAATAAATGCTCCCTGGACCTGATATTATTTACCGTACAAAAACACTCTAAAGAACTAGACAATTTAACCATACAAATCACTGAGATACAGACGGAGCTTACACATGATCTCTCAGCAACAGATCTGGAACAAATACTAGAAGACATTAACAGTAACCTAGCAGACTACAACACAGAATTAGAGAACAATATACTCTGCAAATTCAGATGGGACACTCATGGCTACCTAAACAAAGTGGTATATACATGGATGGACAGATACAAACAAAACACATCACAACATAATAGAGACACCCAAGTTCATCTGATCACAGCAGCACAGAGTCCGAATCAACAACCAACGAAACAGAAGAAACCTCAAGAGCAGGCGCTAGCAGTAGCAAAACTGCAGTAGAGTGCACAAAAGTGTTTTTATGCAGGGGAGGAAGAGGCAAAGGTCCAGGTAGGAACACAGGAAGAGAAACACAGTGCCCAATAACACACCAGAACCCAAGGAAAATGTAGTAGTTAACCAGAGACAGCTGACTAGAACTAGAACTACTATAGAAAGCCCTGAATTTTGTTATCACATATATTTCCGACCTAATTGAAAAAAAGACAAATTATTCAGATTTTCCAGAAAATGAAGACTCAAAGCTTACTTCACCCAACAAGATGGTGAAAATATGGAAGAAGCTATTGAAGAACCTGAATTCACTCAATTCAGATCTAAAAGCACCTTCATCACTGCAGCCAGCTTTCCCATCATTGCCCTATTCCAAAGAAGGGCCACCACGACTTACAAAAACTATCATACACATATCCAAAACAAATTAACTTTAGCCGCAATGAGCTGAACATTATACAAACACTTTTTTCAAACACCACACTTACATTCAAACCAGCAGGCAAAAGTGAGGACTGGTTGTCCTGGACACCGAAGACTATGACAGAGGGTGTGAGACATAACTACTTGACAGGAACATATATGCCCCAATAGATCAAGATCCCACACCAGAGATAAGATCCAACCCAGAATAAATATTAGTGAATGCCGAAAACAGAGGTTATATCTCTGACAGACTACGAGACTACCTCACTTCACCATACCCAAGGACAACCATCTTCTACACCTTACCCAAGAGAGACCCTCAGGTTGCTCTATAGTGTTAGTGACTAATAGTATTCTACAACCCCTAGGGACATACCTTGACTTGTTTATTCAGCCCCTCATTCAAACCACGAACACATACATTAAGGACACCACACACTGTCTCAAAATATTGAACGCCCTTGATGTAAGCAATCAGGACATCTTGTTCACTGCAGATGTAAGAAGCCTGTACACCTCTGTACTGTATGACAAAGAGCAAGAAGCTATGGAATGTCTACTACTAAATGCCAATGAATTAAAAGCATCAAAAGAATTTCTTATGCTATTGCTAGACTTTATATCTCAGAACTCTTACCTAAAGTACAAGAAACAGGCCTACATCCAAGTTTCAGGAACATCCATATGCCAACACTTTCATGCACAAATTTCAAAAGAACACATCCTTGAACACCCCATCTGGCGCAACTACTTCAAATATTGGGGCAGATACATAGATGACGCCTTTGGACTGTGGTCAGGGACTGAATAAGACTTTGCACTTTTTGAAAGCTACTTTAATAACATAGATTACAGGATACAGTTCACCACCACACATAGCAAAGAGACAGTAGACATCCTGGATGTTACTGTAAGATACAAAGAGGACTAGCTTGAAACTGCCCTTTTCAGAAACCCCACCGATTGCAATAACCTTCTATATAGACTCAGCCTCCACCGACCTAATACCATAAAAAGCTTACCGTACAGTCAATTTCTTAGGGTAAAGAAAAAAGTCCAAGATGAGACAGATTGTGAAAGACATTTACAAGACATGGCCAGGTGATTCAAAGCAAGAGGCCATCCAGATGATGAAGACATGATCTCACTAGAGAAAGTAAAGAATATCACAAGGTACACAATATTGATGAAAAACAATAGCAAGGTCCAACCCCCACTTATCTATGTCACAAAATACTCACTACAAAGTAACAAAGTCAATAAAATCATCAACAAGCATTGGCATTATCTCTCCCAGGACAGGAAACTGGGAAATTATACATATCACCACCTGTATTCGCTTACACAAGGAGTAAAAACGTTGGAGACATGCTGATCAGGAGCAACAGCTACAGACCACCCAGAAAAACACGCCAACACAGGAAATACCACATTGAACAAACAACAAGGAAAGCAAAAATCTGGTCTAACATCAGAACAGGAAATCTCAAATCTCCAGTAACAAGACACTGCCTGGAAGCCAGGCACCAGATATCTCAAATGAGATTTCAAATGTTAGAAACTATTGAGAAAAGAGATGGGGATACAGTATCCCCAAACTACTTAACCAAAGAGAAACCTATTTGGATAGAATCACTGAATTGCTTACATCCAGGAGGAATGAATGAGGAATGCAACTATGTGTGTTTTCTTTGAATAAAATCCAAGAACAGTATATGACACCCCTAAAATAACTGTTGCATTCAACTGGAGAGCAGATAAGGTATGCCATATGCACACACCTGAAAGCAGGACAGATACCATGATTGTATGCCATCATGGTGGTATGCAGCCCAGAGAAATAACTTTAGTCTAGCTTCTTTAGGAATACAAATGGGACTACTCTCATGCTCACATGCAAGTACACATAATAGAGTGGGAAACTGTAAGTGCCACTGTATACACAAAGCAATGCTTGTAAACCATCTAACGCGGTAATACATTGTTAAACGATCTGTGAGCCAATCTAAGGTACATAAATCTATAACTGCTGAAATTGCTCATTAAGTTACCATCGCACATAGACATGGGTGGAAAGAACAATAGAGAATGTGTACCCTAGAAATTGTTTCAATATATTTAGAAATATGCATATAGTAGGAGATTATTAAAGCATCACAAATAATGAGTGTACATCAAGGTCACCAATGCATATGTATGTGCACAAATTGAAAAACTGAGAATGCGTAGGACATGTTATGAATGTTTCTAATATTGCTGCAACATACTGTTAATGTTAATGTTAATGTCAATGTTAAAGGACATTTGTACCGCGCACCATCCCCACCGGAGTGGTCCCCTGGCGCTCTGGCGGCTCTAAAAGATGGAGGGAGTTTGGGTTAGTGGGGAGAGAATGGAAAAGTGCAAGAGTGCCATGATGTGCTATTGGCGGCCTCAGCCCAGTGGGTGCGTTGGCTGGGCCTGGGGTGTTTGCGGCCGGTAGTCGTTGTGTACTGTTGTGCGAGTCTATGTGTGTTTTTTGTTTTGTTGTTGCAGTGTAGTGAAGTTTGACGGTTTGTTGTGCTGTAGGTTTGTGGTTGTGTTTGGTTTGGAGTTTGGAGTTTGAGACGTGTATGCAGAGGAGGAAAATTGTTAGTGGAATTGGTTAGTTGGCAACTCTATCCTGAATTGAAGAGTTGAGCTTGCGTAATCTCTCACAGATGGGGGGTGCGTGTGCACCCTGTGCCTCTGGTTCGGTCTGTGCCTGTTCTGAATTCGAGGCCAATTTACATTTCACTGCCACCTCCACCAGCCTCCCCAACAACCCTGCATGTTCCTCACTCCCACTTACATGGCCAGTGCACCTGCCAGTGTCACACCTCAGTTAGTCTCGACAGTTCCACAACCCAGTGGTATCTAGTAGCAGCTAGGGCGGTTGAAGATGTTGGTTTAGGGTTGGCTGGGGATGTTGATTCCGTCTCCCTGGGTGTCGCTTGTGTTCCACTCTGCCCTGCGTCCCCGTCCAGGTGCCGTCGGTGCTTCTCAGTCGGTTCTGGGGGCTTGTCAGTGTGAAAAACATATACAACGTGAGATTGTTAAAGTACCAAAAAAATGATTGTGCAATAAGCCTAACATTATTTATGGGCATGTAAACAATGAACAACTAAGAATGTGCACAACATGTCAACTGCAGTTGAGATACAGCTCCATCTTCTCTGAAATATGTATATTATAAGGAAAAATGCACAGGTACCTTTGAAATATAGATACCAGAAGCATCAGTATATTATAATATGTGATATTGTAGCGGTCCAAACCTTGTCATCCACATTAATCATTTCCACTTTGATGCATTTTTATCTAGTATAGAAACATATCCAGACAAATGTAGCACAATGTCTTCCATTCAAAAATATACTTGAAGCACAAACGTGCTTGTTACTACGAAAATGTAACCGTGATGACGCCTGCAACCACCAGTGCTATTTTGCTATACCTTCGTATATAAAGCCAGCCTCTGGATACAGAGATCCACCCCGAAAGGATCCTTTTGTCCAGAGGCTGCTGCATGACACCTGAAACAAGGTAAGGAAAAGAGTCCCCACAGACCATAGCCTAAACCAGTAAACCAGCTCCTAAATTAAAGCATAATGATCCAATGCTTTTTGTATCCCTATACTTAATAGCACCCCCCCTTACTCTTCACTTGCCTCGCATCCCGCTTCGGCGTATTTCTAGCCTGCAAGATTGCTACTCCGGTCCACACACTGCCTTTGTGGTTCCCTGTGCTGCGTCTCTGACTTGATCGCTGCCTTCTCATCCGTGGCTCTCCCCCGTCTACACATTCACCTGTATACCTGACAACTTGGCTTCCCGACAGTGGCTAACCGGTAAGATAGCCCTGTGTGGCTCAGCTATTCCATCTTTGAACTTTCACTCTGAGAAAGGGAGATTTCTCCAACTGCTAGACTGCTCATTTTGCTTCAGTCGAGCAATCTTCATTCTGGTTGCCCTCTTCTACATGTCACTTTTTGTCATTAGGTTGGTTACAAAATAATTAAGGTTACTGTCAGCAGGCTGTGTGAGTTATTAAAGGGGTTTATTACAATATTCAAGGCATGAAGAATGGAGGGAAGGGGACCAGGTCTCATCTGACAATGTTTCACTCGCCCCTGAGGGTCAACTCCACCCATGTGATCCTACCTCACATGGCCACCCCTAGGGTAAGGTTCAGGTAGCGGCTGCTGTCCCTGGGCCACATGTGTAGAGGCTACCTTCAGGAAAGGAGTGATGAAATCATCAGATTCATCACAGTACCAACAATTGTTTTGTGTTTTTATCATCACAAGAATGATATTCATATCTTTCAACAATTCACACTGATAGGATATTTAAAATAATGATTCCCCGTGGTCACCATTAGAATAAATCACATCTTTAGGACACTCCGAGGAAACATGTAGACTTTCACAAGCATGCGTGGAGTAAGATACTGGTTGGTGGCATCTTTAATGACTCCAGACACAAGCTGGAATTTAACCTGCGACAAATCTTTGGTAACTGCTTGTGCATATGCAGTTGCTCATTTTTGTTAAGATTCCCTCTGCCATTTATGCCATTGCTTTCTTTGTCATCTCCTGTATCTGAATATCCTTCACAGTGTATAAACCCATGCATGCCTCGCCTCGGATTCTCATATTAACGTGTACAGGTTCTAGGAACCTCTGGGGAACCTCTGTGGGTTCTGAAGACCGAGTTTAACACACACCCCAACTACATTTTTTATAATGCTAGAGCTTCAGAACTATATGCTGGGGATCATTGATAAGGGACATACAGGCCTTCTGGTCCTTTTAGATCTCTCAACAGCTTTTGATTTGCTGGACCACAAATGCCTACTTCACACACTAAAATATGTGGGTTTATGTGATCAGGATTCTATTGACTGGGTGTATTCCTTCTTGACACATAGAATGTCCAGAGTGTGCTGGGGCGACTCAACGTACTCTCAAGCTGTAATCATCTACGGTCTCCCACAGGGAGCCTGTATGTCTCCCATGTTTTCATTCTTTACATAAGGCCCTTCTGTAGCCTCCTTGAAGGCATGTGTGTCTACATTACTAATTATGCAGATGACAGCCAATTGGTGATGAAGCTATCGGGTGCCTAGTCTTTGGACTCGAACCATCTAGGGTACATCTATGCTTCAATTGAGTCTTGGATGAACACCAATTGGATGTGCCTTAATGGCAACAAAACAGAGTTATTGATCTTTGGTTTACCCCAAACTAAAGCTGAATTGGACCCAAAATGTCAATCTTTTCACCTTGACAATTGTGATATTTCGGTTGTAGAAAGGGTCAAAATGCTTGCCACGTACCTGCATTTATCTCTTTCTGTGGACCTTCAAATAAACCAAGTGTCTAAAAACTGCTCCTACTATCTCCAACTGCTGAGGAAGACCCAGCCCTTCCTATTTGAGAAACACTGCAGCTCTATTGCACGGGCCATAATCTTGTCTAGACCAAATCATGTTAATTGGAGCTAATAAGAAATGCCTGTCTAAACTTCAAATTTCCCAGAATTACGCAGTTAGAATTGTCAAAAACAAATTGAAGCGCAATCACATCTCTAAGAGTCGGCAAGATCTCCACTGGCTTCCCATCGCCACCATATATATACTTCAGAGCGGCAATATTGGTACACAACTGTCTTTATGGCACCTCCCTTGCTTACCTTGAATCCATGATTCTTCCCTATGTCCCGATTAGATCTCTGCACTTCTCGAGATGGGGTTAGTAAGAACTTTCTGTTTCAATCAGACCAATGGCCTAGACAAATCTTTTCCAGTTGTGGCAGATAAAATATAGAACTGCTCCAATCTCAGACTTGAGGAAAGCCATCTCAGCTTTCGTCGTAAATTGAAAACTTCCCTCTTTGAATAAATCCCTTCCTGCCATTAATCCTGCTGGAGCTCTTGGTGTCTCGTCTGCTTTGCGTCTGTCTCACTTGTTTCTATGTTGGTGTGCCTTGATGCCTGTGGGCTTCGGCGCCTTATAAAAATTGTTTTTTATTAAATTAGTAGCGCAATATGTTTTTTCTTAAGAATCAGCTGATGAGTATGTTGGTATAAAGGGTCTTATTTTCCTAAACAGATTCCTACTATACTTAACACAGTCCTCGACCGTAAACAATGTCTGCAGCACAGTTCCTTGATCATGAATAGTCTGTTGTATTGACTTGCGGGTGAATCCTAATTTCTGTTTATAATTTAAACTTCTAATTAGTAATATGTTTATAACATTCCTAGATGCTTCTATCCATCCCATGCAAGTATCGCTATTTGAGCATCCAGTCACAGAGATGGATTTAAATAAAAATGTATTTTAAAAAAACATCCTTCAGCAAGCAATTTAATATGTATTATGTGTAATGTACAATGGGCCATTTTGGCTTTAATACAGATGTAGGGAGTGAACACGGAGTGTCAAAGAAGTAAAACAGGGAAACACAGCACTATCATGTTGCTGTCCAAGTTCCTGCACCACAAATTGCTGAGGCACGACTGGAAGCAGCAAATAATTAGATGTATGTCCTATTAGCACATGGAGATCATTATTGAACTCCTCTCAGCCAACCAGAATGTTCAGAGGGCAGGCAATAGCTACTGGTTTTGACTGCATTCTGAACATTCAGACTTCGGAAGCAGAAAGGGAAACAACAATGCAATTTCCAAGCAAGGTTTTTTTCAACATGAAACTTCCGCTCTGAGAGAACCTTTTTTTTACGACAACATGGTCTTTAACACACGAAAGAGAAAGCTAAAACATTGGAAAATGCTTTCCCTTTCTTATAGTGAAACTGTGTACTTTTACACGACACCTAATGCATGCTCATGTTAAACCTGTTCCAGTTCAACTGAGTTGCAATTAAAATGCTTAACTTATAAAGATAAGCATGTCATTTAAATACTACAAAATAAAGCCACATTTACTTTACTAACTTAGTTTATATATTTACTTTAGTCGCTCTTAAAGTACATATTTGTACTTCACCACTAAAACTGGAAAACATGTATTGAAACTGCCATCATGTGTAATAATGGATATGGGTTGTTTGAACTAAAAAACGTACAACCCCTCCTAATGCGGGGGGAGACCCACGCATGCTCCCTGACCTTCCCCCACCTGAGCCTATTCCCCTAACCCACAACTATTATTTTATTAAAATATACCATTTCACCTACAAAATTCGACCAAAAAGATGCGGTCAAATCAGAGTAGGTCAAGTTGGCATTAGGTCAACTATGCCAATACCGTAATAATAGCCTTACAGACCTGTAGGGGTTATTATCATTTGGGATAGTGGCCTGTCCCCAATATTTGGCCCTACACTTCGCCTCGGGCAATAACTTGATGGCAGGTCATTATCCTCCAATAATGACCCCTCCTTCAGTCTATATGGCTAAATAATGCACCATCAAAATTGTATAGTTTTAGTTGGGCTGCTGGCTTTTGTAGATGTGGGCTCATATCACTTCATGGTTTTTAATGAGTTGGGTTGTAGATGTGTGTTTTATTATATATAAATATATTGATATTAACACAGCAAAGAACAGATTACTAGCGATCGAGGTGTTTCGACAACAGGTGGAGTAACAGAGTTAAAGTTTCAGTGCTAACATCTGCCATCTATCAATAGCCACAGGATAGAATATAGCCATCTGCTAAGTGTTGGGTGCAGTGCCCCTCCTTAACGATTTAAATTGTGGAAAATATATTAGAATATGGGAATGAACATGGGACGGTGTAGGGGGGTAAGGTGGTGTGTCATGGGTAAGGACAAGTGGTGGGAGCAGAAACCCATGAAGGGGAAAGTTAATCAGCAATGTTGCAATTCACTTTTGTATGATATTGTATGCTTATATACATGACAGACATCGCACAAACTAACATCACATTTATGGGTGAGCCTGAATCCTCACAAGCCCTGTTCCTCTAAAAACAACACAGAACAACAAGGACTTACTTCTCACCTTATTAGTGCCTCCCGATTCTCAGGCACAGCAAAAGTGCACACATATGCTCCCACATCAGATAGGTTTTAGAACTAATTAGGGAGGAGTGTGTGCAGCCGAAAACGTGAAGGGCTATGGCCTAGCACCAAGGTTGTATTCTTGGGAGCGAAATCAGAGGTCTTGAGACGCCAAAACATGAATAGCGCCCCCAAGAACGATGGTCACTCTATTTAAACTACCTGATGCGCAGGGAAATGGGCTCTAAATCCTTCACAAACTGGATTGATTAGTTGGACACAAAGTTCACTCTTAGGGAGGGGGAATTGATAAAAGGGAAAACAGAGAATTACATAATCTACATTTTGTGCCAGTGAGAACCAGGAATTATGCCCTTACGGTGAAAAGGGCATGATCGGGGCGCCAGAATGTCTGGGATGAGAAAAGAGCTGCTTTGTCTGCGGGGAACAGGCTGAGGTCAAAAAGTCCCACCAAGTTCATATTGATAACCAGGTGTATGTCACATAGTCACGATAAAAGTTAGGGTGGTGCCAATTGATGTTAACCAATTGCCTTACAGTATTCCATGATGGACGAGGATGATGCACACGTGTGGTGAAGGTGAGTGAGAAGACAATGGGGCCAATGGGAGAATGGGCTATATGTGATCATTAGCATACAAATAGAAGGCAGCCAATGAGGGTGGGGGATTAACACTGTACATTGATTCCGTCATGAGTGACAATTCATGTGTTTATATCTTGAATGTTGTCTGAAAGATGCCAGAGAGCTACGTGGCAGTGGATGTTTAATACCCTGTCGCCTTTTCCTTTTTGTATACAAAATAAAATTCAAGTCTTTCTCAAAAGCGTGTGCACCTAGTCTTTTTCCCTAGCGGGTTGTATTTTCTTGGTCTGATCATTGGGAGTTGCCCCACATAAGCCATCCTCTAAACATCTTTAATTGCAAAACAATTAGAGGTGTTGGAATCTATCAGTTGTGTGTGTGTGTTTTGTGGCAACCACACAGCAGAGAAACAATGAAACATTGTAATACATTTTTGAGCTGTAGCTCATACAGCACCAAGTGCAAATGGTCAACATATTACTCAGAAAAAATGATAGCAAACGTATCATAAACTTTATCCCAGGCTCACACCCCAGTAGGATGGTGGAATATTAATCTGAGCAACACTCCGTCCTTCAACAGAAACTGCAATGGGCTGTGCAGAAAAATTAAATTCCATAGCTAATTAGTGATATACAGAACAGTTATTCCGTTGAACAAAGAAGAGGACTATTTACAAACTAAAATGTTCTTAACCAGTATGGCTGGATCTATGTTAAGTAAAGGATGTGGTACTTTTTTCTATCAACAAGGCAGTATCACACTTCGATGTGTGTTGGCAATGGGTGTTTATTAGGTATCCGTTATTTCGAGTTTAACATCACCAAACTAAACACAAATCTATATTTTTTTATTTTTCTTGATCATGATTCAGAGGGCTATATTGGCAAGAATGTTTCAGCCCAGTAAACACCAGTTGGTCTTGACCCCACATGGCCATGACATTGCCCTTTCTACGTGGGATATCTGTGGATTTTCTCTACAAGAGAGGAAGATTACTTTGGCATAGATCTCTCCAGAGAAGTGCAACAGTTTCCCCACAGTTTTTCCTAAATGGACGACTGCTCTCCTCTCCCACTGGGAACACCTAATAGTAGCTGGACTTGGTTCATATGTCATTCTGTAACTTATTTTGTTCCCCATTTCCACAAATTCGCTCTAGAATGATGAGCCCCTTCTCCTATTTTTCTTGCAAAATACAATTGCTCCTCCTAAGTATGGGATGGGTTTCAATACTATTGATGCCTCACCACTTTCTGAACTTCCCCCAAGTGCATAAAGCAAGAGATAGACTTCTGTGCTTTCACTATCAAAGGGTTATGAGGCTCATTAGATTGGCTTCCCCTAGGTTACCTTTTCCACATGAGACTGCTGTGGGTTGTTGGCCTCAAAATGTGGTGTTACCTATCAATGGACTGTCGGGGGCTCTGTGGCAAACCTTGTTGAAAGACTTTGGTAATACACTCTCTCATCAGGTACACAGTGGCCACCATCAGGTCCTGAAACCTAGTGCTTACTTGCTCTAGGGACCTGGCAAGGAGCATTGGGAGCCAAACCTCTGTCCAATCTTTTACCTCACTGCTGTCCCCCAAACCTCAGAACAGTTAGTAAGTGTGGTGCTAATACCTGAGTCAGAAAAGTGGCCTCTGTCTATAGCGCTAGAGAGGGCAGAGGATCCTCAAAAGGGCATGGGCCCAGCTGAGAATACCATCATGCTACAAGATCTATAGGGTTTGCCAGGACTACAATAAGAAACATTCCATGAGATTGTTGCCAACAGAGTTTATAAGAATTGAACAATTTCAGAACAAGTCCCACGCAGTTTCCAGTTAGATAAAATAACCTTTATTACAGGTCATGAAGTACAGACCCCCAGCTCAACCTTACCCCTGACTGGCTAGTGCAAACAGTAATAGAAGCAACATTAAGAGTAAACATCTCTGGCTACAGGCAGGCTATGACACCCTACTCAGAAATATATTACACTGTGACATTCCACATAGAACTATACTACATCATACACAATGAACACCCTGCTCTCTATGAATAGCAAGCATGGCCATAACTATTTACATACAGTGAGACAACTTCATAACAAGTTTGCTTAACAACTTTCATGGTAGAAATCCTGTATTTATAAATTCACTTTTTAATTACAAAATGTACTTAAATAGGTGTAGATGGATGTCACACAAGAGCACATATTCTGCAACCGAGGTAAGATAGGGTGAATGAACATGTGAAAGTGGGTAAAGTGTTTAGGTGAGTTTGAGACACAGTTTGCTGAACAATTGTTAGATGTTTTTGGAATTCAGGGTTCATTGCTTGGGAAGTGTGTTAGTTCCATATCATGTAAAACAGAAGCCAGGTATAGCAGTGCAAGATCCCTTGAACATAAATTGACCTAAGAAGAGAAAATAATTACAATGTGAATATAATTGTCTGCAATTTGAGTATGCCTGTCTGAGTATCAATTACACGATTAGAAATTGGGTGCAATACTTTGTAGTTGCTCAGGCATGATATTCCACTTGCAAAATGCTAACATGTGCAACTGTAAACATTTGCACAACATATCTGCAGTTTGGCATCAGAAACGTCCACCACAAATGTGCTTAAGGTACATTTTAGCATTTGAGCACAAAGTGGTGCAAGGGAGGCGAAGTAAGGCTCGGACAAAATGGTGGTATGTTTTTTGGCCAGAAACGTCTATTATTCAAGATAAGGGTTGGAAAAATGCACCTAAAACTAAGAGGGGTTTTCCCACCTCAAAGAAAACTAAGGAAATTGTCAGAATGTCCGACACTAAAATGTCCATACCAGTCGTGCCTCAAAAGCCTAGTTCTGTCCCTAACACTAGTAACTAAAAACAACTGTGCATGGATGATCTTTCCAAAAGGTAAAGTGTTCTTTGTTGTTCCAACCAACAGAAAAATACCCAATCTCTTGGGTTTATCAAAACTGAAGTAATAAAGAAATGTTCATAAGTGTATAACTCCATGGCTAGGGCTATGATCCTTTCCCTTAGCTTCCGGTGGGTTCTACCTTTTGGAGAAATAAAGACATGTTCACAAGTGTAGAACTCCAAGGCTAGGTTTGTGATCTTTTTCCATAGATTCCTATTGGTTCTACCTTCTTTCCTTTTGGGCCTCCTAGGCCTGTAGTCTCTCAAGCAAATGGCTGTGGATAATTCACAAGAATGGGTTTCTTGAATCCACACTGCCTTATACCAACAACTTGGAACACTCCCTTTGCCAAGTGTAGGATTTCTGGGTTAATTACTCTTCTTTTACTTTAGGTGCAGGTCCCAGACTCACAATATTCATTCACAGGGTCCCAGAACCTCTTATCACCTTGGGTGCGATTTCCAGACTCGCAATATTTAGAATGGTTGAGTTCACTCTGCTGCCAAGCAATTTTCTCTCTTCAGATGCAGGTCCCAGACTCGCAATGTTCAGAGCCACTTGGTTTACTCTCCTGCCAAGCAGTTCTCTTCTCATGGATTTGGAAGCAAGTCCCAGACTCACAATGTCCATTCCCAGAGCCCTAGACCTTCATAACAATTTGTGAGCGGCTCGTAGACTTGCAATATTTGTTCCCAGGGACCCAGACTGTCTTACTGGATCTTCTGCCTTCACCCCCTTGCTTCCCCGGACCTCCAGCACCTCTCGGGAAACCTGCATACCTGTTTGGCTCTTCTCTGCAACAACCAGCATTTCCTGAGTAGATGCTCCCTTCCATTAAGCTCCGGTAGCCTTCAGTGAATGGCCAGCGTCAACCGTGGCTCTGCGGATGACTACTTATACCCGGCTGCGTGTCCTCCCTCTTGGGCACTATGCGGGTATCTAGGATGCCTAGAGGATTGTCTCAGCAATAGCCTGAGCAGTTCTTCCACCCTGGACTATGTTCAGGTTCTTCGTACCCTACACTCACATCTTCCCTTCCAGCTCTCGTCTGCTCCGCCGGTGTCCGGTCCTACCGATTTCCTCCTCCGAGCAGAGCTCTCTCTTGGCGTCTCTGCTATCTTGTGTTTGAACTCTCACACTGGATGGTTGAATTGCTAAGGACTAATCATACACAGTGAGAGACTAGAGCGCTCGCTCAGCTTCTCCAGAGTGATTCCTGGACTCCAGGCAATCTTCTTCTTCACAGTACTAAAAACAGAACCACATGTAGTATATTTTGCATTTTCTGATGTTTTAGTTCTGCCAAGTATGTTAGGTAGACTAGCTTGACAATAGAATATATTGGTCCTATTAAAAGAGGGCGTAGTGGGATTTAACATTGGAAAAGCGGTTAGAGGTGTTAAGGCAGGGTTATACCATGTTCTCTGAAGCTACGCCCCCCATATGATCTTCCCTGCGTGCACCACCCCAGGGGTTCTATTGTACTGTGGACACATGGCCCTGGCCCCATGGGAAAGGTCTGCCTTGAGGCAGAAAGGAGGAAACCCTCAGATTCATCACAGTGGCCATTTTGTGCAGATAATCTCCCTTAATGGAAGTGGGCTGCACATAGCACAAGTAGGTTGATCCTAATAATGACATTTTCTGGGTTTGCAGCGCACGTATGGAAACGAGCTAATTTACTTAAAAAATGTACTGATATTTGCTTAAGGTGCGAAATACTGATAACGGGCCATTCGATGGGAACCTGGGTAATGATAAGCCTCATCAGCAAGCCACTGTCATTGCTGGAAGAGCCAATGAAAAAAATCACTAGGCACAGCTTGCACATTTTAGGACTTAGGAAATTTGTGATCAGGGAGAAAGTTGAAAAAATATCATCCCGCCGACAAGGATTATTTGTGTTGCTGCTATTGCTTGATCCACAGCGTCTCCTCCAACCTCCTCGATTTCTATTAGGCAACAGCAGCGTAATTATGTGATGCACAATTAAGTTACAGGAAATGTAAAAGGGGCTTCTGGAAACATTTTTAATGCAATGCACTGCAGATCTAATAGAGGCAAAAACTGACACCATGTCGTAACTTCTTAGGAAGCCGACAAAATGGTAGGAGGGAACTATACAAGACTGCTTTGCAGGAGGCTTCATCTATTGCAATTCAGGTAGGATACAGAGGGCTTCAAAAATCTTTAAAAAGCGAATCTAGATGTTAAGGTGTACTGCTGATGCAACAGTACCATTTACCAGCAACATGTGTGTGTCGGCCACAGGAAATAAAAATGAATGCAGTAATGAGGAAGCATGGACTTGTAATCAGTCTGTTGATAAATAGAGAATGGGTACTTTGCACACTCTCCGTTGGGATGAGGACCCTTGGGAGCAAAAGCCAATCTTGGCTCTTTCCCCACCACAGGACACAGGTGGCCACTGCTTGTCAGAACACCCAACATGAACACTACTTTAATTCTCACTTTTGTAATCTCTTGACTCTGTTAACTTGACGCCTACATTTTGGATTGTAATGATGTTAACAGAATACCATAACCTCACTTGTGTGTTACCTTAGACAAGATGCTAGAATTAAGTAAAATGAAAGATTAACATTTTTAGTGTAATTCTGTAAGACTATAAGGAGTGGTACTGTTTAGTCCCTTAGACACATATGGACATTCTTATTTCATGATAGTTACCCTCATCAAATGCTTTTAATTTGACCTCTGTACTTGCTTGGATCTTCCGGCACTACATTTCTGACATGTCATTGTGGCTCACTGCTGTGGTTCCCTCATCTCCTTGCTCCCCCAGGTTCACAGGATCGGTTAAGCCTGTTTGAGCCTGGTTAGGCTAAGTGAAACTTAATTTATTATAAAATGTACCTGTTTCATAATCATTGTCTATAACAGAAAGCATTCCTCGTCTTTTTTGTCAAACATGTATGATCCTCTCAAAGGGAGAACTCTTGGCCCTCAACAATCAGAAGGAAATTGCTTCTAGGGTGGAAGGATGTTTGCAAAGAAAATGGCAGTGGTAACCGGGCTTCTTGCAGTGAGCTACAGTCAATCAGTATATGCTCCCTGGATTGAACCACGTTAGGGGAATTAAACAGTGTGTAGTGACCCAAAGTTACAGATTCTCTTTTTGTCTTGCCCTCTCTAACCACTAGTATTCCCCCCGGTCAACAACAGGTTCATTCTCAGTCTGCGGAATTGATCAGATACAGCGGTGAATAACCCCCAGTGGTTTATCCCTGTTGGGAAGACTCGTATAGGGTTTATAGGAATTCACCTTTTCTATTGTCAATTGGCATTCTAGCTCTTTTCATTTTTCTTAAACAACAAGGAGTTGGAAACCACGTGGTCTGTCCACAACCAACATTCAGACAAAATAAAATCAGTTGCCCTGTTAAAATTGTTAATTGGGGGGGGGGGTAATTTCATCTAATCATCACATTTCCCAGATCGGTATCCAGGGAGCTTTGACTGGGGCTTGTTAATAGTCTTTACTGACTTAGCATTTTCCATTTGAGTGTGAAGGACAGGTCCAACTCCAGGCAGAGGGCAGCAATAGGAAGGTAATCAGGTAGGCCTAATGCCTTCCGCCAGATAACCGCCTCAATTTAGTCCCAGTCAGGGGCCAAGTCCTACAAAAATAAATGGTGGACTCAATTGACATACCAATTGAATGATGTGTCACTATAAATTAGCATATCAAGGTGCCCTCTGAAAAAATTGGGGGGACTCCATCCACCCATGTGTACCCTCGACTAGAGCCCTGGTCCCAGTCAACTACCCAATATGCAGCTGCTATCTCTACACCATACATTACGGTTATGATAACCTATAATCTATCAAAATTGGGACAATTGAGAAGCGGCAGTATTGTAAAATAAATCCTCTTCATTTGGACTGCGAGTTGTATAGCCATGGCCTTTAGCCTAATTATTACATTCCATTTGTTCTGAGTCACGTCTATGACAAAGCCAAGATAAGTAAAGCTTGGTTTTGTAGCTAGAGGATGACTGCACATTGACCATGTAAATCCCATTGTTTTTTTAGCATTTTTATAAAATCTTACCATATTCTTTTTTCACTGTTGATATAATTCACTCTGGTTAGCATAACCCTCAATGGCACACTCCAACCTCTGCAAGCCTACCAGGGTCCTGTCCAACAATACTACATCATCGGCGTAGGTCAGATACCACACATGCAGATCGTCAATCCTAGCTGGCACAAAACTCACATTTCACAAACTCTCACCCATATCAGACAAGAATAGGTTGAATAGGCAGGGAGCCAACACGCAGCCCTGCCTCAACCAGCTGTGTGTTCTAAACTCTTGCGACAAAGCCGCCTGCCTGTTCTATCTGATCTGTAATACTGTGTCTTTGTGCAGATTACTCAGAATCACCAGTAGCGACTCTGGGATATCGCAATTCTAAAGTGTAGCCCAGAGCCGCAAGCAATTAACTAGATGAAATGCCTGGGAGAAATCTATTGCCATCACAAATACTTTACCTACTTTGCCCTCCCAGGCTTATCCCTGTATACAGGATAAGATAAGGCCATGTAGGCTTGTAGAGAGGCCCTTTCTAAATCCTGTTTGATACTTAGTCAAACGCCCGGTTGCATTTGCCCAACCTTCCCATTCCTGGAGCTGTAACGCTGCAAAAATGTTGCTTTCGTAATCCAGTAGTGAGTTTGGTCTGTAATTGAGGTGATTACTCCTATCTCCTTTTTTTGAAATTGGGATTACAGCGGGCATTCGACGAACAGGCGGTCGACTTAGTTATTAAGATGGATGTAAACAAAAAGTACAAAACGATGGCTCATGCCATAGGATTTGTCTTGAGTAATGTATTTGATTTACCATTAGGCCCTGCAGCTCTTGAACTTGAAGCTTTCCTAGTTACATCTTCTATCAATTTACAATCCATGGGCAATCAATGCTGGGAGATGGTAAAGTAACAGCTGAACACCTATATAACTGTTCAAAATGCTGCCCCACATTCTTCAGCGATCGGGTTGTCCTGTTTATCATCCTGGCACTGCTCAAGATTATTAATCAATGCCAACAAATGGTGTGTGTAATTGCTCAGTATGATTTGCAACATTATTCACCCTCTTTTTGCTGCTGAAGAGATCGGTGGGATCTATATCAGTTTTAAAAGGTTGTTTCAGCTTGTGCTCTTGTTCACTATGTGCAGCCTCGTCGGAAAGCTCTATCAATGCCTTGCGAGTATCTTCACGCAACTCCTTTTTCCTCATCTATACACCCTTCTCAAAAAGATGGGTGTGTTCCCCAGTCCCTTTTGCCTCTGGTTTAGGACAGGAACTGCATAGTACGCATATTCAAGATTCACCATTCCAATGTGAGGTTATGGAAGGGATTGCACTCCGATTGCACCTCTTCTTGACCAATTAATTATGAAATGTACTGTGTAAATCAGGAGGACCACTGGGTGAGAAGTGACTATTAGCTACATTAGAAATCTAGATCTTTTGAACCTTATGCCTTTGGCAAGATACATTTCAAAATGTGTATACTAAACATTTTGTTTTTTCACACGGATGTTGCTCTGTTACCATCCACCAGGTACAACAAACCCCTTTCTTAGGAGCTTATCTAAGTTCTTAAAGGATAGTTCCGGGACTTTTTTTTTATTGTCCCTACGGTTCGGCCATGTGTTTTTAAGCATAAATCGGTAGATCGTAGAAAACTTTCCTATGGACCTTACCCGACTTTTCGTCCATTAACCCACTCGAAATCAGCCGCCATTTTGTGATAATCCTATCACTTGCCGCATCGCCCTGGCTGGCCTGCTTCTGCGGCACTAAATCAAATCCCCCGCCCCTGAGCCTGTCATCAGCAGACTCGTACCGCCCATTTCCCAACGCCAAAGCACGTCTCGTGTCAACAATCGCTGCGCCTCAGCTAATGAAGTGTCGCCATGGAAATGGCAGGACGCCTCTTTCCTCAATAAGTATAAACACACCGTTTCACAACACACAGCAGCAGATTTTCGATTCCATTACTCTCTCTGTGTTACTTTGAGTATTCTGTGACTCGTTTCTGTGCTCTGGTCAGCTACCTTCGCCGCTTCAAGGCCTTGTGAACACCTGTACCATCTCTGTAAATTATTTTACTTTCTTTACCACACAATGGCTACAATAATGCCGTATATGTACGAGCCCGAGTACACCGAGGAGGAACTACTGGAAAGGCAAGCACGCGAAAACGATGGGGATTCGGACGGCAGTTGGGAGGACCAGTCAACGGATTACGAGCCTGGACCATGTCGCATGGACGGCGTCTCCACCTGGTGCACGTGCAATCGGTGCGAGCTAATGCCAACTGAGGAGGAGAACTGCTGCTGCCGTGAAAATTCCGGGTGCTTGGCCTACATTTCGGAAGGCGAGCCAAGTCCGCAATGCATCACTGAGCTGCCAGAGTTCAGGGAAGTCTGCCTCTCACGGACCGTGTTGAGGATGATGATGGTGCTTATGCACGAACTTCGCGGCACTGTTCGTCCGCGTAATCCGAGTAATGAGTAAGTATATTCTGGTTGTGATGTCAGTGATGCCACTTGGTTCCATATTGTGCATTTTCTAGATAGAATTTATTTCAAAGCAGAATGACATTTTTTACCTGAATCGACATTGATAAGAAAGTTTTGTCATTTTAATACAGTTTGCATCTTTCTTTTTCACAGGTGGTACAGGCTGGTGGCCTATCGTTGCTTCACTTGGTGGCTTCACGGGAGGCTCGGACACCGCGTTCGGAGAGTAATACCTGCCTGTGCGGTACTTGCCATTAGACAACATTTCCCCAGCGACAGTGGACAATACCGCGGATTTTCCCTGGATGTGCTGCAACCGGAACTTTACAATGTGTAATGTTTATTATTTATGTTCAATTGAAATTAAGATCTAAAATAAAACCCAACATATATTTTAACAATGGTTGTTACCACACCACTTTGTTCAAGCGTTGGCAATAAAAGGCCGTTGGATTTTATTGATACAAAACATGGTTATAGGTAAATAATCAATATGGTTGATCATAATAAATCATCCTTTTGGGCACCGGGTACAGAGATGACCCCCTCTGGCCCGTGCCGCCTAGCCACCACAGGCCAGCCTGCTGCTGACTAACTGCCTAGGCATCCAGGGTCTCCAGGGTGAACTGCACCCATATATTCTCCTGGGAGGTTGAGGTATTTATAACTCACCACCCTGCCTTCCATGTACTAGATCCTGCAGCCTGCCTCTTACATGCAGTTAGATGGCCTCTCCTTGGTGAGGCCCTGCGGCAAACGAGTCTTGTCTGCACGACCACCGCCCCAATCCACCCCCACCCACCCTATCAAAGGCAGTTCGCACCGGGGTACTTGCGCTGGCAAGTGGAGCTGTCGGGGAGCGATAAAGGCCAAGAGGTGCCAAAGACCATGTACACTTCAAAGTGGTCTATAGAGCATGGGTTGTTGTTCCCATGTCTACCTCCAGACCCCGTGTCTCCTGCCAAGCATCCCCCCTCACGCTGGACGCCCCCCTGCAATCCACATAAGTGTGTCTCCATTCACGAGTCTTCCTGTGTCTTGTCTGCACGACCACCGCCCCAATCCACCCCCCGCCCTATCAAAGGCAGTTCGCACCGGGGTACTTGTGCTGGCAAGTGGAGCTGTCAGGGAGCGATAAAGGCCAAGAGGTGCCAAAGACCATGTACACTTCAAAGTGGTCTATAGAGCATGGGTTGTTGTTCCCATGTCTACCTCCAGACCCCGTGTCTCCTGCCAAGCATCCCCCCTCACGCTGGACGCCCCCCTGCAAACCGCATAATGCCACGACATATACACGTCATTCACAAACACACCCCTGTTTCGAATTCTTTATAACCCACTTCATATTTCTAATGAGAAATTCTTTGCGCTTTGCTAGTCAACCCGTGAAGGTGCTGGTTATCTGCTCTTCGTCTCTGTGAACTTCCGTGACCACTTAGAGGAAACTCGTCAGTTTGCAACGTGTGAACTGCTCCCTGTTCTACGACAAGAAACTACTCTGATCCCTGCATCTAACTGTTTGTTTGTCAAGGTAAGGCCATGTACCATAATCATTTTGCGTCCAATTTCTTTTCGTTCAAGACAGTACATGCAAGGAACTAGTCACATGTTCTGAGTTTAGTCAAATTATTTTTCTATTTTTTTAAAGTCATTCAAATACTTATCCGCATGTGAATAACGTGTATAGTTCCAAGAACCAAAACGAACCTTGCATTGAACCTTTTATGTGTCATTTAATTTTTTAACACATTGGTATTCATAGAGAATTGTTCATCTTTACTTTTCAGAACTTTCCACAATGCCTGCCTGTTCCATTGGCGGTTGCCCTTCGAAGACCCATAATAAATCTGAAGGTACTATAATGCATGTTTTCCCTAAAACAATAGATCAGATAAGAGAATGGGTCCGATATTGTGGATATCCACCGTCTGAGCTTGAAAGTAGAGTCCTAGAAGTCTTTGCGGACAAGAGGGGTGATCGATACCGCATCTGTAGCAGGCACTTTAGCTCAGACATGTACTCCACCTCATTGCTAATAAAGAAGAACACACCGCGAGCAAAGCGAAAATTGCTCTCAACCGCTATTCCCACTCTATTCGTCCACATCCCTCCACTGGTGAGTCAAGTTTACGTATTTATCTCTCGGCCTTGCGGTAGTGTGTAGCAGTAGCTAACAATAATTTCCCCATTTATGTATCCACTCAATATGAAGGCGGAAGATTCTCCATCCGTGTCGTTATTGCAGTCATCAGCCACTTCAAGCGCCTATCGGGTAATCTTACTTAGCTATTCTGCCACTGACTTGTTTTAGGCATGTAAATCAATAGTTTTAATTTATCGTGTGATTATTTTACCTAATGGTACACCCTTGTACTCGTCCTCTAGTCTTTGTTTTCAGTTATAATTATTGTTATCCAAAATAATGCAAGTACTGTCTTTCAGGGAGATGCTGAGGAGTCCAACATATTGACGACAACCGTTGATGTCACTCAGATGCTCGAGGTACGTTTCCGGACAGTTCCATCGATGGAGATCATCAGATCTTGCATTCTTGTAGCGTGATTGTTACACACAATGTTTCTTTCGTTTTTAGCCATTGATATGTCCTTCTGTCGTCGCCCTCCTATGTGTCTTCTTTTTTCAATATTGTGTTCATTACTAATGAAAGTCCTATGTTTCAGGGAGTCGATGGAGCATTAGTCCAAGAAGAAGGGGGAGCATGCAGTTACGGGTCGGCGCAACAGCTTGCAGAAGTGTGCACCGCAGTTACATCGTCCCTTGATGTTCTTATGCATTTCGAGGTATGGATACTGACAGTTCGATCAAGCGAAATCATATGACGTGATTACATCCGCTATACTTCCTTCTTTATTAACGCAAGTACTATGTTTCAGGGAGATGACGGAGCTTCTTCTACAAGAACATCACCCCTAGTAGTTGATGCAGATCTCTGGGTGGTGACACTTCCAACGATCGAGCAAATCGAATCATATTTAGATATCCATTATTTATTTTAGACAACTGATCATTTGTGCAGGTCTATTTAGATGAGCCGTTGACGCCTGCACAAAGTTTATGTTCTTTTTAACAAAATAGAAAACCATACTAATGCAATTACTGTGTTTCAGGGAGTCACTGAAGCATCATCTTCAATAATATCATCAATGGAAGTCTATGAGGAGTCCGAGGTATGGATCTTGACAGTTCCATCTAACTAGATCAACAATGCGTGAATAATTGTCGTTTGAATGTTCTACACAATGCGTTCATTCGTGTTTTGCTATTGAGATGCACGTGGGTATTGGTCCCCAATTACATTTTGTGTTTTCAATATTATTATACATACTAATGAAAGTTCTATGTTTCAGGGAGTCGATGGAGCGTCAGTGCATGATGGATGTGCTTATCATGAAAATATAGTCGTTGCAGCGCAAGAGGAAGTGGAGACATGCACACACGAGTCGGAGAAACAGCGTCCTGATGTTGAAGTTCGAGGCAAGAAAGTTTCAAAGAAAAGAAAGCAAAAGAAGGTTAGTGTCCTGGTCACTATATTATGTTGTTTTTCACTGTTAATAGTTCAATACTGTAAGTTGTGTTTAAACTGAACATCCCTTTTCCAATCTGTCCTCTAGTTGCGAGTGGGTGTACGAACTAGATCTACACAGTCAGTGAAGCGAACGAGAGATGTTGCTTGTCAAACCTTTTGGCAGGGACTTGAGACTGGAGATGCATCGTGCCAATGGGAAGAATATGAAGTGATTGACAACGGAGCTATACCACCACCAGCCATTGATAGTGAATGTCCTCCTGGTAGTTCGGATGCAGTCGGAGATCAATTCACAGAATCCACACCCGCAAAAACTAAGACCGCGAGAAAGTTGAAGAAATTGTTTTATTCACCCATCGCCGGAGAAGGAACAGATGTTGCAATGGAAGAGAATGAAGTGGACGACAATGAAACACCATCAATATCACTGAACATAGCGGAAGACGATATCAGAGATTCTACCTTTCATGTGAGTGACATGTCCTCAACGTTACAGGCCGAACCAGCTGGGATGCAGAGTGACAGTATAAGGAAAGAGGCCAAATTCATTGTATTCGATAGTTGTTTGATTGATATTATTATTCGGATGAAATGTGGGCATTCGGTTGGTGGGGAAGTATGTGGGGAGCCATTGATTAATGTGACTCGTGCTATTCGAGGCACTAACCTTAAAATACATGCCACCTGTACAAAATATCATCCTTTCTCATGGTCTGCACAACCCATGCTGGGGCAACTGCCAGCAGGCAATCTACTTTGTGCAGCGGCTGCACTTTTTAGTGGTTCAAGTTTTAAAAAGTTAGAGTCTTTCTTTCGGTTTGTGGGAATCCATTTCATTGCGAAAACTCAGTTCTACAAATACCAAACCGATTATCTATTTCCAGCCATTAGCGAAGCTTGGAGAATGTAAAAAATGTCTATTGAAAGTACATTCGCGGGCAAACGGTTCAGGCTAGCCGGTGATGGACAGTGCGACAGCCCAGGATTTTCAGCCAAGTACTGCACCTACCACTTTCAGGACATGGAAAGTAAGAAAATTGTCAGTTCGGTGGTCGTGCAGGTGTCACAAAGTACATCCTCAGTGGCCATGGAGAAAGTTGGCTTTGTAGCATCATTGCAAGAACTACAATCGCGGGGAATGGTGATCGACCTGATAGCCATGGACAGACACGTTTCAATTGCCAAGACAATGAGGGAAGAGTAAAAAAATATAAATCACCAATTTGACGTTTGGCATCTTGCAAAAACAATCAATAAAAAAATGTCGGCTGCAGGTAAAAAAAAAGATATGCAAGGTATTTCACAGTGGTCCAAGTCAATCAGCAACCATCTTTGGTGGAGCTCAAAAACATGTGGAGGGTCGTTGGAAATTCTACTGGAAAAATGGCGGTCAGTAATGCTACACTGTAGCAACGTTCACCGCTGGACCACAAACCAACATTTCCACAATTGTGAACATTACCATTTGTCCGCAGAGGAGGCACGGAAGAAGAAGTGGTTGATTCCTTCATCACCCACTAACAAAGCCATTGAAAAGATTGTATTTGATAAAACTATAACAAGAGATTTGAGGGGACTCACGGAATTCTGCCACACAGGAGATTTGGAGGTGTTCCACAATATGTGCCTAAAGTACAGGCCAAAACGATTGCATTTTGGCATGGAGGGCATGATAAATCGGACTCTTCTAGCGGTCTTGGCACATAACCATAATGTTGGCCGTCAACAAAGTAGGACGACCGGAAGACGCTTCGCTACAATAAGGCCTTCACTAAAAGAAGTAAATAATGGGTGATCAAACCAGTGTTTCAGGATATGCAATATGAGTTTATTGAGAGACTTATTGTTGATGTCCTAGATAGGCACATACATGGAGTTGTGAACGAACCTGTGCAGGGGACAACTGCATTGCCACCCAACATTGCCTCTGTTCCATGTCCACCTAAAGCAGAGCTCATTGAGAAATACACATCACGGTTTAAATGATTGTAATTTGATTGTCTGTTCTCTCGAGTCTCCTCATGTTGCAGGCCAATTGAATATGTGTATCTATGTAATGTGTAAATAAAAGTGATCGCTCAGTGTACATGCAATGTGTCTATCCAACCTTGTTCATTTGCGCATTAAATTAAACCAAACAGTAATATAAATCATTTTTCAAAAAATATAGAATGTCTCCGTATTTATGGTTCTCTGGGGCTGCAAATGCACGCAGACAAAATGCAAAGATGGAGTGTAAATGTCAAGTCCTGTGAGATGGCCTTACACTGAATGTAGCTAACTAGGAATGTGTGCTCGTTCAAAGTGAAGGTCAGCTGCTTTGATTTTTTGCTGGGTGCCGGAATGGCCCACGACTCAGTATAAGGTTCTATTGTTATTTGACCTTGACAGGCCGGGACCATCCCGAAAGACTTCTTTTTGGGGGTGTGGTGCAATAACGTAAACGATAATGAATATAATTTCAGAAACGAAAGCCATTTAATGTTCGTTCATTAGAAGAAATAACGTCGGCATAGAAGGAGTGGTATTTCGGGGCTGCCCTACGCACAGACACAATGGAAAATGCAAATATAATGTAAGTAACTCTTTAGATGAGTTTATACCGCAATTTAATTACTATACAGTAGCTTTAAAGACGGGTTAAGTTGTACTTGTTCGTTCTATGTGGCATATTGTTTTGTACCGCGCACTATCTTGAGGAGAACCATCTCCTTTTACGGAAGCACCTCAAAACCTTCCTCTTTGCTTCTGCTTTCTCTCTCCCTCTCCCCTGCTACAACTTGTCCACTGTCTGCGACCTCCGTCCTGGGCCCTTCCACTCTCCACCTGCACTGCCTCCCTGTCAACCCCTGCACTGGGGGACTGTCTCAGTATCCTACAGCCCCCCCTTGACGTATAATACCCAGTTGCACTGTCCTAGCTATGAAATAATTTCCCGACCTAATATATAAAATGAATAATTTTAATAAAGATCTGATGGTGAGACTAATTTCATTTTTTATGTTTTTAAAACAGGTACATCCTTCATTATTGTATGTGTCACGAGTACCAGACACCGGCGGATGGCTTCTACAACCGCCAGTTGCTTCTCCGCGTGAACAACGTTACCACCCTGCCCATTTTATGGGACGATCGCCAAGTACAAGTATGCCCTTACGCGGTACTAACGGCTAGATGCAACATACAGACCGTTGTGGTGGCATAGTGCCTCGTTGTTGGAACAGCCATGCGATTATCAGTGCGACCGAAGAGCTTATTTTATCGTAAACCAACACCCTGTGTACTGCACACGAACATCGCTTGCCTCAAGACGAACTATTTTGGATCGAGAGCAAAGAAAAATGCAAATCGCTGAATATTCTCTAAACATTTGATGTCCAATAAATGTACTTTACCAAATTTACAATCTTGCGGTTTGATTTAAAAGTACAGTTTCATATTCCGAATTGTGGCGCGCTGTGTTGTGAGCTGATCTGTGTTGGTTTCCGGGTTCTGTGTGGAGTCGCGTAGAAGACGCCTGGGCGCGTTTGCCTACGCAGCACAGTCACGTCACGGAGAGAGGTGGGGAATATGAATGTTTTGATAAAGTCTGTTTCAGGGGCGGGGGATTTGATTTAGTTCCGCAAAAGCAGGTGAGCCAGGTCGATGGGGGGAAATGATAGGATTATCACAAAATGGCGGATGATTTCGAGTGCGTTAATGGACGAAAAGTCGGGTAAGGTCCATAGGAAAGTTTTCTACGATCTACCGATTCATGCTTAAAAACACATGGCCGAACCGTAGGGACAATAAAAAAAAGTCCCGGAACTATCTTTTAATATCGTCTGCATGGAAATATAACTATCTTTCAATCCCAGGGGACTTAATTATACCAATCGATCTTCTGGAGAAATCTGACATGCTGAATTTGCTTCACTTGTTAAAAGGCTTTGATCTGTCTCCTTTTCCCATGCTAGAGTCCATTGTTTAGAACAGGGACTAGTTAGACTAGTTAGAGACCTACGGTTCACTCTGTTAAATATTTTTCCTGTCCCGTGGTCAGACCATTTTGTTATCTCCTTCACCAGGTAAGGCTTCCCGCCAAGTAGTATTGCCTCTCAAGAAAGATTCTCGCATTGAGCAAGAGTAAACATTTGTCCTTTAACACCAAAGACTTCTCTTCTTGCCTTGATACGTTTATTCATTAGAACTCTTGTCTAGCATACTTTAACTCCTGTCAGAATACCCTTCAAGCAGTCCATGAAGTCCGTGTTCAACTGCACCCATTCAATTTGTGATTTTTTTCAACCCATGGACACTTACAAATCAACTATTGGAAGAAACAGAAATCTTTGATAAAATGGGATAATCCATACTCTGTGATATGCTACAAAAATGCATTGTGCCTCTATCAAAAAGGCGGTCTTTGAAGCCAGAAGCCTCTCTTCAATGGCAGGTCAGGCAAGCTATTAATAAACCTAGTGAATTTTTCAAGATTGTAGACTTCTTCCTTAATCCCCTCTCCATTCTAAAGTCTATTTCTCCCTCATTATCCAATTCCTTCTTCATAGCCAAGATATCTGACATCCAACAATATATTGCACTTAAGAAAAGTCTTTGCTAAGATAACTCTATAACTGATAAGGGGTCATTCATAATAATAATAATTTAGCATTTATATAGCGCTATAAACCCCCAGGCATCTGAGCACTGCTTATTATTACCCATGGTGTGTGGTGCTCATTTATCGAGCTAGAAAGGATGAAAGGCTGAGTTTGGCGCTGTCGGGATTCCAACCTGCAACAGCACGCTCTGCACAGATGTCAAAGCGAGCGCTCTACACATCACTGTGCTATCGGACCAGCTGAGAGGCTTCCATTTTAAGCCAATTACAATAGGCAATGTACCTCCTGTTATTTCTTCCATAATGGCCACTTGTCAACCTTATGATGCTTTTCAGCCCCAGGAGCTTCTCAGTGGAGTCAGTTGCACTTTTCATGATCAATTTTGTTAGTATGTCTCTCAAGCAGGGTATGGTTGCGCTATCCATGAAAGAAGCCTTTATCACCACTTTACAAAAAAAGTCAAACTTAGACATGACTGCCGTAAAAATAACCACCCCATCACTGGCTCCCCGGGCCATCAAAGGTTTTGGAAAAGATCATAGCCTCAGAACTCCAACTGCAAGTAGCAACATTAAACTTGTCAGACGCTAGGCAATCTGGTTTCTGTCCTTTACATTGAACTGAGTCATCTTTGGCGTCCATCTGGGATGACGTTTTGATGAACACTGTCCAGGAATGCCTATCATTAGTGTTGATGTTCATTCAATACAGTGAATCACAAAATCTTGATCTACCGACTTTCAGAAGTTGTTGGTGTCTCAGAGGCTGCCGTCTGCTGGTTTCATTTCTTTTTGGCCAACAGATGTCAGAGTGGGGTACCACAGGGCCCACATCTACCACTGCTGCTGTTTAATAGTTTTATTCATCCACTCCTTGCCATTCTCAAAAAACGTTGTCTTTTATCACTCTTACGCTGATGACAACCAGATCAAAGTTAAAATCTCACACCTAACTGGTTACGATGAAGAAGTCTGGATTTTGCATTGTGTTCTAAAACTCAACCCCCCAAAAACGGTGGTAATCCTATGATTCTACCAGATAGCACCCACAATCTGTCCTTTTTGGATTTGCTACCATCTATGGCAAATCTGCTAAACATGTATTTGTGTACTTGGTTGCCCATATTAATCCCAATAAACACATTGGCGAGGTCTCCACCAATGTATGTTTTAAATGTAGACAGCGACAAAGGACCTGTCAGTTTCCTTCCAAAACAGACTTTGCTACAGTGATGGGTTGTTAATAAATTCTAACCTGTATTATTCAAAACATTATACATTGGCATTTCAGACTCTCAGGTGGAACGACTGCAGTTTATGCAAAATCCTGGGTTTCTCCGCAATGACAACATTCGTCAATCGCATTCAGTTTCAATGTTCGATGAACCGGTCATCGTTTGCCAATCGCCAAAGGAAACAATGCAAGGTACCATGTCTTATTTATGATTGTCTTCAGCGGTTAGTCCATCCCTACTTGGGCAATAAGATTACAATTTATCAACCTAGATGGGATATTCAATCCCTAGGCTCAGGTCAGTTATCCCAAAGATCAGCTGTCAGGCAATCGGTGACCCACATTTCTTGACTGTTGACCCTTGCTTCTGGAATGCCTTACCCCTCTTATGCTAACCCTCAGGTCCTTATTTTTTACTCTGTTTTCTTCTCTGCCACCTCAGCTAAGAAGCAATTTATTCTGCCTGGTCCTCATGAGCAGTATCAAAGGGTGAATCAAACCTACTTTTTTCTGCCATCACGGGCATTTCTGCATGTTAAGCTTTTGTGTAATGTCCTTATAATATGGCATGCCTGCGCAGAGGACCTTGAACTTTGAAATAACTTAGATGTCTGCCTTCTTGTACACCAGCAGAAAAGTACTCATGAAACTACATCTACCCCTGTAATGCTGGACCGGTCAATCCTTTGCCAAGCAGCCTCTCATAGGAGGTAAGGGATTTCACAGATTCCTTTCTGGCCAAATCCACTACCTCCACTGTCATCAGCCTGGCGGCAGTGTGTGAATTTGCTCAAAGTGTCAGCATCACTCTCCTCCTCATTTCCCCTGTTCGCTTGTGTGATGTCCTACCAGTCTCTCACTCAGTCCCACTGGAATATGTATATTGACACTTTCACCCCCTGCCCCATGCCTGTGATTTAAATGTCCATGCCTTGGCGTCATCATATCTATGTTTAGCCATTTCACCAAACCTTGTCAGGTTACCAATTATCATAACAAGGAGACACTTGTGAGCAGTGGACGATCAACCCGGTCACTTCAAAATCCTGTCTGCCCACTCTTGTTCCTTACATGACCATGGCTCCTGCCTCGCTCTTTCTCTCTATGGCAATGCTTCTGCTGGCATCTCCCAGTGATAAAATGCCAGTCCATGAAGTTTGACGCATCAGCACCAGGTGAGTTGAGGGTGGGAGGGGCATCATGGAAAGGTTGTTTGTGTGATGGTGGGGGGCAGGTATGTGAGTGGTCTGTTTTGAGCACTGCAACATCATATGTATGTTAGGGGATGGTCCCCCACTGTTTACAACACAAGTTAGCAGCTCCATGCCAAACAACTGTCTGTCCCTCCTCTCACACACTCAGAAACCTTGCAGTTCAAGCACCTAGTGTGCCATAGCTGCAGCTGGCTCCTGTTTGAGGCAGATTACTGGGGAAAATGACCCGGGATTTTGGCCCAACACCAAATCATAAACAAATGCCATGCTTTGGCTTATGGGCAATGGACTTCGGGAGGCCCCACTCGAGCATAGCCCATGCAAGGTGGGGTGCGAGTTGGGCTGCTTTCATCCTGCCCAAAAACATTAAACCGGATCCTGTGTTGTCATATGTTATGTTATGTTATGTTGATTTATATACCGCGCACCGCTGCCATTTGCATGGTCTCCAGGCGCTCCTGTCGGGCAGAGCTATCTCTCAACCAGACGTTCATTCTTTCCAGAACTTAAGAATACTCGGTCAGTACCCAGAAGGCCTCCATCTCCTCACCTGAAATGTCCTGAAGTTTCTTGTACACGGTCTACAATTAATTATTTGGGAAAGAGTGGGTGAGTCAGTGGTTTCAAAAGAGATGTGAGACAGCATGGAAACACAGCCCTCATATTCCCTATTAAAATCACTTAAAATGCGTCTTTCCGCCTGAAGGCGATTATACCCCATTAGAAACCCCACCCTGTGCCTAGCTCTGCTCCCCCTGAGCCTCTGTCCTGGATTATCCGTTAACCACTGCCCACTACCTACTAAACCCTCGTGTTGTGGAAGCAAAACACCAAGAGACCTCTCTCCCCTACCACTCCAATGCACAAATCTCACAGCAACACCGATAGCCAAGTGTTATGGAAGGGCAAAAGGCCTGAATACCCTGAGCAAACTAACTACCCAAACCTTCCCGCCACTCTCTGCAGGTGAGGAAGGAAGCAGCATCACTGCCCACCCCCGGGGTACTTCTCGGAGAGTAGAACGCCCCTCGCTCGCCCAGACATCTGTCAGTATCAAACGGAGATTGCAATGACGAATTATGCACTTTACAAATGCTACATGACAATACATTACAGCACTTCTCCAAACATCTTCATTGTGTCTGGTGTGCTGCTGAACGTGACTTCCTAGTTAGAAAAATAATTGATTAATTATTAATAAATTGTTAAATACTTTAAAACAAGCAAGCGAAAGGAATTCATTTACAAACGGCATATGGAACGATTGTTTCACTCAGTGAATTCATAATCAAATGATTTTAGTAGCACTGGCAGCGCTCCACTGACATGCAAAATGCGTTTGCTAAAAAAAGAAGGAAAGGCCTCGAACGTATAAATGAGTTGATTTATTGAACAATGCTGCCCCCTACTGGCCTCTAAGTCCTTCTTCAAGAAAGAACAAATATAACTTCAGGGCCACGACATAGCCAAAACAAAAATGATAAAAAAACAATACCAAACCTGTAGTACACGTATAAGTGGATATCCATATCAGATGTTCAGAGACCTATTTAATTCCATATATTGCATATGCCGCCTGAGTGAGTACATTTGAATATCAGTCCAATTCCCTGTACAAATCCAACCTTGCTGGATCATTTCAAGGCAAATGTGTATATATATATATATATATATATATATTCACTGAAAAAACTTTGTGAAAGGGACATTATGGTTAAGTTGCACTAATAAAAACCTACGAAATTCAATGAAAAAATGTTGTTAAAGGGATGTCATGGTTACAAGTCAAACCGAAATTCGCCAGTTATGGTAAGCTAAGCAAATATAACTAACGCCACCACCATGCACTGCTAAGACTAAGACCCAGGACAACACAGATGACATCACAAATGTCATTGATGACATTGATTTTTAATAGGTTCAAAGAAATTCCCCTATTTTCAAAAAATCTCCTATCTCAACCATCAGGGGTAATGAGTTCATGTTAAATCTAAAAGAGATAGGTGAAACAATATTTAAACAGTTCCTGGTATTCTCGTAGAACAAAAGTACCACTCTAAGTGATGGTCCGGTACTTATAGCTTGAAATAATAGATACAGTACAGTATTTATCCAAAAAATATATAATTTATTAATACTCATACATATACAAAAATATATGAATTTTATGAAGACCCTAAACTCACACATAAGTTGCTTATGTCTAATACATATAAATTACTATTCTTTCATAAAATCACCAACAATAAATCAGTACACAGACACGAAATGACAATACATTACAACATCAAAAAATAAACGTGTCATAAAACCACATATTCCCGACATGTGACATGTTTCAGTTCCTATAGGCCCTTGAATGGCTGAACCTTCTTCATACTGATGGAGGCTGCCTGATCTCTATGGGACATGCCTGATTACCTCATGGCACGGAGAGTCAGGATACTAAGAACTCAGGTCTCACCGGAGTTCTAGAACGGAGGACGGGATTGAATCACAACCATCCAGCTCTCGGTGCTACAAGCTGTCTCCCTCCTTTATCTTTACATACAACTTAATTGTATGAATAAATATATATACTTATAATTGTACTGTTGTTCCCGACTCACTCATTACCTTTGTTGCGGCCCACTTCATTTGGTGACGAGGATGGGATTGATGTGTACGGAGCTGCTCCGCTCATGCCCGAGCGTAGTAGCGGCCCCGTCTTCGTGTTCCTGAAGGTGACGCTGACTTTCCTATTATCTATTGAACGCTTCGTGTTAGTGCTGCATTTCACTCGTTCCTTGGCAAATGCGACCTATGACAGTCGTTTGATGTGGCTGGGCTGTGCTACACATCGCTGAATCGTCTCAGCCTTCCCCGTCGGCTTCTGTTGTTTACATTTCTCAGCGGATTTCGCGCATGCGTGAATGCACTGAAGGGAGAAGGCATCTTTAAAGGAACAGTACGTCGTTTTCCCTAATGCAAGTCTCCGTTTCTTTTACACATTGAAAGTGCTGAAACTGTGTTGTATCAAGAGAAGGAATATCACAAGTTCAATACTTACCTTCTGGAATATGTTAAGGATCCATTTCCCTATTGAGATGAAAATGAAATAAGGGATATTTAGCTAATTTTACTCTATTAAAAGTAAATTCATACAAACTTAAAAGGACCCTGCAGGAAATCTCTGTGCATTGCACACTGCCTGGACATTACTGTGCCCTACGCACAGTACTCAAGCTGAATTTGAACTTGCACAGTTCTGCATCTTACAGAGTCTTAATTGAATCATACATACACTATTATATAAACATAACTTATCATGGCATTTAGCAGTGTGCCTCCACCTGCTTTCTTTATGCCTAGCACTGATGAACCTGCTTTGCCTTGGAAGAGGTGGATAAAGTCCTTTGAACATTATGCAGGAGTGATTTGTGGTCCCAATTGTAGTGCAGAGAAGAGGAAGTCATTACTCTTGCACTGTTTAGGTCCTGTTGGACAAGAAAAATATGAAACACTTCCAGAATTACCAGATGAGGAGAGTGTGGACCTAAATGAATATCAGCGAGCTGTAAAAAAAATTGACAAACACTTTGAAAAGAAAGTGAGCATAATTTTGGAACGTTACAAGTTTGGCAAACGCACACAGGAGGAGGGAGAAAGTGTGGAAAAGTTTGTCACTGCATTAAGGAAATTGTCAAAGTCATGCAATTTCAATGAGCAACTGGACGAGAGGCTCAGAGACCAATTTATGTTAGAGTGTCGCAGTAGCAAAGTGAGGGAAAGATTGTGGTCGGAAAGTGATCCTTCCCTTGACACTGTTCTCCGAGTGGCAAAAGAAGTAGAACACACGGAAGAGTGTGTCAAAGAATTGGAGAACAAGATGAAACAAGTAAAAATAGGAAGCAGCAATAGTAAAATGCATGATGCACCTGATGAGGAGTCAATTTCCATGATCAAGGATAATACCTTTAAGAGGAGATCTGTCACCAAACAGTGCAATTTGTTGAGAACGGATAAAAGATTAAGCAAATATGGTCAAAAGAGTTTATCATATGAAGCCTCTAAGAAAAACAGTCCAGAGAATCGATTAAGGAAATTGGAAAGAAAACGCCAGGGAAGGTGTTACAGATACGGCAACGTGAATCATTGGGCTGATGATCCAGATTGTCCAGCATTGAAAATCATTTGCAGTAAGTGCAAAGGGAAGGGTCACTTCTCTAAATGTTGCAGGTCACGTGACAATGTCATGAACTGGATAGGAAACAATTCTGATAGTGATTGCAGTGAGAAGGAAATTCAAGAGGATTGCGTGTGTACCATTACTGATGATGATGATGAAGAGGTGTTGGAAAGTCCCAGGGCTATGGTGTCCATTGATGGCAATGAAGTATGTATGATGATTGATACAGGTGCAAAATATACACTCCTACCAAGTCAATTGTGGAACAAGAATAAACATGAGTATTTACATGAAACGGATATCAATCCAAGAGCTTATGGAGGTGTGAAGATTAATGTCATCGGTTGGCATTGGGGAAAATTGAAATTTAAGAACAGAACTGCCAAGGGCAAGATATATATCACTGGTGAAGGGAAAACTGCCCTACTCAGTTGGACCCACCAGAGCAAATTACGAGTGAAAGTGGATTCCACCAGTGATGAATCAGTTTTGTCTATAAGTAGTGGCAATTCTGAATCGACTAATGGCAGTGATGTTATACGTAAGGCTGGTTTGATACAAGTTTTCCGAGATAAGATAGGATGTCTCCAAGGATATACCCATCAGATATTACTCAAACCAGACCAAAAACCTGTAGCCCAAAGATTAAGAAGCATTCCTTTAGCTGTAAGAGAAGAAGTCAGTAAGGAGATAAGGAAGATGGAAGAAGATGGAATTATAGAAAGTATTGATGCCAGTGAATGGGTTTCCCCACTTGTTG
This sequence comes from Ambystoma mexicanum, assembly GCF_040938575.1. Lineage (NCBI taxonomy): Eukaryota > Metazoa > Chordata > Amphibia > Caudata > Ambystomatidae > Ambystoma > Ambystoma mexicanum. The sequence continues at coordinate 669,539,407 of NC_090930.1, read as the reverse complement.
TTATTAAAAAGAAATCAGGAAAACTTAGAATTTGTGTTGACTTACGCGAGTTGAACAAATGTGTCATACCTGATCGCCATCCCTTACCAAATATACAGGAAATTGTTTCTACTATTGGACCCTCTAAAATATTTTCAACGTTAGATCTATCTTCCGCTTACCATCAGATTAAACTACACAAAAGTTCAAGGAAACTGACTGCTTTCATAACTCCAGATTCGTTGTATCAGTTTAAAAGAATGCCTTTTGGATTGGTGTCGGCAGCGTCAGTTTTCCAGAAGGTTATGTATAGCATGTTTAAGAATACTGAAGGAGTGATTTGTTTTCAAGACGATATATTGATTCATGCCGTCACTCAACAACTACATGACAAGAGGTTATTACATGTATGTCAAAAATTATGCGATGCAGGAATGACATTAAGCAAAGACAAATGTAAGATAAATTGCACAGAAATCGAATATTTGGGACATAAAATTACAGCAGAAGGGATTTTTCCAAAACCACAATTGGTCAATACCATTGTGGGGATGCCGAGGCCGAATAACAAAGATGAGATTCGTACATTCATTGGTATGGCTGAGTATTACTCAAAATTTGTCAAGGATTTTGCCATCCACACCGTCCCATTACGAGAAGCACTTAAGAGAAAATCATTTGAATGGAACGTGGAATGTGAAAGTGAATTCAATTTTATAAAAAATGCGATAAATTCTGCTCCTGCATTGAAGAATTTTTGTACTAATGACAAGATTATCATCACTACAGATGCCAGTAACATAGGCTTGGGAGCTGTGTTGTCTCAAGAGAAGGATGGTCAGGAAGCAATAATTGCTTTTGCATCAAGATTGCTTAAGGGAGCAGAGACTTCATATGCCACTATAGAGAAGGAAGCTTTAGCTATTAAGTGGGCAGCTGACAAGTTTAGAAGCTTTATATGGGGAAACCAAGTTGAGTTTCGAACTGATCATAAGCCTCTAACTCAAGTATTCATGTCAAAAGGTCTTAATAAAGTATCCAACAGGATGAGAAGATGGGTAATGATGTTGCAAGAGTTCAACTACACTGTGATATATGTTCCAGGAATTAAGAATGTGTCTGCTGATTGCTTATCTCGATTGACTAACATTTCTGAGATTGTTGATGAAGATGAAGACAGTGAAGTTGTCTTTTGTGTGGAAACTTCTTCCATCTCTAAGGACGTTTGGGATTGCGCTGAATCAAACGATAACATCAAGAAATTGAAAGAATTAATTCAAAGCCAAGGTTTTATGAAGAAATCAAAATTTGAAGAGGCTGGATTGAGTGTTTTTTGGCCTGTTGCAGATGAACTGCATGTTCATGGTGATTTTGTAATGAGAGGAGATAAGGTCATCCCTCCGACGGATCTGCGTTTGAAGATTATAGAACTGGGTCATGAAGGTCATCAAGGAGTGATAAAGACCAAACAAAGAATTAGGAATGACTATTGGTGGCCTGGTTGCGACCTACAGATTGAGCGATTTATTAGGGAATGTATCCTTTGTTGCGATGATGAAAAAAGATGCGTGGGTTCCAGGCAACCAATGGTTATTACTGACATTCCCAGTAGTGTTTGGAGGGATATAAGCATGGATATTTTAGGTCTCATATGTTGCAAGGGTGTACAAAAATATTGTCTGGTAGTCATAGATCTACTCACCAGGTGGGCAGAGATTTTGATTGCCTCTAGTATCACAGGTAAAACTGTAGTTGAATTTTTATCAAATGTATGTGAGAGGGAAGGATATCCGGGAAGTATTCTTTCCGATAATGGTACTCAATTCAAGTCTAAAGAAGTGGCAGAATTCTGTAAAAAATTTGCCATTGAGCACAAGACTAGTTCTATTTACCATCCCCAAACTAATGGATTAGTAGAACGCTTTAATAAAATCTTGAAAGAAACCATCAGAATGGCTTGGGCCAATGGGATAGATTGGGAGGATGCTGTCAGGGAGAAAGTAATTGCCCATCGCTTTACCCCACACACCAGTACAGGTCTTTCTCCTTTTGAGTATAGTAGGGGAAGAAAAGCAAACACCAAGTTAGCTCCCATTTGGCTCATAAAGGAGAATAAGGAAATAGAAAGGAATTTAGTCCATGCAAAAGACAAAATTAGGGAGACACAAAAGAGAAACAAGATAAACTATGATAAGAAAGTAGGTAGCAACAAGTATGATATGTCTACAGCTGTTGGTAAGTTGGTCAAGGTGTTACTTCCTCCTGCTCTAAGAAATGGACCATGCAAATGGTCCGATCCTATTAGAGTTATAGAGGCTTTTCGTCATGCTGTCAGGACAGAGGACAAAAGGATATGGAATGTAGAAAGAATTTGGATGTGTGAAAGTAATGATGTTAACAAGAAAGATAAGGAAAATGTAGGCCAGGATATAGTCAGAAATGGTAAAGTTTCTAGAAATTTAAGCAGTGGTGTGGAGAAATGTGGAAGTGCTGTTGAGAAGAAATGTGATAACGATTTTGAGCAACTTCAATTTTCCTTGCCAACCACCTCCAGACATGGTGGATGCATGTCCAGATCTGGCAGATCGTATCGTTTGCCGAAAAGGATGGAGGACTATGTGGAGTTTACATGAGCCAGCTGAGAACTTTGTTCCATGAGTTTCTTGTATATAGTTTGTGAACAATATAAAGGAAAGGAGATGTGTAGTGTCTCTCATACTGATGGAGGCTGCCTGATCTCTATGGGACATGCCTGATTACCTCATGGCACGGAGAGTCAGGATACTAAGAACTCAGGTCTCACCGGAGTTCTAGAACGGAGGACGGGATTGAATCACAACCGTCCAGCTCTCGGTGCTACAAGCTGTCTCCCTCCTTTATCTTTACATACAACTTAATTGTATGAATAAATATATATACTTATAATTGTACTGTTGTTCCCGACTCACTCATTACCTTTGTTGCGGCCCACTTCAATACAGTACAGTATTTATCCAAAAAATATATAATTTATTAATACTCATACATATACAAAAATATATGAATTTTATGAAGACCCTAAACTCACACATAAGTTGATTATGTCTAATACATATAAATTACTATTCTTTCATAAAATCACCAACAATAAATCAGTACACAGACACGAAATGACAATACATTACAACATCAAAAAATAAACGTGTCATAAAACCACATATTCCCGACATGTGACATGTTTCAGTTCCTATAGGCCCTTGAATGGCTGAACCTTCTTCAGGGGAAACAATTATTATTTTTTTAAAGATTCCTTCAACACAGTGCGGTAGGGATCCCAAAAGACATCCACCAACAGATGTCATAAAACCTGTTATAAATGCAAGCCAATCAAACTTTCAAACGGGTGCTTTTCAGTTCACCAGCTTTTCATAACAACCCGGACTGGAGTCTGCAATGCAATCGGTCTGCTACAAATCGCAGATAAGATATAGGGGTCCACAAGTGTATATTCAAAAGGCTGTAAATCCCATCATCCGGCCAAAAACATTCCTCAAATAGAATCCAAACGCCGTACAAAATAACTTTGGCCCGCATGTTGTCAGGTGGGTCCTCCCTTCTGTTGGTAAGGAACATCAAGGACCCTCGGGCATGCCAGCAGTGGCTTCACCTCTCCAAGTCGAGCAGCACATGACTCACCAGCATGCCCGAGGGTCCTTGATGTTCCTTACCAACAGAAGGGAGTTATTTCACAAAGTTATTTTGTACAGCGTTTGGATTCTATTTGAGGAATTTTTTGTCTTTTGTTTTATATATATATATATTCTAGCAGGTAATATTAATTCCTGAGTTGGATTACATATTGCAGTCCTTGACACCATCTCGAAGCACACGAATCTTGCTGTGCAATGTATCAACCATGATATAGGAATCACTGTGGCCTGCCATATTTAGACTGTATAGTTCGAACAGTCGTCTGCCAAATGGTTGTAGGATTACTGCACATTAGCATGTCTTCCCAAGCCAGCAGAGAAGCAGCAAGAAAAGAACAGGCTAACGCCCTTTTTAATGAGACCTTATCTTTTGGAAGAAATAAAGACATTGAACAAACAACAACATTAAAAGACAACAGTGAGATTGCTCTCCTTAAAGAACTAGAAAAATTAGAACAAAAAAAGAAATCAGCAAATGGTGGGCGGAACACTCGCTACAAAATTATATAGAAGTGGGAAGAATCCCAAGAAGGTTAAGAATCCTCACCACACCTTCCTTTGAAGAACAGGACCCCACTATGTTATGTGAATAGGGGGATGCTACTGATTGCTGTTCAGACACTTTTTTGAAATTACTTGTCAGGTATGCTGGAAGCAATGGGGCAAAAATCTTAATAAAAATGGCCGAAATACAACACAAAATTGCACTGGTCAAAGAAAGTTATGAAGGAAAAAAGTTGAAATTGAATATGGAAGACAGTCTAAAAACATATTGCTTGTTTGTTTTATTTATATAGCGCTCCACACCCAAAGGTATCTGTGCGGAAGTTTACATGTTACAGTTTAGATACACTGATTGCAGGTTACAGTTGAAATACAGGTATTTTACAATACAGTTTGACAGGTGAATGATTTCATATTACAATGATCATGTACATACGGACAACGATGGCATAGTGCATTTTAGCCTCTACAAGTTGGCAGTACTCTACAATGTGCAGGTTATGGTGATATTGTTATTAACTGTATTAACAGGAATGCATACTGTGGCGAAGAGAGTTGCAGTGATTAGCCCAAAACATACAGTAGTCCATATCAATTATCAGTAAATGAAACATGGTCGTAGAGCAGTTCCCCGAAGGACAAGGATCTGAATCTAGGAGCCCAAATTATTCTTGTCACACAAGCCATGTTTTTCGTTTTTTTCCCAAAAAGTCCAATATGCCGTCTCAGATATGAGGTCCCACGGCAGAGCATTCCACAGTTTGTCAGCTAGGACCGGAAAGCTCTTACCACCAGATTTCTCAAGTTTATATCTTGGTATCATGAGTTGGTTCATCTGGGCAGATCTGGTGGATCTTGCAGATGAGGTTTTTGAGAACTTCCAGTTTAAGTATTTAGGGGCAATGTTGGTATGCACTTATGGGTAAGGGATAGTGTTTTGTAGATGATTCTACTTTTTACTGGAAGCAATTGGACCTTTTGTCTTGTGGCTGTGATGTGGTTGGCTTTAGGAATGTTAAGGGCAGCTCCTAATGCATTATTTTGTAGTACTTATAGTTTGTTTAGGTTACGTAGACTAGTTCCATTGTATAATGCATTGCAATAGTCCAGTTTAGATAAAATAAGTGCTCTGGCTAAGATGATACAGCTGTCAGGTGGCAGGAATGGTCTGCAAGCGGTCATAAGTCTAGCTGCATAGGCCACTGAGGAAGCAGTGGCATTGATTTGTTTAGTCAGGGTGTAGTTTGAGTCCAGGTATCTCCCAAGTGTTTTGACTACTTTAGCAACTTGGATGGAATTGTTATCAATGACAACGGATTGTAATTGATTAGGCAGTGTGTTAAGACTGTTTTGTGAACACATCAATAGTATTTCTGTTCAATCATCATTCAGACAGCGACCAAAGATGGCCATCCATGCCTGAATGACTTGGCAGATTTCATTCAAGAGTATAGAGTCCAAGGTGTAGGAGCCTGTGAGGGGGGTGAGTATTTGGGTATCATCCGCATAATTAGTGTAGGTGATACCCAAACTGTCTAAATGATCAAATAGTGGCTTCGTATGGATATTGTACAAAGTGGGAGAGACACACAAGCCTTGGGGCACTCCACATAAGACTGGGGCCGGGTCGGCTGTTGCTATAGTTGAGAATACTCTCCTGGACCTGTTTGAGGGGAAGGATTTTATCCAGGAGGTGGCATTGACCGAGAAATGTGCAGCTGAAGTCAGCATTATGGTTGACCAGGTCGAAGGCCACAGAAAGGTCTAATAGGAGAAGGATAGCTATGTTCCCTTTGTCCCTTATCTCATCCATTTGAATTTTGAGGTCAATGAGAGACATTTCTGTGCCATGGCCTGGTCTAAATCCAGATTGGCGAAGGCCAAGTAGGTTGTTCCTATCGAGGTATTTTTGAATCTGGAGGTAAGCCGCCCTGTCCAGGATTTTGAGTAGAAACGGTACTGTAGTTATAGGGCGATAATTAGTCTGTATGTTTGTGTCTAGTGAGGGTTTCTTTAAAAGTGGGTGGACCCACGCATCTTTCAGGTTGGTAGGCACTGTGCTGGTTTCAAATAAGGAATTTATAAGGGTTGTGATGAAAGGTGCTATGTCAGCTACCACATGATATGATATGATGTTTCATTTATAACGCGCCTATACATACGTGTTTCAAGGCGCGATGAGGCAAGGGAGGGGAACAGAGGGAAGACAGAGACAATGATCCTAGTAGGCCAGGTGAAATTGAGATCGTGCAAGTACAGGGGAGGGGGAGGGGAAAGCGGAGGGGGAAGTGCAGTACATAGGATAACAGTAAAATAAATAAAGACAATAAATAAAAGTGCAGCCAGCTGGTGGCAAGTGCAAGGGTAAGTGCAGACCACATCTTAGATGAGAGTGGGCTGGCAAGTATCTCCCTGACATCTTGACAGTTTAAGGCTTTCAATTATTTTATTAACTTATCGTACTGAGAGTGGAGTGAACGAAATGGAGTTGACTGGTTTGTTGTGACGTTAGTGTGGTCGAAGTGTTGTGCTTCAACGGACATACTACGTTTTATTGAGACAATTTTGGTTTGGAGGAGAGAGATTTTATCTAGCAAAGCTTTTTGGATGTTAGAGCACCAAATGGTGTCTTTGAGGCATTGTTCATCAGGTGTCATGGGTGTTTCTAATTCTCGAAGGCTAGAGAAAAGTTCTTTAGTCCCTGATTTGGCATTGCTGATTCTCTCATTGTAAGTATCGCATTTCATTTAGTGGATAGCATTTTTGTAGTTGGTTGAAGCTGATACAAATTTCCCTTTATTGAGAATGGAGGTTTCTTTTTTCCTGGCCCCTTCAGCTGCTCTCTTGGTATTCCGTAGCCTTTTTAGGCTGATGGTGTACCATGTGTTGAGATGAGCCGATTGTTTAGCTTTCCACAATTTTAATGGGGCTACTTTGTCGATGGCCAAAGAGAGAGTTAGGTTGTACAAGTCTACCAGCTCTTCCGCATTTAAGTTGTAGTTCTGCAGGCTAGTGATAGGGTTGAGTAGAGGAAGCATCTTGCCAACTTTAATATTCTTTTTATACTGGTTAGAGCCGACGGGGCCATGCTCGGGCTGGAATGTGGCGTAGGTAAATCCTGAATAGTGAAGATGATCACATGGTGATGTGACCAGGCACATTGTGTGTTTGAGAGGACCTGGATGTGCCTTGGGCTAGTGATACGATTCAGAAAACTAAGTTCTGATATTGTGTTGCCTAATGCCAAGGCATTGTTGTCTTTAGGATCATTAAGGTTCAGGTTGAGGTCACAGAGAAGGATAATCTTAGACCCTGGTTTGACATTGTTAATTAGTAAGTGGATGATCTCTTCTTCAAGCGAAGAGACTGGAACTGGTGGTCGGTATAGGATATGTACGGTTAGTGTGGATTTGTTGGAAAGGGGTATTTTACAGTGAGGAGATCAACTGAGGTGAAGGATTGGTGGGTAGGTAGTTCTCTTATGCCCAATAGTTTCTTGGAGATATGTGCTACTCCCCCTACACTGGCATTTTCTCTGTCTGTCCTTAGGATCATATAGTTGTCAGGAATGGCCAGCGAGACAGTTGGCCCAGCTGCTGCATGCAACCTGGTTTCTGAGACCGATAGGAGGTCTAGGTTATTAGTCAGGATAAGGTCAGCGATATCAAGTGCATGAGCAGTGAGTGATCTCACATTGATGAGCGCACACTTGATGGGTGGACACTTAGATTGTGGTGCATCCGTTTTGGTATAAGCCGCCACTGGTTTATATGGGGTGTTGGGAGTAGGGCATGACCGTTCGTGCAGCTGCATGTATCTACAACGTTTGCCTTTAAATGATTTTGTATTTGGGGATGTTTGTGTTATTCATGAAGGGTTTTCTGTTGCAAGAGAGATAGTTAATGTGGAGGTCCGGGGTCATATTTTCTCTAGATCGAAGTCTGAGGTTCCTTAAGCCTTATGGGCAAGGAATGTTAGGAGTGTGCCGGCAGGCAAATTTCTTCATCCATTCAATAGGGGAAAGAATAGAGCTGGTAGTTAAGGTTGTCTCGGGAGTGTAGAGAGTGTTCTTGGGCTGTTGAAGTTGAGGTAAGACAGCAGTAGGTGGTACTAAATACGTGGGAGGGAGCGAAGTGGTCATACACAACGTGATCCTGGTAGATCCATGCTTATCCTGAGCAGGGGTGCTCATGTTTGGTCCTGGACAGATCAGGGGGAGGTGGGCTGGCCTAGTTAGGTGAAACTAGCAATAGGGGAGGTGCTGGTGGTACCCTAGCTGCTGTAGTGACGGAGGCAGTAATGTCATGTTTGTTGGTACATTCAGGAAGTGCGTGAGACTGAGCCTGCTTCAATAGTACGTATCCACGTGGGCCATGAGGCGCCAAAGGAATGGGGATTCTAGTAAGGCTTAAGCAGTAGAGCATGCGGTGCTCAGTAGATATGTACTAGATACGAATATGTTCCGCGCTTCTAGGCTCAGTTATGGCCTGTGGTCAGGAACAATTACTGCTAAGCGTTGTGTGTGTCAGGCATAGCGCAAACAGTTGTGCCTTATGAGCTTTACTGATTAATTAGCGGGCATCTATGTAAGACTAAGCAGAGGCAATAACTGGTTATGGATGCAGATATTTGCCAGCTACTTTACTTTATGCTAGGAGCACGAAGCAAGATCTTTTAAAGTATGCATCAGGTGGCGAATATGGCAGAAATCTAAACAATAGTTAGCAAGCTTATTTATGACACTATTACGCTGTATAATAAATAGCTAACGTTAATCCATGTTGTTGCCAAACCTGTCAAAAGTATCAGCTCCTAAACCTTTCAAAATTGTCACCCTTCAGAGTAATTTCGTTCTCAGGGCATGATCTTTTAAAAAAAACTCATTCGTGGTTTCACTGGCTATAATGTTGCCTCCTCTATAACAGGCAGCGTTGCTATATTGCACACCACACCCACTTGTTTCTGTGCTCTCTAATGGCAACACTACTTGTACCTCTTTTAATCTCAGCCTGTCTGGATAGAGACACCTCCCTGGTATCTTCTTATCTTCATCCACTATGTATGCTATGGTATGTGTGGCTTTCTCCTTGCTTCCATTTGCCTCCTGTGTCCATGCTTGAGCACTTTTGTGTTGTGTGAGACTGATAATCCGAGTCGTCTGTCTATTCTGGATTTTTCATACCATATGTGCCCTGCTTTTATACATGGCCGGTATGCCTTCCTTGTGGGTGCTATTGATGACAAGTGTTGTGTACCTGTCCTAGAACACAGTGAACTGATATGGTTGCCCATGAAAGGCAGTACCCATGCTTATTTTGATCCCTGCAATGCAGCCTATGAAGCTATGGCTGGTGAACGCGATGATGGGGGCATGACCAGATATTTGGATCCCTTCATTCCTTTAGATCAGTGGAGGAGGGGCTCCCAAAGGAGTCCATGCTGCGGTGCCCAAAAGTGTTTCTGGTAGTCTTGAGGGAAGGAATTGAAGAAGCTTTATTGTATGTCAGAGATAAACGTGAGGTTGTGAGCCTTTCGTGGTGCTTTGAAAAGATGAGGCATTTCTAGGGGGTGTTTAGTGTGGACAAAATAGACAGGCTATGTAATCCTTGCTCTTAATTCTTAACACAAAGGATGTTGACCTTGATGCATTGCCCATCTGTAACAAGTGATGTGTCAAGGCCACCGAGGTGTAACCAGATTATCGTAGGTTCAGACAGAGCCTAGCTTCGTGTTTCTGTGCTTATGTGGGTCTCATTTGGAATCTGAGTTGCATCGTGAAAGTAGAGTAGCCTAGATGATTTCAACACAGTGGTTGGTGATTGAAGGTGGAGTCTCATCTACGCAATCGCAGCTGAAAGTTGGTATTTTTCCATATGCCTACTATCTGCTGAGAGATAAAAAAAAACACAAAGACATTTTCACTTTCGCCATTTCACAGCTATTGCCTGTGGCCAGTTGCATGGGAGAGAATGGTACAGCCTGTCACCCGCATCTCTGATGTTGTACAAAGGTAATGTCTTTCCATCCAAAAGTGAATGTGCTACACACATTCAGTGATTATGTTCCCATGTTCCAGCTCTATGTTCAAGCGATCATGGGTCAGCATGTCACCAGTGTGCATTTGGAACTGGAACTGATTAAGTGAGAAGACTGGTTATTGACACCAATAAATGTTGAATAGTGGCCTAAAAAGTAGCACTGTGGGGAAAGTGGAAAGTTGCATTCTTCGCTGGGGAGGGAATAGTGCTGAGGCGTGCATGTTGACAGCAACCAGTGAGACATGAATGGGACATACCAGAGATCCACGCCTATTTCTTCAGGCAGACAATTAGGATTGCCTTGTCCACTGTGTCGCAGGGATGATGATAGGTCGAGTAACATTGTTGGTTTTGACAATGATCCCAATTACGAGATTCGGCGGCAGAGGGATTAATGACCAACACTTTTACTGATCTGCGGAATTACATGATAAATAAACTGGCGGTAATTAATTATTAGCTACCAATCAACAGCAGTGATTCCGCCAGCCTTAATTCCTCCAAAGGAATTACCACAAAAAAATACAGTTATTTCCACAGTATTATAAGGTGAAATAACACCAAATTACCACCAAAACCTGCAGTAATTCTGAAAAAAACATAGTTAAGTCGACCGAAAAGGTAGAGATAAACAAAATGGAATCTAAGATGGTATTTAAGAGGCACACCTTCCCCAAGCACACTTCCAAGCACCAGTGAGCACCTGCCAGGTGCAATCTTTCACATACTGGGACTCCTATTCTACGTTGATCTATAGAGAATAGCGCCGCAGCAGTAACAAAGGAACCCACCCGGGTCAAGGAAGGAGAAGTCTGGCGAAGAGGGCAACCTTACCTGAGTCAGACCATCGCCCTGGGCACTGACAGATGCACAGTGGATTACACTTCATCGCATCGACTGGCAAACCATAGCAGACCTCCACTCACTCATCAAGCATGACATTGAGAGTGGGATCAGTATACAAACAGCCATACCACTGCAGCTGAAGCTGGTATCAGCCCTGCACCTTTGTGCCCCTGCATATATAACAACACCACTTTTCAAAGTGCTGGCATATTTGTTGGATGCACTAATTAAACATGTGCACCATCACATCTTTCTGCCAGGCACCCTTGCTGAAGTACAGGCCAAAGAGTTCAGATGTTACCCCATCTGCAAATCTACAAGTGGCTGGCCAATCCTGCAGTCTCCAGCTCTCTTGTTCCCTCCTAGACCCTCTGTATGGCACTGGCTTCTCACTTCACCAGTAAAACTCAGGGCGTCCTGTCTTCGCTCTCCTCTTCCTCTCCCTCCCCATCCCTCGGCCCCCCTCTGGCCGCCTCCCCTTTTTCTCCTCTTTTCTCCTCTTTCTCTCTGACAACACCTGACAATGTTTCCGGACAAGTCTGATCTATGAAAGTGTCATCCAAACAGGTGCTCCCCTGCTCCTCCAGAACCTTTAAGGACCACATTGACGCCCTCGTCTCCAGCCTTGGCCGATTTCAGCAATCAATCTTTCACCACTGGATCTTTCCCCTCTATCCTCAAGCACTCCCTTGTGCATCATCTTCTTAAAAAGCCCTCTGCCGATCCTTCCTGTCCGGCAAACTATCACATGATCTCTGTACTCCTTTCCTGGGAAATCTCCCAGCTTACTCTACACACTGAATCTGTTGGTTGTCTCCATGACATCGGTCTGGCTTCAAAACAGCCAGAGTCATGGAAACTGCATTCCTAAACACCCGTGAAGATCTGCTTGCGAACCTTGAGTCCAGCCTTCCTTCTGTACACATCCTCCTTGACCCTTCCTCTGCTTTTGACACTGTCAACCATGCCATCCTGATCAATTGACTGCATGAGAACCTAGCCATCACAGATCAGGCCCTGGAGTCGTTGACCTCATTCCTCCTGGACCGACAGTGCCAGGTCCAACTTGGGTCCTTTCAACAACCTCTCCACATTTGGTGTTCCCCAGGGCTCTCTCCTTTCAACCAGGCTCTTCAATGTCTATTTGGCACTTTGACCCACCTGATCTCTACCTTCGCCTCTAACTTTCAGTGTTTTGCGGATGACACTCAGTTCTACTTCAGGCTCCCCTCAGCCCACTCTCACTCATTCCTGACTGCCTATCCGTGATTCAGTATTGGTGTGCCTCCAATGATCATGGACTTAATGCCAGTAAGACATAGTTCCTTCTCGTTGGGACCCCTGCTCCCGCTTACCCTTTCTCACTCTGGCCGCCCTCCTTGGGCCCTATTCCTTCGCTTTCCTTTGTGGCAAAAAACCTTGCAGTCATCTTTGACTCCACCCTCTCCTTCTCCCCTCACATCACAGAGTTTTCTAAGAAGGACCACTACCAGTTGCACCACTTCAGAGATATTCTTCCATTTCTCACTTTCCCCCAGAAGCTCACTGTCTCCAGAGCCCTGGTTCTCTCTAGGCTGAACTACTGCAACAGCCTCTCTTTCTCAGTCTGCCTTCTTCTACTAGCCGCCCTCTACAACTAATGAAAAACAGGACTGCAAGACTTATCCTTGGCCTCAAGCCCAGGGACCATATCTCTCCAGCTCTGAAATCTTTCCACTGGCTCCTGGTGGCTGCGAGGATTAAGTTCAAGACCCTCTGCATCATTCACAAGGCTTTCCGGGGGCGGGACCCACACTACATCCTACTTTCTCTTCCAAAATACCTTCCTTCTCAAGCCCTTCACTCAGCTACCTGGAACTCTCTGAGGGTCACATGCCTCTCCAGGCAGAGAGTGGGGGTAGATCTTGCTCCTTTGCAGGTGCCTCCCTCTGGAATGGCCTCCCTGCCCCTCTCAAACTTGAGCCAGACCACACGAAGTTCCGGAAGCAGCTGAAGACTTTCATTTTCTCCTCTGCTTTCTCTCTGCCTCCTCTGTTGACTGATCCCTCTGTCTGCTGCACTGAATGGTTGCTTGGCTCAGAGTCTCACGGTGTACCTGGCTCCTCCATGATCATTCCCCCCTGCACTGCCTACGAGCTGACTGGGCACTTAGGGGATGTAACTGTAATCCCTACAGTCCCCTGCCTCCTTGCACTACCCAGAGCTGGCTGCACTTACTCTGCTGCCCTGTCTGCACTTCCCCCTTCCCTTTCACTGGCACTTCTCCCTCTCCCTTCCCCCACACTTTGCGCTGTCGCACTTGCACAATCTGAATGACACATAGCCTAATATGATCATTTGTCTTGTCTTCCCGCTGTCTTCCTTCCCTTGTCTTGTCACGCCTAGAAACATTTGTGTACAGGCACATTATAAATGACTTATCATATTATATCTCCCACTTTCCCAATGTAATAGAAACTTTGGACTGCACGCATATGGCAATGCTGGCTTCCCAGGCATCAGAGCACGTGTTTCACAAAATGATGCAGTACCGTTCTATGTACGTACAATTGTAATGCTACATGGACCTCACTGTGATGCACTGCTGCACCTATTTCTCTGGTTCAAGTTATGGTGCCCTGGTATTACAAAGCAGAACCTCCCATGTGCTTATGGACACCCACAGAGAACAGCCAACCTGGATCCTAGGTATGTATCCAGAAAGGTTCATGTGGGAGTGGATGGATGGGGGTGGGGGGTTATACTGTGACACCATACACATGTAGCAAGAACCATCCGGGGGCATGTGTAAAGATTGGAGGGGGGGTATCTGTATTTCTGCCCCCTGTACAGTTGGGGTAGAGGCACAGAGTACCCCAATCAAGGTTCTCTAAAGGTAGAAATGGGCGAGCAACCATGACTAAGACTCAAGGGAGGTGATGCAAGCAGAGTCTTAGGTATAGTGAATACCGAAGCCCCTACAAAGGAAAGTCCATACGCTATGTTCTGTGCTAACACAGTTCTTTTACATAAAATAAGGTTCAGGTAAATATATGTATCAATAAATAACCCACATTGTACTCAGGCAACACTATTCTAATAATCGTTAATATACACACACACATATATATGGTACCACAATATACTTTATATTCAAATTAAAATGTGCCTATTGCTGACAGTTATTAAAATGCATAGGAATCAGAAATAATTAGATAATTGCATAGACATTACTGTAGAAAGGCAGGTTAGATTAGGAACATTGGCAGAATGCTTTCTTTAAATTAGATAGGCAATAGTGTGAGGATTTCCCCACCTGGGCAACCTGGAAGGGATATGTTAAGGTCCCAGTCCAAATATGTTCAATAATGCTCTGCTTTTTTTCTACAGGACCTAAGATACATGGGAAACCACAGGAGAACAGGATCTAAGATGAATCTGGGACCCCTGGATGAATCCTGAGAATTGAAGCTGCTCTTCCTCGTTACAGTACCATGGGTATCTTGGCAGTCGATGTGGTGAAGTATCTTGGCTTTATTTGACAAGACCCCCTTGAGGAGGACCCTCAGTTGGAAAGAGGAGTCGCTGGGATGTTGGTGTCGAGAAGAAGAAGGGAACTGAGCAGTGTTGGAAAGGCAGCACTTTTGGTTTTCGCTGTGGTCTCCGTTGGTGGGTCGGGACTACGTCTGTTGATGTCCCACAAAGGTGAAATTTGCTGTTGATCTCAGAAAGGTTTGGCTAAAGAAGATAAGACCTGGGGGCCTTTGGATGACCTTGGTGGCGACGAGTGCAGTGGGAGAATTAGGTGTCAGGTTTCGGGATTTTGCGGTTTACCGACTTTTGGTTCTTTGGTGCGGCAGCCGCAACATGGCCCTCATGATGGCTTCTGGCAACAATGACCACAATAGGGCCCCAAGATAACAAGTAATAGTACCATTCTGAGTGGTACGGAGATGCATTATCAGGGGGCTACAGTGGTCGGAGGAAACACATTTGTTTTCCCAGGGACAAACCCTTACCCAGACTAGGACAGCCCACAGAGAGTCCTATCTGTCACCTCCGACCGTGAGGAGGAACCTTGATGGGCGTGGAGATAGGAAACAAACCATCCATTTTCATGGTAGATTCAGGTGCAACCAAATCATGTATTAGTGAGGGGGGATTCCCTTTATCAGGTGAGGTCATAGAA
Organism: Ambystoma mexicanum; assembly: GCF_040938575.1. Lineage (NCBI taxonomy): Eukaryota > Metazoa > Chordata > Amphibia > Caudata > Ambystomatidae > Ambystoma > Ambystoma mexicanum. Next base: position 669,524,183 of record NC_090930.1, on the reverse strand, counting down.
ACAGAGGGCTTCTCTAGGGCTGTTCAATTGAGTCCTTTTACAAAGAAATTACCCATTAAAATAGGGGGCAGAGAGGTGTGGGTCCCCTTGTACTCCACCGCGATTCCGGTCATCTTGCTGGCAAGGGACATTTTGAGTAAGCTCAACATGACCAGCTCGTTCACGGAGAGAGGTGTGGTTTGTTCGACATCCAGCATCTGTGCCGTGAGGGTAATATTGACCATGCACGCATTGAGCATTGAATCTGCAGCAAGAGCAATACCAGTGGCCCCTGATCTGTTCCTGTATGGAATCACAATACTACTGAGTGCAATGTCACAGATGGCAAATAGATATCGGCGAGTACCTTCTAATTTTTTGTTCAAGCCTGCTCAACCTCAGGAAGTAGTTGCAGGAACAATCATCGAACTTGACATAGAGCGAGTTCTAGTGGCAGAAGACAGGATTGTGTTGATAGCAGTTGATTCAAATAAGGGGGAATGGTGCACTGTTTTGGGCATTGATCAGACAATACCAATGAAAAATGTCTCGGATGAGGATTTGTTTGAGAATAGAGAGAATGAGAGGGAGATAATATTCGAAGTGTGTGTCGGCTTTAGGATTATGATACATTACAGACACGTAGATTATTCCATGTTCTTGATGGGGAATGCTCTCTAGTTTGCTTCTAAAGATTTGTCTCAGGTACCTGATAAGTTTTGGACGAGAGATCTGCATGACTTGGGGCGCTTATGGAGTGTTATGCCAATACGCATTACCTTGAAACCTGGCGCTCTGTTGCCTCAAGTTCAAAAATATCCTTTATCAAAGGCAGTAGAGAAGGGAATGTATGATAATATAATAGCCCTCTTACATCAGGGCATCATAGTGCCATCCAATCTGCCTTGCAACACAGCTATTTACCCAGTGAAGAAATCGAAGGGGGATAGTTGGAGGATTATTCAAGATCTGCGCCCCCTCAATGACATTGTACAAGCAGAATTTCCAGTGGTCCCATATCCTGCCACCATATTATGTAGCATACCCGTTGATGCAACCCATTTCACTGTGGTAGATTGGAAGGATGACTTTTTCTCAGTGCCCTTGCGTCCTGATTTGCATTATCTTACTGTGTTTACGTTTGCTTGGAGCCAATTTCAACACACTACGTTTCCTCAAGGGTACTGTGAGTCCCCAAGCATTTTCAATAGAGTGTTACATGAGGATTTGGGTAACATTGTTGTCCCCAGCACTATAATTCAATATGTGGATGATGTGCTGGTATGCAATACTACAGAGCACTAGTGCCGGGAGGATTCTATCACCTTGTTACAATTATTGGTCGGCAAAGGGTACAAGGTGGACAGAGCAAAATTGCAATGTTTTCAGCAAGAGATGCTGTATTTGGGTTGGTTGATTTCAGTGTACAGTAAAAGAGTAACCCCAGAATGTTCTGCAGCAGTGCATGCTACACCGCAGCCAGTGACCATTAAAGATATGCAGAAATTCCTTGGTTTGTGTAACTACTGTAGAACGTGGATATGTGACTATATGTCATATACTAAACCACTGCTCCAGGCCCTTAAAGAAGCAAAACAAACACAAAATTAAATTGTTCGGACCAATGAAATGTTTACGAAATGTCAGTAGTTAAAAGATGTTATCTATACTGCCCCTGCACTGGCAACTCCTGATCACACTAAAGAGTTTGATCTTTTATTACATTCTGATGACTGTGGTTTTGACACAACACAGCAATATGGGTCATAAACCCTGAGTGTATTACAATGGAATGCTTGATTCCGTCATGCAGGGAGAAAAAGGCAGAGTCATAGGCTACCCCTAGTCCGTCATGCAGGGACAGTTCCTGTATGAACATGCATTGGCTGCTGCTGCCTTTCCTATTCAGAATTCAGCCACCAATGTCATGGGATGCTCTTTGACGTTGTATGTGGAGCACGCTGTTTCTGCAATATTAGAAAGGTCCAAATCCACATTGACTATGCAAAAGGCTTCTGCAGATGAAGTGATTGTTTTGAGTCCATCAATCCATATTGTTCATTGAATAATGGTGAATCCAGCTCCCTTTTTGACTGAATCCATTGCTGACAGTGATGAGCTGCATGATTGTGTCACCTAAGAGGGCCCTGAGGATGGCATCTCCAAAGCATGCGACTATGCTTTGGACTATGGAAAAGTGTTCTTTATTGATGAGTCATCAACAATTGATCAGGAGACAGGTCACAGACATACTGGGGCAGCAGTGGTGCGGTTGGTACACAGAGGATATTATGTTTTTTGATGCAAAGGCTTCCCGGGTCATTATTCAGCACATGCAGCAGAATTAACATCACTCATTGAAGCACTTGAGGCAACGCAAGGGTGCCAAGTAGCGATCTACTCTGTATCAGTATACGACACAACTACATTTCATTCAGGGTTGTCGAGATTGATGAGAAGAGTATTCCGTAGGGTGGATGGGTTTCCTGTGCAGCAAGCAGCCTTGTTAGATTGATTAATTCATGCCTTTTCACAGCCTTTGCTCGCTACAGTGGTTAAGTGCATACCCTACACAAGTGGTGCAGACTTTGTGACCCTCAGGAAGGAAGCAACAGCCAAAGCAGCAAAATAGGACACATATTTGCCGCTCCCAGATATTCCTGATCATCCTGTGTTAGTAAATAAGCAGTTGCAATTGCAAGTTCCATACACTGAAGTTTCTGTAACCAAAATCATTGAGATTCAAGGTCAGGCACCACAAAGTGAGAAGCTGGTGTGGCAGAAAAGAGGGTGTGTGCAGTCCCCAACTGATTTAGTATGGAGGCAGGTGAGTACAGGGAAGGTAGTGATGCCCCAAGCTTTGGTGACTGGCACCTAATTAATTAGGGCGATACTGACAGTTCTGGTATCCATCAGTAAAATTTGTCTAACACAACAATGCACAGTACTTGATGAGAGTCACTAGGATGGAGTTTTAAGGTTGAGACCTGGAGCTTTCACATCACTATGCACATTGCAGATAGATGCAAGCTCAGCATCCTTTTTGGCCTCTCCAGAACGGGATCCATATGAGACATAGTAATGCACATTGATCCTCAAAATCCAATATAAACAAGTAGATGAATGAGTCAATTTTCTGTACAGACAGTTCGCTTCATGTCCAGACTGAATGCGTGTTCCCAAGATAAGATGCCCACCATATCCCAGTCTCCAGAATTCCCATAGCACGTGATTCATTACCGCACAGATGGCAAGCCCGATTTACCAATAACAGCGGTCTAATACCAATGAGATGGAACTAGAACATGAACCATGCACGGATGCACAAGGCAGTTCTGCAGCACCAGTGAGTAACCCACTTGTGTTTATTTTTATGTCTCCCCTTCCACCGGACAGTTACTAGTCCATCTAAACACCGATCGAAACAGAAGCACGTCATCTTTTCTGTTTCTCCACTTTGATTCTAGAGAGACAGAGGTCAATCAACGATCTAATTAGAACACTCAGAAGGATTTGTACACCCAGTCGAGGTCAACAGCCACACGTGTAGCAGGGATTCATTCATGCTAAGACAGTCATCTAAAATATAATAGTAAGTGAGCATGCCAGCTTCAAACAGTAATCAGCTTCAAACAGTAATGCATGACCATTGAACTTGCTCGCGTGCACAGAGTAGAACTTGCATATAAACTTTATTACTAGTAATTAATCAAATTAGTAGACATGAAGTAGCCAATCAGCATAATGTGTTTTTTCAAGCATTGTGTCGACCATTAAATCCTTCCTTCATGGATTCTTACATTATGTCATTCTGCAGACTCTCCACAAGTAATATTTACAAAACAGAAGCACTTTGACCCCAGTTGCTTGCACCGCAGATGACTTTACACTTTATAAGATGGACTCCCCATTTTCTGTAAATTGACATTTATTTTTCGTTCTCAGGGATTATCCATCTAACCCCCCCCCCCCCACCATGATGTGTCACGGTGTGTGAATACTAGTGATTTTCCAATTGAGCGAAGTGACCTAGTGTCACTAAAGTATGGTCTACCTTTTTGCACCAGTATAGGGCATTGCTGGTACGACGGATTAAGACCCCCTACAGCCACATTGCCATAGTCTAATTAGACACTACTGTTAAGTGTTAGAATAACACAGGAGAGCTAATCATAAGCTTGGTGTAATATATCTTCAGCTATGATTAACCATACACCTTGCAGCAACAACTGAATGGTTGCTTTCGTCCCTTTCTTGCACTGCCCCACGAAGACGGGACAACACCAAAAGTGTTTTGTGTGTGGAGCATGAACCACAGAGACACTGCCACCCATCATCTAAACCCCTGAAGAATTTCCCCCGAATGATCTGTACTTCGACTGTTACATGGGAAAGAAACACGTTGGGTCATACGAGAGTGGGTTATAATAGAGCATTATTGACATTGCTCTTCTTAAATTGGTCACTTTATCTGTCTAAATGTTTTATTTTCTGATTGTATATGTGTTGTGCATTTGGAACACTGTGTTTATCATGCCCCATTGATTAACTTGAGGATGATCAACTTTTATGTCATTGGGTAATTGTTAATTGGCCTGTCTTGTGCTCTGTTGGTTATGTAAAGATTTTTTACTAAGTGTATTTCTTTCATCATATAAAAGTTTTTAGAATAAAATAATATTTTTTGTTACGAGCTGGAACCATTACTCATCAGATTAAATATTTGAATATTAAATTTCCTGCAGTGCTTATTGAATTGTTAATCACTCCTTTTTGCTATGCCCCCTCTACTTATTAGCTCTGCTTGTGGGATGTTCCTCTAGCGACCAGTCTATATGTTTGTTTTGTAAATGATGATACCAGGGACAACCGGTTAGCTTTCCTCCCTCTGGAGTTCCTCATTGTTTTTCGATTGGTGTCATTCAACCGACTTCACTACCCCGCTCATGTGTCCAAACAACATATTGTTTCAAATATAAAAGAAGATTTGTATGTACATAATATTCAGGAGTTTTTATCTATATTTACATCCAACTGTGTACTGTACCAAATATATAGCACTGTGCAAACGTTGAAAACCTTGAGCGGCACTGTGCCACGTCCAATTGGCCCATTTTGTGATTTACATATTGATTTCGCAGATATGGGGGGGGGGGATGGTAAACTCTGTGCTACACTGAAAAAGGAACTGGATGCACTTTCTCCCGTTAGCCTTGTTCAGTTTAAGGACCCAGCCCTGTAAGGACCATTGCCTCTCCCCTCTAGTGACGGGGCGACATATGCACATGCCATTATCCCCTGTGTGTAGAGCTGCAGATTCTCACAGAGCTGCAGCAATTCTAGGGGATGAGTTGCATTCGTATCTAACAAAGTTAACAAAGTTCATTAAATAAAAAACAAGGGGGTGTCTGGGAAACTCTCTATCAGCACGAGCACAGCCCATTGACTTGTTCTTGGGTGGCTGCAAAAGTTAATTAAATACCTTTCTCAACAGATTGCTCCATGCCGATTGGACAAAGTGGATAACAATGCTGCATCGGAACCTGAAAGCTCGCCATCACTGCAATTGTTCCCAAATGACAACGTTTATGTGAAATATGTTGTTCATCAGTGGAGTGAACTCCATTATAATGGTCCTACATGGTGGTGTATGCTACTCCCCTTGCTGTTAAAGTAAAAGAAATGCAGAATTGGGTGCAGTTGTCTGATGTTAGAAAAGCACCACAAACCTTGCCTCCACCTTCTCATTTTATCAGAGTGTTTTTAATTGTTTCAACTGTAAGCATTTTATCAGAGTGATTCTAATTTAGTGGTGACCTTGGGCCTCATAACGAGTCTGGCGATAACCCACTCGTAACAATTTTCCGGCACCTGACTTCCCAGTGCCACTGGGAGATTACAAGTCCCGGCGGATCAGGAAGTCAGGCACCGGTAAATATGAGTCCCCATTCCCATGGAATCCTATAGGACAGGACTCTATGGGAATGGGGACACAGAAGTACTGGCACCATTGCTAACAGAGCCGGTGCTTCCGTGACAGCTCTGCCTACCTAGGCCGTTGCACCCGGCAGGTCAGACCTGCGGGGCACAATACACCCAGGAAGACAGAGTTATAGTGTGGCGGTCCAGAAAGGGTGCTCCTACAGTGCTACAGGCACCGTTATTTCCAGATCGCCACACCTGTATTGAGGCCCCTTGTCTTAGGTGATAAGAACAAATGTTGTATTATATTTTTTCAGTGGTGTTTTGTTTTGAATTATTAGATTTTTTCCTTTTTCACATTTTTGTACATGAATTTTTTAATTTTTAAGTTTGTGTTTTTTATTTTTTCATCATGTATGTTGTTACTTTGTATTTACAAAGGAGTGTCTTTTTTTAACAGTATTAAGTGTATGTGTTATAAACAAAGTTACAGAATGGTCTTGCTCCCGTTCATGTGTGGTTTTGTTTTGTAGTGAGGTTTTATGATTTGGTCATATAAAGGGGCTGGGGGTGAAGTAGTATTTCAAAGGGATGTAAACATGGTTATAATTTTTATATGTTTTTTGAAGCTACTACATAAGTGATGATTACATAACCACAGTGGTCAACTTTAAAAGACACTCTAATATGGAATGTACAAATGCGAGTGAGAAGGAATTTAAATCAAGAAAAGGAGTATGATCAATACAAAGGTGTAGTGTTTGATGCAATGTCTAATGTGCACCACCCAGAATTCAATAACATGTGGTATAGCTTTATGAACTCGGTAAGTAAACAGAGGTACAAGGGGAGTTGTTATGTCTGCTCCCTCATCCTCCATGTGTCAGGGGCACCCAAAATGGTAGTACCCCACCAAATATTGCCCTTAGAGACCCAGTGTTTGTTACACTTATCACTGTGTCGGGTTCACAGTCTATTCCAAGTGCAAGTTGTACTAATGGACACATTTGGAGAGAAGTGTGCCAAAGATGACAGTGCCCCCCAATGTAAACCACGGCCCATGTTACAATTGGAGGGAGTTTTGTTCATATCAAACAGATGGTAGAAGGCAGTGGTAAACTGAGCAGCAGGAGGGTTGTAGATGAATATCAGTTTTGTTTTCGAGGGCATGGAACTGTTACAGTAGGCACTAGCAGCAAGTGCAATAAGACAATGTTTATTCCAGACCTTGCGGAGGCAGCAGCATTAATGGACATGTACTGGGTATGTGGGAAACAAGGATACCTATATCTTCCACCCTCCTGGCGAGGCACTTGTGCACTAGCAACCTTGCACTCAGCTTTCCTGGTGGTGCCTGAAGTACACTTGAGAATAGCTTCCAAGCACAGGGTGTTGCAATCTATTCCAACCACCCTCCACCCACCCCCACCAAATGAAGAAGAAGAAGAGGTTGGTGATGCTGAGAAGGAAAATATCTTTTTATTTGTAGGAAGAATTGTCCAAGTTGCTCAAAACGATTCCAAACAAATACCTGCTGTACACTAAAACAGATGTTTTCTTTGCATCCCTGTTAACCCCAGGTATACAGGTTGCCACCAATGCAAAGTGGTTGCAGATTGTCCGATGAGAAGTGATCCAGTTGGCAAACGATACCGTACAAGGTCTAAAGACAATCAAGAGTGAACTGAGGACGATTCGGTTGATGATCTTTAAAAACTGTATGTTCTCGATCTCCTGATGGCGATGGAAGGGGGCATATGCAAAAACAAGATTGGGTTGTTCTGTTGGACATACATGCCCCCAAATAATGCAGTGAATGGATCTTTGACACACATCATGGCGGCCTTGCACAAGCTGAAGACTGGTATGGAAAGTAAAGCAGATGTATAGGCCGAAGACTTGTTTGACACGTTGTTCTCAAGGGTGCCATCCAAGCCTGGGGCATTGGTGAAGATATTGGTCCTGATCGTGGTCTTCCTGTGGTGTTGTTCTGCACATGTCAGATGATACTCCAATGCTGTGATGATGGTTACTATTGGGGCCGGAATAGCTCTGCTGGGTAAAAAAGAATGAGCAGGCTCAGACAGAGGATTTGAATAAACCCCACATGGTTAGAATTGAATGGCCTCTTTACCCGCAGCCCTGCCCGGCAACATTAACTACACCTCCCCCAGATCCAGAAAACTATACAGAGCATTGAGTGGATTTAGCAGGTGATGGGGATTGTATACATCTCACGTGTGCCCCAGAGAAATATCCATGAGATGGGGTAGTTTTCAGTATTTGTGTGGGGGATGGGTCCTGAAGGATGAAGCCGATAAAGAGAGAGACAGAGAGAAGTTAGTTAATTAAAGATTAACTAAAGGGGGAATGCTGGCATGCATATCCAGATCGCCGCACCCTCCCAAATGCTTTACATTGCGAAAAGAATATTAAAACATGTAGAAGGTGTAAAGGGTGGTGCAGGGGGAATGGAGAGTCTTGTAGGTAGAAGTAATTGGCTGCGATGGGGAACTATAGAGGGGAGAATTAACCATTTGTTTTGTGATAATGCTGTGTAGAATAGGTTGCATGTGTCACATTCATTTACAAGTAGGCCCGAATCCTCACAGGCTGTGTTGAAGACACAGAACACGGCTTCATTATTGTATCCCCAGGCACGGAAAGGTACATGCACGCATACCCACAAATAAATGTATTCAGTTAGTTCTTTGAACAATTAGGCAGGAATGTGCATAGTCAAACAGGCAAAGGCCAGAGGGCCCAGATGAAAGTCATACTCATGGGAGCCGGGGCAGAGGTCCTGGGTTGCCAAAACATGAACTAAAGATTTAGAGCACTAGTGCCTCCCAGAATGGTGGTCACTCTATTTGAATTACCAGATGTGCAGGAACACAAGTCTTAAATCATCATAAGGTGGATTGATCAGTGGAACTCTGGGGACGGAGACTGACAAAGGGGGGAGCAGAGAACATTATGATCAGTAATTTGTTCCAGGGAGAGCCAAGAGTGATACCCATGTGGTTGGGAGGGCATGATGGGGGCGCCGACGTGTCTGGGATGAGAAGAGAGCTGCTTTGTTCAGAAGGACCAGACTGACGTCAAAATTATCTGCCGAGTTCATGTTGATGACCAGGTGCATATCACGCGGTTAGGATTAAAGGTGGGGTGGTGCCAGCTGAAGTTAACCAATTGCTTTGCAATGTTTTAAGATGGAAGAGGCTGTTACCCATGTGTGGTGAAGATGGAAGAGACGACAGTGAAACCAGTTGGAGAGTGGGACATATGTACTCATTAGCATGTATTTAGATGGTAACCAATGAGGGTGGGGGCGATTAATACTGCATATTGAGTGGATCATGAATGACGATTTTTCTGTTTATAACTTAAATCCTATGTGGAGAACGAGAGAGCTATATGGCAGTGGATTTAAAATACCCTGCTGCCTTTTTCTTATTCTGTAGACAAAATAAAGCTGTTGTTCTCGAAAATGGGTGCACCTAGCCTCTTTCCCTAATGGGTTGTATTTTCTTGGTCTGATCGCTGGTGAGTTGCCCTACACAGGGATGCCCCTTGAAGGAATCCTCACAGAACTTTCAAAACTACGGGTGTCAAGCAGCACTATGGCGGGGTACCCCCGCTTGTGGGCGATACTGAGCAAATCGTCTTCCAGCAGTCACAAACACTCCTCCGGACTGTGGGTGACACAGGTGAATTTCATGTTCAGGCACTCCTCTTCTGGACCCTGATCGCAGGCACACAGGACTGGCTTCCAGGACCCTTCGGTTAAAGAGCAGCAGTTGCACGATGTTCCATTGTAGCTCAGGAAGAGGTTGCCTATCCAGGTCCTCTCTAGTTCAGTCCTTGAGTCAACACAGCAGCTTTTAGATAGCTTGAAGATTTAGAGCCACATACTTCTTCCTCCAGCTGAACTCCAGGATGCAAGCTAAAGATGACATCTGCTTCAGGTTTCTTATTTCAGCTTCTGACTTCTGACTTTAGTTTCAACTTCAAGCTTCTGACAAGGAGGTGTGTGTGGCCCCCTGTTATACAAAACACTCCCCATTCCCTCAGGGTGAGTCAGGCTAAGGCAGACAATCACATACAGGTGCATTCATGCAGGCAACACCCAATCAGGCTCACAGGCATTCAGGCTATTCACCAGAAACCAGACACCCACAACACAGGATGTGGATTGGGGGCTACTCCCCAGCATTTCAGTGCATCACCATACATTAATTCTAGTTTTAGGCAGGGCTGGCTCCACATTGTGTCACACAACCAAAACCAGACACCCACAACACAGAATGCATATTGACTACTCACCCCATTCAGGTAGGCTCCAGCCTAAAGGTGTAACCACAGCACCTGGGAATGATATGATATGGTATATATGATATGATATGATATAAGGCATTTATAATGTGCCGATACACTAGTGTTTCAAGGCGTGACGAGGCAAGGGAGTGGGAACAGAGGGAAGACAGAGATAACGATCTTACTTGACATTGAGATTGCACAAGTGCAGGGGAGGGAGGAAGAGAAAGTGCGGGGGCAAAGGAGGAGGTGCAATACATAGGAACAACAGTCAAAAGAAATAGAATAAATAAAAACAATAGGTAAAAAGTGCGGCCAGCTTGTGGCAGGTGCAGGGGTGAGTGCAGACATCAAGTGTCACGAGCTGGTGGGGACTGTAGGGATACAGAAACAGCCTCCAAGTGCAGGGGTTGCCTGGGAGGCAGTGCAGGTGTGCAGCTGGCGGGTAAGGTGACCTGGGCCTGGGATCAGAGGGTAGCCATGTGACCAGTGCAGTTTCAGTCAGGAGTTCAGCAGGGGAGAAGAGGAGAGAAAGCAGAAGCAAAGAGGAAGGTCTTGAGGTGCTTCCGGAACCGGAGATTGTTCTCCTCAAGTTTCAGGGAGGCAGGGAGGCTGTTCCAGAGGGAGGCCCCAGCCAAATAAAGAAATCTACCACCAACTTGTTGCTTGGAGAAGTGACTGACCCTGAGGGAGTTGGAGGCGGATGTGTGAAGAGCTTGAGAAGAAGATATTTAGGAAGAGAGAGTTGAAGGTATTGAGGCCCCAGACCCCAGAAGGCCTTGTGGACAATGCAGATGGTTTTGAACTTTATCCTCACAGCCACTGGGAGCCAGTGCAGAGATTTCAGTCCTGGAAAGATACGATCTCTGGGCTTGAGGCCAAGAACAAGTCTCACAGTCCTGTTCTAAATGAGTTGCAGAGGGTGGAGAGTAGAAGCAGGTAAATTTAGAAAGATGCTGTTGCAGTAGTCCAGCCTAGAAATAACCAGAGCTATGGAGACAATGAGCTTCTGCGAGAAGGAGAGGAAAGGAAGAATACCTCTGAGGAGATGCAGCTGGTAGGGTGACCTCTTAGAGATGTCAGAGATGTGGGGAGAGAAAGAGAGTGTGTAATCGAAGATGACCCCGAGGTTTCTAGCCTCACAGGTGGGAGAAGGAAGAGGGCCAAGAGAGACAAGCCAGGGATAGGAAGGGAGAGAGCAGGTGTGCAGATGAGGAGAATCTCAGTCTTACTGGCATTAAGGCAGAAATCCTTGGTGGCACACCACACCTAGATAGCAGACTGACAATCAGAAATGAGAGAAGGAGAAGAGGTGGTGGAGGGTAGCCTGAAAATGAGCTCAGTGTTGTTTGCATAGCACTGAAAGTTTGGGCAGAGAACAGCAATGCGGTGGGCAAGAAGTGTCAGGTATTGGTTCAACAGCCAGGGAGAGAGGTTAGACCCCTGGTGAACACCACGGGTAGAGATAGAGATAGAGGAGAGGAAGGACCCAAGTTGGACCTAGGAGGGTCCATCGGAGGGAAAGAGGTCAGCCAAGCCATGGCCTGATCAGTGATACCCAGGTTATCATGGAGATGGTTGAGCAGGATGGCATGGTTGACCTTGTCAAAGGCAGACGAGAGATCAATGCTCCAGCCAGTCTGGCAGGAGGCAGTCCCAGAGCCATATATGGCCCTTTCACCTAACAGAAAAGGGAACAGAGTCAGGGCTTCTAAGGGCTTTGAGAAACAAGAGGGTGCAGCAAAGGAAACATCTTTCCTTTGTGTAGGAATCCATTGATTGCTATAGCAGGGTCTCGGTATCCCAAAATGGAGGATACCTAGAGCCAATGTCACATCAGCATGTAGCTGCCACCAGCCCATACCCTGCTCTGTGGGCAATACACATGCACCTAAAAACATGCACTAGGGGGACAGGGTTATATCCCTCCCCATGGGTGCCCTAAGGGTTTCCCATGGGTACTGTTCACCAAAAACAAAATGGAGAGCTGCACTGCCTGTGGTCCAGACTGCACTCCTGTGCAGAAAATAAGCAGAACACACAGTTTAATGAAATAGAGGATAAAGACAAGGAGGCCCTGTCCCTCCAATGCATTTTCAGCATCACAGCATATCAATGGGTTTAAGGGGCAGTGGTGGGGTTTTTTGTGTCCAAGATACACCATGCATGTTTAGCAAATACCTTCCTGGAGAATGGTCCACATGGCCTTGCTTGCATCCCACAGAATGCCATCCCACACGGAAGCTATTGGGCTGAAGTGACCACATGTCCCAGATTGCCTTGGGCGGCATAACTGAAATTGCATTCTGTTGCTATAACAGCCACTCTCCCACCATTCACACATGAAGACAGGCCCAGGTGGTTACCCATGGAAGCTGAAAGTAATGCATCTCACCACTCCTAGAAAAACACAACATACAATACGCCAATCAAACACACTGTCGTAGGCACTCATCAAATACACAACAATGACCACGAAAAAGCCAACACAGGCTGCAATATGCCAAGTACCCTGTGGGGTGTGCAGGGTGTATTGGGGATGCAGGAAAATGGGGGTGCCTACATATACTGCAGAGCAGGATGGACACAACTCTTTGGGCATCATCAACTACAAGGAAAGCATACCCTCACAGCCCTTGAATGTGCTTTAAGTCAAACGCAATACCAGCTTAGACAGGATGGAAGAGTACAGCCATTACCTTTATGGAGATGACCCAATGCCATCCTATTTGCAGGTGATTCTGGCTAACCACAACTACCATGTCTCATGACCCCAATAAGGAACCATAGGACACCACAGGAGATTGCCTATAACAAGGCAAACAAAAGGGCCCAGGTATCCATGGAGCGCATATTTGGCTCCTGAAAGGAAGGTTCCAGTGCCTCCAACAGACAGGGATCAATTATGTTAAATCGTGAAAAGGTTTGTATTATCGCCATTGTGCGTGTGATGATGCACCACAGCACACGTTAAGGGACCCTTAACTCAGCCCCTTAACATGGGTGGCAGGCCATTACTAACCAGGTTGGCCCACTTCCTTGGGTCATATCCCTTCATTAACAAATTCATGAAATACATCTCCAGCCAATGACTTCAATCAGACAATGAAGATAGCCAAGCTTACAGCACAGGGAGTCTTGAATCTATTAAGGACACAGAGGAGAGCATTATGCTTCACTTCTTTATTCACTACCCTTTAGCAGCTCTTTAAAACTTTCAAAATAATGTGGAAATATAAAGTTGTGGAAAACTAATAAAAAAATACTTTAAAATAAATACAAAATGTTCATTTTTTTAAAACATCAGCAACCAGCTCTAGAAAACACAACAAACTAAACAAAAGAGAGAGGGACTACTATCCCCCCTAGTTATTCTCCTTTCTGTAGTACCAAGCGCCTCTCTCTGTCCTCCAATCAGGCTGCAGTCCTCTACATAACGTGGCCTGCATGGGTCCCTTGCTCAACAGTCCAATCAAACTAAACGGATTGTCCTCCCAGCACGCTTCAACCAAATTCCACCTCCTGGAGGAAAAACAACTCTGGCCTCTCCTGATAGACCAACCTTTCTTCTTGAATGTCCACTTTCACGTTCACTCAGCCACTCTTCTGGTCATCTCGTGCAATAATAGAGGGACACACCATTAGGGAGCAAAATATGCTAAATATCACATACCAAAGTTATACATTACAGTCTGTAGTGAATATTCGCTGGGTGGGATAATGCTCGCTTCTGTGTCTTTAATAGAATCAAGACTCCCTGTGCTGCAAGCTTGGGTAATCTTCATTCTATGCCAAGACCAGAGGCAAGCATTATGCTTGTTGAAAGCTCGCTGCTACCACCGCAGCAATAGCTGATATAGGCTTGAAATAGAAAGTCTTGAACATGGAGTCACTTGTCCAATCCACTGCTCTCATAATATCCTGTAGGGATATTCTTGCTGCAAAAGCCTTGGAAGCCATAGCTCCTCTCGTTGAATGCCTTTAAAAAATGGACCATCGATCCCTGTTAGGCCCATTACTTCTCTCACCAACCTCGCTATGGTAGCAGACACTTCTGCATGATAAGGCTTCCTGTGTGCAGTTAATAGCTGTGATATGGCGTGTGGCCTTACTTCCGCTGTAGCGGCCTTGTATCTTTTAATGCACTGTGCTAGGCATAACTTGCTATGTCTTTGGGAAATATGGGTAAAAGATCACAGAGAAGCTGGTGTTGGTGCGCTCTGGGTAGACTACCTTCCTATCAATCTCTAGCACTCTGACATCTGGCATGCACCTGCAAGAAATCAGACACAGTAGGGTCCCTAGCTCAGCCTGATAATTGTCGAATTGAAAGGAGGTTGTTAAAGGGGCACTGGTCAAAAAGCTTAAGGACTGAATTGACATCCCACAGGGAAGAGTACTTTGAAAGGGGAGGCTTGCTAACCTTCACTCCCCCAATCAGCCTAGCTACCGCTGGATGCTCTCCTACCGGCGTGGCAACACGTGCCCCCCGCCCCCCGAGATGACTGACATGTATACTCCAACCGTCCTGAATGCTCTTCCCTGTCTGGGCAGACTTGCTAAAAAGTAGTTTATTGCCTGCACTACAGGGGTAGAAATGGGAAGAGAACCTCTCTGCCTGCACCATCCTTGCCAGGCCTGCCATGCGGTACTATAGCTCCTGGCTGTGGATGATGCCCAGGACACCCTGATGAGCTCCGTAGCCTTCTCGGAAAGCCTTGGCAAACACATCTGTGCCTGAAACTCTGCATGTGATCAATGCCAGACTCTTCTCTCGCACTAGTGGGTGTGCTGAACCTGATGGACTCGTCAATAGGTCCGTCCAGTGGGGAATTGTCAGTGGGAAATCCACTGACACGAAGGTGAGCATCTTCAAGTCAGGTTCAGGGGTTTCGTCCACTTTATCTGGTAACTCCTGTCTGGGGCATTCCACCTTCAAGCGAAGCCTGGTTTCTTTTTCCAGGGGCTTACGCATGTTCTGTGTCATATGTAGTGCCACCCTTGGTGACAGCATCCGGTCTGCTGATCTGGGATCCCTAAGCGATTCGGGCTCAAACATATCTGACATGTTGTCTTCATCTTGTGGGGCCTCCACACTGTTGGCTTTAGTCTTGCAGGTAGATATTATATCAGTTTGTATTTCAGTAGCTGCTTCTTCACCATCTCCATCATGATCGTCTTCTTCCGTGGACGTCTGTGCTTCCCCTTTATTTTTTGCACCTGTGGTAGAGGGTAAGAGGCTGGGCAAGGCTGTATTCAGTAGAGAAAGTGTTTTGTAACCTATTAAATCTATCAGCCACCTTCTGGAGTTTTATTTTGATCTCCATCTCAGTGCCTGTGGAGTAGGAGAGGCCTTTCTCGTTCGGGCTTATTTGCTTCCCTTATCAACCCCTCAACCGGGGTTCCTTTGAAAGGCCCCTCATCAGAATCCTCACCTGTTTCACCAGCAGACATTTCTGAAATATTATTGCCCAGCAGGGAAACACCATCAAAACCCCCCAAAATGACAACACTGTCGTTCTTGGTGCTGGTGACTGCGAATCCGGGAATACGGTCCCAGAGCCACTGGCACCGGTAACAGCAGTGCCACGAATACCATGACCGGAAATACAGTGATCGCCGGACCAGGAAATCATCCGGCGGCCGTTACTAAAGCACAATCCGTTGCAATCACAGGCGACTTCCACCACTCCTGACCACAGAAACTCCACTCTTACCATGGCATCAAGAGTCTGTGAGACCCGGAGACACAAGCCATGCTTCAGTGAGGCAGAGCTTAACATGTCATTGGACACAATAGTCCAGCATGCTGCAGAGCTCTTTGCAAATGACTAGCGCAGGTAGGCCCAGCTGTGCAAAAAGAGCATCTGGGAAAAGGTGGCCCAGAAAGTCTCTGCAGTCAGCACAACCCCTGCACAGTGCAGGACTGCCACAAGAGTTGGGATGACCTGCGCTTGAGGGTTCGCAACCTCCTCTTGGCCCAGCGCAGACAGGGCATGGCCACAGGTGGTGGGAGTGCATCCCCAATACGCCTGTTGCCCTGGGAGGAGACGTGCAGCAGTGTGCTGCACCTCGAGGCCATCGAAGGGGTCAGTGCTGCGGAGGCCGGAACCAGGACACCTGAAGAGGCTGGTGAGTACACGTAACACCAATGTTATGTCAACCTCCCTGTCCATCCTGCAACCATTACAATAACAACATATGACATGAATGTCAAGTTCATCGTCCACAAAACAAATAAAGCCCAGCATGCCCCCCACAAGAGACCAGCAACCTGGGTGCACACACCGACATACACCCTCCCCCAAAACAACACTCATACCACTAATATACCTAGAACACAGCACAGACACCAAGTACTGCCAAGAGAACATGCGTCTGCTGCCACTCAGACACATATCCCCCTGCCACAGATTAATTTGCGTGTGCCTGCCGTGCTTCCCCTGGCACAAAGTCACATCAGTGCTAAGCACCTTATCCACCCTCAAATGACCAGTATCACACACAAAGGAAACATGTGACTCCCTCATCCCAGCCAGCCTGAAACATGAGCATAAATGGCCACCTATCCCTGTAAGTGCTACAGGCAGCAGGCACATGCCAAACCCATCCATGGCACACCCCTCCCCAACCCAACATCACACAGCATGAAGGCCACACCCCTAACACCGTACCCAGCAATAGTCAGTACAGCACAACAGTATCACCGGCACACCACCCTACCATGTACAGACATCACACATCCACCAGCACAATATGCATGACACACGCATGTGTGCACCATGCCATGTCCCCAGCCATGTCCCCGACACAAAACAGGCCCAAACAAGATAAAGCATGAATCTCTACCTCATCAATATGCACTGTTCACTGACAACCTGCCTTTCTGACTCCCTCAGGCACATCATCTGACAATGAAGAGGCCCATCCAAGCACCTGAAAGGGCACCAGCCGTCGATGCCACCAGACAGGGGAGTTGCTAGGTCTGGAAAAGACCCGGGGCTAAGCTGATGTTGGAACTGTTGGACTGGGGGCTAGCTAGTCTTTTGGCTGTAGCTCCTGAGATTCTATCCGGGGCTACACCCAAAAGATCAGGGGCTATAGCCCCCTTAGCCCCCCCCTAGCAACGCCCCTGCCACCAGACCCAACAGACCACCACCACCTTCACCCAGGACTCCACAGCCTCAACAGGAGCAACTGCCACTGCCACCCCAGCGGCACCCATCGAGCCACCACTACTACTACAAGCTCAACCCATTGAGCCACCACCGGTCCCACAAGCTGCCCCCACCCATGCAGCCCCAGCTGCAGCAGTACCACCCCCACCCCCGCAGCCAAATGCATGTGCACATGCCTGCATTGTAGAGGACATAGCAGGCGATGGTGGAGTGAAAATGGGGAAAGACCACCGCACCGATGAGCCTTTGCTATTCAGCCCCATGGGCCCAAATAGCCCACAATGCCAACTATTCCCCGGTGTGAGGGAAATTAATGGTAGACTCTGCTGCATGGAACAACGTCAGGATGCCTTGACAGCCCTGGTGCAGCAGCACCTCCAGGAGGTGCAGCTGATGCATGAGAGCATCTAGTGTAGTGGGCGTCGTAATGCCCGTGCCCTTGGCCATTGTACACGAGCAATAGTACAGATGACCAGGCGGGTACGGGAGGGGAACAGTGTAATGTCATCTATAGCTGAGACAATGGCTATGTTCCTCCAGGCCTTCCTAGAGCAACGGCCCACGGTACTCCACCATACACTAGTCCAACACCTGCTAGTTCCGTGCAAAGCAGCCCAAGGCGGCATTCTATGCAGCTGTTCCGCTCGGCACACAGCTGCATGCCTGAACCGAAAAGGGGACGTAAATAGGCTCAGGACACACATGTGCCCTGCCTGTGACTTGTGCAAGTCATCCTTGCAGAACATGACAGGAGTTCCGTAGAGACAGTTGGGAGGGGTAGTGGGGAGGGATATTTGGGGAGGGATAGTATTGGCAATTTTTCTTTCCACATTTGTAAATATTTTCATTGTACAAATTACACTTGGTGGTGCATAGAAATCATGACCTGTGCCACGTGCATGTATGAAGTGATCAGAAATAGTGGTAAATGAGTTCCTTGCATGCAACATGGCCATCCTTGTCATCACGGTGATGTGCAAATGGCAGTTCATCATCAGTCTCAACCTCCTCCGCCTCTGGTGGGTGCATGTCCATGTTGGGGGGCAGTGGGATGTTGAACTCGATACACATGTTGTGCAGCATAGCAGAGGCCAGGACTAGCTTTCCCACCTTCACAGGGCTGTACATAAGTGTGCCCCCCTATCTGTCCAGACAGCGGAATCTTGCATTTAACAGGCCAAATGTATGCTCTATTGTACAAGTACAGATATGGGCACGGTTTTATCCCTGCTCATGCTGGTTGTGTGGTTGCCTCACGGGGGTCATCAGCCATGGCATCAGGGATATCCAGCATCACCTGCATGGGAGCAACAGAAAGTTTAGAATGTCATACTTGTGTCCATATCACGTTGGTACTGTCTGCATAGTGTTCACTAAACAATGTAAACAATGTAAAATTACTCATGCTAATTGCTGGTTACGTAGCTATTGTCATTTTTTTGCTAGTTGAAATGCACATTGTCAGTGTAAATGGATGTCCATGCATTGTATGGACCATTTTGAGTAGGATCAGGGTGATCTTAGGGATATATGGCTGCAGTCATCAATGTCAATATATTGATAAGTGCTAAATGCAATTGTGGGTTGTCCAGGTGTAAGTGTGCAGGTGCCATCACCAGGTGGCAATGTTTACCGGCCTAGAAAATAGTCTTCGGCTTGAAACAGCTGGTGTGCGCGCCTGACACGGCAGAGCCTGCTGGAGGGGAGCAGACCTAGTAGGCATGGCTGAAATGGGAAAGGACTTTAATCTGCGTTGAGATGTGATTTTAATTTTCTTTTGAATCTGTACATGCCTGAAGGTGTACTTGCATTCTGAGGTTCATGACGTGCTGCATGGGAGTGGTTGAACCGCAGCACTGATTATGCAAAAATGATGGATGTGGACATATTCACAAAGATATACCATACAAGGAATCGGATGGATGGAGAAGGCGATAACAGCCTAATGATTGCCATGAAGCCAATATACCTTGTCAATATGCGTGGTGAATGTGTGGTGTGCAGTCGCTTTGTCATGGCCCATTCACACCCACCATGACCTCTGACCCTTTCACTACAACACACACAAATGAGACTGGTGTGTGTTCTTATTGTATACAAATTCCACATTCCTATGATGGGCATGTGACACAAGGATAGATATGTGTGGGTAATAATTTGAAGTTCAGGTCACATGCATATGTGTATGCACACTTCAAACAGGCAGGGGGGCTGGCTACTTGGTGTGCGGGCCACTATTGTATGGAGGTGGGGTGTTTTGATGCATACATATTATCGGTCTGTGCATCAGGTGGTGTGGGTTGTGCTGACTGTGTTTGTGGTGTATTTTGGGACATTAGTGTGATGCATTCTGGTACATGCAGTGTTTTTGATGTTGCTGCATGGATTTGATGTTGTTATGTATGCAAATGATCAGTTTGGTCAGTTGAGACACGCCAGTCAAGGCCGTGTACTCAGGCATTCTATTACTGTGTTGCACATAGCATTGCACACATCTACTGCTGATAGGTGTTGTACATACCCCCATTGAACAGTGCACATGCTCTGGTAGATACACTCACCCAACAGCCAGTTACGCTATGGTGTTATCTGCCCCCCTTCCCACTTTCAACAGTGCACATGCTCTGGTAGATACACTCACCCAACAGCCAGGTATGCTATGGTGTTTTCTGCCCCCCCACTTTCAACAGTGCACATGCTCTGGTAGATACACTCACCCAACAGCCAGGTACGCTCTCTGATGTGACGTGCCATGTACCCTGGCAGCGTGGAGTTCCAAATCACCATGGAGTCGTGGGCTGAACCAGGGAATCTGGCACAGCAGTGGGTGATGATGTGGTGGGCATCACACACCATCTGCACATTGAGTGAGTGGTAGAGTTTTCTGTTCTGGTATACTGCCTCAATGGGATGCCTGGCCACCAGATCCACATGTGTGCAGTCCAATGCACCTATCACATTGGGCATGCCTGCAAGGACATGAAAAGCGATTTTAGTGGCATTGACCTAGTCAGCTCTTCTGGGTAGGCCGATGTGATCTCCAACGTGATGCAGGAGTGCATCGATGACCTGAAACAGAACGTGCGAGTAACAGGGTTGCGATAGCCCATGCAGTTAATCCACAGTGTGTTGGTAGGTTCCAGTGGCTAGGAATTGTAGCACAGACACTACCTTGAGCAAGGGGGGATGTCTGTACGGATCTGTATGAGGCTGATCAGGTGATCATGGATCAGGTCCACAGTGGATGTGATGGTCTCCCTGTCTAGCCTCTACAGTGTGTGGATCTGGCTTCGGCTCAGGTTAAAGTGTGTGGCCCTTATAAGTGGTATAGGTGACTGTCTGCAGGCTGCAACCTGCTGGACATTGTTGTTTTGCAGGGCCATGATGGCCATCCTTCTCCTCAAGTGCCTCAGCCGCATCCTTTGCCTCTGTGCCTCCTCAAGGAGTAGGGCTGCATGCAGGGCCTCCAGCTCCAGTACTGCTAATGCCACTGCTAGCATGGTAGTGTGGGAAGGGGTTTGGGAGTAGTCCCTTTGTGCTTTTGCAGTCAGTGCTAATTGGGCCACCTGGGCTGATTTTGGGCACTTGTGGGCTGTTTCTACACACCTGACTCTAGGTAATGCCTGGTCAGCTATGCCAGTGTTTCTGGCATGGAATTCATGGTGCTACCGGCATGTCCATGCCAGTGTTCCCGTGTGCGTGGAGCTCGGAATGTGCACATACTAATGCCATGGCGGTGTCTCGGGCACGGCCGACACATCTTGCTGTAGATTTCGGTCACAGTGTTGCCGGACACGGTAGGTCACTTGCAGTGACGGTGTTAGCGGCATTGCAACTCAGAGTATGCCGGACCAGAAAAAGTTGCCGGTACGGTGCGACCAGCACCGCTATTTCTCAACCGGCATACTTGTAATGAGGCCCCATGTCTCATCCGATGATGTCATGTCACTCACTTGTGGGTTGCCTTCACCCAGGTGGTCCTTCCTCATATAGCCGCCTGAGGGTCAGGATCAGTTTGTGGCTGCCATCACCTGCCACATGGGGAGAGGCTACCACCAGGAAAGGAGTGATGACATCATCAGATTCATCACATACCCTTCCCCTAATGCTGCGGGTTCTCTATGTTTCTATTGGGCAACGGGAAAGTAAGCCTATGTACCCGTGATCGCTTCCTTTTCGGTGTTCTACTGTGAAACAATAGGGATGCATATCTAAGAACCAGCGCATGAGTCATGCATTGGTGTCTTTGTAGAGGCTCCTCCATGTTAATGGGGAATGATCAGTGACCAGTCTAAACATCCTACCAGTGAGATAGTATCTTAAATAAGCAACTGCTCACTTTATATCTGGGGTACAGCATTCTTAAGCTTATCAGTGAGGCAAGAGGTGATAGAAGAGTAACTGGAGATTCATTGTATATAATACCCCACTAACCCTAAAAAGGCTCTCAGATCTTTTTTGGTTTTGGGTATGGAAGATTCCTGATCAGATTTTACCTTTTCACTTTTTCACTTTGGGGAGGAATAAGCCCAATCCAAGATACTTTACTGCTGATTGTGCCAAGAGACATTTCTGTGGGTTTGAGGTGAGGCTGGCAATCCTTAAGGCGCTGATGACTAGATATAGATGGTGTAGGTGTTATTTCCGTGTCCTACTATGAATAATTATATCATCAGTATAAGCTCCCATTAACTTTAGAAATGTGGCTGGGGCCCGTGGAGTCCAAATGGCAATACTTTGCACTAGAAAAGTCCAATAGGCATAGAGGAAGCCATTTTCTCCTTGTCCTCCGGATTTACAGGTACTTGCCAGTATCCTTTTGCCAGATCAATCGTGGCGAGGAAAACGGTGATTCACAATCGATCAATCAGATTGTCTATCCTATGCATAGGATAACTGTGGAATTGGGACACTGTGTTCACCTTTCTGAAGTCAATACAGAACCTCCCGATTGATCTGGCTTGGCAACGAGTACTATTGGGGAGGACCAAGGACTCTGGGATGGTTCATGAATATCAGAGTTCAACATCTTCTCCACTTCCTCTATGACTATTCATGTTCTGGCTTCAGAGATCCAGTATGGTTTTAAAAGGATAACCTTTCCCAGGGGTGTATGGATGTAATGAAAAACCTTTTCTACGCATCTAGGTTCATTTTTAAAGACATCTGGAAACTTCCAATAAGTCTTGCAGATCCTGCTTCGGAGATTGTGGTAAGTGAGAAGGAATCAAGGTATTTTGTTCTGACTCTTCTGTTAAGGGACTAGTCAGTACCAATGCTGTGGCTTCTACAGGATCCTCTCTCTACTCCTCAAGGAGATTTATTACATGGCCTGCAGTAGTGGCCGTGTAGTTATGGTTAAGGTGCTCAACCCATAGGACAAATCCTCACCAAACTTTGCAGAAAAAGTATATGGTCAGCTCTTAATTATTTTGTCAAGTTTGGTGAGGTTTCGTCAAGGGGGGCAAAGTTGTGGGGGGGGGTCCCAAAATTGTTTGCTTCTATAGACATAATGGGAAAAAACTTTGCTCACACCTACAGCCTGAACCGCTGGATGGATTTTCACTAAATTTGCGGCAGGAGCGGCAGCTTGGTCCCGAAAGCGTGCTTTTGTTAATTTGATGTAAATCCATCCAGTAATTTATTTTAAAACAACCAAGAAGTACATGAACAAAATGTGTAATATCTGTGTCCGGTCCGCGGACATATTTCCCTGTTCGCTCTGCGGACAGCATTCCGATTGGTTTACCGATTGTGTCATGTCCGCGGACACTCGATGCATCCGCCGATTGGCTGGAGTGAAGCGTGAGGAGCATCATCATTTTGAGAAACGCCCGCCATCTTGTGTCCGCGGATAACCGCAGACAGCGCGGCGGCAAAAGGGCCTTGAAAACATGTTTTGGGGCATTTGGTGGTGGGAAATAGGGCTGGAAAGTGTGGGGGAGTGAAATGTGGGTAATGAGATGCATTTCTTTAGGTGCAAGATGCCATTGTTGTGTCCACATGTCAGCGGTCACCACTGCAATCCGCAGACGGTTCCTCGGTGAGACAGTTACTTTAGTGACTGCAAGCAGGCTTTATTAGGGAATGGGAGTGCATTGCAGATGATATGAGGATGTTTGTATTGTGCTGTGGTGTTTGTATATATTGGAGTATTATGTATACTGTATTTATTTATTTGTAAAGCTCAGCCAAGACCTGGGGCATCTGGGCGCTGACACGTCATGTTGCACAGGCAAAAGTATACAGACAGTCTTACAAGTTGCATGTGTATTAAAGTACAAATGCTAGATATAGGAGATAAGGTTCAGAGAACAGGTTAAACAAGCAGGGATAAACAAACAAAGTGCATTGTTGATGTAAATGGTACACAGTTGTAGGTAAATATTAGGCAATTTTAACAACATATATACAGTATACAGTTTCAAGGCATATATACAACAGGTGATGCTACTAAGGTAGCAATCTGATATAGTGCAGATTGTTTTATACAGTGAGTAGGTTCTGGTCCTGCTCGGAGAACCAGGCTTTAATCTTGCTACGGAATAGCGAGAAGGATGGTTCTTTTTTTATGGAGATAGGAACAGCATTCAATTTTTTTACAGCAAAGACTGGGAAGCTAGCTCCACCCGCACATTGTTGGTTGAATCGTTGGATGTTAACGCAATGTGATTGTGCGGTTGTAGTTGGTCGCGTTGTGTTTTGTCATGAAAAGGTATCACAGAGGTATATGGGTGCCTGGTTGTTAAGGCACTTGTGGGTAAGTGAAAGTGATTTGAGGTCTATTCTTTGCTTCATATTAAGCCAATGTATGCTCTGTCTAGTTGCGGTGATATGCTTTTTCCTCAGAATATTACAAGCAGATCTAATTGCGTTATTTTGCATAACTTGCAGGTTATTGATATTTTGTTGAGATGTGCTCAAGTAGAGTGCATTGCAGTAGTCAAGTTTGGATAAAACTAGAGCTCTTTCTACTGAGATACAATTTGTCGTAGTCAAGTAAGGATGGCATGCTGTAATAAGCTTACAAGTATAAGCAGTGGATGAAGCTAGGGCATTAGTTTGTCTTGTGAGTGAGAGTGCTGATTCAATGTAAATTCCTAAGGTTTTCACATCATTGGCTACTTTAATGATATAACCGTCAATGTACAGAATTGGATAGGGTTTGAAGTATATGCTTTATGTGTTTGTGTTGTGGTAAGTGGGCAGATACTTGTGTGCATGGCTGTGCCATGCACCCAAGACTTCAGGCCCTGACCACAACCACTGCAGTATAATACAGCCATGCAGCCAACATTTTCGGGTTGGAGAAATATATGTAGAGAATGTACATTTGCAGATTATAAAGAAGTGTGACACCAATAATTGTATACTTCCTGTTTGTATTGTTGAGGGTCTCTGCTGTTTTGTTTGCATGGTTTGTGGAAATGTATGATACATTTTTCTTTAATTCTCTGTTATAAAAGAAAATATAGCATGTTAGGGTAGGTACTTTGTAAGGTTGTATTGCATTACATTGCAGACATTTGTATAGTTTGTTGACCCTCATAGTTAGTACTTCACAAGTACTATGCTTTAAACAAGTGTAATGTGCAATCTGCTCAGTTCCTGTGTTTTTTCACATAAACATTGGGTCGGTGGAAAAAAAGTCCATGCAGGATTAAAAAACAAACTTCTGAGATGACCACTATTTATAGGAATAGTTGAGGTGATTTTCATTTTGGAATTGCTATTTGTGTGGTTGTAGTTAGATACCAGTTGGTGTGGTCTAACTGTTTATCTGTTTGTTCTTCTTAGCAGTATTTCTTTATGTTTTTGGTTGTTGATGATGTTTTATAAGTAGTGCAGTATTGCAGAGTAATATTGCATAATTGTGGGGACAGTTAGATACCTGTTGGCTTATTCTAACTGTTGATAGTTTGGAAGTTGTTGAGGTTTGTTTGTAGCACTGGGGTTGCTGAAGGTTGCATTTGGTAGATTGACCGCTGGAAGTAATATTGAAGTTCTATGGTTGCAGTTCTTTAGGCAGATTGGTTGCTGGAAGTAACATTGAAGTGCTATGGTTGTAGTTAGATACCGGTTTGCGTATTCTAACTGTTTACAGTTTTCAAGTTTTGCAGTGTATGTTTTCAAGCATGTTCATTTTTGATGGTACATTTACATTTTTCAGTACTGTGAACTCCCTTTTTTTAGCACTTTGGGTGTAGTTCATTTATTTGCCCATTACTTGTATTGGTATGGGTACTGTTTGACAGCTTTTGCCTTAATCTACCTGTTGTTGGTTTCAGAGTTTATTCAGGACAGTTTGAAGATGCTCATAGTAAGTACTTTTCTTTTTAAGTAGTATGTGGGCAGGTTATTCTACTTTTGTATATTAGTGAGTACATTTTAGTTTTCAGAATATTAAGTAGGCATTTGCAAGATTTGCCAGTAATTTTTGTTCAGAGTAATGGAAGTATAATTGTATTCAAACCATCCACATTTCTTTTTAATGTATGCAGTATAGTGACCTGCACTGGTTGTGGTGCCTGTGTGATAGATTATGGCTACTGTTGTGAAGGTTTTATTGCCAAGTGATACTTGTCCATGTGTGAAGCTAGTAAGCTTGCAGTTGTTTTTGGTTCCATCTGCATTGTATCGTAAAAGAATTATTATTACGTATTGGCTATGCGATTGTATTTGTAGAGTGGAACGTTTATCGGAATTGCAAGTAGTACATAATATGCCATGGTTTGCATTTTGAACCAGCTGTTGAAATGGAATGGATTCACAGTTAGGCATGGATACATACACAAAGCGCTCATTAGGCACTTGTTCCTGCACGACATGGTTGCAGAGAGTGCATGTATGTGTCCACTTGTATGAAAACTGGAGGATTTCATTTATAGGTATGTTTTTGCTTTCCATTACTTGCAGTAAGTACATTAGAAATTCTTGTGGATCCTCTTGGGTGTTTAGAGTGAATCTCACAATTCCTGCACAGTAGTCCAATTCCTGTCTTATTCCAGAAACACTGTAAGTGTTCACAGGATTGTTTGTTGCATTTCTATGAAGGAGTAGCATTTGCAAACACAACTGGTCTGCGCCGTTTAAGTAAATGTTTTCAAGAATTGGTGGCAATTGGAATAGAACATATTGCTAAATTTGCATAGCAATTTACACCAATTGTATTGGAAAATTTGAATGGACCAAACAGTTCTGTGTCTGAGTCATTTGACGGATTTCCATGAGGTTTGTTTGTAGAGGTATTGCCCCTTGTTTGAGGAGTTGGGTATGCATTTGACTTTTCAGTACATCCTTTTGTGGTTTTGGTAGTTGATGGAGTATGAGCATGATTTCAATTTCTTTGGTGGTACTATTGGGAGATTCTGAATAAGTTCTGCTTGCATGAGTTTTCTTTTACAAAGTTTGTGTTTTTGAGGAACAGGGTACATTTTCAGATGGGGTGTGTAGAGTGCACATAGTCTATTGTACTCTATGATACAAGGAATGTCAGCGTTGACTTCACTTGCATCAAAATTGACTGGAAATAACCTTCAATTGTACATAGACGTGATAGTGCTATGTAACTCATGCCTTCTTTAAAAACTGTGCTGCCAATATCAATCAATGGTTGATCTAGGGTTAGACCTTGTGATTTATGAATGGTGACTGCGTATATTTTGACTCGCAGATCTCTTGGACATACAGACCGGGGCGCTGCAGAACGGTGGTCACTGTGACCCTCTTGAATAGCCAGATGGAATAAAAGCATGGCGTTTCCACTTTAAGTGCAACACGGGAATACTGCCTCCACTTTGTCTATGGGCACACCACCCAATGAAAGGAATGATGAATTCTCACCAATAAAACAAGCATCTCGAAAGCAGCCAGATGGCACTGAGCAATTCTTGAATGTCCCGAAGAAATTGAAGTACGACACAGAGTGTCTGAAAAACAACTGTGAATCTGGGAAGTATCTACTACACATGCAATAATACCTCTGTCCTGAACACGGCCTGTACCAACTATACCAACAGCACCGTGAGGGTGCACTGTTAGAGTTATGATGGCCGAAACATATGTCGACTATAATTGAGCGAACTGTTACCAGCTAGTGTTCCCTCTTTTTCTTTTACATCTACTTGAACCTTAAAAAGGTGTCCTTTGCTCAAACAATAACACCAGGTACACCATGAAAGAATTAGATTTAGTGACATAGAGAGGCTGGGTTAAAGTATCCATGAAAAAACAGCTACCTCTACTAACGTCAACAGTCAAATTAATTTGTGAAGGTGATTATCGCCAATTTGAAAGGCAAACCTTACTAGTATAGAAACATCATTGATGAACTACATCCTTTGATTGTTGTTTTCCCTTTTTCTGTTTTAACTGTGGTTTCCTCTTACCTACCCTGTGACACAGATGGCCCATTACTTTGGGGCACATACACTGTGGAGAATGTAAGTGCTTGTGCACAGGTGCAGCTTTTTTGTTTAATATGTCGAAATGTACAGATTTCTCTGTTAGGTTTTTAATTTTTGTATAATATGAATTAAAATAAACAAAATTGTTAGTTTTCAATAACTGAGTGGTGGCCAATACAATTTGTGATTTTTTCAGATTGGTTTTGACTTGACCTGTTGCAACTTAGGGACTAGAAGAAGGGGTAGGTGACCTATCTATTGTTTTTCACTTTACAACTCTCCCTTTCGATAGTGTTACTCCCCCGAGATCAAAAATGTGGGAGTACCCAATTGTAAGCATTGCATATGCTAGAGACAGAGCAAACATACATACGTGTCTTTGAAAAGAAGGAATCGGGCTGTTGAGCATCCTATCCTTTTTACTTCTGAAAGTTTTGTCAAAGTGAACATTGACGAACTGAATGCTGTTCTCACGTGGGTATTTTTGGAAGCCAAAAACTGTACCCAGTGCTCCATTAACTAAACCTTGCTCCACATCAAGTTTATGATTCAGTATCACTCTACAATTTAAACACCATGTTAACATTTTCTCTAAACCAGCTGTGTTAGAGATAGAGTTTTCTAAGGTATTTAGTCATGATGTGGCTTGTTGACAAATAAGTAGTGTTATACCGTGCACGTCCAGTTTGTCTATGGAGGCAAAGATTCATTGAATTGTGTGCAACTTGCAAGAGTTGGCATTAAGGACATACATTTTATATTTTTGTGTGCTAATTTTTCCATGACATCAGTAGCACATGTGTTATGGTCGTATAGGTAATGGATGCGTCTGGTATTCAAGATAGACTGTGCTTCCTTAGATAATACACCAAAGCAAATACTTTTCAAAATGTTGGCATAGGTGAGGTCTGCCGACGGACAAATGTTTTCTGTTAGTTCCTTGTATTGGAAATGTTGCCAGAGATTTACATTTCCTATGCTGCCTAGAGTTTTATGGCCCAATTTGTGTCCTAAGGTTTTAAAAATATGTTCTCCTTTCACTGGTATTAATTGAAGAAGATCTCCAAAAACAATAACATGTTTTCCACCAAAGAGTTGTTCGTAGTCTGTTTTAAGGACTTCTTGCAATCTGAGGTGAATCAAAGCCAACATTAGGCTGAAGACCATGCTCACCTCATCTATTAGGAGCATTTTAATTTGTTTTTAAAACTCTGCATAGCTCCATAGCAGTTTCTGCTGAGAGTTTGTAGTAGTCTAATTTGTTTTGGTGCTCTACTGGAAGGAGTAGCAATCGGTGTAAAGTGACACCACCTATGTTGTAGGCTGCTAAATCTGTGGGGGAAGTTACAAGAGCTGTTAATTGTTAGAGAAACTTGCTGATGATTTTTATTAAGAATGTTTTGCCAGCTTGACCACTTACATAGAGCAATATAGGTTTATAGTCTTGACAGGTACAAGATTACTTTCATGTTGTACACCATGTTCAATTGCTTCAGTTACTTCTAGGAAAATGCTATGCTGCTCATTGTTTAACTGTGATTTCAGTACAGCAAAGTGTTCTGTAGATTGCTCATACTGACACTGGTGTTTTCTACTTCTGTCATGGCTAAACCTGCCTCATTTGCTAGACGTGGTTATCCAAGTGGTTCCTGGCTTCCTGTTAGAGAAGGTTGACTGCTCTCAGGAGTGTCTATATTTATTTGTTCTTTAAATTTTTCCTCTTGTTGGTGTTCATTGTCCAACATGTTTTTGTACTGTGTAAAATGTTTGTCTGTTTTAGTACTATCACTTGCATTGAAAGCATCTTCATAGGAGGCATGGGTGTTTAAGAAATCTTTTTACTTTCTCCATGGTTTAATAGGTTGGAGTAGGGACATGTAGTATAGTTCCTTATGTTGAGGAGTTTTTAAAGATAGCTTTATATGATTAATGAGGTTGACTTTGGTAAGTTTAACTAGGCTGCCCTCACAACCATTCACTATGTATTTACCTTTTTTCTCATCTGGTTTAATATTATTTTTGTATGAGAAATGTTGGGCTATATGGTATAGGCACATGGTTTCCAAAACAGTACTTCTGTTTGGGTAGCATGTGTCTAATAGGTTGTTTTTCACAATGACCTGGCTGTTGGGATTGTTTTTGGCTATTATTTCTATCTCTTGGTATGATTTTAGAACTCTTTTTCTGCATGCAGAAGGATCAATGCTTAGCCAGACTATGTTTTCAGATTTCCCATACAAGGTGGTGCCGGTTAAACGGTCTGCTGCTTCGTAGCAGCCACATTCTCCATGGGAGAGCATTTTTATAGCGAAGCTGTACAATTTGTGTGCCAGTGTTTTGTCAGATGATATGTCATCCCAGAGATCTTTCAGCTCTGTTTTCTCTGCTTTGGTTAAGTAGGCCGTGACACATCGTGCAACTGCAGTGGAATTGTCTGCAATGTACTGCGCATCTATATTTGCATTCCATAGGAGGGCAATGATTGTATTGTAATGATTGATGTACTTTGATGCTCCAGTTCTTTTTATGCAGTATGTGTTCTTAGGTGATTTACCTTTCACACGGTGTCTAACTGAAGACATGAAGCTGTTCACATGAAGCTGTGGACATGAAAAAAAGAAAATCCTATTGGAATCATTTCTAAAGCAAGTTCAAGTGACAAGTTCTATGTAAAATGTCCAGAATGCACACAGACAAAGGAAACTGCATCTACAACCTATGCACAATTAACAGAATGCACTATTACTGGAAAAAAACAAATGCATGTTCATATTGAGAACAGTGCCATTTGAAATGTGGATAAATAGGTGTGTTAAGGGGCAGTGATTGTAACAATGACAGAATGAATGAAGAGAATAACAGTTTGCACATTACAATGAGTGATATGGGTAAATGAAATAGTGGATAGCACACAAGTTTGCAAGTGACACTTGATCATAGCCGATGGGAGAAATTACAGTATGCTTTTTTTGCAGCTTATACAGGGTAAGGAGTAGGTACCCTGTTCATATACATTTATAAAAGAGTTGTAAATGTACTGTGCACAAAATATTCATACCTGTAGTTTGTGTTGATGCATGTGGATGTGGATGAATCTGGAAGCAGAAATCTTGGAGAGTTTTAAAGTAGTTTTTGCTGTAGGTGCTTTGCAATCACAGGAGACTTGTACTCAGAGTGATGATGTGATTGGTCGATGGTTGTGTGACTGCTTAAAAGTACCAATGAGGAAGTGGTGCACAGAGTGAAGTGGAAAGGGAAGAAGGGCTGCCCCTTTGTTATGGGTTCCGCAGACACTGCGGTTGTCCGCGGACAGGGTGTGCCACATCCGGGGCTTCTGAGCATGTATGGCATGGAAGTGGGAGTGGGAGGATTAGCCAATCAGGTGTTGAGGATGTCATTCATAGGGAGAAAAGGAAATCATGTTTTTCATTGCTGTGTGTATTGCAGATGGCTGTGGTTCCAGAGATGGACAGAGTTATTGTGTGGATAGGGGAAGATGGTTTCACCACTAATCTGCAGTGGTATGCAAAGATGTGTGGCACTAAGTGGTGTGATGCGCCAGGGAGAAATTTGGAAGTTGTATATACACTTTGTAAACATATGGATGTTTTCAACACTCCAGATATCCTGGTGGATAATTGTGGAGGAATGTATTTGGGGTATCTGAGTGCAATAAGTTTGCAGGGTGCACTGAAGCAGCTGCTAAAGGAACTGATGTAGTTATTTCCATCTGCAGAGGTTATTTTTTCCCAAATACCACCTAGGACTGCATGGATGCCTTGTGGTGTCTTTAATCCTCAACAAGACATAGCAAGATGTCTTGTTAATGAAGGGATATCTTCTTTTATATATTCTGTAGGCATGTCATCAATTGAGAACCTTTTGGAAGATGGTGCAAGTTTCTTTTTTGTGAGGGAATTACTTTCACAGATTGTGGTAATACAATTTTTCTTAGCAATATTCAGAACTCAATCAGAAGGTTGTTGTGAAGTCATGTAGCAGAAAAAATCTGAAAAATGCCTAAAATAAAATACAAAAAGGCTCTTTTCAGAGCCACCATCATAGAGGAAATGTGCTACTTTGGTTGTATTTCTGTCCCCACCCTCGCAATTTGCACGATGTGTCCACGGACACTGCAGTAGTCCGCCGAGCACATGTGGTACATGCAAGGCTTTTGAGGCTGGCAGGCACGGAAATGGGACTATGTAGGCTAGGAGATTGGTTAATAAGGTTTCCTGGGTGTGGTGTGTAAGGAGAGACTATGCCAGAAGATCTGTTTGCTGAGAGGACAGCAGATGGCTATGACTATGGCTGGGTCTTTTAGGAGACAGGGGGCCTCATTACGAGTAGGGCGGTAAGGGATACCGGGCACCGGTAAGGAGACCGGTACCAGTAATCCCTTACCGCCCTACTACGAGGTCCCTTAGCGGGTACCTTCCTTAATGCCTGGTCTGACCAGGTGTTAAGGACGGGACCCATTAAGGGACCTGGGTGCAAATGTGGTTTGATAAATGGGGAGTTACCGGTCCCTCCAAGGTCGGAATGGACCAGTACATCAAAATTGTACCAAACCGGAATTGGTACCGGTATGGGAGGCAGTCATGACGCAAATAGTGCCATGACTACCACCATACTTGGAATGAGGCCCAGAGTGTCTGGATTTTGGGAGACTCATGGATACATTAGCTCGAGGTGCATGCACAAAAATATACAGATCTTGGATTCTATCATGTGGATGTGCACTTGTATGCAGTGCACGGAATTAAATGGTTGGATTTGCTTCCTCTTTGTGCCACTTTGGTGACACATTGTCATCCAGATATTATTATTATTCACTGTGGAGGGAACAGTTTAGGACATGTTACTGGAATCTCATTGCAGTTTGCGATGAAAGAGGCACTTGGGAAAGTGATGGACATGTTTCCAAACTCCAGAGTAATTATTTGTCGTATTGCACAGAGACAAATGTGGCTGCGCTCTTCTTTATTTGGTCCGCAAATGGAGAAAGCAAGACGCAACGTCAACAAGGCTGTTTGCGCCTTTTTGAGAGATATTGGTATGTCCTCTTTCCACAATGAAAATATTATGTTTTGCAGCACAAACATTTTTCACAGAGATGGAGTCCAATTTTACTGATGCTGGCAATAAGATTTTTCTGCGAAATATCCAAAATGCATTGCATCCCTTTTTGCAAGTACAGCAAGCATTTTCCAGTAGGTGTTGGCCACTTAAAGCCTTCAAAAAACAAACAAACACCACAAAAAGGCTCTTCAGAGAGAGACCACTTCCTCCCGGAAAAGAGTGCAATGTTTTTGATGGCGCCGCCACCCAACATTTTTTAAAAGTCTGCGGACTGTCTGCAGACTTTACAATTTGCACAGTGGCCTGCACCATTTCATTGGCACTTCTATTTTTAAACTGTGTAAGGTGGCTCTGAAAAGAGCCTTTTTAGGTTTTTTTTGGTTTATATTTTTTTGTTTTTTGTATGCATGACACACTAGGAAAGGAAGGGACGGGAGGGTAGGGAAGGGGCACCAACCACAGGGATAAGAAAAGGCAGGTGAAGAGAGGAAGATGTTGGGTGAGCCTTACTTAGATAGGTGGCAGACTTTTCTCATGCTCCCGAC
This sequence comes from Ambystoma mexicanum, assembly GCF_040938575.1. Taxonomy (NCBI): domain Eukaryota; kingdom Metazoa; phylum Chordata; class Amphibia; order Caudata; family Ambystomatidae; genus Ambystoma; species Ambystoma mexicanum. The sequence goes on along the minus strand of NC_090930.1, from coordinate 669,490,754 downwards.
CGTAGCCTCGAAATCACTTCGAAGTGTCTCCCCCCTGCAGAGTAATGCATTGCAGTACATATACAATACAGTGACCCTCGAAAGGTAAGGGTCTACTGATGTCGCGTATGGCCTGTTTGGCTGGTTCCGTGATATGCTGCCCCACAGGAGTTTCTCTTGTGGTAGCAGGAGCAGATACAGAGCATGTTGTAGAGGAACTCAACCTACTACTTTGATCGAAGGGGACGACCCTCCGAACTGCCGCCCTGTGAAATGACCTTAGGTGTTGCTGCATGGAAGTGGTTCCATAGCTATACAGACCCGGTTTGCCACAACTGAGCACCATGTTGCACTCAGTGCAGCGCACCTTGTCTGCACGTGCCTTGAGTACCCTTCCAACGGTGGCAAAGAGCCTCCACACCCAAGGCTCACGCGGGCTGGCAGTAGTGGGGACTTCCTCTACTTCATCCTTGTCTTCCTCTTCATCACTCTCTACATCTCTACGCCTGTTCCCCTCTCCAGGTCCTTGGGAAGGTGGTGGTGGTGGAGAGGTTGGGGTGGTGCTGAAGCCGAGGCAGCTGCAGAAGTTGAAGCCATGGTTGCCATCTGGGATGTAGCACAGGACAGCACAGCAGGCAGAGGAATGTTATTCTACAAATGTGGCACAGCACACACAGCACAGGAGGCAGAGGTCAGCGGCCAATCCAATATAGGATACCAACAATATTGAGCCATGCTCTCTCTGGTAGCCAAAAACAGAAAGAGGAGCAGCTCTAGGGTGTGGCCTTTTATAGGGGTGCTGGGGAGTGCTTCATGGACAGCTGTGCTGTCCGCGGACACTTCAAACACTAAAACAGTCTGAGAAAGTTTCAAGAAGTATCCAGATCGCCTGGGGCATGGTCTGCGACATGTGCAAGGGTGAGGATTTACAGGAATACACCTTGGATTGCTAAACAAAAACACTTTTTAAGTATCCAGGGGCCTGGGCAGAGCCCACAGACAAGGGCCCATGTTTGGCATGGGTACGGTCACACAATGATGTCGCGGACTGGTTCGCGGATGGGACTGGTATCCGAAGGACAGATATTACGTGAGATCAGTTCTACGCATGTGCATAGGTGTTCTACAGACAGGGTTTGTGTCCTTGAACTAATTAAAAGTGCAAGACACGTGCAGCGGACAGTTCCGGACAGGCACAATATTCGTAGGACTCTGAGGATGTGATGCGCATGTGTATAGGTGTTCTACAGAAAGGATTCGTCTCCTAGAAGTAATAAAATGTGCATCTTAAATTTACGGACACGCGAACAGACAGTGTTCTACGGACACTTCCATTTTAATGGCGCCCCCCATTTTGCATAATTACGGCCATTCCGGACAGGTTTGGTGTTCTACGTACACCTCCATCTTGATTGCAGACAGGCCGGACCAGGTAGGTGTCTACAAGACACCCCCATTTTGTTTAATTGCGGACACTCCAGACAGTCGCTCTGTCCGCGGACACCAAACAGGGCTTTTAAAAAATAAAATGCAGAGACATACAGCAATAGTACACTTATAACTTTATTTATACACAAAAATATACAAATTACAAAAGAGAGAGGGAAGCAGAAATTGAGACATATATAGGTGAATGGGGATTTTCTAGAGCTTCGGTATTAAGGGAGGAAGGGATTGAGGTGTCATCATAATGTCTTTGCTTACAGGGAATTTGTGGGAATGGTTGGCTGGGACAGGGAGAAGAGGAAGAGGTGCATGTGGGGCAGGGATATTTAATATTCTCCATGATATGTCTTTGTACAAAGTCTTTCAAGTCAACAAAATAATTCAATAATTGATCCATTTTGTCTTCTAAGAGCACTACATTATTTTGCACAGTGTAATTTTCTTGTTTCATATCCTTTTGCAGTTGTACATGATTTACTGTTTCTGGGGCATTGGTGTGATTGTCTGTACTGTTAAAGAAAAAATAATGTTGTCAGGTACATGTAAAACAATGTGCATTAATTGTCTTTCTTTATGAATTGCATTGTGTACCAATAGTATGACTGCCTTCACTCATTTCATCCCAAGGAACATTTTCATCAAGCCAGTCCAGGGTGCTAGCCATTTCTGTGTAAAAAAAGATACATTATTTGTTAGTGTACAAAGTGTGTTGCTGTACAAATAAATGCAGTGTACTTACCAGTTTGTTCTTAGGTTGTGCTGTTAGTAGTTGTCAAGGGATGCTGGTGACAGTTGGTTTGTAGTTTCGGTATGAAGCAGCAGTGAGGTCATTCTGCTTGAGGTATGGGTTATTTTCATTTTTGCTGTGTTCCCTTATGTTGTATAACCTATGTAATTGCACTGTTGGTTTCTCAAGACTACAGTTTGTACATGTACTATATCATTCTTTGTAATTTAATTATGTGCTTCTCTTACAACCTGTTTAGTTAGTTTAATGTATGCTACAACAATATGACATACCCCCTGAGCTTTTGGCCAGATTCGATGTTTCCAAACATCTGCGGACAGGTGCATGGTCCGTGGACACCGCGGACACCACCTTGGGGCCAAGGGGGTTCTGTATATTGTATGGGAAATCTATAGGAGCTAATGTTATCCTGGTAAAAACCTATGAAATTCAATGAAAAAACTTAATTAAAGGGACGTTATGGTTAAATTGCATTAATAAAAACCTATTAAATTTAATGAAAAACCTTTGTTAAATAGACGTTATGGTTACAAGTGAAACCGAAACCCCCAGAAATCCGCCACCCATGACATTACATCACAAATGGCATTGATGACATCACAGATGACATCACATGTGTATTTACTTTTAATGAAAAGCCTCCACAAGGGATTGTCATTATCATTTTTGGCAAGGAACTAGCAGAGGTCATTGCGAGAACTATCATGAGATACATAGTTCATCAAGCAATGCATTGCTGTAAACACCATTGCATTATAGAGTTCTTTCCAGTTCATCAACATACTTATATAGAAACGTAAGCATTGTCTGCAGCATGCACCATAGAGGTGCAATGCACCATAGAGGTGCAATATTCAAAATGTTCCTATGTTGGATAGTGAAATGATAGTGATAGTGAAATGATGAGTGCTTTTGTTTCAGAGTTTTGCGTACTGTGAAACATGTAATAAGTAGGTAGCAATGCCTCACTTACTACATAATTGAACTACTACACACAAAACATATAGAGACCACAACGCATACAAATATGAGCATACACAGGAAAAGTAAATTAAGCAAAAAAGCAGCAGTATTACCAGAAAGTGTTCATAACCTAACTGATTATCTTCATGTACAGAAATGGCTGCTGTATTTCCGGCTTGCTTCTTCTCCTATGTACGTGTATCAGATGATGTGACTGAACCTGAAGAAAAGTAGTGTAAGAACATATGAGAAGGGTAAGGTCTACAAATATAGTACCTTTTCAAGTTTTTATTCCTAAGTGTCAGTGAATAAAAACCACCTGATCTACATATGTCAGTGAACAAAAAAAGGAAGCCAGACCTGTGATGTCATCAGTGGTGTCATCAATGGCATTCGTGACATCTTCTTTGATGTGATGGGTGTTATTCTTAGCAGTGCGTGGTGGTGGTGCGAGTTATGGTTACATGGCTTAACAGAACTGGTGAATTTCTTAGGTTCTCCGGTTTTACTTTTAACCATAACGTCTCCTTAACAATGTTTTTTCAATGAATTTCATAGGTTTTTATTAGTGCAACTTAACCATAACGTCCCTTTAACTACGTTTTTTCCATTAATATGATATATTTGTCTATCTGGTTGGGAGACTCGATAGTTGCATGGCCCCGTTTGTTCAATTACTTCATACGGTCTGTGCCATTTGGACAAGATCTTGTTCTCAGATGTTGGCAAGAGAACAGTAACTTTTTGCCATATAGAAAAAAATCTAAGCAATGTTTTTTTGTCATGAGGGGCCTTTTGTTTTTCCTGTGCCTTAACCACATGGGTCTGAGCTAGCACCCTCAGGATAGCCATGTGCTCCTTTAAATGTTGGGCCATTTGTGAGAGTGATAAAAGGACCTCCTTCCTTTTCTCACAGGTCTTCCTAAGCATGCCAGGGTCATCTCTTGGCTCTGTACGATACAGCAGTTGATAGTAAGAAACCCCAGTTGAGAATTGTGGTGTTTTCCGAATGGCAAAAAGGGCCGAAGGTATCATAATATCCCACTTTTTTCCGTCAGCTTCAACCAACATCCAAATTATGTTTTTAAGGGTCTGGGTGAAATGTTCCACTAACCCATCAGTTTGAAGGTGGTAGACAGAGGTTCTAAGAGTTTTAATGTGTAGGATCTCCTTCACCTCTGCCATTAACCAACTTGTTTTAAGGGTATTCCCAAGGTAAGTAAAGCCAGAATTCTCAAAGTAGTTCAAAAAGGAGTGTATACCAAGCAAGAAGTAACACTGTTTATTGCAGGTCCAGACGCAGCTGTCAGAGCACAATTCAATCAGCACAGTGGAACAGAACTGAAAGAAGTGAGCTATTGTTACGACCAACTTTTTATTAGTTTAAACATTATTAGCATAAACAAAGTTAACACCACTGTTAAATCATCCTACAAAGCTTATTGGTGGGACTACGCCAGTCCCTTATGGCTCCCAATACGTTACTAGTTCATGATGGGTGCAAGCAATCTGAAACCCTCTGCCCAACACCTCCCAGGTGATGGCACACATCTTGCCACACCAGCCCACAATGACAAATATTTCATGACAATTGTGCTGACCACCAGAACTTTATTCGACTGCCAATGGCCAGTTCTCATGAGACACATAATCCAACCTGGGTTTGGCAATGAAGAAACATTCACATGGCATCTAACCAATGAGGTGCCCTGTTGATATTGGCAAGGACACAAACCACTGTTGCACCCTTGGGACATCGGAACTCTCCACCTGAGTGGTCCCCTCCCAGCTCACCCCCTCGCCTCGCAGCCCTCTTCCCAGCACGGTCTGGCAAGGGGTGATTGAAACCGCTTACCCAACCGTGAAGTTCTTTCTATTTACCAGCATGTATTCATTAAAGACTTTCCTTTTCCAGCGAATGCCCAGGAGCCTGTCTCATTGACCTCAAAATTATTGGCTGGACCCAGCTCAAAGTGACTGTAGTCTCCTGGGAATGGTCGGTCTGCAACATTTCTCTAGCATGCTGTTATGTGCTCGAGAAATTCATGTCTACCCTGAAAGACGGAGGCTGTGAGTGTGAAACCCCAAGTGGCTACTTACCTGTGACCTATATGTCAGGGTGGCTGTGGTATGGGTCAAGTTATACTGTGCCACCACTGCCCCATTGCCCCTGCCCCAGGATCTCTATCTCCCCTGCTCCCCCCTGGGTACCCACGCCCCTACTTTATGCAACTTTATGTTAACAGAATGTACCTGGGGGTATTAGAGCCAGGTCAGTGGGTATTAGCATTCTGCCTCCTGGTTGTACCACTTCTCCCCTGCTACTACATAAGTCAAATCCAATGGAATCTTCTGTAGCTGCTGATGGATTGGAGGCTCAGTTACTATGTTTTTCAAATCTGAGGGTTCCCCAGTTTATATCAACTGACCCACTGCTGTCACCATATATAAGGAGCCAGGAATGAGACACGGACACAGAGAGCTCATCGTTTTGGCTATAAACATTTGTTCAAAATAAGAGGGGGTTGGAAAATGCCCCACTGTCCCTGTGCTAAGAGGTGCTTCCCTACCTCAACCAAAGCTAAGGGTTAGTCCTATGTCAAGATGTCCAAAGCAAAAACTTCATGTGTCTGAAATCCTATCCAAGCACTCACATTCTAAAAGGAACTCTACAGTGTTAAGGATAATGTATTTGGGCTTCAAAATACACATGTCTAGTCTCGAAAGAAGGATTTAACTCCAACACAAAAGTTTCCAATGGAGAAGTTCACAGTTCCAGATGATGGCTCCCTTCCCCTGGTTTTCTCTTCGATATACTTAAAACTCTTAAAGATATGAGTCTTCCTTGGACTTTTCAGGACAATGATGGATGCAAGTCCTAACTTTGCAGGATACATGGTATCATCCCATGCCAGGATTTTCTCCACTTTAAAGAAACTTTGCTCACAGGATTGGCTTTACCTGCTGTACTCTTCTGCCAGGACTTACTTATATGATTCCATTTACACAATGACCAACTTGACATTGCCTGGTAAACTCTTCTGCCAGGGCTTTCTCATGTGATTCACTTTACACACTACACTTGCAAACTTGACTTTGCCTGGTATACTCTCCTGCCAGGGCTTTCTCATGTGATTCCCTTCACACACTTGCAAACTTGACTTTGCTGTGTTCACTCTATTGTTATTCCTTTGGAAATAGCTGGTCTCATAGTCCCTTTCATTCACTCCTCTTGCTTTTATGTATGTTTGGTAATGTTGCTGAAGCTGCCCGGTCTCCCAGTATCCCTCCTGAGGACCCACTGGCTTACTGTGGGGCTCTTCAGTTCCCTCGCAGTAAATGGGAAGCAGTGCTTTGGTGTCCTGTTTTCCTTTTACAGGCGTGCCGGCTTCGAATTCCATGTCTTCTGCTGTTCTCGCTTGCCTGCCAAGTGTTTCTCCATATTCGGGCTGTGTGGATGCTGCTGTCCAGTTCCCATGGCCATTATTAACCCTCTCCTTCTCTTCCTCGCATGGTTTCCACATAGCGGACGGCATCTGCAGTCCTCTTTCTTTGGCCTTCTGCCTGAGGCGGCTGGCTCCACTGTCCTCCATGCAGCTTGCCAGCCCCTCGGGCAGCACAGATCAAGAAAAACTGCACCAGGCAGCATCTCCTTCCTACATGCTTTTTTGGGTTTTTAAATGTCCCGGCACCTACTACACGCTCGCAACCACTAGAGTGCATTTGTGGTTTCTCGTTGTGACTGGTCTTCATTCACCTTCCTCATCCCAGTACTTTCACATGTCCGCAACAGCAGACAGTTCTTGGTATTTTCTGTACAGAATATTGGAAAGTGTCAACAGTAAGTCCCATGGACTGTTGAAGGGAGACATCACAATATGCCTTTAAGGCTTGAGGAATGGAGAGGGTATCCCTAAAAGGAAAAGGGGGATACTGTATCTCCTCTGACAATGCTGTGTCACTCCCTTGAGGGTCGCCTACCCCCAGGTGTTCCTCTCTCATTTAGCCACCCCCAGGGTCAGGATCAGATAGCGGCTGCCGTCACCTGTCCACATGGTGAGAGGCTACCGCCAAGAAAGGAGTGATGACATCATCATACTCATCACAGCCTGGATATCACAAACAGAATCATGACTATAACGCATTATTTATTAGGTCCCTCCTCAGTGTTCTAAGCTTTGTTTGAATAGTACAGTTTTCCAATATTTTCATAAACTGGGATGTTTGTCCTTCAAATCCCTTGTTCGCTAGAGTATTAAGACCTTCTCTATGGGTACACATGTGGTATAGACAGCAAGGTGATGTCTCTTCAGATTCAGTCCATTTGTAAGTGAGTGCAACTGAAGTGGAGATGGTTGATCGATCAATCTGGAGATAAGAATCACGACTACAAGTCTGAGTTTCTAAGTGTAATAGGTCAGGCACAAGGCACTTTTCAGCTTCTCGCAATGCTTGGGACTATTCACTTATATCTTGTAACATACAGGTTCTTCAGCAGTACACATTGACTACAGGGTTGTACATGGAAAAACTGGAAAACATTCATTGTAATCTTAAAAGAGCTGAGGGGTTAAATGATTAATATAGATGACAGGAAGTTGGAGTACATGGAAAGATATGGAGGACTGTTAGGAAAGATTTCTCTTGACAGCACCTTTCCCTCCATTTGTGTGGACCCCCAAACCTTTTCCTTTTATTTTTTAATCTGACCTGCTCTTTTTGCAGTGCAGTGAAGTCTTCTGCTTAACTGCACTGGCTTTTGCTCATTTGTCATGGGGGAACTGACATGCCCTCCAGGCTGTCAATACTGGGGAACATTGTTTCCCTTAGTCTTGTTACATTGATATGACTTTTGGTAACGTTTTATCATTGTACAATGCATCTTACAATGCAGTACAATGGGGTACACATTTTGTTTCATCCTAGACTAACACTCTGAGGATTTCTGGTTACTTTAGGTGTCCCTAAGGGACAAGCTGTTGGCAGCAGTTACTTTTTGCTATTTATTGGTGTATTTTACTTTAGCCTTACTGCGTTTACCGAGCTTGGCTACCTATTATTGCTATTGTCCAAACAAGGTTTTTGGTCTGTCCCTTGACCATCTTGTCACTACCAGTTCATCGTGGCCTGTGAGGCCAGGAAAATCCTTATGTGGACTTCCAGCAGAGGCTTTTCACTGGCTACTGCAGGACCAAGTGTATTTGTTGCCAGGAAGTGGGTTGGGACTGTCTGGTCCAAATCCACAAAGTGGTTTCAGTGTGTCTGAATGATATATATGAGTTGTGCCACCACCGTTCATGATCGGACCACTGCAGGAGGAGGAGGAGTGTGTGTGTGTGTGTGTGTGTGTGTGTGTGTGTGTGTGTGTGTGTGTGTGTGTGTGTGTGTGTGTGTGTGTGTGTGTGTGTGTGTGTGTGTGTGTGTGTGTGTGTGTGTGTGTGTGTGTGTGTGTGTGTGTGTGTGTGTGTGTGTGTGTGTGTGTGTGTGTGTGTGTGTGTGTGTGTGTGTGTGTGTGTGTGTGTGTGTGTGTGTGTGTGTGTGTGTGTGTGTGTGTGTGTGTGTGTGTGTGTGTGTGTGTGTGTGTGTGTGTGTGTGTGTGTGTGTGTGTGTGTGTGTGTGTGTGTGTGTGTGTGTGTGTGTGTGTGTGTGTGTGTGTGTGTGTGTGTGTAGTCCTAATCACACACCATCTCTATGGGGACCTTATCATCATTGTAATCACACACCATCTCTGTGGGGGCTTTAGGGTTATCATAATCACTTACCATATCTGTGGGGACCATATTTTGTATTTGTATTTCTTGTATTATATTTAGATTTATAGAGCGGCTAATGCCCAAGTGCTTAACATCATCATAATTACACACTGTCTCTGTGGGGACTTGAGTATAGTCCTAATCACACACCATCTCTATGGGGACCTCAACATGATTGCAAGTACACACTCTCTCTGTGGGGACATTATCATGATTATCGCACCCGATCTCTGTGGAAAATGTAACTTTTCCATAATCAAACATGACCCCTATAGGAAAGTTAACTCCACTATTATTATACACATTCCAAAAGAAGAAAGCAACACCATTTCCATTCCACCATTTCTAAAGAGCAGACATGAGTTAGCAGGGAAGATGATGTCTGTGAAAGAATTACATCTAAATTTGAATTCTTTATTCCTTGTTGGCCACAGTGTGTCAGCCTGGGTCAATCAAGTCATCTCCTCTGTTGCAGTTTTCTTTTCGGAAACATTTTGAGTGTTTATTATAGTGTTTAATGGCAGAAACTAAGTGCCTTTTTAAGTTTCACATGCACATTAAACATCTTATGGGAAATGCCAAACCATCAAAATCCATATGTTGTCATAGCTATAATGCTCACATGTAGAAATACAATTGTATAATGTATATTGAGTACTATAAAGTAAGCATTTGTCCATTTGCTTATGGTGTAATCCATCCCAAATAAGAATAATAAAGTAAGTCCCCACAAGGATGGTAACACGCGTTCAAGTCCCCACAAAGATGGTACCGTACACGCGAGTAAAAAATAGGCATTTTTGCAAATATGAAGATAGATCCTGTATTATGAATTTTTTCTGAACGTATTAGCCCATTTCTAGAATTTTGGGAAGGTTTAGTCCCCACAAGGTAGGTATCCACACATAGTCCCCACAAGGTAGGTAAAACGTGCATAGGTGTGTGTGTGTGCCAAATCTTTGATTGGCTAGTGGGAGTTTCGGCTCTTACCTGGCTTTTTGGATAAGAAGAGGACCCCTGCACCCATTTTCAGAGAGCCTGGAAGAAACCAAAGAAGCCAAGCACCCTGTCCAGCTGCAAGATGTGTAAGGAGACTGTGGGTGCATTGGAAGAAGGCCTGGCGACCAACTTCTGCTGCTGTCCTAGAAGAGCCCTGTCTTGCAGTTGATCTTAAGCAGTCCTGCGAAGGAGCTGCGACCCTTGGTGTGGAAGGAAAATCCATTCTCGACATCAGCTGGAAGTCCTTTGAAGAAGAGCATTCGTAAGTGCCCCTGGACCAACAAGTCACTGACTAGATCAGAGTTTGGGCTACTGTGCTGTACTTGCCATTCCACATTGAGGCCTGGGACTTGGGGGATCGCCAGCGTGTGCTACTAGACTCACCTCTGCCAAATGTCCTGGTTCCAGCATCAAGGGGACTCGAGATAGGAGGTGAAGTCTTACCACAACAAGTGTGTGCACTTGCATTGCCGTGCATCAGGTTACGTCATCCAAAAGAGCTTTGCTGCATCCAATCCTGTGCTGAGAGGGGCCCTGCATCAATCTCTTCTGCATTCTCCAAACCTAAGACCAAGCACCAGCATTTGTCGCCGACCAGAGAGTTGCTTGAACCTGCAACACCTGGGCATCAGGGACCGGAGCATAAGGTGGGAAAAGTGGCCACGGACCCTCTTCAGAAAACCTGCAGTTTCCTAAGAGGAATCAGAGTTCAGAGGCTGAGTTGTAACAATACTTATCTAAACCCCTAACTCCCTTTTAAAACTTTGATATATTTTAGAAATATTTACGACAGTTTGGTTATGCCAATGCTTGCTTGCACAAGCACTCTGAATGTTTGGGGCGCTTTTATTAGTTAGAAAAACTTGTTCTCTACCCTTTGGAACTCTTCATTGGACCACAGAGGCCCTACAATAGCATTTTCCTGTCTCACAAAACTGTGTGGATCTTTTGTGACCTTTTGACAGAATGCCCCATACATCTTAGGGATGGACTTCTAAAGTTAGTGTTGTATCTCTCTGGACCTGTAGTGCTGCATACTAAGACTTCTCGTGGAGTCCATGGTTTTTTTTGGGTGCATGTGTTACACTGCAAAGTGTGTGTCTTTACTGCTTTTACTGCAACTGTGGCCAGTAGTCTATCTACCATTTTGATCAACCTGAAGGAGGAGACTCAAAGACTCGAGGTTAAAACAGCAGCTGACCCGCGTAGCGGACGTGGAGTCAGCAGAGTCTCGTGGAGTCTCTGTGGAGTCCACGCTTTTTTCTTCTCATATAATTTCAACCAGCCTGGCCGATCATACAACACCTCAAGTTAAGCTGTCGTCAGAAGAAGCGACTGTGAAAAGTATCCAACAACAGGAAATGAAGGTGAATGCACCCCCGCCTGTTACGTCTATCCAAAATTCTGACTTTTCTACGAATTTGGGAATAGCAGTTACAGATACTGTTGCAAACAACAAAGAGCTGACACTCATAATAATGATTGATCTGCTTCGCGGAAGAATGCAAATGTCACTCCCTTTAACTTTGGACGAAATTGGAGAAATAAACATGACAATTACCCATACACCTGCAACAGACGATAAGCATGAAAATCACTAAACAGAAGCAGTTGAAAAACTAGCTGTAGCTGACTCGGAACTTACCCTCAAACTCTCCAGGAACAACAACAAGATTCTTGACCCGTTTATTGAAAGGCACCAGAATAGTGAAATAAAATCTCGACTATTTCGGAAAGACTCCCTCGAAGCCCCAACAATGAGTCGGAAGTTAAAAGTGGAGTTGGCGAAATCGCAATTGGCAATCGTACTACGAGCATCATACCAAGAAACGTCTCAAGATCGCTCACCACCTACATCAAAACACAACAGACGCATGATAATACTTTCTTTGGTCGTGACAAAAATCAAGGATTTGATGGCAAATCTGGAAAAACAGAATGCAGTATTCGAGCCATATACCAGGAAAGAAATGCCAAACGCTGAAGCAGCATTTACATCAACCCACCCTTCCACAACTGGGTACAAATATGTCTACTCACCCTACATCTAATCAATTGCCTCTCCAAAACCAGTCAACTAAGATTCTGCAACAAGATAAGGAGAAAAATAAATGCAGATGTATGACGCCTCTAGAAATGGAAAGTGAAGCAGTTCCAACTTCGATGCTACAGCTCCAAAACATTCTTATGGCAGCTTCAACGCATGCACTAATTCCATGTTTAAAGTTATATGAGGAGATCAGTGAATCAGTAAAGGACCAATCGACTTTATTAGCGATGAGTCACACAAAGCACATTTTTTTTAATCCTTTGTGACTAAAATAGAACCAAGACTAGATGTGGAAGCAGAGGCATCTAGTCTGTGGCAATCAAGATTGTTTGACAATTGCTCGCAGTAATAGAGCGGACAAAGCTATGATGACAACAACTATGTTGCAAATGCTTAATGAAAAACAGAAGCGATAAAACGATAACAGAGATCAGACTCTCAACCATCACAGGCTAAATCAACAGGAAAATGCGACAACTCGTACAACAGAAGAGCCTGACACTAAAAAACAATCTGAAAAGAACCAAAATGAAATCAGCAGACCTGAAAGCGATAACTCCACTTGGACTTCCACTTGGACTTCAAAAACTCCAAAAGAACTGGACATACAAAGAGAAGGCAACTTACATGTAGTCACATCTTCATCTACAGTCCCGCCCGGGAAGGAAACTTTCCCGATTTTTGATCGAACAAAATCCGATGCTGCTAACCCAAAACTAAACCCCCCAAAGGGGAAAAGAAAGAATAGCCCTGCAGCAATAAAACCAAACAAACATACGAAAAGAGGATCAAGAGCTTTTTCAAGAAACTTGACGTTACCAACGAAAAGAAGTCCATTAAAATCCCATAAAATTCAGGAAATCCTGAATATTCAGGAAGCCCGACAAAATGAGAAAAGAAAAAGCCATCTCACTACAATCCAATGAAACCAGTCACCAAACAAAGAAACACTAGATCAGGAAATCCTAATGAACTTCTCAACATGAACTTCGCAACATATACGGAAGAAGACATGACAACGTTTGGGAAAAGGGAAGCCCATGACGATGTTCATTCCCTCATCATAGTTGATGAATACATAGAAGGACATTAGCCAAACAAGGGGTGGGGGGGCAAAAAGTTACAAGTTATCAGGGAGATGCCCTTACTTTATATACGTTTTAACACAAAAAACGGGCAAAACACACCTGTGTCACAATTTAGGGGGTGATTCATGGAACAAATATGCGCCGAAAAAAGTTGCGCAAGCTGGCGCAAGCGTGAAAAAGGAAGCCTCTGCGCGTGTTTTTCTCGGGATGTGCGCCAAACATGTGCGTGATGCACACGGGTGCACACGTCATTGCAACATCCCAAACGCTGTGCGCGACGAGCACAGGGAAAGCGCACAACGTCTGCGCACATACCAAAAAGGGGGCGGGACACGGGGCGTAACGCACAGAATGGGGAACGTGTGAAAAAGAAGGCGTAACTGGGGAAGTACTGCAGGGGAATACACGGAACTCCCACACACACGCGAGCAACTCGTATTCATGGATTTCAATACGGGAAACAAGTGCACGCTAAAAGACGCGCACAGGCGTCAACACGTCCGCCACAGGAAGGCAGGCGGAAGCATCCCACGCACAGTATAAAAGCGCCACAAACAACAAACACGTATATACCGCTACGATGAATGCCCCATTTGTCACAGCACTGATCGTGGGACACCGCAGGAGGAGGAGAATAGCCAGGGCCCACATTTTCTCCCCCCGGACAAGCCTTTTTGGGATGCCTGATGACCAGGTCTATGGCAGGTATAGGTTTCCACCTCGTATCATCCTAGACCTGCTCAGGGAGTCGGAAGATGACCTTACATCACCCACCCTCTGCTCTCAAGCATTGAGCCCCTTGGAGAAGGTGCTCAATGTCCTGCATTTTTTGGCCACTGGGTCATTTCAGTGGACTACTGCCATAGTGCGGGGGGTCTCACAGGCCACGCAGTCACGCTGCCTAAACCAGGTGTTGGCAATCATGACTGCGCACCCCTCAGTCCGCAGACACATATGCATGCCCAGAACACCCGCAGATAGGCAGGCCGTTGTCCAGGACTTTTACAGGGTGGCACACTTCCCCAAAGTTCTCGGTGCCATAGATTGCAACCATGTGGCTCTACGTCCACCTAGGGCCACTGAGCACATCTACCGCAAGCACTGGCATTCCAACAATGTGCAGGTGGTATGCAATGCCAAGGGAATCATCACCGCTGTCTATGCAAACTACCCTGGATCCACCCATGACAGTTTCATATACAGAATGTCCGCCCTGAGCCGGGCCCTGGAAGCTGGGCAGCATGGCGACACATGGCTCCTAGGTGAGTACAAATGTCCTTGCACATGCATGCATGTCACACACAAATACACAAACCCCAATAATCACAACCATTATCACCTCTCCAGGGGACAATGCCTACCCTCTGAGCAACCACATGATGACGCCAATCCGGAACCCCACCACACCACCCCAGGTAAGATACAACGCTGCCCATATTGCAGCCAGGGCCATAGTGGAGCGCACATTCGGAGTGCTCAAGTCACGCTTCCGCTCCCTTGACCACTCTGGCGGGCAGCTACTCTATGCACCCCCAGTAGTGTGCAGGATCATTGTGGCAGCATGTGTCCTGCACAATGTAGCAACACGGCAGGGCGTGCCGGTGGACATGGTGGTGCCCCCACCTCCCCAACCACAGGCACAGTCGCTGCCCATGGGAGGGGATAGGGCAAGTGGTGAGGCAGCCCGGACCCAGCTTGTGGCCACATTTTTCACCTAAACTCCCACCCCTGCGGAGTGCACACAAGCCTGGCACATACCAGGTGACAATCGATGATGACAAAGAGACAGTCAACTGTCACAACCTTACCACCCTGAGAATGTTGCCATGGAAGTGCCACATTGTGTGCATCCCTAGCTACTTAAACCTAACCAATCCTGTGTGATCAAAAGGTACACCTGCAAGGTGTGTATCACACAGACTTGCAAAACAGGCCATGAGAATCACTGGTATGTCACACAAAGCCACCAAAACCACAACATGACATGGCAAGCAATAGCAAAACACCAACACAATAACAATAATGTACACATTGACATGTAAAAAATGCAAAGTGGCATCAGACAATGATGCCTGACATGGAATCAGATGAAATGACTGACCAACAACCTCCCACACAAAACAAGTCATACCCAAATGCATAACAACAGTTGTAGCTTGAGCATAACAATGAATGCCTGTTCACATGCACATTGTCCACGGCAAAATAAACACTGCATAATACGTGTGCTGTGTCCATCTCCTGCAACACACTGCTCAGTACACAGCATAGTGGCCAGTCATTGTGTGTGATGCACACCCTGAGCATCACATGAAAATGACAAACTAAATAAAAAAACAAATCATGCATGTACAGGATCCACAAATGGTCATAGATCATGTGCTGCAGGGACACAGTGGTCCCCAGAAGGCTAACTGTGTGCACATGTGGACATGGAAGGGTGGTTGTATATGTTGTGGATCATAGTGCGAGTGTGTGTGTCAGTAGGGACATGCACTCAATACATGCATGTGCAATCAAGTGAGCATCAGTGTCCTCATCACATGTGAACATTGCCCATGTGTACACCCCAGCATGTCAAACCACAACTATACTCTCACACCTGAAAGGTAAACACAACACATGAACAGGCATTGATCAGCAGAATACATCATGTACATAGGATACCACAATTACAATGTCAGGGTGCCCATCACACTGTGGGGCAAGGCAACTGTCCAACAACAAAATACCCCCCCCACCCTCACATATCATCATGACCCACTGAACAACTGTGCATGGGGTGTGTAGCCTTCATCCTTGAAGTTCACCTGGCCACAGGACCACCCTTCCCCTTTGTCTCCATCTTCCACCTTGCGTGTAAAAAGTGTCCAGCACCCTCAGAGGCCACCTTGACTTGCAAAAACAACAAATCAAAGAGAACTCAAAGCAGGCCAACACATAAGCCAAGCAAAAAGCCTGCAGGCAGCAAAACAAACCAGAATAGCCCCCAGGAGATGTCTTGAAGTAGCAGTACATCACAAAGCCCAAGTACTAGCACAATGATGGAACAACCAAGGTAGCACAGTAAAACAATGTCACAACAGGATGTGTAACATGTGTGGTACATAATATCGAATGATGCACCACGAACGGATGTGTACTGTCACAGCTCCCGTGTACAGGCGCAGAAATGGCATGAACCAACCAACCCCACCGTGGTCTGGGTGCCTGCAAGGTCAAACTCACACAGGCCTCTAAGACCCTGGTGTGGAAGGAGGGTCAGGGATATGCAGTCGGGACAGGCATTGGTATACTGGATAACCGGAATGAGGGGCAGGAGAGGGAAGTAGGATTGACAAGGGAAAGTAGGGAATGTACAAAAACGTAATAATCACATTAACACATACACAATCAGACCAAACATGTACATCATGCACATAGTACCAAATTACTCAAATTGAAGTCAAAGAGAAACTTATCTCTGGGGTGAGTGCTGGCCTCCTGCCTGCGCACTCTCAGGTCCGGTAACATGAACAGTTCAAAGCTGCAAAGAGAGCCAGAGACACTAATATGTGCGTGCCAATAAAACACACCACCATGCATGCCCCAAAGTAACAAGATACTCTACAAACTATCTGGTGTGGTGCTTCGTAGCTATACGTAAGATTCCCCCTGTGATGGTACATACACAGTCAATGCAGTGGGAGGGGGTGCGTGGCAAATGTAAGACCAATGTGTCAAGATTCACACAACATCCAATGTACCCTGGGTAAGCATCCAGACGCATTTAGCAAGGTACGACTTCAGTACAAGTCGTGTTCCAGCATAACCTAAATAAAGTAGGTAGTGCATGTGGCAATTCAAACTTGTAAATGAAATGCACTGCACACGAGTCTGTCCCTCCCTGTCTGTCCCTGTGAGCTGCTTCTTTCCTTGTCTTGGAGCGCTACATGGCTAATACAACTGCCTCAATGGACCATGTTGGACCGGAGGATATGTGCCACTGCCCCTGCATGTGCCCCTGACAACTTTCCCATCAACTACCCATTACTCCACCAACGCATCTTAGCTGTACTGTGCGCTTCAACACCAATATCTCTCCAAGCTCACCATCAGTGGTGCTACTTAGCATGCATGTGCAACTGTCCTGATGGACGGTTGGCTGTGGTGTGGCCCCCTTGTGCTGCTCACCTTTCCTGGAGTTCCTTGAAATACGTCAGCTTCTGTATGATGTATGAGTGCAATCCTTGTGGCTCTGCCTGTGCACACATGTGCATGTCTGCACCACCGAATGTGGCCAGCTTCCAGACATCCAATGGGCCATGTCTGCTGGGAAAGGTGGTCTGGAGGCACATCCCCCTGCAGAAAGTGCAGAAAACACATGATTAATGCATGAAATTTCCCTGTGTGCGTCTCCTCAGGCATGTCATGAGTGGACCATGTCAGAGACGTACATCTGAAATCACTCCATCAGTGCAACTTTCCCAGCCAAAGTGTGTCAGCCACTGTCTACAGCATGAATTGCATGAAGCACATGTACAGCAAAGATAAGAAACACACTACACAATGTATAGCAATTAATGCACACATGAATCATGAAACCACCCATCTAGCATAGGAAGAACTGCGGTCAAAATCATCCCCACTAGGGGTGTCAACACACGTAGTACAGCAGCAGACATGCCACAGATATGACAGTCCAAGGCCCTTGTGTAATAGGCTGTTACACCGAACCATACTTGCGAGCCCATGGATAAGGGAAGCCGGAGTGGCATATGTGAGTCAGTACCCCAAGCTGCAAACCCATACACGAGACAAGCTTGAAGGGACCAGCTGGAACAAACAGTGGATGCTTTCAAAAGCCACAAAGCACCACACCGTCACATGAAAGCACAACAGACAAGCAATTTTAAACTATACTAACTAATTACACTAACTATCAAAAACCTACATTACCTAATTAAACTAACTATCAAATAGAAACTTAACTAACTAAATTAAAAGAAACATCAAAAATGGCCACATACGACCCGGTGGGGGAAGCACCTAGGAGGAGGGAGGTACAGGGTGCTGCTCAACACCCACATGCGATGATGTTGAGGAAAAAAAACCTCCATGGGCTCAACGCCTGCACAGCCCGACCTATGTGGGAGATACCTCGTCGTCCGAGTCTGGCTCTTCCTGGAAAGGAGTACGTGTCACAGGAGCCTGACCACGCCTAGCTGTAGCTTGCCCCTCGTCGGCAGCAAGTCTGCCGGATGGGTGAGCCTGGTTCTGTGCGGCGATGACACATAGGTCTGCATGCAGAACATCACGTGATACGCGTGCTTCCTCTTGCAAGGTAACACGTGTAACACAGAGTTCCTCCTGCAAGGCCTGGATGGACAACTGATATACCTCCCGGAAAGCATGTAGCTCAGCCGAGATGGTACGCTCAAGCTGCGCAAACCTTTCCTCTGACCGGGTTCCCTCTGGGACATCAGAAGGACACCCAGAGTGGATCTGAGGGAAGCATACTCCTCCCTCAGGGCCTCCATGTGTGCCTCTGCGTGAGCAGCAATTGCTTCACGCAGAGACAACATTTCAGCCTGGCGTGCCCTGTCTGATGCCGCCATGCCCAGCCTGAGCGAGCGGGCCGTGGAACGTGCCGCCTGCTGCTGGAGAAGCAAATGCCTAGCAGGGGGGAGCACGGATTGGGCCACACGCTCCATGCTCACAGCAATGTTCTCCATTGCTGCCCCCTGGCGTTCAGAATTGGCAGTCATGTCTTGCTCCCACTCAGTATACAGCGGTTGCGTGCGGCGACTGCGTTGCAGGGCTTGACACCTGCGGGACCCAAGGACTGGGTGTCCTCGTTGTGTTGGCACCGCCCGCCGCTGCACGACCACATGCCCCCGTCGACGTGATGGCCCAGGCACATCAGTGACTGGTGTGGAGGGTGACCCTGCGTCCCAATCCACCACAGGCGGAGGTTCCAAGACTGTCTAACCCCTCAGTGCAGGTGTCACGGACAGAGGAGTGCCCACATCAGAATCACTCACCCCTGACATATGGACCTGATGCACATCCAACTCGACATGGACGTCAGAGTGGTCATCAGGGCTGGACTCATTGCCAGCCAAAGACAAGATGGACTGTAGCACACGTGGGTTTTCGTGGCCTACCACCCCACTACCCCCACTTGTGCTGGGTTGCTGTATTGATAACAACCCTGTGCCTGGCATGACAACACCATCCTCTGGCTCCATTGCATCATCATCTGAAAAGTAGAGAAAAAAAGGTCAATACATATGTTAGAAGCACACAACACACAGTGAACGATGATCTCATCCTGAATCGAACAAATATTCTATGACTAATGAATGTTATTCCACGACTAAATAACATCAAATCGGATGATATTAATTTATTAGAATTCATCCATGAACAAAAAACTGATGAGGTATGGATCCAATTTAAAACATCATCCACACTTGAAAAGATGATGAATAATAAAGAAATACTTGCTAAATTGGGATTTAATTGCACTCGAACTGATAAAAGCAAAACCAATTAATATGAGTTTAATACTCACCAAACAAGATCAGATCTCTCTAATGCTCATAAATCAATGCCTCAAAGCTCTTACCAGGATCCATGCAGAGGTGACGATATACAATCCACAAGCAATCATCTTTATGAAAACTCCATGTCCCAAAGCAGACGATCACCACAAACCTACCGACCAATTCACAGAGAAGATGAAGACCGTGAGCAGACCAGAAAATGCACTAAGAGGGACCACCAGTAACAAACAACTACAGCCCAAGAAACAAGATTAAGTCTTGGGTCAGAGGATCAGGTCACTTATTAAGCGAGGAAAATAAAGCCTTGAGTTAACATCATTTATTTGCCTTCAAGAGACCTGGCTTCATCAGACTCCCACTAGTGTTGGATATATTGCCTGTATGAAACCGGCTATAAAATCAAATAAAGGACGCAATTCAGCAGGCCTCTTGACCCTGGTCAAGATAGATGGAACAATGGAAGTTATGCAGAGCTTAAATCCGAACCCTTGGATACAATACACCGTTCATTGAATACAGAATACCCAGGCTCTCCATGACAAATAAGGAAAGAGAAAACTCTTAACCAAAAAGACTTGGGATTGTCAATATTTATTGGAACCCGGTTGTGATCAACGCTGACCTTTTCATTTACTTTGTCTTCGTTCTATGGATGATTTCTGTAACAACTATAGATGTATAGATCCTGTGATGTGTGGTGATCTCAATCTCCATTTGTTCGATAAAAAAGGACAGAAGATCGAAACTCAGCACAGCACAGAATTGGACCAAAGAATTGAGGAAGAGACATATGACATTAATAAATGGCCATAGGATTCAAGATATCCCGGCCAAACCAACTTGGTCGAGAGGCCTGACACATGCACACCTGGAATACATATACACTTGTATGGATATCATAGACACAATCACAAAATTCTCTAACAACAAAACTAATACAAGTGATCACACTAGAATTTCAATTGAATGGACAACATACAAGCCTGTACCGAATATTTGCTACAACCATAGGTTGGAGCTGAATACTGGTATAAATCATTTAAGAATGTCCGGTAAACAAGTAGCATCCCTACCCAGTGTCTACCAAGTAACAACTTTAACTGATACGGAAAAACTGGAATATAGCTGGCTGATAAAACCTTTCATGCTCATAAATGGGAAGGAAATAATTGAAAACTCCAAACATTCTCATGTATATAATAAACAGATAGCATTAAAAAAAAGTGAGTTATGAAAGACTGGACCAGATGACTACATGAACACCGTAAAATGCCTTAAGCAACGGTACCGAAATTGGCTTCAGATCATCAAAGCCCCTGTAATGCAGAATGATGCCGAAAATATGCTTGCGGCACTGGGAAACAAAAATAGTAGGAACTTATGGTCCCTATTAAATGAAAATCACCAACAGAATGATAGATTAATATCAGATGTCTGGAAACTGAGTGGTTGCTATATTTCTCCAAATTATATCAACAAACGGAAATTCCTAAAAAAACATTGAATTCCCACAAGCAGCAAGAAATGGAACATTTGTATGGATCCAGAAGATGTTCTAAGCCAGATAAAACAACTAAACACATCCCGGGCACCGGGCCCGGATGGGCTGAGCAATGAAATGCTTAAACAGAACCCCGGAAGCATAGACTGAGCTCTTCTTACAAATTATGGGGACAATTGAGTTAAACAAAACTATACTGAGGACATGGAAAACCGCAATTTCGGTCGCATTGTATAAAAAAGGTGAAAAAAAGCTCCCCTCAAAATATGAACCCATTGCGTTGTTGGATCCCCTGGGAAAGGTCTTTGCTTCACAACTCCTCAGAAAATTGACCAAGTGGGCTAAAGCTGCCAGAAGAACGGACCCGAGACAAACTGGGTTGGTAAAAGATACAGGTACAAACATTAATCTGATTATCCTTAATATACTGAAACAGGAACGATTAAAAGACAAGTCTCCAACATATGCTGCTTTCATAGACTTCAAACTTTTCGTTTGATTCAGTCAATAGAGAAAAGCTCCGGCGAAAATTTGAAACATGGAATTGCCCGAGTGAAATACTTGATCCCATCAAATCCCTTTACTCAAATACATCCATAAGAATCAGACTATCGCAAGAGGGATTCCTAACAGAAGAAATATATACCTTGAATGGTCTCAAAGAGGGGTGTCCCTTGGCCGCGACTTTATTCAACCTTTACACATTGGACTTTGCAGAAAACCAACGAATGCTACTAACAAATCCACCGAAGTTGAATAATTTGCAAATAACATATGTGATGTATGCTGATGACTTAGTAATATTTGATCGAACACAAGTTGGAATACAGAAAAGACTGAATCAGTTGGAAATGTATGCATCAGATAATGATCTGATGATTAACACGAATAAAATGCAAGTAATGTCATTAACAAGACTATCAAACAAGAAAACATCACAACTTTCTGTCTTTTTGGAAGGCAAAAAACTTGAATTAACAAACACAGTCAAGTACCTAGGCGTGCTGTTGAATAAGTCGCAGGTTGAAAACGAATGGGTAGAGCAAATAAAAACAAAAGCTCTATCTTTAGCCCGTCAGGGAAGAGTCTTACAAAAAAATACGGAACACACTCTTCGAAGCCTATTATCTCCTTCTATAGGCAGACAATTGTTCCTATCTTAACCTAGGGAAGTGAAGCAATGTTGAATGCTCCGAAAGACATATGGACTTACCTAGAAGCCTAGAAGGCATGATATGGTGTAAAATGTTATCACTACCTGTGACATTCCCCGCTCCAAGAATAAGATATGGACTCGCTCTACAATCACTCAAATCCATTAATAATTGGAAATCTGTAATGCTTTGCAGACAGACCCTGGTTGAAGACGACATACCGGCAATTGATATCTTATGACAAAAAGTAAACTCATCAAAACAACTAGTCTTGAACATGTGGAAAAAAACATGTAGCCAAATAATGGAAACCAAAGGGATTCTGAAGATATGTTAGTCCTTCGCCCACAGCACGCAAAGAAGAGACTGCAAACCAATGATTGGATCCAAACCATGGAAAAAAAAACAGAATACGAAATCTCTCTTCATTGTTCAACTGATATGCGACATTTAAATCAATTACCTCAATACCTCCCAACGTTTCTGGATAAATGGATAAGAGACACTCTCCTGCAATTGCAGCTTAATTTGTTACCAACTCGCGAGGTACTGGCGAAAACAAAACAACTACCAGAAACAATGGCATTTTGTAGATTCTGCCAAGACGAAGATCAAGTGCAGTCAATTCAGCACATTATCATGTCCTGCCCAGCCCTTGCTGATAAAAGAGCTTTGTTTAGAGACATGATTCCTCTGTCATTAATAGAATTGGACGCTAACCAGCCCTGGTCACGAATCTTAAGCGGAGAAGACAAACCACTTACATTCAGAGTTACCCAATTCTGGAGAGCGATTATCGCAACAAATGACAAAGACGAGTGACAATAGTAACAAGAACAGCAAAGACTATAGACTGCTAGACAAAAATATTATGGAGATGTAAATAATAATTTGGATGATGTATAATAAAATAGTTTGTAATAAAATATAATGTTAATAAATATATATATATATATATATATATATATATATATATATATATATATATATATATATATACTTATCTTCCTTTGCAGGGCTTTGTTATGTATTTTACCCATCTCCAGTGATTGTATATATGTATCTTTTATTTAGTGTTGTGTGATGATATTACGTAAGTACTCATTTTTCATAGTGTTATATGGCCATAAATAATTTTATAACTGATTGTCTACGTGCGTTCCCTTACTTTTCACTGTGTGTACTCATTGAGGACCCCTTTCAAGCTCACCACCTCTTGAGACTTAGCCTAGACCATTAGTCCACCTACCTTGAACTGGTTTGGCTACAGCTCCCAGAGTTGAGCCTGTCACTAAACTAGGTTGGCCTTCTATACATCTGTTCACAAGGTCACAATATAGAGAATCAGTCCTAACAAGGATTTACTCGTATTAAAAGAAGGAAAAAACAGTACTTAATAACTGAACAAATTTGACCTTTTTAAATTTTATTTTACAGGATAAATATATTTCATACAAATCACATGGGACTGATTAACAATCATTGGACTCCTGTTTTAATATTAGTCCCTTGGCAACAAGGTCAGTGCTGGAGCTCGAGTGTAATCAAGTACAGCCCTGTCCTTGCATGCATTCAGTAAGTGTAGGAGAAGGCCAAAGCAGTGTTAGGGCCAGGCTGTTGTAGGCAGAGGAGAATGCCCAGGCGCTGTAAGGCCGTGTATATTTTGCAGGCAGAGGAGAACTAAAGGCAGTGTTTTGTACACGTTTTTTGTAAGTGTAAAACGTAAAAGCGGTGTTAGGCATACTATGTTGTATGCAGATGAAAATGCCACAGCAGTGTTAGGCACATGTTCATTGTGTAGGTGAAGAGGAATGCCTAGGAAGTGTTAGGCCCAAGTCTATGTTATGGGTGAAATCGAACATCAAAGCAGTGCTAGGCACATGTTTGCTTTAGAGGCGAAGAAGAACTCCAAAACAGTGTTAGGCACAAGTGCCTTTTGTAGGCAGGGGCACCAAAGCAGTGCCAGGCCTATGTTTCTTTTGTAGGCTGCGGCGAGGACCAAAGCAATGCTAGGCAAATGTGCATTTTATAGATGGAGAAGCGTGCTAAAGCAGTGCTAGGTACGTGCATTTTGTAACCAGAAGGGATAAGGCAGTGTTAGGCACAGAAGCATTTTGTTGGACGAGGAGATGGCCACAGTAGTGTTAGGCCCAGGTGCATTTTGTAGTCGGAGGAGAATGACAAAGCACTCTTAGGGGCACATTCATTTTGTAAGAAGGGAATACTAAAGCAGTGTCATGCACAAATGCACTTCGTAGGCCTACAAGAACGACAAAGCACGTTTGGCACAGGTGCATTTTGTAGGTGAAGGAGAACACCAAGATAGTGCAAAGCAAATGTGCTTTTTGTAGGGAGATGAGAATGCCAAAGCAGTGTTAGGCACACGTGCATTTTGTACAATGGGAAAGACGTCAAAGCGGTTTTAGATCCACATGCATATTTTTGGCAGAGGAGAATGCCAAAGCATATTTGCATTTTGTAGCCATGAGAACTAATACGGATGCCTTGCTATCTCATAATCTGAAAAACATTATTAGGGCCTCATCACGAGTTTGGCGGTAACCCTTAAATGCAATGGTAACGCTATTACCACTGCATTTAAGGTTCAGCCAAATCACAGGCTTGGCGGATTTACCCCCACCTCTGAGCTGGGGGCAAATCTGCCGCAATTTTGCTGATTTTTGGCGTTATTACTGCTGGCGTTAATAGCGCTGAACATTCCCCATTGGGCCCAATGGGGAATGGAATTCCCGAATGGGCCCAATGGGGAATGGGGATTTACCATTCTGCCAAACCTGTGATCCAGCGCTAATAGCGCCGGGGGGTTTGGCGGTAGGGCTAATAGCCCCAGCTGTAATACCGCCGGAGTTAGCGCCCAACTCCTGATGAGACCATGGGCCTCATTACACGGATGGCGGTAAGGGTTTATCGGTACCGGTAAGGGTACCAGTGCTGGTAAACCCTTACCGCCTTACTAGGAGGTCCCTTTGTGGGACCCTACCTTAACGACTGGTCTTACCAGCTGTTAAGGATGGGAACCGCAAAGGGACCTTGGAGGTAATTACGGTACTGCAATTTGCGGTACCGTAATTACTGCCTTCCCCATTCCCATTGAGCCCTATGGGGCAAAAATGGGAATGGGGAAGTGCCATGGTGAATGGGGAATTACCGCCCCCACACACCTTGGAATAGGGCGGTAATTCTGCCATTCACCATGGTGGACTCAGTAAAATACCGGCGGCAACCATGGCGCTGATAGCGCCATGTTACCACCGTCCGTGTAATGAGGCCTTAGTTTGGTACAGTTGTTCACTCCATGTTAACAGAAAGGCACTTAATCACAGTGGGCCTCATCACGAGTTGGGAGGTAGCCCTTAAATCTGGTGGCATTGCTATTACCACCACATTTAGGGGTCAACCCAATCACGAGTCTGGCAGCATTTACCCCCAGCTCTAAGCTGGTGGTAAATGGGCCAATGTAACACCCATATTTGGGCGCTATTAGCATGCGCTAATTGCACCAAAAATGCCCCATTGGGTCCAAAGGACCCAATGGGCAATGGAGAATACCCATCACCGGCCAACCCTTGATCCGGCGCTATGTCGCTAGTAACGCTATTAGCCCGCCATTATCAACTCGTGATGAGGTCCAGTGTGTCTTATACTTTAATCATAGTTGGTCATCAGGCAATAATGCCCTCTTAAAAGGAATGGATGTAAAGCTTTCCCTCTCAAATGAATTCCTGAAGGAATATCAAGGCATCCGTATTAGTGGTGGAGAGAAGGAAGGTATGACGAGTACACATATGCACTATTATTTGGTACAAAGTGTTATTAATGTTTGCTCAACAAGGCATTCTTAATTATACATAATGTATATTGTTGTAGAATTGACCCTGACGATGAGACGCACAGGTCTGAAATGCATTGGCAGCAGCTTCTTCTCCTCTGATAAGAAGGCAAGAAGAAGAACTCCATCTGTGACTATTTGTGTTTATTTTCTATTTAATGATGCAGTAGTTGTTACATAAAAGGAATCTCCATATCCGGTGTAGGTACATCGGTTTTGTATTTCAAATGACACTTTTTTTACCATCATCCCACACCATTAGACTAGAAATCAGGGGTGTTGCTAGGTCTGGAAAAGATCTGGTATGGTGCTAAGCTAATGTTGGGACGGTTGAGACTCGGGTCTAGCCAGCCTTTTGGTTGTAGGCCCTGAGCTTCTATCTGGGGCTGCAACCAAAAGACCTGGGGCTATAGCCTCCTCAGCCCCACCCAAAGCAACGCCTCTGCCAGAAAGTCTTGCAGAGTAAATGTCCTCTAAAATGGAGTCCCAACATGCAGTTCCGCGTTGAGGGAACCTTTGACTTGTACGTTAGAAGACAGAAAAGATAATAATAACACAAGAGCAATGGATGTGCCCTTAAACTGGTATGGAGAAAGTGCGAGGAACGTGAGGGAATTGATAATGAGAGCCTTAAAGGATGTGTATTGAAAATTAAGCCGCAACTTAACACATAGGGCCGGGTCATAGGAGACAGAAAGAGAGGACGGAGTCAGGTTCACCCATCCTAAGAAGTACTCACTGCGTATGGCACGGGACAGGGATGATGAATAGGATACAGAGGAGGACGTAGAAGATATTATTGAAATATTAGGAACTTCCAAATTAACCTGCAACTCTGCTTGAGTGCTAGCGTGTAAAATTCAGAAAACACAACCCCAAAGCACAATGAGAGTGGGTGTGTAAATAGAAAGTAAAGTGTCCTACTAGGCCTTGTGACATTCGAAGCTTAGAAGTGCAATGAAAGAAAAAGGAGAAAAAAGGGCATATGGGGTCGGGGTAGGTGCAATTAGGGTCCCGTAGGGAAGGAAGTGCCAGAGGTGCTCATTGGGGAGGCAACATGTAAGTGCATGGGCAAAGGCATCCCATGCGAGGGAGGTCTACAGCCCAAAGGTAAGTGCAGAGCAGAGGCAACCACCCGACAGGCGGGTGTGGGCACAGAGGGCAGTGCAGGGGGGTGCTGTGGGCAATTGGGAAGAAGGCTAGGACCCTATTGAACTCTTGAGGGACCAGACCGCCAATCTCAGTGACAGAGTGGATGGTTAGCACAGGAGGGGGAGAGGGAAGGAGGAGTTGTTGGCAGAACCTAAAGTGGTCTGCTTCAAGACGGAGAGAGGGAGGGAGGCTGTTCCATAGGAGGGAGCCTGCTGAGGAGATGGATCTGCACCTGCTCTCTACTTGGGGAAGCGTTTGATCAGCAGAGAGTGGGAGCCAGAAGGGATCTGTAGGGAGAGTATTTAGTGAGAGAGAGTTGCTAGTAGCGAGGTCCCGGCCCCAGACAGGCCCCAGACAGCCTTGTGGATGATGCAAATGGTCTTGAATTTGACCCTTGCAACAATGAGGAGCCAGTGGAGAGATTTTAGAGCTGGAGAGATGCAGTCCCAGGGCTTGAGGCCAAGGCTAAGTCTCGCAACCCTATTCTGGATTAGTTGGTGAGGACGGAGCGCACAAAGAGGCAGATTGAGGAAGAGGCTGTTACTGTAGTCTAGCGTGGAGGTGACAAGAGCTATATTGACATTTGCTGTTTTAAATGGCAGATCAGTCCTGGGTGATAAATAAGTGGAACTAGAGAAGGCAGTTTCATAAGATTCACAAGGCAGGCCAAAGTTGAAAGGTTTGACTAAATGTCTGGGGAAAAGGCTGTCCCTATTCTTCATAGGAGGAGAGGTCATGAGGGTATTAGACATGGGAGGGTTATCTGTAAGGTAGAATGCGGGATGCCATGTCTCACATGAAGTCATGACATCTCCCTAGAGGTTTTCGCCCCTCATGTGATCCTCCCTCATATAGCCACCCACATGGTCTGAAAAAGGTGGCGACTGACGTTTTCTGGCAACATGGGAGGAGGCCACCGTCGGGAAATCAGTGATGACTCCATTGGAATCATCACAGTTAGCAGAAACACATGAGCCGATATGGTTGTGCAGACATGATGATAGTTAATGTTCAGTGTCACACTCACAGACTATAGGTTCCTTCTCAATTTATTTGGCTCTCCAACTATCAGAGGCACTCTCAAACTCCTAATACTGTGCTCACAAACTGCAGATTCTGCCTCTATTTGGCTCTGCCAATCAGAGGAACCACTCTCTAACTCCTATTACCGCGCTCATAACTAGGAAAGGGCAACATTATTCCATTCCGCCAGCCGCGGAAGCGAAATCTGTACGATTTTGATCAATTTCGCTGCAATCCCTGGTTCCACCACCCCTGCGTATCGAAAAGAGCAGCGCAAAGTTTCTCCTGCCATCACACGAATGGAAAAGAGCTCTGCAAAGTTTCTCCTACCGCTGCGTGAACCTAGCGTGGATCAAAAAGAGCGGCAAGAGGTTTCTCGTGCTGCTGCACGAACCTAGAGCAAATCGAAAACAGTGGCACAAACTTTCAGGTGCTGCTGCGTGAACCGTGCATGAATCGAAAAGAGGGCACAAAGTTGATCGGGCTACTGCATGGACCTACAACGAATCGAACAAAAATCTGCGCAAAGTTTCTTGTGCTGCTGTGTGAGCTATGCAAAGTTTCTCATGCTGCAATGCGAAACTAGTACGGATCTCAAAAAAGCGTGCACAAAGTCTCTCATTTCGCTGTGTGAAACTATCATGGTCCAAAAAAGACCTGTACCAAGTTTCTAGTGCGACTGCATGAAACTCGTACTGTTTGAAAAAATACCTGCCTGAAGTTTCTCGTGTCATGAACCTAGCATGGATCAAACAAAGACCTGCCGGAAGTTTCTCATCTCATTGCACGAATGTATTATGAATCGAAAAACCGTCCAAAGTTTCTCATGGCACTGTGCAAAACTAACACCGTTATGAGAAAAAACACATTTCTTTTGCGCTGCATGTAACCAGCTTGGATAGAAAAAAAAGACCCGTGCAAAGTTTCTCGTCGCACTGCACGAAACTCACATGGAAACGAAATACCACAATCTGCACAAAACTGGGCGAAATTTCAGTGGCAGAGCAATCGTAATGCTGATTTTCTGGATCGGCAGAAGCAGAATCAAGTGCTGGTTTCCCACTTTTCGCTTTGCGGGTGAACATTTTGCTAACCCTACTCAGACACTGGAGGTTCGTAATCAATTTATGTGTCACTACAAGAAAGTGGAGCCACTTTCTAACTTCTAGTACCATGCTGATAAACTGGAAGTTCTGTCACAATTTGTATGGCTCTACCATCCAGCAGTTTCATACTCCAAGAACTGTGATTACAAACTGGAGGTTCTCCCTCACTGTATTGGGCTTTAATAACTATTGCTGCTAAGTCTGCATTCTGGACCCTGTGATTTCGCTACGCCAGTCTTTTTCTATCTTTTGGCCCAGTTAGTAAAAAGTGGCTAGGATGAAGTCGGCTGATAAGGCTCTCCACGGCATCCACTACTGCCATGGGATCCAGCTCCACTTAGCAGACAGGTGACAGGCAATGTATGCAGACCCTGCCTCATGCCTCATCCTCTATATTCCAAATGGTGCCACACCCTGAACTACACTTCCAGTAGCAGGTGTTCTGTGATCCTAGAGGTGGAAAAGTGGCACTGCTAGAGTGTAACATCACCTGCTCAGGATGTGCTAGGCTAGACACAGAGGGTTGGGATGATGTTTGGGCTGAACCAAAATGAAGGGGAATGAGCCTCACTTCCTGTAGTGTGCCCAGCGATTAATTGATGTCACCAAACACTCATTTGTAAGCAACACAGCTGAAGGGTGTTGCAGTAGTGGGGTCGATGGGGTGTGATGTGCGCTCACTGTACACATCCTTGTGCAAAAATGTACAGTTATTTACTCTTTTTTGCATCACCTTGTGTGACAAAATGACTACTGCTCTGGAAGAGTTATACCTCTTTTGCCTCATAGGGGAGCACAGGTCGAGGGCAGATTATAAACGTCAGGATGGATATAAGCTAGTAAGGAAGCAGGCCAAATAACAGTAATACTGTGGTACCAAATTAATAGAATGCCCAACAAAGTTTCTATTAAAATAGCATACTTTAATTAAACCGAATAAATATAAACAAACTACTGAAAAATACAATAACCCACCCCTGCAAAGGAAAGCACATGGAAAATGGACTTGGGGAATAAAGGAGCAATGATTTCAACAATAATTGGCAAAGTTACTGAGATGTTTCTAGAAAGGTAGAGAGCGGGGGTCTTACAAGTTACTATGACCCTTTAAGGAGGCCAGGGGGACAAGACCACTTCAAAAACCTTTGTGTGCTTGTCTTTGGGGCACAACAGCTTCGAGTCAGACTTCTAGAGACTAATAAATGGTTCAAGTCATCATAGACACATTTCAAGATGGCGATTCTCACTGGATTACTGGTATTAAGACTGTTGAGTCGTCTCAAGGTGGTCCAATGATTCGAAGTAGGCTTGTTGTGGCGATTGGATTGAATTTGGATGAAGAATCCAAGTGGTCATAGGTCGAATTGGCATCTCACATCGGTCAAGTCGTCTCGAATCGGTTCCACGATGGGATGGGGTTTTTAAAAGGCAATCAGTCTGAAAACACTGGCGAGCAGGCAGGAGATGGGAAAAGTCAGAGGGCCTCATCACAAGTTAGGCTGTAACCCTTAAAAGTGGCGGTAACGGAATTAACGCGCCAATACCGCTCCGCCTGATCACAAGTTGGTGCAAATACTGCCGATTGTAAAATCAGCTGGCGCTATTACAGTCGGCACTATTACAGTCGGCGCTATTACAGCCAGCGGTATCTTGTGCCGGCAACACAAAGCGCAATCACAGCCGCATCCCTAGTCCATATACAGCGGTATTAGCACCAAAAACCATTGCTAATACTGCCAAAAAACGGGTGTAATCACCTCCAGCCTCCAGCTGGAGGTAAATGAACACAGGTCACTGACGTAACAAGGGCCCTCGCAGACCCTGCAGAGCATGGGGCCCCACGACTACAGGTCCTGTGAGGGAGCCCCACTTGGAGTAAACAAAAAAGAAAAAAAATTGTTTAAAAAGTTTTTTTTTCAAATGTTTCTTTTTGCATTCACTCTGCATTTATAAAGAAATTATTTCTGTAACAGAAATAATTTCTTTATGAAGGCAGAGTGAATACAAAAAGAAACTTTCTTTTTGAAGTCTGGGGGCTACCCCCACCCCATGACATGAAGACCCTAGGCAGAGGCCTCCATGTCATGGGGTGGGGGAAACCCTATGACTTAAAAATAAATCGTTTATTTTTGAAGTCACTCTGCCTTCATAAAGAAATTATTTCCGCTAAGGTTCAGTCCTGAACGGAAACAATTTCTTTATAAAGTGAGAGTGACTTCAAAAATAAACGATTTATTTTTTAAGTATTATGGCTCCCACCAACCTCATGAAGTGTGCATGTGTGTGTGTACGGTGAAAGGATGCACACTTAAATGTATGGGTGGCTGCCTGGGTGTGCCTGTATGGTGAAAGGGTGCACACTTAAATGTATAGATGACTGTGTGAGTGTATGGTGAAAGGGGTGACTGGGTGTGCGTGTACGGTGAAAGGATGCACACTTAAATGTATGGGTGGCTGCCTGGGTGTGCCTGTATGGTGAAAGGGTGCACTCTTAAATGTATGGGTGGGTGCTTGGGTGTGTGTGCCTGTATGGTGAAAGTGCACACTTAAATGGATGGATGGCTGGGTGTGCATGTGTATATTTGGTATATGGTGTGGGTACTTGTGTTCAGGGGCTCAACAAAACCTAAATTTCAGGGGGCTGACCCTTCAAATGTTGGGAGAAGCGCTAACTTCACATGTGGTGGGGAGGAGCAAACTTATTTGTGTGGGGGCATCTAGTGCAGCTTTAATGGTACAAGCAGTGAACTCTCTCCTTTAAGTCTGAAAGCACCCACTCATGGACTGCTGTGAGAATGACTGGTCTCCTGTTCCCTCTCTACCCTTCCAATCACTCCCGTGGCATGCAAGTACTAAACACACATCACAATTTCAATTGCTTAAAAAATGTGGCAATTGAATGCAGGTACTAACAGTGAAATTCCTTACCCTAGTAATTGCTGGGTCGGGCCCTTGTTAACAGCGAAACCCAGGTGCTGTTTAACATCTGTGTCCTTTTCTGTCTGCAAACTGCTCTGTAGGTCAGCCAGGTCAAGTCAACATAGCCCACAATTGGGGGGGGGATGCTGAAGCCCAGTCAGCTCAATGGTGTTGCACCACTACTTGTGTTCAATGCATTGATTACTTATTGGTAACCTTCATTACTCCTAGCCCTATTCTTCCTCATCCTAGTACTTGTGTATGAGGCACTATTCCTGATACCCAAGTACTGGGATGTGACAGAGGTATATGAAGGTAATGCCTGACTTAGCTACCTGTAATCTTCATTACTCCTAGTCCCGCTCTTCCTCATCCCAGTACTTACCTATGAGACAAGGAGCCTCATACGTAAGCACTGGGACAAGGAAGAGGGATGTGGAGGTAATTCTGGGCCAATGAGCTGATTTTGGAGGTTGGGGTAGGAAATGGGAGGGAGAGGGGATGTGTGGAGGGGGTCGGTGTGTGCAATAAATCATAATGGTCGTCCATGTCCATGCTAAGCAGGCATGATATGTGGTATTAGTGGCTAGAGAGGCATTTTGGTGCAGCCATTCTAGTCATTCCTTAGTTTGGTATGACTTTTTTTAACTGAGCATTTCTGATGAAGAAGTTCTGCTAAGTGTAATTACCTGGCTATGAACAGTGTGGTCGATGTATGCCATTATATGGTAGCGCTAGAGCATGTCTTAAAATAAGAAAACCACTTGAATCTATTGGTTATAGCTGCTGCACACTTATGGAACAAGTAGGCTCCTCCAACCTACTACAAATCAAAACAAAGAACAGTAATTGTTACACCTATTGGATGCACTGCTAGTTCACAAAGGTAAAAGCAAGCATGACTAATAAACGATTCCTAATATCACAAATGCCAATGACAGTATAGAAGAGTGCTTCTCAAAAGAGACTTGGATGGGTATTTTATTCAAGTTCAATTGCCAGAGTAATTTGGCAAGACGTGTTTCGACCTCCACAGGTCTTTTTCAAGGCAACGCTCTGTGTATTGCAAATATGTTATAATATCAAATAATGAAATCATATATACACATGTAAAATAAGCATTAAGGTACCAATACCCAAGCATATGGGATCATGGGCATAGGTCACAGGGGTAACATAAAACATTGTAAAACAATTATATAACAGTATATACATTACCAATCCCATTGCGCATAGATAAGCAGGAACACGTCATCAAAATCAACAGCCCCATAAAGCACAAAAGAGAGCAAGTAAATGTTTTTTTTTGTTGGTACATGTAGTTAAATCAACATCTATAACATATGCTCAGTTAGTCAAGCAAGAGTAGTAAGTCCAAGTGTAAAAATGGCCCGATCCCAGCGCCTCCGACCGTCGTATCGCCTACTGCACCCGTCAGCCAAATTGAGTGAATATGAGTGAACCATGTTAGGTATACGGGTGTGCGCTAATATCACTTCTACCCCTTGGTGTGCCAATGTAATCCAAGTTGTGTGGTGCGGATAACCGGTGCCATGCAGTATGGTAATAGAATTATGTTATGACCGTATCAAGCATATTTAACGGAGTATTACCAAAAGCATATTAAAAGGTATATTACCTAAAAATGAGTCCATCCACTGATCCTCAGAGCTTAATCAGTGTTGCAAACGGCTCGGAAATCAAGATTCTGATGTCCTAAGTACTGAATAGAAAACAGGAATTGATTGTGCTCGTTCGCGTTCTGTAAAAGTCATTTGAGACACAATTTCTGAACCCAAAAGCAATTAGAGCTGAACGTAACATTACCTGTACGTGTACTTGTGATGGCTTGCAACAATACAATTGCTGTATTAAGCCGGTCAGTCACAATCGTAAACAGCTAGCCCATTAGTGGCCTGATCTAAAAAGCCAACATTAACAATGAGCGTACAAATTAAAAAGTTCTATCATTATGAAATGCAGCCGCACGTATCATACGTGTGCAGCTGCCTTACCCAAAATATTCTAACATCGGTTTGCACCATTCGGAAAACATCAGTGTGCGCAGCGTTCGTCCAGTAACTGTTCATATGAGTTCAAGAAAAGCACCTCATACGTGCATGACGAGTCACTGATCACGTGCTATTGTGCGATCACGTGATCAAGAAAGCTAAAAACACTATTGGACAATGAATATAAACCATAATACGAGCATGACCTGTCCGTGTAAAACCTTAATACTGAGTCAAATACAGCAAATGAAGTACAATCCACAAATATTGTGTGATATATTTAATCAACAACCCTAAATGAAAACAAAAGTGTATTGGTGACAAAATGTATTCAAATTAAAAAAATTCAAAAAATTAATTAGGAAACAAGTGAGATTGAGTTTCAACTAGAGGTGCTATATAATGTGTGTTGGAAACTCAACTTAAAATCTGCAGTTAGATCGACGGAGTATGAAATCGGAAATATGAGTCTGAATGGTTAACCAGTTGCAAAATCATTGGCTGATTGGTGCAGTCCCGACAGTACAACAGGCACCATGCTCTACCAGTGCCACACAAATATAGCAGCTTACTGCTAAATCTACCCCACAAAAAGAACTAATGAATAAGCAACTCCTATCTGTGGTGCTATATGGAAACCACGTACATCTGCCCATTTACAGGAAGACATGTAATTCATTGTCTTTCTTTAAACCCAAAGTGGTACAACAAAGTCGGCATATGGTGCGCATAGCTCTCAACTCTCACGCTTTTGGCGGGTGTCACCCGCCTTGTAAACAGCTGACTCACCCGCCAAGCCTCCAGCACGCCCATTCATTTCAATGGGCGTCTCACCCGCCAAAACTAAAATCGGGTGTTTTCACCCGCCTTCGCGACTCAAATGGTTGAGAGCTATGGGTGCGTACTTCCAGTTGACGCAAAAGTGCAAGGCAGTCACCCCCCCTTGGATGAGCCCATGCTTGCATTAGACCAATGAACCTTATATCTCTCACATTATCCATTTGGTGGTGTTCTTGCCAATGGATAGAAATGGGCAATTTCGAGTCTGAACTTTTCAAATGGGCAAAGTTTTCTCTAATGCGTATCTGTAATTCCCTGATTGTGCAACCCACGTAAACTTGACCACATATGCAAAGAATTCCATACACTACATACTTTGTTTTGCAATTGATAAAATCACGGATTTGAATAGAAAGGCCATTGTGGCAGGAAAAGATATCAGAACATATTGTGAATTTACAGAAGTTACACGTACCACATTTGAAAAACCCTTTAGGTTTCGGGGGTAACCACGATAATGGATCTTCAGAAGTAGATTGGGGGGCTAAGAAAGAAGGACACAGATGTCCTCTAAGTGTCTGGTTGCGTGTGAAGATACACTTTGGCCTTTCCGCTATGTAAGGATGTATATCCGGATCAAGCTTGAGTATGTGCCAGTGCTTAGCAAGTAATGCATATATCAAGTCCAAATTTTGCACATATTTGGTGATAATCTGCATATCTGAGTGACTGATGGATTTGTTAGTCTCTCGAACAATAAGCATGTCCTCTCGTACCATATCACTCGCTCGTTGTAAGCCTTTCTTAACAAATTGACTAGAGTAACCTCTACTATTGAACCTGTCTTTAATCAGTGCTCATTCACTTGTGAAACCAGATAAAGAGCTGCAGTTTCTGCGAGCTCGATAAAATTCACCAAATCAGATATTATCAATGACTGACCATTTATGACAACATTTTGCATGCAGAATTGAATTGACAGCCGTCGGTTTTCTGAACGTTTGTGTGTGTATTTTCTGATTAGAAATGCTGATGATTAAAGCAAGAAATTCTATTTTGGTCGGGCCGGCGTATCCAGTGAATTCAATGCCAAATGTGTTATCATTCAGATAATCTGTGAATTCCTAAAAGGTATCTAGGGAGCCATTCCATATAAGCAAAACATTGTCGATATATCTCTTGCATTCAACAGTGCAGTCACTGAATTTGTGTTGATTGAAAATATAATGGTGTTCAAAATTCCACATGAAGAGGTTGGCTAATGATGGAGCATACTTGGCCCCATGGCCACTCCCCTAATTTGTGCATAATATTGACCATTGAATGTGAATAAAATACCCATCCAAGTCTCTTTTGAGAAGCACTCTTCTATACTGTCATTGGCATTTGTGATATTAGGAATCATTTATTAGTCATTCTTGCTTTTACCTTTGTGAACTAGCCGCGCATCCAATAGGTGGAACAATTACTGTTCTTTAATTACCTGGTTAGACTGGCATTTGTGTTCTGCCAGTCTAGCCGTTTCTTACTGTGGCACTGTATATTTTTCTGTGCATCTGTGATAAAATTATATGATATGATATGATAAGTCATATATAATGTGCCTGTACACAAGTGTTTTAAGGCACGACAAGACAAGGGAAGGAAAAAAGAGGGAGGACAAGACAAATGATCTTACTAAGCCTTGTGTCATTCAGAATGTGCAAGTGCGAGAACGAGAAGTGCAAGGGGAAAGGGAGGGGGGAAGTGCAAGGGAGAGGGGAGTGGAAAACAGGGCAGCAATGCTCTGAGTAAGTGCAGCCAGGGCAGTGCAGCTCTGGGTAGTGCAAGGAGAACAACAGACTGTAGGGTTAAAGTTACAGCCCTAACTGTGTGGTAGGCCGGGAGTCAGTGCAAGGGTGACTGATCAAGAAAGAGCCTGGACTCAGTGAGACTGAAGGTAGCCAAACAACCAGTTGGTACAGCAGACAGGTAGGTCAGGATTTCATGGCTGGAAAGATATGGTCCCTGGGCTTGAGGCCGAGGATAAGTCTTGCAGTCCTGTTCTGAGTTAGTTGCAGAGGGTCGAGAGTAGAGGAAGGCAGATTGAGAAAGTGGCTGTTGCAGTAGTCCAGCCTAGAGAGAACCAGGGCTCTGCAGACAGTGAGCTTCTGAGGGAAATTGAGAAAGGGAAGAGTCTCTTTGAGGAGGTGCAGCTGGTAGTGGGACTTCTTGGGGACGTCCGAGATGTGAGGAGAGAAAGAGAGAGTGGAGTTGAAGATGACACCAGGAATGAGTGATAGAGGAGAGTAGGCTGAGGGGAGCCTGAAGGAAAGCTGAGTGTCATCCGCATAAAACTGAAAGTTAGAGAAGGTAGAGATCAGATGGGCCAAAGGGGCCAACTAGAGGTTGAAAAACCCGGGTGAGAGGATAGAGCCCTGAGGAACACCGCAGCTATAGAGAGGAGGTGGAGTGAAAGGGACCAAGTTGGACCTGGGAGGGGCGGTCCAAGAGGAAGGAGGTCAGCCACTCCAGGGCCTGATCCATGATGCCCAGGTTCTCACGGAGTCGACTAATCAGGATGGCGTGGTTGACCGTGTCAAAATCAGAGGAAAGTTCAAGGAGGATGAGGACAGAAGGAATGCTGGAATCACAGTTAGAGATGAGATCTTCACAGGTGTTCAGGAGAGCAGTTTCCGTGCCTCTGGCAGCTCTTAAGCCAGACTGATGGTCATGGAGACAAACAACAGATTCAGTGTGGAGAGTAGAGGGGAGATGGCCAGCTTTTCCAAAAGTTTGGGAGAGGGGAAAGTTCCAGTTGCAAAAGAATTATTACAGAAATCGGCCAAGGCTGGAGGAAGGGTGTCAATAGGGTTCTTGGTGGTTCTGGAGGAGCGGGCGAGCACCTGTTTCGTCGACACTTCCATAGATGGGACTTGCTAGAGACCTCGTCAGGTGTTAGAGAGAAAGGAGAGGAGAGGGAGAGATGGCCAAAGGGGGTCGAGAGAGAAAGAGGGAGAGGAATAGGAGATAGTGGACTGGATGTCCTGAGTTTTAGCAGAGAAGCAAGAGGCCAAAGTCATACAGAGGGCCTGTTGAGGGAACAGGAGAGGTAGAGACCGCAACAGGATTGGCCAGTTCCTTGCAGATTTTAAAGAGTTTGGCCTTGATGTTAGAGGCCCCAGAGATGCAGGCTTGAATGTGTGCTCTCTTCTTGATGAGTCTTATTGCTTCAACTGGCATTTTGGTGCAACCAGTCTAGGTTTGTCTAAATGTGGCCTGGCATGCTTTACTGTAATGTTGTTACGTGTCTACACCAGTCTACATTGTGCAGCCAGTTAGACATGTTTTCATTGTGGCATGGCATTTTTAATAGCAAAGTATTAATGTTCATGTGCACTGTTGGTGACTTGCATCTATTGGATTGGTGTCACTCTACAAAACAATAGCAAACACTGTGGCTTTTTAGCCAATTTTTCCCAGAACGTGTGCTGTATATTGCATTAAAACATATATTCATATCTTTATCCTAGTGCAGTGTGCGGCATACCCCTTCAGCAGCACGTTTGTGCGTATTGTGCAAGCGCAGTAATCTATTACTAATCTAAAGATATTTAAATTCAGGTGAGCCTGGCTAGTCAACTGTATTTGCTTGCACATGCCACTTCTGGACAGAAACTTTAGACTTCGAGCAAGATTACCCTGCATTTACGAACCTAAAAGAAATAACAATACTACTGGATTCCCCCCCACCCAACACTACTCAGCCAAGTGTGCACAAGTAACCAATAAAGTAATCCCAAACCCAGTGCCCACCTTATCCTATACAAAGAAGCACCTAAATCAAGGCAAACTCCTAATCAAACTACCACAAAATCCGACCACTAAAAGTACCTTGACACTAATTGGGTCTCTTATCAACGCCAGATCCATGGTAGCCCATGCCCCTGAAATTTCTAAGTAATGGCAGTCTGGACCTACTTGTGAAGCAAGAGACCAAGTAAAATAACTAGTCACACAGCCGCTCTCTATATTACCCAGCCTGGGTATGTAGTTATTCAAAATTACTGACAGTTCGGTTTTGTAGTCAAAATAATATACATCGAATTTCGAAAAGATGAAAGAGAAGTTCTGTTGTCTTTGAAAAATGATTTTTATCAAAGAAAAATAATCTCAAAAAATGATGAGAAGTCACTAATACTTTCTTAGTGAGGAAGAGTTTGCCACAAATCAATCAGACCAAATTTGCAAATGAATTTCGGAAATAGATTTCCTTCATCAGGGCCAGTCTAAAGATAATGCATACATATTCATAAACAAAGAAAACAGTTCAAATTGGTGCATAATTGCGTATTGGTGTCATACATCATTGTGGTAAAGTTAAAAACGTACCATTCATTTGAAGTTGCAGTAATGGATGAGTCAAGTAAGGAGGAACGAAAAAAGAAAAAAGAAAAATGGAAAAGGCCAATGAGTCACTATTAAATGTAGGTAATTATCAGTTAAATAAAAAGGAAAGAGCCAGTTACCTGTAATTGGTAGGTAGTATGCAGAGTGTGGCGAACTATAGAGTAGAGGCCATGTGGTGACCGAATCAAACTGCCTGACAGGAATCAGCGCAGTGAATTAGCCTACAATGCGATTGCTGGAAACAAAAGAAACCTGTTATTGAAAACGGTTCTAATATGTGATTGTAGTTGTTTAAAGGGTGAGGAGAGTCTTACCGTGCTGAACACGGGAGCGGAGCAGTTCACCAATAGCCAGCATGAATCGGACTGCCGTTGTCGCATTGAAGCGTTGCTAAGGCAACGCTTCCTAAATACGACATGTGACCGCATCGCGTCCCGAAACGGCGCAGGGGCGAAAAGTGACGCTGCAATCAGGCCGATGGGCTTGATATAGATAACTCTAGATATTTATTAGACCTCATGTGGATAAGTGAGGAATTGTAGAGTGATAAAAATAAAAAACAAGAAAAAAGAATATAATAGAAATAGAAGAAATACTAGTAAAAGAAAAGAGACTGGTCTAACAGAGTGGGATGACAAATGTAAACAATGTATAAAAACAGATCAAGGGAAGTGCTAATGATATTAAACACTGCTGCCGTTGGTGTCGTTCTAGGGCGGCACCTTGGGTCCTAGACACAAGGTCCAGGGTATGCAGCAATGGTGTAAGGAGGTAAATAGTCAAAATAAGCAAAAGTATCGATTTTGCACAACAATGTACATTCCTACTGTGATGGGTATCATCGAAGGTCGGCACCTTGGGTCCCAGACTAAAAGTCCAGGAATTACAGCAGGGCGGATAATAAGTCCGCAATATTTGGGCACTGAAAATATCATGTGGAAGTAAGTGATATTGTCATATTTGGTGTTATCTAGGAACATAGCAATCATAACAGTAGAAACAACACAAGATCATAGAAAACAGTGATAATTGATTTCCTCATTGAGTCCATTAGGCACTAAGCTGCCCAGTTTGTCTATCCAGAAGGTCTCTCTGCGGTTGAGCCGCTGACCCAAACCTTCATGTGGATTGTTTTTCGTTAGTACTTCCAAATCACAAATCTTATCTGTGTCACATTATGTCCGTTTTCAGCCCAATGGCGTGCTACAGCTGAGTTAGTGTTTGCATTCCGGATGCAGGTCCGGTGTTCATTCCACCGTGTCTTGGCTGTTCTTGTGGATTGACCCACATAGAATTGTCCACATGGGCATTTGATGCCATAGATAGTATTGATGCTGTCACAGGTTCCAAATGTTTTAAGGGGAATCTTCTTCCCTGTTCTGGGGTGGTTAATGGTATTGCCCTTAATTATTGAATTACAATTAATGCAGTGGAGACAAGGAAATGTTCCGGTCCGTTGAGTCATTGGTTCTTTGCGGGGTGGTCTTGTTTGTACCAATTCGTCTCTGATATTCCTACTCCGTTGGTAGGCAAACATCAGTGATTCACTAAACGAATTTTGTACCCTGATGTCGTTCTTAAAGATCCCCCAGTGTTTTTTGATGGTTTTCTTGATCTTGTTGCTTTGAATGGAGAATTTGGATACATATACTGGTGACTTCAATTCTCTTTTACTTTTAGGGTTTTGAGTGGACAATAGGGTCTCATGTGACAAGGTGCTAACCCTTACAGATGCTGTGTCGAGTTCATCTTGTTTATAACCACGTGCCAGAAATTTTTCTTTCATCGCAAGTTGTTGTGCTATGCAGTCCTCTGGGTCACTTACAATCTTTTTGACTCGTAGCAATTGGCTATATGGGAGGTTTCTGAGTAGACTGGGTTGATGGAAGCTAAGACGGTGTAAAAGGTTATTGCGGTCAGTTGATTTGCGAAACAGAGAAGTGCTGTAGCCAGTAGTTTGTTTTTTGATGAGGACATCAAGGAAAGTGATAGTGTCATGTGAGATCTCTCTCGTGAACTGAATGCGCTGATCGATGTTATTCAGGTATTCAAAGAAGGCATCAAAGGTTGCTCTAGTGCCTTTCCACACTCCAAAAATATCATCAATGTAGCGCGTCTATAGATGAATATCCCTGTTCCATACCTGTTTGTTTAGTACATTGTCCATCTCAAACTTGTACATAAAACAGTTGGCATATGTAGGTGCCATGGTGGCCCCCATCGATGTCCCTGATGTTTGTGAGTAAAACTGGTTGCGGTATTGGAAGTAAGAATTCTCTGCAATGAACTGTAAAGGAGCTGGTATGAATTCCTTCTGTGCACAGACTTCAGATGTTTGTAATAATAGCCATTCAACTGATTCAATCCCCAAGTCATGAGGTATAGAGGTGTATAAGCTT
This sequence comes from Ambystoma mexicanum, assembly GCF_040938575.1. NCBI lineage: Eukaryota > Metazoa > Chordata > Amphibia > Caudata > Ambystomatidae > Ambystoma > Ambystoma mexicanum. Next base: position 669,448,895 of record NC_090930.1, on the reverse strand, counting down.
CTTACATCGATGGTGGACATCAAATCATCCTGTTGAAACGTTATGGAGTTAAGTTTTTGCAAGAAATGAGTAGTGTCACAGGTGTGTGTATGGGTTTTCTGAATAAGAGGCTGGAGGAAAAAATCAATGTAGATACCAAGCGGTTGGTTGATGCTTTCCATCCCTGCAACTATCAGTCTTCCTGGTGGTTTTGTGGTATCTTTGTGGATCTTTTGGTAATGTATAAAAGTTCGGAATTCTGGGGTGGCTGTTGAGCAGGGACTTATGTATGTGTTCATTAATCCATTCTAGTTCAAGTGCTTTGTCCAATAAAATTTCCAAGTTTTGTTTGATGGCGAGAGCTGGGTCATGGTCCAGAATGGCATATATCGTGCGATCTCGGAGTTGTCTAACACATTCTGTGTCATAATCCACCGAGTTCTGGATGCCTAACGCACCCCCTTTGTCAGCAGGGCGGATAGTTATATTCGTGTCACTGTCTGGACCTACTTGCCATCACAGAGACTTGGCTCTAGTCTGATACTAGCTATACCTGACAGTTACCAAATACTCAGAGTAGACAGACCAAAAGCTAAAGGCGGTGGCCTAGCCATCATCTTTACAAACACCCTACCTATTAGAGTGATTAACTCGCCTCCCTGCTTATCGTGTGAAATACTCACAGCCAAACTGCATCTATCCAATAATCAAACGCTGACTATCCACCTGATTTATCGGCCCCCAGGACCACTAGGAACCTTCGAAGAGGACCTCACCAGCCTTATAGCGAACAATACGAAAAATCACTCCCAAACCCTACTGATGGGCGACTTTAACTTCGGCTACAATGACCCAGACAACAAGCATGCCCACCCAATAACAGCCCTACTTAATGACCTCGGGCTTACCGAAAAAGTCCTTTCTCCTACTCAAATCAAGGGCAGAACCCTTGACTGGGTATCTGAACTTAACTGTAACATTACCATTACTGACATTATCCCCCAACCCTGGACTGACCACTACCTAATTAACTTCACGGCCTCACTTGATCTCCTCACCCCCAAAACTATTAGCATGATACCCTCCTTCCCTACCAGAAGAAAAAAAGACATCTCTGCTGAAAAACTCATCCCCCTCCTCCTCCCCACCATCAACAACCTGGAAAATAATACTAACCCAGACATACTAGTGAACATATTCAACCACGCCATGACCAAGGCATTAGACACCATTGCCCCAACTAAACTGCGCAAAAGTAAACAGGAAGCGCATTTGAATGCCTGGTTCACCCCCCAACTTAATGAACTAAGAAAACAGAAAAGAAAACTACAAGCTATCTGGCGCAACTCGCCTACCGATAACAATAAAGCCAAGCTAGCCCAACTTTCCAAACATTATAAGAAAGAAATTATCAACACAAAAAAAAACTTATTTGATGACAGAATCACAAAGGCCCAATCAAATACAAAGGAACTATTCTCTATCCTCTGTGAAATGGAATCCCCAATACAACCAGTCGACACTGTCCCAAAGGATAAGACATGGGGCCTCATTACGAGTCCGGCGGTAACTGCGGCGGTAAAACCACCTGGTTACCACCGGACTCGTATTACCATTCCACCTCGGTGACTCCCGGAATTACCAGGGCATTACAGCCCTGGTGTCCCGGGAATTCAAGAGGCGGAATTCGGTAAATCCCCTTTCCCATTGAGTCCAATAGGACTCAATGGGAATGGGGAAGTGGAAACACTGGCACCATCTCGTGATGATGCCGGTGTTTCCACGTCTGCCTGCAGGCGGGAGGTGTTCAACCCGCCAGGTCAGACCTAGCGGGAAGATCACCTCCCGCCTGCAGGACTCGGGATCGGGCAGTCCGGAATTAACAGTGGGGGCGGGTTTACCGCCACTGTTAATTCCGGACCGCCCGAGCTGTAATGAGGCCCATGGTGTACTTATATACAGAACGCCTTATCAAACAAAATCTCCTCCCTCCAACTTAAAATAACAAAGAAGAAAGACTCTCTGCCCATTGCTGACCAATTAGCACCACCGTCTGCTGTCCACTATTTGACAAGTTGGACAGACTGGGTGTCACATACACTAATTATGCTGATGACACCCAGATCCTCATACCCCATTCGGTCAACTACGAAGAGGACCTGGCTTTGGTGAACAAAATATACATCCTCATTCAGGCATGGATGGCATCCCATGGCCTCTGCCTGAATGACGACAAAACCGAGATCTTACTCCTCGGATCTGACCCTCACTTAAAAAAACTAACCCCTAACTACACATCTTTTAACATTGATAATAACATTATAAAAGTTATGCCAGAGGTAAAAACCCTAGGATTTTACCTGGACTCCTCGCTCAACCTCAAAAAACAAGTTAACTCTCTCTCCTCCTCCACTGCCTACACCTGCAAATTAATCTGAACTGCCAGACCATTCTTGTCTAAGACTAGCTGCATTACCCTGCCCAATGGTCTCATCATGTCTAGATTAGACTATTGCAATGCCCTGTACTCAGGAGCCAACAAGTATGTTACGGACAAACTTCAAAAGTTTCATCTCTAAATTTAGGAATGAAGCCCACTGGCTAAAAATAAAGGACAGAATTCTCCTTAAAACTATATCCCTCACCTCCAAATGTCTCAACACTCTCGCACCTCCTTACCTATCGGAGAAAATATCTAGGAAACTCACCTCCTGACCCTTGTGATCTGCCAACACCTTCCTATTTGTCACCCCTAGATTCAAACTCACCACAGCTGGAGGAACCAGCTTCCCAATTAGAGCTGCTCAAGCATGGAACACACTCCCTATTGTTTTGTTTACATTACCACTATTACAGATAGCAAGACAATCAATGAATAATAAAAAGAACAATACCAATAACAAAGGAAAATCACAACAGTGTACACAGGAAAATGTACAAATCAAGATATATTAAACATTAACCCCCCCCCTTACCCAACATCAACAATGCACAGTCAAAACAGCTGCAAAATTCTACCCCATATTTTCTCAAACAAACCCAATTTGCCAATTCTCCGAAACAGCACCCGCTCTATGTTCGCCAGGTCATGCATCTCAGACAACCATGTCCCAATGTCAAATGTCAAAACATTTTTCCAATTTCTCAAGACCATTTTTTTGCCATTCATCGCCCCTCTGAACAACCACTTCTCACTCAGAGTGAGATCATCCAAAGGCACATCACTCCCCAGGATAATCACACTAAAGTCCAGAAGAGGGAGACCAACAATCACCTCACCGAACACCCGTTCAATCTCACCCCAGAACAGCACACTCCATATTGACCTCATACGCCCTTTACCATACGCTAGATTCAGATTCAATGCTCTCAAATGGCTCTGTTCTAACGATTCATAATCTCTTCACTCCTTAATAACTACTGTCTAAGATCCTGTGACGTACCCATCCCCCCATTCATTGCTGCAACCATAACTGTACTGTATCCTGTATTGTAATCCACTTCTGAATTCATATGTATGTACTATTTCTTGACAAGCACTGTAACTAAGTTTCGAGAATTCTTGTATTGCTGCGCCCAGCTGCCCAACGGCTTGGTGCGCATTATCAAATAAACAAACAAACAAACAAACAAACAAATCTAGGCTGTCCCAGAGTGTGGCGCAACCTGTGATTTGTTGCCAAGTTGGGGGGGGGGGGCCTCAGCATGGCTAGCAGGGGTCCCCCAGATCTTGTGTTACGCCACTGACACAGGTGTCAGAAATTAAGCCACAGATGGCACGAAGAGTACATGGGGTGGTGGGGGAGGAGGAGGAGGAGAAGAGCCCAAGCAAGACATGCACCCATCCCCAGGGTCAGGCCCTCACCCTCGACCCTCACTGACACCCAATTAGTGACTCTGTACCACCTGAACAGGGAGACCATTACAGAGCTGCTCACTGCAATACAGGACATAGGGGGCAGGATAAACATCTGTACAGCTGTGCCGCCACTGCTAAAGCTAGTGTCTGTATTACAATTTATAGGTACGGGCACCTTCCACCACTCCATGGTCATGCTGCATGGCATGGCACAGCCCACATTCTGTGCAGTGTTGGTCCAGATGCTGGAAGCCCTCCTCTGCCATGTGCAACACCACATCACACTGCCCACCACCCCAGCCCAATGCCATGAAGGCACAGTTCTATGTCGTAGCCCAAATGCCTAATGTGATAGCAGCCCTGGAGTGCACCCATGTCGCGTTGGTGGCCCCCCAATCCCACCAAGCAGTGTACCATAACCGCAAGCACTACCACTCCCTCAATGTGCAGGTTACCTGTGACCCCAACCTCATCATCACCCACTGTTGTGCCCGCTACTCAGGTTCCACCCACGATTCCATGGTCTTACGGTACAGCACACTTCCAGGATACATGGCGAGGCACAGAGGACAACAGACGTGGATACGTGGATAGTGGGTGAGTAAAACTGGCTGCACGCATGCGCTGCAAAGCATCTGAACAAATGGGGTGGGTAGATGTGAACAATGACACAAAGCAATTCATGACAAGCGATTGTAAAAGTAGTACCTGGCCACCACCTGCACCAACATCACAGTACAGCCCACAAAGCATTCACTTGTCAGACAAACCTGGACTGTGGATCTGATGTGCACATATAGTAGCAATTAGAAACAACAACATGACTACAGGTAACAGCGCAACATGCATCATTTGAAGCAACAACAAACAAAGTGCTACATTGCATCTCACAACAGCAACCCTGCCAGTACCACAACCACGTACACATGTACACCCACCCCCCAATGCCGACTCACTGCCCCTAGAAGCCTAGGTAGGGCCGATAGGCAACCCAGTATGCCACATGCACAAGTGTAATACACTGTCACAAGACAGTCACCATGTCAGCATCACATGTCACTGAAAGACACATCCCAAAACATCTGCCAGAAGGGAACATGGCGCATGCAAGGTAAAACCATGCATCATACGAGTGACACTGCATGCACAGACATAGTACAGACACATACCACAGAATGAAGCCGCATATACATGCACATGATTTCCACTGCCCTGATACTGTGTAAGTCCACCCCCACACGTTAAACAGTGACTAGTGGCTGTGCCTCTCCCCATGCAGGTGACTCCAGATACCCGCAGCTGCCCTGGCTAACAGCCTCTGTGTATGATCCACAAACACTAAAGGATATTGCCTATAACCATGCTCACAGAAGGACAATGTGTGCATTGAGTGTACCTTCGGACTTGGCACGGCGCGTTTCCTCTGCCTCAATCATACTGGTGGAGCACTGATGTACGCTCCTGAAAAAGTTGGAAGAATAGGGCATGTGTGTGCCATGCTGCACAATATCTCCATTACGAAAAATGTACCACTACCCCCTGATGTGGACATGCGACCCCCGGAGGATGAGGATGCAGAGCCTGATGCAGGGGCTACAGCACGCATCATCAGTGATGCCGTGAGGGATGGCAGACTGGCCCAATAGACAATTTATTCAGACTCACTTCCATGGCACAAGCCATGCACCAGTGAGTGACAATCACATATGTTAATAAACAGGACTGGACATTAGTTGTATTTCTGTTGGTCTTCCTGCCTGTAAATTAGCGATGTTTCTGTCAGTTTGCCTTTCCTTTTACATTATGTTTTCTAATGTGATACCATGGTTGACAGCAACTTGAAATGGCTGTTTTGTTTGATGTGGAATTCAGGATATCGAATTAGATTATGATTCAAGAAGGTTATCTCTTTAGGAACCTAACTGAACAGGAAAAGAAGTGTGTTATATGCTTTACCTTCCATTATTTCTCCCTGTCCTTTACATAATACTATATTCTATTGCACAACTCTGTTCTTTATTATTTGGATGACATATTTATTCATTCATTTTTAATAAATTGTATGTGCCATAGCCAGCATGTTGCGGCTACATTGAATCATCAAAATTATATACATTTATCATTTTTTGCTTCCTTCATTGGTACCCTCTTTCCCCTTCTTCTGTTGTATTAATAAACATGACAATGACACAATCAGTAATGTCCTTGCATTGATGCAGTTCAACAGTTTTAATGATGTGATGTGCCCCAACTATCACCCCTCCCTCCTTCCTTCCTCCTTCCACCCCAACTTCCAAGCACCCTATACCCACTTCCTCCTCCCACCACCAGCTTCCCAGCAAACTATCCCTCTCCCTCCTTCCAGCGCCAACTTCCCAGCACATTATCCCCCCTTCCTCCTCCCACCACCAACTTCCCAGCACACTATCCCCTGTCCCTCCCCCTACCATCAACCCTCCTCCCACCGCCAACTCCCCAGCATAGCCACTCAGGGCAATCAGTGTCTGAAAGGTAATGATATCCGTGACCTCTTTTCGCAAAGAGCCTAAATCTTGAGGCCAAATGGTGCTGGGATCAGCGCCTTGGTGTGTCCTGCTGTGACTCCTCAGTGGGAGTTGTTGAACAGGAGGTAATCGAGCCTGGTCCCTGGATATGCTGGAGTGTCTCCCCATGCTCTGGTGAGTGCTGAGCTCCCTGACCCTCTGACCATACACTGTCAAGGTGACCGTGCCCAGGTCCTCGTAATGTCCCGCACAATCCTGCGGGTGGCCCCTTGTAGGCAGTCCCCAATCACCTGCAGGTGTTCAGAGTGAGTATGCCCTATTGTCTCCATCTCCCTCAGTCCCAGCTCCATCTTCTCCAGCCTCTGCAGCACCCTCTTGCTTGGTGGTGTGTGCCGTATGGGAGTGAGGCTGTGCTGCGGCTCTGGGCTGTTGTTAGGGGAGCCATAGGAAGGTGTGTCTATGTCCGGCTCAGGTGTCTGTGCATGCTGGTGGCGGTGTGGGCTTTCACGGGTTTGTGTGCGCACTGTATGCACTGTATGTGGTAACACTGGGCTGGTGTCTCCCTGTGTCTCCACAGTTGCCCTGCCTGGAGGTGTGGCCTGAGCGTCAGACCCTCCAGCTGCAGGAGTGGGTGCAGTTGGCCTTGAGGTGGTTCTGGTGGCTGTGGTGTTGACCTGGGTTTGGCCCTACAGGGGTTCAGTGTCTCACGACTCTGCATAGCCTGTCTGCGCATTTGTGGGGTGATCATGGTGGTGGTGGCTGACCTTGAGGGCCTGGATGTGCCACTTCCAGATGGGCCTGCCCCCTCTTCTTCCTCCAATGCCTCTTGTGATGCGTGCATGCCTGCAGGGGACATAGGAAATGTTGTCAGGTATGGTTCTACCACGTGTGTTGGCATGCAAGACACATTTGCTATACTACAGAGTGTGTGACACATGGCCAGTTGGTCTTTGACTTGTGTGTGGGGAGGGCGGGGTGTCCATACTGGGCCAGCTGATGTATGGTTTGCATGCTTGTGGTCATTCATGCCCCCACATCCACTCCCCAGGTGGTACTCACCTTGTGGGGGTGGGTGTGGTGGCTTACTCCGTGGCACTGGCATTGCTCTATAGGGCACTGCTATGCAGCCAGCAGGGTTGCATGAGGTCTACAGCAAATGGCTAGCTGAGCCCATGTCGATGTAGGGGGACGTGTACTTCCATGTGGCTTGCCTGTCATGCCAACATGGGGTAGGCCAACTGGGCCAGCAACATGCTGGTGTGACTGCTGCACAGTGTCGTGGTTGCTCATGCACCACAATCCCACTGGCACAGGGTGCACCACCAGGGGTGTGGTGTGCATGGCACTTGGATAGGTCACTTGCCATCCCTTCCCACTGCTGTAACGCTCAGGGGTACCCTTGGTGACCTGCTGCGGGGGATGGCTGATATGCAACCATGTCACTTCACCCTGTTGGCATGCCCAGCTTCTGGGTCTGCTGACATGTATCCATGTCCACTAGGGCATCTTATGCTAGGCTGTTATTTGTTAATGCACTTGTGTGGGGCAGGGGGTTGGGTTGACTCACCTCCTGCCTCCTGCCTGCTGCTTCCATACTTCAGACTCCCTCTATACCCTCCATATTCAGGACAGTGCTTCACTTTTCCTCCCAGGCGGTGAGGACCGTTGGTTGCACGGTGCCTGCTCCAGTTGCCAGGGACAGCAGTCCATGCACCCTGACCCTCAGGTCATTCCACCACTTGCGGCAGTCCTCTCCGTCACGGGGTACACTGGCCACAGCAGTCACCTTCTGGCTGATAGCATGCCAGATGGCTGTCCTGCGCTGTCCTGTGGTCTTCCGCTGCTTACTGCCGTATAGCTCCTCACAGTGGACAATGACCTTATCTGTGAGGCCCACCACCGCCCCCTCACTAAACTTGGGTTTTCGAAAACGATTCTCAGACACCTTGCCTCTGGTCCTCTCCTGTGACTGTCTGGCTTGTTTGCAGGTCCGAACTGAAGATTTTGGATGGATTGTGTTTTGAAAATGGCTGCTGCATTGCTTCCCGCTCCGGCGGTGATGCAATTTCCACCAGCGGTAGCGCTATTTGTGCCGATATTTCTCCGGTAACCCTTATTTTAGGGATGGTTCCACCAGGCAGTAATTGTGGTACCGCCAGAGTGGGCACACAATGCCAGGTTGGGATGCAATGCTAATACCGTCGCACAACCTGGCGGTAAAGATATTCCCGTTCAGCAGAAATTGTGCCGAATTACAGCGCAACTTGTGATGAGGCCCAAAGGCAGCTCTGAATGCTTGTAGTGGCTCAAAAAGGGCCTCAAAGCAGATGAGCCAGCTCAAAATTGATCAAAGCTGAAAGACAGTGCCCAGAGCTAGTGCTAGTATATTTCTGGATGCAGGGTTGGTTCCATCCAGGTCAGTCCTTTCTTCTGAGAATCACCAATGAGGAGCTTTTGAGAGAGCATTTGCAGGGTGCTGTCACATCCAAGGAGCAGGTCCTGGGTACTAGTAGTTCAAATCTTTCCTTGGGATGGATAATGAGAAGAGATTGCCTCTTCTTTGGAGATCTTGGTATTTTCTTCTATGACAGAGGGTTTTGCATCAGACTGTGCTTCCAACCAGGTTCCTAATCAATCATTCTTCTTCAAGTACGGAAATATAAAAGGGAAATGTTGCTCCCTTATATAGAAAAAGAACACAGCAGATTCCTTCCCTTCTAGCCTTCTGTAGCAGTACAATTTGGACTGTTGTTTCATCATCTTTTTGCCTGGTGATGTCATACCTAGAGGGCTTTGTCTGGAGAAAATAAGTGGGTTGGGGGGACATGAAATTTTGGATCCCTGGGAAAATCCAAGATGGTGGAATTCCTCTCTAATTAGAAAGTCGTGTCATGGGCTACTCTCCTCTGGCCCCTTCCTCTGTCTGTCCACATCAAAAGGTCTCTGTTCATTTACACCCTGGTAGGACTTCCCCTGGCCTGGCAGAGCCTGCCCTTTGAGCAATGGACCTCTCCCTGCCCCCCGGGTCCAGTTCTAGCCTTCCTGGGAGGTGACAACACTTTCCCAAAAAAGACAAAGGCTTTTGCAAGGATGCAACACAAATGGTTTGTTTGGTTTGAAACCCAGTACCAGACAGTGAATACACAGGAGCCCTTGACCAGGAAGGTCATAACTAACCAAGATAATAAGTAAAATGACATCAATAGGCTTTTGCCAATGTAACTGTCGAGTCCCAGAGATCACCCGGTCATGACCAGATATGGCTTATATTTAGATTTGTCATTTCCCACCAGATTATGGGCTGACAAATAATGTTATTTAGATTCAGGATTACCCACAGTTGAAGGTATATCCTTACATGATGCACTTTTGATTGGAATGTTTGCTAGCAATAATGCATGTGTCACTTTCTGATTGCCATGTTCCCAAACACCAAGAGAACTGCTGAGTGGGGGGGTGCTGTTGCGTCGAAGCAAGATGGCCGCCTAGGTGTTGTGCTCCGGACGGGGAGAGCAAAGAACCTTCGCGTTCAGGCCCGCATCCCCACTGCATCCGCCTGAAATGGATGGCGCATCCCCATAACCCTATCCTCTGTGGCCCTGGGAGGTTTCGTGGAGAAACGCGCCCCCGGCACTGAGCTGTGGTCCCCCGGTCCCCGCTGGGATTCCTTCTGCCCGGTCTCCCCGTCTGCCGTTCCGTGGACCGCGGCCCTCCCAGCCACTTGGGGGCGCGGCGTTGTGGCCTACTGCGGGGGAGGGGCCTGCGGAGCCAGACTCTGTTCTTCCTGCCCTCCCGATGGGCTGCCTCGCCCTGTTGGCCCACCACAACTACTGCAGATGCGACCTCCGTTGACACCAGCGACGCCTGTACTGAGGGATTACCGGCACGGCTATCCCGCCGTCTGCGGCTCTGTGCCTACCCGTACAGCATCTTTCTCCCTGCCACCCCTCCACAGGCGCTCCGATTCAGGCCTGCTACCAGGTAGGAGGTGAGGGGGGTTGAGTGTGTCTGCCTCCAGCGGGCCTTGGCCCTCTTCATCAGCTCCCCCCCGGTTGGACTACGGCCCCTCGGCCGACCCGGTGCTGTACGTGCGTGTGTTTGAACACCTGGGGGAGTACCCATAGCCTGTCTGTGTTTTTTGGGCTCCTTGACTCGACCCTGCTCATAATACACACCATCATCGCTCCCTGCTACTGGCATCCTAATCATCCGTGCCCTGCTGGGGATTTCAAATTTTGGCCGGGAGGGCCACATATGAACTTCTCTACTGCACGTTCCCACCCCCTGTGATGTGAACGGCCGGCTGCATCGTCCACGCAGTGGCTCACAGCTGAATCTGGGATTGATTACTGGACCTCACCACCCCTGGAATCGCTTGTAGGGGTTCGGTAAAGCTGAGGGAACACCGCTGTTCCGCAGATCCACACGCTCCTGGCTGGGGTTGGGCCATCCCTTGCCTCCAGGATTACCCTGCTTGCAGCGGCCCACAGTGACTGAGAAGATCATTCCCTGTCTCTTATTAGCCTGCTTCTCGTGGCCCCTGCCATTGCCACTCCGGCCATATCCTCCTGCACTATCATAGAACAACGGTGGTCCGGTGCGTTATCACAGGACAGGCCTCCAGTGGTCCTCGCCTGCCCAGAGAAGATCATCCTGAGCTGCATCCGGAGGGAAACTTGCCACATCTGACAGCTGGCACCTTCGGGGTGCCGGCAAATTAATCTCTACTTGCCATCATGACCAAGGGAGCGGGAGCCGGGAGAAAGCAAAGCTCACTAAATATGTTTACTAAGACACCCTCCAGACCACCGACCGAGCCTCCAGAGGAATCACCCACCGCCTTGATATCCTCACCCCCAGATGACTCGTAAAAAATGCTGGAATACATGCGCGAAGGCTTCACCACGCTGCATACTAAGTTAGATGATATGAATGGTACCATCTCGTCAATAAAGGCTCATATCGAGAAAACAGATAGCCCGGTCGCTGAAATCGAAACGAGGGTTGGCCCTACTGAGGATGACCTAGGTTCCCTCCGCGCGGCGGTTACCACTCTCATCAGTCGGGTCCTGGCAGTGGAGAAGAAAAATGACGATCTTGAATCCCGCTCCAGGCGGAATAACCTCTGCATTGTCGGCGTGCCCGAGGACGACATTGGTGAGCCCATGGAGAAATATGTGGAACGAACCCTTTTAACACTACTGGACCACCCTAAGCTGTCAGCACAATTTGCAGTGGAAAGGGCGCATCGTTATGGTTAAAAAAGTCTTGACGGCCACTAGAGGCGCCCCATGTGCTGAGGCAATGTGTTTTGAGTACACATACGGGGCTCCACACACCGCCGGATCCACTAGCTCCCTGAGGCTGGTGCCCCCGTGGCAGGAATACAAGCAGTATCCACGCGAGTATGGCTAACACTGACCTGACATTCATGAGCTGGAATATCCGGGGGTTAGGCAATCACAGAAAGATGAGACAGGTACAGCTACATGCTGAACATCATGGGGTGAAAATCCTATGTTTACAGGAAACCCATGCTCGATCGGAGCAGTGCGAGCGGTTTGTGAGGCAATGAGGGCCCCAGAGGTACTATACTAACTATTCTACGCAAAGCCTTGGCACCCTTACTCTGATACACAGGAGCCTGAAATTCACATCCCACCACTCGCATATCGACCCTCTGGGCAGATATGTATTGATCACGGGCAAACTGCTCCACCAAGAGATAGCCATCCTGAATATATATGGTCCTAATATCGACGACCCTGAATTCTACCTACACTTAGCTGCCCTCCTTGAAAGTTACCCCCTGCTCCCAATATTATGGGGGGGGCGATTTCAATACCATACTAGATGTCACCCTAGATAGGTCAGGCACCAGACCTCGCCAACTTTCCAAGGCAGCCTACACTATCCTTACATCCCTTCCCCGTCTGGCACTGGTGGATGTATGGCACCTAATGAACCGTGATTCCCGCACATTCTCTTTCTACTCTTCGGTTCACGATTCCCATTCCAGGATAGACAGATGGCTTATAACGGACACACTGGTCAGATCCTTGTCTCACTTGGCTATCCTCCCTAGGATGCTTTCAGACCATTCACCGGTACTCATTTCCCTAAACTGGGGTCAGGATGCCGGAAAAGCTAGGCAGTGGAGGCTGGGACCATATGCGCCTCTCGACCAGGCCTTCGCAGCCGAACTCGAATCCTCCATCGAGGAATTCTTTGAGATCAATACAGACTCAGTAACATCGCACGCTGTCCTGTGGGAATCGTTTAAAGCATATGTGAGGGGGATGGCCATATCCAAGTGCTGCGGCATCCTTAAAGGAATCAGTTCTGACATTGCTGCTAGCGAATCGGCCCTGGCTATCCTTGAGTCCCAATATGCCCAAGACCACTCCCCAACCACTCTAGCTGCACTGGGTTCCGAGCTGGACAGGTTTCGCGACCTCACCCAGCGAGAGGTTAAATTCCTAGACTCCCCTCAGGCGGTGAGGAAATACGGAGAGGGTGAACGCCCATGTTAAACTTTGGACAATGGTCAGCACGCTTCACCCGTTCCACGGAGACCTGCCATTATGGAACTTTCTTCCCGATGTCCCGCATATCCCACAATCAGTCGTATCTCACTGGGCAGATGCTGGCTTCCTAGCACTCTGAGATGCCTACAAACAGTAGAACTTTATTGAGTGGCTAGATCTTCCCTCACCCCTTAGACACCGGCCTTCAGTATGGCTACAATACTCCTCACTACGGAAGAATCTCAAATCCAAATTCCCTGATTTCCCCGCCTTACCCCCTGACGAGCCTATAGTGGCGGAACTTTGCTCCTACCTTTCCTTTAGGGGCAAGGTGTCGAGACTGTACTCTTTACTGCAGAATGGGGTGGCCCCCTCCTTTACAGGGCTGAGACGCGCATGGGAGGAGGATCTTGGAGTTGAGCTCACTGACGAGAGATGGTCCCGAATGTGTGTCCGCACCCACAATGTATCCTATAACACTAAATTTAAATTAATACCATCATACACCAGTAAGGCTACATCGCATGTTCAGCAGTGTTCCTCCCAGCTGCCCCAGGTGTGGCATGGATTGAGCCTCCTACATTCATATGTTATGGCACTGCCCCCGTCTCACCCAATTCTGGTTAGACGTCTGCTCCACACTATCGGATATCTTGGAACACACTATAGCCCCCACCCCATTACACTGCCTGTTTCATGATCTCCCACAGCTGCCCCGCAACACTAAGAAACTTGCAGGTCTAGGCATGCTGTTGGCAGTCCGCTGTATACTGTTGTGTTGGCTCCGTCCCAGGGCCCCTACCTATGCACAGTGGCTCAGGTCAATTACATGGGTTCATGATACCGAGGAATCCTGGAATGCAATGCAACACTCACACTCGAGGCCAAGAGACATCTGGCGGAAGTTTCGGGACTATATGGCTGCCATGGCCTCACCCACAAACTCTGTCGTGTCCTCCCCTGAGGGCTCCCCATAAATGATGTCTTCCCCTGATACAGTTGTTAATGTCCAGTCTGCTGCCTCATTCTCTGTATACTGTAATTGACGCATGGTGTGTTGCTCATTATGTATGTTGCTGGTGGGCGTGGCCTGGAGCCGATGGCGTTCGGAGGCTGATCCGCCGAGCTCCGGCCGAGACGCCGTTTCCAGATCCTTCATCCCGGCTCGAGCAAAGCTGCACCGAAAACAGAACCCTACGGAGGTGGGGGAAACTGATCCCGACAAGCCCCGCTTGCTTAATCGGGGAATCGGACCCCCGAGACGACACCAGCGGTCCCGTACGGCACTCCCCCCCCGCCTTGCAAGAAATCAAGATGGCGCCGCGCACCATATGACGAAGCCGCGGAGGAGCTCCTCCGGCGGCGGTAACTGGCCGAGTGGGAGGCAGCGAGCCTGAGAGCGGCGGCAGCCTGAGGCTCACGCCGGCCTCCGGAGCCTGCGTTGGGCGGCCCCCTCGCTCTGCGGCTGCTGATCCGGCGGAGCCTTTCAACCGCCCCAGCGCGCGATGCGCAATACGCGGACGCCACCAGCGAAGCTGCACCGAAAATAGAAGCCTACGGAGGTGGGGGAAACTGATCCCGACAAGCCCCGCTTGACCAATCGGGGAATCGGACCCCCGAGACGACGCCAGCGGCCCCGAACTGCACTCCCCCCCGCCTTACATGAAATCAAGATGGCGCTGCGCGCCGTGTAACGAAGCCGCGGAGGGGCTCCCCCGGCGGCGGTTACTGGCCGAGTGGGAGGCAGTGAGCCTGGGGGCGGCGGCAGCCTGAGGCTCACACCAGTCTCCGGAGCCTGCGTTGGGCGGCCCCCTCGCTCTGCGACTGCTGATACAGCGATACGCGACACGCGGACACCACCAACGCCGCGAACAGCCCGAGGAGTGAACACACGGTCCCCGGGCCCACACCCGACTCCTACGTTGCGGATGACTCGGCGGCGAGACCACGGAGGCGCAGCCCCCGGGGCACATCTCCCCCCCGAAATCTTTTGGTGACCCGGACACCTGGAGGCGGGAACACCGGAGCCACGGAGGAAGACGGACCGAGACAGACCCTGCAACAGTCACGCGAGGTACTCATCCACAGTCCCCCAGCACTTGGGGGCACAAATAAGTGTGTCAGGGGACACAGACACCTAGTGAGTTGCCTTCACGACCTCATAAGTGGGGAATCCAATCCCACCACCACCACCACCCAGTCCCTCATGAACGTTAGTGGCTCTCAAGGTAAGGGGAAAGGCAACGGCCCCTAAGAAACAGAAGCCACTTTCCTGGAACCATATAACGGGGACTGGGAGCCCACGCAGACCCAAGGACAGGCACTCCTAATCAACCCCTCCCATATACACCGTACTCGCAGCCCGCAACTACCCTGTGAACACCAACCAAGCCCTAACAGACTAGAAATTTCACTCCAGCACAGAGCCCTAGTCACAACACTAGAGCCGATCCAAAATGGCCACCAGGAATAAAGCCAAAGCAGCCACCATGGACTCCTTCGTTGCTGCCAAGCCGAAAACACCCACCCAGGCTAGACCTAGTGCTTCCGAAAACACCGAAACAAAAGAGGGCGAACCCATAGACAATCACTCTCAAATATTGGAAGCCATTGCTTCACTGAGGACCCATATAGACTCCAAAATAGACGAGTTCAAAATCGACATTCAACTCATCCGCCAGGACGCACGCAACCTGACGGAAAGAGTGACGATTATTGAGAACTCGACAGAAGAAACGGTCGGGGCAGCCGCATCACTACGATCTGAGGTTGCCGATCTGAAACGAATAGTTCACGCTCTCGAGGTAAGGGCAGAAGAAGCTGAAGGTCGGGCCAGACGGAGCAACATCAGGATCCTGGGGGTTCCGGAGGGAAGCGAGGGCTCAAACACCACAACCTACGTGGAGTCCCTACTACTGCAAGAGATTGGAGCCGGGAAGATGACACAGGGATTCGCGGTCGAGAGGGCCCACAGATCCCTCCAAAAATGCCCCCCCCCCGGCTCGCATCCCCGACCAATAATTGCCAAAATATTAAACTTTCAAGATAGGGAAACCATCTTAAGACACTCCAGGGAAGGAGGTCCCATCGAAAGGGGAGACTCTAAGATAACCATATACCCGGATTACACCCAGAAAGTACAGAGAGAGAGAAATTATTTCGTACCGATTAAAGCAAGGCTACGCCAACTAGATCTGAAATACAGGCTGCTCTACCCCTCACGCCTGAAAGTTATACATAAAGGACGAGCGATATTCCTCGAAAATCCAGAGGCCGCCAACATGTGGCTCGAAGACAACAACCTTGCCGACGGCAGAGACACTCCACATAATAAGGACCGAGCTCCCCAGATTACCTAAACAGGACATACACAGCACAGTAACAGCCCAGCAACAATTGAACCCGGATATCAGAAGGTAATCCAGTTACAGTATGCCACACGGAAACGGCCCTCGTTCGGCCTCCTCACCGGGCCCCAGCCCAACCCCCAGCGAACAACCCACCCGGGTCGGGCCTCCACCAGACCCAACTCGCGCCTGAAGCCCGGATAGTCCTAGACGGCTCGAGAGCGCCTGAACATCACGACATGAAAGTGGTCGCTGGGCGCACCAGTTTGAGTTATGTTGTTTGTTCCAACAGTTACACAGTCTTCAAACCTACACTGCCGAAGAAATATATGCCGGGTGCAAGAAATGCAATAAGAGGCACAAATCCAGACAGTCCCTGTCTCTGACCCCCTGGGTACGGATCGTTGCCACTACAGGCCCCAAGGATGGAACCCCCCGCCGGCCCCGAAACATCGACCCGATGGCGTCACAACTCAACGTGATGACGTGGAATGTGAGGGGAATGGGCTCATATCTCAGACGGAACCGCATACAATCCTTCCTCCGAAGGAAGAAAGTTTCAATTGCGCTGCTACAAGAGACACACCTCACAGAAGATGCCATGGCCAAATTAGCGGATCGATGGGATGGGACGCTGAAGGGGTCCCCCTACTCCAAATATGCAAGGGGTCTGCTCACATGGATAAACCCGAATGTCCCCTTCTAGCTACAAGGATACGAAACCGATAAAGAAGGCCGTTTTGTGATTATGTGGGGCACCATAGAGCAAATCCCGATATGCCTAGTTAACTCATACTTTCCACCCCATGGGATACCGTCGCACCTCAGAATGATCAGTGCAAAACTGGCTCAACACCGAGACAGAACCTTTATATGGGGCGGTGACTTTAACTGTGTCATGGATGTTGCCATGGATAGGTCAATACCTCCTCCCCAAACAAGCAACACGGCATCGTGCGCCCTGAAAGAGACACTATCGCAGCTTCACTTAACGGACATATGGAGAGAACTACACCCCTCGGAAAAGGTCTACTCCTACTACTCAGCCCCACACAGAGTATACACAAGAATTGATTACGTCTTTGTTGATAGAGAACAAATGCAATTGGTGGAGTCTTCCAAGTATTTGGGCAGATCGGTCTCTGACCACTCACCATTGATCATGCAATGGCAGCTTAAAGGACCCAGACCTCCCATACCTATGTGGAGGATGCCCGCTGCGACCCTCGGAGACCCGGAATTCAGAGAGGACCTCGCCGAAAGACTTGAAGAATACGTTGACATCAACAAGGGCTCAGTACCCACCTGGAGCACACTGTGGGAGGCCATGAAGGTGGTGACAAGGGGTGAAATAATATCGAAAGCTGGCGGTACCCGTAGACAGCTGAAGGCGTCCCTTGAGGCACAGGAACTGGAGATAACACGACTGGAATCTTCCTCTAACATCAATCCAGTAGTCGAGACGAGACTGAAAGAGCTCCGCGAAAACTGCCAATACTCCTGGGACAGATTAGAGAAATTCGACTACGCAACGTACACCACCAGATCCCATAAAGAAGCTGATAAACCTGGTAGGCTATTGGCCTGGCTATGCAGGAAAGAACATCCTAAGCAACTCCCCACCGAGATAATAGACGAAGAAGGGACATCTCACAGGACACAGATGGGAATTAACAAGGCATTCGCCAAATTCTACTCCAGGTTGTACACTCACGACAAACAAATTCCCAGAGACGACATCATCGATACACTGGAAGAGATAGACCTCCCCAAGATCACCAACGAGCAGAGAGACGAACTGGAGGGAGAGATTACGATCGAGGACGTGAAGGAAGCAATCAGATCGCTCGCTACCGGCAAGGCCCCCGGAAGTGACGGCCTCCCAGCTGAGTTCTATAAAACATATGAAGCCACCCTCACTCCAATCCTGCACGAAGTATATCAAGAGGCCTACAGTGACGGGGTCCTGCCCAACACTATGAGGGAGACAATAATCATTCCCATGCTCAAGCCACACAAAACACCCACGGATTGCGACTCCTATCGCCCCCTGGCCATGCTAAATTATGACATCAAGATCCTCACCACCATATTAGCTAGTCGACTCGCCAGAGTGCTGGGATCCATAATCCACGAAGACCAAAATGGGTTTGTTCCAGGTCGCAACACCACAGCCAACCTGAGAAGGCTTCAACACATCATAGCAGAGACTCATGAAAGGGATGAGGACTTGGCGGTGCTCTCACTCGACGCCATCAAAGCCTTCGACTCCATCTACTGGGAGTGGCTTATCGAGGTACTGAGAGGATTTGGGTTTGGCGAGGCCTTCATCAGATGGATCACGGTACTATACAATTCTCCAACCGCCAGAGTGAAGACTGGCAGAACGGTATCAGAACCCTGGCAGATACAGAGGGGCACTAGACAGGGTTGCCCTCTCTCCCCCATGTTATATATACTCGGCCTAGAGCCGATTGCCATATACTTCAGGCAACAATTTTTTGATGCTGGCATCAAGGTAGGCAATGCCCACAATATAATTTCCCTCTACGCTGATAACGTTCTACTCTACCTAAATGACCCCAAGGTCAACGCACCGATCACACTGGAGGTACTAGACAATTACTCGAAATACTCCGGAATACAATTCAGCAGACACAAATCCTCAGCATTCCCCCTGGCTGGCCTGAGAGGACTAACAGAGACCGATCTCCCAGCTATATGAATAAAATGGCAACTCGATAAGTTCAGGTACCTAGGAATTAAAGTGGGTCACACCCCGATGCTCACACACGATCACAACACGGAAGCTGCCATATCAAACCTCCGCAGATCCATGAAATTCTGGTCTAAGCTCCCGCTGGCAATGGTTGGTAGAGCGGCGATTGTCAAGATGATAATTCTCCCCCGGTTCCTGTATTTCTTCTTGAACATATGCTTCTACGTAAAACCACCCTTCTTCAAGAAACTAGAAGCGCTCATAAGAGACTTCCTGTGGGGCCCCAACAGGCACAAACTGTCCTTGGCCACGCTATCTCTCCCACACAAGGAGGGAGGAATAAAACTACCAGGCCTCCAACTATATTACCTTGCGGCGCAGCTTAGCCACATCACGAAGTGGCTCTCGGATGAATCGTCCGCTGAACTGGGACTCCTGAGTCAATTCTCTACCAAATTAACACCCAGGGAAACCCTATGGAGCCCCCTACGACGATCCCCCGATGCCCCCTTGGTCATCGGTCTTGGCAGGCAGGTATGGGCCAGAACCTGTTACATCAGGCAAGTGAAACACCCGTACTCCCCAGACAACCCCATCTTGGTGGACGTGTGCAAATCAGAATTTGACCTACCCACAGCAAGAAGATGGGAAGAGGTAGGCATTTACACTTGGGGAGATATGTTCGAGGACGGAGAATTCAGAGACCTCGAGTCACTACAGACTAAAGAAGGGCTTTCAAGTGGCCAGTTTCTCTGGTACCAACGCATCAAACAAACCAGCAAGAAAAACTGGAACGGCTGGCCAGAGGAACCCACTCCGGACCCGCTACTGCAGGAAATGCATGACCTTGGGGACAGATGGAGACCGATCTCCAGGCTATACAACAGACTCATTGATAAACCCAACCCCAAGGGAGAGGCACTGAAGGCGAGATGGGAAGCAGATATCGGAACCACGCTCACAGACAAGGAATGGGAAAGAGTATTGATATATCCCAAGAAAGTGTCCAGGAATTCGTTCAGATCCAGCTGAACGTCCTTTATCGAACGTACATGACTCCACACAGGGTGGCCTCCTTCAACAAACAAGCTTCCTCGGCATGCCCAAGGTGCGGGAACGACAGAGCGGACCTGATCCATATGTTCTGGACATGCACCAAAGCGATGGAACTGTGGTCCAAAGTCAAACAGACCTGCACAGATGCAGGAATGGAGAGCTATAAGTGGACACCGGGAGAATGCTTACTGGGCACCTACCCCAGACCAACTAAACACAAACACCTCGTAAAAATGATGGACGTTTCGTGCATTCTAGCAAAAAGAACCATAGCCATGGCATGGAAGAAACCAGCCGGCCCCAGGCACGAACACTGGTTGAAGGAGATGCAGAGATGGACAGCATGTCACGACTCGCTCCCTTCGCTCCCGTTCCCGCCACTTGGGGGCATGTTTTGGGGCTTATTCCTTGCTGGACATTTCCTCCGAACCTAATGCCACAGTGCTGTAATGAATTGGGAGCGCTAAATCCCTATTTTCCAAACTACTTCCCTTCCGGATCCATTCCAGGTTTTTGGCAGCCAGCATGCTTCTTTAACCAAATGACTGTGCTTCCCAGAATGCCTGGCCCACTGCTCCACCTCCACCCTTGCAGGACAAGGTTGGGTGGAGGATAGGCAACACCTGTGGCTGCAGGTGCAGCAGTCAGCACACCTGAGGCGTGTGCTCGTTAAACAACTTTAAAAGCCTCAGTCTCACTTCAGTCCAGCGCTGGTCATCGATTGCAGTGTTCCTGTTTTTGACTAGTCCCTGGTTCCTAGTTCCTTGCCTTTGTACCTACTTCCTTGTTCCTGTTTTCTTGTTTCCTCCGCCCTGAATTTCGGATTCATGCGCTAATTGATTTCTGCTCCTTTGATTTCCCTTTTTGTCTTCCTCTGTTTGCAGGCAGCAATTCTCAGTGCTTTCCCCTTTTAGATGCAGCCCAGTTTGTCTGTGTTCTATATTTCTTTGACTCTGTCCTTTGCTGCTGTTACCCATTTTGCCTTAACCTTCTTCTTAGTTTAGTTTCCTGTCTTTTCCATGGAGGGGTAGGGAGAAGTTTGCTTAGGTTATTTCGTTTTTCCCTGCTCCTGATCCTTACATTCTAGAGGATCCATTCCAGGTTTTTCCATTGCACTCTGCATTCGTTTCCCATTTGATTATTAGGTGTGGTGTGCGGTGGTAGCTAGCTCCTGTGTGAATGCTTATGTTTTCCCCACTATATTTGTAATCCCTATTCCAACTTAGGTATTTAGTTTTCTGCAGCGGATCTCGCTCTGCTGCCTTCCTGTTTCCGCCCTTGCCCTGCCGGGCTTTCCACATTACAGCGGATCTCGCTCTGCTGCTTTCCTGTCTCCGCCCTTGCCCTGCCGGGCTCTCCACATTACAGCGGATCTCGCTCTGCTGCTTTCCTGTCTCCGCCCTTGCCCTGCCGGGCTTTCCACATTACAGCGGATCTCGCTCTGCTGCTTTCCTGTCTCCGCCCTTGCCCTGCCGGGCTCTCCACATTACAGCGGATCTCGCTCTGCTGCTTTCCTGTCTCCGCCCTTGCCCTGCCGGGCTCTCCACATTACAGCGGATCTCGCTCTGCTGCTTTCCTGTCTCCGCCCTTGCCCTGCCGGGCTCTCCACATTGCAGCGGATCTCGCTCTGCTGATTCCCAGCCTCAGCCCTTGTCCTCTGGGCTCCCTGCCCGGCAGCCTGCCTCACTCCGGCTGCCTTCAGCCCTTGTCCTCTGGACCTCCCTACTTCTCCCATTGCTGTTATAACCTTTCTGGGTCCCAGATTCATCAACAGGATTCGTGGGCTAGCTGACATTCAAGAGGTGTATCTCGTCCTCGTGAGTACAGTTCTTAAGTTCCCTTATGTAATACCATCAAGAGTGTTAGTACACAGATCCTGTCATTGCTTGCCCTCCACGTGGGTTTAGCGCTGTCAGTACCTGTAACAGCAATTGGGGGTAAGGCGCTTGCCGACTTTCCTCGCGGTCAGGTGCTTACCCCACATCCCATTTCATATATTGGTTTTGATGTCACACTCTATTTGCACTCCTGGGTTCTAGCATACCTGAGTCGTTGTTCCTGGGTGCACATTTCCCTTGTCATATTCGCTGCCTT
The DNA here is from genome assembly GCF_040938575.1 of Ambystoma mexicanum. Taxonomy (NCBI): domain Eukaryota; kingdom Metazoa; phylum Chordata; class Amphibia; order Caudata; family Ambystomatidae; genus Ambystoma; species Ambystoma mexicanum. The sequence goes on along the minus strand of NC_090930.1, from coordinate 669,426,810 downwards.
AGTACTCGCCTGACTAATCCTGACAGTATGACCAGCCCAAAATTTCCATTGAATATGGCAAGTTTAAGAAAGAAAGGCAGCAAGGCCTCTAACAAGTTTGTACAGAAAGCTTCCCCTACATTTACCTGTGACAATCAAATCACTAGTCCTGACTCCAATGCACTCCTTGTCACGAATGGGCATTTACGTGCAAAGTATTTTTCCCACAGGATGGCACATCCTACATGGCCTGATCCTAGTTCTATCTTTGGTTTTGATCCCGATTCTATGTCAGCACAAGCCTTAGCCGCAGAAAACAACACACTGTTAGACTTATTATACGAGAGTACCTCTGTTGTTGAACCCCATGATTCCAGTTGTGCTTCACCTCAGATAGAACAGTCTCATGATACCAACACAAAGAATGGAGGGGTTTCTTACATAACTTCTGTTTTCTACCCTCAGTCTAACTCATACTCTGTTGCACAGGTACATACTGTAGTCCCTAATGCCAAGAGGTCTAATGTCAATAGTTTGTTTAAGGGAAACACAGACCAGGTTGGAAAGACAAACCATAAATCACAGAACCTGCAAGCAGTAGAGGACAATGTACAATCGATGCACATCCGGATTGCTAGTGCAGGATCCAGCCCTGATGCCACTATGCTTCCCCCTGTGTCTTCTGATAGTGATTTACAGTTAATGCAGGGCATGCTAAGAGCTAAACTTGAGGAGTTAAGACAAGAACTCATTTCTGCACAAGAGGAAAATAAAACCTTATACTCTTTATTGAATACACCTCAGACATTATCTGTTGATGTGGAGGAAGTGAACTCTGTTCCGCCCCTGAGTGCAGAGACTTTGGTAAACCATGATATTTGTCGATATGTTAGATCTATTGGGAGTGAAGGTCTTACGTCTAGCACAGCGCTTAATCTAGGCACAGGTTCTAACCATTGTTCTGCTGTTTATCAGGGATTGCAGTTAGCTGAAGAGTTACAAGCCACTCCTTTACCAAAAATACCCTGTGTAGCAGTTTGTCATGATTCTGAGCTAGCACACATACAAACTTCTGATTTCCAAACACAATCCACAATGGTGGCATACACAGATTCAGTCACTACCGTAGGCTTAGGCCCTGCTCTTGATACAGCTGCTGAGACTGAAGTAGATGTTAAAACTGATGTGGAAAACAATGTTACCTCTGTGTTCACTCTTCCTTCTGCCACTTCTGATCAATACGAACAGTCAGAGACAGTACAGATTTCATGTTCTGATGGACTCATTCCACAGCATACTGAACCAAAGAACCGTCAGGCGGTTCCTGAACTGTTGATTGATAATCTACCTCTTTCAGAAGCTAAAACAGAGGAATGGACAATAGACGAAATCCTGATTAACAGAGACTTTACTATGGTGATTCCACTGATTGATTTTGACTTCTACAAAGAAAGAGACTCTGTGTCACCCACTAAAGAAAGGGACTGCAAGGGTACAGCTCAGTCTTTGGTTACTGGTGCCAAGGAGTCTACTGCCCTAAAGGTGCCCTTCATTCCTGAGCCACCGATGGGTCTGTCAACTTCTGAGACTTCTGTCTGTCCTCCTACAACCATTGACTCTTCTATGATTCAATCCACAGCCCTGCAGTCATCTTTGGCACACCTGTCTTCAACCAATGAACCGCTGCCATGTCTGCCATTTACTCAAGAGCCAGTCCCAAGGACCTGGACATGCTTGTATCCAGCAACCGAGAGTGCTCCAGCTTGCATGCCTTCAGCCTCAAGGTTTCCCCTAACCTGCCTGTCTTCAGCTACAGTGACTCATCCTGCAGATCATCCTTCAGCTTTAGAGCCTCCGGAAGTCCATCAAAAGAGCATGTCTTCAATCCCTGAGTATACTGAGTATTTGCCTTCAGTTCATGAGACGCCTGTATCCTACATAGCCTCGCTGCCAATATCAGAGGTATACCTGTCTACACCATCAGATTCTGCTGTATTTTCTTCTGCTCCAGCGATTCCTCCTGAATCCCAACCATTTACAGTCGATGAACGTCTAGCCTGCCTTTCTTTTGCTTCAGGAGGAGCACCAGAATGCCTGCCTTTTCCACAAGACGATTCTCCCAACTGCTTCACTTTAGCATCAGAGCCTCCTAAAGATGCAGCATCAGAGTTTGAGACTTTTGCCAGCTCCCGCTTCAGAGTCATCAAGCTGGACCAAGTGGTGAGTCAGAACCACTCACTTGGGTGTGCACAAGGGGTGGTGCAGACCGGCGTATTACCTACAGGACTTGTGCAACAGAATTCCGCCAAGAAGCACCAGTCGGGTGCTAGTAGCCAAAGGAAGGGAATGACTGCTGCAGTTCAAGATGTGTCTGTTATTGCTCCTTCTGCGAGTCTGCCTGAAATACCAAGTACTCCGTCTATCACTCCTATCAGGATGCCAAACATCCCTGCTGTTGTATCCAACGTACAACAAAGTGGCTACACGACTGTCACCAGGAGTACCAGCCTCGTACAACCCATGGGACTTCCAGGCATCCAAGGCGTAGAATATGTGCAGGCAAACCTTAATCATTTTCAACCACAAGCCTTTTCCCAGATGGATGACAGAAAAAGATCTGAACCTCTACCTCAGCCGCCACCTTCTCTAATGGCTGAACATGAACATTTCCTGAAGCCAGCAACTTCCTCACCTCCCGCAGGTCCGCTCTCGGCAGAAAGGCTAACAGAACTTCTACCATCGTCTAAGGCAAGTTGCACCAGCCTGCCTCCCTCCTCAAAGACTTACAAGGGTCCACTCCCAGTGACTGAGCTTCCTGGACCTTCCAACTCTGCTCCAGGTCCTGCAAGTTCTTCATGCCTTTCTTCGAACCATGAGTCTCTTCCTCACCAGAAGTCACCGTTTCCATCAGTATCACCTCCAAAGACAACACACTCCTATCATGGAAGCCCATCTGCCTTTGCCCACAAGCCACCATTTCCATCCGTGCCACCTCCAAAGAAAAAGCACTCCCATCATGGAAAGAAGAAGTCTCGTACGGGTGGCGGGCACCCGAAGAGGGCCGTAGGAGGGGGTATACTGTCACGACTCGCTCCCTTCGCTCCCGTTCCCGCCACTTGGGGGCATGTTTTGGGGCTTATTCCTTGCTGGACATTTCCTCCGAACCTAATGCCACAGTGCTGTAATGAATTGGGAGCGCTAAATCCCTATTTTCCAAACTACTTCCCTTCCGGATCCATTCCAGGTTTTTGGCAGCCAGCATGCTTCTTTAACCAAATGACTGTGCTTCCCAGAATGCCTGGCCCACTGCTCCACCTCCACCCTTGCAGGACAAGGTTGGGTGGAGGATAGGCAACACCTGTGGCTGCAGGTGCAGCAGTCAGCACACCTGAGGCGTGTGCTCGTTAAACAACTTTAAAAGCCTCAGTCTCACTTCAGTCCAGCGCTGGTCATCGATTGCAGTGTTCCTGTTTTTGACTAGTCCCTGGTTCCTAGTTCCTTGCCTTTGTACCTACTTCCTTGTTCCTGTTTTCTTGTTTCCTCCGCCCTGAATTTCGGATTCATGCGCTAATTGATTTCTGCTCCTTTGATTTCCCTTTTTGTCTTCCTCTGTTTGCAGGCAGCAATTCTCAGTGCTTTCCCCTTTTAGATGCAGCCCAGTTTGTCTGTGTTCTATATTTCTTTGACTCTGTCCTTTGCTGCTGTTACCCATTTTGCCTTAACCTTCTTCTTAGTTTAGTTTCCTGTCTTTTCCATGGAGGGGTAGGGAGAAGTTTGCTTAGGTTATTTCGTTTTTCCCTGCTCCTGATCCTTACATTCTAGAGGATCCATTCCAGGTTTTTCCATTGCACTCTGCATTCGTTTCCCATTTGATTATTAGGTGTGGTGTGCGGTGGTAGCTAGCTCCTGTGTGAATGCTTATGTTTTCCCCACTATATTTGTAATCCCTATTCCAACTTAGGTATTTAGTTTTCTGCAGCGGATCTCGCTCTGCTGCCTTCCTGTTTCCGCCCTTGCCCTGCCGGGCTTTCCACATTACAGCGGATCTCGCTCTGCTGCTTTCCTGTCTCCGCCCTTGCCCTGCCGGGCTCTCCACATTACAGCGGATCTCGCTCTGCTGCTTTCCTGTCTCCGCCCTTGCCCTGCCGGGCTTTCCACATTACAGCGGATCTCGCTCTGCTGCTTTCCTGTCTCCGCCCTTGCCCTGCCGGGCTCTCCACATTACAGCGGATCTCGCTCTGCTGCTTTCCTGTCTCCGCCCTTGCCCTGCCGGGCTCTCCACATTACAGCGGATCTCGCTCTGCTGCTTTCCTGTCTCCGCCCTTGCCCTGCCGGGCTCTCCACATTGCAGCGGATCTCGCTCTGCTGATTCCCAGCCTCAGCCCTTGTCCTCTGGGCTCCCTGCCCGGCAGCCTGCCTCACTCCGGCTGCCTTCAGCCCTTGTCCTCTGGACCTCCCTACTTCTCCCATTGCTGTTATAACCTTTCTGGGTCCCAGATTCATCAACAGGATTCGTGGGCTAGCTGACATTCAAGAGGTGTATCTCGTCCTCGTGAGTACAGTTCTTAAGTTCCCTTATGTAATACCATCAAGAGTGTTAGTACACAGATCCTGTCATTGCTTGCCCTCCACGTGGGTTTAGCGCTGTCAGTACCTGTAACAGCAATTGGGGGTAAGGCGCTTGCCGACTTTCCTCGCGGTCAGGTGCTTACCCCACATCCCATTTCATATATTGGTTTTGATGTCACACTCTATTTGCACTCCTGGGTTCTAGCATACCTGAGTCGTTGTTCCTGGGTGCACATTTCCCTTGTCATATTCGCTGCCTTAGTACTCGCCTGACTAATCCTGACACAGCAGCGGAGACCAGGGCCTGGCAAGACGGAGTCAACTCCACCGGAGACATGGCGAGTGGCACCCTAGACTCCTGGAAGGCCCTATTGAGAGACATATCCTTCAGCGCAGACCACAAACCCCCTTGACAATCCCTAACAATATGTTACAACTGAACGCTTGAGATACCACTGTGACGACGATCCCTACCAAGAGACTCCACCGGTTCCCCGAGACATCCGATCTCTCTTCACTCACATCCACCCGAGAGATATGCACCACGCCTCATGAAGACTGTTGTTTTTGTGTTCTTTTTTTATTTGTTCATTCTGTCTCTTTTCTTTTCCTTTCTTCCCTCTCTTTCCTTTTTCTCTTTCTCTTTTCTACTTGCTATTGTTTACAGGTTATACGGTTGAACTTGTATGTGTTTAATACAAAACACCAATAAATTCCGTTTAAAAAAAAAAAAATGTATGTTGCTGGTTTCTTTGGCTCATTGCTGGTGCCATGTGGCGCCTTGTTGTTTTCTGGTGTGTTGTCAAGACAAATAAAGAACGTTTTTTTAAAAAAAAGAGAACTGCTGAGTGGTGTTAGTAGTCAGCTCAGGAAAGTTATGCGTGTGCATCATGATTTTCTATCATGGAGCATTATGAAAGGGGTTTCTGATTAGCATACCTCCCTTTCAGAGACAGCGCATTCTGCATACATTCATTTATAAAAGTAAAAGAAGATCAGACTATTCCATCCTCGCAGGTGCCATTCTGTCTTTTGGCAGAGGTTGCATTTGGCAGAGGTTGCATATGTCTACGCATTGCTCCCTGCTGACAGTACTTCCCCCTGGCAAGATGGAGTAGTGCCAGACTCAGGACTCAGTGTCATGGATGGGGATAACTTCTGACCCGCCTTCAACTTCATGAAGAAAGACTGAGCCCGGTTTGTTCCTTCCGTGCCTTCCTCATGGGCTGGAAATGGTGAAATGGCTCCAGTCTCCTCCTCATGAACTGTCTGCTGGGGGTCCATCTTTGGCTCCTCCACCAGGTGTTCTTACATCTCCTGTGTCACAACCACCTATTCCATTTGTCTATCATCCAGCTACACTTGGGTGTCTACCTCTCCCTGCTGCTGGAGTTCCATCGCCTGACCGACAACTCCAAAGACGATTAACTGGTCCATATTTTTCAGAGACATCTTGGAGTGTCTCTGCAGCTTCCACAACCTCCCTCAGGCACTTCACTAGCTAATTCAACAACCACTGGTCCAAGGTTTCCTTTCCTGACATAGCAATCTCTAAAGAACCAGTCTCTTCTACCTACTGTTCCTCAAGCACGATCTGCCCCTCTTCAAGCACTGTCTTCCCTGCCTTAAGCTCCATCTGTCTTTCCTCAAGCTCCGTTTCCCCTCCCTAGAGCTCTGCTTCCCCTCCTTACAGAAATGGCTAACTATGTTGACCTGTGGCACAGATATCTAGGAGTAGTCTATCTCCTCAACCACCACTCACATAACATTCTCGGAACACACAAACAGTAGCAGCAGAGAAAGTGAAATATTGGGTTCATGCAAATGTTCCTTAAAACACACATAGAGTAAGAATGAGAGGCATTGGAATCCTTGTTTTGAGTTTCTTGGGTTTTTGGGTTACAAGTTTACCTTTTTTGGGTGACACAAAGAAAGAAGCTGGGGAAAAGACAAAGGAACTTTTGTTTTTTAGAACTTGTATATAAGGGAGTAAACACTGTGAGGTAAGCAAGGGTGCATGAAAAGCATACACAAACATACAAAAGAGGATAAAACGGTTCCATGTGATAATGCCCCCACAAATATGTCGCCATACAAGAATGGCGCCTTTTTTTGCTGAGATATTACCATATGCAACCTGTGGGGGGCACCCCTGCAACCCCTATATTTTTTAAAAGGGAGTGGGGGACACCCCCGCAGCCCCTACTCCCATTTACCCCATATATTGTCCCCATAAATAATGTCACCTATGTCGTTTCCCAGCGACTATACGTATGGCGACAATCTTTATGGGGATAATGTTACCTGATACCGATAAAACAGGGATAAACAGACACCAGAAAGACTGCAACTACACACAAAAGAGGTTCAAACAGAGATCAACAAAAAGCAGAAACAACCAGCAAACTCCTCCAAATTTCTGCAAAAACACTTCACACAGCCAGAAAAGCACCAATTTCTGAGAATGCCCTGTTCACTCCTCTCTCTACAGACAAAAAAAACAACAAAGGAAGTAGAAAATGAGCTGGGATTTTAAAATCCTTTTGTACAGTCTTGTTTGCCTCACCAAATTACCTTTCTGAGTCTCGATTCTCCAGATTTGAAGGTGGGACTGGAATCCCATGTCACAATTCAGGGCAGGATAAGGCTCAAGGGAAATACCATAGAAATCTGCAAGTTTGGCTGTCCGCTGTTAAGAAAGATTTCTAGAATCTGGCCTGGAAGACAGATTTTAATAGACCTCCCTAGTTAGAGTGAACAGGGATACTCTGAGAGGTTAGCCAAAACCAGGCAGAAATGGAGAGCAGTCAAGGCTATTCTCAGGAGAGTGAGAGTGGGGTCAGGGGTCTACAAGCGCACAATTCAATTTAGACAGAATGTACAAAAATACTAAATTTATTTTAGGCCTCAAACACGCCCTATGAAATGAAACAAGCAGGTGATAATATCACACAACACTCAATAATAAACATATATACAGTCACCATAGGTTCTTAAAATGTATAAATTAATAAAGGAAGGTATGTAAGTGATGCAGTAAGATGAAACCAAGTCACAAGAAATATGCCCTAGCATCAGAAGTCCATTCCCTATGACGAATCGGGTATTGTGCCCAAAGGTCACAATGCTTCACCCCAGAATGTATCTGATGCTGGCAAAGTATTAATGTTGGTGTTTATTCAAGAGAAGAGATGGAACAAAGTTACTAGTCGGTCAAAATGTATTATCGTTCAGGTTTCACTGCTCTGGTACAATGGCCAAAAAGCAGTGGAGAGGCTGGGGACAAAGAGACTTGTTCTCAATGTTATTTTATGGGGGACAGAGGAGATGCTTTGTGTTTACTTACCCCGCTGATTCTGATGTTCCTAGAGGATTGGACGGGTCGACTAAGGGGTTGCTGGAGGTCTGATTGGTTCCAGTGAGAGGTGCCCAGGAGCTGCGGGTGCAAAGATTCTTCTGATTGGGTCCAGGAGCAGAGTACAACGTTTGGGGATGGAGAAATGCAGAAAGCACTGATGCAGACCACTTCAAAACACTTCACCGGATGGGGGAAGGTGAGGTCCAGCAGCAGCCAATGCACACAGTCGACGGCAAGCGTTCTTGTAGTTGAAGAAGACCCTCTACAGCAAGATCCCTTGAAGTTGGGAGGCTGACATTCATCATGGAGATGACTTACACCACAAGCTGGTGACCACCGAAGTTCCGACTGCAAACATGGAACAGTGATGGTTCTAGCAAGTTAGTCCCCTGGAGAGCTGGTCAGTCTACCGGTAGTCCAGGGACACCTCTGAAGGTTCAGGACAGCTGGAAGCTTGAGAACGCATTAAGAATGGTTGGTCCCATCATCACAGGGGTTGAAGCACATCACAGGACCTTCACTGATAATGTAATGCAACAGGGCCTCAACGGACCAGATGCAGGAAGGGATGCTGGGTGATTTCAGCAGTGTTCTTCTGATCTTCAGTCAGCTGTTTTTCTACACAGGATTCTTTGCGAAGTGGAGGCAAGTGGTGTTGGCTGAGGACTGTGCTGCACTATGCCCCTTTAGTTTTCAAGTGAGCTGTGAGGACTCAAAAGCCTGCCCCCTCCGCGACACAGAGCGAAGTGGAGGCAAGTGGTGTTGTCTATGGACTGTGCTGCACTCTGCCCCTTTAATTTTCAAGTGAGCTGAGAGGACTCAAAAGCCTGCCCCCTCCGTGAAGCGAAGTGGAGGCAAGGGGCGTTGGCTATGGACTGTGCTGCACTCTGCCCCTTTAATTTTCAAGTGAGCTGTAAGGACTCAAAAGCCTTCCCCCTCTGCAAAGCGAAGCTAAGTGGAGGCAAGTGGCGGTGGCTGGTGTCGCTGGGGAGCAAGTAGCCGGCAGGGGAAATTGTAGCAGCCTCCTTTCTGAAGAAAGACTCCGGAGTGGCAAATGGTGCAGCATGCGAAAAGCCTAAATGGAAAATGGACGCGGCTCCAGTTGAGACTGCATGCCCTCCAGGACGGCCCCTCTTATTGCTTGAACGACCCAAACAGGGTCAGCTTCATAGTGAGTGAAAAGGAAAGTAAAAATAAACAAGGAGTGGGTCGAAGTGAAGCCTCTATAACAAGGTCGGAGTAATCGGCTTTATACCTGCAATCCTCCAAAGGAGAGTCTGAGCTGCCCCACTGACCTGGTGGAGGCCATGAGAGCCTAATATGCAAATACCTCGATTCAAATAAGACTAACAACAAAAGGGCAACTCTCGAGGAAATTAGACACATATTGCGGACTAAAGCAGGGCTACACTTTGGCACCCCTGCTTTTTAGTCTATATGTGTCTGATCTGGGTGAATCCCAAATGGATGTACGAGCTTTCCCACCTAAAACTAATTCAAATCGAGATCCCATGGATATTGTACGCCGACGACCTGGTCTTTTTTGGATAAAATCCCAATTGGTCTTCAGAGGAGGATTGAGGTATTTAACATCTATTTGAAAGATAATGGTATGAAGATCAATGTGGGGGATAGCAAAAATTCTATTCATGGCATCGGAGTGCAAGAAAAAAAAGGGCAGGTTTCATGTGGCGAGTGGAGGAGCAAGTGCTAGAGGTTTTTGATATCATGAGTTACCTGGGTGCAGAAATAAATAAGAATGTGGATGATAAAAACCCAATATATGTCGCTGAGGGCGAAAGTAAAAAAACTGGCAACACAAGGTCCCGCTTTACATACAGTACATTCTCCATGATAACCCTATTCACATTCTACATCAGAAAGTTGCTCAGATTCTGAATTATGGTGCGGAATCAATATTAAATTTGTGATGGAAAGTCTGGGGGTTACTGGGTGGTCAGTTTTGGCGTAAAAATTCTTAAACTGCCAAATTCTCTTCCAGTAGGCTACATACACTATGAATTGAGGCTCCAATCACTTGCCTTGATGGTGCTATGGAAAACCATTTAATTATTGAGGAAATGCATGATGAAGAATACTGCTATACCCTTCACCATGTATAAAAAACAAGATCACAATCAAGATCAGGGTTTTGTTCGTTGGCGATTAATAGTGGAATCGATCATGGTAAGGATGGGAATCGATCTCGGAGACTTAGGTGCTAAGGGAAAAACAATGCCGGTAAAGGATTACCGGCATCACTTACCGCTATGGGCTATTCTGACCAGCCAGACCGCTATTAGCGGCATCGTAAAGTACGGTGCCTCTAATAGCGGCATGGGCGCGGGCACGTGAGCCATCATGCCGGCAATAGCGGCATGCCGTAAACTGGAGGAGATCACAAGTGAAGCGGACATGCAAACAACGGCATCATGAAGGCGTTAAAAGCGGTTACCATCATGCCGTAAATACCGGCATCTCCGACCTACCGTAAAATGCCTTGAGCAGTGTTCCCAACTGCCACAGGTACACACAATCAGCACAGGTGGAGGCAATAGAGTCTGGCCCAGTACAAAAGGAGCACACCCACACACCACACCCCCTCCCACACCAAGATGATTCCTATAGTAGTAGCAGCATTACTGGAGCTGGAGGACATGCTTGCATTGCCACAACATCAACAACAACAACAACAGCCGGCACCACAGAGGAGACTCAGGAGGAGAAGGAGGGTGAGACAGGCCCAGCATGCCCCACGAGTGCAGCCACCGTTATCATGCAGGCAGCCCCCAATCCCTTGCATCAGAGCCAGTACTTTCAACCTAACCCCTAAGCAGATCCACACTCTGTACCGTCTGGACCGGGACACCATCACCACCATTGTGGACATGATACACAATGACATTGTCAGCCTCATTGAAATATGCACTGCCATCCCCCCTCTACTGAAGGTAGTGTCTGTGCTCCACTTCCTTGCCACAGGCACCTACAAGCACACAGTGGGGTACATGCATGGCATATCACAACCCTTATTTTCTCAGATTCTGAACCAAGTGCTGGATGCCCTCCTCAAGCACACAAGGTACTACATATCCCTACCACGCACTCCCCAGGAGATATTTGATACAAAAGTTGGCTTCCATGCACTGGCAGGCATGCCAAATTGTGTAGGTGCCCTCAACTGCACCCACGTGGAGGTGGTGGTCCCGCATGCCATGGAGGTGGTGTACCGCAACTGCAAGCAATACCACTCCATCAATGTGCAGATGGTATGTGACGCCAGCAAGATCATCACACATTGTTGTGCCCGATATCCCGGATCAACTCATGACTCGCTTCATGGAGCGACATGCTGGACAACGTGCCTGGCTGCTTGGTAAGTTGCAGGACTGGCACATGGCATTGAAATGGGGGGAGAGATGCACACACCACCATGCTGCCAATGTTGATGTGACTGCACGATATGCACATCACTGAACACTGTGCCCCAAAGCACCACAAACGGTATATGACACCCAAATCCCATAGAAATGAAGTAAGGTTGACACCTATCACTACATGACTAACAGGAAACCACCCCACATCCCACAACACGTGCACCACTGATCTGCAGCCCTCACCCTCCGTAACGCCATCCAGCACCATGCAGTGCACATTCACTATGTTGCTGTCTCCAGCAAAACACCACACAGGACAAGCATCCCTGGGAGTGCATTGAACTGAACCAACTAGGGAATCCACTGTCTGTCACAGGGCGCCACACCCACAGGAGTGATGCATGTCACCATGGGAATGAACAGCGCTGATTGGCCAATATCGCACAGACTAATGCCAACGCTCCCTCTAAGTAAATCTCACAGAACACAACACATCACAAATTTGACACGAACACAGCTGTATGCGTACAAGATGCATGTGCAACAAGACGTCAGTGCACACCATGTATCATCTTGAAGATGCAACCCACACCATTATTCCATGGCACAGGACACATTGAGGGACTGAAGATGGCGTAAATACATCCAGAGACATGTACATGTGGCCAACGATAATCTGCAGGCATGTGTGACCAGTACAGCTGTCTATCATGAATCGCCTAACATTTACCTTTCATTGCCTCTCATGCAGGTGATAGTGGCTATCCCTTGAAGCCGTGGCTCTTCACCCCTGTCCGAAACCCACAGAACCGGCACGAGGAGGACTACCCATACCCGTACCCGTGTGGTCATCAAGCAGACCTTTGGCCTGTTGAAGGCATGATTTCGCTGCCTTAGCCGGTCGGGTGGGGCACTCCTCTACAAGCATGAGAAGGTGGCCAAGATCATCATGACATGTGTCATGCTGCACAATATGTGTATCCGCCGGAACGTGGCCCTGCCCCCTGACATTGAACTGCTACCACCTGCTGATGATGAAGGTGATGAAGATGATGTGGCTGGACATCATCTTGGTGCCGATGCACAGGAGGGACGTGCTGTGCGCCAGTCACTGATAGCACAATATTTCTGACACACATGGCAGCAGAGGGTGACACGATAGTTGGACAGAGGGCACTGGGTGTGGGGGTACATGTACACTATGCACTGTATATGAATAAATGACACATGCGCAATGATGACTGTCCACTCTGGTCTTGATTTTCACACAACAGGTGTATTAAATATAACAATGATAACAAAATTGCAAAAACCCTCCACCATCCTCACCCCCTCCACCTACCCCCACAACTCCCCCACACACCCTCACCCCTCTCCCCCCACAACTCCTCCACGCACCCTCACCCCTCTCCCTCTGCCCCCACAACTCCCCCATACATGTCCCATCGAGTCACCAATGCCTGTGGCGGCATGTCTTGCCGGCGCAAGGTGACGGTGTGGCCGCCTGCTGGGATTGGGTAGCCAGATGCCCTGCCTCCATGGCATCCGCTATGCAGCCTAAGACCTGGCAGAGGGCCGAGACCGCCTTGCAGAGGCGGCTGGTGTTATCTGCAATGGATTTGGCCATGGAGGCGGTGCTCGCCATGGTGGACCTGCCTAGAGAGGTGAAGTTCTCACGCCACTCCTGTCTGGCCAGTCTGTTGTCCTCGAGAAACTTCCGCACAAAGGCAGTTAGCTGTTCTGACCGCTGCGGCCCTGCGGGTGCACCTGTGGAGGTTGATGCTCCCTGGCTGTCCTACTCAGCCTGCTAAGCCTCCACACTTGGCAAAATAGGACTGATGTTCCCGTCCATCTGCTCCTGACCAGACTGCTCCAGGGTGGTGGCGTGGCCACTTTCAAGGGACGATATTTGGGGGGATGCTGGTGGACTGGGCGTACGGACCACTTGTAAAGCATCGCCCTCAACGGGCACCCATATGTCATCCTGCGGGTCCTCCACAGCCAGGGGTGCTGTGGCTGCCACCTCCCCAGCCAAACTGGACTCCTCTGAATGTGTTGCCTCGCCTTATTCCTCAGGATGGCCAATGGGTGGTGGTGGTGCTTCACCCTCTACGGGCCTTGGTGGCACCGGTGTAATGGCTACCTGGGGTGCCTTGCCTGTTGGTGCACGGCGGCCCCTGGGTTGTCCCCTCAAGGTCGAAGGGCAGTCTGCGTCATCCCGGGACCTCTTCCGGGGTGTGGTCTTAGCGGGGGTTGCGTCCTGCCCATCGCTGTCATGGTCAGAGCCTGTGGGGGTCGAAGAGAGGGACGGCATGAATGATGTTTTGATAGGCATCATACATACATCTGGACAATTGATCATCCACACAATTGGGGGTATTAGGCATTTGTGTTTGGATGAGCACGTTGTTTGATACATGGGTGGGTTATGCAGGCATACGTCGGCATCACTCATGCTGTCCAAGAGCTATGCTATCTGACATGCACATTATTTGGGGCCTGCCCACTGTGTGACTCATGCCATTTACATCTTTGTGTGGTATGTGTCAGCTACGGCATTGCCTTGCAGCAGGCATCTGCATGTGTCTGTGATGCGTCCGCCTACTTTGCTGGGAGTGTGTCGGACCATGGCTTGACTCTTTCGACTGACATATTGGTTGACTTTCATCAGACTCGGCATTACAATGTTTAGTTAGGACACTCATCCCCATCACCCGATGTTGTGGCGCCACACTCCATCTCGCCAACACCTTCGATCCCCTCCATCCCGATCATGCTGGCGCAGATGTCCTCCCATGGGGTGAGCTTGATTGGTGAGTTGGGACCTCCTCCTGCCCCATTGCCTGGCTCATGTTCACTGAGAGAATATTTCGAACTCTCAGTCGCAGGTCGTCCCTGCGCTTACGGCAGTCTTTGATTGTGTGTGGGGTGTTCCCAACAGCACTGACCTTCTGAGCAACAAGTGCCCAGATATCCTATTTTTTAAGAATTGCCTCCCTCTTCATGTTGTTTGAGAAAACTATCCCAGCATGCTCCTGCAGTGTGTCAACCAGCATTTGCAGCTCATCCTCATTAAATATCTCCTTCTGCAGGTGGGCAGCTCCCTTCTTCAGGGCCTTGGGCATAGTGGTGTGATAGTAGGATGTTTCCACGACAACAGCAGAGTCCACCGGGTCCTGTGTGGTAAGGATGGCAATGGATTGTGTTTTTAAAGATGGCCGCCGCGCTCCTTCCCATTCCTGTGCAATGACGCTACTTCCGGTTCCACTTATTAGCGGTGACCGTTATCACCTTTTCCCCACCCTACAAGGTAGGATACCTAGGAATTCTACCTCCCCCCGCTTTCCCGACACAAACACTTTCTTACGGACAGCCCACACTGAGGGACAACGGACTAACACCAGAGCCGTACGCCTGACATGTCCCAACACAATGGTCAGGCAAGGTCAGGCAATTCCGGATTATTACGCACACCTGACTTCCATCACACTTCCCCACATGGATAAAAGGCGGAGCACGAAAGCACACTCTGAGCGAGGCAAAACACACGAGGAAACAGCAGTTCCAAGATGGCAGTTTAATACAAGGAGAAAGACGGCAAGAGAGGGTCACAAAGAGGGAAGTTCCCTTGACCTCTAAAGACAGTTATTTTTGTGAGCCTTGGAAAGTAAGAAACCAAAGGCCAGGAACTAAGGCTGATCAAACCCGCATAGTGCATCAGAGCTACCCGGGGCTCTCCTGTGTCGATATCCAAGGTGGGGAGGAGCGATTGCCACTGTGGTATTGTCCTTGGCTCCTACAACAAAACAGAAAAGACAGCACAGCCGGTGAGTCAGAGAGACTGATGCCAAACCAGCTTGTGTTTTGAACCAAGGTGGCAAGCAGAAATATTGTATAAAGAGAACAGTGTGTGAGGCGTTTGTGATAAGTGACATTAACATAATTGTAAATGAAAGCAGCAGTTGAACTTTATAATTGAACTTTGGCAGGCCAAGAAAAGATAATATACACAGAGTGGTTGTGATGTTGGTAATGCATTGGAGGGACAGGGCCTCCCTGTCCTTGTCCTGTATTCCTTTTACATGTGTGTTCTGTATTGTTTTCTGCACAGGGGCCCATGTGGGACTCCTGGCAGTGCAGCGCGTCCTCTTTTTGGTTGTGGTAAACAGACCCTTGGGATACCCTTATGCCCATGGGTGGGAGTACAAACCTGTACCCCTAGTGTATGTTTTTGGGCACCTGTGTATGGCACATAGAGCAAGGTATGGGCTGGTGGCAGCTCCATGCTGAATTTGACAGGTGCTCTTAGTATCCTCCATTTTGGGATACCCAGGCCCTGCCATTGGAATCAGCTGATTCCTGATAGGAGACAAGATGGCCCCTGTGGCCTCTTGCTTTCTATTGCCTGTTACCTTGTTTTTCCAAAGTCCTGGGAAGCCCTGACGCTGTCCCTTCTCCTGACTGGCTGTTGGGTGGAAGTTCCATATATGGTATTGTGGGGAAGTCCAGGCCAGACTGGCAGAAGCCTTCCCAGTGACTATATGTTGTGGGTACACCCTTAGGGTGGGACCTGGGTGAATGGAGTGTGTGACCAATATACATTTAATTTTCTGGGTGTGTGGTTTCTAGTGTGTGACACAATGAATGAGACAGCCCTGCCCGAAACCGGTATGAATGCATTGTGGAGTGCTGAATGGCTGGGTGCTTGTCCCAATCCACATTTCTTGTTGTGAGTGTCTGGATGGAGAAGAATGGCCTGAATGCTGTGTGAGACTGATTGGCTGCCTGCCTGCTGAATGTCCTTCTGAATGATTGGCTGCCTGAGCCTGGCTCAGCCGTGTAAATGAGAGACAGTATATCTGGGGACCTCTCACTTGCCAGAATTGTTCAGAAGCTGAAGTCGAAACTTTATGCTTAACCTCGAAGCCGAGCAGGAAGAAGACGAATTGCTGCTGCTTTCCTTCAACGCAATCTGAAAGCTGCTGTGCCTTCTAGGACTGATCCAAGAGAGGGCCTGGCTGGGAGACCTTTTCCCAGGCTACGAGGGAACATCGTGCACCAGCTAACCTTCACCAAGGCTTCCTGCAAGTTAGTCATCGAAAGGCCGGAGATGGGGACCGCAGAGGAATCCGAATTGAAGCGCCAGGACGTCCAGGCAATCGACGACCACCACCTTTGACCGAGGGTCGTAGGACCGCTGTAACCTCGTCGACCGGAGCCGCAATACTCCATTTCCTAAGACACTTTGAAATCCAGGTCTCCCTTTCTCATCACCGTCGACCGGTTTGTCCACCGGAGAAAGTCAAGGTCACTGACAAACCAAGGATAATCCGCCGGTGGGTTTCCTGCCACCCGAAGTCCACAAACATGCCGACGAAGATCAGAAAGACAGCCGTGGTTGAGTCCCAATTGCTGATGCCAAACACTGACGAACCAATGCCTTTGCTGGGCCTAAATTCTTCATTGACTCTTTGCGGCAACAAACTCTCATCATCAAGGTGCACTTCACGCAGGACGTTCATGACCGATCATCGATGAGCACCACAAGGACCGAAGCTGCTGCCTCAACGACATTGTTCTCCTTTACTTCAAGGAATCTCGACAATCTGTGGCTCCTGCCTTAAAGGGAATTCACTCAAGATACTCAAGAAGGATCCGTCAACGACCCAACGTCAAACTCTGCTAAACCAGGTACATTATTTATTTGCATTCTTTTTATTTATTTTTTAATTTTTTGCATTTTGGGGTAGTAGAAGCTTTTTAGAAGGAACCAAGACAATATTATACAATATATGGACTGGTCTTGGTGCTACACTTTATTTACAGGTTGCCCAGTTGGGGGGATCCTCACACAGAACTGTGTCTTGGATAAGGACAAAGTATTCTGCCAATTGTTTAACCCAACTTGTTTTCCTCCCATGTCTAGTGTTGTTCACATTGTTATTAGACTTGTATGTCATTTACAACTGCCAACAGTTGGTACATTTTAAAGGAGCCCAGAGTCAATTGTGGTACCACATAGATATTGTACATATTTATCATTATATTATTGCCTGAGCACAAAGTGTGTTATTGTGTGTGTATATAAGGTAACGGAAGGGATAGCACTGGTTCTGTGGCAGGAAATAAAGATAGAACAAGGAAGAGAACAAAGGGATGCTATAACCACATAGAGATGCTTTTCAGTCTAACCTAAATCGGAGTGTTCTACTGTGCTGTATCAGTTTATCATTTTCAAATAATGCTTCAAAAGTAGCTGAGTATCCAAATAGTAGGGTTATTTTACTCTGGATATAAGTTCCATACATGTACCCAGAGCCATTACTTTCGTGCTCAAAACAAGTTGCTTTTATTCAGCATGAGCAGTCCTAGGACTGGATTTAAATCTAACATATTCATAATACAATACATGAACAGAATATGGATATTATGGTATTTTACACAGACCTAAGCTACATCACAGTGTATAAATCAAGGGAGTGTTAGTACTGCTTTGTGAAGTAAATATTACATCATATTCACATTTTTATAAAGAAATGACCAAAGGGCAAAGTAACAGTATTTGCACATATAGAGGCAGTATTCTGCACAGCTTTTACAGTATTGTTATACATACAGTCCCTTGCGTTAATCCAAGGTAGGGATGTGTTCATATACATGCGCTTTGTCTTTGGAAAAAGAGAAATAAATGAGTAGGAAATGCAAAACAGTCTAGTAGTTCTAGGTTGACTGTAGAGCTGAAGCTAATTGAAGTGGCCAGCTCTTAAGTGGGTTAAAAATATTTCCACAGAGTACCAAACCACTGGTCTACGCCAGGGGGAGGAGCCCCCTATGGAGTTCGGGTGGAATGTATTAGCAAATTCTTATGCTTGAACCACAGGCGTTTCGCCTCCTTGTTGGAAAAGCCTTCATATGGGCCTCTGGGTTTGTTTCTCTGGAGGAAAACAAAGTAGGGGAGAAGGGGAGATGGGAGAGAGAAGAGACTTGGAGTTAGTCTCTTGCTGTTATAAAGTGTATTTGTAAAAACCCTACTTCTGCATTGCTCGAGGGCTATGCAGTACTGAGGGTACTCTTAAAAAGCTATTTTTTATTTTTTAGCCAGACCGTACTCGATCTGGTTCAAGATACTGGAAGTAGTCAGCGACTAACCTGTTGGTGATCTTTGGGTGAAAGCTGAGATAGTAGTCGCCCTTCTGCTTGTAGAGGTAGTGTTAAGAAGCAGAAGAATGCTGGTTCTAAATCCAGGTGGTAAATTGACATCCTCTAATATTGATGCCCCCAAGGATAGTATTTAGCGCTGGGTAAAAGAGAAAAAGATGCGGTTTACTCATTACATTTAGTTTACTCAGGATTGCCCCAAAATAATATGGTGTTAAAGCGGGGACTACATACCTATTGGAGGTTGAAGTGGTAGCTGCCGTAGGTATTAGTTGTAGACAGAGTAAAGTAGCGTCCTCTAGAAGGTATAAGGAGAGCTGAAACTGTCTAGGGCTCCTGGTGGCAGGTATTGCTGGTCTGTTTTAAAGAGAAAGGAAAAATACAAGGTGCAGTTGGGGAGAGTAAAGGAACGAAATAAAAGAAAGAAATAAAGGGGTTGTTTTTGGTGTGTGTGAAAGTGCCTAACATAATCCATAGGACTGCTGGCGTACAGATTTATCTGCAGCTACTGGCAGCTTACCTCGGGGGTGGTTGCTTGTTCTCCAGCTGGCAGCTGGTATTGAGAAGGAGGCGCTGCTCCCTCACCAGCGTTCGTCTTCATATGAAGAGTGCTGTGCACTGGGGCCCAGTGCGCATGCGTGAAGGAGTAGTGTTGCTCCCATCAGGCATGCGCACTTGGTATTTTCAGTACTAGAGTCAGTTGCCACGGAGAGCCGATGCCGGCGCCGCATATGCTGCAGGTCTCTACCTGCCGCTTGGTAACTACGTACTAATGGGCATTGTCAGATGGGCACAGCCCGGCATAGTGTGCACAGGTAAAACAGAGGGGCCTCCCACTTGTAGTGAAAATACCCGGATCCACCATTAAGTCCAGAGTTACGGTGGGTGAATGGGTACTGGCATGGCTCTGTATACGTGAGCCTGTATGTTCGCAGCACCCAAAAATATTTCCATGGGCATTTTTTCTAGGCAGCCCGAGAGCATGCTGATATATGGAGTGAAGCAAGGGGGTGGTGGACAACCCATGTGGGAAGACTGTCATTTAGAGTGAAAACACATGTTACAGATGTGGTCGGAGTTTAACATGAGTTATCTGTTTAGGGTTAGGTACATATGAACATGCCATCTGATGCAAACAAGAGTATTAAAGGACCAGTGAGCCACGTATATACAGTATTCAGAGCTGGTGGGTGTGTGGTTACTCCCCGGGTACATTGGCCTCATTGAGGCCATGCGTGATGGTCTGGAGTTTGAAAACCCACCACGCTACTTTGTGTTTTAATGCATTTTTTGTATTGGTGTTGCCATCCACTTTGTCGATGACCCACCAAATAAAGTCGTCAGGTCCATGGTGGTGTTCCAGAAAGTGGGACACTAAGGGTGCATTGTGTAATTTGCACCGATTCCTTGAGCGATGCTCACTGATACGTTTGTTGACTGGTCTTTGCGTTTGGCCAATATACCTAAGCCCACAGGGGCATAGTATAAGATAAATGGCATTGCATGTCTTGCAATTAGAAAAGTGTTTGAGTATCCAGTCTTTTTTGCCAATTTTGAAGGATTTCATTTTTAATGTGAACTTGCATGCCACACAGTTTCCACACGCATGGTGACCAGTTAGGTCTCTCAGGTTCCACAAGGAGGACCATGTAGTCTTCTTGAGGCGTGAGTGTGTCAGATGTTCTTTTAAGTTTTTGGCTCATTTGAGTGCCATCTTTGGAGTAGGTTCATCTGGGAGGCTGAGTTGTATGAGCGGCCAGAATTTTTTAATTGTTTGCTGTATTCTGATTGTGTCAGGTCCAAAAGTTGTGATGCATGTTAGACGATCTTCATTGTTCCTACTTTTTGGGGTCAGTAGAGTCTCTCGTGGAGCTTATAATGCTCTTTTGCTGGTGTTCCTGATTCGTTTTTTCGGATATCCCCTAGCTCGTAGCCTCACCTCTAGGGCTGCTGCATGTGATTTGTACTGGTTGGTGTCTGTACAATTTCTCCGCAGCCTGAGAAATTGGCCGTAGGGGAGGTTGTTTCTTAAGTTTCTGTGGTGATTATGGTGTAGTGGAGTAGGGTATTCAGGTCCATGTCCTTCCTAAACAGGGTGCAGGATAGTTTATCACCCTGGGTTAGTATTCGTAGATCTAAGAAGTTGATGTTGTCACAGCTGTAGCTCATGGTGAATTTTAATTCCATTGTTATTTGGTTGATCCATTCATAGAATTCTTGGAGGTGTTCGGATTCGCCATGCCAATTAAAGATGATGTCATCTATGTAGCGATACCAACTGCTAATGCAGTTCCTGAATGTGTTTTGAGTAGCGAGTATGTACTTCTCTTCTAATTCAGACATGAAGAGTATGGCCAGAGTGGGCGCAAAAGCAGCCCCCATGGCGGTACCGCAGGTTTGCATAAAGAAGTTGTCGTCAAAGGAGAAATGGTTTTTTGTAAGTACCAAATCCAGGAGCTCAACAATAAAGTTAACTGGAAAGCGCTCCTGTGCCAGATGGTGGGTCAAGTGGTTGCGAATACATTCCAGAGCTGCCTCCTGGGGTATGTTGGTATAGAGGGATGTAACATCTAAGGTTACCAACAGATCCTTAGATTTGTAAAATGATTGGTTCTCAAAAAGCGTAATGGTGGACATGGTGTCTTTTAAGTATGTGCTGGTTGCTTGACTTAGTGGTTTGAGGAAAAAGTCAATAAATTGGCATAGTGGTTCCAGGATGGATCCGCATCCGGAGGATTTGGTCTTCCCGGTGGGGTAGTGGAGTTTTTATGGATCTTGGGGAGGGCGTAAAAGGCTGGTATCCGGCCCTCAGAGGTATTTAGGAAAGTCTCTTCCTTCTCAGAGATCCAACCCTGTTCAAGGGCATATCTCAATATTTCTTGGATCTGGTTCTTTATTTCACTTGCAGGATCTTTCTTAAGTTTTTTGTAGTTGGTTATGTCATTCAGTAAGATGCCCACCATCTGTTTATATTGTTGGGTGTTCTGGATCACAATCCCCCCACCTTTGTCAGCATTCTTTATGACAATGTTGTTGTCATTTTCCAAGTTTTTGAGGGATTCACGTTCGCCATTAGATAGATTGTGGCGTAAGGTTTTGGAGTCATTCTGCAGTTTCCTCACCTCTTGAGGGATGCATCTTTCAAATGAGATCACCATAGGTGTTATGTCATTATCGCTGGGGCTGAATGACGACTTCAAATGTAGGCCTATATCCTCCGTTTGGGACTCATAATCTGAATCTTGAAAGTGTATTTTTAGACGGATTAGTCTAAAGAAACCTTGTAGTTCTTTGTCCAGTTTGAACCAATCTGTTGGGTTGATGGTGACAAATGAAAGACCTTTGGACAGGATGGCAAGTTCAATTTTAGTGAGTGGAACATCGGATAGGTTAAAGACCGGAATTTCTTGATGCTGTTCCGGTCGGCTCTACTTGCGGTTGCGTCGCCTCCCTCTGGTTGGTCTCCACATGGGGTACTGGAACATGGGCATGGGTGGGGGACACCAGGGGTGGCCTGTGGGTCCCCCTTGTCCTAAAAAAGGTTGTGGTGGTATAGGGGGGATATGGAAAGTTTCTATTGTACATCTGCTGGTCGTATATGGTGCTGGAAGGATCCGTCCCAGAGCTCGAGCCAGAGCTAGACATATCTTAAAATGTGACTCACTTCCTTCTTTGTTTTTGTGTGGCCGCTTGGTTCTGCATTCTCTCTTTTTCTTTGGTTTCCTTGTAGTCTGGGTTTAGGTAAGGGTATACTGTTTCCAGTTTAAAGTTCTTAATGTCTTTTGCCAGTTTCTTATGTTTTTTTCTCGAGTGTTTCAGCAGTGAACTGGTCCACTGTATTATTGATTTCCTTCAATTTTTCCCTAGCGTTGTCCACACTATCATTGGATAGAAACTTCTCCTCTTCTTTTTTGAGCTCTTCCTGAATCTTAGTATAGATTCTTCTGGCGGTTGTTATTGTGTGGGCCACAAAGTCTCTGCAACATTTTGTCGCAATTTTGCTAAACCCCAACATATACTCGGGGTCATCCAGAAATAGGGCAGGTGCATTCTTTACTTGTAGACCCATTGGAACTAGGTTCACTCGCAGGTATTCGCAGAGAAAATGTCCATGTACTTCCGTGCGGAAGCACTTCTTTTTGAGTTTAAGTAGTTCATCCCCTGATGTAGTTGCTGCAATAAGTTGGTTGGCTCCATGCATGTTAAACAATGTGGGTCCAAGGATGATATCATTTATCTGGTCCTCCGTAAAGCTTAATGGGTGTTCCATTTTGGAAGTTCTTTTTGTTACAGAGAGTATAAATTCTAGAAGCGTTGATGTTAGATCATGTTGTATAGTTCCTGATGTAGTAGGAAATCTTGGCTAGCCCGAAAGGACCAGCAGGTCAGTCGTCTGATAGTCCCAGCTGGATTGAACATAATACAAGATCTCTGTATTCAGAGTCGAAGTTGTATTGGACACTGTGGGCCTCATTACGAGTCCGCTTTGCTGGAATGCGGTGATTCCGTGTCGACAGTGACTCCGCTTCCGCGACCGCAATGTTGCGGAAAGAAGGCCCGGTTACAGCACGTGGGTTGCGCACAACACACCGAGGCGGAAATGGAGTCACCGCCGTCACGTAAACACCTACGCGCGCGGGCTTAGCACCACAGAAAACGGCGCTAGAACCGTGTCCACCCCTGCCGACACAGAAACGCCGGAAGCGGAAATACCATGACCGCAGGGAAAAACGGAAACAGAGAGGCGGCCATTATATAAAACACAATCCACTGCCACCCTCAGATACCACAGGTCAGATCACCTCCCTGAGACTGACAAACCATCCAACACCATCATGGCATCCAGGATACCAGCATGCAGACAGAAAAAGCAGCGCTTCAGTGAGGCTGAGCTCACAGTAATGGTGGAGCACATTGTTGAGCATGCTGAAATGCTCTTTAGTGCAGATCAGTGGCACGCTACTCAGCAACGCCGCAAGGAGGTGTGGGCAGAGGCAGCACGCAAGTGCACAGCAGTTGGTGTGACCACACACTCAGTGAAGGAGTTCCACAAGAGGTGGGATGACCTCAGGCTCCGGGTGCACAACCTCATCACAGCACACCGCCAACACAGCACTGGTACTGGTGGAGGCCCTGCATCCCCTCAAAAGCTGCAATTGTGGGAGGAGCGCTGCAGCAGTGTCATGCACCTCGAAGGCATCCACGGCATAGGAGAGGCAGAGGCAGGAGTGAGCCCACCTGCAGATGCTGGTAAGTGCACAGAGTACAAAGCCATACGTGTGATTGGGAGTGACCCAATGCCCCCCCAAACAGGGCAGGAGTGACCCAATGCACACACTCCCAATGCTGCCCCCCCCAAACAGGGCAGGAGTGACCCAATGGACACACTGACTGGACAAACGACGAGTATCACATCCCCAAAGCACAATCCCTCGAAATTCACACAGTGCGTGCCAGACTGGAAGCAGAGACACACACCTGTGTGTATCAATAGTCAAAAGTGTTGAATTGCAAGTGGACATGGATTGTGATGTTTGATGCATTTGATGGACACATTACGTAACACCACACAACTAACCGCATGCCCTCTGTATCCCCACAGTCGTGACAAGTGACAGCGATGACGGACAAGAGGCTACGCAGCGGCCACCTGCAGGGGCACAGCGCAGCACTCATGTCCGGGAGGATGATGCAAGCTGCTCTGGCACACAGGCACCAGCTGCAGCAGGCACACCGGCAACATCAGGCACACCAGCTGCAGCAGGCACACCGGCAACATCAGGCACACCGGCTGCAGCAGGCACACCAGCAGACGACCCCATCCCCATGCAGCCACCCATCCTGGCCCCGGATGATGATTCGCAACCCATCTGGACAGCTGAGGAGGCTGCATCAAGTGATGGGAGTGCCCCGGCCATGCAGGCCGAAGCAGTACAACAAGGTGAGGGGGACAACATGGATGGCCTGTCACCCATCCATGGCCCACAGTTCAGCCCCCCAGAACTGCACAGCCCCATGCGCTCCCCAACTCCATCCATGGGCGAGCTCTGTACACGATTGCTGCACATCGAGTAACAACAGGCCACCGAGACGCAGCTGGTGGAAAGACAGCTGGAGGAGGCCAGGCTGCAGCGTGAGGAGGCCATGCAACAGCGGGAGGAGGCCAGGCTGCAGCGGGAGGAGGCCAGCCTGCAGCAGGAGAGCAATGCCACATCGGTGCATCGGCTCACCAGGTCGATTGGACGATTTGCGGCCACAATTCTCACCCTGGCATGCCATGTCAGGCAAGGGAACAGTGTGCAGTCCAACATTGCCGAGACAATGTTGGTAGCCCAGCAGGCGTTTCAAGGACGCTTGCCCATAGTTACACCGACAGTCACCTCAGCCAGCACCACCCCATCCAGCTCTGCCACTGGCAGCCCATGGAGGCGTTCAAGTCGGTTGACTGGATCCACCAGCAAGGACACACCTGCGCATAAGCACCCCCGCAAATAGTGGCATGTGGGGATGCCAGTCAACATGACATTTGGGGACACCATGGGTGTTGGAGGGGTGGGAACGTTTGGGTGGTGGGGGTGGTGGGGGTTGCCCATTAGGTGGTTTGTTGTTAGGGGCCTGGTTGGAGGTGGGAACGTTTGGGTGGTTTGGGTGGTGGGTGGGCATGGGTGTACAGCTTCCCTACCCAATGCACTTTCTTCCCTGTTTAATTGATAATACAAAACCTTTGAAAACTACCATAATGAGTGGACATCTGTCATTTCATCAGCAGACAAAAATCATTTATTCACTGGCATCGTCATATCCATGCTTTGTTGTCAATGTGCTGTCTCTCAAAAGTAAATGCGCATGAGTGTATCCCGTGCTTGTTGGCCATCTTGCGCACCCCTGGGAGGTTGTGCTGCCACCCATCCCCATCCCCATCCCCATCTCCATCCCCATCTTCATCTTCTGCGTCTGGGGACAGTGGAATGTTCGGGCGCAAGCACAAATTGTGCAGCATGGCACACACAAGCACAATTTTACCCGTCTTCACTGGGTTGTAGAGCAGTGATCCTCCAGATCTGCTCAAGCAGCGGAACCTGGCCTACAGTAGGCCAAATATCCTCTCAATCATGCCACGTGTGCGGACGTGTGCCCTGTTGTACACCTCCTCATGCCTGTTCCATGGCCTCCGTACAGGTGTCATCAGCCATGGCGTGAGTGCATATTCAGCATCACCTACATGGGATGTAAATGTGTGGGACATGTCAGTGTTTGTGGTTCATCTCACGATCTGATGCAATGTAATATTGTGTCATCATACATTCATCCATATGGGCCTAGCCGTGGTCGGAAGGGCGGGTGATTGCCATTCATGGGTAATTGTTGTAGATGGTGGCATTTGGACATTGCACTATTACTTGCTGTGCATATGAAGTGGACCTTATACACGATAGTGGTTGGTAAGTAAGGCACTGTGCAATGACAAGCACACATGGGGGAGTCATTCCATGGCCTGTGATGATTTGGCTGTTGCAGGATGTCTCATGTGCAGCCGTCATGTGCTTTGGGGGGGAAGTGGTCCTAAGTGTGGGTGGCTGGATTGAGTGGATCAACTTGCATGGCCTGTTGGTAGCTTTGGTCGTATGTCTCATTAGTCAGGGTGTTAGGGAGAATTCTCTGTTTAGGCTGAATTTTCTAACCTAGTGAGACCCCCAGCAGCTTTGCTGGATTTTTGGGGTTTCTTTTTTTCTCCTGCCAAAAGTGAGACTCTTTTACCCTCACTCTTGGGCATGATTTGAGTGTGTTTCTTTGAATCTAGATGTGTTTAATGGGCTATGGGGTCTTTTACCCCATAGGGCTTCATGTGTTTTTGTGATGTGTGTTACACAGCACCCTCAGTGCAGTAACACAGGGGTGTCATAGTGACCCCCCAGTATAGACTCCATACCCTGGGACTGACTACTGTCTCCCAGGGCATGTAAAGTCACCATTGACTTTACTAGTCTTAAATTTTGAACAGAACCAGTACAAACCATCATATTGTGGACGTACTGGCTGGGGCAATTCAATTGCCCCGGGGTCTGTTAGTCGAGGGAGCACGTCTCCGTCCCCCCTGATCGAGTTTTTGCTGGTGGCAGTGGATACTACTTTTTATATTCAACCGCGAATATTTTCCTATGGGATTTCCCATTGTTTTAGGCTACTATCTTTATTTTATTATTTACGGTAGCCTCGAACATACCGCCGGTTTATTTAATTAATATTAATTCTCCGGTTGGTATTTTTTTCCAAAACTTGATTCTAAAATGGCGTTTGTGTTCTCTTCTGTGACTCCAACCGAAGTCGAGCCCTTTATTCCACTTTTTGGCGGGCTTCTCCACAGAAGCCCTCCAAAGTGGTGCCACTCTGTCTGGGGTACTTAGGAGGGGAGGAGGGGGATTTAGGCACCCTGGACTGAGTTGCCTAGGCAACTCAAGTCGCACTCCGTCCTGATTGGCCCAAGTGGTGAGCCGGCCGGCCGGCTCACCACTTAGCATGTTTGAGTGACAGCTAGGCTGAGTTAATGGGGGTTTTCTGCATAAAAGCAGGGCTTTGGGGACTGGAAATTCAGAAGTCGCCACAGGACCTAAGAATCCGACGAGGGAGAAGCTGACACGACCTGCCACGACGACACCACCGGTGGAGCCCTGCTGGACAGTCTCACCACTTTTCCCAACGACAGAGGAGATCTCCCGCCAGAGAGTCTTCTTCCTTTGACTGGTGGGGATAACCAGTTTCACCGTCTTTTCACCTTCCTGACGTACCTCGTGGCCGCCTTGCCTGTGCTAAGCACCCCGGCAACCGGGATACCACATTTTACCACGACCGCGAAAAAAAGGTACCACCTTTAACCGGAAAACTCTGCGGCTGGTTTCTTCCTTGGCAGTGCAACAACCTTCATCTTTCCTCCAAGTCGAGTTCTTCTCTGCCCCTGGACGATGACGTGACTTGCACCCACTGCCAGGAACAACTGCCACCGCTGGAGGATCCTTCCCACTTAAGTTACCGTGTCCCGCCTGGCATCCCTTGCCACCGACTGTACGGTGTAGATTTAGCCCCCGGCTTTCGAACCTGGGTTGGTCTGGGACACCCTGGCTAAACTTTCCTGTGCCTCTCTAAACTCTTTTTGAACTCTCTGCAAGACTTTCTAAGCCTAGTGTAACTGTGTGATCTTGGGCGCATTTGTGCTCTGCTCTCTCTAAGAGTGGGCCCAGCCTTTGGACTTTGGCTCACCAGTGACTTTTGCTCTTCTGCCTTGCTAACAGTGTTCCTGAATCTTAGAGTGGTGTACCTTTCCATATTCTGTCTTTTTCCCTCCCTTTTTCACAAACTTATTAGAGTGCCATCTAGTCAAGCGCTCACCTCTGTATGAAAATAAGTGGTGTTTTACTAAGACTTATCTGATAAGGAAAAAGGGGTGTATATATTACAATATTAACTGTGTTTAGAATATTTTACAAGAGTGCTGGAGTGTTTCAAACAGTGTGTTTTTAAATAAATAATTATATACTTTGATACCAAAGCTCTGGTCAGTGTTTGCTTGTATTGGTGTGTCTGAGTGCCTATTGCGTATACTTTGCATACTGCCTAACTCTTCTTGAGAGAAGTCTGACTGCTCAGCCACAGCTACCAGGTAAATCTGGGTGGTACAGACTGCTACCAAGTGGGTTTACTGCTAACACCTGTAGTCCTAAATCTTTTGCAGTGTTCCCTAAGGGAACTGCACAGGTTTCTGCCTAAAACAGGGTGTGTACTGTGGCAACCGGTCATGTGTAGATATGTGATGTGTGGGTTATGCTGACCGTCCATTACATGGGCCAGGGGGTGATGCATGTGCAGTTGTAGCAGCCCACTTACACAGGACATTGGCCTGGGCACTCGACACACTTCAACAGGGCCTATGCATTGGCAGTTGTACTCACCCAATAGCCATGTGCTTTGTCCAGTGTAGTGTTTCATGTAGCGTGGCAATGTGGAATTCTGCAGGACCATTGAGTCATGTGTTGACGCCAGAAAACGGGCGCAGCAATCTGTAATCAGCAGTCTGGCATCACATACCATCTGTACATTCAGTGAGTGGTACTGTTTCCTATTGCGGTACACTATCTCCATTGCATGTGGTACTGTCAGCTCTATGTGGGTGCAGTCTAATGCACCTATGCAATTTGGCATGGCTGCAATGGCATGGAATGCCAACTTGGTTGCACTGACCTCTGCAAGTGTACGGGGTAGGCCGATGTGTTCCGACACATGGCGCAGCAGAGCATCCAGTACCTGTCCCAATATCTTTGAAAAACAGGGTTGTGAGAGCCCGTGCAGCTCACCAACTGTGTGCTGATAGGTTCTGGTGTCTAGGAAATGCAGTACTGATACCACCTTCAGGAGGGGGGGGTTGCGGTCGAGATGGCAATGTGGCTGCTGATGTCGTCCTCAATCATGGCTGTGATGTACATGATTGTTGGACGGTCCAGCCAGTATAATGTGTGGATCTGTCCTGGGGTCAGGTTCCAGCGTGAGGCCCTGATGCAGGGTATTGCAGGATGCCTGCGAGGTCGTGTCGGCTGCGCAATTGGATTTGACATAGGTGCAGGGTTTGCTAATTGACGCCTGCGCCTCCTCCGCCTCCGCCTCATCCTCCTCTGCACCATTGCTGCCAACATGTACACTGCTGCCTGTAGGTTCAATAGTCCCAGTGCCAATGCTGCTGCTGCCTGCATTGTTGTGTTTGGAGTTGGCCTGGGTGTGGTTGTGGCCCTTTTGTAGCCTCCCAGTTACCTGCTGGGTTCCGGCTGGCCTCATTTGGGGCACCTGTGGCCTGATTCACCTCACCTGGTACTGTTTAACATCATGTTCGTGGTGGCATCGATATCGCCTCCGTGGCCACGATTTTTGCACCATTTTTGTGGCGGTGTTTGCATGTCTGTGGTACTCGTGATGCCCATGGTGTTTCGTGTTGCCGGTAACTGGGTGGTTTCGCCACCGTCGCATTCTACGGATCCCTTAACTCCATGGCGGTGGTTTGTGGTGGTGGTTTTTCCGGGTCCGTGGGTCGTGATTGCACGGTCACGGAAATGACGGCGGTATGGTTTTTCCGGTGGCGTTAAGTCTGGGTCGGCGGACTCGTAATGAGGCCCTATATGTCAAGAAATGGATCGTAGATCCCTAATACAGTAAAACTGCAGCTTGATACTAGGTAACGGAAGGAATAGCCCTGGTTCTGTGGCAGGAAATAGAGCTAGAACAAGGTAGAGAACAAAGGGAGGCTCCAACCACATAGAGATGATTTTCACTCTAACCTAAATCGGAGTGTTCTACTGTGCTGTATCAGTTTATCATTTTCAAATAATGCTTCAAAGGTAAGCTGAGTATCCAAATAGTAGGGTTATTTTACTCTGGATATAAGTTCCATACATGTACCCAGAGCCATTACTTTCGTGCTCAAAACAAGTTGCTTTTATCAAGCAGGACCAGTCCTAGAACTGGATTTAAATCTAACATATTCATAATGCAATAAATGAACAAAATATGGATATTATGGTATTTTACACAGAACTAAGCTACATCGCAGTTTATAAATCAAGGGTGTGTTAGTACTGCTTTGTGAAGTAAATATTATATCATATTCACATTTTTATAAAGAAATGACCAAAGGGCAAAGTAACAGTATTTGCACATATAGAGGCAGTATTCTAGACAGCTTTTACAGTATTGTTACACATACAGTCCCTTGCGTTAATCCAAGGTAGGGATGTGTTCATATACATGCGCTTTGTCTTTGGAAAAAGAGAAATAAATGAGTAGTAAATGCAAAACAGTCTAGTAGTTCTAGGTTGACTGTAGAGCTGAAGATAATTGAAGTAGCCAGCTCTTAAGTGGGTTAAAAATATTTCCACAGAGTACCAAACCGCTGGTCTACGCCAGGGGGAGGAGCCCCCTATGGAGTTTGGGTGGATTGTATTAGCAAATTCTTATGCTTGAACCACAGGCGTTTCGGCTCCTTTTTGGAAAAGCCTTCATCTGGGCCTCTGGGTTTGTTTCTCTGGAGGAAAACAAAGTAGGGGAGAAGGGGAGATGGGAGAGAGAAGAGACTTGGAGTTAGTCTCTTGCTGTTATAAAGTGTATTCGTAAAAACCCTACTTCTGCATTGATGGAGGGCTATGCAGTTTTGAGGGTACTCTTAAAAAGCTATTTTTTATTTTTAGCCAGACCGTACTCGATCTGGTTCAAGATGCAGGAAGTAGTTAGTGTCATGCATGCTGGACACTGTACCTCTGGATCTGGAACTCCGTCTGTGCGTAGAACGGGTTATGCTAATAGAACAGCTAGACCGTTTTACTCAAGATGGATGGTTGTTTGATGTATTACCAGGAAAACGATGTCTGCATTATTCACGTCATTGAAATTCACGTGATTTCGGTTAGTCACGTGTTCTTACAGCAGAACGTTTATAAGCAGCGTGGAAACGCCACTCGCTACTTCTGATTGCGTCTTCGTAGCTGAACTTTTCATCTGCGTCCTCGCATCCAGTCAGTTGCTTCCTTGGCCTTCTTTGATGTGTTTCCTTCACACGCTATCTCCTGCATCTACAACTGACTTTGTTAGCGTGTCTTCTCACATGCAAGGCCCGGTTTCATTTGGATGCAGTTTTCCTGTTCACGTGAAAATATCCATGCAGACTCTGAACTCTTCAAGCGCGGCTGTCCGGGCTGCGTGTACTGGATTCGCGTGTAAAATCACATGCGGACGTTGGAACTCTTCAAGCGCGGCTCTCCTGGCTGGGTATACTGGTTTTGCGTGTAAAATCACACGCGGATGTTGGAACTCTTCAAGCGCGGCTGTCCTAGCTGCGTGAACTTTGTTCGCCTGTAAATCGCACGCAAACGCTGGAACGCTTCAAGCGCGGCTGTCCTGGCTGCGTGTAGTTGATTCACGTGTATCCAGCACCTGGTTGATTAAAGCCTGTGAGGAAGTAACAGGTGGACTCATTTCGTTATAAGTTCTGTTCCTGGTGGGATAGGAAGGTGTATCTTCGACTACAACTTTAATTTGAAGGTGTCCGTGCACAGAACTATGAACGCTATCCTGTGGTGCACCAACCCGGTAACTAGCGAGAGCCTCGTGCCGTTCGGGATAAGTCTCCCTTACTAACCTTCCCTCCTTTGTTGTTGTTTTTTATTTTCTTTCAGGATACTTCATGGACTTTGGTGAAGACTACAGTTCTAAGCCTACAGGTTAGCGTTGGAATCTGCATTATTACCATTCTATCAGAAAGGCCAGTTGAGATAGAGTCTCATTATGCTTTCTTTTCCCTAGGCTGCCTTCCTATAACTCTCCCACGCCCTTTCCAGTGATCCTCCTCTCTGCCTGTTCCACCAGTCAGAGAGTTGTTTCACTTGGAAGGTCTAAATTGACATCCCTTCTTTCAAGTCATGTGAATTAAAGGATCCGGAAGAGCCTTATCAATTGTATCCTTTTTTGGTTACTGTATCATTTTCATAAATAACTTTGGGTATTTATGACAGAATCAGAAGCTATGGAGGGTACGGATCCCTTAACGGTTCTGACTCAATTAATAACAGACTTGAGAAATGAAATGATTACGGCACAGGACACATTGCGTTATCGCATGGACGTTATGCAAGACGCTATGAGGGCTACTCCTCCGGTAACACTGGCTCCAGCTGCCATTGCATCCGGATCCGGTACCACGGTACCACCATGGGAGAACCTTCAAGTAATTATGCCAACGCAGTTTCCTTTGGCTCCTCCAGAAAGGTTCACAGGAGATCCCAAGACCTATAGAACCTTTGTCAATCAGTGCCGACTCCATTTCCTGTGCCGGCCTAACTCATTTCCTGATTTAACTACTAAGGCGGCTTTCGTGCTTTCCCATTAGGGGGGCACAGCTGCTGCTTAGGCTAATCCTTTATTGGAGACTAATAGTCCTTTGTTGTACGATTGTGACGAACCTCTATCTGCCATGAGCAAGGTATTTGATATGTGTTATTCTACTCAAGCCACAGATCTGGAATTGCTCAATCTACAACAAGGCAACCAAACACTATTAGCTTACATAGCCAGATTTAATCAACTAACCGCCGAGACCCAATGGCCTGAAGATAAAAGAAACGCAGTCTTTTACAAGGGTCTATCAGAAGAACTAAAAGACGCCTTGTCTACAGTTCCCGTGGTCCCTACGGGTTTCACAGAATTGCTCGATTTGATTCTACAAATCGATGCTCGAAGAAATGCTCGCAAAGGAGAAAGAAACCCCTTCTTGCAGACATCAGGCAGGTACCAGCAGAATCGTCTAATAACCCTGAACCCATGCAAATCGGTGCGTTGAGAGGACGATTATCTAATGCAGAAAGGGAAAACTGTAGAAAAAACAATCTCTGCATGTACGGCGGTTCATCCGAGCATGTACTGGCAGCATGTCCCAAAAGACCAGTCAAGCGTTCGGGAAATGCCAAAACTCGACACTAGAAGGAGTCCCTGTGTCGAGTGTTAAATTGGATATTACATATGTGAAAAAATGCTCTATACCCTTGATAACTAAAAACAAACCTGAAATAGTAAACACTGTGGATGGGTCAGTCTTAACTTCAGGTATGGTCACTCAAGAGACGGTACCTATTCGTATGACTTTATCAAATGGGCAGAGGAAATAGTTTTTGATGTTATCGCGGCTCCTCATTACACATTATTGCTTGGTCTTGCCTGGCTGACTCTTCATAATCCAACCATTGACTGGGTTACAGGATTGATTCAATATCCCTCCACTTATTGTACAAAACATTGTTTGACCAGTCAAGGGGTGTCATCCAAATCACAAATCCTGGCCTTTATGGAGGGAGGTTTCTCTATCAGTGTCGTACATCAGAGCAGTACACATATACCATCTGAATACACTGAATATGCAGATGTCTTTCATAAGAGGCAGGCAGAACAACTACCTCCTCATAGTCAGTATGACTGTCCTATTGATCTAATTCCCGGGGCTAATATACCTACTGGTCACGTTTACTCCTTAACTCCCAAGGAAGATGCTGTCTTAAAAGATTACATTGATAAGGCTCTTGATATGGGGGTCATACGGCCATCCCAATCGCCGGCTGCCTCTCCATTATTCTTTGTTCCTAAAAAAGAGGGAGACCTAAAACCATGCATTGATTACAGGGCTCTTAATGACATCACCATCAAGAACCAATATCCATTACCCTTGATAAACGTTTTGTTGGATCAACTTGGCACTTCTGTGTATTTTTCTAAATTAGATTTACAGGGAGCATATAATCTGGTTCGCATCCGTGAAGGCAATGAGTGGAAGACCGCTTTCAAGACGCGGTACGGCCTTTACGAATATCTTGTGATGCCTTGTGGCTTCTGTAACGCTCCAGCCACGTTTCGGTTCTTCATGAACGACATCTTTAGAGACATGATGGACCAGTACGTTGTGATATATTTGGATGACATATTGATATATTCATCCTCTTTATCAGAACATGTAAAACATGTGTCCGCTGTTCTACAAAGGCTCAGAGAAAACAAACTGTTTGTAAAAGTGGAGAAATGTGTCTTTCATACCCAGGAAGTTGAGTTTCTGGGTTATGATATCACAAATCAAGGAGTCCGAATGAGCAGTTCCAATGTGAAAGCTATATTGAATTGGCCTATTCCACATAATGTCAAATCTCTGCAATCATTCCTAGGTTTTGCGAATTTCTACTGCAGGTTTATCCGTTCCTTCTCCTAAATAGTGGCCCCATTGACAGCCTTGACTAGCTCCAAAGTATCTTTCTGTTGGAATCCGGATGCTCAAACATCTTTTGAGACACTAAAAGAAGCATTTACCACTGCACCTGTACTCCAACATCCAGACCCTGATTGTCAGTTTATTGTAGAAGCGGATGCTTCCAGTGTCGCTACAGGAGCAGTCCTTTCACAAATCTGTGCAGAAACCAAAGAGGAGCATCCTGTTGCTTTCTTTTCTCGTAAACTAACACCTTATGAACAGAACTATACCGTTACTGAACGGGAGTTGCTTGCGATTAAGGATGCTTTCCGAGAATGGCGACATCTGCAACTCTCTCTTCCTAAATATCTTCCTTCCCGAGCCCTTCGCTCATCCGTCTCCAACTCCCTCAGAGTCAGCCGCTTCTCGAAGCAAATGAGCTGGGGCTAGATCTCTCTCCGCAGCAGGAGCCTCCCTCTGGAACAGCCTTCCTGCCTCCCTGAAACTTGAGGAGAACCATCTCCGGTTCCGGAAGCACCTCAAAACCTTCCTCTTTGCTTCTGCTTTCTCTCTCCCTCTCCCCTGCTAAATTCTTCACTAGATTCTGCACTGAATCTGAAACTTGGCCACTCTCACCGACCTCGGTCCTGGGCCCAGCCACTCTCCACTTGCACTGCCTCCCTGGCAACTCCTGCACTGCGGTACTGTCTCTGTATCTCTACAGCCCCCCCTTCCCAGCGCTTGTCTGCACTTACCTTGCACTTGCCACCAGCTGGCCCTATTTATTTATTTATCTATTTATTTCTATTCTACTTACCTTGTACTGCACTTTTCCCTTCCCCCTACCCCTGCACTTGCGCGGTCTGAATGACATCTGGCCTAGTAGGATCATTGTCTGTCCTCCCCCTGTTCCCCTCTCCCTGCCTCGTCGCGCCTTGAAACACTTGTGTATAGGCGCGTTACAAATGCCAAATCATATCATCATATCATATCATCTTCTTGGTGCCAAGCATCAGGTATTGGTTTATTCAGATCATCAGAATCTTCAGGCATTTAAAACTATGAAATGTCTTACCGCTCGCCAGGCTAGATGGCATTTGTTTTTTGCTCAATTTGATTTCCAAATCACATATCGCCCCGCCAGACAATATGCTAAAGCAGATGCTTTATCCCGCATCAGTGAGGATGAGAAAGAGGATCCTCTGGTTCAAAATACATTGCTAGCAGATCATGTGCTATGTAGTTGTTCTGCATAGTCTTCCCTCAAACAAGAACTACAGGAATGGGTAAAACAAAATCCTAGATCGGTTTAGGAGTTGAATCTAGACATCCACAATGATTTACCTTTCACACATGGGGTGCTTTACCTGCCAACAGAAACCACTCGGAACCGGGCTCTCACTTGGGGGCACGATTCAATTGTAGCAGCTCATCCTGGACAAAAGAAAACTCTTGAGCTGCTCAGGAGATGGTGTTGGTGGCCTTCTATTACACAGGATGTAATTGATTATGTTTCTACGTGTTCAGTATGCATCCAATGCAAGAGCCCTCCTGGAAAACCTGTGGGTTTACTACAATCTATACCTGTGCCTCACAAACCCTGGCACATGATATCAATGGATTTCGTGGTGGAACTCCCAAGTAATAACGGTTACAATACCACATAAGTGGTGGTAGACTACTTTTCTAAATTGGCTCTTTTTGTTCCCTGCACTGGATTACCAACAGCTGCAGTGCTAGATGACTTGTTTATCAGGCATATCTTCTGGTTTTTTGGTCTACCTTCAGTGATAATTACTGACAGGGGATCACAATTTGCCTCCCGCTTTTGGAAAGCACTAACCTCGTCGTTACTTATTGATGACAGGATGTCTAGTGCTTATCATCCCCAAACAGACGGGCAGACTGAAAGGACCAATAGCACTATGGAACAATATCTGCGGTGTTTGTGTCTTCAGTTTCAGGCGGACTGGATCACGGTCTTGCCAGCAGCAGAATTTGCTTACAATAACTCCTACCATAGTGCCATAGGAACTACTCCTTTCTATGCTCTATATGAGCAACACCGCAAATCCATTCCGTTGGATTCCGGGTTATCTTTGGACACTCCTGCAGCCGTTCGTACTATCAGTGATCTAAAGAACGTGCAAAGAAAGGTAACACAACAGCTAGAGCAGGCTAAAAAACGAGATAAGCGCTATGCGGATACTCACAGAAAACCTGCACCGGTCTACAAACCAGGAATGAGAATATGGATATCCACTAAGAACTTGAAGCTACCTGGTAAAAAGAAACTGTTACCTAAGTATATAGGACCATATGAGGTGCTCAAGGTGATTAATCCAGCTGCTGTCTGCCTAACATTGCCACAACGATGGCGAGTGCACCCGGTATTTCACGACTCACTCATCAAACCATGCTCTGATGCCACTAGGCTGCCTATATGGCCTGTCGCTGTTTCTGTGAAAGGATCAGATGAATTTGAGGTATAAGAAATACTGGATGTGAGATTACATGTGGGCAGACCTTTTTATCTGGTGGACTGGAAAGGTTATGGCCCAGAAGACAGATCATGGGAACCTCTTTCCAATATCCATGCTCCTGCTTTGTTAAGAAAGATCCACTTGAAGAGGGAAGATGCTGCTCCTTTGTGGGGTGGCACTGTCATACATGCTAGACACAGTACCTCTGGATCTGGAACTCCGTCTGTGCATAGAACGGGTCCATGCTCCTGCTTTGTTAAGAAAAATCCACTTGAAGAGGGGAGATGCTGCTCCTTTGTGGGGTGGCACTGTCATGCATGCTAGACACAGTACCTCTGGATCTGGAACTCCGTCTGTGCGTAGAACGGGTTATGCTCGTAGAACAGATAGACCGCTTTACTCAAGATGGAGGTTGTTTGATGTAATATGTGGGATGTTTTTACCCATGCATCCAAGCCCTACCATAAAACTGTGCAGTACTGGCATGGAAAACATCATGATGGCCAGAACTCCCCAGAGAGTGCACAGGGAAAACATGAAGAATAGGCTGCCACCCATTTTTGCCTATGTTGTGAGCACAGGAGGGCACTGCCTAAAACCACCATTGGGCTACACACACAGTAGCCTGAAACCATTGGGAATGGCAATGCTGATTGCCAAAAAGCAACTCAGAACTGTGGGGAATTCATTTTCTTAATCCCAAAAATGGTTGCAATACCGGTACTCACCACTATCAGAAAACCGGCATTTTAAAACCACCAGACTTTTGTGTAAAACTGAACAGAGGAACCCAAACCAGACCAAGGAAAGACTTGCTAAGAGGTGGATACAATGTAAAACTATATTCTGAAATGACTTGAAGGAAGTAATTATTTAATGTATAGGTAAAAATTGTAAGTTTGATTTAAACTGGGAACTAAAGTGACATTTAGCTGAATTCTGCCTGACAACTACCCCCGACAGGAGAAACCTGCTTAGCCACCCTTCCCAGGCCTAACTGCATCCTGCTTCCCCAAAAAAAGGAGGTGACACCTCTCTGATTGAATTACCTGGGGACTGCAG
Source organism: Ambystoma mexicanum (assembly GCF_040938575.1). Taxonomy (NCBI): domain Eukaryota; kingdom Metazoa; phylum Chordata; class Amphibia; order Caudata; family Ambystomatidae; genus Ambystoma; species Ambystoma mexicanum. The sequence continues at coordinate 669,389,067 of NC_090930.1, read as the reverse complement.
GAAACTGAAAAATGGACTCAGGCAAATGTTATATTGGGGGGGGCGTAAAGTGGCTTCCTCTTGGGAGAAGTGGGAGGAGAAGTGCCTGTGAGAGCCAGCTGAGCTTGGGGGAAGTGGATAAACCAGTTCTTCCACCATGTGATGTGGGAAGCCACACCCCTTTTTGACCAGGGCATAAGTTAAAAAGATAGATAACTCATAGTACGGACTGGCCAAAATTATATAAGTAATATCATTATTCTTGTGATTTTTCTGTGCACGTTTTAAGAGGCGTTAGGACCCTGTGGTGTATTCTGGGGGGTTGCTAGCGGAAAATAGGGTCTCACTCCAAATGTCTGCATGTTAAAAATCTGACACTTCATCAATTAATGTCCATACTCCTTGCGCACATGTGTGTAATTTTTGGTAATTGTCCTATATTGGTAAACCAGTCAAAAAGCGCAAAACGTTGTCATTTTTTAATGCAAGCCCCCAGGAAGATCAGAGGCGGACAAGCATGGACCATAAGGAATATATAATGTGTACATGTTATTTCAACAAATTGTGTATCTGGGAAATATGTATTTGAATCAAATATAGATTTGTGGGCAAATTGACCAGAGGAGGATCCTCTGACCCATTATCAGACCTCATCACTCTGAATCACATTTCCTTCCCCAATCATGGGAGAGGGGAGAATTGGGCCAATGACAAGTAGAGAGGGGCAGGCTCAGTTATGCCACGCACACACCCACTTCCAAAACACATAAAAAGAGACTGCTGGGACAGGTAGAGACATTCAATTTTCTGCGGGACGCTCTGCCGGGAGACTCCAGACTTCACATCCATCAATCTCCAAAGACCAGAACTTTACTTCAGATCTTAAAGCATGGGCCTAAACCCACAAACTGAGAACTCTTCTCAGCAGGCCTCAGCATCCTTAAAATCATCTGCAAACTATTCCACAGCCGGGCGAGCTGTTTGAATTCTGTGCCAAGAACTTTTGCCGGAACCGCAGACCAGACCCAGACCGCTGTGAGCAGAACCAGAGATCCGGATCGCTGTGAGCAGAACCGGTGCCTGATTGACCCGCTGAGCAGAGAGAACCGCCGCTGGACGTGTTGACCAGATCCGTGACGAGGCCTATTTCAAATTTATATTGTGAGTACCTAGCAGAACTGTGCAGAACCAATCTCTTAGTTAAAATAATCTAATCCAAACTATTTTAACCTAAGTAGAACTACCTCCTAGTAATCCTGTCATCTGTCATTCTAAAGCTGCGAGCTGTCATCTGTCATTCTAAAGCTGCAAACTGTCACCTGTCATTTTGAGTTTTACTTTAAATCTGAAAATCTACCTTTATTAAATCGTCCGTATCTCTTGAACCGTTTGGGGTAGGAACGTGGTTTAACTTTCATTTTAAAGCTGTGATTCAAGGCTTTCCAACGAACCTAGTATTTTACGCACTCGCAAAATCTACCGCGATATGCGATTTGGCTCAATTTCTCCACTTGTCAAAATAGCAGCTCCATTCTTTCCTTTGTTAAAATCCGTTTGCAACCTGGTAATAACTCATAGAGCATTGCTAAAGTGAGCCTGAACTAATACCAACAAGCATCTCTCACTCACCCTGAATCTCTAGAGGGGATTAGAATCAGTTAGCACATTTTCCCATCCATTGCCATCACATTTAAACTTCTACCTGTTTCCTCTAAGCTTGCTGGGGGGAACTGAATTTCGTATTGTATTTGATTGCATTCCTGAGAACTGTGTGCTCCTCTTTCCATTTCCTTCCATTTCTTACATTGCATAGGGGGGGGGTGAATTGCCAGAGAAAAAGTGATTATCTTATCTTGTGCTAAAATCATATCAAGTATTTCTGTACTGCATTTTATTCTGCATTGCTTTTCCCTTGAAACCATAAAAGTTGTTTGCTACCTTATCCACCCTATACTAACTCCTCATTGATTGTAAAGAACTGTGCTACTGTAGGATTACCTATTGCTGATTACTGCTCATATTCACCAGTGTACTATCCATTATCAATTTATTTATAGAAGTGTGATATATATATATATATATATTGTTTAATTTTCCAAATAAACCTTTTAAATTTGCAAAACAGACCTACTTCTTGGCTCAGTGGGGTCAGGGGGGTTCTAAGAGTGGGGTATTATATAAGGGTTGTCATCCAGAGTACATGAACTGGACCTAAAAATATATCAATAAGGGTTTCCCTCAGCATCCCAGACTAGGCATTGACTTAGCTGTAGTGTTGAAGTGAAGCCGCTTAGCAAAGTGGGGGCTCGGAGCAGGGATATTCTGGGTTAGATTTACCACTTGTGCAGATTAATACAGTGTGCCAACTGACCAGATACACATATCCGGTTAGATCACCACGCTGTTTTACCCTGTGAAAGCATCCCTCAAAGGAACGCTCTAAGGACACAGTCTGTTTTGCAAAATAGAATACAAACTTCTGTAAGTCAGGAAGGAACTCAAATTCCAGAATGACGACCTTGGTAGATATGAAAATAGCCAGAGAGAACTTCTTACATAAGCTATTTGTGAGAGGTGAGTGGACTCATCAGGACCAAACGGTCTGGTTGCAGGCAATCGCGCAACAGGTCACTGATACAGGGTCAGATCTATGGAGAGATCAGGGTCCATTACATGTGGCCCTGAGTGAATTATATATGGCTTCTAAGGCCAAAGATGAACACAATAAGATTGCCAGGATAGCGGCATATTTGTATCTATATATGGGAGCCATGCAGGACAAATGTGCTGAAGGCCAAGATCTGGCAAATAGGCAACAGATGGCGTTAGAAAAGGCCCAATCTGACCTGGTCTCTTCTGAGCAGTGGCTGCAGAGGAGCCAGGAGTCAGAAAATGATAGTAGGCAGTATATCATTAAAATAAAAGAGGACATGGATATACTGCAACAGGAAAAGACAGACCAGGATACCAGAATTCTGGCTTTGCAGAAGGAGCACCAAGACAGTTTGGACTCCTTACTGCAGAGCCAGAAAAAGCTGGAGCAACAGATCAATTTCAACAGGGCATGCACAGAGCAGGTAGCCACCCTGAAAATCCAACTAGACAGAGAGAAAGAGGAAAGCAATAAATTGATTTTGAAAGACCTGGATACCCAGGCAGAGTTTGATGAAGAACGCCAGAAAGCTGGTGCCTTTCAAAGGCAGAGGGGCGACCTGGTGTCACAAATGCAGGCTCTTGGTCAGGAAAGGGATACCTTAGGCCAGGAAGTCTGCCATTTAAAAAGAAAAATTGAAGAAAATCACTTGGCCCTCCAGGGGCTGGGTGACCTCCAAAAAGAGCATCAGGGCTTGCTAGATCACACCAGGAGGGTGGAGGAGGCTCTGGCAAGAAAGGAGCAGGCCAGTAGGGATGGGACTGAGGAGGTAACCCTCCTGCAGCAGAGACTGGCCCAGTACTCCAGGACCAATCAGGAGGCACAGAGAGAAAATGAGGCTCTCTGTCAGCGCAATGATATGCTCCAGCAACATGTAGCCATGCAGGAGAGACTGATAGAGTCTAGTAAGGCCTTAACTGAGGAACTGAAAGCGCAGGCTCTTGCATTGCAACAGGGAGCAGGGGCTGATAGAGACGAGGTTCACTGGGAAAGGGAAACGCCTGAGCATAACCTCAGGAGCCCTGGTACCAGAGGCCTTCATCTCTCCCAGTCCCTGGACTCTGCCACCCCCATGTCCCCTGGCGCGCATGAGCACAGGGCCACAGAAATGGCAGATTACTATCCAGCCAAAAGTATGGGGCTCATAGGCCAGTACCACTCAGGAATGGAGGGGCAGGCATCCGGGTATGGGCACCCAAGCACAGTGCAATTTAGTGGGGAACCCCAGGAGAGTAGGCCCATTAAGGGCATCCTGAAAACCTCTGCCCAGTTAGGTCAGTGGGGGGGATACCCATCAAATCCTGGCAGCAAGGAGGGATCTGAAGACTCCTCTGAACATTACAGGACACAGGAGACCAGGTCCCTAGATTCTGCCAGCCATTCCCAGGCTCGCAGAATCTGGGAAAACCTGGAAGATCAGACGGGCACCTCTGGGAGCAGTGCTTCGGAGTCAGAGGATGAATGGACCAGGATGACCCGATCCAAAAAGGCCAATAAGGCAAAAAGGGCCTTGCTTAAGGACCCATTGAAACAAATAAAGGCAATAAGGAGTGTCATCACGCCTTATCATAAGAACGCCAAGTATTCTGTTTGGGAACACTTGGAGCTCTATGAGCAAATGATGGAGACTTTCCATTTGAAGGACAGCAGTAGCTGTACCCAGTACGTCAAATGGACATTCTCCCCTGAATACTCAAGTTTCTTTGCGGGGCTGGAGGACCAAAACCATTCAATATGGTCCACATATAGGGCGGCCATCTTGAAACATTTTTCTGTTCATAGAAATCCTCAAGGGGCTCGCAAGGCAGCCTACAATTTGCAATGTGGGGAGGATCAGGCCCCACAAGAATTTGTGCAAGAATTGAAGCGTGCCTTTGCGCAGACCACCAGAAGGGTGCGCACGGACAGCAGAGAATTTGTCAATACTTTTTTTCATGCCTTGCCCAAATACATCATAACCCAGCTAGTGAGAGATTTTCATGAGAAGAGGTCACTAGACTGGGTCATTGAACAGGCTACCCGGATCTATGAGGTGCAGAATCCCATAGAAAATAAAAGTAATGCGCAGAAAAACCCCAAAACCAACAGCACCCCTGCTGCTGCCAAGGTGACGGAGGTAAAGGTTGCCCCCATTTTAGATTTGGAGATGGGGGGGGCCTGAAAACCTGCCTGCACCAAATAATTCACAGCCCAGAACCCAGAAGGCCCTCGGGCCAGTCACAGACAGGGAGTCGAGGAGGTAGTCCCACAAATGGGGTCCACCGCTCCCCTGATTATGTACGTCCCCGCTACAAGGGAAACCGACCCATCCTGGGGTATGTGTGGACTCCTCCAGCCCAAGGGGGGGGATCCAGCCAAGCACCTGACCCAGGGAACTTCCCTCCTAACTTCCCCCAGGAGGGCAGAAATTCACCAAATCCTGGGCAGAACTTTTTTACCAGGTATCCACCCAATGTTCAACCCCAAAACCATCCATCCTTCTTTCCCCAAATCCCTGAGCCCAGACCACCTAATCCGGGAGAGGGGAGGCCAAGGGTGGAGGGGTACCCAAATCTTCCCAATCCGGGGTATTACCAGAGAAGGGATAGCTACCCTTCCTGGGATCAGCACAGGGGAGAAAATAGAGCCCCATATCAGCCTGAGCGGGTTTCACAACTTGAGCGCCAAGTCCAAAATATGGCACGAGATCTGGGTCACATACTGAGGGCTCAACAGAACCCTCAGATGAGCATGCCACCGCAGAATGCCCCAAGCTCTGGACCTGGTGCTCCAGAACAATGATGGGGGCAGCACCCCGATAACCCACCAGTTCCCAGGGAGGAGGCACAAGGGGAAGGGGGGTGTAAAGCCTTGGAGGAAGCTTCCTTCCCAACTTGTAAACAGCCCCTGGAAAACCAGGAACCGGAAACAAAATCTCCTGCCCCTGAAAGTCTGCCACCGAAGGAGCAGAGGGGTGGGTAGGAGAAACAAAGGACCCAAACAGACCCACTTTGTGGAGGAGGTACAGGTCTTCCAATTTGAGGGAGAGGGATACCAAGAGGATCCTGGGGAAAGGATCTTCTCCTTCAGAGATGGGGGAACTCATCCCAAGGAAAAATGGGTCCCAAGGGATGCCAATTCAGACTGGGGAGATGTGGAGACTGAGCTACCGCCGCCCACCAACTCACCTCAGAACCGAGAACACCAAAACCCCATGGGTCAAACCCATCCTGAGGACTGCCTCAAACAAAGGGGGGGGGGCGGCCCAGAACCCAAAACCATTTGCAGTTGCCAACTTTTTCTTTCAGATTCCCCAGGCTCTACACAGAATTCTGCCCAAATCTCTTCGCTAGCAATGTCGAAAACCAGAAAGTTAGCCCACTAGTTGTTCAAAAATGTGCATTATCTGTGCCCCCTTGAGGAGGAGGGAAGATATTATGCCCCGGTACAAGTACAGGGGCAGGGTACAATTTCGGCACTGGTGGACACTGGATCCCAAGCTACCCTTCTGTCCAAAAGGGCCTTCGAGGAACTAAATGCAGGAAGGGGGGAAAATTACCGTATTCCTCTCACCTCTCTTCCTGGACAACTGCAGAACTTTGATGGGAAGGAAATTCCTGTCGAGGGGACTGCAGATTTGGACATCAAAATTGGGCGACACAAGGTGAAACACCCGGTCATAGTAGTGACTCCAGAGGGCACCCCTTGTTTACTAGGGAATGACCTCCTGAGAAGGTTGTCACCCCTAATAGATTGCGTAAACAAGGTCCTCTGGACCCAGACTAGCCGACCAATAAAATTAAAACAGAGTGTCAACCATGTTAGTTTAAACGGCACCTGCCACATGGTTGAACAAAAATCGTACCAAGTAAAATTTCACTTCCAGAACAACCAAATTCCAGACGTGACAGTAATAGCAGTAGGACAACGGACTGGTGATGGGGGGTCCTCTCTATTTCTGAAAATCAACCTTCCTTCCAGTTTAAGGTGGTATTCCACACTGGAAGGAAACACTCTGAAATTCTTTACCAATCCACAATCAGACACTCCCACTCCTATAGTCCAGAAAGATGTGAAATCAGCTCAGAGCCTGGCTGATATTCAGCAAATTGGAGAGCAGTTGTTCATCCCTGTTCAGTTAAATGATGGGAAGGACTCTGTTCTCGCTCGAGTGTGTGTGAACAACGGTAAGAGCTTCATCAGCGAAGCCATGTTCCGCCAACTCCCAAAATATCCAGCCATTCCCACATTCAAACTGATAGACAAATGGGAAATGGACCTGGAAGCACCTAATTCCAAACATATCCTGCCAAGCAGGTGTATGCTCAAAATCTCCATTGGCAACAAGAGCATAGTCCATAATTGTTGGGTTGTGCGAGACGTCACTGCCGCCTTTTACTTAGGCAGTGACATTCTCAATCGCTTTGCCATTAGTTTGGACCTAATAAACTTCAAAGCTTGGTCCCGATTAGCGGATAATCCCATGGGCTTTGATGATCCAGAAAAAGCATTTAGGTTAGCTCAATTGCTATCTTATGCAGTTGAAATTCAGATTAAAGAGGAAGTCACCATCCCAGAAAGGACCATACAATTCTCCCTGGAAGTGAAAGTTGAAAGAGGACAAAAATTGAAAAACCCTGATGCCTACATACATCTAAATGCTTCTCTCCAACAGCAAGGTTTGGGGGTAAACCCAACTCCATTAGTCAACATAGAACATGACACCATTCCAGTAGTGGTGGATAACAGCGACTTAAAGAGTATTACTCTAGCCGCAGGCACCATTATTGGAATGGCAGTTGATGACCGACATTTCTCCATTGATCTAGGAAATGAACTGTTAGGACCAATCCTCAAGGACTGTTTTGACAGTGACAGTGATGACAACATAACACCAGACAGGATTTTCACCCGGCATGGGGGGAACTTCCTGGTGTACACTTCTTGCCCTTGTGGTAAGGAAGATGTGACTTGTGACTTCAGGAGGGATGAGGTGATTTTCCAGGTCCATGAGGGATGCCTTTCCCACCTGAAGCCTCCAGTACAAATCAGCACTCTGACCAGGGACTTCTCCACCCAGCTGGAGGAGGCCGCTGAGATAGCCAAGCCAGAAGTCTTTCCAGGCTTCAGGCAGATGGTGGAAGAAAGAGTCAACCTAGCTGATGCCTGTGTGACTCTGGAACAGAATCAAAAGTTGAAACAATTTTTCTTGGATTTCCAAGATCTCTTTGCGGTAGACTCATATGACTGTGGTCGCACCGACATCCACACAACAACAATTCCCACGGACCCTGGAATGACTCCAGTGTTTGTGAAGCAATATTGCTTGCCTCTCGCATCCATGGAGTCCCTTACTGAAATAATTAAGAACCTTGAGTCCCGGGGAATAATCCGTCCAGTACACAGCACCTTCAATAATCCGGTGCTGGGAATATTGAAGCCAAACGCCCAGTGGAGACTCTGCGCCGACCTTAGGGAGCTCAACAAACGGGTCCATACTTCCCGATGGCCTCTGCCCTACATTGACCAAGGGCTGGCCCAGATTCAGGGGTCAAAGGTATTCAGGTAGTCCTGACCAATGGATACTGGACCGTGCCTGTCAGTAGGGAGGGCCAATACAAACTGGCTTTTACCTTTGGGGGCCAGCAGTACACATGGACCCGGACTCCCTTCGGATACCTCAACTCCGGCAATGAATTCAACATTTTCCTACATAAGGCCATGCCCGACTTGGGTGCGAGGGGTAACCTGGCTTATGTAGATGATGTCCTCATCAAAAGTTCATCTGTGGAGGAACACATAGCGGAGATCCGTTATGTCCTGACACAGTTGAGGGTCGCCGGAGCAAAACTTTCCTTCCAGAAAGCACAGTGGTGTAGAACCCGTGTTAATTTCTTGGGGCATGAGATTACTCCTCAGGGTCTCTGTCCCCAAGAAAAGAAAGTGGAAGCACTTCAGAAGCTGAAAGACCCCACAACTCTGCAGGAACTAAGGAGCCTCCTTGGACTGTCTAATTACAGCAGAAAGTTCATTGAAGGCTACGCAGAGATCACTAGACCCCTGATTCATCTCTTGAAGGGGGGGTCAAGTGGGAATGGGGTCCAGAACAATCCGAGGCAGTAAGACAACTGAAGAGAAGCCTCTCTCAAGCACCTTGCCTAGCTTAACCTGTCAGAAACAAGGAGTTCTTCCTGGAGACAGGGTTCTCTAATACGTGCTTGACGGCAGTATTATACCAAAAGCATGACAAGGTCAATAAAGTTATCTCCTATGCGAGCAAAACTTTGTCCTCTGGGGAGGAAAAATTCAACGATTGTGAGAAGGCACTCCTGGCAACGGTGTGGGCATTGAAGAATTACCACCCGCTCATCCAGGGGGAACACATCATAGTGGAGACTCCACACCAGCCTCTGCAATATCTCCAGAGTGACAGAATCCGGGCCGGAAATGTGAGTAATTCCCGAATTACTTCCTGGATTCTGTCAATGCAAGGCTTTCCTGTAGAGGTCAGATATGGCCAAAACAAGAAGAGTCCCCTCGCGCAAGGTCTGACTGACTTGCATGATTGTGCCAGAGAAAACTGTCTCGAGGACGAAAGTCTAAAAATCAAGGAAACATGGAGGCATACCTCAATTCCCCACACAAAGTCTTTGAAGAAGACAAGTGTGAGGGAATGCCCACTGTCTATGTGGATGGATGCTCTTACCATGTTGACAACAACGGGGAGAAAGAACTGGTGGCCGGCGTAGGGAATGCATGGGTGAAGGAGTTTCCAGAACCCTCCGCTGGATACAAAATTGGTCCCCGAAGTAGTCAGGTGGCAGAATTGATGGCTGTGCATCAGGCCATCCTCACTGCTGTCCAACATCAACTCCACAAACTGGTCATAATCACAGATTCGGATTATGTACGGAACGGTTTTGTGGAGCACCTGGTTAACTGGAAAACCAGAGGCATGTTATGTGCTAATAACAAAATATTGATGATCTGGTCACATCGAACGGGATGACCATCAACTGGAAAAAGATCAAGGGTCATTCCAAAGTAGAGGGACCAGACAAAACTGGAAATGACTTAGCTGATCAGCTGGCCAAAACCGGGGCCATCCAAGGGGAGCTAATCGAAATAGAGTCCCTGTTGGGGGAAATCCAGGTCACTGCTATCACTAGGTCCCAGACAAATGCTCACAATGATCTTTCAACTGCACAATGGCGTAAGGAGACCCCTGATGCTGATTTGATTACATCTCAGAAGGGGGATCCAATAATTGGTAAGTTTTACCAACACATTGAGGACCCTGAGAACTTTCCCCTGACGGATACCGATTACATTGGGAAGGAGGACCTTAGAGTGTTGATAAAATGTCCAAAGATGTTCCGAATCCAAGACGGCTTGTTGGTAAGGAAATCCTAAGCTGGCCATGATCAGTGGGTGGTTCCTACCTCATTCCGAAGCCTGATGCTAAGTCACGCCCATGATGCGGCCACCGCCGGTCATAGGGGGTTTCATACAACACTTGAAATCTTAAGAGAGGTTGCATACTGGCCACACATGGGGCAGGACCTCGACCAATACTTGAAGGGGTGTCTTGTGTGTGCACAATTTCAGCCATCATCCCTCACACACCGTGCGCCTCTCCAAAAGAGGGGGATGACACTGCCATGGTCAGATTTGAAAATCGACTTTGTAGGCCCTGTAATTCGCTCGTCTAGAGGAAACAAGTACATGTTGACCGTTACATACTTGTTTACCAAGTGGGTGGAATGTCTCCCAGCCCCAAACTGCAAGGCAGAAACAGCAGCTGCCCTGATGATTAACCACATCTTCTCTCGGTTTAGTCTACCTCAAAGGATTGAGTCAGACAGGGGTAGCCACTTCACCAGTGAAGTAATGACAAAGATGTGGGAGATACTGGGGGTGAAAAGGAAGCTACACGTTGCTTACAGACGAGCTTCTTCTGGTGCAGCGGAACTCTACAACCGGACAATTGTGAGCATATTAAAAAGGTTTGTGGCAGATTCTGGGCCAAGTTGGGATATCCGATTACCTCTGGTCCTAATGGCCTTCAGATCTACCCCTTCATCTGCAACTAAAATGTCACCATTTGAGTTGATGACTGGACGCAAGATGGTGCTTTCCCAGCATTTGCTCTACAGAACCCAAGAGCAAACGTTGATAAATGCCTCCACAACTCATGAGTATGTGGACAATTTGAGGAAACACCTCCAACATGCTTTTGCGTATGCTCAGCGGAATCTGGAAAGATCAGCTGATAGCATGAAGACCCACTACGACCTGAAAACCACCAGGAAAGTATACGAGGTGGGGGACCGGGTCTATGTATACAATTTCCAAAGGAAACAGGCCAAACAGCGAACATTTTTGCCTACATGGAAGGGACCGTTTGAAATTATAGACAAGATCTCCCCTGTAGCGTATAAGATCCGCACCCCCAAAGGTAGTCTGGCGCAAGGGGAAGACAAGTGGGTACATATAAATCAGCTAAAGTGTTGCCATCCCAGGCACACTCTGCAGCAACTGGAGGAGTCCTCTGCAATACCAGAGGGGGCCGCTCCAGATTAATTCAGTTCCAATCCTAAAATATCCCACATATAGTTTCTAAAATATTATGACGCTGTAAGCCACTGTCTCTGAATTATATCTTGTTTTTCAAAATTGGAATGCTATGTCTATTAAAGTATAAAATGTATATGTCGCCCCACTATATCAATAGTGGGGGAGAAATGTCTATGAATAGGTATTGCCGCTTTCCTTTGTCGTCCTAGGAGAAAGAAAACCTGGAGACTGACCAAGGAAGGCGACCTGGGGACCGGGAGCGAAGATCCGCGGGGCCCGGGGTACCGCCCAATCCTCCCATCAGGACCAGCAAGGAGAACTGATTGATCGACTGGAGGGAGGAAAATATGCTGAACTGTGCCATCTATGGAATTGGAAGGAGAGGAGGCGAACATCCCAGATCTTGCGAGTTCCATCAGTGAAAGGACAGAATGGCCATCGCAAGAGGGGGGGCTTGTGGGATTTACCCATGCATCCAAGCCCTACCATAAAACTGTGCAGTACTGGCATGGAAAACATCATGATGGCCAGAACTCCCCAGAGAGTGCACAGGGAAAACATGAAGAATAGGCTGCCACCCATTTTTGCCTATGTTGTGAGCACAGGAGGGCACTGCCTAAAACCACCATTGGGCTACACACACAGTAGCCTGAAACCATTGGGAATGGCAATGCTGATTGCCAAAAAGCAACTCAGAACTGTGGGGAATTCATTTTCTTAATCCCAAAAATGGTTGCAATATCGGTACTCACCACTATCAGAAAGCCGGCATTTTAAAACCACCAGACTTTTGTGTAAAACTGAACAGAGGAACCCAAACCAGACCAAGAAAAGACTTGCTAAGAGGTGGATACAATGTAAAACTATATTCTGAAATGACTTGAAGGAAGTAATTATTTAATGTATAGGTAGAAATTGTAAGTTTGATTTAAACTGGGAACTAAAGTGACATTTAGCTGAATTCTGCCTGACAACTACCCCCGACAGGAGAAACCTGCTCAGCCACTCTTCCCAGGCCTAGCTGCATCCTGCTTCCCCACAAACAGGAGGTGACACCTCTCTGATTGAATTACCTGGGGACTGCAGGAAACTGAACAATGGACTCAGGCAAATGTTATATTGGGGGGGCCGTAAAGTGGCTTCCTCTTGGGAGAAGTGGGAGGAGAAGTGCCTGTGAGAGCCAGCTGAGCTTGGGGGAAGTGGATAAACCAGTTCTTCCACCATGTGATGTGGGAAGCCACACCCCTTTTTGACCAGGGCATAAGTTAAAAAGATAGATAACTCATAGTGCGGGCTGGTCAAAATTATATAAGTAATATCATTATTATTGTGATTTTTCTGTGCACGTTTCAAGAGGCATTAGGACCCTGTGGTGTATTCTGGGGGGTTGCTAGCGGAAAATAGGGTCTCACTCCAAATGTCTGCATGTTAAAAATCTGACACTTCATCAATTAATGTCCATACTCCTTGCGCACATGTGTGTAATTTTTGGTAATTGTCCGATATTGGTAAACCAGTCAAAAAGCGCAAAATGTTGTCATTTTTGAATGCAAGGCCCCAGGAAGATCAGAAGCGGACAAGCATGGACCATAAGGAATATATAATGTGTACATGTAATTTCAACAAATTGTGTATCTGGGAAATATGTATTTGAATCAAATATAGATTTGTGGGCAAATTGACCAGGGGAGGATCCTCTGACCCATAAACAGACCTCATCACTCTGACTCACATTTCCTTCCCCAATCATGGGAGAGGGGAGAATTGGGCCAATGACAAGTAGAGAGGGGCAGGCTCAGTTATGCCATGCACACACCCACTTCCAAAACACATAAAAAGAGACTGCTGGGACAGGTAGAGACATTCAATTCCATTTTCTGCGGGACGCTCTGCCGGGAGACTCCAGACTTCACATCCATCAATCTCCAAAGACCAGAACTTTACTTCAGATCTTAAAGCATGGGCCCAAACCCACAAACTGAGAACTCTTCTCAGCAGGCCTCAGCATCCTTAAAATCATCTGCAAACTATTCCACAGCCGGGCAAGCTGTTTGAATTCTGTGCCAAGAACTTTTGCCGGAACCGCAGACCAGACCCAGACCGCTGTGAGCAGAACCAGAGATCCGGATCGCTGTGAGCAGAACTGGTGCCTGATTGACCCGCCGAGCAGAGAGAACCGCCGCTGGACGTGTTGACCAGATCCGTGACGAGGCCTATTTCAAATTTATATTGTGAGTACCTAGCAGAACTGTGCAGAACCAATCTCTTAGTTAAAATAATCTAATCCAAACTATTTTAACCTAAGTAGAACTGTCATTCTAAAGCTGCGAGCTGTCATCTGTCATTCTAAAGCTGCAAACTGTCACCTGTCATTTTGAGTTTTACTTTAAATCCGAAAATCTACCATTATTAAATCGTCCGTATCTCTTGACCCGTTTGGGCTAGGAACGTGGTTTAACTTTCATTTTAAAGCTGTGATTCTAGGCTTTCCAACGAACCTAGACTTATTCCGCAATCGCGATTTACGCACTCGCGAAATTTACCGCGATTTGCGATTTGGCACAATTTCTCCACTTGTCAAAATAGCAGCTCCATTCTTTCCTTTGTTAAAATCCGTTTGCAACCTGGTAATAACTCATAGAGCATTGCTAAAGTGAGCCTGAACTAATACCAACAAGCATCTCTCACTCACCCTGAATCTCTAGAGGGAATAAGAATCAGTCAGCACATTTCCCATCCATTGCCATCACATTTAAAAGCATTTTGGGCCTGTGTTTCAAACTTCTACCTGTTTCCTCTAAGCTTGCTGGGGAGGAACTGAATTTCGTATTGTATTTGATTGCATTCCTGAGAACTTTGTGCTCCTCTTTCCATCTCCTTCCATTTCTTACATTGCATAGGGGGGTGGGGGGGATGAATTGCCAGAGAAAAAGTGATTATCTTATCTTGTGCTAAAATCATGTCAAGTATTTCTGTACTGCATTTTATTCCTCATTGCTTTTCCCTTAAAAGTATTTTGCTACCTTATCCATCCTATACTAACTCCTCATTGATTGTAAAGAACTGTGCTACTGTAGGATTACCTATTGCTGATTACTGATCATATTCACAAGTGTACTATCCATTATCAATTTATTTATAGAAGTGTGATATATATATATATATTGTTTAATTTTCCAAATAAACCTTTTAAATCTGCAAAACAGACCTACTTCTTGACTCAGTGGGGTCAGGGGGATTCTAAGAGAGGGGTGTTATATAAGGGTTGTCATCCAGAGTACATGAACTGGACCTAAAAATATATCAATAAGGGTTTCCCTCAGCATCCCAGACTAGGCATTGATTTAGCTGTAGTGTTGAAGTGAAGCCGCTTAACAATTACCAGGAAAACGATGTCTGCATTATTCACGTCATTGAAATTCACGTGATTTCGGTTAGTCACGTGTTCTTACGGCAGAACGTTTATAAGCAGCGTGGAAACACCACTCGCTGCTTCTGATTGCGTCTTGGTAGCTGCACTTTTCATCTGCGTCCTCGCATCCAGTCAGTTGCTTCCTTGGCCTTCTTCGACTCGACATGTTTCCTTCACACGCGATCTCCTGCATCTACAACTGACTTTGTTAGCGTGTCTTCTCACACGCAAGGCCCAGTTTCATTTGGATGCAGTTTTCCTGTTCACATGAAAATATCCACGTAGACTCTGAACTCTTCAAGCGCGGCTGTACGGGTTGTGTGTACTGGATTTGTGTGTGAAATCACACGTGGACGTTGGAACTCTTCAAGCGCGGCTGTCCTGGCTGCGTGTACTGGATTTGCGTGTAAATCGCACACGGACGCTAGAACTCTTCAAGCGCGGCTGTCCTAGCTGCATGAAATTGGATTTCGTGTAAATCACACACGTACAATAGAACTCTTCAAGCGTGGCTGTCCTAGCTGCATGAACTTTGTTCGCGTGTAAATCGCACGCGGACGCTGGAACTCTGCAAGCGCGGCTGTCCTGGCTGCGTGTAGTTGATTCACGTATATCCAGCACCTGGTTGATTAAAGCCTGTGAGGAATTAACAGGTGGACTCATTTCGTTATAAGTTCTGTTCCTGGTGGGATAGGAAGGTGTATCTTTGACTACAACTTTAATTTGTAGGTGTCCGTGCACAGAACTATGAACGCTATCCTGTGGTGCACCAACCCGGTAACTAGCGAGAGCCTCGTGCCGTTCAGGATAAGTCTCCCTTACTAACCTTCCCTCCTTTGTCGTTGTTTTTTATTTTCTTTCTGGATACTTCAAGGACTTTGTTGAAGACTACAGTTCTAAGACTACAGGTTAGTGTTGGAATCTGCATTATTACCATTCTATCAGAAAGGCCAGTTGAGATAGAGTCTCATTATTCTTTCTTTTCCCTAGGCTGCCTTCCTATAACTCTCCCACTCCCTTTCCAGTGATCCTCCTCTCTGCCTGTTCCACCAGTCAGAGAGTTGTATCACTTGGAAGGTCTAAATTGACATCTCTTCTATCAAGTCATGTGAATTAAAGGATCCGGAAGACCCTTATCAATTGTATCCTTTTTTGGTTACCGTATCCTTTTCATAAATAACTTTGGGGATTTATGACAGTCAGGGACTAACCTGTTGGTGATCTTCGGGTGAAAGCTGAGATAGTAGTCGCCCTTCTGCTTGTAGAGATAGTTTTAAGAAGTAGAAGAATGCCGGTTCTAAATCCGGGTGGTAAATTGACGTCCTCTAATATTGGTGCCCCCAGGGATAGTAGTTAGCGCTGGGTAAAAGAGGAAAAGATGGGTTTTACTCATTACATTTAGTTTACTAAGGATTGCCCCAAAATAATATGGTGTTAAAGCGGGGACTACATACCTATTGGAGGTTGAAGTGGTAGCTGCCGTAGGTATTAGTTGTAGACAGAGTAAAGTAGCGTCCTCTAGAAAGTATAAGGAGAGCTGAAACTGTATAGGGCTCCTGGTGGCAGGTGTTGCTGGTCTGTTTAAAGAGAAAGGAAAAATACAAGGAGCAGTTGGGGAGAGTAAAGGAACTAAATAAAAGAAAGAAATAAAGGGGTTGTTTTTGGTGTGCGTGAAAGTGCCTAACATAATCCATAGGACTGCGGCGTACAGATTTCTCTGCAGCTAATGGCAGCTTACCTCGGGGGTGGCTGCTTGTTCTCCAGCTGGCAGCCAGTGTTGAGAAGGAGGCGCTGCTCCCTCTCCAGCGTTCATCTTCATATGTAGAGTGCTGTGCACTGGGGCCAAGTGCGCATGCGTGGAGTAGTGTTGCTCCCGTCAGGCATGCGCACTTGGGATTTTCAGTACAAGAGGCGGTTGCCATGGAGAGCCAATGCCGGCGGAGGCGCGTCAGCTTCGGCGCCGCATATGCTGCAGGTCTCTACCTGCTGCTTGGCAGTGGAATTTCTGTGGTATTTCTGTGGAAATATTTTTAACCCACACAAGAGCTGGCCACTTCAATTAGCTTCAGCTCTACATTCAACCTAGAACTACTAGACTGTTTTGCCTTTCCTACTCATTTATTTCTCTTTTTCCAAAGACAAAGCGTATGTATATGAACACATCCCTACCTTGGATTAAAGCAAGGGACTGCATGTATAACAATAGTGTAAAAGCTGTGCAGAATACTGCCTCTATATGTGCAAATACTGTTACTTTTCCATTTGGTCATTTCTTTATAAAAATGTGAATATGATGTAATATTTACTTCACAAATCAGTACTAACAGACCCTTGACTTATACACTGTGATGTAGCTTAGTACTGTGTAAAATACCATAGTATCCATATTCAGGCCTATGTAACTTGGGAGTAACCACACACCCACCAGCTCTGAATACTGTATATACGTGGCTCACTGGTCCCTTAATACTCTTGTTTGCACAAGATCCCTTCGGGTGACCGTACGCTGTACACATTTCAATAACATAACATAACAAAAATGCTCATGCACATGTGGGAGGATTAGCTGACAATTATACCATGTTGCACCTATTTCAACAAAAGAAAGTTCTTCACATTATGGGGTATTTCCATTTCAACTGAATGAAAATGCTTGATAGTGGGTAGGAGAAGCTTTCTCTAGCTCAAAGTGCAGACTATGTAGCTTCTAAGCGTATTTTCTGAAGCACCTAATGCACGCTGAAAACTTTTAAAAGGTTGATTTTCAACAGCATTACTTTTTTTCGCTGGGGTTCAGTGGCGCACATCACTAGCAGATCAGCCAATTTCCCGCAAACCCGAATATGTGTCTAGGGCGGCTTAAGAGGTGTAGATTATTGTTTGTTATACACTTTTAGACATTCTCAATTATGTAATGAAAGGCATGACTTTGAAGTGGTCTAAACGCAATGCATATTATAAATTAAATATCCTGCCCCTCTCCGGCAGGCATTAAGGATTTACTGTCAGTGTTTGGAATGGGTTAAAGCAAAGTAATTTCTTTGCTGCACGGACCTTCAATCTTGAACTGTACAAACGACACATTGTTACCCCTCTAAACCATCAGCATAGCTGATCAAATCGCGTTTGGCATCCAAAGGGGGACAAGGACAAAGGACCTGTATTTGGAGTGGCCAAGAGGCATAAGCAACGGAAGACAAAGTGATTAAGCAGATCATACATCAATACACTAGCAACACCAACGATGAAACACAACCTGATGTCATACTCCTATAACACATTTACCACTGCGTTAAAACTGCTAAAAATGCAGTGTGTATGCTGCAGTTTGATAATATTCTGTGCTGAGGCTTCAGTTTCAGAATGCCAAGGCCATTTTCTGATAAAAGCTCCTGGGCACAGTGCCCAGCATGTTAAAAGCAAAAAGTAGTTGCTGTTCACTATCCATCTAGAGTCATATCTCCTTCACGCACAAAGCAAACAGCAATACATGCAGTATATCTAAGCTCGCCCGCTTTGCTTGCTACGGTTGAAGTAAGCCAAACTTGTTGATGTTTTCGCAACTGGTCTAATACTTTCTCTTTTCTTTTCAATAAACTTTAAAATCCTGTTCTGCATACAAGACATATGGAAGACTAAGGAGTTCATTGTATATGTAAGGCTTTTACACGATGCAGTAACATAACAGCTCATTTTCATTCATGTGCATGGCAGAGAGGAAGGGTGGAATACACCTTGTGTTTCCATCTCTCCCTTCCTCTCTGCCATAGAAATGCTGCAACATTTGCGGCGGCATGCATTTTCATGCCGGTGCAAATAAAGGGATCCCTATGGAGGCAGCTGGCTTTAGACTACCCCCATGACATAATATTGGAGGTGAGTGTAAATTTGTATGATTACGAAAGAATTATGCGCACAATTTATTTGTGATGTTAAAATAATGAGGTTGTTTGGAGCTATCTATTAATGAGGGTGTACTGTTTGTATTCCAGTGTTTTGAGAGGACATCCCCCACTACATATGTGTAAGGGTGAGGCGGCATTGTAGCGCCACCATCGTCCTGAAGAAGGTTGGATAAAGAGAGGGCAACATTAAAAGCCCATAAAACCAACTGAAACATGTGTAGACTAATTGACAAGCTGATGTGGCTGTTTAACATAGAGAACACATTTGTCATCGAGTAGGGTGTGATGGAGTAGTCATATGAGAAATGTTGAAGGTTGTATGGAGCGGATAACTGATTCAACTATGCAAAATGGGGGTGCTATTTGTGAATGAGTGAATGCGAATGTATGGTGCAGTGCAATTAGTGATGTGTGATTTATGCTCAAACAGAAATGTGTATTGATTTTGTACAGGTCCCCACCGCTGAATTAAGACCTCATAAAATGAGCTCCTATATTTTTTCAACTTTCGTCCACAAAAGTATGTTCTTCGATTTTCTACATTCACTACACTGTTATTTTACAATGCAGGTTTTTGCACAGTTTCTGTTTTTCTTTTCAATTGTATATTCTTTAAGTATTTCCTTCTGTAACTCCCTTAAATGGACAAAGACAAAAAAATAGAGGACCCCGACTCGGTACAGAGCGCTCTGCCGAGTGAGGGGGAAACCCCAGGTGAAGCCAGACTGCTCTCCATGTTCTACCAGGGAGAGCAGGCCTTTCATGAAATGACCCTACTATTCACCAGGGGTCCACAGTGAGGTTCCCATTGCCCAGTTTTCAGAGTTTACCCTTCCTCCTTCTTTAGAGCAGGTTGGGAGTTTAAGGGTATTGTGGGATGTGACTGACATTCATGATACTGGGTGACAACCGGGGGACTATAGATCTAAACGATGGCCTGATAACAGGGGTGTTGCGAGTTCTGGAAAAGACCCGGGGCTAGGCTAATGTCGGAACTGTTGGGACTGGGGGCTAGCTAGCTTTTTGGTTGTAGCTCCTGAGATTCTATCCGGGCTACAACCAACAGTCCAGGGGCTATAGCCCCCTAAGCCCTCCCCCCCCTCCCCTAGCAACGCCTCTGCCTGATACGTTTATGTATCAGGCCAAATGTCCAGGTAGAGACCAAAGGGGGGGGGCAGGGGGAATGCAACCCCCTTCTGGGGTCAAAGAAAGAAAAATAAACAAAAGAAAAAAGGACCCAGCATGAAAAGCTACCCGGGGATCGTTTTAATCAAAAGAAATAGAGTGAATGATCCCTGCTCGTGCTGCCATGAGGGGGAACCCTTTACTCTAAAAAAGAAAAAGAAAGGTTGCTCCTTGCACAAGCAGGGTGCTGTGAAACTGAAATCCCGACCCTCACGAAGCAGGATGGAGTCCAGTGCTCCGCTTAGCACCTTTCACCGCCGCTGCCTGGTCTTATACAGTGGCGTTCGACTGACAGGAAGGGCAGCGTTCGAAATCGCTGCTGCTACCCAGATGCTCTTGTCGCAGCTCCAGCCTGGTTTACAGGGGCTCCCCTAGTGGGGAGCACCCAACGTTCGTGCTGGCTCCAGTGCTGTTCAGTACGCAAAACGCAGCACTGCCAATGAGATTCAGGGGAGCATAGCGCAACTATTGAAAGGGTCCACCCCCCTGCCAAGTGGCCCACAAGGCCTCCCCAGGCACTGCTGCTAGATGCACCTCGGGTTTGAGAACATTTCTGGGGCCCCCATGCTGCAATTAATGCCAGGCTGCACCTGCCATGCGCAGTCCGGCAATTGAAGTGATTCTCCCCATGCTGCTAGTGATTGCTGGGCTGTACCAGACACAAGTAGTCCAGTGAAATAAGACATTAGGACTCACACATGCTGCCAATGTCCTGCCTCCCAGCGAACCATCACAACAAAGTGGAAGAGGAAGAACTACAGGAGGAAGGACCTTGAGAAAGCTCTGGCTAATCTGTCTCCAAAGTAAGGATTTTTATATATATAGTTGAAGTGCACTGTATAAAGACTATTGTATATATTTTTAAGGACTCATATTTTTTAAAAGACTATTTTTGGTGTTTTGAATTCTTCATTTTTTATGCAGCTCTGTTAGGTATCGAATTAGAAGGTATTGTGAGGGTTCAAAAGAATTTGTCCCTTCTCCCTAAGGGGGAGCCCCCCTGTGAGACTAGGGAAGTGAGACTAGGGAAGTGAGTTATCTCAGCGAAACCCTCCCTACGGATAGAGGAAAGTGGACCCTCATTGGGAGAGACCCCCCCTTTGGGGACAAGAACTCCCGTTCCCATGAGGGACTCCCTCAGGATAGGCACACTATGGCCTACATGGGATGTGTTACAACACACAAAGACATTAAATACTGTGACTAAGAAACTACTAATGGATATCATTATCCTGTGGAAAAGGGTCATATTCCTTTAAATCATGACGTCCAAGATACTGCAATGAGTATGTTAAAAGACGCAGGTCCATAGAATGATGAGAAACAAGCAGGGGAAGAGAGAGAGAATTGCAGACGTAAGCTGGGGGGGATACTCAGCTATGTGCCAGCTGATGAGGATTTGAACCAGGAAGCTCACATGATTCAAACTCGCTCAGAGTGGCAACATGGAATGCCATGCTTGCGGCGAACCCAAACCCTGAGAACACGGCATGGCAGGAGCCCAACAGGAGGTGTTGGTGAGAACACAGTAACAAATCTGTGGTGGACAGTCAATCCGAAAAACATCACTGATACCACCGGCAATGGAAGGTCTCACGGCATCCGGTTGTGCAGTCAAGCACCAGGATCCCATGAGACAAAGAGAGGGAATGGAGAGCCAAACACCATAGAGAAGACAGCGTTGACGGTACATTAAGAGACAGTGAGTCCCAGAGAGAGAAACATCCCAAAAGCATTTGCCTTCAGAAACAAAGGCACCCTGGATAGCAGGGGGTATGGGACGATCCAAGGCAATCATTACCTCGCACAGTTGACTTGTTCACAGTAAAGGAGGTGAAATAGAGATAGCTTTGAAACCAAATTAATACAAAGGTTGTGAATCAAGGGACAATCATTACACCATACAATTAACTCATAACAGTAGAGGATATGAAAGGGAGTTAACCTTGAAACCAAAAATAATTGAAGGTTACGAATCCAGAAACAGTCATTATATCGCACAGTTAGCTTGTTACAGTAAAAGTCATAAAACTGAGTTAATGTTGAAACCAGATAAATACAAAGCTTATGAATCATGAGAAAAGTTGGATAGGAATCTGGGCAAAGAGAGAGAGAGAGAGAGAGAATCAGTGTAAGAAAATACCTGGGGAAAGGGGACGAATAACCGCTATCCAGTGCAAGAACATTTTAATACTAAAGGAGGAGCAAGAGATAACCCTGACCCTAAAGACAGAATACAGTGGCAAACTAAAGTGATACAAGAGAAGTAGAACTGTTATATCTTAAAGGTGAAAGACTCACATCAAAACCATGTTCCCTCAAAAGGCATCCAAAGCAAAGTAGCCTCCCTGCAACAAACAATCAGGAAGGCGGTGGCAAAGAATGATGAGCTCGAGGGGAGATCTAGAAGGAATAAAATTTGAATAACAGGCGTGGCAGAATCTACTCCTATAGACAACATAGAGTTTTTTGTGGAAAAATTACTTATGGAGGTTCTCGATAACCCACAAGTCACAAGTGTGTTCATGATAGAGCGCACACATCGCTCCCTGGCACCCAAGCCCCCTCTCAGCGCTCCGGAGATGGTCATCATAGCATGGATTTTTAACTATTGAGACAGCGACACACTACTCTGAGCAGCTAGAGAAAAGAAGGACCTGCAGTGGGGATCAGCGGCCATACTCCTTTTTCTGGACTTCAGTCAGCAAGTCCAGGACCAAAGAAAGACCTTCCAGGCTGTCAAGAATATTCTAAGAAGGAAAGAGATATGGTACTCAATGATATTCCCTGCCAAGCTCAGAGTGGTGCAGGGTCACCTTTTTCACGCCCCCGAAGCCGCTGAGCATTTCGCTATAGACATCCCAGACCAGAGGGTTTCCACCCGCAGGTCCCCATGACATCCGCACTGTTCATGACATGTTGAGTTATGGGGTTCGGGATGAAGGGGGTGGTGGGATGCTTAGGAGAGCTGTGTGTAAATGGACTCAGTTGTCACAGAATGCTTTCAGAGCACTCAGAATACCTTATAGCCTAGGCCTGATGTGTTTAGAGTTTGCACAAGAGCACCACAGATACCTAGTTTGACTTTTTCATCCATATGTAATCACCAAGGGTTATGACACACAACCAAGAAAGGGTAGACACCCAGGGCAATGAAATCACACTGTTGACCTGGAATATACGCGCATTCACAAATGGGAAGAAGTCGCACTTGATCTCAAACTATGCTAGGAACCACAAAGTCAATGTTTTCAGGAAACTCACTTGGAGAAGGGGGTAAACTCCCCAACTTTATGGGATGGGGAATTCATAGATAGTGTTCATCATTCTCTACACATTCCCGAGGGGTAGCTACCTATGTTAACCGCTCCCTGGAGTTCAAACTTCACGATCAAATTGGGGACAGGCAAGGGCGGGATCTTCTGCTGGCAGGGGAAATTGTGGGTTGGAGGGTCCTCTTCGTAAATGTGTACGCCGCTAAGTTCGATAGCCTGGACTTCTTATAGAGGTGCGCAGACCACCTGCGCACCTTTCCGACCTACGAGGTGGTGTGGGCAGGGGATTTCAATATGGCTCTCTCATTCGACTTGGACAGATCCACCTCCAACCCAGACCACCCTTTCAAGGGCCACCCCGAAATGGGCATCCATAGCAGATTATCACAAACTTATTGACACTTGGCGTCTCCTTCACCCTACCAGTAGGAAATACACTTTTTACTCCGGGATCCATGGTAGCGCCTCCAGAATTGACTACGTAATGCTATTACCTGAGCTGGCACGTGTCACCCATCATGCCCACATCCTACCTAGGACCTTATCCAACCACTCCTCAGTATTGGTAGACTTTGTGTGCCCTAACCGCATTCCTAGGCAGCTCAGGTGGCGATTTAGCTCCAGCGCCCTTGAGGACACCATCTTTTGCGAAGAGATATGACCGGATATCTCTATGTTTTTCCAGATAAATGTGGGTTCAGTCCCTGCGCCCCAAGATAGTGTGGGAGACTTTCAAGGTGTACCTCCGGAGATGCTGGATATCCAAAAAAGCGGGGGTTCTGAAGTGTATGCGTAGGTCCATCTCCATGCTGGATCGGGATATTAAACAATTGGAAATGCAACAGGGCCTCCAGGACACCCGTGATATACGGACCCGACTGAGGGAAAAAACGGGAGGAAATGGGTATTCTGACAGACAGAGAGGAACGCTTTTTAGGAGACCCAATAGCATCTGCCGCGTACGGCGAGGGCGAACGCCTGCGCAGGACGCTAGCCTAGGCTATAAAACAGGAACGCCAATTGGATATTATAGTAGAAATCGAAGGGGACAGTGGGGAACCTACTAGGGAGAGCAAAAAGATCAATGCAGTATTTCGTGAATTCTACACCCGGCTATACATCACCCGAACCGTTGCTGGCCATGACTCAACTACGCAGTATCTAGACAGAATTGCACTGAGTTGGCTGGATCCTGCGCAAGGTGCAATGCTGACCCTCCCTCAGACAAAAAGTTCCTTAAGGTGATTCAATCACTCCCCAACGGTAAAGGCCCCTGGCACAGTTGGGATTATGGCAGAACTGTACAAAGCATACCCTGATTTATTAATCCCCCGTTTGCGAGAAATGTATGAGGCAGCCCGGTCCTCTGGGACACTTCCGGAGTCCACCAGAACCGCTCTGGTGACGGTCCTGTTGAAACTCAAAAAAGACCCCCGTAAATGCTCCTCCTATAGGCCACTATCTTTAATTAATACCGACAATAAGATCCTGGCCAAACTCCTAGCCGATAGGCTCCTCCTGCATATGCCCAACCTGGTCCTTCCAGACCAGGCCGGTTTCTTTCCAGAGAGCTCCACTCAAAATAATCTCTGTCGATTACTTATGTTGATGCACAATGTGAACCCAGAGATGTGGATAGTAGTGGCAGCTTTGGAAGCTGAAAAGGCGTCTGAATCAGCGGAGTGGCCATTCCTGTTTGAGGTCCTCTGCCGTAGAGACTTAGGCACCTCCTTTATACAGTGGATACGCATTCTCTACACTGCCCCTAAAGCATTGGTGTACACCAACCGCATGCCGGTTTTATCCTTCACGGGGTACCTGACAGGGATGCCCCTTCTCTCCCATACTATTCACCCTGGCAATTGAGCCCCTGGCTTGCACTCTGCGGGAGTATTACACTTACAGGGGGTGAGGATCCATTCTCACAACTCTGTGGTCTCCCTCTATGCAGATGACATGTTGCTGTACGTTAAAGACCCCAAGAAGAATTTGCAACCTATGGTAGAGGAGATCTCCCACTTCAGTGAACAATTGGGCTTGCGCATCAACTGGACTAAATATGGGGTCCTTCCCCTGACACCGTGCGTTGCCTAGAGTGACATCGGCGAAGCCTTTGGCTGGTGCCCACAGGGTATCCACTAGCTGGGCATACGAGTATCCGCATCTCCAGACTTGTTGTACAAGGACAATTATGTGGATGCCCTGGAGGGCCTGGAGCACAAATTGGATGCGTGGATCCGCCTGCCCATCTCACAAGCTGCCAGGATCTCGCTGGCTAAAATGGTAATCCTACCAACATTTTTTATATATTTTTAACAATGTCCTGATTTCCCCCCCCCATGGATTTTGGGCACGACTCAAGGGTTTGATGAATAGACTCATATCGGCCAGCGGTCAGGCCCGTATTTCACTCAATACAATGTGTCACCCGTGTTTGCAGGGGGGTCTTGATTTCCCAGACCTTTTTATGTATTTCCTGGCCGCTCAACTTCAATACTCGATTTGGTGGTGGTCCCCTGCAATTGATCTTCTGCATACTCAGCTCGAGAGGGAGATGCTGTTTCCCAATGACGTGAGGGGCCTGCTGTGGGGAACTCCGGAGAGGAAGGTGAGATCTGAGGTACAGCCTTTGGCAGTAACTCTTAAGGCCTGGGACTATCTAGCCCGGCGGGTGGGACAGAATCAATGGTACTCCTCCCTTATGGCTATATTCTGCGTCAGGGGCATCCCTCTCACCCACGGGAAGATTTTCCGACAACATTTTATTAAACTAAACTTTCATACCCTGGGGGATGTTGCACCTGGCAGCAGGTTTATCTCGTGAATAGAGTTGAGGGAAGCGGAGAGTGGATTCCTATCACTATGCTTTTATACTATCAGTTCTGCGAGGTGATTTGCTCCTAATGGCCTGACTTCCCAAACACTCAGTCTATTTCCCCTATAATGCAGTACATCACCTCTCCCTCAACTACAAGCAAGCTGGTTTCCTCTCTATACAAAATCCTCCGATCAAACAGTCCCACCCACCCAGGCTCTTGCAGGGGTAAGTGGGAAAATACTTTGGGGAACACACTAACAATGGAACAATGTGATATAGTTTGCTCGCAAACCAGAACTATATCGATAAATAACCGGCTCCGCCTGATACACTTCAAATGTTTACATCAGATGTATTACTCACCGGCTTGTTGTCCTTGTTATTGTTGGTTGGTTGTTGTATTTGTTTAAAATGCCAATAAAAATAGGAAAAACAGACCGGAGGCGGTGGTCTGCTTCCTTTTACTTCCTCCCTTCTACTTTCCTCTTTGGTCTTCGGATCAGTCTTTCCAATTTCCACTCTCTCCCTTGGTAACTCTTCTTTACTTTGGTATGACCCTCCTGGTTTATCTATTACTTGAGTTTGAGGTTGGTGTATAGGTTTATGATCTTTCTGTTCCTCCCAGTGATGAACCAAATGGAACTGTTTAGCTGCATCTGAATGGTTTTGTGCAGTTTCAATGGCTGTTGCTAGGGTAGGTCGATTTAACTGAAAAACGGCTTTCTGCAAAAAAAGTTTAATAAACACCTTGGAACTGTGATCACTTGTGTCTGTCTTACTTTGATACCATTCCTTCCTTACAACTACAACAAGAAGACAACAAAACATGTTCAAACCTGTTTTCACAATCTATATAATACATCCAATATGATATGATATAGCATTTATAACGCGCCTATATACAAGGGTTTCAAGTCACAACAAGGCAAGGGAGGGGGAACAGAGGGAAAACAGACAACGATCTTACTAGGCCAGGTGACATTGAGATCGCGCAAGTGCAGGGCAAGTGGAAAGCGGAAAAGTGCAGAGGGGACAAGGGAGGCGGCAGTGCAGTACTTGAGAACGACCGTAAAATAAATAAAATTGAAAAAAGCAATAAGTAAAAGCTGCGACCAGCTTGTGGCAAGTGCAAGGGTAAGTGCAGGTAGGGGACTGTAGGGATAAAAAAAAAACAGTCTGCAAGTGTGGGGGTTGCTAGGGAGGCAGTGCAGGTGTGAAACTGGCGAGGGAGGGGACCTCGGTCCGAGATCAGAGGGTAGCCAGGTGACCAGTGCAGTTTAATATATAATATTGAAATCAATATAATCAATATATGAAAAGATTAAATCAAGACACACAATGCTTGTGAAACTACATAATATACCTTTTTCTTAGGCTCAAGGCTGAGAGAACCATTAGAATCCGAGGCTGTGCAAAACCATGAGCATGAAAGCAACTGACAGAGTGAATAGAAATCAAATCAGGACTCCAACATAAGACAAAAAAGAGGACTAGTTCAAAGTTAACAACTGCCAACAAGATAGAGAATTTGAAACAGCTAGAAAATACTGCTAGAATGTAAACTCACTTCAAGTAGCACAGTTCCATACTGAACCGATAATAGTGAATAATCCTAATTCCCCCATCAAAAACATCTAGGGTCGAAATGCAGCATGGCAACAGTTTTATGTAGACCTCAATGCAGTAGGGGATAAGTAGGGGATAAGTCAAAATGGGATAGTCATGTGACACATTTGCATGGCAAATATGTGAATCCATGTGCTGGAGTAATGTCACAAACAGAAATACGCAATAAAAGTACAGGGTGCTGGGATTATAGACAAATGTCATCCAATGTCCATGTTCCAAATATGAAAGTCATACCTCCATACTCTGGCTGCCACCACACTTTGCCTAGTCATCCCTGTGAATGCTGTGCAGGCTCCCTATACTGTGCTGTTGCACATGGCCGTGTCAAACCGATTAACATGCCCATTTCTGTGGATACACATTGTTCCAGCCAACAACCACCAACTAGACTGTGTACTGCACCCCACACTGTCTAGGTAGCACATTTGCGATCTTTGTGAATGTTGACTGTATAACCACATAAACCAGCAACACTGACATTGTCTTCTCATTCACAGGGCATAGAGATGACACAGGTGAGGTGAGGATGTGGACAAAAATGACGGTGATGTGATGACACCATGGAGCAGGTCAATATGATACTGAGGAGAGTGAAGCACCACAGGACACCTTGACAACACCAGTTGACAACATCAAGGGCAGGCCCTCCACCAGCCAAACAGCACCAATGCATAGCCATGTTGACCAGAACACTGGCACCACTGTCACCACCATGGACACTGGCACTATGGGGAAAATTTGGGGGAGAGGGGCACTACTAGTGCTACAAGGATTCACTTCAAAATTAATGCATTACCAAATGATAATGAGTGTCATATACTTAGCAACATAAGTACAATTTCTGGTGCAGCGGGGTATAGTCTCAAGGCCTATAGAGACTAAGGGCCTCATTAGGAGTGTGCCGGTCCGGTACCAAATGGTGCCGGTAAGCATACAGGTACCGTTGTTACCAGACCATTACACTCCGAGACTGCAGGTCTGACCTGGCGGGTGGGATGGCAGCTGCCTGCAGACTTTCACTTAAGCACAGGCACCGTTTTTAACAGTGCCGGTGCTTCCGTCATCCCTATTCCCATTGAGTCCTATAATGGGAATGGGGATTAACGATTTTCCGGCACCTGACTTCCAGTAATCCCCCAGTGTTTTCCGTGAAGCCAGGCACCAGAAAAATTCGCAAGTCCGGCGGCAGCCTGCCGGTTTTACCGGGACGGCTACTGCCGGACCTGTAATAAGGACCTAAGTAACAGTCATACAATCAAACAAAGCCCGTTGTTGGGTGGTGCCCAGAGCATGAGCTGCACTCACTTCACGTTTGATTTATGCCCGTAAAGGAGACAGCAATAACATAGTTGAATAGATTCACTATGGTTAAAGTTTCAAGATTTAATGTTGTCTAGGTGAAGAACACACCATCTGCCAACATTACAAAAAAAATTGAGGATGTCATTAAAACAACATAATCTATGGTAATAACTCACATTCACAAAAAAGGTTTGAACAAATCCAAAGGTGACATCAATCAAATCACCTCGATATATAACAATCTCACCGTATTATGTGTTTTGCTAATAAAGTCAGTTTGCATGTGACAAATCCATACATACTGTGCTTCAACGCAAGTCAAATTTGCAAAAGACAAATTGACGTAAGGCAAGTTAACCAAAAAGCTCCAATGTAAAAGAACAATTGCCAAAGCGTTTCAGCTTAATGTTCCAATCTTTTACTTGTTAAACATAAATCCTGCCGTACACATAGAAAAACAACAGGTACACTAGCTTAGTGTGGTAGTGAGCAAGATATGCATACGAAATACTAAATATCAAGTACATAAAGTAGACTGACCTTCAATCTCTTACTGCGCTGTACAGTGAGGTGTCCACCCTGTGTAGTGAGACATAATGTAATTAATGACAGTTTGTTCTAGATGTGTCATTACTGTTGCAAAAGCCAATCATCTGTTGCCCTACTCGCTTGGCTCCACCCACATCGAAAAACCACTTTTGCACTTTGGTCCCTTCAGAGTGCATGCAGGGTTACCTGTTGGCAACAAAAGGCTTTGTTTTTATTGTATCACTATCACTATGGCCCCATGTGACATACCACATCTGAGACCTGTAGACACCCATGTGGTGGAGAACACTGCCGTACCTCCTATGTAGGGAGTGTTATGCACATCTTCCGGTAATCTTCCACTGCGGTCCTAGCATACATTTCCATCCCACATGTACCCTTTGCACCTGCCTCTGTGGCTGCCGGTATCTTGGCAGATTTTATTGAGAGACTGACAGCTATGGAGGCAGCCCAGGCACAGGTGAAGCCCTGTGGGAAGGATATGATGGAAACCTGCCTATCCCTATAGACCATCCTGGGGATGCTTAACTGTCTCTGGAGGATGCACACCATGAATAGGTGGCAGCTAACCAGCTGAGTGAAGACCTGCTGGCAGAGGCACAATCAGCAAGGGGAGAGGCCAGAGGATGCTCGGCTTGCCTGATAGGAGGCCTCTACCGCTGCCCTTGCAGCTGCTGCATCATCAGAGGCTTGTACTCATCTAAGGGAGGATTCTCGGCTTTGCCAGAGCACAGGGCTGTAGCTGGCATCACAGGCCAACACTTGGGCCAGGGTGTATGCCCTATTGACTACAGTGGCCTATGCTGGGGCCAGAGAGGATGCCTGACTGGCCTGAGAACAGGAGTCGGCTGTGGCTAAGGCCAGTGTCCAGGGCAGGGCGGATTCCCGATTGGCCCAAGAGTAAGCTACCAGGAGCAATCAGGAAGTTTGAAACACTGCCAGTGCCTCCTTTGCATCAACGCGCCATTTGGCCCATTGCATTGGTCCCCTCAGCTGCTGGATGGTGGAGGACATCCTGCAGTATAGGCTGCCACACGCTTCCATCACTGACATACCTGACCCACCAAGAGCATACCCTCTCCATGATACATGAGTCTGTGCACAGGAATTCCACCTCTACATCATCCATTCCAACATCTGTCCCCCTCTGAACAGCAACCGTCTACAAGGACTACCTCTGGTCAGTGCCAGCGACATCAGTGTGCTACCTAGCCACCTACGCTACCTAGACCGACTTAAAAGGACCCACAGGTAAAGAAACCATGGTGGGGCAGGTGAGCTACACCCATGTCTCCTGCTTCCCTCTACCTCCCCTTCCAAATTGGACAAGAATTTAAGTGACTTATTTTATTGGTTAAAGCATGGACCTAGCTCGAGCAGCGGAGCACTGTACAGAGTGTGAGTAGCCGGCATTTGGGCTGGCATCTTTTAACAGTAGTGCAGGAACGTGAGGTCTGTGTGTCGGTGTGTGCTTTCATTGGAATTAGTCGTTGGTCAGGTTTTGTTGAAAGAGCCAAGTTGTGAAAGGTTTGCAAATTGGAGAATTGTGGGGACATTCCAAGCTGCTACCAGGATTGAGTTCCAGAGGGTAGGGGCATGACAAGAGAAGGATTGTTTGTGGGTCATCTCTTTGCGGGTGAGAAGCCAATTGGTTGATTTGCTGCGCGAGGAGCGTGTACCAACAGATATGTGGAGCTTAGCTGCCAGTTACGCTGGTGTGCTACTTTTGACTGCTTTGTAGATGGAACATGCAGTCTTGAACAGTATTGGTTTGGAGTGGAAGCCAATGTAGGTTGCGTAGGATGGGGGTAATTTGCTCACATTTCTGTGCTCATGTAAAAAGACGTGGTGCATTGTGGTGGACTACTTTTAGAGGAGCCAAGTGAGCATCTGGGAGCTCTGTCAGGGGAGTATTTTCCCCATCGATGTGCAAGACCATAAAATACAAGCAAAGTACAAACTACACCCCAACCATACATACTTCAACCAAGCCAGCCATACGCACTGAAGCCATTACCACACACATCATATGCACTTACCCCCACTGTGTACACATTAATAAATACACTAAAGCAAGGAAATACATAATTCAAGGAACATCTATATATAACGCATGTGCACTGATGAACAAAGTACAAACTATATGACAACCATATGTACGAAAACCAAGCCAACCATCCGCATAACAACCATACCCACACATAACATACACACTCACCCCCACTGCATGCACGTTACAACATATACTAAAGCAAGGAAATACATCATTCAAGCAACAATATGGAGTGGGACGGGTCAGAAGAAGGATGCAGACTCTGATTTTTGCATCTCACTGATAGTTGTATTAAACCAAAGAATAAATCACTATCTTTCCTTATACTATGGAGGTTACCTACCTAGGAAAACTAGCTATGGTGCTCATGAGTCATCAATGAGAGTCCAAACGTCATCTGTCCAACGTCCCAACTAACCTATTCTACCCCTACAACTATTATGACAACCAAAACTAGGAGAATAACTCCCTTCTGAATACTTGTTTTGATAAAAAAGTTCCACTCAGTAACCAATCCTCAAGTAGTTCCTGGTGACAGCTTTTATCTATTCATCACTCAATATCAATGCTTTATCTCGACTTGGACAAGGATGAGCGTTCCAATAACTATGCCCTTTCACTTCATTCAAAATCAATGCTTTATCTTGACTGGGGAGATTGTGAGAATTCCAGTATTGATTAGTTTAGTTTAGTTTAGTTTATTATTTGTATAGCGCCGCCTGGCCCTAGGGCATCCAGGCGCTTGCGATGAATACAACAAGAATAATGAATACAACAAGAATAATGCAGCAGAAATGTACAAATCGATTACATATTTACAAATTTACAGTCTTGGTGCATGCTAGTGAGGTAGGGCTAGGCAGTTTCTTTGGATAGAAGCCAAGTTTTGGTGTTGTGTCTAAATCTGTGAAAGGACGGTTCTGATCTCAGCTCGAGTGGAAGTGAATTCCAAAGTTTGGAGGCAAGCACGGGGAAGCTGGAGCCACCTGCTTTTTGGAGCTTAAATCTTGGGATATTTAAGCAGTGTGTTTGAGCTGATCTGGTAGGGCGCGCTGGGGTGTGGAGCTTGAGGTTGTCGGATAGGTATGTGGGTGCTTGGTTAGCTAGGCATTTGTGTGTGAGTGAGATGGTTTTATATTCAATTCTTTGTGGTATGGATAGCCAATGGCAGGTGCGTCTGGCGTCCGAGATGTGTTCATGTTTGGGTATGTTCAGGGCTGCTCGCAAGGCGTTGTTTTGTATGACTTGTAGTTTGTTGATGTTTTTCTGACTGGTTCCCAAGTATAGCGCATTGCAGTAGTCAACTTTGGAAAGGACTAGCGCTCTGGCTAAGGTGATGCAGTTGGATGGTGAGAGGTAAGGTCTGCTGGCATTGATGAGTTTACAAGTGTAAGCCGTGGCTGATGAGATGGAATTGATCTGTCTTGTCAGTGTGAGGGAGGAGTCGAGGTAGATTCCTAGGGTTTTGACGCTGTTAGAGACGATGATGTTATTGCCGTCTATAGTGAATGCTTGATAGAGTTTGTTGAGTTTATTAAGTCTGGGTTGGGAACCTAGGAGAAGAAGCTCGGTCTTGTCGTCATTAAGGCATAGGCCATGCTTGGCCATCCATTCTTGGATAATGGAATAAATGTTGTTGAGAGCAGTGAGGTCGGTGGAGTAGTCGCCTGTTAAAGGGATCAGTATTTGGGTGTCATCTGCGTAGTTGGTGTAGATGACACCCAAGCGGTCCAGTATGTCAAAGAGGGGTTTCGTGAATACATTGTATAGAGTGGGGGAGACGCAGGAGCCCTGGGGGACACCGCAAGTGACTGGGGCTGGGATGGCAGAGGCTGTGGGTGCGAAGACTCTCATGGATCTGTTGTTAAGGAAGGAATGGATCCATGCGTTGGCGTTATCTGAAAATTTGGCTGCTGAGGATAGATGTTTGCAGAGGATGTCGTGGTTGACCAGGTCGAAGGCGGCCGATAAGTCAAGGAGGAGAAGGAGGGCTAGTTTACCATTGTCTTTAATGTTGTCCATCTGTGTCTTAAGGTCAATCAGGGCGGTCTCAGTGCCGTGTTTGGGGCGGAATCCTGATTGTCTGAGTCCTAGTAAGTTATTTTTCTCAAGGTGGTTCTGTATCTGGAGATAGGCAGCTCTGTCGAGGATTTTTAGTAGGAAGGGTACAGTCGTTATGGGTCTGTAGTTGGTGGGGACATTAGGGTCAAGGGTGGGCTTCTTAAGTAAAGGAAGAACCCAGGAGTCCTTGAGGTTGTTGGGCACTATGTTGGAGGTGAAAGATGCGTTGATGAGGGAGGTGATGAAGGGAGCAAGTTGTTTGGCTGCATCTTTAATGATAGGGGCTGGGCAAGTGTCGCCTTGGCATTTGGACGGTTTAAGAGAGTAAATTATTTCTTCAACCTCTTTAATGGTTATGGTGGAAAACTCAAAGAGGTTATTGTCATCATTTTGGGGGGTGGTGTGGGTGTGTGTAGAGGGGGCGATGTTATCAGAGAGGGCGAGGCTTTCTTTCTTTGTCAGGATTTTGGCTTGTAGCGTGGCCTAGGAGTGCTTCCTGGATGTTCGTGCACCAGTGGATGTCTTTGTTGCAAGTGTCTGGAATGGGGGAGGGTGATTCGAGTTCTCTCAGGATATTGAAGAGCTCTTTGGTATTAGATTTGGCGTTGCTGATTCTTTCATTGTACATGTTTTTTTTAGACTGGATGATGGCTGATTTATAGATGTTCGATGCCAGTGCGTAGGATGTCTTATTAATAGTGGATGGTGACTGTTCCCATGCTAATTCAGCTTGTCTTTTGGCTTTGCGGAGTGTTTTTAGTTTGGGGGTGAACCAGGAATTGAGGTGTGCTCGTGGTTTGGCTTTCCGAAGCTTGAGTGGTGCTATGGTGTTTATGTCCTTAAGGATAGTTGTGTTGTATAAATCTACTAATTCAGTAGGGTTGGTCATGGTGGGTGAGAAGTCGATGATGGGTTGGAGTAGCAGGAGGAGTTTCTCTAGTGTGATATTTTTGTTGTTTCTTGTGAGTGTGGGTGGGGCATTGGAGGAGGGCACTGGTGTTTGAGTGCCTTTGTTGATGGTGAAGGTAATAAGGTGGTGATCGGTCCAGGCGCATGGAGTGTTGGAGAGGATGGTAGTGTTGCAATTGAGGTCAGCTATCCAGTCAAGGATGCGGCCTTTGTTGTGTGTGGGTTGTGCGATATGGTGGGTGAGTCCTAATTCTGAAATAGTGTTGGCGATAGTGTGAGCTTTGTCATCTTTCTCATCATTGAGACCTAGATTAAAGTCTCCTAGGATGAGTAGTCGAGAGTTAGGTTTGATATTGTTAGAGAGTAGAAGGGCTATGTCGTCATTAAAGGATAGTATGGGGCCTGGCGGTCTGTAAATGAGGTGGATGGTGATAGTGCTTGTGTGCGTTGTGGATAGTTTGAGGGTGAGTAATTCCGCTGATGTCAGTGATTGGTTTTGTATGTGTCTAATGTTGATGGAACTTTTTGCAATAACGGCTACTCCACCACCTTTAGCTGTTTGTCTGTCTGCACGGTAGATGGTATAGTCATTGGGTAAGTGATAGAGAGGGGCCAGATGCTGGGTGGAGCCAGGTCTCTGTAATAGCTATGAAGTCGAGATCATTGACGGTAATAATGTCGGCAATGTCTAAGGCATGGGCGACTACAGATCTCGCATTGATGAGTGCACCTTTAATGGTTTCAGTGGTGATGCATGATTTTTTGGTGTGGGTGCGGGGGGAGGGTGCGATCAGGCCGTGTGATATCTGGTCTGTCGGAAGTGTAGGGCGTGTGCAGTGAGGGGCAGATTTGGTTAAGGTTATGTTTTGTTTGTTGCCTAGATTGGGGAAGGATGCGGGTGTGTGTGTTCTGGATCTGAGTCGGGTGAATCTCGATAATCCTGAGCAGGGATAGGATCTGCTGGTAGTGAGGTTCGTGATAGTGGGTTGGCCTATGGGAGTAGTTTGTGATGCTTCTTGGGGGCTGGGGGTGTCTGCTATGCGATGAGAGTCAATGGAGGAGGTAGGCTGGAAGGGGTTGATGTTGGGTAGGAAGGGGGTGGGGCAGGGTATGGGATAATGTCTGGGGCAGGCTAGTCTGCTGAGGCCGTTGGGGTGTAAGCGAAAGTGTGGCCCTGTACAAGGGGTGTCATGGGGGACCAGGCAGAATGGGAACATAATGAGGAAGGTCCAGGTTATCATGTCTGAGTTTAGAGGGAACTGACGCACAAAATCGTCAGAGAGAAGCTAGTGCGCAATGTTAGTACCCAATGGTGCTGCAGTGAGGGTACTAGCGCAGAGAATCGGAGAAATGCTAGTGCACAGTGCTGATACCCAGTACTAATACACAGTGTACTCTAAGCGACCATAAGGCACTACACAATGTCACAGTAGTCTCTAAGCGACCATAAGGCACTACACAATGTCACAGTAGTCTCTGAGTGACCATAAGGCACAACACAAGTGGTCACAGTGGTCTCTACGCGACCATAAGGCACTACACAATGTTACAGTGGTCTCTAAGCGACCATAAGGCACTACACAATGTCACAGTAGTCTCTAAGCGACCATAAGGCACTACACAATGTCACAGTAGTCTCTAAGCGACCATAAGGCACTACACAATGTCACAGTAGTCTCTAAGCGACCATAAGGCACAACACAAGTGGTCACAGTGGTCTCTACGCGACCATAAGGCACTACACAATGTTACAGTGGTCTCTAAGCGACCATAAGGCACTACACAATGTCACAGTAGTCTCTAAGCGACCATAAGGCACTACACAATGTCACAGTAGTCTCTAAGCGACCATAAGGCACAACACAAGTGGTCACAGTGGTCTCTACGCGACCATAAGGCACTACACAATGTTACAGTGGTCTCTAAGCGACCATAAGGCACTACACAATGTCACAGTAGTCTCTAGGCGACCATAAGGCACAACACAAGTGGTCACAGTGGTCTCTAAGCGACCATAAGGCACTACACAATGTGAGCAGTAGTCTGTGTTATACCGTACTGCGAGATCAGGGTTCAGTGAAGGCTTGAAACAGTTCAGGTTGCTGGCTGGAACAGTTGAAAAAAGGTTGCTGTAAGGGGCGGTATGTTTACCCCAGAGGAGATGTGCAGGGGATCTAGCCCTATGCTTGGTGGCGTATACAGGCTAGAGATAGGCACAGTGCACAGTGCCTTCGAGGTGGGCCGGTTCGGAACCTGCTGGCTTGTGGTTGGCTCCCAATAGAGGAGAGGGGCCAATCACGATGTTTGCAGGGTTGCGGGGCCGGATGGAGGGCTAAAGTTGCGGCGGACAGCCATCTTTAAATGGTGTGGACCTCGGGGCTTCGATTGGTGGCTGGATGCACTTTGAGTGCATTAATGGGGCAGATCCTGGCAGGAAAGGCCGCACTGGGCAACGCAGGAGCAGTGCGGATATTACTAAATAATTTGCCGCGTGTTGCCTTCAAGACGCACGCTCGTGCTGTAGCTAGGGACTCGTGACATACCTGGTGTCAGCAGCTCCAGCAGTAGATGGAAGGAGCTCCTGCTCATGGTGGCTCTGGATTGGTAAGGGCAGAGTTTCTGGCCCCTGGCTCCTGTGGCTCCGAACAGGCACCCAACAGGCCTTAGAATGGCCTTCGAGCTGGCCGCCGGCGTAATCCGCCTGCCGGCGGTTCCAGCTGATGAAATTGAGGCTCAGCCTCGGTTTCACGCCGCGCTGCGCCCGGCATGGGCGAGTCAGGCGCCGTGTGGGGACAGGGTCAGGCAGGCCCTGTCCGAGTTCCCCGCTCGGCGCGTGGTTCCTCTGCTGGGCTGGTGGTGCTGGGGGGCTCCTGCCCTCGCCCCACGATGAGGAAGGATTATCTTTTGTTTCATTGAATATCAACGCTTTATCTTGACTGTGACGAGTGTGAGCATTCCAGTAATGAAAATCTGTCACTTCATTCAATATCAATGATTTATCTTGACTGTGATTAGTATGAACATTCCAGTAATGATTTGCGGTCCCCCCCCCCCGGGTCTCCCGCTTTCCCTGTTACCTGCTATATTC
Source organism: Ambystoma mexicanum (assembly GCF_040938575.1). NCBI lineage: Eukaryota > Metazoa > Chordata > Amphibia > Caudata > Ambystomatidae > Ambystoma > Ambystoma mexicanum. The sequence continues at coordinate 669,351,693 of NC_090930.1, read as the reverse complement.
AGGCATAACGTCACCAGGTTTATTATTCGAGTGGGACCTTCCCTCCGGTTTGTCAGAACGGCCTCTCATGATTCTTCTGCTGTTTTCCCTTCGATCGCACAAGAAAGTTCTCCGGTTTGTCATCTGCCTGTAGGTTCCGCTTTAGTCTCATTTGAGTGGCATCGTCGTTGTTCAAGGGACATCTGGTTCACCACGGTTCTGTTATGGTTATGTCACCACTTGACTCTTTCTCAGGGTAAGGACACCTCACGCCCGCTTTGTCTTTTCTCCACTCTCTGCTTAGCGGAGTGGTAAATGCAGCCTTCTCAACGTTAGATCCATGGCAAAACACTCAATAGAAATCCATGACCTTCTAAGTGAAGGAGGCACAGAAGTGCTCTTTCTCACAGAAACCTGGTTATCAGACAACTACAAAGCCATCGCGAACGAAGCAATACTTGACAATTATAAACGAATACATGCCAACAGAGAAAACCGAAGAGGAGGCAGATTCGCAATCAGACACAAAGAATACCTCCAAGAATCTCAACTCATCGCAGCCAACGCAGAAGATTACAAATCCCTGCTCATCAAAATTGAACTCAAGGACCAAGCCAACATAGCATTCCTCCTGATCTACAGACCACCTTCTTACAACCCCAACTTTGCAACAAAACTATTGGATGCGGCCGCCATGCTATCAACCTACCATGAGAACCTAGTCATACTGGGAGACTTCAACATATGGCCGAAAAAAGAAAACGAGTCCACAGCAAACTCACTCTGCGCACTCTTGGAAACTTTGCATTTTAAGCAAATAGTAAATGGATCCACCCACAAATCCGGACGCACCCTGGATGCAATTTTGTGCAGGCATGGACTATGAGCATCAGCGCCACCTACACCAATGCCATGGAGCGACCGCTACTTAATAGCATTCTACATCACATCCCAAACCCGCCTATCAGCCGGAAAGGAAATACTCCATACCAGCAAGAAAAGGAACTGGAAGAACCTAGATCTAGAGGCTCTAACAAACCTTCTAAACTCAACCCTGCCAAGCAAAACAGAACCCACCAAAACAACCATAAACACAGCAGGCGACACACTCAACAATTCGATCACCAAGGCCCTTGACCAACTTGCACCAGCTAAAACAGTCAAAGCAACACCAAAAAAGGCAGAAAAATGGTTCACAGAAGAACTGAAAGAACTCCAAAAAACACTGCAAAATGGAAAAAAAGGAGAGAACCACACACCGACGAGACAAAATAAAATACCAATGACAACTTAAACTATAAAAATCAAAAATCCTCAAAGCAATAAAAGTTCTATTATGCCATAAGAATAGAATCAGCAAACAATTCACAGAAAGCACTCTTCAAAATCATCAAATAGATCATAAAAACCTTTGTCCTACAAGAATTCCATCACCCCGACACAAGCACTTTGTGACAAAATCACCAACCACGTGAGAGCAGAAATATGCAGAATCCAGGAGACCATCAACCTAGCCCAGGCAAACACAACCACGACTACCGGACCACAGACAGCGGGCAAAAAACAGTATACAGCAAAACTAACCTGCCTAGAACCAATCACAGTTGAAACCTTTGCCACACTGATCAAGGACACCAACCTTGCAGGATCCCCAAGTGAACCCTACGCGCCTGACACCTTCAAAGGAATCCTCAACCACGGAACTTCAGCGACAGATTTCCATAACCTAATGAATCTATCGCTCAAAAGAGGAATAGTACTGTCATCCTACAATTCAGCATGCATTAAACGACTGATAAAAAAGGAATCAGAAAGCACGGAAGACCCGAGCAACTACAGACTGATATCCAACTTGCCCTACCAAGCAAAGATCCTGGAGAACCATGTGTACAAATCCTTCTTAAGTACGTCAAAACAAACGGAATACTCAACCGGTCACAATTTGGCTTGTGACACGAATAGAATCAGCACTTCTATCGATATGGGACCATCTGAAAATAAACACAGACGACGATGCCCAATCAGCCCTCATACTATTGGACATATCAGCAGCTTTGGACACAATCAGCCACGCAACACTGATAAAATGATTGATGGAATGTGGCATAGAGGAATCAAGAGTAAAGTGGCTTACCTCATTATTAACAAACCGAACCGAAAGAACCTACCTACCACCGTTCACTTCAAACACCTCAAATATATCCTGCAGAGTCCCACAGGTATCCACCCACTCACCTCCGCTTTTCAACATCTACATGTGCCCGCTGATGAAAATCATTCAAACCCACAGACTTACTGCCTACAACTATGCAGACGATACGCAACTGATTGTGAAAACAAACAGAACCCAGTAACAAAATAACAGCCTCAACAACTGCCTCACAGACATCTACAACTGGATGACAACAAACAACCTTAAACTGAACCCAGCAAAAAATTAAATAATGCTCTCACCCGCAGGATTCAACTGAGGGAACCCACAACTGGACTGGCCAATTGCCATGGGAATGCAATCAGAGAATACCGATGTAGTAAATAGCCTAGGAATACTCATGGACAACGGACTATCACTGCAATGCAATGCAATGGCCAAAAAATGCTTCTTTCTCCTACAACTGCTCAGTAGATTACTCTCCTACCTCACCTTCTCCCACAAAACACTCACAATCATATCCCTGATACTCACAAGAAATGACTATGCCAATAGCCTCTACCTAGGAATGCCGGAAAGACCTACCAAGAATCTCCAAAGGGTGCAAAATACAGCAGCCATTGTCCTATAAAGACTAAACAGAAAAGACCACATCACTCCAACACTGAAAAGCCTACACTGGTTGCAAGTAAAAAATCACATCAAATTCAAAGCACTCTGCATTGTCCACAAAGCCTTGCACAGACAAGGAGTGGAATTCCTGCAAGACAAGATTAGCCTGTATCGCCAAGGAAGGGAACTAAGATCCAGCAACAACATACAAATAGAGGCAAAACACTATGAAAGAAGGATATTCGTCAGAACAGCATTCTCACGTCTAATTGCTAACATCTTGAACAACATGCGAAAGGAAATTAGAACCAAGGAAGACCACATCACCTTCAGGAAACTGCTCAAAACCTGGCTATTCAGCAGATAATGACAAAACTCGAAGGGACACCAGCAACAACAACACCACATACAAACAACTAGATAGGAGACGAGATGGGCCCGAGAACCTGGCTAGATACTGTCAAGCGGAAACCAAAGAGCCGTGTCAGACTCTCCAACAAACTGGCCAATTTACTAACCCATGTTCCCTTTCTGCTACTACAACATAACTGACGACACTACACCAATCCTTGGACTAACTACACTACACATAAACAAACAGAGAATCAATACTATGGTCACACCCAACATCTCTAGATGCTGAAGCACACTGAGAGCGAACCACCCACATAGTCCATAAAACCATCAATACGCAACTACACACCAAGATACCAGATTATCTTACAGCTACGGCCACCCGTTGCTCTGGATCCCTTATGGACACTACCCAACCAGTGCGCACAACCAAACCTACCTTAACCCACACAACACACTAACACTAACAAAAAACACCACCACACACCTGAGACACTGAATCTCACCCATACGGTTACAATGCAGGAGGCCACTCGCACAAACTACTGCATGCAAAATAACACTCACAGATGCCAGTTACTCCTGGTTCTTATCCTATCCACAAAGGGGTTGGAAAGGTTCTTAACCCCCTCCCTTGCAGAGCCACGTGAGCACCTGGAGACTGCCCCTGGGTGGTAGCAGTGGGCGGTATAAATAAACATAACACAACATTGTTCAAGGGACCTCTGGTCCACCACAGCCCTGTTGTGGTCATGCCATCACTTGGCTCTCTCTCTATGGGAAAGGACATCCCGCATCTGCCTTTATATCTCTCCTCTCTCTGGTTTCCTGACGCTGAGCGTATAGTTCTGCAGTTTGCTTCCTCTCGATCATAGGACACTGTGCGTCCAGCCTCCGCTCCGTGTAATCTAGCAAGCAGATTTGTAACTGGCAGGCTTCCTCTTTCTTTTTGCAGTCTCCTCCCCTTTCTTTTATTACATAGCTGTGGGACTTCCCGAGTGTAATCTCATATTCCTTTCTCTCAGTTTGTTCTGCATTCTTTACTCGTCCACAGACCTTCCTCCTCCTCTCAATAAACGATCATTTTTTTTAAAGGAGTAATCAGAGTTTCTTGATGACAATAACAAACATTGGTAGTTTATTCATACATTTCTTTACTGTACTGGATGGTTTATATGGGAGTTCCTCACAGGAACGTGAGTCCTTGTACCCAAAGCAGGAGTCTCTCCCATTGAGGCCCTCTTGCCTTGACCCCTAGAGAGAGTGCTGCGAAGCGGGCTCACATCTCTAGCCTTTTGAGGGGAGCTCCACCCTTGGGGAGAAGGGACGTATTCCTGTGACTCGTCACAGCAGCCAACAGTATCCTGACCACACACAACATATGCACTTCGCCCCAATTGCGTAAACATACAAAATACACTACAGCAGGGAAACACGTACCTTATTTACTTACATTAAGATATACACAACTACAAGTCATACATACACACCACATTTGCTTATACACTTACCTGGCATTACATTTCAAAAATAAAACTGCAACCACCCCAAAAGAAAAACATGTCCATTCACAAACGCATGTGTTAATAATTACCACCTGTGCATGCATCATTTAAACTATTTCTATGTTGCTATAGTAATAACCAATCATTATACACTCTGCCGAACTTATTTTTACAACAAACACATGTGCAATGTGTGCTTTGAACCACACCCAAACGCAGAACCGTTCCAACCACGCCAATTAACAATATTAAACATTACAATTGAAGACAGTGACCCGTGCGTATGCAAAGTACCCTTTACAAACGTTTATCATTTCTGCATAAACATAACCACTAGTATTATAAATTATGTTAAATGTGTTGAATTTCTAATTTCATATTATAAAATAATTCATGTATGCTTATTTTATTGCAGCAAATTAAAAAAAAAAATCCACCACGCCTATGTGAGCCGCGTATACCAGTAATTTAATGCATAACATATTGAACACTCTTTACTACCCATTTTGTCCCTCTTGAATGTCTCTTGTGCCTGCCTTCCTTCTCCTGGTTTTTCCTTTTCACTTCTTCTGGCTCTCTTTTGTTACTTCTGGTATTCTCTTCTCCTTTACCTCTTGGTCCCAAATGGTATACCCTTTTCTCCTGTTCCTTGGGTTACACCACAATCCTCTGCTAAAACCTATCATCCACTTTCTCCAAAATACATTCCCTCCCTTGATGGTCTCCTTCTCTAGCCAAGCCTTCAAACGTGTGGCATCCCATCATCTGCCTTTCTACACAAAGTTCTTCCAAGGACTGACAGCTGATTGGGCTGGCTGCCTTTTATATGATGATTGCTCCTCCATTGGATTTAGCTTCAAAGAATAGCTTGCACCTGGGGTAAGGTGCTTGTGTTGTCAACTCATTGGGCCATGTGCTCCTGCTAATGAAGTCTCTCAGGGGGCTGGTCTATAGCGATATAAAGTGTATCCACCATTTTGGATTCAATACTGATCTCTGCTGCATGTGTGCTTTTGTTTCTCTCGCCAGAGATCTCCTCTGAGGCTATCTGTATCACCATGTGTGTACCGGTTGTATGTATTTGACTTATGAAGCACAAACCTAGCTGGGAAGCAACTAAGTGTTGTACAAAGAAGATGCATCCAGGGGTTTTGGTTATGGTACAGGGGTAGAAGAGAGGCTGGGATGGGTGTGGGGGAGCATAGGAGTAGAAAAGCACAGTGTGTGTTTGCTTTATTTGGAAACCCTTCAGTATGCCTGGGGAAGTATATGTTACATTTGTTTCCTTTACCTTATTAAGGATTTGGAAATTAAAGAAAGTAACACTTCCGTCGCCTAAAACAGCTTTTTCGAGGAAAGAGCACAATGCTGGATACATTTTAGCTTCCCAATGTTTCATGTTTTCCTTTGGATATTCCTTAGCAACCTTCTACAGAGCATTGAGCAGAACAAGACAAATGTTTCTGTGGTCAGTATGCTACTCTCCAGAAAGGCACATCCTAAAAAAAGTCTGACAGTTCATCTCTCCAAAGAGCTATAACCAACAGTCACCACAATTGTTAATCTTGAGCTTAACCTCACTGACAAGCCGTCAAGGTTATATTGTTTATTGGAGTTAATTTTTGCCCAAGCGCTGTACAAGGCACAATAACAGAACAATGATATGAAGTACTGAAAAACCAAATGTCATAACTGATACAATTTATATTTTAAAAAGAGAGACAAGAAGTTGAAAGACATAGATAAAACATGGCATCCTAACGATGGATAGGACCTGACATTTAGAGGCAGTGAATTACAGTGATTAGTAGCCCGAAGACAGAGGGGGCAAAGGTGGGATTGAGCACAATTGTGATTGAGAACCCTGTCTGGGTTTGTAGTTTTTCCCTCAGCAGAGAGAAGATTATGTGTGTGTGCTGTAGAGAAACCCCTCAATGCTCACACGAGAAAAAATACAACCCTCAACGGAAAAAGACCAAGCACACCCCTTGCAAGAGAGAACAAAGTTTGATTTCCACAAAAATAGAAATGCGCCAGCAAAGCACTCTGCTATCATGGAACGTTCTGGCAAACCAGTATGAGCAACACTTTATGAAGGCACACAGCGTCATCAGTAATACAAATGACATAATGTACAAATCCAAATGGCTGGTTGGTGCGACCCTATACATAGGCTATCTGCTCCAGAGGGGATGACTGGCCATTGGCCCCAGCCCCTCCTGCCCGTCTTCTTCCACAGGGCTCCTCCTTGCGTGTCATCAGGCATGAAGCTACACTTAATTGGTTATTAGGTGAAGAAAAACAATGCAGGCTCTATCTCTCATTTGATGTGCACTTGGTACTGCAGACAAGGGCTAAGGGGATGCTTCGACATCATTGCATCACACACACTAACTCGATTCCAGACACGTCGACGCACATTCAAAGCTCCCCACCCTCTTTTTGCTATTTTGTTTTACCCCTTCTGGCACCTCACAGCACAAATCGTGTGACCTACAGTGAAGGCAACTGGTCCCTACTTTCTGATCTTTCCTGATCAAATCAGGGTATAAACGTTCTATGGTTGGTGGTATGGGATGGTCTGGTACCTTGGAATGCTGTGGGTCTTGGAACGGGGGCTTTTGTGTGCTAATACTTAGAGCTGCGACAGGCAAGGTCGGAGGCTTGTGCCCTCCTTCTTTTGGAATTGCTTTTTGCAGAAAGTTCTCAACCCCGTTGTGGCCTTGAAGGGGGCATTCCTTCTGGGGTACGAAATGTTCACAACATGAAACAATCAAGGGTCTATGAATCTCTGCAGCTCTGACCTTTCTAACCAGTGCCCAAGCTGCACCCTATTCCCGCACTTATTTCCATGTGTGTGGCTCTGGCCTGTGGCCATGGCTGCAGCACAAAGTTAGGCTTTGATTCCAATATGGATGCTACTATCTAAGAGGGTGTTTGGTTTCCCATGTTCACTAGAACAAAAACATCACCCATGCATCCCACACTATGGCCCTTGCCACCACCCCCCTCACCCTTGTCCCCTCCCCCGAGTCCCTATTGCACACTTCCAGGCCTCTGCCTCATCTGAAAGCGCAGGGGGCCCTGGGACGATTATACACCTTCCCATCATCCCCCCTTTTGTTAATACTACATTAATGAACTCCCATGTGGGCACCTCATCCTTCTCACCGCTTCTTTCCTTTTCCAATCTTTCAGCTTCCAAGTATGGAGGTCAACCTTCCTTTGGTACCCATGCCTTACATGTGGACTGTAAACGTTCCTCTGACTGTGCATATTGCTCAGGGGTACATGTCATGTATATACATCCTCCATCCCCTGCTAAATCTACCCAGTGATCTGTGTAATTCTAGGGGTCAGGTCGGGGAACTGTGGTGATACCTGGGGGTATTGTGGTGGTACCTGGGGGGGGGGTGAAGACGCTGCTCTGTCACAACCATGCATGGCTTGTTTGGGTCGTCAGTCTGAACTGCGCTGTCTTTTGTACCACAAGGTGCCTCGTCCTCCTGTAACCCAATTGAAACCATCATCATTGCGCTGCTAGGCACTGCTTTAGCACAGCATCAAAGCCCAAGCTGGCAGATGCAGAAGAAAACCAACACAAACACGATCACAGGAACCAGCATCTTCACAATGGCTCTCATCCAGGACAGTGCCCATGAAAAAAGGTTGTCAAACCAATTAGTCTCTTGTATTCAAGCTTCTGTTTGCGTGTGAGTGCTGAGGATGTGCAGGGCCCCTATTATGTTGGTAAGGGACCCATTCTCTGCATCATTAAGAGGTACATAGGTGCAACATGAATCGCCAATCTTCTTGCAGACCTCTCCCTCCATGGCCATGCTGAGGTACAACACATAACGATTCTGCAACATCATCAGCCGGATTGTGCACATTTTGATCTTGATCGCATTGAGGCCCTGTTCAGTGTCATTGGCCAGCTGGATCACCTCCCACTGCACAATTTGCAGCCATTTGGCATTCACAACGGTGTGCACTCCTGGTAACAGTAAGGAGGCAAAAAATGTTTCTTCTTTGTTGACGAATCGATATTGACCTGGTATTTCTTTAAGTAGTTTCAGTAGTTCAACCTTCTCTTGCTCCACAAATGATCTTTTTTCTCCTTTTCTGGCAGGATACAGAATATGGGCTTCTGCCGTGGCACTGTAGTGGGGATGTCGAATGCTAGTGCAGATGTTGGGGCCGACAAGCCACCTGGTCCCGCTATCAAATGTTCTTCAGGGACCAACAGGAGAGCTGAATGCAGCGAGGCCAGCAAGCAGGTGCCCCTCCGTGATCGCGGGATGTGCAGGAATGCCTGCTGGCCATCACGGCTGCTGTCCCTTTCTTGAGATCTGGGATGTATTATGTTTTGTTGCACCTGCTGTTGATCCCCACAAATATGCTTCCTTCATTGTAAAAACACAGTTCGTATTCTTCCTGCTTTTGTACTTTCACCGGTTTTTCCATTGCCTCCATCTAAGTGAGATTTGCTACTTGCCCATTTCAGTACCCACGGCATACTGTGTTCACTTTTTCAATCACTTTGTCTCCAAATCCTACCAGTTGACCTACTATACAGTTCACTGTAGTTTCTTGCCACAAACCTCACGCCTTCCAATTCTAGATAGGGTCTTTGTAGGCACTGTATACTTTTGGAATTTTGGGCACATTGCTCTTGATTACTTTGAGTTGCATGCTTCATGCCTGGAAAGTGCTTTGCAACCTGCACAAGGTCAGATGGAGTAAACATTGAGCCTCCTCAATCGGAATTTCCTGTGGCAGTAATACCTTGGGGGGCCCAACGCTTGTTGAATCAAGGAACACACATAACAACTTCCATTCATTTTCCCCACTGAGCTCATGTCTGCATGCCAGCTATTACTTAACCCTGGATTGGGCACATCTTCTATTGTTTCTAACCCAGGTTCTTTCTACTGGTCATACTTGTCCCTTCTAGCTTGTATTTTAAAACATTTCGGGCCTCTAGAATGTGAAACACTAGAAAAGAAAGTATCATTTGCTATTATGTTAGAAAACACATGAGAAAATAATGATAACATAAGACAAATTGTGAAATCCCCCATAGGTTGCTGGTTGACACATGTATCATTAGCAGATGCATTAGGTTGTATATTGTGGACCGCAGCCATGGTATTATTTGTTTCAACCACATTTGCATCATTGTCATGTATTTAAGAACCTAAAGAGCCATTAGTAAAAGATCCATTAGTTGCGTTTCTTATTCCCCCCCATTTTTATATGACCACCCCATGTAAAACTACACCCTAAATATATTCCTAATCCAAACATAGAAATAGCAAATAGACCAGCTACCCAATTGTTGTGACCACCACCACTGAATAGGGTTGAACTAACAAGATTTTGGAATTCGGAATCTAGGTCGGATCTGCCTCAAACCCTGTGAGCCGGGGTCTCCTGAATACAGGGCAACCTTTTTCTCTAAACACCACTCTATCTGTTCAAGGTTACAGACAAAATTGCGGTTAGAGCAAAAGAGCAATTCATATTGTCTTGGTATGCGCCAGGCTGCAAAGAAGAAAAACAAAGACTTTAGTATCCGAAGGAGGTAAGGATAATATGGTATACTAGGAGTAGTAGTAAGACAAACCTGATAGCATGGGCTAGCATTGGCCTTTATCCTAGGTGATGTTGCTCTATGTTTAGCCCTCCTGAAGGTAGAACACAGAGTCCCAATTTAGGTCAATTGAACAATTAGGCACAACTATCCAAACACGTGGTGGAAAAAATAATAAAGAGGAAGGTTAGTAAGGACCTACCCGGGCAGAATGAGGACACTCTAGAGGCTCTATAGCAGACACCAGAATACTGCAGAGCGCCGTATCCCGGTGCGTGCTCCTTCAGTTATTTCAGAAGTCCACTGAAACTTCAAGAATAAACAAAAGAAAAAAGTTCAAAACTCCTAAATTCAAAGCCAAGGGAGTCCAAAGCAGTCCAGTGTTGGATCCGAGGTCAGTTTAAAGGGGCGTCCATGGAGCAAACCGGGTTGATTTACTGTGTAGCTGAAGAGTAGATGGTATCTCTCAACTTAAGAATCCAAAACCAAAGGGAGTCCAAAAGCAATCCAGTATTTGATCCGAGGTCAGTTCAAGGAGTCTGGGGGGGCAGCGAGAGGACAGTGTCCATGGAGCAAACCGGGTTGATTTGCTGTGCAGCAGAAGAGAAGATGGCGTCTCTCACTTCAGGATAGAACGCCAAGTATGGGAAGATAAGGGGAATCCTCAGGTAGTATTGAAGATAGTTACCGTGGGAAGGAAGGACAACAGAGTTGAAGGTAATTCTTGGATAGGAATCCAAGTGAACCTGTAGTCCCTTTAAGACGAGGTAACAGTATCTGAAATGGATGGGTATGCAGATCCTACTCATACATCAATAATCAGACAGACTCAGCAAGTTGGCAAAACACCATTTTTTTTATTGCAATTCTAAAACAAGGAGTACAATGGGCAACAACGGACGCCGCACAGTCATACGATTTTCATGAAAAAACACATTCATAACAAAGAATTATCATTACTGACGTCATACTACGTGGGAAAATAAGAAAACCTACTAGGGCATGTGATAGGCTTAAGGGGAACATCTAAGTATACTTTCTTTGGGGTATGGAATCGTGATTGTGTCTCTAAGGTCAGGTGGACAGCTATGCCCACCACTAGTGCAAGTCATCTTCTGTGTCATACTAATACACAATGTTTCATTGGCTTTCAAACTATAGGGCTCTTTGCTACGTGGCCCTCTACAATTGGTTGGCACGCTTGTACCCTTCGGCAATATTCCACTCGTTAGCAGCAGGCTGGAACCCCAGAGGCTGGAGGGTTGGCTTGGTCATGCCTCCCCACCCCATTATCCCAACATCCACCATCACTCCTACTGTCTGCCATTCAATTAGTTCTTTGAACTCAGCCTTGCAAGTATCACTGTGCCTGAGAATAAAAGGGAGTGTGAGCATGGCCTTATCTTCTGGTTTCAGTGTAGCTTGCCCAAAGTCTATTTTCAACTTGGCCATGTGACAGGAGACCATGTTTTGATCTCCTTCGTTGTATTTAATACTATTAAATGAATAAAACCTGGCACTTCCAATGTTAGTTCATCATACCTCAACAGGAGCTTCTCATGTTCATTGTATCGCCTCGAATAGATAACCAGTTACTTGGCTGCTCCAACCCTCGACACTGGGCCAGACAAGCCTTCTCCAATCTTCATTCGCCCTCAGCTGTTTATTTCTACTGTGCCATGCTTTCAGCCCTTCTATTCACGGAGTCCAAGTTTGCTACAATGCATCATGGAACATCCAGATTCTATACACACTTATATATTGGCAGCACCGCCTGCAGTCTATTCACTACGTATAGCCAGCCTTATAATTACTTAGTCTGCTTGCGTTACTGCATCTGTACAATTATAAAACAACATTGCATTTTCTTCAGTGCTCTCTGCATGTGCAATCTTCATTTTGCTCATGAAATGTTGCTCAATTCTTTACTTCGCCATCAGATTCTATAAGGTCTATTCAACTTCTTCATTGGCATCTCTTCTGTGTGCGTCATTTCTGCTTCATGTGACGTCACCCGTCTTCACTTTCACTCATCTTCACACTTCTCCCGGAATTTCCATAAGAAGACTGTCATTTGTTTGCAGATACATCATATAGGGTTTTCTCAATGGATACCTTGTTTCAAGGACTCTTTGCACTATAGGTACCATTATTGGCTTTGCGCATGTCGCAATTTACAGCTTCCAACATATAGGCAAAATGGGGGCGGGACCTGTGGTAGAGGCACTTGGCTACTCCTCAACACTCCCCCCTCTGGTTGATTCATCAACCACTCTCTCATCAGTTTTCACATCTAAACATCCTCGCCTGAAAAAGTGTTTTTTTGGAGTCAATATCATCATTAATCCTTTCAGGGATCCAGCTGATTTTACATGGCATCAATACTCCAGGCCATGAGACTACATTGTCCATTCGGAGATCCATCTTCCCACATACTTCTTGTGGTTTCTTGGATACAGGAACTTTGTTCCCTCAGGTACATGAATGCTTGCTTCTACAGACTTCATCTGTCAGCTCTTTGGGTCCAAATCCTGACTCGACATTGATCATCGATCATGATCTTCATTCCTGTTGCTTTCTTTGCTGTCTTTTTGCACTGTGTGATTATTATTCTGATCACACAGAATCCAAACATGATCATCACCAACAAGGCTCCAAGGAACTTGAAGATATTCACCATTCACTGTGGAACCCATAAGAAAATTGATGCAAACCAGCTGTCATCTGCAATATCTTCTACTTCATCTTCCATCTTGACGTGCAAGTTCGTCAGCATCGGTATGGCCTTGGTCAAGGTTCCATTCTCTTCATAAGGACAAGGTATGAATGTGCAACACTATTCTCTGATGTTGGCACAAGCACCTCCATCCATAGCTGTAATCATGTCCAGGACATATCTGTTCTGAAGAGTCATCAGTCTTAGGGCTCTCACATCTTCTTTGATAGCATTCAATCCCTTTATGGTAGTGTTGATCATCTGCAGAAGCTCCCATCTCCTTATCTGTACCCATCTGGCATTTGCCATCATCTGGATCCCTACTATGAAGATTGTTGTGAATATCGCTGAAGTCTGACTGAACAGCCTGTGTTGGTATGGAATGTCATTGAAAACTTCTATCCATTTAGCTGAAAAGTAGTTCTCCCTCTTTGTTCGATTGACGAATCCAACTGCTCTCTTCTTCCTCTGGTGAGCATCTGCTTGTGGAAACTCTCCAATGTTCAGGGCACTTTTCGGAATCACTAACGCTGGAACATGGACAAGTACTATAGAACACAGCCCTCCCCAGTCCTTGGGCAGCTTCATGTATGCTCTGGATCCGCAGGCCCATTAGTTGTCCATTATCACTACTGTTCCATCCTTCATTCCTGGTACATCGAAGATTCGACCGCACTGCTGATTTTCTCCAACCTTTCTTGTACCATTGTTTCTGAAGCATAGCTCTGCACTAGCCAGAGGGACAATCTGCAACTGGCCTCCTTTATCCTCAAAAGGTTTGCATCCCTTTTCCACATGATCTATAACTAGTTTGTGATGTCCTGCTACTGCCACCGCTCTGCATACAACTATGCCTTCTTCCCATTCATCTGAAGAAAGTACTGTTCCCCAGATCTGCATCTGGACTCTCTCCTTGCATCTTCATATTTCTTCATCATTCTTTCCTTGGCAATTGAGCTTTTTATTTATTGCCCATCTAATTCCTGCTTCCTTCATTCCAGGGTGTTCGTAACTTATCACATGATCTCTGGTATGTTTTCTTGCTCTTGTCTTCAAAATTTGCACATAATCATCTTCTTCTGGAGCTGACCACTCAGTCACCCATACAAAGGATGCTGTTCGACCTGGAACTGACCTCTTGTATGGCAGAGTGCAAGGTGAGTCAGGCAATGAGCTGTCTGGACTTCTAGTTCTATAGCTATGAATATCTTGGACTTCCCCATTGCATATGGTAGGAGAGCACAAACATTGCAACTCTCCTCAGAGGGTCTTTCTACCACCTCCATCATGTGCTGATACCACATGTTATTCCCCAAATGTGCTGTACTGTCTAGATAATTATTTAACTCATAATCATCTTCCCTTGTGCTCCTCTTGGCTCTCCCACTTGCAAGGAGAGCATGTGCGTAATGCTCATGGAGTACATCAAACATGGATCTTCCTACAGGGGGAATCACAGGAACACTTGTCAGAGAAATAGGTGACTTCACATGCGTCACTGGTGTGGGGATAATCAATATGGCCTTGGTCTCTTTGCAACAGTTAATTCTGCATAGGACACTGGAGTGGGAATCAAAGGAACTTCTACCTTTTTGGGTTCAATGAAGTAGACAGTGTGGATAAGCAAAATCAGAAAAACAATGACAAATGCTGAGCATGCATGTATTATGCAACAATACATCAGTCCCCACCACTTCCGATTCTCCACACGTCATTGAGTTTGCTCATTTTCTGGAACTGCATTACTCTCAACAGTCCACATCGTGCCAGTGTACTACTTTTAAAGAAGGAAAAAACCTTTTTAATTAGGCAGCCCCGTTAAATGCTCAGGTAGCTACCAGAACTGCTCAATTATCTCCATAAGTAACCTTCTAATTGCAGGGCGATTCTTAGGATCTTGCAGAAACACGCAAATGTTAGTATTACACCAAACAAGAGCAGGATAGAGTCGAAGTATGCAAACAAAGATAGCGATAAGTAGACTATGGGCATCGACATTAGAGAGAACCATGAGTCTAACCAAAGAGAAACTCAGTGAGGAATGAATTAGGGAACTGCTCCCTTTTCCATTCATCAAACTCAATGTCCAGATTTGGCATTTTTTAGCACATCAGCACTTTCTAAAGTCCAATTCAAAGATTCCTGTGGCTCAATAAAATTAGCTTTTTGCACTCCTGCTAAATATCTATAAAGAGTGTCCGAGGTGAACCACAGTCCAAATGCACACTTGCATTTATTTAATCAGCAATCTTAGCATCCTTCTTCCTCGTCATCAATCGAGTTTGCACGTGCTGAACTACTTCTTCTTGTCTTGCTTCCAAATCAACAGGTGTGGGTGCCTCGGTCTAACCAGCATACGGCTTCACGTCACCCAGGTGTATCCAGGCGCGCCTTTCATGGACTTTTACTGCTTAGGGAGTGATATTCTCAACTGCAAAGGGACCACTAAAATGGGGCTTGTGCCACTTCCTTGTCTCCAATAAATAATTTGGGAATAGGTAGTAGTTATTTACATCCGGTTGCTGAATGGTCTTCATCTGTGTCCTGAGACCGACACCCCTTATGCCTGAGTTGATCTGAAATGACAGAGATACCAGCAGTCATACATGTCAAATATGTTTGTAACTCATTTCATAACAATTCTTCAGTCGTCTGGGCATCACTTCTAATCCTTGATGGAGGAGACGGGGGTGTTCTCATTCACCACCCTGTTACTAACTCTTTAGGCTGATTCCTAAATGCATATAATGCAAGGGGCAGGCAATACAGCCATCCCTTCTTCAGTGACAATTTGAGTTTAACGATTCTTTCTTTGAGAAAACCGTTGAGTCTCACACATATTCCGTTCGCTTGAGAGTGATAAGCAGAAGAAAACTTATGTTTGATGCTAAGCATTAAGCTGATCTGTTCAAATACTTTACTAACAAAATGGGTCCCATTGTCGGATCTCAGCACCTCACGTACTCCCCATCTAGGAAAGACTTCTTGGACTAAAAACTTTGCAGTGCAAAAGGCATTAGAGTGTGTACATGGACCTGCTTCGATCCATCTCGAAAAAGGGTCACACCACCACTATCATATACCTATGTCCACTACATACTTGCAGCATATCAACATAGTCAATGGGCCTCATTACAAGTTTGGCGGTAACCTTGCCGGTAAAAGCGGCAGGCTGCCACTGAACTTGCGTATTTTACAGGTGCCCAGGAATGGGCAATTACCGGGTCATTACAGCCCCGCCAGACCCGGTGTTTGCCCATTCCCAGGTGCCGGTAAAATATGCTCCACATTCCCATTGAGCCAAATAGGGCTCAATGGGAATGGGGAGGCCGGATGCTCTGCTCGCGGGTGCCGGTCCGCCCCACAAGGTCCGACCTGGCGAGTGAAAAGGCATCCGCGAGCAGCTTACCGGTAACGTAGTTACCAGACCGGCAAACTTGTAATGAGGCCCAATATGTAAATGCTGAAAAGGACCATTCGGTCGAGGAATCACCCCTTTGATTGTTCGCAGTGTGTGCCCAGCTGTAAACTTTGGACATATGATGCAATTTACTACATAAAAGGCAAAGGGCCTCATTACGAGTTTGGGGGTAATGAAAAAAGGAACGCGGAATGGCATTAGCGGCATCGTTAACGGGTCCGGGCCATTACGAGCCGGCAACCCGCCAATACCACCACCGACCATACCGTCCCCCTTCTTACCGGCATGCGCATGTACACGCGCCCCTACACGGGGCCAATACCAGGATGCCGCTAACAGGAGGACATTACAAGTTATGCAGGCATGCACTTACCGGCATCCCAAAGGCGGTAATTAGGGCCTACACGACGGCAGCAATACAGGCATCGCGGACCACCCGCAAATAGCAACCTGCAGTGCAGGCAACTGCCACAGGTGCACACAATCACCACAGGTGGAGTCAATGGAGCCTGTCCCAATACAAAAGGAGCACACCCACACACCACACCCCTTCCTACACCAAAATGATCCCACTAGCTGTTGCAATCATGGGGTTGGAGGACATGCCAGTACTGCTACAACAACAGCAACAACAACAACTACAACTACAACAACAGGCAGAACAGAGGAGACACAGGAGGAGAGGGAGGGTGAGACAGGCCCTGCAAGTTCCACCAGTGCTGCCAGTGGTACCACGTAGGCAGCCACCAATCCCTCGCATCAGACCCAGTCCATTCAATCTAACACCTGAGCAGATCCACACCCTGTACCGGTTGGACCGGGACACCATGGACATGATACACGACAACATTGTCAGCCTGATAGAAATCCACACTGCCATCCCCCCTCTACTGAAGGTGGTGTCTGTGCTCCACTTCCAGGCCACAGGCACCTACCAGCACACAGTGGGGCAACTGCATGGCATATCACAACCACTCTTGTCCCACATGCTGACCCAAGTGCTTGATGCCCTCCTGATGCATGCAAGCAACCACATTTCCCTACACGGACTAGCCAGGAGCTCGCTGACACCAAAGTAGGCTTCCCTGCACTGGCAGGCATGCCCAATTGTGTTGGTGCCCTCGACTGCACCCATGTAGAATTGGTGGCCCTCATGCCAATGAGGCGGTGTACCGCAATAGCAGGCAATACCACTCCATCACTGTGCAGATGGTATGTGACTCCAGCAAGATCATCACGCATTGCTGTGCCCGATATCCCGGATCTACACATGATGCAATGGTGCTGCGTAACTCCACGCTACCCCGCTACATGGAGCGACATGCTGGACAACGTGCATGGCTGCTCGGTAAGTTGCCTGACTGGGCAATGGCAGTGCATTGGGGTTGTGAGGTGGGGGGATGCATACTCCACCTGGGTAGGATTGGGGGTCATGCATACTCCACCTGGTTGGGATTGGGGGGCAAAGCATACTCCACCTGGGTGGGATTGTGGGGGATGCATACTCCATGTGGGTGGGATTGGGGGGATGCATTCTCCACCTGGGTGGGATTGGGGGGATGCATACTCCACCTGGGTGGGATTGGGGGGGATGCATATTGGGGGGATGCATACTCCACCTGGGTGGGATTGCACGGTGAGTGGACAATGCACTCAGAGCTAAACACTGTTGTCCTGAACATCCCAACCTGAACATGACACATTAATGCCATACATAAGACCAATACTGCACATCAATGACAACATGCGAGACGCACAAGCAGGCCACCATGGGTATGTCAAGCGGTGCATGACTAAACATGATTACAACTGTGACAATGCCTCTTGTGTGATTAGGTACAGATTAGCATACACTGCAATAACGAGTGGCAAGACATTGTTCCGCATCCACAGTACATCTGCATCAGCATGCAAGTAAACACCCTGCATCATATGTACAATGCAATCCACACTAGTAGACCATTGTGCAGTACACAATGCATCGGATGAACCTGTGTGCATACATCCAGGGACATGTGCATGTCAACACCAAATAGCTGCAGCCATGGCCGTTAATCCTAAAGGTGTCAGCTCAGATTGACTCACACATACCTCTTTGTGCTCCAATGCAGGTGATGGAAGCTATCCCTTGAAGCCGTGGCTACTTACCCCTGTGCAGAACCCGCATAACAGGCACGCAGAGGAGTACAATTGGGTTCATACCCGTACCCGTGTTGTGATTGAGCAGACATTTGGCCTGTTGAAGGCATGGTTCCGCTGCCTAAACACGTCTGGGGGAGCACTCCTTTATGGGCCTGAGAAGGTGGCAAAGATCACCATGGTCTGTGTCATGCTGCACAACATGTGCATCCGGAGAAACGTACCACTGCCACAGGACATTGACATGCATGCACCGGGTGAGGATGATGAGGATGATGATGGAGGAGAAGCAGCACCCCTGGCAGTATGTGATGCACAAGATGGCCGTGATGTACGCCAATCGCTGATTGACGATTCTGAACCACAGGAATGTTGATGGTTATGTGTCAGTACTACACTGAGCACTGGGACCGTGTGGACATGGACACAGGGTATGTGGGGAGTTGGGCACTGTGCACTGTCATGAATGCAATGAACACACACGAAATGAACAATGTACAAGCATTAAATGATTTTGAACACAACGGGTGTATTAAGAAATATAACAACATAGTGCTTCCTCCCTCCACCACTCTCACGCCCGCTCCCCCAAAAACACCCAAACAACCCATACCACCATACAAGCCAAACCCCCCCCAAACAACTTAAATCCCCCCAAAAAACCCATACCCCCCAATAAACACCCCCGTAATCCCCTCAACACCACCAACACCACCTCCCCCCTCACCCACTGTAATCCCAAAAACGATGTGGTTGGGCCGGCTATTTCCAGACATTTTTTGTGTCGGGGGCAGCATTTCTGTGTGCCTTGCCCTGCGCCTTGTCATTCGCACAGGACTGGAGGGAGTGCAGCTTGCAGGTGTGGACCATGGGGTGCAGGCGGGTGGATTTTGCACCACCAGTGCAGGTTGTTGTTGGTGCTGCATATGTTCCAGCATCCTGTTTAGGACCTGTGTGATGGGCCCCCAAACTGTCACGTATCATTATGGCAGTTGAATTGATGGCCGCAATGGTTCCAGCATTCGCCTCCCGGACCTTACGACGTGTTTCCTCGCCCTCAGCCACATACTGGCGCACCAGCTCGATTATTGAGTCCTGGCAGACCTCTACACTTGACAAGCGTGCCTCCATGTCAGTGGGGGCTGTGGAGGTGGAGGGTGCTGCGGATGGGTGGGCCACTGCAGGGCTGGCCTCTGAGGTGCTTGTCAGATGCGGACTCTGCAGTTCAACCGCTGGTTCCTGCTTGGGGCTGGATGGTGTGCCCTGTCTGGAGTGGTGGGGGGTGGACGCGGGGCTTGGTGTCTGAGGACACTCGACATGGATGGTGCCATCAATGTCCTCGTACTCCTGTCCGCATCGCTGACGGGGGCCCTGGCTGCTGCCTCACCCACTGAACTGGTGGCAGCGGACTGCATGCCATCAGCCTCGCCTTCAGCAGGTGTTGCCAGTTCAGTGGTTGCAGTCTCGTCCACTGCTGTTACCTCCTCCTCAGCCGGCATGGCCTGTACACGTGCCCTGGGTTGTACTCTGGGCCGCGGTGCTGCAGCGGAGGTGGATTGCCCAGTGCCCTGTGGTCTGGCCCTGAATGTTGATGCCCTTGGGGCAGGCTCCTGCCCTTCGCCTTCAGCATCAGTGCCTGTGATGCAAGAGATGCAGGGCATCAGTGATGGTGTCACATGCAAGATGCATGAGTTGGTGCTGTACAGTACTTAATTTCTCAAGCATTGCATTCTTATAGGTGTGTCACACAGGGCACTTTCAAGGGGAGGGGGGGCATGTTGGCATAAGCCGTGGCCTCTCCATTCGTTACTGATTTGTACCAGGTGGCATACCGTTGTATTGAGGTTTGCATGCTTTGTGACATGTGAATGATCCCTGTGTGTTGGGTGTCTGTTGTTAATGGGATTGGCACACAGCATGCATTTCATTGTGCCAGGGTTTGGGCCTCCATCTGGACATGGATCTGTATATGTGTGTATGATGGGCCATGCATTGGCTTGGCTCACTTTCACATCTGTTGTACTACATCATGGTTTGGCCTACTGGGGTTTGAAGGGTCACTCACCTCCATCTCTCGATGTCGCTGAACCCGTCTCCATTTTGCCAAATCCCTCTATGGACTCCATCTTTAGGGTTGTGCTGCAGGTTTCTTCCCAGCGCATCAGTTTTACTGGTGAGTGGGCACCCCCGCCTGTGGCCATGGCCTCCCTGCGATTGGATGCCAGGATATTACAAACCCGGAGACGTAGGTCATCCCATCATTTTTTACAGTCTTTGACCGTGCGGTGGGTGATGCCAACCGCTGAAACCTTGCGCGCAACCTCCTCCCAGATTTCTTTCTTTCTTAGCTGCACTTCCCTTTTGAGGTTGTTTGCAAAAACCTCATCTGCATGGGCTGCAAGGGTATCAGCCAGCACATTTAGCTCCTCATCGGAGAAGGTCTTCTTGCGCAGGCAGGGGGTAGTTTTGCAGGTAGCCTTGGACATGCTGGATGCTATGGCCCTGCTCTCTCCTCTGTAGCACTGCTGGATGAGAGGATTGCAATGGATTGTGTTTTTAAAGATGGCCGCACATTTCCCATTACGACGCAATGGCATTACTTCCGGGTCCGGTATTACAAGCCCGGTATTACCATGATGTTATTACTGGGTGGTTATTAAGGGGTTGCTCCTTGGCGGAGGCGGTATCGGCGGGTCCTGTGATGGCGCTATCGGGGGGTTGGAGGGCCTTTAGCGGCATTGCGGTGCAGCCATTACTGGCATTGGGGTTCGCATGTGCTCGCGCACTCGTAATCCACTGCTATTGGCCCCGTCAAGGGTGCACGGACGCACTATTACCACCATGCCGCTAATTACTCCGTTTTTACCTCCATACTCATAATGAGGCCAAACATGTTCTAACAGGTTCGGTACGAACCAGTCCTCCACAATAGCTGCTGCTAGGCTTTCCCTAGTTCCAAGCACTGGCTGGTTCAGCTGTTCAAGCACTACCCTTAATAAGGCTACAGGCATCACCGGCTTTCCAGTGCTGTCCTGTCGCCACAATGCTTCAGAGGGGGATAAAGAACACCCCCTTTGTTTCCACAAGCCTTGCTCTTCCTGTGGAGCACTGCCTTGAAACTCCACCAACATGCGTTCTTGACAAATGATTAAAACCCTTCATTTATAATGATTATTGTGACTACTTTTTCTTTTACATTTGGAGTATCAAAACTGGCATATGCAATCCTTTTGGCCTCTTTCGGCTTCGTTTGCACGTGAGATAAAATGAGTATGCTTAGTATGAACTGCGCACTTAACTATTGCGATGGCTAATGGGAGTTGTAGTGCCTTGATAAGCCTGTCCAATAATGCTGAATGTTGTACAGGAGTGCCGTCCACTCTGCGGTAGCCCCTCCTTTTCCAACGTGCTAGCCATACGTGCACTGTTGACGTCACATAGGCAGAGTCACTGTACACCGTCACTTCCTGCCCTGCATGTATCTCGAGCACGACAATAAGCGCCACCAATCCTTCTGCTTGTACCGAAAAGGGAGATGGTAGTCTTGCACTTGCTACCACTTCAAATTCACCATTAGCTCTGTTCCTTACCACAAAACCTGAATGCCTTTCCCCATCAGTTTGATCAATTTTTAAAACCCATCAATAAAGAGAACCTCCCCTCCTGCTACCGCATTCTCATTTACTCTTGGGATATCATAATAGAACACCTCGTATTTTGAGCTGTCATGCACATGCTCACCTTCTGCCAAAGGCTCGGCTACAAACGTGGCATTGTTCACTATTTTACACCGGACTACTTTGATTTCTGTATTCAATATGACTACCTCATATGCAGAAGCCCTCTGAGATGTCAACATACCCTTAGGTTTCTCTAAAACGGCAAACAAAGCATGCTCAACAAATAAAGTCATAGAACACCCCATCACAATGCTGGTAGTCTTCTCAATGGTGAGCATGGCTGCTGCCAGTGATTGTTCGCGAGGAAAGTGCCGTCTCATAACTGGATCCAAAATCCCACTATAATAGGCCAGAGTGTTGTACCCTAGTGTAGTCCTCTGTGTAGGCACTGCTGTCATAACTGTCCCATTCATGTGCGAAAATAAAAATAACTCCTCAGAATAATTGGGAATTCCTAAAACTGGAACTGTACAAATTGCTTTCTTCAATTCATCAAACCCTCCCTCCAGTTCCACGGACCATTCTATTTTTCCTTGTTCACTTGGTCTTTCTTTAGAGCCTGCAAAAGGGGTCTTGTGTATGAACTATAATCAAATACCCATGCTCTAACATAGTTGCACATTCCCAAAAACTGCTGCATTTGCTTTATAGAGTGTGCGGTTTTGCTGTTTTCATAATCGCCTCAGTTCTTTCAGGTGTGACTTTTTTCCCCTCATGTGAGATCAACTGACCTATGTACAACACCTCTTCTTGAAAATATTGCAACTTCTCCTTGTCTACTTTATATCCCTTGTCTGCCAGAATAATCATTAGCTGAATCGAGTCTCCCCAGCACTCCTCTTCTTTCGTGATACATACTAAAATGTCATCTATGTACTGCAGCATAATACTTTGCAAATCAATATTGCTTAGGTCCATCTGCAGGGCCCAATTAAAGATCAATGAAGATTCACAGTACCCTTGGGGCAAATGAGTGCTCTTTATCTTAGTCTGATGAAACGTAAATGGCGTACGGTCTTGGGAGTCCTTATGCAACGGGATTGAGAAAAACGCATTGTTCAAGTCAATCACCATGAAATATCATGCCTCCGCTGGGATACTACATAAAATAATCGCCAGATTCGGAACTAAAGGAAAATCCACCTCTTTAATCTGGTTAATTGGTCTCATGTCCTGAAATAGTCTCCACTGCCCCTCTTTTGATTTTTTCACAGGGTACACTGCGGGATTACATGGTGACTCTGGCATCGCTAAGAAACCCTGGCTGATATAGTCTTAAAAATATCCTCATCCGCCTCTCGAGACATGGATACTGTCTTGCTCGGGGTAAAATGTCTCCTGGCTTCAGCTTGATCTCAACCTCCCCTCCCCTCTTCAATAGGCCTACATCATAGGGGCCTGTAGTCCATAAAAAGGTTGGCACTTTTTCCAATACTCGTCAAAAAATGTTGATTGCTGCCGTACTATCATCATTTGCTGTGGGACCTCTCTTTTCTCTAATCTGATCCACTATGTAATACTCATCTCGAATATTACTTCATGATCTGAAGGATCATCTCTAAACATATCCTTTTCTGTGCCGTCCGTCAATCTATACCCTTCCCCAATGGCAATCACTGTTCTCCATGGCTTGCCCTCGACATTGGTTCCTTCGAACATGGCCAATTCCCCTCGCACTATGGCTGCATCTAACCCCAGGGGAATAATCTATCCCCCCTCTTCGTCCATAGGTATCTGTGGCCTGAACAAAAACTCATCAGGTATTCTCTTAATCTTTCCCACTAAACCGGGCACCCATGTAAACAAAATGTGCTCCCCATAAAGAAAGACTTCTGGCTCTAATGGCATTCCTCGCAGAGACATTTGCCCAGTAAACGGCAATATAAATTTGCCCACATTTAGATCATGTATCCCCGGAGTGGAACACACTATGCCTTCATCAGTAAAAATAATTGTCATATTTAGCTTTGTCATTAAATCTCGGCCCAAAATATTAACCAGTGTCTGCCTTGAATACAATAATGGAACAGACATCTCACACTCTCCTACAAAGACTGGTAATTCATTAGTAAAAGGAACTTTGCTTGTGGCTCCAGAGAAGCCTTGCACATTCATAGCATTTCCAGATAACATATATTTTTCCTCTCGTATACATGGGCGAGTCACACCCGTGTCTACTAAAAAAGAAAATGATTTGCCTCCTATGGTAACATCAACCTTTGGTTCCTCTTGGGGGTCTGGTGTTACCGATAGTACTGAATACATCAAGTCACCCTTTGAGCTGTCCTATTGTGGGTACATGCTTATCCCCATACCCGTAAAAGGACTTCCTCCCACTACAGTGACACCCCCTACTCTAGGTGTCAATAACTATCCCGTCTTTGAATTCTGCTGTATCTGCATGGGTGCATGCTATGACTGCCCTTGTGGTGGATTCAATTGTGCTTGCTGTGGTTGCAATGTATGTTGCAATTGCGGCGCTTGTGCTTGATACACTGTCTGATCTTGGGTAAATCCGTCTCTATTTTGTGAGCTATATGGTGGAGGATTAGCTGTCCCCCCTCTTGAGAAATGCCCATTCTGTACATACCCTTGGCTCCCACATGTTCACGCAATGTGCCCTGTCATTCCACATGTCCAACACACAGGAGGAGCTCTTCTGACTAGCCCCCTTGGTTGAATCCTCCTTGCACATTTTGGTGATCATTCTGCATATTCTGAAACCTGCCTTGGTTATTTTGAAAACCACCCTGATTATTCTGGAAACCACCCCTTCCTCTGTATCCCATTCCTCTGCCTCTCGGTATAACCCCATTCCCTCCTTGGTCCATCTGGCATTGATTATTCACTTGCGATGTACCCACTGCTTGCTGCATTCCCGGCCCTTCTCCGCTTGTCAGTACCGCCTCTTCTATGGCGTACTTTGACAATTTCTTCTGAACTAACATGTCTTCCTCAAGTTTTCCAGCATCTTCCTTCTTATTTTTCTCTTGTAAGAGGCGGCAGTGATGCGAGATAGTCAACTGTATCTCTGCCCATGGTTTCGCTTCCATTCCCACTAGTTTGGTAAGCTGTCTCTGTACCTGTTCTGGCAATCCCTGACACAGAATATGGTAAAAAACTGGCTCTGATTTCCCCCACAGCTCCCTTGTTTCCAAAGTCCACAGTTCCTGAATACTTTGAATGTAAACAAGCAGATCTTCATCATCTTTCATCTTACATGCCATAATTGCAGACATATCTGATGTATCAGGATATTGTACCCTGAGTGCCCTCCAGATGCCTGCTCTACAATTATTAAATGGCGCTCTGTCATGAGCTGTGTTCTGTGCCGTAACACTTGAGTAGCCTGCTCTTGTCCAAATGTCATCACCCCTTTCTACAAGAATGGCTGCCAGGAGATCCTTAGGGCCTGATTCACAGAAGTGTTTTATAATGGCGCAATCCCATTGGAAAACGTTCTGTGAATCAGGCCCTTAATGTCCCCTATTGCTAGAGTATTTCCTCCTGTCATCTTTTCTAGCCGTTAAACTAGGGAGTTCGCATCTTAAATTATCCCTATCCATTTGTGGCCTGGGAATATACTGTGGCTGGCCCCTCCTTTTTCCAAGAAGGGAAACTTTGTGAACCCAAATCGGCAATCTTCTCCCAATGTCTGCTTATCCATAGTAGGAACAATGGTTCCTGATCCCCTTCTTCCTCTCAATGACCTTAACCTGTTCACATATGGTGCTGTCTCCCCCTTCTCACTATGCAATCGCCCTTTAGGATTCTTTGGATACGCCATGGGGTCTGGCATCCTATCCTTAGGATGCTCTATATCAGACCATCTTACTTCTTTGTCTGTCTGCAGACATCCCTCAGGACCGCATGCACTTTCTCCCTCCTCACCACAGAAGGTTTCTCTCTCTGCATCTGACATATCTAGTCCCCAGCTAGTATGGCTTTTGTCTCTTTCATCACTATTTAAGGTCAGCCGGTCTAAGGACAATGCTCTATGCTCGAGACTAAATGGACTTCCTGCTTTGCCTTGTGATTGATATGATATGATATGGCATTTGATATGACATGATGTGGCATTTATAACACGGCCATACACAGGTGTTTCAAGGTGCGACTATAGATCGATCTTCTTTTCCTCTGCTTCCCAATTCACCTCTTGCTCTCAAATCTGGATGGGCTCTATCGATCCTACCTCCCTATCTCGAAATTCTCATCTAATATAACTTTAGATGGCCCTGACTTTGCTCCCTGTGCTGGGAGGAACTCTTCTAAATTTATCCTAAGTGGTCTTGTCGTTGCTTCCTGTGAAGGGAGAAACTTCTCTATATGACTCCATGATATTACTGGACTCGGCTCCATTAACTCATTCTGAATGCGATCAATATCGCGTTCCCTTTGTCTTCTTTTTTTCTTCATTTCTTTGGCCCTCATTACAAGTCAGGCGTTAAGGGTTTAACGGCGCCGTCGGCGCCGTTAACCCTTAACGCCTGATTCACACTTTAACGCCTGCTTTTTGCAGGCGTTAAAGTCCAAGGCTCTAAGCGACCTTGGTGCTAATTACGGGACCGTAATTTACGGTGCCGTAATTAGCGCCTTCCCCATCCCCATTATGCCCTATAGGGCAAACATGGGAATGGGGAAGGGCAAATGGTGAATGGGGAATTACCGCCCCACTCACCTTGGAATGGGGCGGTAATTCCGCCATCCATCATGGCGGAATCCGGCATGGACCATGGTGCTAATAGCACCATGGTCCACCGCCTGACTTGTAATGAGGGCCTTTGTCTAATTCCCTTCACTTTCTTGCTTCTCATCTAACCCTTTCCTCTTCTTGTCCTTTCTCTTCCCTTCTTTCGTTTTCTCTGTGCTCTTCTTCTTCCCTTAGTCTTTGCATTCTTTTATCCCGTAATTTCTGCGCTTCCTCCTCTTGTCTCCTCTTCTCTTGCCTATCTCGTTCTTCAATTGCTCTCTGCCTGTTGTCATACTTCCTTTGGTCCTCTGCCCTTTCTTACATATTTTGCTGCTACTCTTGATATATCTGTTCTCACCTCTGTCTATTCTTTCTTTTATATTCATCCTCCTTCAGTCTTTTTTCTCGTTCCCTGTCTTTTCTATCCTGTTCGTCTTGGTCTTCCGTTTGCCTAACTTCCTCGATACTTTTCCCATCGAGATTGAGCAATATCTTTCCACCCATCCATTCTTTCTGTACGAGCGTTACCTCGTCATCTTTATCCTTTTCTCCTTTACATCTCTTCATCTCTCGTTCTATGTTTAAGGTCACATTTGGTTGTTCAATTTTCTCCTCTTTGACTTGTAAGACCTTAAAGATCTCCTCCTTTCCCTTAGTCTCCGTTGGACTTTCATTACTGCTGTAAGCAGGCGGTTCATATATCGGATTACCATAGCCCGTTGCCGCTTTTAGTTCCCTTAATGGATACAACCCTTCATCTTTTGAACTATCGCCACATTTATCGCACCTTCCTCCCTACACTGGTTAAGCATCAGTCCTCAGGAGGCAGGTCTTCCCGTTCCTCCTGGTACATCTTCCAGAGCTCTAAACTATTTTGCCTTTTCTCCACCTTCTTCCCTGTGTACGTGGGGTGCACGTATGTGGTCACATGTTGCAAAACCGCCTTTGACAGCGATTCCCCTTGTGGCCATGGCATGAACATTTTGTCCGCTGTACCCTTTACCCACTCCGCACTATACTGTTTGAGCTTGGGTGCGTGTTTTGGCAGTGTCTTGCACATGTGCATCAGTGGAGTAGCATCCCCCATTGTACAAGTCTCAATGGACTGTCAATACTTACCGTTGATTTACACACAATACGTTTCATAAAAATAACAAATATGAGCGTGTACCAAAAGTCCCCACTCAAAGCCTCTACTTCTCAGTTATCCAAACCAATCTGTTCAGTAGGTGCAGACAATGACTAAAAGATAGATAACAACTTTTTATCTCTTCTTTAACCTCACAGTTTTGCTTTTGTCGCTCTTTGACACATTATTTTCAATTTCAAAATTCACAAACAGGCACACTAGTCGACTTTACATATATCTCATCATAATACTCCTATTCTCTTAGCCCCTAAAATACCCCGATTGGAGTTTGAATCATTCCCTCTCATAAACCTTTTTATGTGCCACCTAAGTACCCACTTGGCTTTTGAAATGGCTCCTTCTAAAGGTCCTTCAGCTAGGATGCTGGGCCCTTTGACGTTCCTCGTCATATATCTCTAACGCTCCTCTTCATATATTAACCAACCCCCCCATTACTTTTCTTTTACCACAATCCCATCCCCTTTATTTTGCCAGTCCCCTCAATCTATTCAACATTCGTTTTTCAGCTCCAGACCTTTGGGATCGTCCCTTCCAGCCACCGTCGCCTTTGGTCCGCTCAGCGCCTGTGGAAACCAGGAGGGATTTTGTGAAAGAGGGACCCATCCCACCTATATCGATTTTCTTGCAAGTGTTCTATATTGGCCACTCTCCATAGGAAACTTCACAATCCTACAGCTAAATGGCAGAGGGTATCCTTTTTCCATAAATTCTAAAAACCTACTAACCGACAGGTCTGAACCATCCTCTTTCTGCTAACAAATGAAACCATAGAACCTTTAAGACAAGTTAACAGTATCTGAGATGGATGGGGATGCAGATCTTACTCATACATCAACAATCAGACCGACTCAGGAAGTTGGCAAAACACGGCTGTTTTAATTGCAATTGTCTAAAACAGGGAGAACAACAGGCGTCAACGGACACTGCACAGTCATAACTCTCTCAACGATTTTCGTGAAAAAACACATATTTATAAAACAATAAATCGTTATTACTGACATCATACTACATGGTAAAATAAGAAATCCTACTAGGGGATGTGAGAGGCTTAAGAGGAACATCTAAGTATACTTACTATGGGGTATGGAATCATGATTGGGTCTCTAAGGTCAGGTGGACAGCTATGCTCACCCCTAATGCAAGTCATCTTCTGTGTCATACTAATACATGCTTCATTGGCTTTCAAACTATAGGGCTCCTTGCTATGTGGCCTTCTACAATTGGTTGGCATGCTTGTACCATTCTGGAATATTTCACTCGCTAGCAGCACGCAAGCTGGTACCCCAGGTGCTGGAGGGTTGGCTTGGTCATGTCTCCTCACCCAACTAGCCCAACATCTATCATCACTCCTATGGTCTGCCATTCAATTAGTTCTTTGAACTCGGACTTGCAAGTATCACTGTGCCCCGAGACTAAAAGGAAGTGTGAGTATGGCCTTCTCTTCTGGTCTGCTGGTCGCAGTGTAGCTTGCCAAAGTCTATTTTCAACTTGACCATGTGACAGGAGACCACGTTTTGAGCTCCTTCATTGCATTTAATACTATTAAATGAATAAAACCTGGCACTTCCAGTGTTTTTCCATTACAACTCAACATGAGCCTGTCTTGCTTCTCATGTTCATTGTATCGCCCCAAATAGATAACAAGTTTCTTGGCTGCTCCAACCCTTGACACTGGGCCAGACAAGCCTTCTCGAATCTTCCTTCGCCGTCAGCTGTTTTATTCTACTGCACCATACTTTTAGCCCTTCTATTCACGGGGTACAAGTTTGCTAAAATGCATCGTGTAACATCCAGATTCTGTACACACTTATATTTATATTGGCGGCACCGCCTGCAGTCTACTCACTACGCATAGCCAACCTTATGATTACTCAGTCTGCTTGCGTTACTGCATCTGTACAATTATAAAATGGCATTGCATTTTCTTCAGTGCTCTCTGCACAGGCAATCTTCATTTTGCTCATGAAATGTTGCTCAATTCTTTACTTCACCATCAGATTCTATAAGGTCTATTTACCCTCTTCATTGGCATCTCTTCTGTGTGCATCATTTCTGCTTCATGTGCCAGTCTTCTCTTTCACTCATCTTCACACTTCTTATGGAATTTCCTTCAGAAGACTGTTATTTCTTTGTGGATACATCATATAGGGTTTTCTCAATGGATACCTTGTTTGAAGGACTCTTTGCGGTATAGGTACCATTATTGGCTTTGCGCATGCCGCAATTTCCGGCTGCCAACATATAGGCAAAATGCGGGTGGAACCTCTGGTAGAGGCACTTAGCTCCTCCTCTACATAACAATGAAGAACAAAGTTCCAGGAAGTGATTCAGAAGAAACGAGTTGGATGAAAGTTGTGGGAACAAACAACTTTAATCAGAAGCGCCGGACCACCAGATGGGAAATTCCTTAATGGAAATTCCAGAAGCCCTTCCTCATTGCGGCGGTTCCTCGCATCGGGTAACCATGGCAACAAGTGAATTTACCCGATGCGAGTGTCCAGCTATTGTGGGCGCCATGGCAACCGCCACTTGCGTAGTAGTGACAGAGAGCGCTGAAGGTACCCGCTATGCATACCCTCACTCGTGCAGTGAGCCATGACAGTATCCTCGCCCAAAGGGGCAGAAACCCCATGGGAGGCATGGTGTTTATCCAGCAATAGAGGCGCAAGAACATCCTCTGCCCGTACCCACGACCTGTCCTCCGGGCCACAACCTTTCCAGTCAATAAAGGAATAACATGTACACCCACACATCTTAAGGATCCAAAATAGCATGCACTTCATACTCCTCAGAACCCTCCACCATCAGGGGGACAGGCGGTTCACATATTCTGGTATTGGGCAAGCACGGCTTTAATAATGAAACATGGAATACCGGATGGATATGCCAGTGTCTAGGGAGATCCAGGCAAACTGCTGCATGGTTCAGGACATGAGAAATAGCGTAGGGACTGACATATCAGGGCAGCAGCTTCCTCTTTCCCAACAGTCTCAGGTGTTTAGTTGAAAGCCATACTTGCGTCCCCACCACATACAGGGGAGCAGGGGTGTAGTGAGTGTCCGCATATTTCTTTGTCCGCTCTTGCGCCTTTGTCAGGTGTTTCCTTACTCCAGCATGTAACAAGGCTAGGTCACGGACACAATCAGCAGCTGCAGGAATATCCATCGGTAGAGATGGATCCAGAGGAATGGACCTAGAATGCTGGCCATACAATGCATAAAAAGGAGACGATTGAGTAGAGGAGTGCAGGGAATTATTATAAGCAAACTCAGCTGTGTGGCAAGGCAGATAGCTAGCTGTCTTGATGTTGGAGACAAACACAACAGAGATACTGTTCAATGGTGGCATTCAGTCTCTCCATGTTTCCGTTGGTTTGTGGGTGGTAAGCACTAGAATATCGATCCTCAATACCAAGCGAGGTAGTCAAAGCAGTCCAAAATTGGGAAGTCAACTGAGATCATCTGTCAGAAACCATGATAGAGGGTAACCCAAAATATCAGAAGATGTGTTTGGAAAACAGGTCCACCAACACCAAAGCCGATGGAATACCTGGACAAGGAACGAATATGGCAATTTTAGTGAAATAATTGATGATGGACCAGAAAGTGTCACAACCCTGTACAGGAGGGAGTTCTACGAGAAAGGCCATGGATACCTTATACTAGGGCTTATGGGGAAATCAGGAGAGGGCACTAAAGGCCCATGGGTTTTGTGCATTGATTTTTACACTGAATACATACAGAACATGTGGAGACATACTCAAGAACATCACGAAGTCATGGAGGGCCACCAACACCATCTCCTTAATAGATCCAGCATCTTTTGCCTGTCTAGGTGTACTGTTATTTGTGAATCATGACACCATTGGGGAGCTCTCCTTCTTGTCTCTTCAGTAGGAATATAGATTTTCCCCTGCATGTAAAGGAGCCCATTGATGACATTAGCATTCAAGTCTGTGAGCTCTTTGGATGACTTTAGAACCCACATCTGGAGTTGTTCCCTAAGCAATGAATGTGGTGTGCAACCGCAGGCCACCTGGTGAGGCAGTAAGAAATACTGGTCTTCTTTTGATACCACAGCCAGGACACCTATACGAGAGAGAGCATCAGCCTTAGAGTGATGAACAGCTGGGCGATAGGTGATAACAAAATCGAACAAAGAAAAGAAAAAATGCCAACGTGCTTGCCCGGCAGATAAGCATTTCAGGGTTTTCAGGGCCAACTGGTTGTGATGGTCAGTGCACACAGTAATGGTATTCTCTGCCCCTAACAGATGGTGTCTCCATTCAACAAAGGCAGATTTAATTGCCAATAGCTTAAGTTCTGTGATGGTGAAATACCTCTCAGAAGGGCTCAGTTTCTGGGAGAAAAAGGCAACTGGATGGATCCGGCCCATCCAGGGACACAACTGTGACAAGACAGCACCTACTGCAACACCCGAGGCGTCAGCTTCGACTAAAAACGGTAGCAAAGGATCCGGATGCTAGAGCACCGGAACAGTCATGAACACCAACTTGAGAGCATTGAAGGCCTGTTGGGCAGCCGAGGTCCAGTAGAAGGGAGTTTTAGTACTCGTGAGAGATGTCAAAGAGGAAGTAATGGAGGAAAGGTAATCAACAAATCTTCTATAGAAGTTAGCAAATCCTGGAAAAGATTGCAATGATTTAACTGAAGACGGAACAGGCCAGTCTAATACAGCCTTAACCTTAGAGTTATTCATCTTAACACCCTTGTCTGTTAGAGCAGATCATAAAAACTTAATTACATTGTTGTTTAAAATGCATTTTTCGGGATTGGCATACAGATGGTTGTTTCTTAGCCTTTGTAGAACTGTACGGACGTGCTCAATGCGTTGTTCATAAGACCTAGAATAGATCGGGATGTCGTCCAAGTATATGACAACAAATTGATCCAACATATCTTGGAAAACATTGTTCTTAAAGAACTGGAATGTGGCGGGAGCGTTACATAGCCCGAAGGGCATTACCATGCATTCAAACAATCCATAGCGTGTTTTAAATGCTGTTTTCCACTCATCGCCGTCCCTTATGCGGACCAGATTGTAAGCTCCCCTGAGATCCGGTTTGGAGAAGATCACAGAGGAAACCAACTGGTCCAACAAGACAGAGATAAGTGGCAGAGGATATTGATTCTTTATGGTGATTGTATTGAGTGCTCTGTATTCATTCCAGGCTCTCAGATCACCCCCTTCTTAGGTACGAAAAACAGTGGGGATGCAGCAGGCAACTTAGACAGGCAGATAAACCCATGTGCTAATGATGCCTTGATGTATTCCTTAAGAACCTGGTCCTGCCTAAGGATAAGGGAGAATACCCGGTCAGAAGGGACTTTAGAACCAGGGACCAGGTCAATAGGGAAGTCATATGGGCTTTGCGGCAGAAGTTGCTCAGCCTTTTTCTTATCAATTACATCGGAGTATTCCAGATATACATCTGAGATTTGGGTATCTGCGTTCTTGATGACTGCTCCGACCGAATTGAGTGAATCAAGCATGGACCTACAAGGGGACTGTGAAACGGGAGCACTAGAAAGACAGTGTGAATCACAAAAGGAAGATGGAAAGGCTATCTTCTGTGACATCCAGTCGATTTGAGGGTTGTGAGTTTGCAACCAAGGTAGCCCCATTATAACACTGTATTGGGGTGTTGTCATGAGATCAAAAGCAATCTGCTCATCATGTCCAGAGCTGGTGGACATGTGGATAGACTTGGTTTGTTCGGTCACTAAGCCATATATGAGAGTGGTATCATCGACTCCATTAAAAACTTCAGGCTTGCTTTTAGGTAGGATAGGGATACCTGCTTGTTGGGCAAACCATAAGTCCATGTAATTGCCAGTAGTACCCGAGTCAATAGAGACACGGGTAAGCAGAGGAATTTCACATCCATCCATAAAAGTAATGGGTAAGTAAACAAGTGACAGAGTAGGGGCCAAATGGGAGGCCAAAGGACAACTACTCGACAGAGGGACTCTTTCTACGGCCGAGTTTTGTTTCCCAATTTCCTAATTAGGTTTTTGGGACAGTCACGTAATAAATGATCGGCGGACCCACAGTACATACATAGGTTTGCCTTGCGATGATGTTCCCTCTCAGCACTAGATAACGGACCATGTACCGCCCTTATCAGCATGGGTTCCATTTCAGTGTGGCTGACCACTGTATCCAGGGGTTTAACCACTGTCGGAACGGTGGTCCTTCATTCCCCCAACCTTTCAGCCTGTCTGGTGTCGATCTGTAGAACCAGATCCAACAGTTCAAGAAAAACACCAGGTACTACGGGAACAGTAGAAAGCACATCCTTGAGCCCTTCGGGTAATCCTTTATAGAACATGTCGGCCTTCTTCTCTTCAGGCCTTCCATTTTCCGCAGCTAATTGATTAAACCTAGCCAAATAAGTAAGCAAGGGTGAATTTCCTTGGCTAAGGTTAAGAAACTCCAGATTAGTGGCTTACGTCTTGTATCTGTATCAAAAACACAGTTAATGGCCGTGATCAAGGCCTCACATATAGCATGTAGCTATTTGTTTCCAACAATGGATTAGCCCATGTAGCTGCCACCCGTCCGAGATATGAAAGCACAAATGCCGCCTTGGTAGTGGAATCAGGAAACAAGGCAGGGCTGCAAAGAAAGTGTAGTTTGCATTGGTTTATAAAGGTCCTATAGGCCCTCGGATCGCTATTGGACCTTTCAGGTGGGGCCAAAGGGAATTGTGTGGACATTAAGACCGGTACAGGCTTTTGGCCCAAAACAGGGTAGGAAGACCCGGATGAAGAGTGACCAACTTGGGTGCCATCCTGTGAGCCGGGAGTCTCCTGAATGTAGGGGGACCTTTTTCTCTAAACATCACTCTATCTGTTCAAGGTTACAGACAAAATTGTGGTTAGAGCAGAGCAAAAGAGCAATTCATACCGCCTCGGTATGAGCCAGACTGCAAAGAAGAAAAACAAGTATGTTAGTATCCAAAGGAGGTAAGGATAAAATGGTATAATAGGAGTAGTAGTAGGACAAACCTGACAGCATGGACGTAAGGCCTTTATCCTAGGTGATAATAGGAGTAGTAGTGGGACAAACCTGATAGCATGGACGTAAAGCCTTTATTTTAGGTGATGTTACTCTATGTTTAGCCCGCCTGAAGGTAGAAAAAGAGAATCCCAATTTAGGCCAATTGAACAATTGGGCACAACTATCCAAACACATAGAGGAAAAAATAATAAAGAGGAAAGTTAGTAAGGACCTACCCGGGCAGAACGAGGATGCTCTAGCGGCTCTATAGCAGCAACAGAATACTGCAGGGTGCGATATCCTGGCATGTACTCATTCAGTTATTTCAGAAGTCCGCCGAAACTTCAATAATAAACAAAAGAAAAAAGTTAAAAACTCCAACATCCAAAGCCAAGGGAGTCCAAAGCAGTCCAGTGTTCGATCTGAGGTCAGTTCAGGGGGGGTGTCCGTGGAGCAAACGGGGTTGATTTGCCATGTAGCTGAAGAGTAGATGCTATCTCTAGACTCAAGAATCCAAAACCAAAGGGAGTCCAAAAGCAATCTAGTATTCGATCCGAGGTCAGTTCAAGGGGGCGGGGGAAAGGAGGACAGTGTCAGTGGAGCAAACTGGGTTGATCTGCCATGTAGCAGAAGAGAAGATGGTGTCTCTCACTTCAGGATAGAACGCCAAGTAAGGGAGATAAGAGAAATCTGGAAGTAGTATCGGCGATAGTTGCCGCGGGAAAGAAGGACAACAGAGCTGAAGGTAATTCTTGGATAGGAATCCAACCAGGAAGAACAAAGTTCCAGGAAGTGGTTTGGAAGAAACGAGCTGGATGAAAGTTGTGGGAACAACTTCAATCAAAAGCGCCGAACCACTGGAAGGGGAATTCCTTTATGGAAATTCCAGAAGCACTTCGTCATTGCAGTGGTTCCTCGGGTCGGGTAACCATGGCAACAAGTGAATTTACCTGACGCGAGTGTCCAGCTGCAGATACGGCGCACCCACTCTTGCACCACTGTCATAGGAGCCATGGCAACCGTCACTTGCGCAGTAGTGACAGAGGGCGCAGAAGCCACCCCCTACGCATACCCTTGCTCGTGAGGCGAGCCATGACACCAATGCATTACACACATGTATGTGGGGTAAAACACAGTTATAGCTTTAGTTGCTTTTCATAGATAGAGTTGTTGGGCCCATGTACATCCATTGCGAGGTAAATAGATGAGAGAAAGACAATAGAGAGGGACACAATGGAGAGAGAGAGCAAGAGAGAGAGTGAGAGAGAGATAGAGAGAGAGAGAGAGAGAGAGAGAGAGAGAGAGAGAGAGAGAGAGAGAGAGTGAGAGCACTCTCAGTGCAAACAATGCCTAGCATCGTTTTTCTATTTATCACAGAGATAGGCTTGTTGTAGAACTTTGAAAAAATAAAGTCAAAAACACATCAGGAAGACAACAGCAGTCACTCTGCAACTACATGTGATTCTCTAGACTGTATACCAGGAGAATGATTTTTACTAGGAGGCACTCAACATGTACTATTTAGTTCTATACTGAGTTTGGGCTGGGAGTGTGGCCGGGGTGCCTTGCGAACATCAGATAAATGCACCCAGTATTGTAATTCACAAACTTTTACCGCAAGAGGAGTAGCATAGACGACCTCAAAGGGGCTGTTAAATCTAGGCTTGCTCGACCAGTGGACAAAGTTCATTACATAGACATGATTGCCAAGGAAAAGCTTGAGAGGAGACGACACGGGTGGAGTATCAGATGCAGCACTGGTCAATTCTTCAATTCTTGGCGGTGCAATCTGTTGCAAGATATATTTTATGGCTTTGGTTAGGGCAGACAAGCCCTAAAACAGATGCAGCCCTGTGAGCATCAGATGCTCCTCCTGATTGGTGATAGGGGTGTTGCCCCAGTACCACCTTGTGGGGTGATAAGTGATGATCACTACAGAGAGGCACATGCTAAATAGAGTGAGAAGTAAGCAGTGCACCCCATTTTTCTTTAAGGAGGTGCAAAGCTTAGACAACTTGCTCTTTAGAAGACCATTAATCCTCTCCACCCCCGTTGGCCTGGGGGTGGTAAATTGTACACATCCGATGCTTAATTGTCATGATTACATCCAGGGTTTCTGGTTTAGACTCAGGACTTCTGTATCTCTGTAGGCTTTAGGTGGGTGTTAGCTTGGCAAGCATTGCATTCTTACAGTTTGCTACATTAAGTTAACCATAGACTTCCATAGGGACTCAGTGTACCAGAACCCTTAAAATGGCCACACTATGGGTCACTATGATATGTTATAGTAGAGAACTAGAGGTAGTGCTTTGGAGGATACTTAAGTCCCGCCTCTGCAGTAATGCACGCTTAACATTAGGTCCACTGACAGCGGTGTAAAACTACCAGCGCTCAGCTCACAGAACCTGCAGAATGAAAAAAAAGTAATGTCAATAACTTGAAAAGACTCACCAAATATTTCACAGACCACAGAGTTGAATTACCTGACTAAAGTTTCTACCGCCGCAGTTTTCAAAAAGAAGAATTTCTTCCGTCATATTTCCAGTTCAGTCATCAGCCTTCGTTCGCAGCCACAGTAACATTACGAGGTTTATTCCGACTTGCGAAGACCTGCAATACAAGGTACCATAGTTATAGAACGAACATTACAGAATGAAAAGTGAAAGATAATTCCAACGCGCATATGTACCTGAAGCTCCCAGGAGTTTTCCTCACAGTTGAAAGCCACGCTTCACAGAAGAAGGCTACAGTTTGAGTAAACAAACTTTTGCTTTGCAACGTTCTTTTTCCAGATACGGGCTCATACTTACCACAATCAAAAAACCCTGTCAGTTTTATGAAGACACTCCATTTTTACGCGCTTCAACCCTAGCAAGCACGCCAACTTACCTCAAGAAAAGGTTTTCATATTTTTCCTTTACAAATCCAAATTCTTCAGTTTTAAGTTTATTTCTTCAGAGAACCTGCAAAAGGAAAGAAGAATTAATAGTCATCAAGAGAGATCTCTCCAACTTTTAGAACTTTTACAACAAAGACATCAGCCTTTCCCCTTGGTTAAGACACTTACCTTCAAAGGCTTAGCAGAGTTCAAAAGCATTTTTGTCTTCAGAACCTGAACATCTACATACCCCTGTGTTATTGCAGGATGGAGAGCTAAAAAATACAAAACACAGGTGAGGAGAGTGTGCGTATTAGAATTAAAAGGGGAGTTTATTTAGGGTGGAAGGCAGAAGAGAGCTCTAGAGGAATGTTATCATTCTTATCAATTACAGTACCTCCCTCACCAATGCAGTGATCTCTTTGAAGAGCTCATTGAAAAAGCTTGTGCCATTGTTGGATGTTTCAACTTCACACACGCCCCATCGAGGAAAGACCCCTCTACCCAAAAATGTGGCTGCACATTTTGCATCAGGGTGTGCACAAGGACCAGCCTCCACCCACCATGAGAAAGGACACACAACAACTATTAGTTAGAGGGATCTGTTACACCTTTCGCCCATGTCCGCATAATTGATATGTAACTCGCGGAATGGCCTAGTAGGTTGGGGCTGTGTCTCTCGGCTTGTTCTTAGTGTAAGACAAGCACTATAAGTCTAACACTTAATGCAGTTAACAACCATTTTAGTTCTTGCCATCTTCAGATTTGGGACAAACCAGTCTTCCTGTATACCTGCAGATATATGCTGTTTTCGCACATGGGATGGAAGATGCAGCTGGTCGAATGCGAC
The DNA here is from genome assembly GCF_040938575.1 of Ambystoma mexicanum. Taxonomy (NCBI): domain Eukaryota; kingdom Metazoa; phylum Chordata; class Amphibia; order Caudata; family Ambystomatidae; genus Ambystoma; species Ambystoma mexicanum. Next base: position 669,312,945 of record NC_090930.1, on the reverse strand, counting down.
CTGCAGCAACTCATGTGACATAACTGCTTTGCCCGATGTTTCTTGTTGCCACAGTAAATCTGTAGGGGACTGCTTGCATCCCCTTTTCAACCAAACATCGTTCTCTTCCTGTGGTGCTTGTCCCTGAAATTCAATTAGTTGTGGAAAATGGAAAGGAATTGTACGAGTCTGGCAGTTGTTCCCTGCTCTGTGCTACCACTGGGTACTCAGAAACACTTGGCACAGATAAGTATTCTGCTTGTTTGGCTACCGAATCCGCTGCAGAATTACTGAGTGAGACAGCGTCTGTATCGTTAGTATGTCACCACCGCTGTCAATGATGGCTGGGATAGTGCATCAATTAGTTTATCTAACCATGTTGCATATTATACCAGGGACCCATCAGCCCTCCTAAATCCCCTCCTCTTCCATTGTGCCAGTCCTGCGTGCACTGTGGTGGTGACATAAGCCGAATCAGAATAGATGGTGATGCGACAGCCTTGACACGCCAGACGCACCACAATTAGCAAAATATGTTTGCTGCTTGGGCTGAATAGTGCATGGGTAATCTCATTTGCACCAATACCTCCTAGAACCTGTCCACTAGGTGGACCACTTCCACACCAGTATACCTAAAACCTGTGCCCTAGTCGATAGTTTCTGACCCATCAAAGAAAAACACCTTGAGTGGGCTATCTCTTGCCTTCAGGATGTCATCCTCCTCCCCCTTAAATGTTACACAAGCATGTGCTGCAAGGTCTTCCTCAGTACACTGTTCAGTCAAAAAGGTGGCTGGATTTACAGTTTTACAGCTCACAATATGAATGACAAAATGATCTCATATGCGGATGCCTGCTGCGTGGTCAAAGTTAATTTGGTACGCTCCAATTTGGCGAACAATGGATGATCCACACACAGTGTTACAGAGCACCACATGACAATTGTGGAGCTTTTCTCAATCGCAAATGCAACTGCAGCAAATTCTTGTTTGCATGGGAACTGGCCCTGCATCACAGAATCTAGCAGTCGGCTGTACTAGGCCAATGGCTTATGGCCCATTGTGATCTTTTTTTGTCAGTACTGCGGTCATCAATTGGCCATTTGAATGGGAAAATAGATTAAAGTCTTGTGTGTAATCAGGGGTAGTGGAGATCACTTCTTTTAGGGTGTTAAAGTTTGTGAGCATTTTCTCCATCCATGCAATTTTATGGCCATTCTATTCTTTTTAGCCTCTTTAAGGCCCTGTAACAAGGGCCTAGTGTATGCTACATAATCTAGAATCCATGCCCTACAGTAATTGCACAACCCTAGAAATGTCTGCATCTCTTGGACAGTTTTGGGTTGGGAGTGCTGGGCACTGAAGCAGCATGATCAGGTGTCATTTTCCTCCTGTGAACAGATATCAACTGACCTAAATAGAGCACTTCTTGGAGGCAACATTGTAGCTTTATGTCAGCAGCTTCAGGAGTGTGATGGAATCCTTCTGGCACTGCTGCTCACTGTCGCTACACACTAGCAAAATCATCAACATACTAAATGATGGTACTGGGCACTTGGATATTCCCTAGGTCAGCAAGTAGAATCCTGCTGCGATGCTGGGGGACTCACAGTACCCCTGAGGCAATCTTATGTGCTCAGAATGAACTCTCCCATGCACTAACGCGGTGAGCTACTGCGAATAAGGGTGCAAGGGTATGGAGAAAAAGGCATTTTTAACATCTACCACAGTCAAGTGGGAAAAAGTTGGTCGCCTCCTTGGGAATGCTGCATAGTATTGTTGCAGATTTGGAACTACAGGAAATTCTGCCTGGACAATGTCATTTAGAGACTGAAGGTCCTGTATCACCCTCCAGCTTCCCTCTTTTGCCTTTTTAATCGGATAGTCATGTTTCATGGGGAGGTGGATGGCACTGTTATTCCTTGATTCAGAAGGGCCATAGTGGTGTCCTGCATGCCCTCTTAAGCCTCTTTGGACAATGGGTACCATTTAGCTGGGGTAACACCGCGCCTGGTTTGAGTGTTATTCAGACCAGCGCCACCCCCTGCAAGAGCCCTACATCGTGAGTATTAGTTGTCCATAATCTCTCTAGGACCTGCTCTAAGTCACTGTCAGTGAAGGGGGGCGGGGTGACAAGGGTCATCAAGGAACACTGCATTTTTTGATTTTTGATTTTGCACCATAATGTCACATGGGATGCAAATTGCTAACACAATCTCTTCTTTGAGGGGCACCGTTGGATGAATACACAATACAGTATGCCACTCACACCCATCAGGGTCTGTGCCCACCAGAACAATTCTTTTAGCCGACACAACCAGACCCTGTAGATCTAGGAAACTATCGTACCTCCCACAAGCTCAGGGGTTACCACAGGTTAGATGATGAAATCTGATGGTACCCACCAACACGCCTTGTCAGTCTGGGGAACAGCATCAAGCAATACTGTAATCCTATACCCAAATATGTTCGGGTCCACAGTGATGCCACAAACCCCCACCTCCCCTCCTCTGGCCTGTATGATGACTTTGGCTTTTAAGACTCACCTGTCTGCGGTGACACATACCAACCCACAGTCTATTAAGGAAATGGTCATGTTCGATATGCTCAACAAATTTTATCCCAACAGATTTATCGGGGAGGACTCGGAATACAGTGAGGGTCCATGCACCACTTTTCCTCCTATTTTGATAGCTGCCTCTTGTGTGTAGGGAACCGTTGCGACATCCCTAGAGAATCCCTCTGTGTCAAGAATTGATAATGGAAAGTCTCCCTCACTGATGCATGATTTAGTGGCACCAGTCTCTGCCATAAAGATGACATGTTTATGTTTATCTCAGAGCCCAGAAAGGGTCTCTCGTCAGGGTGGGTAGTCCTAGACAGGACTGGACACACAAGAGCTTTCTGTGGGCTGTTCTTATCAGGATACACATTCCTTTTCGGCACTGCATTGGGTGTGGCCATTTGGCCTCCATACAAGGTGTTCTGCTGGGCCGCTTGTGGTTGCACATTAGGCAGTGCTTGGGCCTGCATGTGTGGGGGGGTTGGTGGCAGCTGGGTGTAGGCCTGGTGTATTCCATAAGGTATGGCGGTGAAACTGGGTAGCTGTGGTCGTGCTGGGGCAGGTTAACTGCATGCGTTATACCCCACCCCCTCCATGCTTCTACACTCTCTTGCAAAATTTCCCCACTTCCCACCTCTTCAACAATGAGACAGTCCCTTACCACTTCTGGGTTCCATTTCACCGAACCTCCTTCAGCCCGCTCTGCTCCCTTGAAATCCTCCTCTTCCACGCTGATGACCTCCTTGGTTCCAGCCAGGATACTGACGTGTGGGGCCTGCCACCTCACTGCCCATGTCCTCCACCTGGCCGAAACTCTGCTATCCTTACATCTGCACGAGCTGCAGCCTGTTCCACTAAATTTGTCTCAGTGTTTGCCATCACCACCCCTTCCCACCACTGATATTTTAGCTAGCTTTATTAGTTTTGTTTCCTCCACCTGCAACCTTTGACCTGTTTCTTTTTCTCATCATGTAATCCTTTTGCAATGGTGTATTATTATAGTCTGACTCTTGGCCCACGCATTCGTCTCTGTACAAACTATCTTGTCAAGCACTTTCTGAACTTCTTTGGGCAATCCCCTCTTAATAACAAAATAGAACAGAGGAACTGATTGGTCCCACTGGTCACCCGTCTCTGCTCGCCACATCTCCTGCACTTTTAAAATGTACTGAGCGGCATCTTCATCTTCTCCCATGGTGTACTGCATTATGGACTGCATGTCCGGAGTGTTGGGGTACGCCCGTCACAGTGCATCCCACACTTGCACCCTAATATTGTTGAAACAGGCCCCATCAAGTGCATCATCATCTAACTTCACCCCTCGGTACCCAGCCTTAACCCACACATCACCCGCCTGATCTCCCACAATTGTGACAAGTAAACTTTTCATGTCTCCCACCGCCAAAGGATTTCCTGCTGTCTGCTTTTCAAAGGCATATATTCACTTCCCGGCAACAACAGTAAGGGGCGGAAGTGTTGTATTCTCATTATTCTTATGAAGTTGCTCCCATGGCACATAGTGCGCCCTCCCGGATCCCTTGTGCATCAATGGCAGTTATGTGCCCACACCTCGCTTTGCTTTCTGTCCATCACTTCCCTTTTTCCTTGCCACTGCTACCCGCCCATATCTGTTCCTCAATTGTGGTCCCACAAGCTCTCTACTCTGGATGATATATCTGGCACTTCCCAGCCATCCCCCTCATCATCTTTGAATTCATCCACAGTATCACATTCTCCCTCTCGCAGTTCTCTAATCGCATCCCTGTCTGACCTCACCGTCCCGTAGCCTACACTTTCTGCTCCATGGTAGTCACCCTTCCCTTTCTCCACATGCACATCTTTTATAACGGTGCTATCCAGTCTGAACAAAATATCTCTGGCCCTCCACTCGTCCAGACCGCACCCCTGGTTTCTCTCCCCTTCTTTCACTGCCCTCAGACCTGTCAGCTGGGCTTGCGTTGCCTCTAACTCCTTCTGTGATTTACCCTCCTGTGGTGGAATGCTGTTTGTGTCAGTTGATATGGGGGTGGGGCAGTGGCAGTCATGGGCACATATGTTGGGTTAGTGCATCCTGTGGCTGGACGGGCGGAAGGTGGATAAAGCCCCTCTCAAGGTGCGGGCTGCAGCAATTCCTCTGGCGTTGGCACATTCAATATACTTGAGGTAGTGCTATCTTCGTAACAGGGTGTACACCCAGCAATATCCGATATGTCCTCTACCATTTTCCGCAAGTCTAAAATCTCTTTTTGTTTCTGCAGTTGTTTACCTTTAAACTTCACAGTTAGGAACGTGATCATATATTCTAATATCTCTCTGTTAATGGTACCCTGCAATGACATCCCCCCTTGGATCTCCTCCACCCACTGGTTGTGGTACTTCTCTATCTTGTCTATCTTGTCCTTGTACAATGCCAATGCACTAAACATATATTCCAGTGGAATCAATACCTCATATTAACCATGGTATATTTAAAAGAAGCTTCTAATTGTACGCCACTCACAATGTTATTATAACCGTCACTACCAGTACTCCGTTCCCGCCCCCCGGTCGCCCACTGTTCATGCCCCCTCTCTTTGCACTCGCTTCCTCACTTCTCACACCTCACACTCAAACTATTTTCACAGGACCTTCCTCGGTCTCCCCGAATTCACAATAATAAATCAATGCACTAAAACAATAAACAAAAATAACAAGCCAAAAGCAACAACCACTACTCTGCCTCTAATATACTGGGCAAGCTTTCTAATTATACAGAGCTCCTACTTTTCTATCCCTTAATCACAATAAGATGGCACCGTCATCTCCCCTCACTTGGAAAGGATCCCCACACTCCTGTTCTCCTCCTCATTATCTCCTTAATAATAATATGAAAAATACAAAAACACACACACTTCACTTCCCCACTCACACTTACTCCCTTTTTTGTCACTCAAAGGCTTCAAAGAGCAGGCAGGAATTCTGTGAAAATGGCTCCTTTACACCACTGCGGGTTGCACGCTTTGGACTGGTCACTGTAGGGGCGTGCTGGATCTCTGTGGGGGTCGTTGGGATCATGTCAGAGTCACCAAAAATGTAGAGAAACCCATCAATGCTCACACCAGAAAAAATACAACCCACTAGGGAAAAAGGCCCAGCACACCTCTTGCGAGGAGAACAAAGTTTTATTTCTACAAAAATAGAAATGCGCCAGCAAAGTACTCTGCTGCCACAGAACGTTATGGCAAAATCAGTATGAGCAACACTGTATGAAGGCACACAGCATCATCAGTGACGTACATTACATAATGTACAAATCCAAATGGCTGGTTGGTGCGACCCTATAGATAGGCTATCTGCTCCATAGGGAATGCCAGGCCATGGGTCCCAGCACTTAACCTGATGTGCAGATAAGGGCTAAGAGGATACTCGAGGTCATTGCATCGCACAAACTAACTCAATTCCAGACACATTGGTGCCCATCCAAAGCTCCCCACCCTCATTTTAGCTATATTGTTTTACCCTTCCCAGCATCTCGGAGCACAAATCATGTCACCTATGGTGAAGGCAACTAGTCCCTGCTTTCTGATCTTTCCTGATTGGTTTGGGCTTCTAACGGTTTTATGGTTGGTGGTCCGGGACTGACTGGTACCTTGGAATCGTGGGGTCTTTGGATGGGGGATTTTGGGTGCTATTATTTGGAGCTGGGACAGGAAAGGTCAGAGGCTCCTGTCCTCCTTCTAGTGGGATCGCTTTTCTCATAGAACTCTCAACACCCTTGTAGCCTTGCAGGGCGCATTCCTTCTGGGATGCGAAATGTTGGCAACATGAAAAAATGAAGGGTCTATGAATCTCTGCAGCTCTGGCCTTTCTCACCGGTGCCCAAGATACACCCTACTCCCACATGCATGCACTTATTTCTATGTGTGTGGTTTTGGGCCTGTGGCCGTGGCTGCAGCGCGAAGTTAGGCCTCGATTCCAGTATGGCTGCTACTATCTAAGATGGCGTTTGGTTCCCCATGGTCGCTTAAACAAAATCATCCCCCATCCTCCCTGCACTGTGGCCCTTGCCACCCCCCAGCTCCCCACTGTCCTGTCCCCGACTACCAACTGCACTCTTCCAGGACTCTGCCTCATCCGAAAGCACTGGGTGGCCTGTCACGCTCGTCCCATTTAAATGTATTTCCCTGTGCTGTGCTGTCAGTGTTTATTTTCCCTCTCCAGAAGGGCAAATCGATATAATATATTGGTGTGACCTTTAGCTTTTCTTGGCAGGGATGGCCCTGAATTCGAAACAGCGAAGCCACTGTTCAGATTTGAGAAAGGTTTTCAGCTTGTGAGTGTCAAGTCACAAACAATTTGATAACCTTCCAAATAGCTGCTGTCCTTCCCGCTCTGCATTCATGCAACCTATTCCAATACTCCTCCAAAGAAGATGGGGTTGGGATGAAAGGTCAGAAGCACAATACTGTATGACCTAGGCAACTTGGAAACCACTTTTGGGAGAAGAGGACTCAGGACTCAGGTAGAATCCTTACAAAGGACTTTGTATACAACAGTGGCCCAATTTCACCCAACCTTCATACGTATTTGATGGCAAATAAACAAATTGTTTTCAGCGTGAGCAATTTCAACTCAATATACTCCACCAGATCAAATGGAGGACCCTGCACAAATGTTAAAACAAATGGAAAGTCTCAAGGAGGAGTCCTTGAATATTCCACACTGCTGGAGAGAGGGGAGAGGAGGAGGCGTTTCATAAGACACCTCACCAGAGTTTTGCTCTCAGAGGTTTCCACAATGGCTCCCCAGATAGTCACATCAGACAACTGTGCCCTCAGTGTAGACATGGTGAACCCCTTCTTGCATTTATCCAATAAGAACTGCCATACAGGCAGAATATTACAAGCTGAAGCATGTTTCCAATTCTTCATGCACGAGAACACAACATAGTTCCAATGTCTATTATAATGCTTCGAGGTAGAAGGCATTCTGGACTGCTGAATCAAATGAGGCAATGTGGAGTAAGGCTTATGCACAGTAACCCCTTCTCTCAATTTCCACATGAACCACTGAACCAGGAACACACCATCCCTTCACAATCACCTGAGACAAGATGGGTATTTCTTTATTATGCACATAGGTGCCATTGTTAGTTCTATTAGGATGGAGAACAAAAGGACCTTCTGAGCCAGTATGGCACCACCAGAATAATCTCTGGGCCCCTGTCCTTAAGTTTGCCCAGAACAGCCATGGAAATCAGAGGAAATGCTTACAGGCTAGTTAGTCCACTGACATCACATCCACAACCTGGTGCAGACCAGAGGAAGCTGGGCAGTGTTTGGTGTAGCAAAGATATCCAGGTATGGAAAACCAAACCTCACACCCAATCCTCAGGAAAGTCTGTGGCTGAAGAGACATCTGAGAGGACGGAAACATCTGAAAGAGTCGGTCTGCAGTCCAGTGGTCCAATCCCCTCATGTGCCAATCTTTAGGGATTCAAGTTGCAACCCATTCTCCAAATACCTTCACCTGCACCTCCAATGACCTCGACTGAGTGGCCCGTTACATGCTGGCATAGGCATTCTCCATCCAGACCAATACAGAGCAGCCAGACACCCTGATTTAAAAAAGCACCAGTTGGAGGAATGCCTTGTCTCTGGGTTGCTACACTGATCCTGGTGTGTGAGTGCTCAGAGCGTCACTCTGACCCTGTGTCACTGGTAGCAGTGTTAAGAATGATTGGTGCTGAATGCACCAATGATAATCCTTTCCTCAGTGTGGCCATGGCCAGCCACAACAAAAGCTGTCCTTTAGAGCATGGGTCACTGGCAGCAGTGTCTCAAACTCCAAAGAGGCTGGAAACCAATGTGGATGTAAGTGGGACACCAGAGGCCTCAAGGGCAAGCCCACCCATAACACTACAAACAGACAGTCTGCAGGGGAATGATCCTATGCAAGGTCTCCATCTTCAATTTGCCTGATAATGGAATAGTACCCCTGACCTCTCAAAGTCATTGGGCTTCTCCTGATTTTCTTTTTACCCTACAAATCCTGAACCCTTGACGAAGAGCCAACATCTTGAACTTGCAATTCAGCCATGGAGAGATGACAGACACTGACCAAATGGTAGGAGCATGGAACTCTTATCTTTTATGCCAGCCTGCCCCTAGGCTTTATGAAAGTAGGGGCCTGACAGATATTTGTATCCAGAGCAACAGAGAAGACCTGCACGCCGTCAAAGCATATTTCTGATAAGAACTTCACCTGGAGGAGCATGTTCTTTAGAGTGCAGTCTGCCCCGATCACAAATGCATTTTGCAACTTTTGAAAGCTCCTCTAAAAAAGTCTGGGCGATATAGGATGAATTCATACTTGCTCTCAAAGCCAGAGTGGCCGCAGAATAAGATATTTTAAAAGCTGCATCCACCTTTCAATCCACAGGATCATGGATTGTCCTTTTTTGGTTACCTGGGATACCTCCCTATCAAAATGGTCAAAATTGGGTCCACCTCCACAGAATCTGCCATGGAGTATTCCTCCCCCTTCAAGGTGTAGAATCCATCCATAAACAGGGCATTGTGATCCACTCCTGGCCCTTCCACTCAGAAAGAATTGTGTTCTTGATATTGGCAATGAAATGTAAACCAAGCTTGGGAGAGCTCTTAAACTGCCAAAGCTTCAGATCTCCTCATGTGCCAGGTGTTTGAGTGGTGAATCATACCATCCACCACTTGTTGCAGAACCCAAAGGACCTCTTTATTCTGGTACCTGCCCCTGCACTGTTTCCCTTCCTCCGAGAAACCAGGATTGTACAAGGATGACCAGGATGGAGACTGTGATGAGGAAGAGGATACAGTCCTCTTCTTGCCCTTCCTGTGCACCCTGGCCTACCTTAAATCTAGCTGCATCGTTTTCTCAGTGACAGCAAACCTCTTACCATGCTTTTTATGTGACCTCACTGAAGGGTGGGGGTAACAGAGTTCTCCGACTCCTCCGCAGAAGCCTGCACCAAATGTCTGTGCTTACAGGTTTCCTTCCTCCCAGAAAAACTGCATTTTACATTTCCCAAACAAACACAAGAACACTGGCCGCAGCAACAGAGCCCAGCAAATCCACTACTGACGTAAACTAACAGCAACAGCAGAACAATGAAAAGCCAACTTAAGCACCCTTCCTGAGGCCATTTGAGCAATCTGACCTTCATTGCCTTTACCCTAATCGAAGAGATCTGCAGCCGCTAAGTGAGCGATGCATACCTGTACTTTGCCCAACACCCCCCAGGCTGGCCCAAATACCGAGCGTGGATCCGATCTACTAGCCCTGCCCGGATGGAGAAAATCTGCCATCCTCCAAGTGGGGAGCTTCCATGCCCCACCTAGACTAGTGCTGGCATATGTTTACATGCCAAACCTGTCCGGAGCACACGTGTCAATACCCTCCCTCAGCATGGAGCTGCTTCCACATATGGCCTGAGAAGGACTTCAGCCCCTGCATGCCCACACCACTGTAACCGACCAACCACACTCTCTGGGTGGAAGAGCAGATGTCTTATGTCCCCCCTAAAGCACTGGTAGCTACATTAAGAACCACCTGCAAACAATAGTCTGAATGGGGCACCATGTTACGCTCACCTGACTCCCACGGAGGCGCTGGCCTGGTTCGCGCTGCTGTGACCTCTTCTAAGGTGATGCGCAGGGTTCGGAAGACGGACTGGACCGGGCCCCCAAATCTGGCTTGTCTGGCTCGCAGAAGTATCCTTCTGTAGGCGAAAATAGGGGATTAACTGTCTGCGGGGTAATGCAATCGGCCTCCCACTTTCCCCTCTCACCCTCCTCGAAACCCTTCTGTGATTTCTCGTAGCGTCTCACCTTAGGGTCTGGAAGGCCGAGCTCTCCATCCTGCTTCTGATGCAGGGGCGCGTTGGTATCCAGTTACTTCACTGGATTTTCGGATTGGTGAGAACCAAACTTGCTTGGCTTCCAGGTAAGTTTTTTGATAAGAGGTTCCCCTTGTGTCCATGCATTAATGTACTAATGCTAGTGTCTTTTTCCCCATAGGGGCCGGGGTACGGAATGCCGGGGAACAGGCATCGACCCAAGATGAGAGGTGAAATCCTTGTAGAAATCAGGTAAGTCTTTAATGAGCGTTTTTTTGGTAATGTCTTTTCATTCGCTCATTAACGCTGATGTCTCTTTTTCCCCTTAGGAGCCGGGGTCCGGAAATGCCAGGATGTGGCGCGGACCCGAAATGAAGAGGGAATGAATCAACAGGTAAGTCTTAACATGAGATTTAGCTTTCCTTATTCCCTTCTCTCTCTCACCTTTTGTTCTGGTCTTTTTCTCCCTAGGTGCTGGGGCGTGACTGCGAATCCGGATGATCGCTGCTGAACATGGAGGCGCCCTGTAAAGGTGAGTGGAATGCGGCGCTGCAGCGATCGACGCGATGAGCTTTTAAATTAAAGTCTTCCTTTTCAGGATTGTCGGCGAGATGTCTCCGGGATGCAGATTTAGCAGGTAAGGACTTTTCCTTCTTCTGTTCTCTTCTTCTCTTCCTTTGCAGGTGATCCAGGATGCTGGCAGGCGTGGCAGAAGTCAGGATGCAGGAGCAGACACGGTGAGCGTCCAGCTGCTAGATGCAGAACAACGCGAAGCACGTGTGGCTGTTCGGGTGGGGTTTAAATAGCTTTGGAAGAAGTTCCAGGTATGTATCCTTCCTCCAATCAGGTATGTATCCTTCCCTGACCACGCCCGGATGGTAAATTAGTCCCACAGGTAAAGTAGTTCCTTTCAGGCCTCAAGGAGGCCGGGATCCTGCAGCATGGTCTGCATCAGGTAAGTGCACCCAAGCACTCCCATAATGAGCCTGGCGCCTATGGCGCCAGGACTGATGTCTTTTATGAGCCTGGCGCCATAGGCGCCAGCACACTGTCCAAAGGGCCCCTATATGGGGTTGCTGGGTCCTTCCTTGAGGACTGGATGTCCGCTTTCGGGGACGCAGGGCTTGAACCGGCTCCCCGGGAGCGGGCATCATGACACACCAGTCCCCACCAGCTTGGAAGGCCCATCCCCTCAAACAGGTCACCATAACTCCTCAAGCACCAGAAAACGGGAAGGGCCGGCCTGGCCGGACATCTGTCCTAGCTTCCACACGATGCCCTTTTCTCATCCTGGGTGCGGGGTGACTCCCAATTCTTGAGCAGATGCCAAATAATCTACATCAATGAATGCTCCACCCACACTGCACACGATGCCTTGTGCATAGCAAGTACACAACCATGTCCCCTTGCCAATCCAGGGCCCCGAGGCTTCCACATCCCTTCCTCCCAGGTTCAGGGCATAGTACTAGGTGTCCCATCACCATTTCCCCCAAATCCAAGCAGGGAGAGAGGTTGAAGGTCCCCGTCCAGAGGATTGTGGGTGGAGGGAGTTGTGATACCTTTAGGAGGGAGGAGTAGTACACTTTATTTGGAAAGCAAGATTTCTGTCATGAAAGCTGGTGCCTCAAAATTAAAATACTGGAATGAGAAAGAGGGAAGTTGAGGTAATACAATCCCTCCATTAGAATATCTATGTACTTGTGATGCTGTAACTGTCCATTGCCAATAGAAATGCCAGACCTTGTCCAGAGCAGTCAACTGACCCATGACTCATGAGTTTGTTCCGCAATAAAAGATAAAACCCCTGACACCCCAAACAGTGTCAGGAAACCTTTAAGCAGGTCAAGCTGAGAAAAAAGTAATCACTTACTTAAGTGATAATCCTTTTACTTGCAAAGTGTGCCCCCCCTCTCCGTACAATGGCTTGACTGAACTCTGCTTCTGCCAGTTTGACCTCCTCAAACTAAGCATGAATCAGTAGGCTAACCCCTACTGATGCCCCCCACCAACACAACACAACATACCAAATATAACCATCATAATAAATTGGGAAGACAATATTATATTGGAAAAAACAGATCACATTTATTGGAGTCAACATAAGGGGCAGACCCAGCCTTGCTCAGTGCACTTGGTCTAAAACAATCCACGGGTGTCCCTTTGCCATTCCTGGGATTCCACAACTGGTGCACCAGCACTTTCGATAATAGTCATTGCAGGTAACCCTGTCCCTTCCAGTTTTATTTCGTAGTGGACGACAACCTCTGGTTGTTTTTACTGCCAGTCCAGTAAGTCTCCCACACCCTTATATGGAGCGAATAACCCCAGGTCCACTGCATTCAGTTGTCGAGGACTCCCAACTGGCTGTAAGAGTGTCAGTGTCTGTTTGACCCCAACCTGGCTTGTGCAGCCAGAGGGTAATGCTTGCGGCTGCATCTGCAGCCTGACGCCTCCCCAACTAGGACCGCACAATAACTCTGCAATGCTTTGGGGTGGCCCTCCGTGACCTCTAATGCCCCCACTGCCTCTTCCCTGATACTCACCATAGAACTTCATTCACAGTCAACCCCCCTGAGAGCTTCAAAGACATCCAGTAGGAAAACGTGTTCCTCTTCCGACAGGTGAATCCCATCGTTAGCACAATGCCTACGGTCCTTCTTGCACTGCATCTGGTCCCTGATATAACCCATGCCCCCTGTTTTCATACATTTCTCTAAACTCGTATTCACTCTTTTCCTTATTTTTCTAAGGCTGCATTGAAAACTGCTCCTTGCCATACCTCCTTGGGGCACAATCACAGACCTCCTTAAGGGGGCGAAATCATGCCTCCCAAGGTGCAAGACCACAATGTTAGGTGACTGCATCCTTCCCTGCTGTCTGCGAACCGTGGGCAGCAAGCAATGCGATTGCATGCCCGGTGTGCCCAGCCAGACCAATGCTGTGTTCTTCAGACTCATGCTGCCAGACCTTATACTCATGCATATATACTCATCATGGCTGCTTGTGCACATCCTGCCCTTTTAAGAGCTGCAAACACATTTAGATGAAAAGATTGTGCCCTTTGTTACAACACATATGTGCTGTATGAATGGTCATCCACCTGCCATGAGAATTGGCACTCTGTCTAACAGTCAACAAACAGGTGGCCCCAGCACCACCTGTTACCCATGAATAGGCTGTAAGCCATTTCTTCTGGTTGGGGCTTTGCCATTCCCATTCATCCATGTCCGGTGACATCTTCTGGTCTTACCTACTTCCGGGTGGCCCTTTACCATTTCTGGGAAGTTACTCACATATTCCGTATAGAGCATAGCCCCGAACCACTTAGCAGTTGTTGAGGAGTCCAACTACTCCCTGTTGTTAAAAGAGCTCATCTATTATCCCGCACTCACGTGTGGCCCTCCACTATTCCTGGGAATTCCAGGTGGCCCTTTGCCATTACCGTTCATCCATCCGAGTCCCCTTTGCCAGTCACAGGTAATATACACTGCCATACCCTGCATGGAGCACTGCCCAAGCCAACTCTGCAGTTGACAAGGACTCAGTCCAACTGCTCCTATGGTTAAAGTGCCCATCAAACAACCCTGGCCCCTATCACCCTAGGGTATCGCTCCTCCTCAGCTGGTATCCCCCTTCACGTTCCTGTCGAACCCTACCATATCCAGCATCTCTGAGCTCATTCCTTTGTTCTAATAGTTGTCCTGAGCGATCTCCCTTTTGTGGGCTCAATGTTACATCACAAAGCGGCCTGCACCAACACACAGCGTGAGATATCAATGCAAGCTGCAGCCCATTGACAGTTGCTTAGTTTCCAGACACACCCCCCTTCAAGAACGTATTGCAGCTACGCTGGTACCTGGACCCAACTCCTGGCACAAGCGTATTCTCCACGCGGTCCAGAGCGGCTGGTCCACATCACCAGCTGCCACCATTCTGTCTTGAACTACTTCCTTGTCTCCCACCCCTACAGATAGTCCTTCTAGAGCATGTGATTGCAATACTCAAGACTTACCTTCTTTGCAGTATGCGTGGTTTACCTGGACCATGCGGATATCCTGATGCAACCTAGTATTACCCCATACATTGATGTGGCATTTTCCTATGACATAACAAACAGAATTAGCAGTTTAGTCAACACAATCACATCCTTAATTCCAATTACCAGGTCATGTAGCTATTCAACATTTTACAGGGGGCCACCCCAGAAATGTCACCTTGAAAACCACCATCCACTAGTAACTGAGCCAGTACAGTCCCTGTTCCTAGTGACACAAGTCAGAAAAAACATGTGCCTATTATGACACTGATGTGCTCCTGACCCATCGGCATGGCGTGAACCTGATGCACTGGCCACTGCGCTTTCACTGCAACCAAGTTCTTTTATTATTTTAATTATATTATTTATGTACCCCTTTTGCCAATGCAATATAGACCATTTCTCTTTACAATTATTATACAACCAAAATTGATATGTATGATCTACCTTCAAAAATGAATGGCAGAGTCAGCCATTCACAATCAAACCTGTGACCTCGAAATCCCACATGGATTTTAGTTGCAACAATTTAACTTGTTGAGCAACCTTACTAGAAAAATGGCATGCAACACTCCAGGAACCATAGGCAATCCCACCAATATGTGCTGTTCCTTCCATGACAAACACTCATTCTAACTTGTCTGCTCTGTTGTGCTCCTTCCTGACAAACGTGTTCAGGTTGTAATAAGCTCTACCCAGGCCCTGAAACTCGGGAGTCCCCATGTCTCCCTTTGAGCCACTCTTTTCCTTGACCCTGACCCCTCAAAGGCAAATCTCTCAGCAATCCTTCACTTACCATGGTTTCACCTATACCTGCCAACAGATTGATACCATCAACATCAACCATACAATCGGGATATCCCCATAATGCCATTACAGTGATGTTACCTTATCTATGATCATGCACGGTCCATTGAACCCATACTAGTACTTACCGGGCCACAGAGGCGTGCAACCCTGATACCTGTAATCAACTCCACTTTCTATCAACTGGACTGTTTCATGATACAGACCCATCTATTGTGCCCTTCTGCTGGTACATTACACTGCGACATAACAAACAAAAATAGCAATCCTGTTAGTACTATTTGGCAACCTTAGTAAACTTCCCCATAAATGGAACTACATCCTTATGTATATCCTAAATAGCGAGTGCAAATCATTGAGTTAGAAGTTCCTCATTCCTGAGCTACCTCCTAATCCTGTGGGGATCTCCACCTTTTACTCAACACAAAAACCCCACCTTGAACAAGGGTGTGGGAGCACCTCTACTGAGAACAAACATGGGTCAAATACTCTGTTCTATGGGATTTTTCCTTCTCAGGCGGGCCTACAACCACGTTTTAGCTCGCTGCACCCTTCACAGAGGAGAAATGTCCCCACCTTACCCATGTTAATCCCACATGTGCGCTTGTCCTTCACCTGGGCTGCTGCCTGATACAAACCTGTTTGTCTTGTGTACTTCCCCAAGGTCCCTGTGATATAGCAACCAGAAAATAGTAATACCATTATTACACCTCTCCAATTATTTTGGTAAACCTTCACCCCTCTCCAATCGCCCCCGAAGTCACATGCCACCGACCAGATCCACCTGGCACTCATATTTGCCTGACATATCTTTTGGGCAAGGTAGCAAAAACCTGCCTATATTAGAAACTCACCATACCAAACACTCAGTCCCCATAAAAATTGAGGCCCCATCTTGCCGCACTATGCGCCTGAGTTTGATACATGCAGCATAAACAATCAACAGCCCTTTTCCTTTTTGACGTAAAATAAGCATGTTTCCCAGTAACATCCACCATGCTAACCGCATCGTGAGATACCCTGCTCCTCCCATGGTATCCTACATATTGTTTGCAAGCGAATATTTCGACCAATTTGCAGCTGCATCCTCACACTTGCGGCCGCACACATTTCCCAAAGCACATGAGGAATTCATCCATCTGCACAGTGGGTGTGCACTCGCCTGGGCTTTTTTTAAATGTTTCATTAAATTGAATGATGGTAGGCCAACCTCAGGAAAACATGTGGGGCTAATCCACACACAGTTACCTATTGTCACGCATTCCCCACATCAAGACACCTCCAGCCCCACTAGATGTCACAAACCTACTAGTACACTACGCCCACGTGCTGGTCATGGTCAGCCCTACAGACAACAACACGGCTGCTGAGTGGCACGGGGTCACCAGCGTACTATGAAATCAGCTGTGATGCGATCAAGTTATGCGTGGCAGCTTCGGCTGCGCCTTCGGCCGCGTTGGCAGTTACCTTGGAAACTGGGCTCTGTTCACGCTGCGCGGCTGTGCAATCACGTGCTACGGATCAAGTCACATGATCGCGTTCCCCTGATAACAGGTTACAAGTATGCCGGAAGCCCGAATCCAATGCTTCTCAGCGGTGTTCTTACTCAGCATGCAGCGTTCTCTACGGTACCTCAGACAATCGCTTACTTGGACTTTGATCACGGTTCTGCTCCATGGACTTCCCTTCGTCAGGCCCATGGTTACGTCGACAACTCTTGGCTTGCTTATCTAAAACTTTTACAGACTCGGAACGATTCACGGACTGCTCTGAGTGTCATTCCCCCTACTAAGCGCATTGGTTTGCAACCGTTATTCAGACCCTGGTTTATGAACTGTGGACTGCTCTTGGAATACCTTACATACTCCACATAACCATCTTCCCGGGGTTTGTCTCCATGTTCTGTTTTTCTCCATGTTAAGTGCTATCAAGCATCAGGTGACCCATCTGCTGGACCCCCGCAGAAACATCTCATTACACCGCTCCAGAGGGGGGAACTAGACCTGTACCTGTTCTCACCTCCCTCTGCTTACATCTTCCACAGCATACCAACTGGTAGGTGTTAGTCCTCCATCTTTCCTTTTGGGACACATATATTGTACACGTGATTGTTCTGTTTTCCATTGCAGCTACCTGGGGACCCAGTGTTTTGTTCCAGCCATTTGTGGCCTCAATAACCGGTCAGTGAGTGTTTATAACAATCTCTCTGACTAGTGCTAGGGGACATAGGTATACACAGTCTACGCAAAGAATTCAGGTGTGACACCTATGCTCACACCACGACAAAGCATGGACTCTCTGGCGGGGACACAGCCTACATGTGCAGTCTGCCCCTATCATATTTAGTTGCAATATGACAACCAAGCGTACACAATGACATCTGCAGGAAGGGGGAAGGACCAATCTTCCCCCTGCCATGCTCAGCCTGATTATCAAAGGCTCCATGGATTCATCCTGCTCTTTTATTTGGACTTGCAGCTGGTGGCAGCGATTATCATACCAACAGAGGGAATTTCAAACAGGCATGGACTGTGCCTGGCTGCAGAGAACAATAAAGGAGAGAGGAAACCCAAAAACCTTTAATATGCAGCTGTGCCAGCCTGAAGCCAGCTCCTGCTTCTCAGTATCAAGGGCTGTGAGCTGTCATGTCTGGGTCTGTTGTTTACAGTAGGCCATCCGGTAGGGGAACCCATTAATAAGGTAAGATTACATGGTTTTCCAGAGTCTGGTCTGACCGCAGCTTCAAGGGAGACCTGCCACTTTCATCAGGAACCACAGAGGGAACCATTAGGCAGAGAGACTCTTTGATCACAACAGACAGGAAGCTGGGTGGGACTTAGTATCACAAGGGAAGGTGGCCAGAATTCTCCCTGTTGCGAAAAGGATTCCGCCATTTTAGTTCTAGGACACACCTTGGTCCTGATACTGCACTCTTGTTATGACCTCGCACATACATGAGATTGTTTGTAGGGACACCAGGATTGGTTCATCAAGGTAGGTTTAGCCTACACCAATCACTGTGGCCCACTTGGCTTTGAAAGATGGCTGAGCTCCTCTTTTGGGAGATCATCTGAAGACTTCAGAAGAAGTAACATACAAGAACTCAACCTTGGACCCTGGTTGAAGGTACAGTCTGCCTTACATCTTCCACCAGTGAAGGAAGGTCAGGATATCCAAAGAGGGAAGCAATATCCCTGCCCTAAACATCTCCCGTAATAGAGGGAGACACAGAACTCGGAGCACCCTCCAGCCACTCCAGTACCAGTACCCTGCCAGCAAACTGAGTGCCCTGCTAGCCTCTGCAGCAGGCTTCCTGGATAGGAAGTGCCAGAAGGTCTCTGAACCTAACACCAAGGACAAGGCAGCTGCTATCATGACCTACCATTCGTGGCCGTTCTGGCAAGCTTGGAGGTCTTGTTCACAGCGGCCATTCTTTCCACCAAGATGGGCGCTGCAAGTGTTCCTGGTTACCTTTGAACATTGTCTAGTCTTCCCCAGACGGCGTTCATGTGAGCCGTGACACAATCGAGCTTCGCATCTGAATGCTTGGTTGTACCTGCCTTACTATTGCTCCTGTCAGTACTCCCTTGCCAAGGGCGTTCCTCCCTGTCCTAGTTCCTTCTTCCTTTGCCCAAGTTCCTCCTTTAACTTTGTTGCGCTCTGCGCCTTGTTGTCACCTTCCTCTCCTTCCTGGTCATTCTGTTCTCTGTCCTTTCACTTGTTCTGCATACAGCCTGCTGCATATTCCTGGATCACCTTGCTCTGCATACTTCCTGCTGCATATTCCTAGACAATCTTGCTCTAAACACCTCCTGCTGCACATTCCTGGATCACCTTGCTCTGCATACATCCCTCTGCATATTCCTGGATCAGCCTGCTCTGCATTAACCTGCAATATTCTTCTGGACTTACCTGCTCTGCGCACCTACGAACCAACTAAAGGTTTTGTACCCCTTTTTTTTTTTCTTTTTTTCTTCCTGATACTGGGTTGTCTCCCTGGGTCAGTCTGACTGGTGGTTTGCCTACTAGGCAGGGTTGCGTCAGGGGAGGGTCGCCCCTTTCGACACGAAACACTGACTAAAAAGAACACCAAGTCAAAAACAACTAAGAAATCCTCACAAAAGATTGACAGGTGAGCCAAGTTCCACATTCTTAAAACCTGTCCGTTCGAGACGCCAACAAACCACTACACCTGTGGATATGGATCCCTCAGTTCAGGATTTATTGCTAGGTATGCAGGAACTCTCCACCGAAGTCCAGACCTTAAAAGCCAAAAATGCGGCCTTAAGGCAACTGGTGTTGTCTCGAGATACCTTCATGCAGGAAGGAACATCCATGGGGGGTGTAGTAAAGACGTACGATGGTTCCCCTAAGATGTTGCTGGAATTTTTGGATTCCTGTATGGTATACTTTACCTTTAAGCCCTATTTCTACTCTACTGATAGGGCAAAGGTGGGCTTCATTATTCATTATATTTATATCTCACCTTGCTGGTAATGCCCTCACCTGGGCTACCCCCTTAGGCGCAATTGGACAACTATGATGGCTTTGTTTTGTCCTTTAAAGCCATATTTGATCGGCTGACTTGGTGTTTCATTCGAAGAGAAGATACTTGAGTTTCAACAAGGAATGCAGGACATGCTTACCTATGTCACCAGATTTAAGCAGCTGGCTAAAGAAGCCGATTGGTCAGCTAATGCTTGCCTTACTTTATTCTAGAGAGGATTGAATGAGGAAACTAAAGATGAGCTTGCACGTGTTGCCAGGCCGGGCTCTTTTCAGGCTCTCCTTGACATGGCTATGCAAATAGACTACAGTCTTCAGGAATGGAAGGCTGAAAGAAGAAAAGCTTGCTCCTTATCTCTGGAACCCACTCCTGTCTATCCGAGTCTCCATGAAGCCCCACAGTCCTCCATGGGAGAACCCGAACCTAATTACGAGGACCCCTTACTACTGAAGAGAGGTACTGTGTACTGTGTGTCCCCCAAACACATGGTACGCAACTGTCCCATTGTTCCTCCTAGGCGTTCAGGAAACACCAGCTCCCACTCCGTAATGGAGCCAAGGCTCAGGAGGTCAACACTTGCTCCTTTTTTCTGCCTCTGTGGGACCTGCATCACATTCCTCATTGGTGGTCCTTCAAGTTTCCTTGTTGTTGAATCAATGTGAAGTCCATTCAGTACTTGCATTGGTGGATTGTGGTATGGAATATTTCTCGATGATGAATGGGCCTGACAACATCGGATTCTCAGGGAAACAAGGAACAGGTCCAAGCAGTGGAAGGTATCGATGGACGCCCCTTGTCTTCTGGACCAATTACACAACAGTCAAAGCCTCTTTTCTTGAACATAAACAACTACCAGGAATATCTCGGCTTCGATAACATCAAGGTAGCCCACTATCCTGTGGTTTTGGGTATGCAATGCATTAATCGATACAATCTTTACATAAACTGGTCTGCTGTTTTCCTGTTTCTGGGTTCAGAATACTGTCTTTCTCATTGCTTATCTAAAGACTCGAACATCATCCAGAGTCCTCTGTTTGGACATACTGAAGATCAACCTGTGTCTGTTTCGAATCTCAATTATGTGCCACAAGAATACCAGGACTTCATTGATATCTTCTCAGAATCTATTGTTCAGTCCTTACCCTCTCATCGTCCTGAGGATTGTGCCGAGAGAGCAGAACCTGACATTGTTCCCTTTGGAAGAATGTTTATCCTATCCACCCCTGAAAAGAAGGCCTTGAAAGATTACCTGACAATAAATCTAAAAAACTGAACAATTCGACCATCTAAGTCTCCAGCTGGAGCCTCGCTATTTTATGTTTCCATGAAGGATACCAATGAGTTACGCCCCACTGAGGCCTTAATCATGGTCACTCAGAAGGATAGATATCCCTTACCTCTCATTTCTGATGTTTTGGAGGCCCTAAAAGGGGTTGTTCTATTTTCAAAATTAGACCTTCGGGGGGCTTACCAACTCATACGAACAAGGGCCAGTGACGAATGGAAGACTGCCTTTCGGACTCAATTGAATTTGAATGTGTAACCATCAGCACAGGCTGCGCTTGTAACCTGGTGTAAACTCACTGGGTGTGATATTTTATAAATGGGATGGGTGGGGAATATTCACAAAAAGGCACAACCAATTTGTAATTGAACAAATTTATATGGTGCATTCACATAGATGATAGTGCATAATAAAACAATGTTTCAGAAAAACCAATAGAACCATCTTGGTACATGCGGATACATATTACATGTGAGGACCTTGATACTGAACAATACAACGAAAAGTAGAAAATATCATCCAAATGCCAAGAAATTCAGAAAATGCCTACATATTACATGTGAGGACCTTGATACTGAACAATACAACGAAAAGTAGAAAATAACATCCAAATGCCAAGAAATTCAGAAAATGCCAACACGTGTTTCAACCTATGAGGTCGTCATCAGGGCATATGGGTACATATGAAGCATTAAAATTGGATGCTGATGCTGAACCTAGACTGAATTCAAACTGGAAATCTGTCAGAGTTGGGAGAAGGGTGTCGGAGCAAGGAACGGTCGGAAATGGGAGAGAAAAGAAAAAGAATGGTATAATGTTAGATTGCTGTGTGCACAATAGAACGTTAGAGGTAAGTGTATAGGCTATAAAGAGTAAAGCATACCGTATTGAAATATTTCTCAAAAGGCTCATGGTCAAGCTATTGGAAAATTGTGGCAGCGGATGATTCCCTTATTCATATAACTGATAGTTTCTGTATGCTGTAAAATATAAAAAGCAAATGGAGCAGATTTAGTCTATTGACGAGTGCTCTCTGACATGTTAAAAGGGTAATTTAACAGTTTTAAATAACATATAGAGTGAACTGGAGGCAGATATTACCTTCAAACAGGACAAGTTGTGATGTATTTTGCTTTGCAGCGGTACCGTAGCTGTGGCAATGGTGCGATGCAAGAGGGCGTGTTTGATTATTTTAACCGGATATCTAGCCGCAATCTGTGAAATAAATGTCACATCGTGTTTGTATGGAATGGGTTTTGGATACAAACAGTGTAATATACCCAATGTGAAAAAGTAGGGAAAAAGAAAGAAATGCTTACCGGCTTGGTGATATAGCGCGCTCAGTGGCAGACTGTTTCTCACTGAAATCAGTCACAGTGCTAACGGGTTACTGTAGTAACCTCGTCCGGGTCGGTCAGGTGATCGAATCACCTGACCTGGTTGCTAGGACACTTAAACCAAGCCGGAGGGCAGGGAAATGCTGATCCATTCGTGAAGTATAATGGAATTAGAAACTAGCGGTCTGGTAGGACAGGAAGACTAACATTTGTAAAAGCCAAAATTGACTTGAGCGCAATGAAAATTAGAGTCAATTGATTACATCAAGCGCGGTTATTTACCTGAAAGTTTCTATCATTGGTATTTTTGTTAGGACTGTGGGATGTTTGGTTGTCAGCTGCCAGGGATTACTATTTACAGGGATCCAGAAATCCAGATGTGTGTTAGCTGTCGCGTGTCAAAAGGCAACAGACAGATTAATAATAGTGTGTGCTTGAGCTGGGGAGCCAATAAATTCAATAGTGGGACGGATGTCATAACGTATGTGCGTGATGGTACTGATTTGGTGAGGCAAAGTCAAATTAGGTATTGTAAATACAACTGTGATCCTGCTAGGAAGTTTATTGACATGCTCCAAGGTCAAAAAACAAGAGTAATGAACCTGTTGGATCTGAAAGTGAATCACATTAAAGGTATATGTAGGTAATACAGTTCATACCTATAATCTAAAGAAGTCTAGACAGTAGGGTCTCTGTGCCACCAGACCAACTGATTGTTTAAATGAACACATTAAGTTCAGAATCTTGGTTCAAACCAAGCGATAAGCAGCGGAGTTTGCAGATTAATCTTGCTTCCTGTTGCCGTAGAATCAATTCTCTGTTACCACCTCTCTGATGTTGTTTGATATGTTGTAATCCAATAAATTTAATATCTTGAGTATTGTCCAATTGGTGATGTTTCTGCCAGTGGGAGGCCAGTGGGAGTCTCGTATCTTGACTGCTGAGATGGTTAAGGTGTTCCCGAATCCTGAAACGTACTTCTCTAATTGTGCTGCCAATATACACTTTCTTGCAAACACATACTATTCCATAAACAACATATTTCGTTCGGCAGTTAATGAAGTCCAAAATTTTGGTTTGTAGGCCATTATGACAACTGAAGGTTTTTTTAGGCGCTAAGGCATGATGACAAAAATTACACGAACCACATTTATGAAAGCCTACTGGTTTGGACTTGGTGGAAAACCAACTCACTTGTCCTATAGGATCAGGTTTAAGGAAAGAGGGACTCAGGATATTTCGCAAAGTGGTAGCTTTTGTAAAAATAATATTTGGTCTATCCGTGATATATGGTGTCAGATCAGAGTCTAGGTGCAAAATATACCAGTGTTTTTGTAGTATATATTGAATGAATTTGTGATCGCTGGAAAATTTAGTGATAAAGTTGACACATGTCGGATATTGATCTCGAATTGTTTTGGTCTTCTCTGTCAATAACTGCGATCTGGGTACTTGCTTTACTGCATTTGTTGTATTCCTGATTAATTGAATTGGGTACCCTCTTTCCCGAAATCTGTGTCCTATAGACTTACATTCTGTGTCAAACATTTCATCTTGACTGCAGTTTCTCTTGGCTCTGAGCATTTCACCTCTAGGTATATTGTTGATAACACTCTGTCTATGACAACTACTGGCGTGTAGTATGGAGTTCACTGCTGTAGCTTTCCTAAAAGTGCAGGTTTCAATGGTATCAGAGACAATTTTGATTTGTAAGTCTAGAAAGGTAATTGAAAGCGGATCAATGTGGCCTGTGAATTTGATGTCAAAGGTGTTGTCATTAAGATAGAGCATAAATGCTTCAAAAGTTTCTCTACTGCCTTCCCAGATGGCCAGTACATCATCAATGTACCTTTTCCAACAAATAATTTGACGTTTGTAAGGATTGTTCCCACCCCCACAACTCTCTTGTTTTTGCCTTTCGGACTCCTTTTGGCCATTTTGGGTATTTGGAAATGCCCTTTGGCCTGGCCAATGCCCCAGCGGTCTTTCAGCACTTCATACTGTTCTGACATGTTGTTCCTTTTTGTAATTGTTTACTTGGATGACGTACTTGTTTACTCCCGGGATCCTAAACTACATCAGGAACATTTTACAAAGGTATTGATTCGACTATGCGAGAATCAGTTGTTGGCTAAACCTACGAAGTGCCAGTTTCATGTGTCTACCATCCGCTATCTCGGATTTATTCTAAGCCCACAGGGTATTTCCATGGATCCTACTAAATTGTAGGCTGTCACGTCATGGCCTGCACCCACTACAGTGAAGCAGATCCCGTCCTTCCTAGGACTATCTAACTTCTACAGAAAATGCATCCAAAATGTTTCCACCATTGTACGGCCAATCATTGCATTACTAAAGAAGAATACTCCTTATGTTAAGGTTAACACTTTGCTGACAACAATCAGAACAAACATTCATATATAAAGGATTTCACTAACCTGAACAGACAGCAGTGACTGGGAAGGCAGTTAAATAGAATGGATTAATATGAGAGTTCCCCCACAAGCTCTGCCGCCCTTTGCCCGAGTAAAATAACCAGCATAAGAGAGGACAGCACTCCCAGGGAAACCCTCTATGGGAAGAAAACCCTGTGCAGCGGCTAGGGCAGTCAGATGCCGTTTTGTCTTCAGGAGCGAGAATCCTGCAGTAGCTTGTCTTTGTGCCAGAGTTACGACTCCTGCAGGGAACATGTTCTGCGAATAAGAAAGGACAGGTAAGAAGAGTTTTAGAGTAGTGAGCTAAACGGAATTCCAGCGAGAACTGCCACCCACCTAAGATCAGCTTTGGATGTTCTAATGCAGATCAGTTAGACTCTCTATTTCCTGAAACTCTGATGACTGAAAGAAAGGGATGATTAATCCAAACAAAAGGGGTGAAATGGTTAGTCTAATAGTAATAGGAGCTAGAATAGCATCTTATGGAAGAATGTTTAGTACCATAAAGAGGAATCGTGTTGTTGGTAAATATGTATCCCTGTGCGAAGGTTAAGCGGGACACTAGTACGAGTCAACAGCATCGTTCCGGAGAGAGACGTGGATGAACCTTAGAGGGAGGAGTCAAAGATTCTCCGAAGCCCGGAACAGTCAAACGAAGCGTCTGGACTAGGAGTAGCGACCACAGACCCAATAGTCTCGATCCCTTATATTCAGTCACATGACCGGCCGGCAACGTCGGGAATGCACGTGTAGCTACTAAACTGGTGCCCAAAGAATAACAAGAAAGGTCCCATGAACACAGAACGGCACAACCGGCCACGATGCAAAAAGGACCAACGTTTGTAACAAGACGTAACACCTTTTGTTTGGTCCCCTACTCAAGATTCAGCCTTCAATCTATTAAAAAAATAATTCACAGAAGGTCCTATACGTTGTCAACCGGACATTTCCAAACCCTTTGTTGTGGAAATGGATGCTTCCGAATCTGCTATCGGCGTGGTGCTTAAACAAGAACAGGAAGACAGGTCTGAACATCCTATTGCTTACCTATCCAGGACCTTGTTTGACAGCGACAAACATTACTCAGTCCTCGAAAAGGAACTATTAGCCATTCGTCAAACCTTTGTTGAATGGCGACATCTCTTTGCAGGTGCAGTTTTTCCTGTACTGGTCAGAACGGATCAACAGAATTTATAGGGATTGCAGTCGATGGAATGCAGAAAACAATAGACAAGCCCATTGGGCCTATTTCTTTGCCCAATTCCAGCTCCAGATAACCTACATTCCTGCACCTCAAAACTTAACTTAATAGCAGACGCTCTCTCACGCTGTCCAGACCTCATCCTGAACACCACTCTGCCGTTTCTTAGGATGTTTCCCGAGACTGTTTTCATCAGTCATGTTGATGATTTCCTAGAAAGAGTTTGTCAAGAGACACTTTCCTGTGAGGAGTTGTGAAAACATCCTCATGACAACCCCTGGGGTTAACTGTCAAAGAAGGATAGCTCTGCAAAGGCACAGCCCTGTACCTACCTTCTAAGACCTTCAGTGATTCAGTGATGTTTCTCTGTCATGATACCATCTTTTCTGGACACCGGGGAGTCAAGGTTACCCTGCGAAATCTCAGAAGGTACATTTGGCCTAAGATGTCGCTGAAGTACTGTCATATTTGCGACCCTGTTCTGTCTGTGCTCAGAGCAAGTATGATACTAGACAGCCATCCAGTCTGCTATTGCAGCCTGATGTTCCATCTCAGCCCAGGCAAGTTATTGCCACCCATTTCATTGTGGAGTTTACTCTGTCTAAAGGATGTACCACCATCATGGTTACCATAGACCTCTACACTCACAAGGCTCACTTCACTCTGCTAGCCAAACTACCCACGGCTTGTGAAATGGAAAATATCTTTCTTTCTGAGGTTTTTCAATTGCATGGGTTGCCATCTACCTTTTTGTCTGATCGAGGTACTTAGTATATATCTCGTTTCTGTCTACACTTTGCCAACTTCTCAGTGTTCAAAGAGCCCTATCCTCTGGATATCATCTTCAAAGCAATGGGATAACCGAAAGGGTCAACCAAACCCTAGAGCAATACTTTTCATCTCAAGTACAGGACAATTGGGTGACTCTTCTTTCTGTAGCTGAGTTTGCTATAACAACTTGGATCACACATCCTTGGACAACAGTCCCTTCTTCTGCAACTATGGTTTTTATCCTTCTATTTTGTATGTAGATACTGCTAGAGACTTTCATGTACCCTCTGTGGACGTCTGAATTAGCGATCTACAAACCACTCATAGGAATGTAAAGGAACATCTGTTGAGAGCCAGAGAGGCCACTAAGAGGTTTGCAGACCGTAAATGACGCCAATCCGCCCTATATAGCTGATGAGATCTGGCTATCCTCTAAATACCTTCCCTGGCATTTGCGACCTAACAAGCTATCACCATGTTTTTATGGTCCTTTTCCTGTAGTCAAAATAATCAAGCCTGTGGCATTTCATCTTAAGTTACCTGCTTCTTAGAAACGCATCCATCCTGTGTTCCACACTTCTCTTTTAAAGCCATTTCATCCATCTACAAGGAAGTCTGTGATTCCTCCACCAGTTATAGCTGATGATCAAACACTGCAATACGAGGTATCAAGGATATGTGACTCGAGGTATCGGAGATGGCGACTGCAATGCCTTGTAGATTGGAAAGGTTAGCCTCTTAGTGAACGTTCTTGGGAGCCTGTTGCCAATAGCCTCTGTACACCTTAGAACAAACTATAGGTTTTTCCCCCTTTTCTTTTCTTCCTGATACTGGGTTGTCTCCCTGGGGTCAGTATGCCTGGTGGTTTGCCTACTAGGCAGGGTGGCGTCAGGGGAGGCTCGCCCCTTTCTACATGAAACCCGGACTAAAAAGAAGAACAGCAAGACAAAAACAACTAAGAAATCCTTGCAAAAGACTCCATAGTTGAGCCATGTTCCACATTCTCCAAAACCTGTCAGCTGCCTGCAACACAATCCACCGCTGTGGGCTGTTCGCCTTAAAGGACGACACAAGCCAATTGAAGAAGCTGGGAGAAGTGCCGCAATGAGCATCTACCGCCATCCGCCATAAAGGAAATTTTCGAGCCAGTCGAGTTCCTTGAGCCGCAACCGACTGCAACGCTGATTGTTGTCAAGCTGCAGTCACTTAAAGGCATCCCAGACATCACCTGTGCTTCAGAACCATGGAACAACTCTGAGACAACGATTCCTGGCTCTCAGCAACCATGTAGGCCAGGCTGCAGCCATTCGCCCAGCTTCCCAGCTTTACCCGCTGAACCCTCTTGCCACCTGATACCCGCAGTTGACTCCCATCTTGAACTCTGTGACAGAAGCCTGCAAGGCACCCCATACCAACCACCCTCCTGTCAATATCCAGAGTGCATCCCTTTTCCTTCTTTGAAACTGTCTGTCCTCTGCATTCCTTATAGAACTATCTGTTGTGATATAAATAAAGCAGATATTTTTGATACAATCTTAACTGGACAGTCCTTTTTATCATTGCATAATAATTGTATTTTCACTGGGTTGCAACTAACCAACGATACCCGACCTTTCAGAGATAAGCCTACCGTTCCATCCACGTTACCAAAATTGGACAAAGAGGTTTATAATTAGCTTGTTATTTCAATCAGATCCCTTCAGGTGTATTGGAGGTGTGGGGCTGAATGACTGTTTAGAAACCGATATTCACCTCTGGACCACTGGTACCCCGGAAGTTGATTTGTCACATTGGTGACAGGCGGATGGGTCTACCCGAATGAAGGGAGGGGTAGTGGAAGATGAGGAGGAAGACAGCATGAGTAGTGTTTCTAGGCAACCATCCCGCCATGGGGTAAGTATGGTTTCTCAACACTCCAGGGTGTCAGGGAGGTCAGGGGCTAGTGTAGCATCCCGCAGATCCCAATCCTCGGCGCAGCCTCTAATTGGCCCAATGATTGTTCTGGCTGTTAATACGAGATAGCAGCTCGAAAGCTCCTGTTGGAGGAGAGCATGCTAGCGCATGAGGAACAAAAACAGCTGGACAAAGTGTAAGGAAAAAGGGGCTGCAAAGCGGCTCAGGACAGTGTTCCTGTGCAAAAACGGGCAAAAGACTTCATTTCCCATGAGCCTTCGGTTTTCAGTTGAGCCGGTGCGTGCGCCGGCTTACTTGCGGTATCTAAGTCACTCCTCCGCCCATGCTGCCAGCTGGTGATTGTTGGCGTGGCAGGCACAGGCCGGAGGAGAGCCGGTGTGCAGGTGTTCGCTGAAGACATGTGCAGCACCCGGGCCAGGCGGTGAGGTGGCATGCTCCTGGAAGGCTCTGTCCCTCAAAAGGGCACAGAGCAAATCACGGCAGTTAGTCCGTTCAACGCTGGATACCGATTTGCCTGGGGTGGTGCCGGCGAGCCCCCTCAGGCTTCAGTTAAGTGCTACAAGGAGTGTGTGTGGGATATTTGGGTGCATACAGCCATTATTTGAGTGCAACTCACATAGCGTGTAACTCTCTGAGCATTATATCTCTGCATGCTGATAAGATCAGTAACACGTGTCACAGAGTACCGCACATGTGTTTCTCCCTTTCAGAAGGGAGCCTGATGAACTCATGCTGGGCAAACCGCAGTAAGCGTTGTGGGGCATGAACGCAAAAGAAGCGGAAGATGCTTATGTTTTGTTTATGGCTTCTTGCTCTTGTCCCCTTCATGTATGTGGCAAGCCGCTCATGTTCAATGCATTACTAGGCGTAAACCTTTGCCTGCTGACACGGCAGGAGGGATTGGAGTTATTCCAATGGAAATACCATGCTACTGCAAGATACATGTTTGTTGGCTTGTGCTTTTGTCCATTTCATGTTGTACGCTGCTGCAAGATACATGTTCGTTGCCTTGGGCTGTTGTCCATTTCATGTTGTAAGCTGCTGCAGTTATCAATGGGCCATTGATAACTCATTATGTGCTTATGTTTGTTGCTGGCAGGGGGTGAACAAGTGAGGAATACACACATTGTGAAGCTATATCCTAATAAAGAAGAGTGTTAGCTAGTGTCAGGAGGTGATAGGAGATGTGACACAAGTTTAGGAAAAGTGTGTGTTAACAGTTTGTTTCTTTCCCTATGTTCCCCATACCTATCCAATTCAAGTACCCTAAACCTCTTTCCAGTGACCCTAACACGCCCTACCTATCCACAACCTCTCCCTAACCCTCTTCCCCCCTTTGGCTGCCTCAAGGTACCTGTATATGCAAAATTAGGAGCTGTGCCAACCAAGGTTGGTGGGGTCAACAGCATTTGGCTTCGGTGGCTAGGAAGGAGTTGTGTGATACTACAGGGGTGTGACATAATCACCAACCTCCGAATTGGGATAATTAAGCCATCCAAGCCAGATGTAGTCCCCTCCACCCTTAAAAGAGGTGCTAAAAGCACTACAGGATACGCGGGCAGAGTTCATTCAGTCCCGGCAGGAGACTGCT
Organism: Ambystoma mexicanum; assembly: GCF_040938575.1. Classification (NCBI taxonomy): domain Eukaryota; kingdom Metazoa; phylum Chordata; class Amphibia; order Caudata; family Ambystomatidae; genus Ambystoma; species Ambystoma mexicanum. The sequence continues at coordinate 669,282,666 of NC_090930.1, read as the reverse complement.
ACATTAAAGATGCAGGTTAGTGGGTTAATAGCTCAAGGAACGCTGCTTCAGGGTGAGGCGGCGGCAGCCTCCTCTGCCGGACCATCCAGTTGATCAAATACAGTTGTGGTGCAACAACAGCAAGTTGTTCCATTGGCATCCCCTGAGAGATTTGCGGGGGACACCAGGAGGTTTTCGACATTTTTGATGCAATGTAAGCTACATTCTTTATGCATATGCAAACCTACAGCATTTGCGTCCACTGAGGCACGGACAGCTTTTATTATTTCTTATTTTAATGGGGGTGCTGCAGCTTGGGTGATTCCCTTAGTACAGAAGGATGGGTCTATTTTATTTGATTGGGACGGGTTTTCAGTGGAATTTGCTCGACTGTTTGATCATCGTAATGTATTGTTGGTCCAGGACAAAGAGTTATCAGCAATGAGGCAGAGTACTAAGGATTTGGTGACTTATGTGATGAAATTGAATCACTTGATGGTAGAGACGGAGTGGCAGGAACCAAAGCAAGCGGTTTTCATTTATAAAGGATTGAGAGAAGAGTTAAAGAATGCGATAGCTCATGTGGAACCACAGTCAGAGTCATGTAGTGCATTTATTGACTTGGCCCTGCGGTTGTACCATAGATAAGGTGAGCGCAAGGATGAAAAAAGGAGGACAGAGGGGGTACCATTTGTGCATCTAGACAGATGTAGGGAGGTAGGAGGGTGTGCTGGAGGGGAGCAAGGGCTGCCCATGTAGATTGGTAGTGTACAGGGACCTTTGTCAGCAGAAGAAAAGGAAAAGAGGAAATCAACTTGTGTCTTTATTGTGGGAAATCGGGGAATTATATATGGAACTGTCCCAATATACCCGCCCGAGATGGGGAAAAGAGAAAGGTGGTGGTGGGAAAAGAAGGGGGTCGGTAAGTGGGGGAATAACTCTACTGAGCCAGCAGGAGGTAGAGTTCCCTTCGGCAGTGGCTAATTCCATGCAGGTTAAGGCTCCTCATATCTATTTATTGGTGACTCTGATTTTTGCAAATAGTAAGAAGGTCGCATCAGCAATGGTGGATTCTGGGGCCATGGGAAATTTTATATATATTGCGTTGGCAACCAAATTAGGACTCCACACATGAATCAAGGAAGAGAGCGAGTTGGTGCAGGCAGGGGATGGTTCATGCTTAACATCGCATCCTATTACCACGCAGACCAGGACGTGAGGATGTGGTGTGATGAAGGTCATGAGGAGGGAATCTTGTTCTATTTGATTGTGGCTCCCCAATTCGGGGTGATTTTGGGAGTGCCCTGGTTAGTGGCACATAATCCAAGCATAGACTGGCGAGAAAAGGCATTGACTTTTGGAAATAAGCAGTGTGGATCTCATTTAACGAACATTGGGGGTCCCACAGCCTTTTTGGTGGAAGGAGTGAATCAGCGGGCCCAGATTGGGGCAGTGGTTAACACCCTGCCTGTAGAATACCAAGAGTTTGCTGGAGTTTTTGACAAGGGCGGTGCATCCCAGTTGCTGCCATTTGATTGCGTGATCGAGTTCGAGCTGCAGGCTAGGTTACTTTGCAGTCGGGTGTATGCCTTATCTGAAAAGGAGACACAGTATTTGTGGGAATATTTAGATGAGATGTTGGCCTGTGGGTTTATAAGACCTTCTAAATCCCGAGTTTCATCTCCATTATTTTTCATGCCCAAGAAGGAGGGCACCTTAAGGACTTGCATTGACTACAGAGCCATAAATAGGGTGATCATCAAGAACCAGTTTCCTTTGCCCTAAACTTCAGTATTGCTAGAACAGGTAAAGATGGTAAAGATTTATACCAAGTTGGACTTAATGGGAGCGTACCATCTCCTCAGGGTGAAGGAGGGTGACGAGTGGAAGACGGCTTTTCGTGCAAAGTTTGCTTTATTTGTGTATTTGGTCATGCTTTTTGGTTTATGCAACGCTCCTGCTGCTTTTCAACATTTTATGCAGGAGGTGTTGCGAGAATATTTGGATTTGTTTGTGATTATATATATATTGATGACATTTTAACTTTTTCTGAGTCTGTTGAACAACATGCGCAGAATGTCAAGGCAGTTCTAGCCAGATTAAAGGAGTATCATCTGTTTGCCAAGTTAGAAAAATTTGAATTTTATGCCACTAGAGTAGAATTTTTGGGTTTCATTTTGACACCATCAGGAGTAGCTACGGATGACAAAAAAGTACAGGCAGTCACCAAATGGCCGTCTCCTCAGTGTGTGAAGGACATTCAATCATTTCTGGGATTTGCCATTTTCTATCAAAGATTTATCAACAGTGTCTCTGCCATCATTACACCCATTACCCAATTATGATATGATAGGTTATTTATAACATGCTTAATACCCAGAGGTTTCTAAGCGCGGACCCGGGGATTGAACCTGTGGTGTACCGTGTCGTCTTGCTTCCAATGCAAGCATGTTGCCCCTGCGCTATCCTCCTTAGACTGTTAAAGAAGGCTACCACGTTCCATTGGGATAAGGAGGCTGAGGAGGCATTTGAGAAGTTAAAGCAGCATTTACAGAGGCCCCGATTCTATGTCCCCGTAATCTTGAGAAACAGTTTCAGGTGGAGATTGATGCCTCCATTCTGGCCATAGGGGCAATCCTGTCACAGGCAGATGGGGAGGGTATTTTACATCCAGTAGCCTATTTTTCCAGCAAACTGACAGTGTGTGAACAGAATTATGCCATTATGGATAAGGAACATCTGGCAATCAGGGAAGCTTTTCTGGAATGGTGTTATTACTTAATGGGAGTCCAACATCCAGTTTTGGTTATCACTGATCACAAGAATTTACAGTATTTAAGTTTGTCCAGGACCTTGAGTTCTCAGCAATTAAGACAGGCCCAATTCTTTGACGAATTTCATTGATTTTTTTGTTCATATACAGGCCAGGTAGGAGCAATGGAAAGGCAGATGCATTGTCCAGGCAGGAAAATCTGGGAGGGCAGCGTCAAGTGGAACAAAGTATCATTCCAGTGGAGAAGATTGTGTGTGCGGTGACTCAGGTGGTACTTGGGGAGATATGTCAGAATTTTCCAAAAGAAAGGTGGACAGAGTGGGTGAAGAAGGTCAAGTTCAGAGTCATACGTGGGGGTCTGCCTTATCAAGAGGGGAAGCTGTTTCTCCCCACTGAGTCATTGAGGAAAAAGGCCTTGTTTTGGTGCCATAATTCCCCCATGGCCCATATGCCATGGCATTTGGGCGTCAGGAAAACGCAAGACATGGTGCAACAGTATTTTTGTTGGGAGGGGTGGGCCTCCCAGGTGGAGGAATATGTGGCAGGTTGTGAGACTTGTGTTCTATCTAAGGCAGATCATTTAAAGAAGGCTGGGTTGTTACAGCCATTGGGTACTCCCACAGAACCATGGGCATGTTGTCAAGATTCACACAATAATGGGGAAGAGAGGTCGACACACTCCCCCAAACCACAGAAGCCGAATGAAGATGACCCTCCCACTATGGTTTGCACAGGTACCTGATATATATTATAGACAGGTCACCACGTGGCAGCCAGTGGGGGGAAGAGTGTTAGGGAGAGGTTGTGGATAGGGTGGGGGATGTTAGGAACACCGGAGAGACGGTGAGGGAGAACCTAGTTTGGATAGGGCTGGGGAAGGAGCAGGGAAAAAACCCTACACTAACTAGTACCTGGTAACACCTAAAATGGTGTGTTTTAATTGTAGCATAGACTATGCCTTGGTATGCCTTGATACACTCATAACCTGCACACTTAACATTCCTTGTTATATTCACAACATGATTTGTTAGGACATCTTGATACATGTACTCCAACACATATGCATAGCAACAGGATGGAACGTACACTGGGGAATACTCCCAGTATGAAAGACATAACACATGGCCCCCTGGGCTGGCGTAAGTAACACTGACAAACACAGAAGAAAATAGCATTAGAATAAACATGAAACACAAATAGTTTGCTCCTTGCATCCTTCAAACATGAGTTGTTCCCAAATAGACCCTGGTTATTAGCACATGGAACTCAGGGAACTTGAGACCTCTCAGACTCAGAACTCTCCTAACCTCCATAAATGCACTTTCTTTACCACAATAAAGTAGAACATGTTTGTTCTTCAAAAGATGTGCCCCCCATGCATGAAAAACCCAGAGCGTTAGTGTCAATCCCCGGGCAACGCTCGAGCTCAGCATGGGTATTGTAACCTCTATGTATGCGTTCATTTCCACAATAGAGTAGAACACGTTTGATCTCCAAGAAGTTAACACCCGTACAGGGAAAACCTTAACATTAGTTTCACTCCCCAGATCACGCCCGAGGTCAGCGTGGATAGTATGCCATTCATGCGTGTCCCCTTCAGATCACCTGCCCACACTTATCTTTGGGTCCGGGAAGCTCCTTCCCGGACGTAGTTTGATGTTGCCATAGTAACCACCGAATTCTCCTTTAACACCTTCTCACGCCCGCCGCTTCCGCGTCCCTGCAGTTTCCATCAGCGAGCAGCTCCATTCTCCCTCGTACACCGCACCGTCCATAATGCAAAATAGGTCACACTTGCCGTGCGCCGCGGCCCCTTAATAAGCCGTTACTCATCAGGATCAGCTGGCCACACACACGCACGGCAGTAGACTACTCAATCTCCCAAGTACTGCTGGGAATTGTAGTCTTGCTGAATTCTCCTTATTGTAGCCTTTTTCTGGGTCCATAACACCCGTGCCTGCCCTTATTCCTGACACATGTGTATCTATGGACTTTGTTACTGAGCTGCCCCGAGATGGAGATTGTGATACAATCTTGGTGGTAGTGGACTATCTGACAAAACAAGCTAATTTCATACCAGGTGATGGAATTCCAAGTGCTGGTACTCAGCCGGAATTAATTTTTTTTGCATGGATTGCCAAGAACAATAGTATCCGACCGGGGGTCGCAATTCACCTTTCAGCTTTGGCGTGATTTCTGTAAGTTACTCGGAATCTCCTGCGCACTATCCACTAGTTACCATCCCAGATGGATGGCCAAACTAAAAGAGTAAATCAGATCATCGAGCAATATCTGAGGTTTTGATTGACCGAGGGCAACTCCTCGTGGGTTTGGTCTCTTTGACTGGCAGAGTTCTGTTATAATAACACCAAACATGATTCATTGGGAATGTCCCCTCATTTCTGTTTGTATGGCCAAGATTGTCGAATGTTACAAGAGGAGGTTCCAAGGTTTAACAAGATTCTGGCAGTGACTGAACGCACGTGGGAGCTTCTTGAGATACGAGAGAAGGCACGCCAAAATCTGGACAAGGCCAAGGAGTCCTATAAGAAGCAAGCAAATAAAAAAAGACGATCCAGTCCTAGGTATGTGGTGGGAGATTGAGTGTGGTTGTCCAATCAGCACATTAAGTTGTTTGGATCTCGTACATTTTTGCCCCGCTTCTTCGGACCTCATACCATTGTACGATGTGTGTCTCATATCACAGTACGGTTGTGATTGCCTTCTCATATGAGGATTCAGCCAGTGTTTCACGTTTCATTGGTTAAACCCGCAGCTCCTGGTGTGGTGACAAGAAAGACTCCGGGGGAGATGAAGGATGGTCAAGAGGAATTTGAAGTACAGCACTGACTTGATTGCCTGTGGTCAAGCTTGAGTCATGCCCCCTCCCTCCACCTCAGTTGAGTCTTTGGGAAATGGACAAGGAGTCGGTAGTCATGTTTTATGACAATAGGCACCCCAGGAGGTGACCTAGTGCTTGGGACAGCCTTTCTGAGTGTTTGCGTCCTTTTAGCATAATTTTAACCAATGCAGCCAGGACATTTGTGAAGTTCTTTGTACTAAAAGAGAGACCATTCAAAAGCATTACTCAGAAATATGCAATTGACAATGAGAGTAGTAGGTTCATATATTTTTAATATCACACCTATCTTCTACAAGCTCTAATTTGCATTGAACAAGACATAACCGAATCAACTATAACATAGCACATTACCATACAGATAAAAATAACTGCTATATGAGCGAAGAGCATGGTTTACATTAATAGAGAAAAGAACAAGTGATAATTTTAGGTTAGCAGCTTGAGTGACCTGGGAGTTATAGTATGTTGAGCTATGCTATGGATTAAGATACCAAACACCTTTAGTTTCTAAATGCACACAGCAAGACTCCACAGTTAACTCAAGTTTTAGGACAAGATGTGCTGCACATGAACCGACCACGGCTTCCTGTCCAGCTTGGCCTGCTTATCTCTCTCTCTCGCCTCTGCTGTGGGATCTGCGACGGATCTCTCCCCAACCCCCACGACATGAGTCTGCTGATTGCTGTGTGAACCTCTACCCTCCCTTAAGACAGCTTGCGTTTGATATGTAACACAGGAACCAGACCTATGCATCACATCCAGCATTTGGGAGGTTAAAGCTTAACGCTTAGAGTGTTCCTTTGTCTGTTGAACATATGAAATTCCTATGTGCAAACTTATAAGAGAGAGATGTTGTCTGTGTCCATTGGTTGTCTCCACTATAGTAACGTTGCTACAACTAAATGAACTGTGTTAAACTGGTAAATGTGGGTCCGCGCTTAGAAACCTTTGGGTATTAAGCACATTATAAATAACCTATCAAATCATATTATATGTGAACCAGGCTGAGGGATGCCAGTGAATGAGAACAAAACGTAACACCCCTGTAAACCATTGTGTCGACAAGTGTGAACCCGGCCGAGGGATGTCCACAATGAACGGTTGTTTAAAAAGACACCGAGACTCTTGTGTTACAAGTTGCTGATATCTTGAAGAAAAGGCTGTAGTGAACCCAACTGAGGTAGGCCAACATTGCAAAAGGATCAGAGCCCGGTTTAGGGGGTCAATGGGTGAAGGGAAATCACCCGATGGGAAGATTACTGAAAGGAACTTTTGTTTTGCTGTTTAAAGCACATCAGGCCCTCTGAGGCAAGAGACTTGGCGTAAAAGAGACTTGGCCACAGAAGGCTCTGATATTTTGGAAACAAACTGTAAGCTCGTGCTGGAGAAGCCCAGGAGTGTGCTGTGCTCGAGAGTCCCGCCTTGTCCCGTGTTAATGAGATCCCAGTTATATCATCCTGACTTATCATTTTGTGAACACTTCTTTCTTTTCTGGTGACCATTATTCCACATTATTTTGTAATTTAGCGTTAAGGATTGGCAATAGTTTTTTTTTGGTATAGGCCCTTTTTATTTGTCAAGATGCCACTAGGTCTGCCTTATTATTATTTGATAGTTGTAGCTTGTTCCCATCTTAGATTCAGGTTTAGATTAGGCATTTATCTCACCCTTTATACAGTTTAATAAACACCCTTGAACTGTGATCACTTGTGTCTGTCTTTACTGTTGCCACCATGAGTTCCTTACAGAAAGTAGTTACCAGCATGTGCATAAGCTATTACCTGTGTAAGCCACAGTGCTTCCAAGGTGAAGTAGTAGGATCAATCTCAGAGCATTTGTTTCATATATGGTAGCGCTTCTAGGCTCAAGTGGGGCGCTAGAGGGGGGAAAAGACTTGTGGGAGAACGACATCAGGGCGTGTCTTAGATTGACATGGGACTGAGAGGTGTCATGTACCAAAGTGCCCCCAATGTCTAGTGGGTGACAGTCTCCTTACTGTGTGCCCGCTGTATTGGAACGGGTGTAGACAGAGACGCCCGCTCGTGCAGTGAGATATGGCAAGGTTGGGATGTAGTCATCGAGACTGGCCTATACACGGTCAGCTGTGCATGTGCGGACTGTCATGCGAGGACATGAGCTGCCCGTTGATGTGGAAACTATGCACATTGGAATGAGGAAGTCAGAGAACAGCGCGGTCATTGACAAAGGAACTGTTGTGTGTTGGTCTAGTTGTTTTCCCTACGTGGCAGGGGACTGTGTCATGACGCTCCTTTAATAAAAGGGGCTCTGCTGGCACGCGCAGGGCAATGCAGCAGAGCCCTAGGAAGCGGCAACTCGTATCTGTGTGTTAATTTGTTGGGGGTCCGTTGCAGTGTGACTGCGGCTCGTGGGCGCAGCTCAGCATGGGTGTCCCCGGTGCTGAGACTGCCTAGCTTGGGGTGATTCCCAAGCATCTGGAATCTGGTCCGGTGATCCAGACAACAAAGGATCACCCAGCGTGCCTGACCTGTCGGGTGATCCCGACATCATCTTTGGCCCGCCCCGGTGACTGGAGGCGGGCCACTACATTGGCGACGAGGAGGTTGCGCCCGCCTTGCGGTGCTATCGTTGGGTGGGAGAAAGGACCCACGCATATGGCCACAGTTGGCGACCGTGTGGTGGAAGCACGTGGTGGCGGCCACGTGGCGGGTGGCCCAGGGACCTGGAGTGGCATTCCTGCAGAGGTCTCCTGGTGCCTGCTGCGGTGCTGTGAAGGACTGCTTGGGGCGGCAGCACAAGTATGGTGCGGCCGTCCAGCACAGAACGAGGAGGGGCGAAAATCAGACGGCGGCGTGAGCCACGTGGGGGCCCAGGCCCGGCACAAAGGAAGCGGGTGGAACCTGAAGCTCCGGGTCCGCAGCTCACCGGCGCATCCCATCAGAGAGGGGAGCAAACCCACATACCCCGGGCTGCGGGCCTTTACGAGGTTCTGATATTTTATTTGGTAAATGAGGTTGATAATGAGTACCAGTGAAAGTTGGGATGATAATTGTATGTGAATATGTGCTATGTACGGTGAAGTATTCAACAGTCTTGTAATCGTTCAACTCTTATTTATTTACATTAAATAAACCTGCGTCCCACACAGCGTCCTCCCCTTCACTTCGTATCTCTCCAACTGTCCTTTCCCGAACGTTCGCTTCCCACCCAACATTCTAATTCCTAAAGCTCACACGTAAGTGAGCGTAATACGTACATATAATATTAAACTAGAATACAACATCATCCCCCCTTTACAAAATTTGATTAAGATAATAATTGAGAACCTTTCAAACCAAATCACATTTGTGCCGAATTTTTAAAACTGTTACTACTAATACATAAATTAATCTGACAAATATACAATTTCTTTCAATAACCTGTATATGTAACATTTCTTAGTTCTGCATAACATAATCTCTAGACCAAAACGGTAACCTTCTTTCCCTAGAACTACGTACATTCTTATTATTAACATCTACCACAGCCCGTTGAATGTTAACATCTTCAACTTGTCTCAATGCGTTACCGTTCATATTCACATTTTCTATTCCATTTTGAATAATTTCATCTCCAAATAAATCTCTTCTCCCGATTTTAACCTGTTTCACTCTTTCATTCTTACCATTCCACATCCATTTACTAACTCTGTCCAAATTCCACACTGATCCTCCCTCAATTCTAACTGCTCTCCTGAACACTTGTAACACCTTGACAGGACTACTGTATTTAGAGTCACCTTTCATAACATTACGTCCATGCTTGATTCTTACCAAATCTCCTGGTGATATTCTCATCTTAACCCTTCCAGAAGACATGGTTTTTTCTGGAACCACTCTTCTCCTAATTACGTTTTCATTAGAATTACGCAATTACGTGTTTCCACTTTTCCTATGATTAACCCAAACAGGATTTAGTAATGTATTTGGAGCTCTTCCTCTCATCAATTCAAAAGGGGAAACTTTCATTCCTCTTTTAACAGACATTCTGGTACTCCATACTCTCTCCTTCAGAACTTCGTCCACTGATATGTTGTTACTTAAAGCTAACTCCACTGCCTCTACAATTACACGGTTATATCTCTCCACTAATCCATTTGTTTGTGGGTGATACAACGACGAGAATCTCCATTCAATACCTGACTTCTTGGCAAATTCTTTCATTTCTCTACTTCTAAACTGAACTCCATTATCACTCACTATTATTTTGGGAAACCCTTCCCTTCTGCAGATTTGCATTATGAATTTTATCACCTCTTCAGTGTCAATCTTTCTCACCGCTTTAACTTCCACCCAACCTGAATAGTAATCAACTAATACCAATATGAATTTCTTCTCTCCACTTAACTTAACATATGGTCCAATGATATCAATTCCTACCATCACCCATGGTGCATCACCCTTGTTGATACTCATTGGCTTAGACTTCACTATCTTGCAGCTCTTGTCACTGTTCTGACATGGCCAACAATTTCTGATAAATCGCTCAACCATAAGATCCATGCCTGGCCACCAGTATTTCAAACGCACATTGTTCTTAGTGCCTGTAATACCAGGGTGACCCTGGTGTGCTTTCTCAATAAGGTCATTCCACAACTTACGTGGGGGAATCAACTTGTCTCCCCTCACTAAAAATCCATCTTCCATAGACAATTCATCCTTAACCTCCCAATACCTTCTACAACTTTCGCTAATTTCTCTTTTATCAGGCCACCCTGATTCGGAGTATCTTATTATCTCTTGTAATTCATCATCTTTATTTAGTTCTTCAATCCACATTTCCTTAGACGTAACCTCAAAAACTACTGCCACCATCTCTTCGTCCATATCCATATTTGTGTCATCATTACTTAATGGCAGTCTCGACAAATAATCAGCAACCATATTCCTTTCCCCTGGTACATATTTGACTGAAAAATTGTAATCTTGTAATTTTAGACTAAGCCTGGCTAACCTGGGAGAGGCTTTACACATCCCTTTTACCGTGAGTACTTCAATTAATGGCTTGTGATCTGTCTGAATTACAAATTTGCTTCCCCACAAATATTTTCTAAAGTAATTCACTGCCCATGAACATGCTAATAATTCCTTTTCAATCACAGAATATCTGCTTTCTGTTTCTGTAATAGCTCTAGAAGCATGACTAATCACCGTCTCATATGCATCTTCATTTGTGTTAAAACTGCTCCTATGCCACTTCCACTGGCATCTACCGTAATCTTCGTCAGCCTTCCAAATTCGAATCCTCCCAATTCCAAAGAGTCACAAATTTCCCCCTTTATGCTTTCAACCGCCTCAATACATTCAGCATTCCATGTAAATTTTGCATCCTTTTTTAACAACTTTCTCAATGGTTCGGTTATACTCGCAAAATTTTTTACAAACCTGTTGTAATACTCACATAATCCTAAAAACGATCTTAATTCGTCTTTATTTTTAGGATTAGGTGACTCTCTGATTGCCTTCATGGCATCTCTTTTGGGCCTATAACCTTTACCATTCACAGTATGCCCTAAATACTCCACTTCCTCCAATCCAATTTTGCATTTACTTTTCTCAATCTTCAACCCAACTTCTCGTAATCTCTTCAACACTTCTTGCAACCTCCCATCATGTTCCTCAGACCCCTTACCAAATACAATTATATCATCCTGATATACCATAGTTCCATCTATACCTTTCAGTACTTGCGTCATAATCCTTTGAAATACTGCTGCTGCAGACGCTAATCCAAACGGCATACGTCTGTACCTAAACAAACCATGTGGCGTTATGAATGCTGTAATGTCCCTGCAATCCTCCGTCAAAGAGATTTGATGGTAAGCACTCGAAAGATCTAATGTGGAAAATACGTCAGCATTACCAATACGATTTAACATTTCAGATATGATAGGGAGTGGATAAATGTCAGTTATTATATTCTTGTTGACATCTCTCAAGTCTACACAAATCCTGAGTTTGCCACTTTTCTTCAATGTAACCACAATGGGGCTCACCCATTCAGATGATTCCATTTTTTCTATTACTCCTTCAGACTCCAATGATGCAAGTTCTTGCTCCACCTTATCCGCAATTGCAAATGGAATTGGCCTGGATTTCGTGTGCTTAACAGGTATTGCTCCCTTCTTGAGACGAATCCTATGCGCAAAGTTTTTGAGCAAACCCAATTTTGCTGTCTCGACTCTCTTTTCTTTGACCTTCTCTTTACCTTGTTCTTGGCTTCCGTTTACCACTAGAACTTGTTCTTCAACACATGGATCCAACCTGATTCTCAATCCAGCTTGGTCTCTCCAACCCAGTACATTCACACCTTTTTCTGCTACGTATACCTTTACTTGAGACCGTCTCTCTTTGAACTGAACAATACACGAAAACCAACCAATCATCTTGATCTTGGATCCTTCAAACCCACCAGGATTAGGTATGTCTGATATCTCCATCTTACTTTTGAGGCCTCTTGACGCTAAATTCTTCCATGTTTTCTTGGTTATGATCGTCCAAGGTGAACAACTGTCAACCTTTACTGTAAGTCTCCAATTATCAAAAATTACTTCACAACTCGGGCATTTAAATTCTCCAGTTGGTGGCTCTCGAATCAAAAACACTCTCTCTTCCTCCGATTCATCCTCTTCTTCTAAAATGGCAGATACTTTCTTCCTTCTTCTACATGTGACCGCGAAATGACCTCTTATACCACAATTTCCACATTTTTGCCCCAATGCTGGGCACTGTTTAGCGTAGGCATAATGGCCCGCTCTGCCACAATTATAACACCTGTCTCCTTCTCTCGGCTGGAAATTCTGAAATCTTTGTTCATATTGAGCTCTTGGTTCATTCCTTATCCAATTCTTTCCTCGATTTGAACTCCCTCTCTGCTCAAAGTTCTTCATTTTGTTATTTCTTCCTGCATTGACTTCAATTTCATCTTTGTTTTTAACATTGACTCCACCTCTGTCTTTTGACCGTAGAACATTAACCTGGCTTTGTTCTTCTGTATCTTTATCTTGTATCTCCTTACTATTCTGCTTCTGCATACTTTGTAACACCTCTTCTTTCTTGTTCTTCATTTCCTTCGAACACAACTGACTATGTTCTACACGTTTAGCAATCGCCATGGTTTCTGGTAGGGATGGATTGCCAACCATCCATAGTCTGTCTTGAACTAAATTGTCCTTTGAGTGAATAATGATCTGATCTCTAATTAACTCATCCAAAGTGATACCATTGCCAAATTGGCAAGTCCTCGATAACACTCTCAATGCAGAAACATATTCTTCTATGCTTTCATGTTCTTTTTGTATCCGCGTGTAGAATTTGTATCTATTTATGGCTACATTAGTTTCTGGAGCATAGTACTTGTCCAATTGCCTTAAGGCCCTGTCATGTTCATCAGCATCACCTGCTTCATCAACGGTCAATTCTGGTAGCTCCCTGAACTTCCTCTGTCCTTCCAATCCTAATGCATGCAATAATAATAACTTCTTCTTCCTAGACGTGAGATCTTCATGTTCAACTGCTTGAATGTAATTTAACCAGAACTCTTTCCATTCTGACCATACAACTACTGGTTGGCCTGGCGCTGGAAGAAAACTTGTAGGTGGTTGAATGTTAATACCTTGCATTTTTATGAGTATTATTGATCCTTAATACTCTAATACCAATAAAATTGCAATATATGCAAAAAAAAAACTTCAATTCTCTCCCTCCTTAATTGATGTTTTATATCTTTTATATCTCACTGATTGCAGTGCATGGATTTACTGTTGCCAAAAAAATTTTTTTTTTTTTTCTAGTACTGCGACGAAGATGAAGGGATCACTGTGTCCTCTTCATTATGTTCATTTCCTGGTAGAATGTCACCTGACTTCAACTTCCTGATAGGTCCTTTCTTCTAACCTTTTTCTGGCCTCTGCACAAACCAACACGAAGTGCGCGTCGGTTCGGAGCATCCGCTCTCCCCAAATAAACAGCTGTGGACCAGACACCAGCTGTGGATCCAAATATCAGCACGAATCAACGCAGTTGCAAGCGTCGACTCGGAGCTCCCGCTCACAAACCTACGCGATATGCGTAACAGTTCGGAGCAGCTGCTCTACCAGTCTTCTTCCCCGTGGGTTCTCCGGACGCCGGCATCCTCGTCGCCATGTGAAGTATTCAACAGTCTTGTAATCGTTCAACTCTTATTTATTTACATTAAATAAACCGGCGTCCCACACAGCGTCCTCCCCTTCACTTCGTATCTCTCCAACTGTCCTTTCCCGAACGTTCGCTTCCCACCCAACATTCTAATTCCTAAAGCTCACACGTAAGTGAGCGTAATACGTACATATAATATTAAACTAGAATACAACATACGGCTCTTAAGAAGTTCCCTAACAATATTTGCTCCAATCAGGAGCTTGGTAAGAAGCAAGCCATGCAACAGGCTTTCCATTTCCCAGAACATTATTTGATATTGGGCTACTGCTCTATTCTCCTCCATTCTCTAGCACAAATACGCCCATGTTCCTCCTTTGAAGCTCTGCACTCTCCTCCTTGCACCCTGGTGCCTATAAATGCAAAGAGCAACAGTACAAGCCAAAACTATTGGCATTGCCAATGCTTGTTCGGTTTTTTATCTGTGTAGGTGTCGGTCTTCAACCTGCCGCGGTTTCTCTTCTGTGCATGTCATTGGCTTCCAAACAAGTTTATTTAATAAATAGTAAATAAAAAATCGACGGGATGTGTTGTAAAGATATGCAATACAGACCGAGATGGCTTTTTTGTCATCGACGCATTATTTGTGTCGTTGTCTATCTTATACCGGTGACGTTTCTCTTCAACTTATTGATGTTACTGACTTTCAATAAAGCTTCTTTAAAAAAAAACACGCATGACATCGTTGGTGAGCACGTCATCAGGCTCCGCCCCCTGTTCTGGAGTCCTTGCCGGCTGCTGGTTAGGTGGGAATATTGATGCTGCTGCAGCTGCTGGCGTGAGGCCTGGAGCACTAGATACCAACGCAAGCCAGGAGTCCCGCACGCAGCGCACCGAGGCCGTTACCATCCCGCGCAGCCGGGACCGGGAAGTGGGGCCGGGTCAGGGGAGCGTTTCGCCGCGCTGGCTGCTGCGCCTCCAGCCGCTTCTTCCAATCTTTCAAGAGAGTCCAGCCCCAGGATGCCGAACATCAAGATCTTCAGCGGCAGCTCTCACCAGGACCTATCCCAGAAGATCTGCGATCGGCTCGGACAAGAGCTGGGCAAGGTGGTGACCAAGAAGTTCAGCAATCAGGAGACCTGGTGAGCGTGGCGGCGGGAATGTGCGCCAGCCTAGTCCTGGCAGAGGCAAGCATGTGTGCCTCTAGGCTTGCAGGGAGTTGTAGTTTTTTTGCCCCCCCTCTTAATATTGGATTCCCCGAAAGGGGAAGCCAAGTTCAGCGACGCCACAACATTTCTCGCTACGCTTGAGTCAGCGCAGGATATAAATACATGGCCAGTTGTAAACGTTGGTCGGAGCTTTTCTGCATCCTTTAGAAGAGACTGCGGTACGGAATTAGAGGGCTGCACGTGGTCCATAAAACAAAGAGCCCGCCCCCTTTTCGAGCCAATAAAACAGCGTGAAATTACATGCATGGGAATTCTCCATGTTTTGGAGGTGAACTCATTCTTATCTAATAATTTAATGTTCCGAACATTTTATTTCCTCCCTCTAAATAGCAATCAGACCAGGTTTCTTAGTGTTTTTGCTACATTGTTACATTATTATGTATTCACGTTACTTGTCAATTTACTTTTATTGTTGAAAACAATTATCAAACCTCTCATTTTGGTCCGATGACTGCACAAAATCATGCTGTGTGGTATATTTCTCTATGGCATACTTTTTTTTTTTTCGTATGTAGGAATGCATTAACGACAGAACAAAATTAGTGAGTCCTGTGCCTATCCCGAGCCACATTAATTTATCTTGCCATCATCAGACATACGATCGGCGATAACTAAATTAGCTATTGCAGCTAGGCTCTGTTGACATTTTGGCCTGCAAGTGCAAATATCCATAGCCAGCCCAGTTAATGGAGGGGATCACGGGCGTCTTAGTGTGATTTTGGTACAAATTGCAGACCCCCTGACCTACTGTTACAGGTCAGTAAGGAATACACCATCTAAAAGTTTGTGGCCTAACATGTGACTTAATCTATGCTAGCTCTCCTTTACCTATACTTAATCTGTTTCTGCACTATCGGTTTTTCATAGGTAGCAGCATGGCATTTAAATGACCAATTCAGTTTTAATAACGGTTCAAAGCCTCGTGATGTGACTGTTCAGTACTTTTGTATTTTCAGAGGTGAGTTTCTCTAGCACTGTTTTCTGAAGCACTACATGCCTTTCAGAAACGCCGACCTAACGCGTGACTGACTGGCACATCCACGGTGGTCTTTGAGAGGCTGTAACGCTCTCCGCCTGTAGGCATCTGTCTTGACAAGTAGGGGCATCTAATTTCTAGAGACACGCTTCAATTGCTTTAGGCAGCTGCTGTGTACTCTTTAAATGTTCCCTTTATTATATCTTTCAGCACATAAAAGTTTACTTGGATATGTTTGCACCAACTTTATATTAAATAACTACAGGAAGTGTTAAATGGATTTCACATTTTATCTCCAACTTTCTCAACCTAAATACCTCCCTGCCAGAGCCCTCTGCTCCTCTAACTCCAACTCTGCTTGTCAAAGGCTTCTCAAAGCAGAAAGTGGATGGCAGGCCTCTCTTCCGCTGGTGCCTCTCTTTGGAACAGCTTCCCTGCCCCTCTCAGACTTGAGCCGGACCTCAAGTTCCAGAAACGTCTAAAAACGTTGCTTTTCTCTCCTTCCCTGCTATTCACCCCACAGCCAATGAGACTGGCGGCCTGGTCCTCCAAGTAATCTCACAGGTTGCACTGCCCTTGTGTGCCCCCTGCCTGCTGGCTACATATTCCACCTTTTGGTATTTCCTCCTCCCTAGCACTTAGCCAGTGGCCCCCTCCTCTGGCCCCCCTGGGCACTTCCCTCCCAAGGCTCTCGCTGGCACTTGCCCATACCTTGCTCCCTCCCCTGCACTTCTCTTTATTGCACTTGCGTGTCAGAATGTCACAAGACCTAGTAGGACCACAAATTTATGTTTACTGTTTCTTTTGCCATTATTATTTACTCCCCTGCTCCCTCCCCACTTTGTCTTGTGGCGCCTGGAAACACCATTGTTGTATAGGCGAAAGAACAAACGCACCAGAACAGCAACCTAGAACACAACCATAGACGGGACCCCCACAGGCAGGAACACTAACCGAAGGAACTCTGAGAGAAGAGAAAAATCCCTCTACCTAACTCCATACCTCGCAGACAACTGGCCATAACACCAATCCAACCCAACATTAGAAGCAGCAACATCAATCAACCTAACGCAAGCAAGTAGAAGAAGGATGTCCAAAACAAACAACATACAGACGACCGACCCAATAACCCCCTACATCACCAAAGCAAGAGGAACTTCCAATCAACAACCACAACCCCCGGAAAACGAACCCGATGAAAACACAAAAAACCCAAGACAAAACCTAGAAGAACTCTTCGAAGACGCTGACACCCCAAACCCTGCAGCCCAACAAGTGACCGACCAAGAAGGAAACCTCAACACCGAGCGGAAGACGACCTCTACAAAACTCAAACTTCACTGCAATCTAATAAACGCAAGACCCATGTCAAAACACTTAACAGAGATCTTCGACCTACTTGACGACAACGGCATTGACATCCTGTTCATCACAAAAACATGGCTGGACGACAACTACAAAATCACACTCCAAAGCTGCCTTCCGACAGACTTCAAATGCCTACAAATAAAGAGAAAAAACAAAAAAGGAGGAGGCATCGCTATAGCATTCAAAGAACACCTGAAAATAAAAACTGAAGAACCACTCAACATCCTCAACTGCGAAACCATGGTAATTCACCTAACAGCGAGCCCAAAAACCAACATCACATTCATCCTGGTATACAGACCACCAACATATGATGCAACATTCGTCAATGACTTCATAGAAGCCATCACCAACTTAGCCATCAACCACGAACACCTAATCATCCTGGGGGACTTCAACATCTGGTTTGAAGACAGCCACGCCAACTCCCAAAACTCACTAATTTAACAACTCAGCACCATGAAACTACGACTAGTCAAAGGAGCAACGCACTCGGCAGGTCACACCCTAGGCGCAATTTTCGTCAAAGAAAAACTCATCACCATGGCACCTCCGATACAAATACTATGGAGCGACCATCTCATCATCCCATTCGTGATCACTCTGCCTACCCAAGCCTACATCCAACACCCGAAACTCACAACCACCACCAAAAGAAACTGGAAACCCGTAAAAAAAAGGCAACCTATTAGAACAACTGGAATTAACGAAACCTTCAACTACAGAACTAGAACTAGCTGACCTAGACAGCAAAGCAGAAATACTGCACAAATGGATCGCAGACACAATAGACAAGATCGCCCCAGAAAAACCGTTCACCCCATCAAAAAAAAGAGCAATGGCAAAATGGTTCACTCCACTATTAAACATGAAAAAGGGGAAACAGAAAGATGGAATTGGAATGGAGGAAAGAATACAACCCAGGGAAAAAACACTGTACCAGAAACAAATCCGTGCATACAAGAATGAAATTCAAAAGGCAAAGAAAAGACATTACGATGACAGAATCAACAATGCCACCAACACATAAAAAGAAATGTTTAGCTTCATTGAAGAAATGAGAAACTCACCAGGCTGTGATAACACCCCAGCCCCCTCAGAAAAACTATGCAACGACCTGGCAGATCACTTTAAGAAAAAATCGACATCCGTCAAACCATACAAAAGCGACCAACCACAACATACAACCCAACTCGGAACCACAACACAAACTCCAAAGCTTTCCTGAAATATCAGCAGAGGCATTCGCAATGCTGGTTAAACGAAGCAAGAAAGCGGGATCACCCATGGACCCATGTCCCCCAGACATCTACAAATCAATCCTCGCGCAAGGATCGCCAGCAGAACACTACAGAAACCTTCTAAATCTATCACTATCAACAGGGACTGTACCGAAGATCTTCAAATCGGCATACATCAAGCCACTCTTAAAAAAGAAACACGTATATAAACTAACCCAAGAACACGTAGAAAAACACCACCTGCTGGACCAAGCTCAAATCGGCTTCAGACCAGCGAGAGGAACGGAAACAGCACTACTATCCATCTGGGAAGACCTCAAAACTAACGCAGACTCAAACACTACTTCAGCCCTTATTCTGCTCGACATCTCCGCAGCCTTTGACACAGTTAGCCACGACACCCTGACCAAAAGACTAGAAAACATAGGCATAACAGACACAGCACTACGCTGGACCAAATCATTCCTAACAGACAGAACAGAAACTGTATGGATAAAACCTTTCAAATCCACTCCACGAGTTAACGATTGTGGAGTACCACAAGGATCCTCACTATCGCCACTATATTTCAACATCTACCAGACTCCGGTCATCAGAATCTTCAAAAATACATATTACATGTTAAACTACGCAGATGACACTCAGATCTACAAAATCAAAGACACCGATTCCGACCATTCAACCCTTACCGACTGTCTAAAAGAAGTCTTCGACTGGATGGATGCCAACAACCTGAAAATCAACCCAGGAAAGACAGAAATCATGATCGTATCCAAAGACCAAGAGAACGAAACCACCATCCCATGTCCTATGGAAATGGGAAAAGCACCAACACCATCGAAAGTAGTAAAAAATCTGGGAGTCCTAATGGACAACAACCTAACCCTGGAGCCACAAATAAATGCAACAGAGAAGAAATGCTTTTTCCTCCTCCGGACGGCATGAAGAATTCTACCTTTCCTCTCCTTCGCGCACAAAACTCTCACTATCGTCGCCCTAATCATGTCTAAAATAGACTATGCAAACACCCTCTACCTCGGAATACCTCCTGAAGAAACTGCAGCAGATCCAAAATGCAGCAGCAAGACTACTCAAACTATCCAGAAGAGATCGCATCATTCCAGCCCTAAAAAACCTACACTGGCTCCCAGTTAAACATCGCATCACCTTCAAAACAATGTGCATAACGCACAGGGCAATCAGCGGACAAGGAGCAGAATTCCTACAAAAGAAAATAAGTCTACAAACCAACGAGACCCCTCCGATCGAGAAACGAAATCCGCCTGGAACTCAAACTATGCCTCAAGAAAAAACTTGGAGGCACCTCCTTCTACCACTTAGCCGCAAAAACCTGGAACAACATCCCAAAGGAAATAAGAAACGCTGAAGATCACCTAAAATTCAGGAAATCACTAAAAACCTGGCTTTACAACACCACAGACTAAACCTGAAAAACGAAACTGGTAAAAAAGGATAACTAAACCGAAAAGACACGGACATCCCTGACCGGGGAGAGTAAAGCCCACGGCAGCTGGACGGGTGACATCGGATAGACAGGAACACAGGCGGCACACACGGAGACTGAGTCAACTAACACAGACAATCCCAATAACACTTTCGCCCGCCCTGTAATTTAATCACCGCCAGGTACCACGTTGGTGTGGAATTATCGAGACCTAGGCCATCTCCCCACTACCTGAGAGGTTGTCATTCGCAGATGCACTGGCCATTAGAGTCTAAATGGAGGATAAGGGGAGCCATGAGAGAGCATGTTAGAGGCGAGGACTAGAGGAGTATGGAACCTGTATGCCAGTCGGACCCAGATCAGGACAGAGCCGCAACAGGGGAGACTACGCAAGCCGAGCTCTTCAATTCAGGATAGAGATGCAAACTAACCAACCCTACTAACAATTTCCATTTCTGCATACACCAACTCCAAACCAAAACCTACAGCACCACAAACCACACAAACTTCACTACATTGCAACAACAAAACAAAAACAGACAGCGCCTTGCACAACAGTACACGACGACTACCGGCCGCAAACACCCCAGGCCCAGCCAACGGACCCACCGGGCTGAGGCCGCCAACAGCACATCACTACTCTCTTGCACTTTTCCTGCTCCCTCCGACTAACTCGACCTCCCCTCCTCTTTCAGAGCCACCAGAGCGCCAAGGGACCACTACGGTGGTGATGGTGCACGGTACAAATGTCCTTTAACATTACCATAGGTGCCTAACAAATGCTCAAACTCTGACCTCTTCTCTGTTTAGTTTTTTAACAAAATCATACCTCTCCAACTATGAATGGTGTCAGGTTTTCCAGAACCCTGAGAGTTGAGTGGATCAAACCAGTAGTGTAATCAATAACCTGGTGTCAACCAAAACCCTCCCAATGTTAGCATAGCTGAGCAGTCTGGCACGCAATTTATTAGTGTTGTGTAAAGTGAAAACATAAATCAATTAAATATTACGGGTAAATACACACAAACCATTTACTGTTTTAATACATACTGGGTTAAGTGACTTCAGTTCACTCCAAAACCGAGTTGGTCGAGAATCAACTATGAAATGCAAACACTGCATGTTATGCCAGGAGTTGGGAATAAAAGTGTTTACTATCTGGGTGTCTTAACTACATCCAGTTTAGGGCTCAAAGTACACGGTGCACCCACACACCTAGTATTCACAATAAACACACAAGCAAAGTTAAGCCAAAAAAAAGGGCTATGCATTGTAAGTGAAATAAATAACCATTGCAGGTTAAAAATGCACATATTCAGAAATCTCCAGGACCCCAAGGAAAATGGCTGTTCGCCGTCACAGGCACGTAAAGTCACTTTTAGTTTTCAGTGTTCCCAAAGGTTTGCCCATTGGATTCAGTGGGGAAAAAAACACTACGTCTCCTTTGGCATAACCGCCTTTGGTTCTACTTGCAGTGTATAGGTGCAGTAGCAGCGACAACCACCAAGCTGAGAGTTTTTGGGACCCCAGCAGAATGTAGGGTTTCAGAACCAAAGAATCCGGGGATGGGTGGCTGCAGTGAGAGGTCACAAGTAATTTACCTGCACTGAGCCACCTGCTGGCAGCACTTCTCCCACTCCACTTCCTGCACTTGCATGATCTGAATGACACAAGGCTTAGTAAAATTGTGTTTTGTCCTCCCTCTGTTTCCCTCTCCTTGTCTTGTCGCACAGACGCGTTATAAATTCCATATATCATATCGAGTTGTCTCATTATGGTCACTGTCACTGGTGAGCGCACTGAACTTGTAGTTGCAAGATCCAACAGGAGGAGAACAAGCATACGAGAGGGGTCAGAGAATCTGGGGACAACTACTTGTGTTGTGGGTTGTGCCAGAAATCGCCCAGGGAGTGCGTGTGCATAGGTGAGTTCTGGCAGGGGGTAACAATTTCAAGTTGCGAGCTACTAGCTAGCCATAAAAGTTCAATTGCTACGTCCGTTCTGCACAGCACATTGTTTCTTACTCGTCAAGAATCTCTAGCCGATTACTAGTGGCAAGTGCACATTTTGTGCCCTGGTTCAGGTGTTGGAATTTGGTCCCTTTAGCAGGCGGTTGGGTGGTCACCAGTTTGTTGGAGCAAAGTTCCCAGGGCTATCGTAGCCAGGACAATGGAATCTAAAAAGGAGATTACTTGATGACCCACGACAAGGAGCGCACAACACCATAGCAGATTATCAGTTGTCGAGGACAAAGGAAGCACACCCAGGCTCTCGACCTAGCAAAGACGTGGGCTTCAAGGAGAGCACCAGGACTGCAGGCACAGAGATTGCAGCCCATGAGGCCAGGTGTTCCTTCAATGAAGGCAGGAGGGATGCAGCAGTAGAGGCTAGCAAGGATTCTTCTATCCGGCTGGAGACGGTGACCTCCTCAAAAGGTCACAGGATTCTCAGGCTTTGTCCATCTCCCAAGCAGATCTGTGAATGTTGGGGAGTCCACCCCAGATATACACATTCTTACAGGAGGAGCACCCTACCCACCAGTCATTCAGCATCCAAGTTTTGGCATCTAGCCAATCTGGGCTGGCCAACCAACTTCCAAACATACTGACATGGGGATCAATTTGTGGATTGGGAAGAATGACAATTAAAAACAGAAAATGCATCCACGTACAAGAGGCCATTGTGTGCTTAAAAAGAGCCTAAGTAGGCTCTACAGCAAGGTCGCCAAATAGACGGTTGCAGGGCTTACTATGTTGGCATCGAAATGGCCCCTATTTCTGGGTATTTGGCTACAAATGCGGTAAAAGACTACACATGTGGTGTAGCCAAAACTGATTTGTCAGTTGCCAATCCACTCTTTCTGGGTGATAAACATTGCCCTGGGACAACATGGGGTGCTTTTTAAAAATCACCACTGTCCTGATCCCCAAAGGGTTACTAAGGACAGCTCATCAGAAATTAGTTGACATCTATGTGGGCCTTCAGTGGAAATCCCTCTGACCACAAAGTTAGTTGAAAATCCAAGAAAGCTAGCAAAACGTTTTGGGGGGGGTTTCACAATGGTAAAAGGAGGGAACGCAAACATTTGATTTTTGCTTTAACAAAGGGAACTGTGACTGTTCATTAAGATGTATTGACTTGCCACATTGTATGAATGCTTTTTGCTCAGGGCTCTCTCCGGTGAGAGGCCACGTGTAAAAACACTAGTTTTGTTAAGAAAAACATTGTAGGGTAAGAATGCTGTAAACAGTAGCCTATCAGAACCTGTAGGGTTGACGGGTATGCTATACACATCAATAACCATCATCACTATCTATAGTTGCTGATAAAACCTTAGGTAAGGTGTAGTTAAGTTGCACATTTTTAATGCAACAAAACCCTTGAAATTCAGCAGTGTGTCAAACTTGAAAGAGCTGGTAGACTGACCTTTGACTCAACAGCACCTGGATAGCCTTCCACCGCAACTGTGAGACATAAGCGCCTTCTTAAAGAGGGGGAAGGAGAGTAAGACTTTTTGGTTTTGGCGCTTAGTGGCATAAGCCACAAATATGCCAAAACATTGTTCCTGTAAAGCAAGGGGAGTTTGGGAACTGTGTATGGCATGGTCCTGGCAACGTTGATGCTCGGCGATGACATGGCTGAAGCACCAGCTGGGTCTTCACCCTCTTGCTGACGTCTGCCGGCCTTCTGCTGTTGCTGGGGAGCCGTGTGGCGCTCCGAAGTTGGAGCAAAATAAATGCACAAAACTAGATGGTCGTAATATATTGTCTTGTATTCACCAATGCTTTGTGCTAGTTTAATTTGTCGAATTGTTTTTGAAGCGGAGCTGCAGCCTGCTGCTGGGAGTTTCTATTGGCAGGCTGCGTGAAACTCATTAAATTAATTGGCTGTTCCTGAGAAAGTCCTGCCTCCAAGGAAAGCTGTGTGGTGCACGAGCAAATGCATAGGGGCACGCAGCAGTGATGCCCCAAGTGAGCGTGACTGAGTTAGAGGCCATGCTGAGACTGCGGCAGAATGGTGAGTGACTTGCTGCTCTGCGCCTGCCGGTTGTGCATGTTCCGGGAGGGCTGGCGCTGGGCTGGAGCATAGTCTAGTCTGCCAGGATACTGCCACGGATGGGCTAGAGCAGCAGGACAGCACTTGTGTACAATGCTGAGGATCCCCAAATAATAAATAAAATAAATGAATATTCTTTATCTTTTCCTTTGAGATGAGTTTCCTGAAGAAAAATTAGATCCACTCTGTTTTTCCCAATATGAGTAATTTCTTCCCTATTGACAGGTGTTAGGACTGACTTTCTATACTCTGGCTTGGTGGACAGATGCATAAAAGGCCAACCTATTATTGTGACAGCGACAACTCTGGGAGCTGCATCGAAACCAGTTCAAGGTAGCAAGGCAAGTCTAGGCTAAGTCTCAAGAGGTGGTGCGCTTGTAAGGAGTCCATAATGAGCACACGCAGTGACGGTCAAGGAACATACGTGGACAATCGGATATGAAATACTTTTTTACTTATGGCCAAATAACAAAGTGAAAAATGACTACTAATAGGTAGTAATATCACACGACACTGAAAATAGATACTTAAACACAATCATTGGAGTAGGGCAAAATGCAGTTCAGCGATGTTCCATACAGTGTTGTGAAGCTGGAAGAAAAAAATAAGGTCTCTGGGGTGCAGTGAGCAGCTCCAAGTGTTAGGTGACAAGTTAATCTAACTAACAAATGTGTTCCCAACTTCCGGAGTGCTTGTGTGAACAAGCAATGGCAAAGCCAAACTAATACAAAAGTTATGAAAACTTTTAAGGGAATTTAGGAGTTCAGGTAAGTATCTCTAAAACTCAACCTTGTACTCTTAACTCTTTGTAGGACTTGGCAGGTCTGCTGGAGAGGGTCAGAAATTGCTTTTCCTGCCATCAGCCTCAGCCCTTGATTCCCCATGGGCTGCAGGTTCGAGTACTCCTCCGGTCGGCGACTAATGCTGGTGCACGGTCTTGCAGTTGAGAAATGCAAAAGAACTCCATGCAGGGCCCCTCTCGGGAGAGGACTGGATGCAGGTAAGCAGTTTCAGCTGGGCCGTCCGCGGACCTCCGGGCAGGGAGGCCCCAACTCCTCCCGTGTATCCCAAAAATTAGTATGAGACACACACAAGAAGCAAGGTGGTTCTGCTGTTTATTAAACAACGGCAGGGACGGGTCTAGGATCGTACGCGTCCGTCCTGACTCTCGAAATTCGTGGGGCTCGCAGGCCCTTTTTGCTTCAGTATGACGCGCTACTTGCGTCACCTGGGAAAGTTAGCAAAAAACCTATCGCCACTCTGGATTGGTTCCTCGAGTGGTAGGGTTAGTATAGCATACGTATAGAGAACGCTGTTAGTGGTTAAGGGTCAGTCAGGTGGTATACTTGGGTTGTCCCTTCTATTTGATACATGAAAATTGTTACACGAAGACCCCTGATGATTGGCTAATGTTAATGGCGTCAGTGATGAGTGCCCCATGTTCTGATTGGTCCACTCGCGAGCCCCCCAGCCTGGGACCATCGTTGTTCCCAGCTCGCGGTGCACCTGTTATTTGCAACAATATGTAACTATGTGTTTATGCAGACAATGCGTGGATTTGCTCATATGCCTGAGAGCCGACTATTCCAACCGCTGTAGGTGTCCATTGGGTCGTTTCATTGTTGCAGCCTGTGTCTCTAAACGTGGGACCCAGGCGACTTCTCCCTCCTGGGTCTGGCACCCTGTCAGGTTCTGCTTGGTCACGTGAGGAGAGACCGTGGTTGAGGCAGAATTCTGCACATTTAATGTTGTATTTTCCACTGTGTGTCTGGCTTAGTTTGCAGGTGTGACCTTGGCTCCGGCTTGTGGCATGCAAGTTGCAACATTGCCCCTTGGCTGTCAGTTCTCGCTGGGCCCATTCTGCAGGGTCAGCAATTGTACTCTTGCTCGTTCAATGTTCGTGGAGGCTCTTGCTTGCGGCCTACTTGGGCCTGGTGCATAGGTTTGATGCATGGCACTTTAAGTTACGGTATCATATTGCTTCGTATCCAGTATCATGTCTTCGTTGCATTCTTCATCACAATGCATGGGTTAGGAGAAGCGTCCGCAAGCATTTTAGATGAGTGCTTTGTGCGTATTGCATTTCTGCATTTTAAAAAACCTATGTGAAAAATAATAAAGATGCGCGTCAGTGGGTGTGTCCGTCACCTACGTCATAGCACTGAATATGTTCTTCGTGTGGATTGGTGTGGGAGTGTCCAGTGTGCATGTTTGCACGGGTATTCTGACTGTTGGCTAGGTCGTCATGGCATCTCTAACGATGTGTTTATTTACTGTTGAATGGTTCAGTCGAGTTCATTCATGCCGCAGGTGTCGGCTTGGGCAGGGCAGGCTGGTGGGCACATCCGTATGTTCCTGTACCAGGGTATTTGGTCGTCTGGTAGATAGGCAAATTCCTCTCGTGGCGGGTGTCTGGGCCGCGATCCTCTAGGCCAGGGGCGAGAGGGGATTGGTGGGAGTCTTTTGTCCCATTCTCCTACTTCAGTCCCCCCTCTGGTCGACTTGTCGACCACAAACATATCTTTTTCCTCATCTCCTCTTACTCTCCATATTTTAGTTACTCCTCCCAGGTGTCCATAGTGGTTGACATGGTCTTCAAATGACCAATACATATACACAACTTCCTCCAGGTGTACAGTATACCCATTTCCCTATGTAGCTCCTTGGGTTCCTTGGGTTTTCGAGCTTCACAGATGGTGGGTCTAGGTGGTTGGTTATGATCTGTTTGCGCAGTTTTTCTCTTTCTTTTATTATTGTGTCTGTGTGCTGGCCATCATCCGTCGGCATCAAGGGGTGCGTACCAACCATTTCGATCATTTCGTCTGTAGTGCGTGCCTTCCGGGCCTTTCAAAACCTTAGTATGATCAGTGCAGCTCCAGCCAGTATTATGCATCCAACTATAATCTTCAGAACGTCTGACAGCCTATATGGCATCCATGACCATAACATTGAAAACCAGCTGTCATCCTTCTTCACTCCTTTACTTTCTTCCATCATTTTGGAGTGCATTTGAGCCAGTTGTGATACTGCTTCTGTTAGTGTACCATTGTCCGCATCGTTAGCAGGAATAAATGTGCAGCATGATTGTCCTATCTTTGCGCAAACTCCTCCTTCCATTGCTGTAAGGAGATCCAATACATATCTGTTCTGTAGTGCTACCATCCTTACTGCTCGCAATTCCTCTTTTATTGCGTTGAATCCATTTACTGTAGAATTTGTCATCATTAGCTCCTATCGAGTTATCTGGAGCCATTTTGCGTTTGCGTAAGCCTCTACTCCTGGATGTATTATTGACGAGAAGAACATTGCTGCTCTGCTGAATAATCTGTGTTCTGGTGGTATTGAAGTCAGTGCTGTTTCTGACCTTCCCCATAGGTAATGTCCTGTCAGAGGTTCTCCTTGTCTCTTCTTTCTATTCAAAATGTTGTTGTTGTTGTTTTCGTTTTCTGGCCTCTTCTGAGGTTGTACAGATCTCTTCTTCCTCTTGTTTCCTTCATCCATTTTAGGGAAGTTTGCCATGTTCACATGTTTCAGGGGCACCTCTAGTGATGGTACGTTAATGTGTACCATAGTGCATATACCATTCCACAGAGGGGGCAGTGTGTGGTATGCCTTATTTCCACAGGCCCAGTAATGGTCCATTAATACTGCTGTTCCTGCTCCCCCCCCCCCTCAGGTAACTCTATCACGCTTGCACAGTTGGTGTTGTATCCCACGTCCACTTCTCCTCTATGCTGGTAGCATATCTTAGGTGCAGACAGCGGCAGTATGCTCATTGGGTCTTCATCCTTCTCCATCCACGTCAGCATAGGTACGTACTTGCCCCAAATTGTCCAACATCTGTTATTGTGTTCATCAATAGTTGTAATATTTTCTCTTGTTGCCATGTTGCTGCCAATCACTCCTGTGTCCCATTTGTTGTCCATGTACACCTTCCCTGTTATTGTTACCAGTGGTCTTTCCCAACATCCTTGTGTACCAGGAACTTCAGTGGCGTACCAGTCACATGGTAGGTATTGTAGTGTTACTTTCTTCGTTTCTCCCTTTTCAGGACCACTTGTCATGTATCTGAATGCTTCAGCATGCAAACTGCTCTTGTGGTAACTCAAATAAGTCTTGAGGAAGTTGTTTTCGTATGGATATGTGTCTCGCGTTTTCCACACCAGTCCCTTGAAATCTCTCTCTCGTTTGGAATAGTGCCAGGTATATTATACATCGTGCTGTCTTTCCATCTATTTCCGTGGCAACGAATGTTCGAGAAGCACTCATGGCGTATGGGATCAATGAGCAAACGTAGCAGCTGTCTTCTGTTGTCTGCTTACCTATTTGGGTCATGTGTTGGTACCACATGTTGTTCGAGACGTGTGCTGAATCTGTTATGTAATTATCAATGCCTTTATTATCTGAGTATGTGCTGCGTTTAACTCTATTTCCCTTATGTGGAGGCTTGCTAGTACCACCTGACGTAACACCTGTTGCAGCCGTGGGTGGGGGTACATTAGGTTTGGGTACAGCCAAAATGTTGATAGCATAACTTTTCTGCCATACAGAGGCAGCCAAAAACCCAGTGATCATCAAAATCCCTATCATCTTTATTACAAAAGCTAGTCTCACCGGCATTTTGCTCTTACCTTGCTGCAGTCCGGCAGCTTATTCTTGCGACGTTAAAGTTGCCCGTCTGAAAATTCTCAATAAGCTTGTTATTAGTGTTGTTTTCAAGCTCTCCCTATCAAGTAGTCATTCAGTGCCCAGGCGAAGAGCTGTTCCCACGCCAATCTAAGGGATCTGTCTTCTTAGGGCAGGCAAGTGTTGGTGAAGATGGGGCATTGATTGTTCTATGGCCAAGATAAATGCTGTGTAGTAGACACGTACCCTCCTTCTTTTAAGGTACTTTGGCCTTTTTATGTGTTAGACAAATTGGTGTAATAGGGCTTCAGGGTAATTATCGTATGAGGGTAGCATCTATTCCTGGGCAATGGACGCTGTTAGTTATCTGTTTTCTCAGCAATACAATAATACGCGGTACCTGCATGTGCGAGAAAGAAAAAGAGAACATTCAAGTGTTTACATGTGTATATGTGCAAGATAATGTCCTTTAATTGGGTGGTGACTGTAGTGGGTAGGAGGTCGGTGGGCAGAGGGTTTGGGGCTCAACTGGCGGAAGTCTCTTTACTCTTTGATCGTGTGACCATGGGGTGGGCGGTATGGGAATTACCAGTTTCTATTTCAGTAGTTGTCTCTGGTGAATCTGGGGGATGGCAGGGTATGGAGACACTTAGGTCATCAGCTGTGGTAGAACTCTCTTTCTCCGTGGGTGACGCTGTCCCTGTTCTTCCAATGGCCCTGTCGGTGACGCTAGGGCGGGTCTGGAGTTTGCAGATCTTCACGTCGTGTAGGTGATTCCAAGCACGTTTATCCTGCAACTTTACTGCTCTCGTAGATACCTCCTCTACCAGGTGGGGGCCAGTGAAGCGTGGGCTGTTCCATTTTCTATTGAAATTGCGGAGTAGCACGTGGTCACCTTTAGCAATTTTGCACAGTTTTTCCTTTTCCAATTCTTTATCCGCGTCTTCTTGTTGTTCACTCTTAGACCCGCCCCGCGTGCGCTCGAGCTGTTGAGACACAAACACTACACTAGTAATCAAAGAAGACACATATTGGTACATTTCATCACCAAGAACAGTTGCAGTGTTTTCATAGTCTGTG
The DNA here is from genome assembly GCF_040938575.1 of Ambystoma mexicanum. Lineage (NCBI taxonomy): Eukaryota > Metazoa > Chordata > Amphibia > Caudata > Ambystomatidae > Ambystoma > Ambystoma mexicanum. The sequence continues at coordinate 669,252,857 of NC_090930.1, read as the reverse complement.
AATGCCCTTGATGTTGGCGTTAGAGGAAGGCGCATTTGACGTCCGGTCACCACCTCGTGAGGAGTGAGGTGGTGGTCGGAGCCTGGTCTATTCCTCAGCTCAAATAGAGCTAGCGGGAGGCAATACAACCAACTCTTCTTTGTTGTTTGCTGTATCTTTGCAATTGCCTCCTTCAGTAGGCCATTCAGGCGTTCGCATACACCGTTGGCCTGCGGGTGATATGCACATGCAAATTTATGCTTGATGTTCAGTAAGGATGTGATGTGCTGGAACATTTCATTAGCGAAATGCGGGCCGTTATCCGACCGCAGTACCTCGCATACTCCCCACCTGGGGAAAACCTCCCTCACTAGAAATTTAGCTGCTCTAAATGCATCTGGATGTGAGCAGGGTCCTGCCTCAATCCACCTGGAGAATGGGCATACCACTACGATCATGTACCTATTTCCTTGACATACGTTGATCATATCAACGTAATCAATATGGATGTGTAGGAAGGGTCCCTCTGGCCGGGGTATAGTACCTTTTATCACTTTCAGTGTGTGACCGGCCGTAAACTGTTGACATGTGAGACAATTGCTGATAAAATTTGTCACATGGGAATTTAACTCGGGACAGAACCAATCTTCCCTAATTCGTGCTGCAATAACTTCCTTGCCTGTGTGGGCTGGGTGGTGGAGTTGGCTCAGGGCGGTGTTCAATAGTGCCAATGGCATTACCATCTTTCCAGTGTTAGCCTGGCGCCATAGTGCGTCAGTTGGCGACATTGTACATCCTCTTTTTACCCATATTTCTTTTTCTGCCATTGGTGCAGCCGCTTGTAACTCCATTATCTGTGTAGCTGGGAGATGGGTGTACCCTTCTCTCATCAACATTTCTTTAGCTATCCCCCTCCCTCTCTCTGACTCTGGGGGGTTCCATATCTCACCAAAATATGCAGCATACTTCGCATGTGCGTCTGCTGCTGCATTTCCTTTTGAGATATGATCTTCTCCGTTAGTGTGTGCCAGACATTTGACCAAAGCTAGTTCTTGGGGATCATTTATTACTTCAATTAACTCGGCTAACAAGAGAGCATGTTGCACTGGGGTGCCGTCAGCTCTCCTAAACCCTCTCCTCCTCCATTTGGACAATCCTGAGTGGACAGTAGACGTGACATATGCGCTGTCAGAATATATAGTTACTCTTTTGTCAAAGCTTTCCTTCAACGCCAAGATCAGTGCAACAAATTCTGCTGCTTGAGCAGAGTAATGTTGTGGTAATTGTACACATTTCACCGCCACACACACCAATTCCTCTGTCATTTTTACCACTGCTGCCCCAGTTCTCCTTATCCCATCACTCTGGTCTATTGTTGATGACCCATCAATGAACAAGAGCTCTCCTCAATTTAGCGTGTCCTCTTCAACTTTTCTAGTACATGAGTACATTTCGGTAGTCTGCGTACAATCATGTGCATAGTCGCCTTCCTCAATAACTTCCGCTATAAACCTTGCAGGATTAACTGTGCTGCATCTAACAATTGATAATTCTGGTCTAGATGAGATGATTTCATAACCTGACGCCCTCTGCGTGGTTAGTGTGGACTTAGGCTTGTTCAATATTGCAAAAAGTGCATGTTCCACAAATAGTGTGGTTGGGCACCCCATTGTAATTGATGATGCTTTCTCTACCGCGAAGGAAGCTGCAGCGAGACCTTGTTCGCAAGGGAAGTGACCTAACATAACAGGATACAAGTGACCGCTGTAAAATGCTACTGGTTTGAATCCCATACCAACACTGCTTTCATTACTGCTGAGTCGCAATGTGAAAATATAAAGAATTGTCGTTCATAATCTGGGGTGGCCAGTACCGGAGCAGTTGATATTGCGCCTTTCAGTTCATCAAAGGCCTCTTTCATTTCTATTGTCCACCCCAATTTTTTCTCCCTTTTATTAGCTTCTCTTAATGCTTCAAGTAGGGGTCCTATGTATGAGCTGTAATCAAATACCCATGCTCTACAGAAGTTGCACAATCCCAGGAACTGCTGCAGTTCCCTCACTGTTTGTGGCAATGGTGTTTTTGATATAGCCTGTGCTCTTTGTGGTGCAATCTTTCTTCTGTGTTGGGATATCAGCTGACCAATGCATAGTACCTGTTCCTGACAGTACTGTAACTTTTCTTTGTCTACCTTGTAACCCTTTTCAGCCAATATTGTCAGCATCCTCAATGAGTCCTCTCTGCATTTTTTTTCGCTTGTGCTGCAAATTATTATATCGTCAACATACTGCAACACTGTGCTTTCCAATTCAATGTTTCCCAAGTCCATCTGTATTACTCTGTTGGAAATTGAGGGTGACTCGCAGTACCCTTGTGGCAATCTAGTGTGTTTCCATTGTGTTTCTGTACGTGAAACTTGTTAGATCTTGTGAATCTGGATGCAGGGGTATTGAGAAGAAGGCATTTTTGAGGTCAATCACTGTAAATCGTGATGCCTCTGCTGGAATGCCACACAATATTGTGGCCGGGTTTGCTGCTAAAGGGTATTCTGCTTCCACTATGTTGTTCAAGGGCCTGAGGTCCTGGATGAAACGCCAAGACCCTCCTTTAGCTTTGCGCACTGGATATACGGCTGTGTTACATGGTGATTCTGATGGTACCAATATGCCATTATTTATAAGGGCCGTTATTGTTTCATATATGCCCTCATCTGCCTCCTTTGATAGTGGGTATTGCTTCACTCTAGGGAGTATTGCACCTTTTTTCAATTTTATCCTCACTCCCCCTATACTTTTTATTCACCCCACGCCATAGGGACTAGTAGTCCATAATGATGTTGGGACTTTTGCCATATCCTCCTCACAAAAAAGGAACTGGGGTGGATGTGGGTGCTTCAAGTGCCATTGCAATTTTCTGTGCCACTTGTTTGTATGTTACTCTTAGCCATATATCTACACTCATCATAAATACCATTTCACCTTCTTCCTTTTCTTCTGAAAAAAGCTCCTCGTCTGACACCTGGGTGAGCCTGCATCCCTCAGCTATGGCTATCACTGCCCTCCATGCTCTTCCTTCCCTGTCTTGGGCATGTACTGCGATATAATCAGCAGTTGCTATAATGCTCTCCATGCTCACTGAAATCACCTTTCCTTCTGGTTCATTGGTTGGTGTTTCTGGTCTAAACAAATAGGCTGTTGGTCTCCTCCAGATCTTTCCTTCTATTCCTGGCATCCATGTGAATGCCATGTCTGTTTCGTACTGGAACAGTTCGCCATCTACTGGCTCAGCCCTAATCACTGTCTGTCCACAGTATGCTTGCATAATTTGCCGTGCAGTGAGCATGTTTATCCCAGGAGTGGAACAAATTATGCCGTCCTCAGTAAAGGAGATCGTCATATTCAACCTGCTCATTATGTCTCTCCCAAGTATGTTTACTGGTGAGTCCGTTGAATATAAAAGCGGGACGGACATGTCATAATCCCCTATTGATAAAGGGATGTTATCAGTAAAGGGAACCAACCCCCTAGCCCCAGAGAATCCTTGGGTGTTCATGGCCTCACCTGACATCTTAAATTTACCTTCCCTTATGCAAGACCGGGTCGCCCCGGTGTCAACAAGGAATGATAATTTTTTGTCACCTATCGTTACCTCTATGCGTGGTTCCTCCGCACTATTAGGTGTTACCGACAGGATGGGACACACCAAGGCCGTCTGTGGGCTGTCCTATTGTGGGTATAATGATTGACCACTTCCTGTGTAAGGGTTGTGTCCCAGGACCGTCACCCTTCCCAGTTGTGTTTGCTGTAGTTGTGTATTGGTAGAGGTTATTTTATGGTCTTGAATTTGGGCAGGTTGCTGTACTTGCTGCACTTGAGGTTGTTGTGTTATCGCTACCTGTTGTGTTAGTGAATATGTCTGTGGCTGTTGGTGTGGCTGCACATTTCCCGGTTGCAGTGCCATCTGTTGTTGGTTGCCCTGTTGTTCCCTTGTAGGCCCTTGCTGTCCCTGTTCTCCCCATACTGGTGTGCCGGGTCTCATTCTACATGTGCGTGACATGTGCCCTAGTAATCCACAAATCCAACATACCGGTGGTTCCCTGGTCTGCCATGGAAAGCCCCCTAAATTGTCCAGATATACTGGTTGCCCAGTGGGGTAGACATTTCTGAATCCTCCCCCTTGCTGTTGTGTGTTATAGCCGTATCCCCTCCCCCTCATCATTCCTCCCCTTCCCCTGTTATAATTATAATATCCAGCTCCTGGTGTTGCGTATCCTCCTCCCATGTTAGTCGTGTATGGTTGGGGTGGTGGCAGCTGTTGCGCTACAATCTGTGATGATTGTATTTGGGAGGGATCTTGTGCAGCCACTACTTGTGTGGGGGTTTTGAGTCATTGTTGTAGGTGTAGTTATTAGTGCACCTTCCATCGTATATTTAGTAAGCTTTTTCTGTACCAATTTAGCCTCTTCCGCTTTTCTATTCTCTTCCTTTTGTTTAATCTTTTCTTGCCATGTCCTACAATGATGTACTATCGTCAGTTGTATTTCTGGCCATGCTTTTGCTTCCATCCCCACTACTTTCTTCAGTTGTTTCTGCACTGCTTCTGGAAGCCCTTGTATTAGTATATGGTAGAATATTGCTGGTGTTTTGTCCCATTGTTCTCTAGTTTCCATACGCCACTTCTCTTGAATTTCCTGGATATAATCAACAGGATCTTCGTTCTCACGCATCTTGCGTGATGTAATCGCTCCTATGTCTGATGTATCTGGGTACTGTACCCTCAGCGCTTGCCATAATGCATGTCTGCAGTTTGCGAATGGTGCCCCATCCTGTGATGTGTTTGTTATTGTGACCCCAGGGAAGCCTGCTCTCTTCCAGATGTCATCTGCTGCATCCCCCAATATTGATATTAGGAGGCCCTTTACATCCCCTACTGCCAGTTTCTGTCCTGCGGTGTGTTTTTCCATTTCATATATCCATTTTCCCGCACCTCCACTTAATGATGGAAGCCTGCACTTTATATTTTCCTTGTCTGCATGCTTCCAAGGGACGTATTGTGGTCTAACCCCTCCCCTCTCCAGAAGTGGCATTAGGTTGTGTCCTGTTTGACCCCCTGGGTTCCCCAAAGTCGAGTCCGTGTACCCCTCCTCTTCCTCCGTGTCGTCTACTCGTCTACTGTGTCCATATTTACCCTGCTTGTAACTGTTTCTCCTCCATCTCTTCCCCTTCTGTTATTATTTCCTTTTATTTAATGTGGGCGTGTGTATTCGTTCTTCCTGCCTGCGTCCAGGGAGGTCTCTAAGCCTGCCTGCATAGGGCGTGAGTTCATGAGGGGCGGGGGCGGGTGTAGGTGGGCATGTTGCACGGGATGAGTGTGGGGTGGTGGAGCATGTTGGACGGGATGATGAGGGTGTAGCTGCACGTGTCTGCCTTCCCGCCATTCCTTGCTCTTCCTCCTCACTTCCCCCTAGTTCTTCCTTTCTCCTGCAGGCCCATGGTGATTCCCTGTTTGTCCGGGTGATGTACAATTTATCTAGGCTTTCCCTTTCCCTATTTCTTCCTTCTCCATTCCTTCTTCTTCCTCACTACAAAAGTCATCCAAGAGCGACAACCCCCAGTCTGTCTTTTTCCCCCTAATCGTTACCGTTTTTTAAGTCTATTCCGTTCCTCCCATTTCTTCTTTACCAATTGCTCCCTTGTGCTGATGTTGTTGCTACTTCTGTGTCTCTGCGTACCTATCTCCTTACTTCACTCTCCCTTCTCTTTCCTCTTCTCTTTTCTCTGCTATTTCTCTACCAATTTCCTCTTTTCTTTATTAATTCCTCCATTACTTCACTACTCATCTTTTCCAATATCCTTTCCTCTTCTCTCTTCCTTTCCCATCTCTCTCTTTCCCGCTCTAATATACTTTCTATCATCCTCCCTTCTTCGTATTTCTTTGTCGTTTCTGATGGTATTCTCCTCTTCCATATTTCCATTTCTTTTTCTTTCTCTTCCTCTCTTTTCTTGTCACGCAGTGCTGCTCTGGATACCCTTTCTGCTACTGCCTTTACCCTTTCAGCTTCTCTTTTTCGCTCCTCTGTTCGTTCCCTCATTTTTTCCATCTCATTCTTACTTTCTTTCCTTTTCCGTGCTCTCTCTCTTTCCTCCCTCTCGAGTTGCTTGATCAATGCATTTTGCTCGTCCCTTAATTCTGCTAATCGTTCCTCCAAAACCTCTTCCTTTTGTCGTGACAGCTCTTCCTCCTTCTTTTTTCCTCCTTCCCCTTTCATTTCGCTCTTCCTGTCATTATCCTCGTCCATTTTCCTTACTACCTTCTTCTCTTCTCCTGTTAATGAACCTCGTAATTTTAATAATACCTGCGCAGCTACCCACTCATCATGTCCTATTGCTGCGATTTGTTCTTCGCTAGTCCTCCCCTCCCCTGCGGGCATCTTCGTATAAGTTGATCCCGTCGTACTAGTCTGTTCCCCTCCCGTGTGGCCACCTGTAGCTGTATATGGTGGCGGGCTGTATGCCGGGTTCGAGTACCCCTCAGCCGCCCTTAATTGTTCTCTCACTATTTCTCGTAGTTCCGTTAAAGGATATAACCCCCCTTCCTATTTTTTCACTACCTTTGCTAGGGGCATGTCGTCGCTCGGTTCCTTTTTTATTTCTTTTTCGTTTATGTTGTTACTCTTTTCTCCTCCCTCTTGTCCGTTCCCCGTGTTCTGTGAGCCTTCACTCTCTTTTTCCCCATTCTCTTCTTCCTCCTTAATCATCTTCTCTTCCTTTGTTTCTCCCACCGTGAACATTCCGTTTGGTCCTGGTAGGGACCCCTGGAACATCCTCCATAAGTTTAACACCTCCACATGGCGTGTCAACTTCTTCCCCTTGTATGTGTTATGCAGATGGGTTAATAGTGAATATTGGGTATATGGATCGAAACTGCCATTAGGCGGCCATGGTGTCGTCATTTTGTTGTCCGTCCCCTGTGTCCATTCTATGCTGTATTTGATCAGTTTCTCCCTATGGGGTGACAGTGTTTTACATATATGCTGTAGCGGGGTAGTGAGGGTGTTCCCCCACCCTCCCGATCCTGTCCCGTATGAAATGGTAGCACTTCAATTGTTATCCTCCCTCCTATATGGTAGCGGTTATCTTGCTAATAGTGTACGCTATACAATTTCAGACCTTTACCTGGCCCCGTAATTTTGGGGACTTGCGATTGTCCGCTAAAACAAAATAGTAAAATATAGCATTTGCATTTGTATATTCTTTTCTCTCTTTTCTTCCTTCACCAAACACCGTTACGGCCCCCTACGGCCGAGGCGCACGTAGCCCCCTGCGGCTGCGTGCCCTGTGCGACGTTCTTATACAGCCGTTCCACTTTATTTTACCCCTCCTCCTCTTTCTTCACTTGTCGTGGCCGGCGTTCTCCGTGCGCGGCCGTCCCCCTCTTCACCTTGCCCCGATCTACTCGTTACCGTTTATCTTCGTCTCCACTCCCTTACCATTATTCTCTTCCCCACCACTCTCCAAAAAATGCCTTGTGTTCGAGATATCCTATGAAAGCCCTACTGGTGACGTCACCGATCTCTTCCAAAACTACTGGTAAGTTCTTTACATGTTTTTAAAAGTTCGAAATACGTTTGCAATCTACACCCGTTAACCCCACAGCTGTCCTCTTGTCACGCCTGGAACAAGGTAATCAACAATATAATCAGACTGCGCACGCTGCGTCGCCTCGTGTGTGATACGCCCCTCGACAGGAGGGCTTAACCAGTCAATTATCTTCCGTATTTGGCAACCAGCTAGCTACCGCCTACAGGGAAACGTCATCCATCTATCGAGTTTTCTGCTCGATCAATAGGGATCCTCATCTACTCATTGATCACCAAATTGTAGGAAACAGCACACACACACACACACACACACACCCTTACAGGTGGTCGCGACCTAGGCCAATCTGTGTCTACGAGCGGCCGCACGTGATGTTTTTGTGCTCCGCCCCCCCCTCCTCCTTCGTAACGTAGCGGACTGCTCTCGCACTTGTCCAGCTACCATTCACTTCACCGTCAACACTAATCTATCAAACCTTCGCCGCGCACCTATGTAACGCCTCCCACCTCCCGTATTCTATTCCTCCACCCTCCCTCACAATTTCACATTGCTTGTTGGGCGTGGCATACTAACCAAGTTCTCTTGATGTGGGGCCGCTCGACCGCGTGCACCCCTCCAAGCGGCTCGCCACCTCCCCTCGTCTGGACCACGTCTGGACACTCGCCAACCGCGGGCGGGATACTTCTCAACCGGCTCCCGAAGGCCAATATCCGGATTGCGCTGTCCGGTCTTCTCGCAGTTCCGCGATGGTCCTGTAGTCCTCCAAAAGGGGGCAGCGGCAGAGGGGGCCGCGCCGCCGGGCCTCCTCGCAACGAGAGCACTCGGAAAAATAAAATAAAAGCAGATCTTAAACAGATCTCAGCAGTGCCTCCAACTTGTCGGGGGGAAAATTCTCCCGGGGTCAGCTGGGCCGTCCGCGGACCTCCGGGCAGGGAGGCCCCAACTCCTCCCGTGTATCCCAAAAATTAGTATGAGACACACACAAGAAGCAAGGTGGTTCTGCTGTTTATTAAACAACGGCAGGGACGGGTCTAGGATCGTACGCGTCCGTCCTGACTCTCGAAATTCGTGGGGCTCGCAGGCCCTTTTTGCTTCAGTATGACGCGCTACTTGCGTCACCTGGGAAAGTTAGCAAAAAACCTATCGCCACTCTGGATTGGTTCCTCGAGTGGTAGGGTTAGTATAGCATACGTATAGAGAACGCTGTTAGTGGTTAAGGGTCAGTCAGGTGGTATACTTGGGTTGTCCCTTCTATTTGATACATGAAAATTGTTACACGAAGACCCCTGATGATTGGCTAATGTTAATGGCGTCAGTGATGAGTGCCCCATGTTCTGATTGGTCCACTCGCGAGCCCCCCAGCCTGGGACCATCGTTGTTCCCAGCTCGCGGTGCACCTGTTATTTGCAACAATATGTAACTATGTGTTTATGCAGACAATGCGTGGATTTGCTCATATGCCTGAGAGCCGACTATTCCCACCGCTGTAGGTGTCCATTGGGTCGTTTCATTGTTGCAGCCTGTGTCTCTAAACGTGGGACCCAGGCGACTTCTCCCTCCTGGGTCTGGCACCCTGTTGTAACGCTCACCTGATTCTCGCAGAGGCGCCGGTCTTGACTGGGCGACTACCGTATCTCCAAAGGTGATGTGTAGCACCCGGTTGGCTCTTGGGCTGGACCTCTGTGCACTGTATGCCTGACGTGTAGAGTAAGATGTCTTAGGTAAGTGGATGCCGAGCTCTCCATCTGCCTCGGGGCAGGGTGCTGTAACCAGTTTCTTCACTGGATAGGTAGCGCAGGCCTCTTGACTTCAGAGGACTGCTGTCCGTCGTTTACTGCACGAACGGTAAGTTTTGAGTCATTCAAATGTCTTTAAAGTCTTTAGTAATGATGTCTCTTGTTTTGCAGGGTTCCGGCGATGGCGGATGACGGGCTGAAGTGAGTTGAAGATGGAGCCCGTGTGATGAATAAAGCGCCTGGAAGCACGTAAGTAAGCGCTTGTTGCCTGCTTCACGATGCGCTCTAACTGTCTTTTTATTTTGCAGGTACGAGCTCGGAGCGGCTGCAGGGTGCCGGAATACCCACTGGATTAGATGTGGAAAGGAGTAATGGCACGTGAGTATTAAAGTTCCCCAATGTCTTTAAACGCACCTTGTTTTGTCTTTCAGATGCGGGATGCAGCGCCGAAGGCCTCCGGAGCGTGCGAAGAGTTGGTAAGCTTTTGTCTTTCAGATGCCGGAATGCAGTGTGAAGACCTCCGGAGCGCACGAAGAGTAGGTAAGCCTTTGCCTTTCAGATGCCGGAATGCTAACCTGTTCTTTCTTGTCTTTATAGGTGTTGCTGAAGACTGGATTCAGGATGGTAAGCCTTTGCCTTTCAGATGCCGGAATGCTAACCTGTTCTTTCTTGTCTTTATAGGTGTTGCTGAAGACTGGATTCAGGATGGTAAGCCTTTTTCCTTAGGCCCAGGACCGGATGCAGAAGACACGATGAGCGTTCTGCTGCAGAGGTTGCAGAATAACGCAAAGCAAGATTCATCCACTGGGTGTGGTTTAAATAGCCTCCTGTAGTGCTTCGGTGTCTCCTTCCACAGCCACGCCTAGGTAAGAAAAGAGTTCCTGCTTTCCAGAAGAGTTCCAGTGTTCTGAACCTAGGGAGTGGCTCCAGCCCCACCCAACAGGAAAAGCAGTTCCAAACAGAAGGGGATCAGAGGCTCAACTGGCAGGCAAGTAAGCAGCATGGTCTGCTGCAGGTAAGTCCACCCAAGCATTATGAGCCCAGCGCTTCCAGCGCTGGGACTGGGCATATTTATGAGCCTGGTGCCACTGGCGCCAGGACTGGGTCCAAAAGGTCCCAATTGGGACTGGTTGGCACTCGGAACCTGGGTTATGGATCTGCTTCCAAGGGAGTTGGGAAAACCCTGACCTTTTGGAAGCTAAGATCATGACACCTGTCAGGTTCTGCTTGGTCACGTGAGGAGAGACCGTGGTTGAGGCAGAATTCTGCACATTTAATGTTGTATTTTCCACTGTGTGTCTGGCTTAGTTTGCAGGTGTGACCTTGGCTCCGGCTTGTGGCATGCAAGTTGCAACATTGCCCCTTGGCTGTCAGTTCTCGCTGGGCCCTTTCTGCAGGGTCAGCAATTGTACTCTTGCTCGTTCAATGTTCGTGGAGGCTCTTGCTTGCGGCCTACTTGGGCCTGGTGCATAGGTGGGGATGTTTGATGCACGGCACTTTAAGTTACGGTATCATATTGCTTCGTATCCAGTATCATGTCTTCGTTGCATTCTTCATCACAATGCATGGGTTAGGAGAAGCGTCAGCAAGCATTTTAGATGAGTGCTTTGTGCGTATTGCATTTCTGCATTTTAAAAAATCTATGTGAAAAATAATAAAGATGCGCGTCAGTGGGTGTGTCCGTCACCTACGTCATAGCACTGAATATGTTCTTCGTGTGGATTGGTGTGGGAGTGTCCAGTGTGCATGTTTGCACGGGTGTTCTGACCGTTGGCTAGGTCGTCATGGCATCTCTAACAATGTGTTTATTTACTGTTGAATGGTTCAGTCGAGTTCATCCATGCCGCAGGTGTCGGCTTGGGCAGGGCAGGCTGGTGGGCAGGCTGGTGGGAACATCTGTATGTTCCTGTACCAGGGTATTTGGTCATCTGGTAGATAGGCAAATTCCTCTCGTGGCGGGTGTCTGGGCCGCGATCCTCTAGGCCAGGGGCGAGAGGGGATTGGTGGGAGTCTTTTGTCCCATTCTCCTACTTCAGATTGCCGTAATCAGACATAGCTTCCCATCTATGGGTCCCTTTGATGCTAGGATCTCAAAACTTCGCAGAGGTAAGTCTAATGGCACAAGCTGAAGAACTCTTTCCCCACTCCCCACACCCTCTCCCTAATTCCAGGTCTCGACTCGGAACAGCGATGTCTGCAGCACGGTAGCCCAAACTCTGAGCTGGTAAGCCACTGGGCGGCCAGGGGCTTTTCCAAAGGCTGCTGTAGGGCTCATGATGTTGTGAATGGATGTTCCCTCCACTCCAAGGGTTGCAGCTCCTTCGCAGGACTGCAGAACATCACCTACAAGACTGGGCTCTCCCAGGACAGCAGCAGAAGTTGGTCACCAGGCCTTCTTCCAAAGGGTCTCCGGACTCATTGCAAGTCTTGCAGCTGGACAGGATTCTTGTCTCAGTTTCTGCCAGGATCTCTCTAGAGTGGGTGCAGGTGTCCTCCTTCTTATCCTAAAAGCCAGGTAAGAGCTGAAACTCCCACTAGCCAATGACAGATCTGGCCCACGCACGCACACCAGCAGTGGTCCAATCAGGCGTCAAATCTTATGCATACCACTCAGACACACCAAAACCAGTTTGTGGATTGGGACCAGACAGTCCCAACCCACTTCCAGGCAAAAAAACACCCACAGCACTCCAGTAGCCCGCCAAAAGCCTCCGCTTTCCCAGGCACTGGAAGTCCACATAAGGATTTTCTTGACCTCCCAATCAAGGAAGAAGGGTAAAAAGCAAGCTGGCCAAAGGACAAGTGAAAAACCTTGTGGCATGGTCATGTTTGACCACTAGCCACAGTCGGTAACTAAACACGGTAAGGCTCAAACGAAATGTAGCAAAAATGATTTACTGTTGGCACCAGCTTGTCCCTTTGGCACACCTAGAGTAACCAAAAATCCTCTTTAGTGTTCGTCTAGGGCAGGGGTGCACAACTGGTTTTGACAGACGGCTGAAAGTACCTTACATGATGGCTATCATGGGCCGAAAAGTAAATGTGGGTGGGGCGGTAGGCGCGGCATGGCGTGGCAGGATGCTTTTTCTCAATTTTATTAAACACATGGAAAAAGAATAGGTTTTTGAGGTGTAACGATTTTTATTTGTATTTCAAACTTACATTTTGTACTACACATTTTCCATTGTTATCATTTAGTTATTGCATATCGTCTGTTTAATTAAATTATATATATATATATATATATTTACCCTTGATTGGACATTCTGTTATTTTGGACTGTTGTACTTTGCTGTTTGGGTTGCCCAAGAGGAGTATGGCCTTCATTGAGTCAGGTTTCCACAAAAAGCAAAGGATGTACATCTCATAACTGTGCCTGTTTTAGCTATATTATTGGGTTCACTCTTGGAGTGCTACACTATGCCCCATGCCACCAAGCATGCACCATGTACCCATAACAGAACCAAACCCCCCCCCCACCCCCAACTCGGCATAGAAACTCACAAGCATACACCAATACACTATGCACCCATACAGACCCAAACCCCCACCCCAGCATCCAAACTCACAAGCATACACCAATACACCATGCACCCAAACCGACCCGAACCCCCACACTGCATCTCAACATACACTGCACTGTCACACAAAAACAAACACTCAGGCAGTGTGCCCTGAGCCAATGAAGACAACAAAGACTTTCCTAATGGAGGGCGGCAGCGGGCCGCACTCCATTAGGAAAAGTCTTTGTTGCTGGCGGGCCGCAACTGGCTCGCAGGCCTTACGTTGTGCACCCGTGGTCTAGGGCAAAACAAAGTTTACCCCATTGTACTGCATTGTACAATGATAAAGTTACAGAAGTGATAAAGTTACCAAAAGTAGTAACAAATTAACCACTCTATGGGAAACTGTTTCCCAGTACTGACAGCCTGAAGAACTTGTCAGTTTCCCCTTGACAAAATTAGCAAAAGCCAGTGTAGGCTTCACTGCACTGTAAAGAGTAGGTCAGAATCAAAAACTGAAGCAAAATGTTAGGGTGTCCATAGAAATGTAAGGAAAGGTGCTGTAAAGAGAAATCTTTCCTAACAACTTGACTGTCACACCCTGAATGTTCCTACTTGATATCTTCAATTGCTTGGCTATCTCATTATGTAAAGTTTGCTATTATCCAAAATAATATATACATCTAAACAATGAAAACACCCCTCAATTGTTGCTCATTTAAAAAGGGCATCCTTAACTACTACAGTGTATGACACAGTTTACAATAATTACCTGCATTACCAGAAGTCCAAACCAAAAGAAGTGAAAAGATAATAGTAATAAAATAATTTAAAACAATGAAGAATCCTACCTTTGATCCAACCTACTAGTATAGTATTCCAACGTTTGAAGTATTAATCTATCAAGTATAAAAAACAACCATTAAACTGATACAAGGTAGCCTAGAACTAGCAACCTCTATTATATACATGTGACTCGATATAATTCACTCCCTGGAGTATCTGTGTGTAGCATGTATCTATTGCTATTGAATGGAAATGAAGCAGTATTTGACTTAATGTAATATATATCTACTGTGGCGAATTGCAAGTATTTGTCACTTCTCTCCAGGGGGGAGCCACCTTCTGCGAGCCTGCTCTGCAAGAGGGTCTGGGCAAGTGGGACCTCAATGGGAGTGCCTCCACCTCTAGTTGACAAAGATTCTCATTCCCATGAGGAACTTCTTATACCAGGGGGTAAGGGGAGAGATGCATACATACATGCGCATGCAGGGAATTTCCTGTCATCACGTCTACAGAGCGTAGTACCAGGCCTTTTTATGCACTAAAATCTTGCAAATACATCTTTTATCTTTCTCTGTTTACCATTCGAGAGCAGAGGTCACTGGAAAGGGCAGGTTTGACAGAAACCATAACACATGCTTTGATTCTTATCTGCATGGCTGAAACAGCAGGTCATGAAGCAGCAGTTCAGACATTTTTCTCTGAGCTTGTCAGAGCACAGTGTGAGATGTGAAATGGTTTCGTTTCAACTGCTGCTGTATTTTGTGTCTGGAGTAGAGGGGCATTGTTAGGCGGAATCCTGTACAGTGCCCTTAGGGACCACTACACACAATTAAGACTACCGGTGGCAATACAAGTTTTACCTTTGGTACAAGCCTGTACTACTAAGTTATAGTGGTAGCAGTAGCAGAGTAGCCAGGCTTATCTCAAGAGTATATGAGCAGTAGCAGAGATTACACAAAGGGACCACAATTACTGTGACTCAAGCAAACACTGACTCAAGGTTTCAGGTAAAAAATATAAGTACATTTATTCTTAAACCATCAGTTATAAACACAACACCTCTATTAAACTTTAAACAAAACCACACGTTAAATATACTACAACTAACCAATTCACTTTGTACAGTAAGTCTCAAGGTAAGTACCCTGTGTTTGAATGAACTGTTTGTGTGATTAAGGCTATCCTGCACGTCAAGCCCTGACGAGGCAGGCATTTCTCCACCCTTAGCATACCAGTCTTTCGTTTTGCGCACATGCCATGCAGAAAACACAATTATCAATTTGAACTGCCAACCTTGGAGTGATTAACGCTTTTCCATCCAATTCTTTTGGGGTTCACTGTTGTCGGCTTTAGTTTGACGCGTGTGGTTGAAGGCAATGTTTTGTCGGTGATTGTTTTTGAACATTAAAAAGGTGCGTCATTGTACTGCCGACTGTGGCAGGAGCCAGAAAACATGATGCTTCTCACATTGACTTTACATGGACTGCTCTTTGAATATAACGTTTTGGGATAGATTTAGAAAGCCCAGGTTTTTTCCTGTGTCTACTGGAACATTTGTCGGCCTGTAGAATCTGGTTTTATTAGCTAAATGCTAAATGGCAAGCGTTCATATTTGTCTTTTTCTTCTTTTTTTTCCTTTTCCTCAGCGTGGAGATTGGAGAAAGTGTTAGAGGAGAGGATGTCTACATTGTGCAGAGTGGCTGTGGGGAAATAAATGACAATCTGATGGAGCTTCTTATTATGATTAATGCCTGCAAAATTGCATCTGCCTGTCGCGTCACAGCGGTCATCCCCTGCTTTCCCTATGCTCGACAGGACAAAAAGGACAAGGTATGACATGTTTTTGTAATGACTAAATATTCCGGTTTTTGGGAGGGCTTCAGACAGGGACACGTGGGGCATTGCCATCTGAATATGTATTAACCATATGGGCAGGTTCTTATGTTGGTTGCTTGTGAAATACTGTGCAAACGGATACGTCTCTAGGCTCTATTCCTGGGTGGAGATCCTTAAAGCAGAGGAACTGGTGGAAGTGAAATTTGCAGTCTACAATAATAACTGTTTAGTGAGTTGGCAGCTCAAGAGACTGGGGGCGGTTGTCTATTCTTGTATAGAGCCAGAAAGCGGGAAGTGCCATATCCCCCCTCCCCCCTCCGCCGTCCCCAATATCCAATCCAGCACATTAGACATGCCCTATTCACCCTCCCTCACATACATCTGTTTATTCTTTTATTCCGGTTTGGAAGGAGCAGCGTTTGGGATGAGCTTACTCAATGGGAGGTGGGTTTTATCATGTTTCGCTCCCCTTCTTTTACTGTCATAAAACGGACCCAGAGAAGCTTTAACCTTGTTTCTTGTCGGAGCATCAGGAGTGCACCCTCCATACAAAATGCCATCTGTGTTGCTAGTGTCAGGCCTTCCTTCATAATGAATGGAGGTGTTAAGTTTTATTTTAACGAAATGTTAGTTTTGTCAGTGAAATGTTAAGGGACGTCTCTTCAGTTTTTTTTACTTGGCCATATTACATCTACATAAACAGTCATGGAGTTAGTAATGTGTGGGCCTGGAAAGGATTGTGGGCGTCGGGAGTGGCGACTTTCCCTCCCTAATTTTCTATGCAACCCGATTCTTTTTGCTGTGTTTTTGATTCTCCTCTGACTTTTTGAAGCCAGCGCTTGCCTCTGCTCATTCGGTATTGGGAAACGGACTAGTCCTTCAGACCAGCAGTAGTGGGAATCTTTGTTTCCCCTTATGGATTTTTTAACATTTATTTTTTTAAGCTTTATTTAGAAAGAAAAGGCAGGTAATACAAATAACCTGATTGAAACACGATATATGCAATCTAATAAAGCTTTTGTTTGTGATCAACCATGAGTTTGCACACGATCCCAGTGCTATATCTAGGACACGTGCCTCCTAATCACCACCCCGCCCCCCTTGTTGCAGCGGAGGGGGGGGGGGTTTATCTTCCTCCTGTTAAGAGCTGTGGAGGTATATCCTCAATGGTTCTCAGCTATTTTTAGGTCGGCACACTGGAGTCACCATGGCAGTGAAGGTCTCTTCCCTCTCACTGGTATAAACCTGATCTCTCAGCCATTCTGCAAATGTTGGGTCAGCTTTGGCCTTCCAGTATCGGAGAAAGCATCATTTAGCAATAATACAGACCACATTAAAAGGTCTCCTTGTTACCTGTGACACTTTACCAATATCCCCCAGAAAGTATTTAATGTGAGACATTTGTAGGAGGGATATCCGCTATGTCCATCAGAGCCTCAGCCCCTTGAACCCAAAAGGAAGCAGCCTTCTGAAACGCCCAGAACATATGAAAGGTATTAGCTGGGGACATCCCACATTTCATACAAGCATCACTGATTTCCCCCCCTCCCGCCCCCCTCCCTGGGGTGAACCTGGCCATTTGAACCGGCACATAGTGAAGGTGGTGATTCAGTAGCTTGAATAGGATGAACATGTACCTGGCGCACCTTGACACTACTTTCGTTAAGAGGCAACATCTCTTCCACTGTGCATCAGAAAGTTCATGTCCCAAATCCCACTCCCATCTGTAACGCACACTGGCTTGCTTGGACGAAACTATATAGCCTGGTACCATGCATCTAGATTAACCCCCGGCCCCCCTACCCCCCCAAAAAGCAATTGCTTCAGTACATGGATGCAACTCTGGCTCCAAAGGGAAGGACGGCCATAATCTTCTTACCCAGTTTATCAGTGAATTCACTGGCAGCCATCAGAAAAGTCTCCCAGCACCAATTGCTCCCTGTCCCCCAGGATTTATGTATATCCCTATGAAATGATGGGGCAATGTCTGGGAAATTCCATAACTGTTCTGCCCTGTTGTATAGAACAGTTACACCCAGTCTACGACAAAGCCTTGATCGACAATTACAGTAGTACGTACAGGGTTATAAGTGCAGGAGTCAACCTATTTATCACTAATGATCACTGCTTTCAGGTGTGTACATGCACCCCCATATTTTTCCATGGCAAGCGAGTGGAATAATACCTCTACCCTGCATATTGTGCTTGTGCAACCAGGTAAAATAATTTGAAGTCGGGTGCAGCTAGCCACCCCGCTCATATGGTTCCACCATCTTCTCCCAGCTCATCCTGGTCACCTCCACGCTGCTGAGAAACTCTACCGATGGGGACCTCAACGACGTAAAGGACCTCCGGGCCACATAGATATGTTACAGAAAAAATATATATGGCTTAGGGAGAACTACCCTCGTCAACAGCCGCCCATTTGTAGAAATTGGGAGCACAACCCATATCTTCAATTTCGCAGTTAATTGCGGTATGTACTCCTTATAATTAAGACGTTTTTACGGAAAACAGGATGCGGCCCATCTGAACCTCATAAGGTCTTGCATCAGTCAAATGGAGAAGCTCCGACTTGGCCCTATTGACCCTGTAACCTGAGTATGTCAAATTTGTGTACGTCCTACATTATGGGAGCAAGATAAGGTGTCATCAGCATATAACGAAATGGTTATAGGTCAAAGTATCGAGTCAAAAGGATCGAAAAGTAAAGGTTCGAAAATGTGTACTCCCGTTTTTGTGGTAAAACATTTTTTTTTTTTTTTTTACCTATACTGAAACCCCAAAAATATATTTAAAAAAAATACATTCAAACCTTTGTTTTCGATCCTATTGACTCTCACCTTTTGCATTCGAACCTTTTGTATTCAATCCTTTGACTGGACACCTAACAAAATCACCTGTGCTGGCCACCAGCTATATGTATACCCCTATGGCCATGTCTCTGCCTTATGAGTGCCGCCAGTGGTTCTGTTGTGAGTGCAAAGAGGAGCAGTGAGGGGGACACCCCTGATGCGCCCCTCCTT
This sequence comes from Ambystoma mexicanum, assembly GCF_040938575.1. NCBI lineage: Eukaryota > Metazoa > Chordata > Amphibia > Caudata > Ambystomatidae > Ambystoma > Ambystoma mexicanum. The sequence continues at coordinate 669,234,393 of NC_090930.1, read as the reverse complement.
CTGCCCCTCTAAGAATATGCTCGGCGATAGTGTATTGTTCATATGGATTCTCGCTGTGGGCTGATTTTATACAAAAGACAAATCCTTGGCAGGATGTATTGACCGGTTCTATGTGATATATTTATTTTTTATTGCAGCCAAAATGTGTTTTTAAACCTTTTTTTGCATTTTATTTGCGGGGGAGACTTCTGCAGCTCCCCCATACTCCCCATTAAATAAATGACTACCCTAACCCACCCTACACGTATATAGTGTCACACAATGTAAAAGAAAGAAATACATATTTTTTGCCGCAGTATCTATTTGGCACAATAAAAATCGATGGATACCGTATTGACCTATCCGAAAACGTCTAAGAACCGTGAATAGTTATTTCCAGGACACAGAATCAAAGGCCTTCTCTGCATCCAAAGAGGCTGCTGTTGGGGAGAATTCTCATAAATGTGCTAATTCTCTTCACCTTAGAGACCCCCAGAAACTTTGCTTTTGAGGACTTGATTTATTTACCTTGAAATAGTGTGAGCCTTTTTATCCCACTCTTTCATGTATTTTGATGTTTGTTGTTTACTCTTGTGGTCTCTGATTATGGGGTTTTAAGATAACCCCATAGGCATCTTTTCATGTGTTACACAGCACCCTCAGTGCAGTGACACAGGGATGTCTTTTTAGACTTTCCAAATGTTTAAATACCTTCTCTGGGATAAACTACTGTTTCCCAGAGAATGTAAGGTTAAATTGACTTTACTAGTCTTTTTAAATTCCTAGACGCAGCACACACTATCTTCCTATAGTGCTGGAGGGATTACCTAGTATCCCCTATGTCTCGAAACTCATGTAGCAGTCAATTACTACCCTTTCCCATCGAAATGGCTGGTGGCAGTGGTTTTACAACAAACTACCATGATTTTTCCTGTCCGTGAACACTGGCTGCTAAAAATCGCAGGAGCCATGTTTTTCAAGATGGCGCCTTAGCCCCTTTGTTAAAACGGGTCCCAGTCTTCTTTTTTCGCCATGTCATTTTGGAAAGGTTCTTCTAGAGTTTCTCTGCATGCCAAACTAGGTTTGGTTCCTTTTTGTTTCTATGCCTTTGGCGGGCTTCAGGACTGAAGACCGCCTCTGGCGTCTGCATGTCTGGGGTGTGCAGGAAGTGAGGGAGGTGCCCGAAACTCCCTGTGCTTAGTCTCCTAGGAGACCCAAATGCACTCTGGCGTGATTGGTTGGCTGACAGTCCAGCAAGGACAGCCACCCTGCTGGGTGAGTGGCAGCTAGGCTGGAATGAAAGGGAGAAAACTATTTAAAAGGAGAGTCTCTTGGACTGGAAAGCGGAGTCGACCACTGTAACGAAAGAACCGAAGACGAGCTGGAAGAGGACGGCTGCTGCAACTCCTGGACCGTTGGTTTGCCCGGTGAATCCCTGCTGCAGGTCTGAATCGCCAAGTTCATCTCGACAGAGAAGCCCCTTCAAGGACGACTTCTTCCTTTGAGTGGGTGCGACCAATCAACTCGTAAGCCACCTGGACACCAGCTTGTGTGCTTGACGACAGCTACTCAAACCGATGATCTTCCATTTTGCCAGCTTGTCTGACCCATCCCCGTGCAGTTCAGGAGTCCCCTGACGTCCTCCCTCTTGTCCCCACGACTGAGGCTCAGGAACAGTGAGATCTGCAGGAACTGCCAGGAACCAATGTCTCCGGTACTGTGCCAACCCGATTGAGAGAACTTGCCTCTCGCGGTGAAGTTCGTGAACCTTTCCCAACTTGCAGGCCTAATCTGCTTGTGACCCAACATATGATTCTTTTTCGTACAAATTACTTCTGAGAACATTGGCAAAGACTTTACCGTTTACTACAAGAACTGCTCTTTCCTACCCAAGACACTAGCCCATTGCTTTGGCCTAGGCCTATTGAACTTAATCGAGTCCTCTAGTGAACTGAAACTATTTGCACTGACTAGGAAAGTGTTTGTGATCTATTCTATTAACTTGTGCCTTTTTACTCCCATTCAAAATAACTGAAATGCCATTTTGCTCCTATTTCAGGGGAGCCTAATTTACTCAAACGTATTGGTTTGGTATTGAAGTATATTTTGTGTATAATGAGTTGCCTCCTTTTAGTGAATGTTTTCTAAATGACTGTATATTAAATGTAAGTGTCTACTTGAACCACTGTGAGTGTAAGACCTCTGTGTAACATCCGTGTACTGCTCACATTCCCTCTTGAGATGAGCCTGGCTGCTCAGCTCGCTACCACAAACTGTGTAGTACAGACTTATACCAAAGGTTGGTTTTGCTTGTATGTGGTGGTCCCAGAGGGTACTGCATGCAATTCTGCCTAACCGGAACAACAGAATGTTGACAGAATATTATAAGGACAGTGCTCTTGTAAATGGTCTGGAAACCCCTGCCATCAGAGACACAGGGGCAAGCATTACAGCGGTAGATGAAAGCTTTTTCAAACCTGAGTATGTAGGCAAGGCACCCAAAGGCCCCACTAAACTTGCGGGAGACCCTATACAAATGGTTCCTATTCTACCAGCTCTCATCCAGTGCAATAATATGACTGTTAGAATACTTGTCCGTGTACAGAATGAAGTGCCAGGGAGAGTCCTATTGGGAAATGATTTGTAAACTCCTGGAGTTGTACCTCCCAGCAAAAAGAAGCAGGAGCAAACCGAGAGGAAACCTTGAGATTCTGTCAGTTGAGGTTGATATGTCCAATACCTCCAGTCCACAGGAATGCCACCCTTCTAATTCCAAGAAAGCGACAAAAGAGAAATCTAAAGTCTCTGGGAGAAAGAAGGGTCTCAAACCTAAACCTCTTCATAGGACAAGAACATCCCAGAGAGGACTGTCCCAGGTTCCCAGGTCACCTCATTGACCCCCTCCCCCCCCCCTTCCCCAGCTGAGGCAGAGTGAGAGGATCAACAAAGCTCTGGAGTCAGCTACTGGTGACGCATAGCTGGAAGAAAACCTTCCCTGCGTTGGAGATCTGGATCCTAGATACCATCCTGAGCTGAAGACTTTACTTGCAGAAGGTGGACCCTCTAGGGCAGACTTCAGCAGAGGATAAAGGGAGATCCCTCTCAAGAAGGTGTGCACCAGCAGACAGCTTCTCAGCTGGAAGGGCAAGAGCCAGGGAAGCATAGGCTTTACTGTGAGGGATGGCCTCATCTACAGTGAACCAACTGAGTCTACCCCAGGGGACTACAGGAGAATGGTAGTGCCCCAAGAAGTGAGACAGAAGTTCTACAGTTACCACATGAGATCCCTGTGGCTGGCCACTTGAGTTTTAAGGGGACCAAAGAGAGGTTATCTCTGTACTTCTACTTGCCCAAAATGGGGGCTGATGTGAATACATTCTGTAGGAGCTGCTACACTTCTCGGACCTGGCAAGAGTGGGTCCAAGAATGTGTAGTGCCCCTCCTTGTGGTTGGAGTACCTTTTTGAGAGGGTGGGGATTGACCTTGTTGGTACCCTAGATCCTCCACCTTCCTCAGGCAACCGATTTATATTGGTTATGGTAGCCCATGATACCAGGTATCCTGCTACCAGATATCCTGAGGCCATACCTATGTGAGCTGTTACTGCTCAGGCAGTGGCTAAGGCCCTCCTTGGTATCTTTACCAGAGTCGGTTTTCCTAAGGAGGTCATATCTGATAGGGGATCCAACTTTGTCCCACTACATGCAGACCATGTGGAAGAACTGCAGAGTGACCAGTTCTCAACAGCCTACCATCCCCATCCCCAAAACAATGGATTGATGGAGAGGTTTAACCATGCTATGAAGAGCATGATTGGTGCTTTAGAGGAACCCCTTGGAAGAAAGTGGCACCTTCTACTGCCATGCCTTCTCTTTGCTTATAGAGGGCTCCCTCAAGTAGGGGTTTGGGGTTCAGCCCCTTTAAACAACTTTAAGGGCCTCTTACTGGATGAAGGGTTGGTGTTGCACTCACCTGGTATCCATGGGAATGCCACCCAGCCCTGGTTGGATGATTTGCACTCTCGAACCCTCTCCCGGTCCCTTGGTAAGGCCTCTGGTTAAAGATGGGTCTGCAATATAGGAGAGCTGGATTCAATACCAGATTGTCTGTGTTTTCCCACCTCCCTTGGCCTCAACTCCTTCCTCCCACTTGGGCCCTCTCCTCACCTTAATATTGTAAAAGGTGGATTCTCCGTCCTGCTCCTCGTGGCAGGGGCACATAGATGTGGGGGGCGAGCAGTGACCAAGTTACTTAACCGGTGCAAGCCCCCCTGTGGGAATCCAGGTCTGCTGCGACTCCGTAGGTTTGCAGATTTACAGTCATTATATGCAGTTCTTATGTTCCTCTTAGTTCGAATAATGTCTTGCTTATTTCCTTTTAGGTAAGGAAAGGTATTTTGGTGTTGTCATGCAGTTTGAAGATTAGCATGGGCCGGTAGGCGAAAGCGCGGTGTGCGCGATGCTGTCCGGTGAGTAATGCGCAATGCGCAGTGCTGTTTCGGCTTTTATATTGCTAACCTGTGTCTTTTCTCTCCTTGCAGGTTGCGATGTTCCTTGATGAGTGCCGTAATGTTCCAGCAATGACACTGACCAGAAGATGACTACCCAGGTAAGAATTGTGTGGCTTTATTCATTTGGGAGGAAACGTGAATAAACTCTTACTGATGCTGTCTTTCTTTCCCCTCTTTCCAGGTTATGGTATTCCAGAATGCATGCGGTGTACCTTCAGGTGAGTGGTCGGCGATGGATTGAAGACAGGATACTGTTCCAGGTAAGTTTCGTAGTGTTCTTTCTCTTTCTGCAGGTTGTTGGTTTCAGGTAAACTGGCATCAAAGAACAGGACACGGTGAGCGTTAGCTGCCCACAGCAGAATGACGCAAAGCATGTTCTGCTGTTTGAGTGCGGTTTAAATAGTCTCAGGAAAAGTAGTCCAGGTAAAGTAGTCCCAGGCCTGCCACACCCAAAAGACTAGACCGCATAGCTCAGTTCCTTGTAACTGAGCTATGTGTGTGCCTCCATGTTGGCTGAAATCCCCCCACCCCCAAATTAAATAATCCCAAGTAAATAGTGCCATTCTAATGTTGGTCATCGTGATGGTTATGAGCCTGGCGCCAAAGGCGCCAGGACTGACTCCAAGAGAGTCTTGGATGAGGTTTTAAAGCCTTTGACCTGGCCCTAATTGGAAGGCTGACTTGCCAGTGAGGGCCAGGGGCAAGGGTCATGACAGTTGCAGAGTGCTACTTCTACAGCCAGTGAGTAGCTGGCTGTGCTGAGCCTCAGGAAGAGGATGGCACTGCTGAAGGCAGAAGCTTCAGAAAACATGAAAGCAGGTCAGGCTCTGGTCAAGCATTGTCATGAACAGAAGGCCAACATGGTGGAGTTTACTCCAGACCAGCTTATCTTGGTTATGGTACCTACAAGGCAGAGGGCCTTGCAGGACAAATGGATTGGACCTTTCAAGATTGTTATGTTATTTTGCACTTCTATAGCGCCTTATATACCATTGGTATGGTCTGAAGGCGCTGGTAGGTTGAACGCCCTTGAGAACCGAAGGTCAGATCAGTAGAGGGAGTCAAAGGTGCATGTGAGCACCGGTTATCTGTGCAGCTCATGCGGTATTCGTGTAATAGCTGCTTCTTAGCGGTAGGTGTGGTGGTTGAGGGACCAGGAGAATGTGTTAGTTCTGGCAGGTTTTATCCAGAACGGTTGTGGCTGCGTTGGGCCTGAGGAGAACGCCTGGCTGGGGGTGTAAAACCAGCAGTGTTTATTCAGAGTGATGTGGAGTAAGCGGCGGATGTTGGTATGAGAACAGTTAGACCGAATGGTGTCATAGTATCACTCTGTTCTAGTTGAGTGGTGATGTAAAGGAGAGAGTAAGCGTGGTGGTGTGATATGGTGGGTTATGTGCTCTTCCAACGTTCTCTGCATTCCAAACCATACTATGTACGTCCCATTCTATGCGCTCCAGTCCATAGCGTGCACACATATCCACTCCGTGCACCCCAGTCAGGTATAATATACTCTGGTCCACCCCGCGTGCACTAGTCTGCTCCGTTCCATGCACTCATCCCGCTCCATGCACTCATCCATTCCATACTCATCTCGCACCGTACTCTCATCTTGCACCGTACTCTCATCTCGCACCGTACTCTCATCTCACTCCGTTCACTCGTCCGCTCTTCCACTCCATACATTCATCCACTCCATACATTCATCCACTCCATATATTCATCCACTCCATACATTTAAGTGCTCTATACACTCATTCATTCTATAGTTTCGCCAGGTCTGTATATTCATCTGCTCTGACGATCTACACACTCTCCGCACTTCCTTATTCATCTGCTATCCATACTCGTGGGCTCTACATACTCATCCGGTTTACGCTTATCCGTTCTGCACATTCGTCTGGTTTGCGCATTCCTGCATTCTACTCGCTGCTCTGAAATTTACACACTCATCCGCGCTACTCACTTACCCCCTTTCCGCACCCGTCCCCTTTCCGCACCCGTCCCCTTTCCGCACTCGTGCTTTTCATGCATCCAACGGTAATATCCTGTTCTATAACTTCAACTCATACACTCATCTGTTCTATACCCTCGTCTGCCATGCGCACTCATCCTCTCCATATATTCATTTGGTCCGTACACCCATCCGCTCCGTCCACCCAAGTGCCCCGTACACCCAAGTGCCCCATATACACTTGTCCGCCCCATATACACTTGTCCGCCCCATATACACTCGCCAGGTTTGCACATTCATCTGCTCCGGTTACCTACACACTCACAGCACTTCCGTAATCATCCGCTATCCACATTGGTGCACTCTAAATACTCATCCGCGCCACAATACTCCTCTGTTCTACACACTCGTTTGGTTTACGCATTCCTGCGTTCTACTCGCTTCTCTGTATTTGCGGACTCATCTGCGATACACGCTCGTCCGCTCTACATACTCATCCGTTAAACATGTTTATCAGTTCTATACACTCATCCGATCTACATGTTCATTTGATTGCCACACTTATTCGAACTATATAGTTATTTGTTCTTCCATTCATGCATTCTTCCACTCAGCGCATTCATCTGTTCTGCCTGCTTCATCCATTCTAACTGTTTCATCCACTTCTTTCACTCCACCTGCATTCTGTCAATTTTAGCAGTTTAATTCTCGTTATTGATTCCATAAGATTTACTCTTATTAACCATTTCGCTGCTTTGATCTACTTTATTTGTTTAATTCTGTTTGTCCTTCTAGTTTATATTGGGGGTTAATTGGCTGTCAATTTCTTACATCAGGTAGTTTGTTGGATTGGTGTCACTGAGATGCTGTTTGGGCTAATTTAGTACCGGTTGGTTTTAGGGGAAGAGCCAGGTTTTCAGCAGTTTGCAGAAGGACGCTAAATCCTCAGTTAGGGATGTGGGGTGGGAGTGAGTTCCACAGCGTGGGGGCCAAGGTTGAGAATGATGACCCGCCTAACCTGACTGAATTTGTCTTGGGTATGACTAGGAGGCCGGCTGGTGCGAGGGGGGTGGTAGGGTTTTAGCTTGTGTTGGAGATATTGAGGTCCGGTTTTATGCAATGCTCGATGGGAGATGCATAAGGTTTTGAAGGTCACCCTTCGGGCTACTGGATGCCAGTGCAGCATCTTAAGGGCTGGGGAGATGTGGTCTCTCGGGCTGAGCGCAAGTAATAGTTTGGCAGCCGCATGTTGTGCCTTTTGGAGTTTATTCAGTTGGTACGCATGGACTCCGAGGTATAGGGGGTTTGCGTAGCCCAGTCTTGATATAACGATTGATTGGACTGCGGAGAGTCTGTTGGGAAAGGAGAGATATGGAAAGATGCGCCTAAGGGTTTTAAGGTGGTAGTGGCAGGACTTTGAGACGTTGTTGACTTGGCGTGAGAGTGTCGGAGTCAAGGGTGCATCCAAGATTTTTCACTGAGTTGGAGGGGGTTGGTAAGTTGCCCATGGCGGATGGCCAGGGAAGCGGGTGCGGAAGAAGTTCTGCGTTGCCACATATCATGATTTCCGTTTTGGAGGGGTTTAACGAGAGGTGGCTTTGGCACATCCAGAGTTCTATGTCAAGGAGGCAGGAGGTCAGGTCAGGTCGGGAGTTGGGTGTTGAGTTCAGGAGTTTTGGAATTAGTTGAGTGTCATCGGCGTAGTTGTAGCACAGGCTGTTGTGTGAATGAATTATCAGTGGGAGGGTTATTAAGTAGCGATTGAATAGGAGGGCGGATAGGCATGCTCCTTGTGGGACTCCTGTGTCGACTGGTCTTGCTTGGGAGGTGTAGGTGGAGAGTGTCGTTATTTGGTACCTATCTTTGAGAAATTAAGCTATCCATTTAAGAGCGGTTCCACGGATTCCTAGGGAGTGGAGGCGGTCTAGGAGGATTGAGTGATTGATTGTGTCAAAGGCGGCGGATAGGTCAAGAAGGATTAGTGCGGAGCATCCCGTGGAGTCTGCTGTCATTTTAAGGTAATCCCAGATTGAGGTTAGGGTGGTTTCTGTTCCGTGACGGGCTCTGAAACCTGATTGTGCGGGATCAAGGAGGTTGTTGGTTTCGACAAAGGCATTTAGTTGGGAGTAGGCGGTTCGGTCAATGAGTTTGGCAAGGAACCTGGTGTTTGAGATGGGGCGGTAGTTTTTGGGCTCCAGGGGGTCGAGCGAAGGTTTTTTAATTAGAGGTTTGACATGAACCGTTTTGAGTGCGTCGGGGAAAGATACCAGAGGATAAGGAGGCCTTTATGATGGATCTTGCGTGTTCTCCTGCGCAGGTGGAAGCAAACATTTCTTTGAGGGTTGAGGCTGGGCAAGGGTCCAGCGGAGATCCAGATGGTTTGCGGGCAGAAAGAAGTTTGAGAAATTGCTCTGCTGATATTGGGCTAAAGGATTCGAACGTTGGTTGCGTAGTGGTCCTGGCTGGTGGGCTGGCCGGTATGGGGGAGAATTGGCAGCTGGATGTAAGCGAGCCAGTTTGGTGGCTAGAGTATTTGTTCTTTTGAGAGCCGTGGTGTAAAAGTGGAGGGAGAGTGAGTCGAACAGAGATTGTGAGGGGGTCGGGACAGTCGTGGTGCAAGCCGGTTTGGTGAATTCAGAGATGATTTTGTGGAGTTCTTTGCTTGGGTTTTTGCAGTTTAGGATTCGGGAGTTGTAGTGGGCTTTTTTTGCTTTCTGATTTCGGCCTTGTACTGGTAAAGGTGTCGGGCCAAGATTGCCCTGCTCTCTGGGGTTTTCTCTTTCTTCCATATGCGTTCTAGGTTTTATACAGTTGTTTAGTGGTCTTCAACTCCGGGGTGAACCATCTGGGGAAGAGGCCACGGCGGGTTGATGGTTTGCAAGGGGATGTGAGCCGTATCAGAGATGTGTTGAACCATGAGTCAAAGGCGTCGGGGGTTAGCTGTTTGAGTTGGCAGGTAGGTGGTGGAGACTGGAGGAGTGCGTCGGCTAGGTCCGGGACGATTATTCGTTTTTTCCAGCATTTGCGTAGATTCAGAGGTTCAGATTAGAGTACGGGAAGGGGGTCGGGTGAGTGAATGGCGAACGAGAGAATGAAGTGATCGGACCAGATGATAGGGGTGCGGGGGTTTAAATGAATCTGGGTGTTGGAGCTAAAGATGGCATCGAGAGTGTGTCCTTTATAGTGAGTCAGGCCATTTATGTGGGGTTGGAGGTTAATTGCTTCTAAACCGTCAACCAGAGAGTGTGTCATAGGGTTGGTGGGGATGTCGAGCCATATGTTGAAGTCTCCAAGAAGGGTGAGGTTGGGATGGTTTAGTTGAAGGGTGGCAATGGAGTCGCAGATGTTGTTTGCGAATTGTCTATCGTAGCCAGGGGGCCTGTAGATTAATAGGAAGCTGTGTGAGAGCGACGGGGAGAGGGATAGTTTAACGATGAGAGATTCGCAGGAAGGAATGGAAGGTTGGTTGTCGATGATTGAGGCATGGAAGAGAGATTTGAAGACAAATGCTACTCCCCCTCTGGAGGGACGGTTCATTGGGATGAGGGAGTTGTTGGGGGGTGGGCTTCATTAGCGATTGGGGCGAAGTCGTCAGAGAACCAAGTTTCGGTGATGAAAACCAGGTCTGGTTTGTCGGAGGAGAGGAGGTTAAAGATGCAGTGTCTGTTTTTTGCAACGGATCGGGCATTAAATGGGATGCAGTTCACATTGGTAGGCGAGGTTGGTTTCGGGGCTGGAGCGGAAGGGGGTGGTGGCAGGGAGAGTGGAAGCTGGAGAGGGGTAGGGTGGGTGATGGTCGATGGGGAATAGTGGGCGAGCAGAAAAATTGGCGGCCTTTGGGCGGGATTGGGTGGCTGCGTGTGTTAGGATGATCAGGTTTGGTTCGGGGGATTTGAAGGTGGGGTGTGGGCGGCTAGGAGTTTCAGTTGCACTTGATGAGAAATCGAGGAAGCAGGGTTTCAGGAAGGGTGAAGCCACAGGGGAAGGAGGTGATTGGGGGAATGAGGTGGTGGGCCGAGACAGGGGAGGCGAAGAGTGCTGAGAGATTGAGGGGTACCAGGTGCGTTTCCTCTTTAGTTTCTTTGTTGCGATTGGAGTGCGATTGGAGTGTGAGAGAGGGTAGGAGGGGGAGAGGGATGCGGCTTCGGGTCTTTGTAGGGCTAGGTGTGCAGTTTTTAGGGAGGGGAAAAGGTGCGGTCGGTGGGGGAAGGTGGCGGGGGTTTGTGGGCAAGGCGGGAGGTGGATGATGGCAGGGCGGGGTGTGCCTGGTATGATAGTGAGGGGAGCGGGCATAGTTAACGTTGGCTGGACGGTGGTGGGGTTCAGGGGAGGAGTGGTCTTAGGGTGGTTGGCTCGCCATCGTGCCCCTCTGGCTTGGTGTTTGGAGACGGGAATGGTGGAGAATTTGACGGATAGTGGGATGATTTGGGAAGGTGGGGACCGGAGGGAAGGCAGATCGGGGAGTGGGGGGCGGTCCGCGGTGGTCGTTTCCGACACTCTGGAGTGGGTGTACTCATGCTTGGTACGAGCTTTTAGGTGGAATTTAGGAGGGCTTTCTAATTGTAGTTCTAAATTGAGAGTGGGCACGCTTTAGGCACACTTCCAAGTTCAATTTGCACAGCGATGCTATTAGACTATTAGGTGCACTTCTAGATTCGACTGCACACATTGATGATATTAGGTACTTATTAGGTACACTTCTAAATTCAACTGCACACAGAGCTGGTATTAGGTCTGTATAGAGGGGATATTAGACTATTAGGCACAGTTCTAAATTCTACATTACACAGATGATATTAGACTATTAGGTGCACTTCTAGATTCAACTGTACAGTTCTAAATTCTAGATTACACAGATGATATTAGACTATTAGGTGCACTTCTAGATTCGACTGCACACATTGATGATATTAGGTACTTATTAGGTACACTTCTAAATTCAACTGCACACAGAGCTGGTATTAGGTCTGTATAGAGGGGATATTAGACTATTAGGCACAGTTCTAAATTCTACATTACACAGATGATATTAGACTATTAGGTGCACTTCTAGATTCAACTGTACACAGACATGCTATTAGGTCTACCTCTAGATTCAATTTTGTATAGAGATATTATGTCTATCTCTAGATTCAATTTTGTATAGAGGGGATATTAGACTATTAGGCACAGTTCTAAATTCTACATTACACAGATATACTATTAGGTATACTTCTAACTTAGACTTTGCGCAGAACGGATATTTAGGCACGCTTCTAACCTCAATGCTGTCGTGTACACTTCTAAATTGAACTAAGCGCAGAGAGACTATTCTGGACACTAGTCGGTTCAATTAGGGCACGCTAATAGGCACACTTCTCACAATTCGGCTTTATACAGGGAGGGTATTGGGCATGAATCTAAAATCAACTTTGCACAGCGAGGTTATTAGGAAGATTAGTCGGTTCAACCAGGCACTGTATTAGACTATTAGGATATTGGGCACACTTCTAAGTTCACTTCCACAGCGATGCTGTTGGGCGCCCCTCTATATTTAACTTTCCTTCAGAAGCTATTGGGCACACATCTAAATTCAACTTTCACATAAAAGATGTTGGGCGCACTTTTAAATTCAGCTTTCACAGATAGCCTAATATCATAGAAGTATCCCCAATAGCCTATTAGGTACTTATGGGTAAACTTTGAGAGGTCAATTATTTAGTGGGCTTGGGCAACCCCAAGCAGGCCACTAACCATCTGCAGGCTTCTGTTTCCAGACTAGAACTAGGAGCTTTGCTTCTAGCCTCTGACGAGGAGGAGGAGGAGGAGAGTGAAACTCTGCAAACCCAGGTGAGAGCCTTTCTTGGCCTCGCTCGATATGACAGGTATTTTTTGGCAGTCTGTGGCACCATAGCTGCTCCTCTAACTGCCCTCACTATTCCATAGTAACCCAAGAAAGTCACTTGGTGTGAGAAGTCCTTCCAAGGCCTAAAGTATTCCCTTTGGCATTCAGGCGTCCTGAGAATAGGGGCCTGACGGAGACCTTGCATAGTGCCGACAGATGCCTCAGACACTGTTGGATGAAAAAAAGTGGGAGCATCCCATATGTTTCATCAGTCACTAGCTTAAGTCCCGAGAGCGTGGGTAGGTTTTCCATTGTGTGTGCCCGATGGAAACTGAGAACCTACCTTTTTGGGACTCTTCACTCTGCAGACTGACCATAAGCTCTAGTGGCTAATGAACATGAAGGTAGAGCATCCCAAGTAGGTGAGGTGGTGCATAAGTCTTGAATGCTTTGACTTCACAATTGAGCATATGCCATTAGTCTATGGAACCCCATTCTTTTTGCTCTGTTTTCTTTTCTCCTGTCCTTACCTTTTTGAAGGCAAGTAGAGCCTTGAACTTCACTTCCCTTTTGCTAATTTGTTATGGGAAAACTCGCTCATCCTTCAGACTATCAGTACTAGGACACTTTGTTTCCCTTTTTTAGGGAAGTTTTTCTAAAGTCCACTTATGGCAGGTCTTTTGGTATACAGAGCCACAACAATCTAGTATAAGTCTACTACACAAGGTTTTGGTAGTATGGCAGAGCAGCCAGGCTTCTCTTGCGAGGGAGATGTAAGCTGTAGGTAAGTGCAAAGAACTTGGAATATACATGGGCCTAAAGAAACACTTATACACTTGTTTTATATCAAAATAGGTATTTGTGTGTGTATATATACACAAGACACCGATACATCTGTAGATAACGTAAGTATTATTTCAAAGCTAATGAACACAATAGAAAACCAATGCGATACTTTGGATGAGTAAACCAAAATGTAAAGACTTGGCAATTCGAAGGTAAGTAAAACCACTGTTATAGTAACTCATTTCTGTTGTAGGAATAACATGTATGACCAACATTCACAAATAAGCACTTTTCAAGACTTGTAACAGCAGTCGGTCCCTATCTAGATAGGGGTTCTCCAAAGCCAGATAAAGCAGGAAAGGGACATCTGTAGAAAAGGCAAAGTTCCAGATTATTCTTTAGTTACAATGAAGTAGCAAGCTTTTGTTGGTAAAAATGGTTCCGGGAATTCGGGAAAAGCTCCTGAACTTGCACAAATGTAGACTAGACGAACGTGCATGGGCGAACACACAAACACCAGAATCGGAAAGGAGGTACTCTGGAAGGGATTTCGCAGCAGCAGTTGAGAGAGTGGACTCCCAGCAAAGGATTCTCCAATGCAGATATGTGGTTTTGGTGCCTGCTCGCAAAAGTAAATGTAGAATGTTGCTCATCCGGTCGATTTTTCTCGCTGGCTTGGTCCTGCACTCTGGTGAGGGTACTTTAAAAGGAATCTTTTCTCTGGAGGTCCAACAGGATTCCACCAGAGTTTCAGGAGCGTTCGTTTGTGGCAAGACAATACAATACACTACACTGGCTCGACGTCCATGGGTATTAGTGGTTTGTAGTCCGGGAAGGTCGCAGCTTGTCGTGGGATGGCTTGAATTGACTTAGGACTGATTATGCCCACCAGTCCAAGGGAGGAAGTAGTATTCTTGGTAGTTTCCTGCCAATTTAAAAATGGGGTCAGGACAGCAGCAGTCACTTCTCCGGTTGCTGGATGGTGCTGCAGGCGTCTTTGGTTGTTGTCTTCTTCGGTTCTTCTGTTCCAGTGGCCGACTTGTCTTTTTGCCTCTTCTTTTATCCAGGAGCCTAGCCAATGAACTTTCATACAACATTCAAACTTTGTAACTGGTTCCAGGCCTGCTTCAAAAAGAATTCGCTCCAAAGACAAAGGTCAAATGGGACCTCCCCCACACAGGACAGCAGAAGGACCAAGAAGGGACAGGGCACAAGAAATGGTGAAAAAAGAAAACTGCCTCCATTGTGGGTCAATGGTGACCCTTCTGTCTATTACCGCAGCTGTGAAGACAGCCTGCAAGTAGAAATGACACGAAAGCCGGTAGAACACGTTCACTGCCACCAGCCATTCAGGTTTGCTTGTTTCTGTAACATAAATGTAACTGGAGCAGAGGCAATCCTACGTATCCCCTCAGCACTCTACTTGAGGTAGTGTGTGCTGATCCGATCTCTCAAAGAAAAAGGTTAGAAGGATAAAAAGTATCCCCCTAGGCTTGGGAACAGTAGCTTACAAGAAAAATAAAAGGATAAAAAAGGGCTCCCAGACACACTGCTCAAAAGTTGCTATATGCTGCAAAAGTTAATCACAGATGCCTTTTAGAAAAAATGTAGGAATACATGACTAGTAAAGTAAAACATAACTAACAAGGGTTCCATGGTCTGAGAAAAAGAATGAATGAATGAGTGAGTTGGAAAACTGCTCCTCTGAGTGGAACGGAACAAATCCATATGTCCAGCAAAAAGTGCTGGGTGTCTTAAAGGTAGATGGGATTTGGCCTAAATATGAACAATCTCCCTAATGCTCCCCGTTGGAATTCATATATTTACATTGCACAATGCACCTTGCAGTGCAATGGGGATAACTTTTTCCACATGGTTATTTTGGTTATGTTCATATGTGCCCAATGACAAGCTGATGGCAACAGTTAGGTTTTTGCATTATGTTTGGTGTGCACATTCGCGCTTACTGCGTATGAATACTAACCATGTCTAGTGCCCTGAAATGGCTGTGCCACAAGATTTTCGCTTGTTCTTAGACCATATTGGAGTTTGGCCTTCTTCCTGCATTCTCAGCAAATACCTTATGTCATGCAGTGAGCCTTTGCGTATGTCCCATTGTTGGGAAAAGTTTGTAAGCAGTACCCTCTCGGAACACTACAAACAGCTCTTACTACAGGTATAGGAAACACAACCTTTGGTATAAGCTTGTACTTCAGTTTTGGTAGCGTGTTGGGCAGCCAGGCTTATCTCAAGAGGGGTCAATGTGAGCTGTAGTGGAGTTGCACAGAGATTTACAGTTACAAATATTCAAATAAACTCTTACACTCAAGGTTTCTTGAATAAACTATTAATTTATCAGTCAGTTGGAATAAGCATTCTTCAGAAGGGGCAATATAATAGTAACACTCAAATAACACTTCATCAAATACACACTCTTTTAATATCTCTAAATCAGTAGATACCCTTTTGGGATGGCCCACAGACACTACCTACACCCTCAGATGACTTCAATTGCTAGAGTGCTATATCACTGTTGAATTTAGGATCATATAGTAATGAGTCAAAGGAAAAGATTATTTAGAACAAACAAGAGACCACAAATATTCTTAAGCAGGCACATACTTTTGTAGCCCCTCCAGACGAGTCACAGTACAATAGGTTAGGCCAAAATCAATGGGCAAAAAGTCTTATATAGGATGAAGCCCTTCTGGTAGGTTAATGGAAAAGTATTTGCTCAATGTTTTAGAACTCTTTTGAAGAAAAGAAGAATCAAATGTAGGGCCACAAGCTGATTAGACTTGTGAGTAGTAGAAGATGCAAGCAACTCTACAGCAAGAGGTAAGTTCTCTTAGACTTGGTACAGTACCTTTTTAAAATGAAGAAAAGATGCAGCTGAGAGTCCTGTGCAGCTCTGCAGATCTCACTGTTCCTGTGCCTCAGTCGTGGGGACAAGAGGGAGGACATCAGGGGACTCCTGCACTGCACTGGCACGGTGAACGCTCGCAACCGACAAACTTCGCTTTCAGTGGCTGTTAATTTAGCTCCTCGCGTCTACTGCAAAAATAGCCACACCGCGGTTCCTGGCTGTCGAGATGGACTTTCCTTGCTTCTGGGGTCCCGCATCCTGTTGAGGGGGCTCGGTCAGTCCTGTTTCCTGGGAGTCCGGAGGATCTTCCTGGAGCTCTTGGCCAGCTTAAAAGCAACGCACACAATCTAGTGTTCCTCTCCCTGGCTAGACTGTTTCCAGCAGCAACTCTGTGGAAATTCAACCAACTCCGAGATGGTTGTCCGGGTGGCTTAGCTTACAAGTTGATTGGTCCCACCAACTCAAAGGGAGAAGTCGTCCTTGCAGGGGCTTCTCTGTCTAACTTAATCGTCGATCGACTTTGAAGTTTCAGCACACCAGCAGGGCTTCACCATGCAAATCAACAGTCCAGGAGTTGCAGCAGACATACTCTTCAAGTTCTTCTTCGGTTCCTTCGCCCAGTGGTCGACTCGGCCTTCCAAGTCTCCTTTTATTCATTTCTCTACCATTCATCCCAGCCTAGCTGTCAATCACCCACCAGCGTGGCTGTCCTTGCCGGACAATCAGCCGGCCAATCACCACAGAGTGCATTTAGGTCTCCTAGGAGTCTAGGCACAGGAAGTTTTGGGCACCTCACTCTTCCTGCCTACCCCAGACACCCTGGAGCCAGAGGCAAGCTTCACTCGTGAATCCCGCCAAAGGTAAAACTAACAATGGGACCAAACCTGGTTTGGCGCACAGAGTAAATCTCAAGAAGGATCTTTCCACAAAGAAATGGTGAAAAAAGACGACCGGGGTCATTTTGACAAAAAAGGCACCCTTGGATGCTTTACTGCAGCTGCGAACGCAGCCCGCGGTAAATGCACACCACGGTAGTTAAAAAGAAACCACTGCCACCAGCCATTCAGTGAGGAATGGGTAACCTAAACAATGTTACATGAGAAGCTAGACAAAGGGGATACTAGGTAACCCCTCTAGCACTCTATTGTAAAATAGCGTGTGCTGGGTCTAGAAAGGTTACATGTGTAAGTAAAGTCAATTTCACTTTACTGCCCTGAGAAACAGTAGTTTAGAAGGTATTCAAACCTTTGGGAAATCTGAATGACTTCCCCGTGCCACTGCACTGAAGGTACTTTGTGACACAATGTAAAAGATGCCTATGGAGTTTGTCAGGCTCCATAACCAAAAGAAACACAAAGGTCAGAAATCACATTAAAATAAATGAGATAGTGGGGGAAAAAGGGTCTTTCTCCAGGTGGAAAAAATCAAGTCCTGAAAATCCAGCAAAGTTGCTGGGGGTCTCTAAGGTGGAGGGAATTAGCACATTTTTGAGAATTCTCTCTAACACTCATGAAGAGGACTGGGACTGTCTAGTCTGGGGCAAATGTGAAAAGAGTGGTTCTTCCTCATTGAACAACCACTGGCTGTTTGAACGGTGTAGATCCTTAACATTGCTAGGCTTTGAATTTCTTTTAGATCTTATTTTGGATAAGAGGACTCCTGCAGCCATTCTCCATATCTACGCTGGAGCCAAGGATCCAACGAATAGGAGCAGCCCGTGGATGACTTCTGCAGTGGTCCAGCATCCCCTCTAGCGATTGGCCTGGTGAATCCCCGCCTGATCTCCGAAGACTCTAGTCGGTGCTTCAGCCCTTGGACTAGGAGGGGCGGGGAGACAACTATTTTCAACCTCTTCTTGAGGATCCAGCCCCCTCGGAGCCTTGGGAAGTGGCTCTGGACTGACCAGCTCCCTCATGGGCTACCTTGTCAGAATAGTCACCGTTCTGCATTCCTGCCCGGAACTTGTTGCCAGCTTGTGCCAGAAGCCACCTCCTGCTGAATTGTCGACTTTCTAACATCAAGGAAAACTGTCCTGGAGCTGATGCTTTGACTGCGACTGGAATGGCGCCTGTCATCACCTGAAAGCTCGGACAGTCGCTAGAACACATCTTCATCCATCCCTGAAGAGGTCTGCATCATTGCAATCTGTATTGTTTCATCAACTGGGCTTGTATCTTGCAGGTAAGCCCAACCAGAAGAATACTCAAACCTGCAACCCCTGGGCACTGCTCACTGGAACAAAGAACGGAAGTCTCTGCTCCCAGCAAACGCCCCCAGCCATCCCAAGTAGACCTGTCATGATCCTTTGGGGGGGGGGGGGGTGGGGGGGAAATCTAAGCTAGAGAGGTAAGTAAGCATGCCTGTGCCTGTTCTCCATTGGATAACATTGGGAACAAAGCCCCTTTGTCTCCTATCTTTCTTACCTGTTTGGTTGTCGAACATGGTTCAAGTGTCCTGCCCCTGGGTTAGTCTTGGGTCTGGAAATAGTTTGCAAATATTATGAATCACCACAAGTCCATTGCATCCCTTCAGAGAATACATACCTTTAGGAAACCTTGTGTTGGAACATGCATCTTGGGGTTGGACTTCTAAAGTGTAGGTAATAGAACTTGTGACTGGTTCTCCACATTTGTACAAAATCTGAATTATATACTGGTTTTGCATAGTTTTTGTAATGGTAAATGTATATATTGGTAGATTATTGTGTGATATTAGTACCTTCTAGTTTCATTTTTATAACTGATCTTAATTGGTGTGTGCTATTCTGTGTGAGCTCATTGATGGTCCCTGTCCCCACTCACACTATCCTTAGACTAAGCCTTGACTGCTCTCCATTGCTACCTTGGTTAGGTTTTGGCTAAACTCTCATAGCTCCCTGTTCACTGTGATGGGTGTGGCCTCCTAAATCTGTCCACCAGGGCTGATTTTAGAAATCCATCTAAAGGCATTCATGGTAACTTGCTGGATATTGTAAACTCGACCTTGTACATTAATTAACTGGGTGCATATGGTTTGTCAAGCTGCATCTGCAGCTCAGTTTTGTACCTCCAACTTGCGATGCAGTTATTGTCAAAGCTTCAGGCACTCTGGATATTCTGTATGTTCGGGACCTCTTCCCAGATGGCTTCTTCATGACCGCAACGATATTGAGATAGTTAGATGCAACAAAACTAGTCTCATTCGGCCTTACTGTCCATCACTCTCGCCTACTTTCATATATTTTGAATTCCTCCAGATGCAGGAATAGAGTATTCATGATCTATTGCATGAGCCATCAGGCCACTCCCAACTAACCCCCAGCATGTCTGAAATGGAGAGAGCAAGATACCCCTTAGAATTGATTGTGTCCTCCCACGTATTCCTCATCTTGGATATATCCTTACCTTCAGCTTTGCTCTCTCCACCAGAGGGCGCTCCACTCGAGGCTGCTGCGTCGATGTCACTCTGCGGCCTCCGTCGAGCGTCTACGTCATCCGCTGTATAAATGCCTCGAGCGCGCTTGTTGGACTCAGTCCCGTTTTTCCATTAGCTTTGCTTCGGATCGATGAAACGGCACTGCAGTTCGTACGAATGTCGTCTTCATCATCTAACCCTTCCACACCAAAGACTGGATTCAAGAAATGCCAGAAATGTGGGAGAAAGATATCGCTAATTGATCCCCATCGGAATTGCCTCTGGTGCCTTGGTTCCGACCACCGTATGGATGACAGCGGTTCCTGTTCCTGTCAGTCGATGACCCATAAGACCTTGAAAGAATGAAGAGGTAAACTGGCGGTGAGGGAGGAATCCTCGAAGTTTTCTTTGAGAGGGTGAAAAGAATCGACTGAGTCTTCGACAAAACATCATGAAAATCTAGGTCGGGGAGCAGATCCCGGAAGTCACCTTCTTCCTCTAAAAAGGCGAAGAAAAGAAAACACCGGTCCCCCTCATCCTCGATGTCTTCTGTGGAACATGTCCGTCGAGACATGACTCCCCAAGAAAGTGGGAAGCTTTCAGAGCATCTGTGTTAAAAAAAAAATTGAGAATGCAGCCCAGACACACCTAAAAAGAGTAGTCTAACGAAGACCATGTCCCTGCTCACAAAAAAAGTGACTGGGGAAGATCTAAGACAAGAAAATCTGACAAAAAATCGAGGGTGTTGTCCAGGGAATCTTCCTCATAGAAAAAGCCTACCAGTGCATAAATCGGAGGCAGAAAAGAAAATGGCGTCAGACTCTCATACGTCATCAGATTCCTCGTCTAAAACGTCCTCGAAGCCTCTATTGTAGGCGGTCGAGCACAAGGTGTCGATGACCCAACCTAAAAAGATTGAGTGCACAGTCGACAGTATCAAAGGCTCCTTCGACTGTGTCGACGGGATCGACTATTCCTCCGAGGGTGTCAAACTACCTCGACAATATCGACGGTAAGGCCTACAACATCTACACTTTTGTCAACGTCTTCGTCCATTCCAATGGCTAAATTGACACCAGTGTTAAAATCTATGCCACCTGAAAAGGTGATTCATCCAGAAAGCAGACTTGACCTTTTTAGAACCATGTCCTCCATATATGAAGGAGATTCATTCGCAGTAGAAGAGGTTTCCCCTTCTGGTGTTACATTTGGTGCAAATCAATTCCCTGAGGAGTTAATTGACCCTCAGTCTAAGATGCAAGACTTGTATGAGTGCTTGCAGTCAGCAAGTGGTCTGGATACATCTCCTGAAAATTAATTTGAAAAGCCTGACCCAGCTGAAAATGCGGATGCAGGTTATAGAAAATAAATGAACAGGGTATCTGAATTCATGGGACGGAGTAGAAATTCACTGGTCCATTAGGATGAAGACATGACTGTCCTCCTTTCAGGAGGACCTCAGCAAGACCCCATACTTGACCCCTTTTCATGTAGCCTTACAAAGGAAGGTTAACACTGCATGGTAAAACCCAGAAACTATTCCCGCAGTAAATTAAAAGTATGTGTCAAAATATAGACCCTGTCCCTCAGATCCCGAATACTTAAACACCCATCTCCTTAAAGTCTGGTAGTTGAAGCAGCTACCTCTACTAGAAATGCTGCATACCCTACAATTCCACCTGAGAGGGATAATAAGGTTGATGCATGGTCCAGAAAGATCTTTACGTCAGGGAGCATGGCTTTAAAATCCACAAATGTAACTTGCACCCTTGCAAGATTTACATATACCCTGTGGGACTGCATGTCAGCGGCAGCTGAACACATCCCCATAATAAGGGATGGAAAGGAGGCTTCAGGGGAATGCCTTCAATCACGTTTGGACACAGCTGACCATATCAGTAGGTCCATGCCGTCTAGCACAGTGCCATGCAGATTTGCGTGGCTAAGAAAGTCAGGTTTTGCACCGGATGTGCAATCCAGACTTCTTAATATGCCATTTGACGGCTCGAGGTTGTTTGGCATCAAGGCGGATGACAGTTTGGAGAAGCTGCAGACCTCCAAAGTGGCGGCAAAATCACTGACGCTATACGACAACCTCAACAACGCCCCTACACAGGCTCATCTTCCTGGAGGGGTCGTCCCTTTCGATTTTATTCCTCATTTGGAAAAGGAAGGGGACAGGCCAGTAAGAGCAGGCAAAAGAAATTTCCTTGGGGGCGAGGAAAAGGTGCTAGATCTGCCCCAGCAGCGGCATCTGTGCTTTCAGCCGCTGCTGCAGCTGCCGCAAAACCACTCTGAGGTTTTGACCCACAAGACCCCAGTGGGAGGCAGGATCTCGCAGCATCTAGAAGAATGGCGGCATTACTTCAGATGCTTGGGCACTGGAAACAGTATCCCAAGGTTACTGCCTTCCTTTTCAAAAGAAACCTCAATCACCCACCTGGGTACAACTCTGACAATCAGCGGTCGTTGGTCTCCATCGGATTCCAAACTACACATCAACCTATTGGAGCTGAGGGAAATCAGACTGGCGCTGAAGGCCTTCCTGCCCTCTGTACGGGGAAAGAATGTCCTGATAATGACAGACAACACGGTGGCCATGTAGTACCTCAACATGAGGAGTAGGGTCACTACCACTGTGCAGAGAAGCAATGCAGCTCTGGTTCTGGGCAATACAAGAAGGGATCTCTGTCGGCAGTTCATCTAGCCGGAGAGCAACACACAGCGGCGGACGCTCTGAGCAGGCAGAGCACAGTGGGAAATGCTCAGGAAGTCCTACAAGAGATCTTCGCCCTTTGGGGAACCCAGCAAGTGGATCTGCGACCAGTGTCAACAGGAAATGCGAACTGTACTGCTCAAGGGGATTTCCCCAGAGCGGAACTCTAGGGGACGCGTTCGTAGTGGGATGGGAGTTTCCACTTCTGTATGAGTTTCCTCCAGTCCTGGTGATCCCTCAGGTAATCAGGAGATTGAGAAAGTTCAGGAAAACCATGATCCTAATTGCCCCGTTTTGGGCCGGGAGAACGTGGTACCCAGACCTTCTTGACATGTCCATCTACCCTCCAATATGTCTTCCAAGAAGAGAGGATCTTCTCTCGCAAGAGGAAGGTCACGTTCTGCATCCAGATGTCAACACATTCAACCTTCACGCATGGCTTCTGAGAGGTTGAGATATAAGGATTGGGACCTTCCGGATGACGTCATGGAGATCTTGTTTTTGGCCAGAAGGTCTGCAACAAAATCTCTGTCGTTGGAACAAGTTCAGTAACTGGTGCAGAGATAAAGAATGTGGACCCGTTTCAGTGTAATATTCCCACAATATTATCTTTTCTATTACCCTTGGCTAATCTGGGGCTCCAGGTTGGCACGATAAAAGGTTACTTAGCAGCACTATCCATTTTTAAGCGCTCTATAGAAGAAGAATCTTACTTTAAGATACCTTTTTTAATAAGTCAATTCTTAAAAGGTCTGAATGCGTTTCCTCCAATACCTTTTTGAGTTCCTGTGTGGGACTCAAACTTGGTACTAAAGGTCCTCGCATGCATTCCATTTGAGCATTTGCATTCTTGTCTGTTGATGCTCCTTACTTTTAAAACAATACTTCTTGTGGCTATTACATCAGCCCGCAGGGTAAGTGAGTTGCAGGCACTTTCTAGTGGGCCTCCTCACACCATCTTTTAAGATAAAGTGGTCTTTAGAGTAAAACCCTCTTTTTTGCCAAATATCGTCCTGATTTTAACCTGTCACAAGAAATAACACTGCCTACATTCTACCATCCTCCTCACCGAAGTAAGGAAGAGGAACGACTTCATAGGTTAGATCCCAGAAGAGCTTTTAGCTTCTATATTTTAAGATTGACAAAACTACATCAGTGTGACCTACATTTTGTGGGATACACTGGCCGTAAATTGGGATTAGCCATGACCAAGCAAACCTTATCTAGATGGATCATTTTGGCTATAACTGAATGTTACAGATTATCCTCCAGATGGGCTGAGGGCACATTCAACCAGGGGCATTGCAACTTCAACAGCACTTCAGAGGTGTCCCTGTGCAAGATATTTGCGCAGCAGCCACATGGTCATCCATGCATACTTTTGTAAAACATTATGCTCTAAATTCGACTTCTTCACAAGGAGGTCTGTTCGCTAAATCAGTACTTCATTCTGTACGTGACTAAAATGTATGTACTCCCACCTCCAATGTAAAACTGCTTTGGGAGTCTAAAGTTACTTACAAACTGTAAGGTTCTTTCGATTGGATGTTCCTCCCATGTATTCCTCATCGACCCTCTCAGCCTACCCCACTGTACAGTTTGTGGTTTACACTCTAAAATCTTTTAAGGCTTGGATCAAAAGAGGCACACCATTAACTACAATCCAGTGGCTAAAATATATGAAAAAACAGAACTGAGGCCAACGGGCGCGTTCGAGGCATTTATACAGCGGATAACGTTGACGCTCGACGGAGGCCGCAGAA
Organism: Ambystoma mexicanum; assembly: GCF_040938575.1. NCBI lineage: Eukaryota > Metazoa > Chordata > Amphibia > Caudata > Ambystomatidae > Ambystoma > Ambystoma mexicanum. The sequence goes on along the minus strand of NC_090930.1, from coordinate 669,210,605 downwards.
GGACATCGACGCCGCAGCCTCAAGTGGAGCGCCCTCTGCTGGAGAGGGAACATTTCCGAAGCAGCAAAGCTGAAGGTAAGGATATATCTAAGATGAGGAATACATGGGAGGAACATGTAAAGACTGGAGGGGAGTGTCTGGATTTCTCTCTATATGGTAGAGGAGAGGCACAGAGGACCCCAGCCAAGATTTTCTATGCGGTAGCTATGGTCGAGCAATCGAGGCCTAGCTTCTCAGGAGGTGATGCAGGCTGGTTCTTAAGTACAGTGTAGTCCCCAAGTCCCCACAAAGGAATGTCCACACACTGTATTACTGAAAACAGTCTTTATATAATTAATATTCAAAGGTATGTACACTATCACAATAACGCACTTTGTACTCGAAATCGACAATGGTAAATGTATACAATTCTAAAGTGGTACCACCAATATTATCAGATCTCATTAAAAGTGCATCAACTATACTGTTAGAATGTCACACAGATCAATAACAAGGAAACCAGCGATAGAGATAGGAAGGAAAGCAAGATGGTTGACACAATTGGCAGAATACTGGCCCCTACCCCTGGACACAGTTCTGTGTGCAGATTAGCCCCCCCCCTCTGTACCCCCCCACCTGAGCAACCTGTAAAATGAAGATATAGCACAATCCCAGTCCATATATTGATCAATAGTCTTATTCTCTCCTATAATGTTTTTACCATGTACCTGGTGCAGTAGAGTTCTTGGAAGAAGTGTCGACCGATCCTTCTTGAGTGACCCCCTTTCAAACAGGAGTCGCGGATCGTCGAGAGGCATTGAAGAAGGTGAACTTGGCGTCAATGAGAAGTTCGAGGGTGCCGAGACCACGGCGTCGATCCAGGCGGTGCTCGTCGGTGACGTCCTGCGAGGATGAGGTGTGCGGGGCACCTCGGCGATTGATTGTTCAGGACCGCAAAGAGTTTCTGAAGAACTGTGGCCCAGCAAGGGCGTTGAGTTGTCAAAGTCTTTGTGGCCTTCAGGTGGCGGGAAACCGGGCGGATTCTCCTCGGCACGTCGGCGGCCTTGACTCTCTTCGGCAGGATAAAGCGGTCGTCTGTGCGGACAAGGGAGTCCTTCGATTCAAATGTTCTAAGGCAAAGGAGCGGGCGCTCCGGTCGTCGGCGTCACGGCATCAAGCGGTTCCCCCTTCTGGGGCAACACGACTTCGACGGGCCTCCAGCCGTTATACAAACCTGCGAACCCTGGTCGACGGCAATGGACTTCGACAGCGGCGAAGTCCTGGTGTTTCACTTCGTTCTCCTCAGCGGTCCCCGTCTCCGGTCGGCAGCCTTTCGAGGGTCTGACTACCAGGGAGCTTCGGCGAAGGTTAGCAGTGCTCGATGGTCCCTCCGAGCACGGGAAGAGGGCGCCTTACCAGGTCCCCTCTCGGATCAGTCTTCGAGTTCGGCAGCTTTCAGATTGGGTCGAAGCAAAAGCAACAGAGTCTTCTTCTTCCAGCTGGGCGTCGAGGATCAGCAGTTCCAGTTACTCTTCAAGTGTAGACACAGCTTCTGAACAATTTCCAATGGTGAGAGGTCCCCAGATATACTATCCTGTCTCTCATCCACACTGCTGGGTCACTATCGGCAGCCAATCATACAGAAGGGCATTCATGCAGTCAGCCAATCAGGCACACAGTGCATTCAGACCATCCGCCTCCCTCTCAGACACTCACAACAAGGAATGTGGATTGGGACAAGTACCCAGCCATTCAACACTACACACTGCATTCAGGCCAGTTTCGGGCAGGGCTGTCTCAGTCTTCGTCTCTCATACCAGTAACCAGACAGCCACAACAAGAGGTGCATATTGGTCACACACTCCATTCACCCAGGTCCCACCCACAGGGTGTACCCACAACATACAGTCACTGGGAAGGCTTCAGCCAGTCTGGACGGGACTTCACAACACCACCATATATGGAACTTCCACCCAACAGTCAGTCAGGGGGAAGAGGCAGAGTCGGGGCTTCCCAGGACTTTAGGAAAACAAGGTAATGGGCAATAGAAAGCAAGAGGCCACAGGGGCCATCTTGTTTTCTATCGGGAATCAACCGATTCCAATGGCAGGGCCTGGGTATCCCAAAATGGAGGATACTCGGAGCACCCGTCAATTCAGCATGGAGCTGCCACCAGCCCATACCCTGCTCTGTGGGCCACCCACAGCTGCCCAAAAACATACACTAGGGGCACAGGGTTGTACACCCACCCATGGGTGCCATAAGGGTATCCCATGGGTCCGTACACCAAACCGAAAACAGGAAGAGCTGCACTGCCAGGAGTCCCACATGGACTCCTGGGCAGAAAACAATACAGAACACAAATGAAAAAGGACTACAGGACAAGGACAGGGAAGCCCTTTCCCTCCAATGCATTTCCAGCATCACACATCCAATGGAAAGAACGTTACAGTTGGTAAGTAACTTCTTCTTTTCACTGATCAACAGTGGCCTTCGGTTTCTTTTCTAAGGAAGGCATTGCTAAATTCAAAATACAAGTGGTGAAGTGATTATTAAAATTAAAGCTGTTACTTCACCCACCAGGCTTTCCTGTTTTGATCCATGCCACAGCCCCAACTGTCCTAGCTATGTGTACTATCCTGTCATGACTCTACACACTTTCTTGAAATAGCTGACTAGATCTACCTGCTGGTCCAACATTATCAATTTGTTGAACAATATCGTATGAGAGGGTGTCTCTCTGCCATTTTTCTCCCATGGATTGTCAGTTGGGAGGCCTCTATAAAATGCCCAGGAGAACACTCTAAATGCATATTCCTTACGCTATTAGCCAAGTGTTGCATTCTAGTAATATCAATTGGATCTGGTGTGCTCTTCCTCATCCTTGCTCTGAATTGTCCTGCTGTAAAGAATGTGAGGAGTCCAGAGAACATCAATGTCCCAATATATCTACTAAGCGTTTCACATATATTTTGATACTTCATCTCTGAATCTGATACTGCCGACGAGGGTTTCCAGCTTATCCTCTCAGAATGTATGCTTGTTTTAGTATGATCTATTTGGGTTGTGACAGCATTGTAACTTTGGTTTTCTGAGTGCTTGATATGTTATTCTTATGTTCTGACCAAGTATGTTCTTGTTGGTTTGCATATATGCTTTTCACTGTGATCGATAAAGATGTTAAAACAAAGAAAATACCCTTGACTCAGCCAAATTACGAACCAGAATATCTTCACATACTGGGAGTGGAACTTCTCTTAATTGGAAAATGAAAATGCATTCTGATAGGTTCAGAAAAAGAAATTGATTGTTTTTCACATACTTCAGAATTACAGAAAAACAAAGTCCTCCCTAGACTGGGTGATTCAGGCAAGTACTGGCTCTAAGTACATCATCCAGTTTCTGTAGAAAGATGCAGGGTGTTGCCTCTGAATCGGATAACTATCAATCCAGATTCCGAACCAAACTATTAAATGGTGTTGATGATATATAGCCTGAGTGTCTTAACTATCATCAGACTTGAAAATGCAGACGTGATTCTTTTCATTGGTCTCGATTGTTGCAATATGGTTCCGTTATATTAGGTTTTTTTTTTTACGTTAAAGTGCACTTAAATCTGAAGAGATGACTGCCTCTCCTTTTTTAGTCCTTCTGACAAGTGCTGGTTGGGGAATGTAACACGTGACTGAGTTTAAGTGGGCTTCTATTTGAACAAAATTGTAGTGGTCGTTTTTCAGTTTAAATTTGTTTGTTTGTAGAGTCGTGCTCCAATCTCTGCTAAGCTGGTGGCTAATATGCTGTCTGTGGCTGGAGCAGATCACATCATCACAATGGACCTCCACGCCTCCCAAATCCAGGTAAATGAGTAACTGAATGTGCTTGAAGTAAATTGAGTGTCCTCCCTGAATATTTGTTGAAAATGTATTGTGTTGTCAACCGAGCCAATGTGCAAAATACTTTTCTTGATGTCATAATTGCATTAAATTTGTATTAGAAGTAACTATTACAGATTAGCTACCTTATATCATGGGGAAATTGTATACCTGGGAGTGCCAGACTTTCTAGCAAGACTAGAGTTCTGAATGCAGCAGCGTGCACCTCACGAGATCTCCCCTGCTCTGATCTCTGTGCCTGGCTCCTCATAGATGGGAGAATTGCTTTTAAATGACTTTGCATTATAATTAAAGCAATATAGGGAATAGGCATATTTCTACAGGGTGCAAAAAAAGTCACTCGCCAAGCAATTAAACGCAGAGGATCAGGAGGAGGACACAGACACTGTATAGACATTTTTACTATACCGTTTATTTAACAGAAAATAAATGACATCTCTGCCTGTAACTATGGGTTGTTCATTGCGTATTTGCTAACTGTTATGGCAAAATTCAATTGTTTGTGTTCTGCAGTCTCATTTTATTGGATGCCTACTACTTGCTTTTTTCCTCTTTTTTTGGGGGTTTTTAATTTAATTTGGTGGTCAGAGGGACTTCTGCCAAACCTACATCCCTTTTTTGTTTCTATACTTAAGGTATATGATTTTGGGTTGCTCATTAGATGCCCAGCACCCCATTTCTGCCCTAGGGTGATTTTAGCACCCTAGATTGGTTTTAGAGGGTAGGCTGGTGGCAGCTAATATTTAGTTTTGGCTTCACCAGGGTAGAAGTTGATTTACCGCATTAGTAGCCCAATGTGCCTTTATAGGAGCCATTGGGGTACTAATGGGTCTTTAAATCCTACTCTTCCATTTTGTTAAGGGGGGTTCCATTGTTCAGGGAAACCGCGAGACCGCCCTTAAAATTGCTATTTTTGCTATATGGGCTCTTTGTGAGCTCAAGATGGTAGCATCCAAGCTGGGTTGGGTTCCTTAGCCAGCCATTACACTTGCTGTGGGGGTGGTCTGAGTTTTTATAGGCCTACCTGATTGGCTGGCTGCCACATTGGTGGGCTGGCAGAAGGCAGCCCCGTGAGTGAAGAAATATATAAGGGAAACTTGTTCTCCAGCATTGGCTCATTCATGGTTTCACGTGCGCATGAATATTCCCTGTTGTCCGAATGGGAATCCTCAGTAATATTAAAGCAGTTTAGCTTTAAAGCCTTTAAACTGCTTGGCACCTCCATAGCCTATTGCTTCCACTTTGGTTCATGATGCACCAGTCAATAACAGTAGCCGTCCCTTGCTCCACCCCTGGAAGCCATCCTCAGAATTTTACCGCACATTTTCATGTTGGAGTCCTTTCACTCCCCAAAATAGTTTTCATTTTTGAGATACTTCAACTTTTTTTCTTCACCATCCATGCCGTTAGTGGGGTCCCGTTGCCAGTGAAGATCTGGACCATCATAGGATCTTCTCGTCACGAGAGCCCGCTTTCTCTAGTTTGAGGCCTTCTGCACGCAGCCATGGTGGACGCCAGCAAGAAGAGCCTATGCAGGGTCTGCTTGGTGTCGCCTCAACATTTTTGTAGACACTAAACATAAAAAATGCATATTATTGCCTGCACCCGGACAACGATGTGGACAACTGCTCCATTTGCCTGTCCTTCTCCTTGGATTGTCATCTCAGGTTGGTGGTACTTGCTTGATTACTGCCGCGAGAGCAGAGATCAACATGAACAGCGAAGGCTGCTTCATTTCACAAAATGGCAGCCTCCTTGGCATTTCCAGCAAAGTTCACATAGGAAATTTTTGTTAAAATCTTTTTTATATATATTTTTCATTATGGCCCATCTTTTTAAACAATAAAAATGTTGTGTGAACTACCCCTTAAGTGTGGCTAATCTCCCCACCCTTGAAGAGTTTCCGAGGAGGGCTACAGGGGGGTGGTACACCCATTGGAGGTGGTGAAGGAGGTGCTGAGAGAGAGGAAGGAGGGTTTGCAGGAGCAGGAAGGAAGTTGTGAGAGGCGGCAGGCGCCAGTTGAAAGAGGAGATTGGTCTGAGGACTCTGGGCCATGATAGTGCCATTGTGATGAGACCTTACTGATGTAACTCGAGGATGAGAAGCCAGCCAAGGGAAATTCCCATCTAGTGCCACCATCAATGGGTGAGGAAGAGGAAGGTGAGAGCGTGGAGATCAGATGCAGAGTCCATAGGTCTGGCGAGGGGACATCGAAGAGAATATCAGTGTCCACCTGTCTGGAAGTAGTGCTGACATAGGTGTCTGTGATGGGTACGCCGCCAGGCTTAAAAGAAAGGAGATTTTTAACTTTTTTTCTTCCAGACTTTGTTAGAGGGAGGATAGGTGACATGGAGAGCACCATAATGGAAGGTAGTGAGGGGAGTAAAGGAACAGGAGTAAATAATGCACAGCCACGAGAACTCAACAGGCGGCCTAGCACCCGGGGCTAATGGGTAGATTGCAAAGCACACCTAGATTTGACGTAGCCCAAAGAGCAGCAGTGCAGCATAAAAGGGTTAGGCACAAATAGGCAGCAGACAAGTAACCATGTCAAATGAGAGTAGGAAAATAGTTAGTAAGGCTACCAGCTCGAGATAGTTGGCCCTGACAGGAGATCCAGTGTGCTTACCGGTAAAGGGTGGTGGCATATTGTTAGTTCCTGAATGCAGGGATGTTTAGTTGGCAAGATCTGAGCAGAGAAGGCTGAGTGAATATCGGGCACAGTGGCATAGTGTGGCACCTTCCAGGGCCGGAGAGGAGCCTTTGTGTGGGTCTTGGTGCTGCGGGCCAGCACTTCTGCCTGCCGGCTCCTGATATGCTAGATGCACACAGAGAACGGCCAATCGGAGGGAATGCGACCCCCTTCCTATGGCAACGCTCTAAGGCATTCCTGTGCCGAGTAAGAGGGCGGCCATCATGCAGGGTGGCCAAATGATTAAAGGATGGTGAAGCCTGCACATGTTGTAGTGGAAAGGCAGCACAGGGTTGCAACACTATGTAAAAAAAATGAATTCACATATGCCAGCAAATTATGATCAGCTGCAGAGGGGCACCGCCACATAGTCGCCTCCGACAAAGAATTGTAGCAGCGGCTACCTCCTCTGACCCCTCCCTTGAAAGGGGCCCCTAGGGGTCCCTTACGTCTATGGAAACCAGGCAAGTCACCACACACGATAGATACGCCAGACACGAGTTTGTACTCCCAAAGCTAGGGTTTATTGCAAAGCAAATAGTCTCAGTTGGCCAACTCGGTCTCACACTCCGCGACGTGTATCTCTAGACCTCGAGGGACGCAAGAGCGTGAATTACGTACATCAGTTACATATATACAAAATACATATCATACAATCAGCTATGACTTGTTTAACACCCCCCTTTATTGGGTTTCTTTGAACTCTGTGTGATGATGGACACTTTCGACAATTATAACACCTTCAAATATCTATTCTAGTAACAATATGTGTGCGGAGGCGTCTTTAAGTTGTTGAACAGAACACAGCGCTTCTGTTCTAGGAAACAAGCTACATACGGGACGGGGGAAGAGTCACGTTCCAGACCGTGCTATTCATGTCCTGGGAGCCGACACGCTCTACAGGGCTCAGTAAAGGAGGGCCGTAAGAAGACCATAATTCGAGCCTTTAGCTGCTTTATTGTAACATATTCTACCATATAATGAGACTGGCTGGCAGCTGCAAAATGATTAAATGCCCTGCAGCTCTGCTTCAAGGCTACATTCGGGAGGGAGCTGGGCATTCCTTCCTGGCGCTGCCTACGTTGTGTTTCAACAAACTCTTGTTATCCTCGCGGCCCTGCGGCCTTGACCTTTCACGTGCAGACAATGTTTTACAGTCGAGCAGTGTAAGCAGAAAATGTGCTGCGAAGCAATAAAAACAGAAAGCAATGAGCAATGGTTAGAAAACAAAATGGCGATCCTTGTTGCATCCTTGTTACATCAAAATGGTCGTTCATTGGCAAACTCGGAAACCTATGTCTGTTATATCGTGCATTAGATGGTTGGCCCACGGCCACCAAAATACGTTTGCCGTCAAATATGAGAGGTATCCATTTTTGTAGACTGACAAACCCTCCTTTGGCCGTATGCCAAACGTCTCATCCATTCATTGTATCCTCCTCTAATGACGATTAGTCTGAAGTACTTATGTCTGAATTTTGTATGCTATTGTAAGCATCATCATCTTCATTAATCTCTATAGCCATCAATTCTTTTACTGTTTTCATCTCATTTATGTCTTGGTCAGCCCGACCATGAGTTTGTTTTCTTCTTGTCATCATATGCATACATCCCTTAGTACTTCGCTCAGTTACCTCAGTGCAAACTATCGGTAGGCAGTGTATGCAACAACAGCACGTTATGAATATTCCAAACACCACTACTAATATCGAAATCAACTTCCATCCCCAAGAACGCAGTATTCCCCAAAACCAGGACTCTATTCCCCCGCCTCCTTCTCCAGTAGGGAGTTCGGAGCTTAGGACATGCATTTTCTTTATCGCTTCAAAGATTGTAGGGGAATAGTCCTCTACAAATGCACAACACGCTGATCCCACTATTTTGCAAATTCCCCCACGATCAACCAGGATCACATCGAGAGCCATTCTATTTTGCAGCATCATTAACCTGATTCCTTTTTCTTCCAACGTCATGTTAAATAGTATATCTGTCGTTGTGTTTATGGTATTTTTTAGTATTCTGGACAGCTGCCTTACATGAGTTCACTATCTGGGACAAGAATGGAATGAATGATTTTGCTACGTCAGTCGCTATCAAAACACCTTTGCTACTCCTTTTGGCTCTAGATCTGGATAGTCTTGCCATGGATGCTGTTTCTAAGAGGAACACTCCTGGGAACAGTAGACCTAGGTAACCTGTACTTCCCCAGTTTCTGGACAACCAAGGATATGCTTGCCCTCCACATATAAAATAAACAGGATCTCCCACATATACTGGTTCTATTTCCCATTTTAATACCATTGTATTCATGCATCCAGTAAATGTTCCGACTGAATAGGAGCCTTTCTTTTTTTAAACAAAAAGGGACAGTTCTTGGGTTATAATTCACCGTGTAAGAAGGGGGAACTATATCTTTGTTCCCGTCTGTTCTTACACAAAACGTCATCACAGATGTTTTAACTGGTGGGGACAATCTATCTAGTCTATTTTGTCGTGTTATTTTCCGCGTACTTTTCCTCGTAGGCTCTGGGGTCATCACTTGTGCTTTATGGAATATGGAACAACCCACAGGCCTCATAATTATTTCCTCAAACTCATTCATGTTTGTCCTGTCTAATTGACCCGTACTACTTATTCCATTTTCCATAAAACATTGCACTTAAAGATGCACTACATGCAGAACTTAATGGTAATGGCTGTACATACCAACCTATTCCTTTCCCAGCATGCTGCGGTAAATGGGCACATAACCAGCAATTTGTTTTCTTTAGAATTGCATGTGTCATTCATAATTAATAGCAACGTATTGTTCCCAAACCCTTCCCTGTGTCTTTCTTCCATTGGGGACAGGGTATAAGTAATCACCTGAGCCGGGCTTTCAGCAGTGGATATATTAACTATTGGTATGAACATTCCCAATGGGTGTATCAATGCCACATACCATAATACTAGGGCTGTCGTTATTGGTGCTACCACAGTCGTAAAGCAAATAATTATTGTCAGTGCCAGCATACAATTCTTTTTACCATGCATTTTTCTTAATCTTACAGTCTTTACAATTAACTCATTCTCAGCAGCGGTGCAGGAGGAGGCTGAAACCGGTCCCGACATGTTTCTCATCGTCCTTCTTCTTCCTTATTGGAGTTTGTCGAGGATATCTCTCTTTGTTGCACTTGCTCTGATGTCACAAAGTTCAACGGAATTGTCACAGTTCAGTTCTGCCAGTCCTTTATAGCCTGGATTTGCTTATTTGTTTTTAGGCAAGATCACTTGTCCTTTCTCATACTGCTCAGAGGACTTTTGATCAGTTATCTATTGCCTTAGTACCATGTGCGCCCAGCTTGTCCGCTCTGGTTCAGGACACATGTACTTTTTATGATCGCACCGAGGAGCCGCGAGTCTTGAATTGTCCGACTTGCACAATTCTCATGCTTCTCTCCTCTACACCTCTAGTTCCTTCTCCGTCCATGAGCAGAACCAGAGGTTGACATAAACACCAAGGAACTGTGGATCACTTTGTCTTTCCAGGCCACAAATTGTATCGCCTCACTCCTGGTATTGTGTGATCCGTGAACAGTGCCGTTGCACTTCCAGATTCAGGCTCAAAGTCAGCTTGTGGCGCTACTGTAGGTGCTGGTGTGCGCCGCGCCAGTGATGCAGATTCGGTCTTTGGCGTGCTGGTGGGCGCCAAAGGGGTACAAGTTTAGTTTCTGACGGTATTTGCAATGCAGATCGTGTCGGCCAACAGTGATGTAGATTCTGCTGGGCAACGTTGGGGCACTCTTTGCCCTTCCCCCTTTTTGGCAATCGTCTCGGGCTTTGTTTCGAGTTTCACTTCTCATTTGGCCAGATTTGGTGGCAGCTTACTGGCAATAGTGTCTTTCGTTTCTAGGACCGCTGTCTCTTCCCGGTCGTCTGGGTCGGGCAAGTCTCAGTAAAGTTGAAATCTTTTTGGCATGGGTGGCATGGATCCACGACTTCCGTCCATCCACCCATATTGCCGTCTGCGTTGCCAAGAGTACTTGATGGGGGCCGCGCCACCTGGGTGCTAACGATGACTTTCTTTCAAAAATGTTAAGCAGCACCCAGTCTCCTGGCTCCAGCGCGTGCCCCGGACCGGTGGATCTCACTGGTAAAGCCTCCTGCACCTGCTGATGAATCCAACGCAATTTCTGCATTAAAAGGCCACAATAAGTACTAAGCACAGGATGTTCTACCTCTCTAAGTCGTTTTGGCTGAGGTGCGCACCAAACATTCGCCGGCCTCCCCATTACGATTTCGTACGGGGAGAGCCCAGTTTTAGCCCGTACAGACGTACACATGCATAATAGCGCTATTGGTAATGCATCCACCCAACTCAACTTGCTTCCTGTACATATCTTGCTTATTTGTGACTTGAGAATCCCGTTGTGCCTCTCCACAAGACCGGCCGAGCTCCGATGCCTTGAACTATGGAATCTCTTATCAATCTGAAGACCCGCACATATCTGTAACACCACTGCGCCCACAAAATGTGGGCCATTATCTGACCATAGGACACAGGGCAAGCCAAAACGGGAAAAATATTCTTTAAGCATTACTTTTGCCGTGCTCATTGCTGTGCAGTCTTTTAAGGGATATGCCCCCACCCACTTGCTGAATGCACAGATCACCACTAAGACATATTTCAAATTTTGGCATCTCTCCATCTCAATGAAATCAAAATGGATTACCTCCAAAAGGCATAGAGGGTGGGCCAAAACTGCCTACCGGAGTCACTGTTCCCTTTCCTACATTGTGTTGTAAACACGTGATACAGTTCTGCACCAACCTCTCTGCATTCTTCATGTTTACATCTGCCATACTGTGGATAGGTGCTGTATTATCTTTTTCGCACAGATTTGCGTAGGGCTGTGGGCCATTGTGACCATTGCAGTCACATACGAATTTGGCAACATCCAGTTTCTAGTCCCCTTGTCCACCCAACAACCGCCCAGATCTAACTCAGCAGAGCCCTCTGCCCACCCTTGTATTTCATCGGCCGTAGCTTTGGCCTGCATTTCTTTGCAGTGGCAACTCCATTTTCTATCATACAGGGTACTTCCTCAGTCTGAACCGTCATCATTTTGGTATTTAAATCAGTGGCAGTTTGTTTCGCAATTCTGTCTGCAAACGCGTTTCCCTCTCCTACTTTGCATGTTACCTTTTTGTGTGCCTCGCATTTCACTATTGCTAGGCGCTGTGGAAGCGTGAGTGCAGACAGCAATCGTACAATCAAAGGGCCATGTTGAATTCTGGCACCATGTGATGTCAAAAACCCTCTCTCAGCCCAGAGTCGACCAAAGTTATGAACCACCCCAAAAGCATACTGACTATCAGTATATATATTCACATTGAAATTTTCAGAAATCTCGCAGGCTCTGGTCAATGCTATTATCTCTGCGGCTTGTGCCGAGTTGTAGGGGATTCTTTTGCTTTCCACAACGCTCCCTACGGTAGTGATTGCGTACGCGGCAGTTGTCGTGCCATCAGGTAATTTAAAACAAGAGCCGTCACAAAATAACTCCATCTGGCTCTCTGTGGGGTATCACTTAAATCAACTCTCCCCTTGGTTTCTTCCTCAGTGACCATTAAGCAATCATGGGGGGCGGGGGGTGATCATTCTCACCGATTTCTTTTATGGGTAGTGGCATTAATTCTGCAGGATTCAAAGCGCTACACCTCATAATTTGGATATGGGGCGCGAACAAGATAATCTCATATCTTGTCAATCTAGCAGAGGTGAGGTGTTGCGTCTGTGTTCTATTTAATAGAACGTCTATGGCATGTGGCACCATCAGAATTAAAGTATGCCCCAATACCATCCCTTCCGTTTGTTTCACTGACGCAGCAGCCGCCGCGACAGATCGCAAACATCGTGGTAGTGCGCGCGCTACAAGGTCCAGCGCAGAAGAAAAATAGCCGCATGGCCTATTTCTTCCACCTTGTTCCTGTGTCAAAACCGCCACTTTCACACAGTCTAAAAATCTTCTCATAATTTGGTGTGCCCAAAACTGGAGCAGAACGTAATGCAGTTTTCAATTGATCAAATGCTCTCTGACATTCCTCATCTCACTGTAGAGGCATAACCGCATCCTTTCTAGTCAAATTCACCATCGGTTTCACAATTAACGCAAAATTACTGATCCATTGTCGGCAATATGAAGCCATGCCTATTATGGTTCTGACTCCTTTCTGTGTCTTACGAATAGGCATACAAGAAATACTTTTTATGCGTTCTGGCGTTGGCCTTCTCCCCTCTTTCGAAAGTAGGTAGCCCAAATAAGCTACCTCCTTTCGATTATATTGAAACTTCTTCAAACTAGCTTTATGGCCATGTGCTGTTAGGTGTGACAGTAGTAATACAGTGCTTTCTTTACAAATCTCCTCTGTGTCAGCAGCTAACAATAGATCGTCTATGTATTGCAAGAGTACGCAACCCACTGGTAAGTCTAGCATGTCTAGCTGCTCTTTCAATGCTCTACTGTAAATACTCGGACTTTCCGTGTAACCTTGCGGAATCCGCGTGAATGTAAATAATCGTCGTCCTAATGTGAACGCGAACAAATATCTGCTGTCCTTGTCCACCGGAATGCGAAAGAACGCATTTTTTAGATCAACTACACTAAAGTATTCTGCTGAATCGGGTATCATTGTCAATATTGTAGTGACATCTGGCACTAAAGGAAATTGTGGATCTACTACTTTGTTTAGCGCGCGCAAATAAATTATGAAACGGTATGGTACTTCATTGCCTCCTTTTTTATAAACTGAAAGAATCGGGCTGTTGCATATACTGCCTGTAATTTCTTCAATTGCCCCTAATTTCACCAAATCTGTAACAATACTCTTCAATCCTTTCTCACCTTCAGCCGAAATTCTGTATTGGGGAATTCGCGGTAGGGAAACACCCTCTTTCAAAATGATCTTTACTGGCTCTATTTTCAAGCATCCTACATCGTTGTCATGCATTGCCCATATACAGGTTGGCACTTTACTTAGTTCTCCTGGTAAAGTTTCAGACACGAATTCTGACACAGGGGCATCTTGCGGCCAAATCGTTAGGAACACCCCGTCTGCCGTGCACTGTATAACGGAACTTACATTTTTTTTAACAAATTTAATCCAAACAGGTTCTCCACACAATTTTCTGTTAAAAGGAAAGGACAATGTTCAGTGAATGGTCCTATAGTAACTGGGACTGGTTGGGACACTGGGTTTATGACTGGTGTACCTGCGAACCCTACGGAAACATTCTTTTGCCCTGATAGTGGTATATCCGGAACCAAGTGATGGTCTATTGAACACTTTTGCGCTCCTGTATCTACAAGAAAGCGGTGCTCCTCATTCCTGACTCTCATTTCTACATAGGGTCCTCTCTGATTCACGGTAATAGACACTGGTTCCGACCCCTGTCCTGGGCTGTCCTATTGGGGAAATAACACATCATCCGATGTGTAATCATTACTGTTATTGTAATACGTGTTTGGCTGCGTATTGAAAACGTTCCCACTCTTCCTTCCATTTCCCCCACTCTGGTTTCCATACTGTTGGTTTTGCTGTCCCTGACTCTGGTTAGGGGCACTTTGGTTTTGGGCTTGGTTTTGATTACCTCCATTATTGTGGTGCTGCTGCATACTATTCCTATTTGGTCTGTTCGCTCCTGGGTGCCCTCTATGCTGTCTCCTCTGACCAGACCCATTTCTATTCTGCAGATGCGGACATTGGGCTCGCCAGTGTCCTTCCTCCTTACAATACGCACACTGAATTGGTCCCACTGCTCCCCCATACATATTCGAATTACTCCTTCCTTGTGCATTCCCTCTCCCTCTATTATGTCATACTACTTGCTGCAGTAGTACCCGTGTTTTCAGATTTACCCTATCCTTCTCCTCTTTTTCTTTCTCTGTAGTCACTCTGTTCTCATAATATTGGGCCATGTGTAATGATTCGCCCAGCGTTTTTGCTTGCCATGCACACTCTGATGTCATTATTAGGTTCTGGATTGGAAGTTTTAACCCCCTCACATATTTGTCAACAAATCACCTCTTTCCCGCTTCTGAGCTCACATCCTGCCCACTGAAGTCTGTAAATACTACTTCAGACCTGTTAAAATAATCTGTAGCTAACTCATCCTTGCCTTGTACACATGCAGTCAATTTGTCCCATTGAATTCTTTTCTCTGGGACAATTTCATTTAATTTCTGTACTATGCGTGCTGGTAATGCTACCAGGTTCGGTTCCGGTGTTCCTCCAACCGCTTTATTCCTGTCTTCTATTATCAAGTCCGCCCATGTGGCACCAAAGGTTGTTATGTCATCCACATTTCTTATTTGCTTCCATATGTCTGTTGGCAGGATCACTGGGAATATTAGGTCTATGTCACCCATGGTAAGCACGGATGATTGCAGGCAGGACTCTACTTCCTTGTAAAACCCTGTAGGATTCTTTCTTATATCAGGAATCTTCTGCTTTATGTTGTTCACCTCCTGTCTGGAAAAGGGGACATGCACATATTGGGCGGTATAATGGGCTGGTACCTGCGCCGCTACGTTGCTTGCTGCGGGAACCTCTACTTTGGGCACAAAGGTAGGTGGGACCTCTCTCATAGGAAATGCCCCACTTACTGTCCCTCCCCCCTTCTCTCACGTGTAACAATATTCCCAGATCAAGCGATAGGGCTGTTTCTCCTGTCCCTCGCTCTAGTGTTCTCTTATATACTTCCATTATTTCGGGCGGGCTGGCCTTATCGTTTTTTATATCTTTGTCTAGTAAATATTCAGCCATCGACTGCAGTGCTTTTCTTTTCATGGGCATGGAATGTTCATCAAATATCTCATGTATCTTAATTTTGGGGATACTGGGATCCGACATCCATCTAAACGCTTCTCGTATACATACTTTCAACTTGTCGCCCTTCTGCACTGACGACATTGAATGTCATAGTCGTATATACGGCTCTACAGCTTCCTTCCTATGTCTCCCGATATCCTTACCCCTGTACCCAGGTGCAGTAAACATTTCGGCATAATCATTATCTAATTCATCTTTAAGTCCATATGCATGTTCTCTCACTTCTTCATCCCTCTCCCTACAGTGTGCTAATGCATTCAAATCTAACAATCGCTGTGGTGGTAATTTCCCAATTTCTCCACCAAATATTCACCCATGCATTCCAACACTACCTGTCTTTCGTTGCTTCTTCAGAAGTCATATATCGAAGCCAATGTTGTCGTCCCATCATTCCCGTCTTTATACATCTCTGCCTGTTGCTGCAATCCCACCTTCCTTTATTTGCTGATCGCACTGCGAGTTACCCTCGTGCATCTACTTTGTTCAGTCCCGCCTCTCGCCCCCGTTTCAATTTCAACCCCGGGAGGGACGGACTGTACCGAGTCTGTATCTAAGGCGGGAGGTGCGGATGGGACAATGGGAACAGGGAGTGTCTGCTGTGGGCCTGGTTGGCTAATAGGACATGTTACGTGCGCGGTCTGTGGCTGTGGGAGAGCTTGAGCTACAGGAGGGAGAGTTTGGGCTACGGGCGGGGTTTAGGCACTAGTTACTGACGTGTTTGGCCTCGCTTCTGATCTTAGGCCTTGTTTTGATCAATTTCTATCAATTCATCTGCTATTGCAATTCTCGTTGTGGGTATATTTTTTCTATATTCAACTGGTCACGTCTACCTGACCTCCTTAGACTCTCAGTCCACTCCTCCTCTTCCTTTTCTTCCGCTACTTCACCTTTCGATTTATGCCTGCGCGCATGCTTCGCTCTACTTTTAAATCAGAGCATTGCTTCCCTTCTCCAGTCCTTAACGATATCAAATGCTGCAAGACGTGCTTTCTTTCTTATCAACACCCTTTCCAAGTTATCTATTCTCGCTATCTCAAAACTACCATTAATCGGCCACTGATGGTCTTGTTGCTTTCTGGTTTGCCTATGACGAGTCTCACAGAATATTATTGCACCCACTCCATACATCTCATATGCCAGCGTTCCCCCAGGTGGTGCAATTTGGCCATCTTCCAAAATTGTCTACCACAGCGGAAAAACCCTACTAGGGTGGACAATACCCCAGGCATGTTTCAACCTTCCCCCTGGTTAATCAACCTTACCTAAGGTGTTTGATTTTGCAAAGTCAACTCTCAACCAATATCAGGATTACTTGAATTGGGGAATGACTCACCTGATAAATCAATTTGTCCTTTCGGACACAAGTCGTCAGTATACTGACGCAACCAATGACGTCGTGTCTGCGTTTCTTGGCTTCCGGCTCGTTTCGGGACCCTCGCCTCCTTGTTCTCTAGCCAGGCACGTCGATCAGGGATCAGATGTGTGCAGATCTGCAAAGGAATCTCATCACTTCTATAGGGCGCCTCGAACACCTCTTGATCCCGGCTCGATTGTCCTGTTCTCCGCCTTGACTCAATTACAACGTATGCGATGGAACAAGTGGGGGAGGGTCCCTATTCAGGCACCATCTTGAAAGGGGCCCCTAGGGGTCCCTTACGTCTATGGAAACAAGGCAAGTCACCACACACGATAGATACGCCAGACACGAGGTTGTATTCCCAAAGCTAGGGTTTATTGCAACGCAAATAGTCTGTTGGCCAACTCGGTCTCACGCCCCGCGATGTGTATCTCTAGACCTCGAGGGGCGCAAGAGCGTGAATTACGTACATCAGTTACATATATACAAAATGCATATCATACAATCAGCTATGACATGTTTAACACCCCCCTTTATTGGGTTTCTTTGAACTCTGTGTGATGATGGACACTTTCGACAATTATGACACCTTCAAATATCTATTCTAGTAACGCTATGCAATTTGCAAGTGCGGAGGCATCTTTCAGTTGTTGAACACCGTGCTTCTGTTCTAGGAAACAAGCTACATACGGGGGAAGAGTCACATTCCAGACCCTGCTATCTATGAGGTGCTATTCGTGTCCTGGGAGCTGACACGCTCTACAGGGCTCAGTAAAGGGGGGGGCCGAAGAAGAGCATAATTCAAGCCTTTAGCTGCTTTATTCTAACATATTCTACCATATAACGAGACTGGCTGGCAGCTGCGAAATGATTAAATGCCCTGCAGCTCTGCTTCAAGGCTACATTCGGGAGGGAGCCGGTCATTCCTTCCTGGCGCTGCCTACATTGTGTTTCAACAAACTCTTGTTATCCTCGCCGCCCTGCGGCCTTGTCCTTTCACATGCAGACAACAATGTTTTACAGTCGAGCAGTGTAAGCAGAAAATGTGCTGCGAAGCAATGAAAACAGAAAGCAATGAGCAATGGTTAGAAAATAAAATGGCGATCCTTTTTACATCCTTGTTACATCAAAATGGTCGTTAATTGGCAAACTCGGGAACCTATATGTCTGTTATATCATGCATGAGACGGTTGGCCCAAGGCCACCAAAATACGTTTGCCGTCAAATATGAGAGGTATCCATTTTTCTAGACTGACACCCTCATGATGCCCCCGGTAGGAGTCCTCTGCCCTTGCCCTCATGTAACGATGTGGCTGTGACACTCTCCCCTCCAAGTTCAACTCCTCAGTTGGTTTCTGGACTTGTGGCTACCCTCACAGACACAGATACCGGACACACACACACATCTCCAGACACACATACTACTGATGAGTATGATGACCTGGTGCCAGCTGATGGGACTCCCACACCTGCGTTCAAGAGGTGCGCCTCTGGACGGAATTGGCTCCATTCGTGCACGTGCAGTTAAGCTTTGTGTCCTAGTTCCAGAGGAACCGCAGAAGGAGGGTTTCCTTTTCCAAAGGCGGGAAGCAGCCAGGAAATTGGTGGCCACTATCCCTAGGCTGGACGACTGCTGGTTATGAAAAACCCCTTCCACGCTCCTTCAAAGAAGGATCACCTGGAAAAGAAATATAAGGCTACAAATTCCATGTCCAAGTGTCTTTCTCTCTGACCACTCCTGAAGAGGTGTTGGGGAGAATTCTCAAAAATGTGCTAATTCCTTTCACCTTAGAGACCCCCAGCAACTTTGCTGGATTTTGAGGACTTGATGTTGGTACCTGGAGAGAGTGTGAGCCTTTTTCCCACTCTCTCAAACGTAAGGAACTCTGCATCCAAGCCAGAGACCCAAGCGTCACTTATAAATAAACCAGTGGAAGAATCCAATCTGTTTGGGAAAGCGGTCGACGAGGCCCTCCAGACCGCAAAAAAGGAGCATGACACCCTAAAAACTCTGGGCCAAATTACACTACAAGACGAGGATCTGGGACCAGACTGCTTTTTTGTGGCTAACGCTTCCCTCAACAACAGTACTCCTCGGGAAACAATTGGAACTTTCCACAGGGAACCAGTGGATACAACACCCCGTATCCCCAAAGGGGTCAGCGTCGTGGAAAAGGAAGGGGCTGGAATCCTACCCCCAGAGGCTCTCCGGCCTCGGGTTCAAAATTACCCGAACATTTGTGTTCCCTTCCTTGCCTCCCCGGTCGGGGGCTGGCTAGCATTGTTCCTTCAGGTATGGGAGGCTATAACTCCAGACCAGTGGGTGCTAAAGACGTTCAACCGGTCCCCAACATTCAGATCTCCGGGAGCAAGACTGACACAGACCATCTTTGCATACTTCTTCAGGAAGTCGAGACACTACAAGAGAAAGGAGACCTATCTGTCACAGGTAAAAGAAGGTATTTATTCAGTGTACTTCCTTGTACCCAAAAAGGATCTAACCATGTGCTCTGTTTTAGATCTGCACCCAGCGAACAAATTTGTAAAGCCACAAAAGTTCTGCATGGTCACTCTGCAGGTAGTAATTCCCCTGCTATCGAAGGGGGATTACGTGGCAACACTGGACATGAAAGATGCGCACTTTCATATTTCAATGTTGCCAGCGCACAGAAAATACCTCAGATTTATGATACAAGACGAGCATTATCAGTTCAAGGTACTACCCTTTGGCATAGCATCTGCACCAAGGGTATTTACAAAGGTACTAGCTGTGGCAGCAGCACCTCTGCACAGGCAATCCATCCCGGTCTATCCTTGCCTTAACGACTTGCTCATAACGGGGGACTCTACAAAAAATGTCTGTCAAATACCCAAAAGACGATAGATCTTTTATTCAGTCTGGGTTTCTCGATCAACGAGAATTAAATCCAGCCTAGATCCCAGTCAGTTCACAGTTTCCAGGGGCTCCAATTCTAACAAAGGACGGCCTTGTCTTCCCCTCCAATGAGAGGGTTCAAAACATGCTTCAAATCCCTCCAGTATGTAGCCAGTCGAGAGGTGACGGTATGCAAGGCTATGTGACTGCTAGGAATGATGGCGTTGTGTATCTACTTGGTTCCTCCCGCACGCTTGCGCCCAATGCAGGAGTGGCTCAACAGCCAGTGGTGTCAGGCCAGCAGACAGTTGGACGATCTAGTGCCGGCGCTCGTTCTCTCGATGCAGTGGTGGTCAAGGAACCCCCTCTTGAAGGGGAAATCTTTCACCACCCCCGCAGTGGAAGCCACGCTAACTACAGACGCGTCTCTCACAGGGTGGGGAGTTCACCTGCTTCAACAAACGGCGCAGTTTGGTCGTCGGACATAGCATCCAACCACATAAACCTGTTGGCACTGTTCAAAGCACTAAAAGCTTTCCAGACACAACTGCACGGGAAGACCGTCCTGATCCTCACAGACAGCACCATGGCCATGTACGATCTGAACAAACGAGGGGGGCACGGACTCTCCAGGGCTGTCCAGACTGTCCCAGAACATTTGGAAGTGGGCTCTCAAACGCAACATGTTCCTGTTATCAGAACATGTTCCAGTGGAACTCCATCTTCTAGCAGACGTACTCAGCAGAGACTTCCATTGCTCATGGAGTACGAATGGCGATTACATGGAGACATTGTCTCCAATGTTTTTGCTGAATGGGGCTTCCCAGAGATCGATTTGTTCGCAACTCTGGAGAACACTCAATGCCAAGATTACACCTCCAGGTACCCCCAGAACCGTTCCAAGGGGAACGGACTCTGGATAACATGGCCAGGGAAATTTGTTTATGCTCCCCTCCCACCCCGACTCCCCTTCTCAACAAAATGGTGCACAAGATGCACCAGGAACCAGTCCCGATGATACTGGTGGCCCCCATGTGGGCCTGCCAACCCTGGTTCACT
Source organism: Ambystoma mexicanum (assembly GCF_040938575.1). Lineage (NCBI taxonomy): Eukaryota > Metazoa > Chordata > Amphibia > Caudata > Ambystomatidae > Ambystoma > Ambystoma mexicanum. Next base: position 669,189,878 of record NC_090930.1, on the reverse strand, counting down.
CATCTAATGGCGATGTCCCTATCTCCTCCAATCAAACTGCCTTACCCGTACAACATGTCGCAAGACGAGGGGAGATGCTTCACCCATGCCCGCAGACATTGAATTTAGCGGCCTGGCTCCTGAGGTCTTAGTTTGGGCACCTGCAGCTCCCTCAGAGGTATGGACATTCTCAGGGAGGCAAGAAAACCGAACACTAGATATTGCTATTCCAGTAAATGGAAACGGTTTGTCATCTGGTGCAACGTAAAGAGCGTTAACCCAATTAACTTCTCTCCCACTCAGATTGTTTTGTACCTAACTCATCTGCTTGACTCAGGCCTGGTCTTTAACTTTCAACCGATGTGTCATGCTGGAAGATGCCAGTTATTAAAGCTTTCATGGTGGGAGTGAAAGAATTCACCCTCCCATTTCTAACCCGGCTCCCGGATGGGACCTGAACGTGGTGTTGACTAGGCTTATGGGGGCTCCTTTCGAGCCCATGCACAAAGCAAGTCTTAAAAATCTCACCTATAAGGCTGCTTTTTTAATAGCTATTACCTCCATTAGGAGAGTAGGTGAACTACAAGCGCTTTCAGTCCTAGATCCCTTTGTAAAAGTTCACAAAGATAAGGTGGTTCTGCGCACTCACCCTAGATTTGCGCCTAAATTAATTTCCAAGTTCCATGTGAACCAATCTATAGAATTACCTACGTTCTTTCAAAATCCTTCAAGCCTGGGAGATACACACTGGATGTATGCAGAGCTGTCATGTTCTACATAGAAAGAACTCGACCACTAAAAAACAAATCAGTTTTTCGTTTCAGTGGCGGCATGAAGAGAAGGAGACGCAATCTCCAAATCCACTATCTCTAGGTGGATTGTCAAATGCATCGCACTCTGCTACAGTCTTGCTATGAGAGAGCTTCCCTTCAAGCCTAGAGCACATTCTACTCTAGGCACTGGGGCTTGCATAGCATTCATTGCAAATGTTCCCCTTGAGTCCATTTGCAAAGCGGCAACCTGGAGTTTTGTACACACCTTTACAAAATACTATTGCCTAGACACTCATTCTAGGTCTGATTCTCAGGTGGGACAGGCAGTACTAAGACATCTTTGCACTACTGTTCCTTCTCACAACCCACCTCCAACTCCCAGTATTGCTTGCTAGTCTATGCACAGCATGTGATTCTAAGCAGATTAACAAACATAAGAAGATATGCATTACTTACGTAAAAGCATTTCTGATGGTTGTATCTGCTTAGATTCACATGCGCCCACCCTTCCTCCCTGCTCGGATAGAAGGAACATAGACTTATCATTTTCTCTTTTCTGTACTCGTTCACGATAGTCATAAGGCTTCCTCTCGGCAGAAACAATACAATTGGAGGGACCTCAACGCGTGAGGGATCTTGGGTACTGTTAGGCGGAAACCTGTGCAGTTCCCTCTGGGACCACTGCAAAAGATTTAAGACTACAGGTGTTTGGCGGTGAACCCACTTGGTAGCAGTCCGTACCACACAGATTCACTTGGTAGCTGTGGCTGAGCAGTCAGACTTCCCTCAAGAAGAGTTGAGCAGTATGTGGAGTATACAAAATAGGGCAATCCTTCACAGCAAGACAAGCAAACACGCAACGAGGCTTAGTGTAAAGATATTACGGTATTTATTTATAATGAAACATCTATGAAAAACACTATGGCACTTTCACGGCAAACAAATCAAACACAATTACTCTACGAAGAAGAAACAATCAATCCCCCTAGCAATAGTTCAACAAGTCTAGGTTCTACCGGCACCACTTATTTACAGACAGAGGTGTATACCTCAACCTAGATGGCACTCGAATATTAGTTTGGGCGGGAGAGAAAAAGATAGGCAGGTTACGAAATCCACCCAGTTCAATACTTCACGGGCAAAATGTACGGTAAGAAGGCAAGCACCACAATAGATCATAAAGTTCAGAGGCCAGGCCCACTCGGAGAGAGGCAAGGCGCGATGTCCCAAAAAGTCTCTAGTGGAGATGCATTCAAGTCTTTGTAGCAAATTGTTATCGGCAGATTGAACCAGTTCAGAAAAATATATGAGAAAAGCTTGGAGGCGACCCAACGGAAAGGAGAGGATTAAGACACCTCACTCGAATCGATCGAAAGGGAAGCCAGGCAGACACGGTACCTTGTTGTGGAGGGCAGCTCCGGCGGGGGCAGTTGTTCCTGGTGGTGGATGCACGTTGGGTCTTTGCCAAGAGTAGAGAGGTTCTCGTCTTCGAAGAAAAGTGAAGTCCGGTGCACCACCAGAGAAGAGACCAGCCGCGGAGTGCTCCGTCACAAGGCACCACCTTTTGGTCGCGGTACAGGGGTAGTGGCTATCCGGTTGCTGAGGTGCGCTGCACGGGCAATTCGACCACTGCGTCCTGAGGCGAATAAAAAGCAAAGGGGACCGGTTGTTCCCACCAGTCAGGGGAAGAGACTCTCCGGCAGGGAGATCTCCTCTGTCGTCTGGAAGTGGTGAGTCGGGTCAGCAGGGCTCCACCGGAGGTGTCCTCGTTGCAGGTCGGCTCAGCGTTACCCTCGTCGGATTCTTAGGTCCTGTGGCGACTTCTGAAGATCCAGTCCCAAAAGCCCTGCTTTGATGCAGAAAACCCCCATTCATTCAGCCTAGCTGTCAATCAACACATGCTAAGTGGTGAGCGGGAAGGCTCACCACTTGGGCCAATCACTCCAGAGTGCGACCGGAGTTGGCAAGGCAACTCGGTCCAGGGTGCCTAAACCCCCCTCCCACACCCCTGTGGTAACCCAGACAGAATGGCACCACTTTGGAGGGTCTCTGTACAGAGCCCGCCAAAAGTGGAACAAAGGGCTCAACCTTTGGTTTAGGAGTCACAGAGACGAACACAGACGCCATTTTACAAACCGAATTCTGGCAGAAAATACCATCCGATAAACCTATTTAAGATAAGTAGATCGGTGGTACGTTCGAGATTAACGAGAAAAAGTATCAATCTCCAACAATGGGACGAATCCCATACGGTTATTTTTGGGGTCGAACATAACGAGTAGTTTCCACTGCCACCAGCCAAAACTCGACGAGGGGGGACGGGACAGTGCCCCCTCGAGTAACAGATCCAGGAGTAATCGAATTACCCCTACTAGTACGTCCACAATAAGATGGTTTGTACTAGTCCTGTTAGTAAATTTAGGTCTAGTAAAGCCAATGGTGACTTTACATGCCCGGGGAGACAGTAGTCAGTCCCCGGGTATGGAGTCTACGGTGGGGGTCCGCTAGGACGTCCCAGTGCTACGGCACATAGGGTGCGGTGTAACACACATACAAAAACATATGAAACCCTATGGAGTAAAAGACCCCATAGCCCATAGAACACATTGACATTCAAAGGAATTACACACATACATGTCCAAGAGTGGGAGGAAAAGAGTCTCACTCTTGGCAGGATGGAAAAAAACAAACTCCCGAAATCCAGCAAAGCTGCTGGGGGACTCACTAGGTTAGGAAATTCAGCCTAAACAGAGAATTCTCCCTAACAGGTACACTACACGTCACGTAGGCATAGTGACAGACACGCCCATGTCAACGTCCCCTTTTGACTTTCGAAAGACGAGATGCAATACTCTGCGGTTACCACTTGATGTCGAACCATATGCACAGCATGTGAATCTAAGCAGATACAACCATCAGAAATGCTTTTACGGTAAGTAATGCATATCTTACTCTGCTCTAAAGCCTGAACGGCCCTCTCCCATAGCCTTCAACCTACTTTCAACATCGGGCACCGCCACCTCCTTCATCACAACTCCTCTTAAAAAAAAAAAATAATAATAAAAAAAAAAAATGTGGATGGAACTCCTGATTGACAAAAAACTGAGACCTAGAAGTTGAATCGTTAGCAGTGTTATTGCAACAACTCGGCTAACCAAAGCAGTTCTAGCCAACCGTGACCTGATCCAAGATAACACTGAATATACTTTGACCCTTTCAGTCTGTCCATTACCCTCGGTATGTTAACTGGTAGTTAAATTTATCCCAGCAAAACGCTTGCCAAAATTTGGAAACAGAGTACCCTTGTCTGATATCACCTGACTCGGTAGGCCGTGCAGTTTCACCAAATTCTGCAAAAATGCCTGAGCCAATGATGTAGCTGTAGCGGCTCCTTTGCTAGGAATAAAGTGCCCTGCCTTTAGAAAAAACCTCCACTACCACCAGAATAGTCGAACATCTCTTATCTGGCGGCAAATCCACAATGTAGTCCATCGAAACAGTATACCAAGGGTGAGGCGGAATCGGAAGAGGCACCAACAATCCCACCGCCTTCTGATGATCAGACTTGGAACGGATACAAATTTCACAGGTTCTTACATACTTCTCAGTATCTTTATGCATTTCCTTCCACCAAAATTCTCTTTGTAGCAATTAGAGTTCTCTTAAATCCAGGATGCCAAGCCAACGGTGAATCATGACAATCCCTCAAAGCTTCCATAAGTAACTCTTCAAATGGTAAATACAATTTGGTACCCACAGAAGGTGGTTACCAAACCAAATCGGGGTTCTTTCTTGATCTGGCGTATCAGATCCCCAACCTCCCAATCCAAAAGCTGCTTCGAAGACATCTGCTGCTGAATTAACAAAATCCTTTGCTTTCTGAATCTCTCCAATGACAACATTTCTCTCTGCAAGCAAAGGCATCGGCGCACCAGGATCAATCTTAACACTTCCAGGAACACACAGAGACAAGGCATCCGTCTTCCCATTTTAACGCCCAAGCTTAAACAAGATGACAGTCATATTCAGCAAAAATAAGGACCAACGCAGTTGTCTAGGTGTTAGAGTTCTTGCCGACCGAAGAAAGGTCAAATTCCTGTGATCAGTTGGAGCTGTGACCCGATGTCTGGCTTCTGAAAGGTAGTGTCTCCATTCCGCGAAAGCTGCTTTGATGGCCAACAATTCTCGATCAGAAATTGTATAGTTAATTTCAGCAGGAGACATAAAGAACGCTACAGGATGAAGTTGACTAATGACGTTGAGGCCACACCGCTCCCATTGCGTAATCTGAAGTGTCCGCTTCCAGGAAAAAAAGGCTGCTTCAAATCAGGATGCAGCAAAATGGGTCCTGTCACAAATTCCAAAACTGACAAGCCTTCTCTGCTTCCTCACTCCATTTGAACTGAATTCCTTTCTTCACCAATCTGGTAATTGGAGAAACAATTTGCGAAAAACTTTGAATGAACCTACGATAAAAATTCACATTTCCAGTGCCTCTGGAGAAAGCACAAACCCTAAATACTCCACTCGTTCTGTTTGAAACTGACTTTTCTTAAGTTTTGCAAACAATTGATTTTCCCTCAACTTCAACAATACCCTTCTGACATGCTCCTCATGTTGATCTACCTCTTTAGAAAAAATCAAAATATCATCAATGTAAACTACTACGAAGACATCTAAAAATTCTCGAAGGACTTGATGAAAAATTGAAAAGCTGCCGGAGCATTGCAGAGACCAAAAGGCATGACTTGATATTCAAACAAACCATTGCAAGTCCTAAATGCTGTCTTCCATTCACCACCTTCTCAAACTCTCACCAGATGATGAGCACCTCTAAGATCTAACTTGGTGAATATTTTAGCTCCCTGTATCCTATCAGGCATGACCGAAATCAGTGGCAAGGGGTATCTATTCTTGATAGTGATTTTATTTAAAGCTCTATAATCGATGCAAGTCCTCAATGTCTTATGGGCACAAAAAAGAGGCGAGGTTGCAGGTGATTGATAATGCCGAATAAAGCCCTTAGCAAGATTTTCCTCCAAATACTCTTTCAAATGCTAATTTTCCTTTTCAGTCAGTGCATATATTCGACCACAGGGATTTGGTGCTCCATCCTCCAGATCTATTTTACAATCAAATGAACGATGAGAGGCAATTCACCAGCTTCTTGCTTATCAAATACATCCCGGAATTCTTGATAACCCTCGGGTAAAACTCCTGACACTGCTACTATAATATGTTCCTTAACAATTCCTGCAGCGAAACGCACCCCCTGAACCTCAGACACTTCCATCAACTCTTGCCCCCATTCCTGAAACACCATTGAACATTGCTCATTACAGAATTCAGACTTGAATTCTACTGTCCTTTTTTTCCCCAATCAATCAAGGGATTGTGCAAAGTAAGCCATGGCATTCCTAGAATAATCTGTAGTTGTGGTGCATGTATTAACTCAGACTATATCCTCACCATGCTCCTCCCCAATCCTCATCCTTAAGACTCTTGTCATTTCTTTAAATCATTAGGTAATTCAAGGGTAGTAGACCCTATGGTATAACATAGTCATAGTATTTAGTATTTATTTTATTTATAGAGCGCACCAGGCCTAGGGCCAAGCGGGCGCATCACGCAGATAGAGCTTTTATAATTTACAAAAGTTAGATATATACAAGGCAGTTACATAGTGAACATCATAGCTAGGCCTATATACAAAAAGGTGAGGCAGGTTGTTAGTGCCTGGGGGGTAGTTAGGCCAGAGGAAGGGGGGTCTTGGGCGGACAGCCACGCTTTGGCCAAGTGTTTGAATCTACGGAAGGAAGGCTCTACTCTTAGCGCATTGGGGAGCGTGTTCCATAATTTAGCTGCCATTACTGGGAAGCTGGTTCCGCCTGATCTTTGAAGGTTGAAGCGTGGTATAACGAGGCAGTTATACCATCACTGGTTACAAGTATCTCTTGCAACCCATGTAACTTCATCTTCTATCAAGAATGGATACAGTTACCAGCCCACCCTTTAAGAACACAGTTCAAAGGGAGTAACTTAACCTGTATGCTACATAGAGGCCTAAAGCTTCTTAGAGAAAGTATGGATACAGAAAACTATTTTAGAAGTGCCCTAGAGCAGATCAGGGAAAGCACAACCCAGTATTAGTTTTAAAAGAGCAGCAGCTATTCAAGATCAGAATAACCTATTGGCACATAAACCTTTACACTATTACTTAGCCTAGGAACAGATGGTATAACCAAGGATACTTTTCACAAGGATAGAATATAATTCTAAGGCACGTAAGAACTCTTATGAATGTTTTAGAAGTTTCTAAAGCTAACACTAATTAATTTACAAGCGAGTACCTTTACACTGGTTATCCCTGTTCTGTACTATGGGAAGATCTGCTTGACCAGTTAGAGCCTTGGTGCTTTGATGAAGGTTTTTTTCTATTTGTATTGGCATTTATAATCTCAAACACACTGTCCTCACCCGCCCACCCCCCTTAACTTCCCCGTAACAGTCATTCCCCTCTTGGTCCACAACGTTTATGTTGCCAACCTCCTACAAGACCACCAAATGTGCCCCGGGAAGTACACCCTCTGTCTGAAATCACCAGGTAGCACTTGTGCAACCTTACTGGAGTGAAGGGCCACTGAACCATGACCTTGACCCACATTTCCCTGATTTCTACCGCCCTGATCACGCGGGGAATATCTCTCCACAGCTGATCCCATTCTATTTCTTGCCCCACAGTGTCCTCCCAGGATATCATGTAAGGCCATTTCAACCGGTCTACCCAGGACACAAATATCCTGTTCAGGTCCATGATGATGTGCACTTCCCCTGTTTTGCTTGTCAGATTTCTCAAAGCCTGTGAGGTTTCTTGTTGCCCCCTATACAATTGCAGGGTTTTTCACCCAGTGCCTTATTTGAAATATCTAAACCTCTCTTCTTCCCTCAGCTGAAAGTCTTTTTTGCATTGTTCATATGTTTTAACCTCCCCCCTGCATCAATCGGGTCCCTTAACACCCAGCAACCCGCAACTTCCCCCTTCCCGAACGCCCCCACCTCCCTACCCGGGGAAAATTGTGAGTTGTTAAATATTGGCGGCATCAGTGGGGATGGAAAAGACGTCAATCCCACCTTAAACGGGGCATCCCACGCCTCGCCCATTAGGGCCATGATCTGACTCCTGTACATGTTTTCTGGCCTGTCTGCCTAAGGGCACCATAACACTGCATCAAGCAGCCATCGCTCTCCATGCTACCCCATACCCTTTCTTGTTCTGTCCTAAACCACTCTCTGATCACTCTAAACTGGGCCGCCAAGTAATAGAGCGGTTTGGGGAGTCAAAGCGCCCCCTTGTAGGTGGGAGCCATCAACAACCCCATGGACACTCAGCTTCTTATTGTTCCAAAGAAACTTGCTTACCTGCCCCTGAAGTTCCTTGAAGTGGAGCGGGTCCGTCACAGGAAGAGCCTGAAAGTGATAGAGGATCTTCAGAAGTACCACAATCTTCAGAACAAGAACACTCCCCATCCACGAAATCGATCGAGGCCCCCACTCCCTCAATAGTCATGTGACTTTTTGCAGGAGAGGTGTATATTGCTTTATATATCCCATCCAATGACCCCGTCGTAAAATTGGATTCGAAGTAGCGGATACTCCCGGAGACCCACGCATAGGGGCACCTCTTCAGCCCTGATGCCCTTTCATCAAGGGTCAGGTTGATCATCTCCGATTTGTGGTCATTAATATTTAAGCCCGCTACCCCATCAAACTGATCCAATATATTACCCAACACCGGCATTGCAGACTCTGTGTTCGTGACCGCTAACAAAATGTCGTGGGCCAAGGCGATCACCTTGTGGGATCTCCTGCTAAACTCGGTCCCTGTGATCTCTAATACGGGAAAGTAGAAGCACCAAATGAATAGTGTATAGGAGCGGGGAGAGCGAGCACCCTAGCTTCGTGTCCCTGGATATCGATATAGTCCCCGATAGCTGGCCATTTATAGCAAGGCAGAGAGTTTCGTCCCTATAGTTGGCCCTCTCCATGCATATAAACCAGTCTCCCAACCCCATAGCTTCCTTGTGCGGAAAAGAAACGCCCACTCGATCCGGTCGAAGGCTTTCTCCTCATCTAAAGCCAAAACCCCTGCAGGAGTGCAGGTCAAGGGAGCCTTCTGAGATGGCACACCCTGCGAGTTTTGTCCGAAGCATGCCTATTGTTAATAAATCCTGATTTATCCTCACCGATCAACTGCAGGAGTAGCTTTCCAAGCAGGGTGGCCAATATCTTGATATATAATTTAGCGTCTAGGTTGATTAGGGAGATAAATTGGTATGACCCACAGAGCTCTGTGTCTTTGTTGGGTTTCAAGAGCAGAACCACTTTAGCCTCCTCCCTAGACCGAGCGGTTCTCCTGGTCTCCCCAAAAGAATTAAACAAGGATACCAAAATCTGTATCGAGACCTCCTGGAAAGTTTTATAAAATCCGGCCAGGTAGCCATCTGGCCCTGCGGTCTTCCCCTTTGGCAGCAACCGAAGCGAGGCCTGCACCTCTTCTGGAGTGATCGCCTCCCACAGCTCCGCCCTTTCCTCTTGGAATATCTTATGCAATTAAGACCTCGCCAAGTACTCTCTGTGCCCCTTCCTCCAGGGAATCTGTTGCATACAGGTTGGAGTAGAATTCACTGAAGGCATCTAAAATGTCCTCCTTCAAGGTGCACTCCACCTTACTCCTGGACCTTATTTTCACTATCACCCTGGAACCCTCTTTTCTCCCTAATTGTAATGTATCCGCCTTATTGGCTTTAACATAACATTTTTGTTGGCGGTATAGGAGAGATTGTTCTGCCCTTTTAGTTTAGAGGGTGTCAAAGCTGGCCCCTAATCGCCCTTAATTGCATTACCTGCATCATTCTGCATTTTGGACGTTACCCCCTTTCAATTGTTCTTCGAGATCCTTCTGTAGTGAGTTTTTTTACATATCCCTCTGATCTTTTCTAGCTATCAGCTCCCCCTCATGGTGGCCTCAAATGCACCCCAGATAGTGTGTACTTCCATTCCCTGCGAGGAGTTTGTCGTAAAAAAATATTTTCTGATGCGTGTTAATATGCTTAGAATCACATGCTGTGCATATGGTCCGACATCCAGTGGTAACCGCAGAGTATTGCATCTTGTGGGGACGTCGGCATAGGCGTGTCTGTAACACTATCCCTATCGTGACATACCCAAAATCCCTCACGCGCCGAGGTCCCTCAGATTGTTTTTTTCCACCCAGATAACTGTTCGCCCTATAGCGTAGCTCTTACTAGAGACATTGTTTATCTTCCCGAATTGACGGTTTATTCCCCGTTAAGTCATTTCGCCAGTAACTCAACTTCAACGAAGACTATAGGGGAATCGTCTACGGCTGTGGATTTTGGCGCCTAAGATCCGGCGGCCAAATTGTCCACGTGGTCGGGCCCTCTGGCCGACCTATACAGTAGGGAGAGTGGGGTCGGGGTGGCCATATTGTTTTAGTATGTCTTTCCTCCTTTCCGCTCCTTTACCTTTTGGTCTGGTCATCCTTCCCTTTTGCTATGGAAAGGACTCCCTTTTAGATTCTGCCTTAAGTGTAGGGTCAGATATCCTTGGAAGAACGAGCACACGACGTGTAACGCCTGTCTCCCCCTAGAGCACGACGAGAAGCGGTGTGCGGCGTGCAAACTCCTTCGGCCCAAGACCCCTTAAGGACCGCCATGTAAAGCGGTGGGCCGCGTACGGCATGTCCCGCGTGGAGCCCCCCTCCCCACCACACCAGCTGAAAGTGACGGGGGTACTTCGGATGACCAAACGTCCAACGCGGATGTTATAGACCTTGAGGCGGACACTTCTAGGTCCGCCATGCCCGTCTCTGACCCTTCCAGGGTCGACTCTGCTCTTGCTACAGGTACCACACCCGGCGACAGGGGCGTACAATCGCACCGCAACACTAAGCACACAACCCCTATGCCAATTTTGACGGTTGCGTTGAAAAAGGCGAAAGCGCTAACGGGACCAAAATCTTTGCAGGTTCCCACGGATCGCTCCGATCCAAGGCCTTCCCCGGATTCGCAGCAGTGCATGGCGACTGGGCAAACAAAAAAGACTAAGGGCGCTACTCCTAATCTTACACAGGTCGAAAGTCGGGAGCCCGACGTTTCGACGCGTTCCAAGGCCTCCATAGGCCCAAAAGATACGACTAGGCCTCTACCCGGAAACCCGTCTGCTAAACTTCCTGGTAACACGACTGTCTTTCTTTGTCTCTCAACGAATCGGCATCTATTCAAAGTAGCATCGGAAGGATCACAGCGGCGGTGGGTCTTATCCCGGTCCTGCCAAAGATTATGGGTCAATCCGCGGAAAAGGTTTCGGCGGATTATGTTCCAGATTCCGATGGGATTTGCATAGATAGTCAAGAGACTCTCTCCCAACACCCTTAGAGGTTCCCGTCCACGCCAAAGAGCGGAGAATGTCACTTCTCCTCGCGCCGGCCCGTTCGGGTCCTCTAAATGGATTACAGAAAAGTTCGAGGGTTGTATGGATCGGCTGGAGCAGATTATCGACTCTTCAGATCATCCACACCTGAAAAAAGCACGGGTAGACCCTAACCTTCAGTCTCAGGTTTCCCAACAATACTTGATCCATATGGATACTTGGAGAGCTCTATAACGAGGAAGAGGAAGCATCCTTTCTCAAACTATGAGGAGGACCAACAGGACACGATGGACAACTGGGAGAAAATCCAGCAGGAAGGTGAAAACCCTTGGACACAACAAGATCAGGACTCTGATATTTTGTGCCTAGGTTCTCCTCCATCCACCCCGGCTCGCCAGGCCTCCCCTGTAGATGACCAAATGGCTTTCAACTCCATGTTGAGAAAAGCGGCAGAATTCTTCAAGATTGCCACCCAAGAGGTGGTACCGGAGCAGGATTTTGTGGAGGATACTATCAAAGAAAAAACTCCAGCGAGTCAATCCATCCCCCTCCTTAATTCTGTTAAGAGATGGGTAGCTCCCTCTTTGGTCACACCTGCTCGGACACGGGCAGTGAACCCGAGAGTCGAAAAATTATTTCGGCCTTCTCCTACCGACCCTCTGTATATCAAAGGGCATGCCATCCCAGACTCACTGGTAGTGACTACCACTCGAAAGAGGGTAGGGCTACCCCTTGCCACGGGAGAATCGCCACCGGACAAGGAGTTTAAAAGGTTGTATGCCCTGGGCAAACGTGTCACATGTGGTTGCTAATAATACTACGCTATTAGCGAGCTATGCGGATGCCCAATGGAACTTACTCCAAGAAGGCCTCCAGGAGGTTCCTGAACCCGCCAGAACAAAGCTTCTCGCCATTGTTTTGGAGGGAAAACTGGTTAACCAGAATGTGGTGAAGAACACCCTGGACACTGCAGAAACAGCAGGCAGGTCTCTTGCACAAGGAACTCTTCTAAAAAGACACGCATAGCTGCGTACATCGGGCTTCAGACCTAAGACTCGGGCCTCTCTCATTTAATAAACCCATTGTAGAGACTAACCTCTTCGGGAAAGCAGTTGATGAAGCGTTGGAGACGGCCAAGAAGGAGCACGAGATTATTAGGTCTTTGCACCAGATTACACAAAAACCATCCTCCCAGAGGGGTAATAATTCTCGGCGGTCCTTTCGAGGACAAGCCTGTGCCGGTCAGAACAATTACAGCACGGGTAACTTCAACACGAATCAAGCATCCGGGAGCCCTACTTACTACCCCCAAGGGGTCAGAAACGCGGCAAAGGTAGAGGCAGAGGCCCCAATCCCAGGGAGCCACAGCCTCTGGTCAGAAATGACCACCAAGTCCAGGTCCCCTCCCATGTATCCCCGGTTGGGGGGTGATTAACATCTTTCCTCAAGGCATGGGAGGGGATAACTTCTGACCAGTGGGTCTTAAAGACGGTCGCCCGCGGTTATTGCGTGGAATTCGCCCGACCTCCACAGTTCAGACTGCCGTGCCCACGGCGCCTTTCACCGGACCATCTGGAGATCCTGATCCAAGAGGTGGAAGCTCTGCTGGGAAAGGACGCCATATAAGCCGTCCCGATTCTTCAGGTAAACAAGGTATCTATTCAGTGTACTTCCTTGTACCCAAAAAGGATCTCGCCATGTGTCCTGTTCTAGACCTGCGCCTAGCGAACAAGTTCATAAAGCCCCAGAAGTTTCGCATGGTAACACTACAGGAGGTGATCCCATTGCTGAAACAGGGGGACTTCATGGCAACATTGGATATGAAAGATGCATACTTTCATATTTCAATGTTGCCAGCGCACAGAAAATACCTAAGGTTCATGGTTCAGAACAAACACTTCCAGTTCAAAGTAGTCCCCTTTGGCATCGCCTCAGCGCCAAGGGTGTTTACCAAAGTCCTGGCAATGGCAGCAGCACACCTGTGCAGACTATCAGTCCCAGTTTACCCTTACCTCGACGACTGGCTCATTACGGGGGACTCGTTCGACGCTTGTTTTTCGAACACCCAAAAAACAGGATTTCCTCTTCAGCCTGGGTTTTTCAATCAACGAAAAGAAATCCAGCTTAGTCCCCAGTCAAGTAAAACTATTTCTGGGAGCGCGAATTCGGACGGAAGACAGCCTTGTCTTCCCCTCCAGCGAGAGGGTTCAGAACATGCTCTCTCAGGTTCCTCAATATGTAGCCAGTCGGGAGGTGACGGTACGCAAAGCCATGTGTTTGCTAGGGATGATGGCGTCATGCATATACTTTGTTCCCCACGCGCGGCTGCGCATACGTCCCATGCAAGAGTGGCTCAACAGCCAGTGATGTCAGGCCAGCAGACAATGGGAAGATCTGTTAGTTGTCTCGCCAGCCCTCGTTCTCCCTCTGCAGTGGTGGTCAAGAGAAAACCTCTTGAAGGGGAAGACCTTCACCACCCCTGCAGTGGAAGCCGCTCTTACGACAGACTCATCTCTCACGGGGTGGGGAGCTCACCGGCTACAGCAGACAGTATACGGAGTGTGGTCCCCTCAGGTAGCGTCCAATCATATAAACTTACTGGAGATATTAGCGGTGTTCAAAGCATTGAAAGCCTTTCAGGGGCAACTACAAGGGAAGACAGTGCTGATTCTAACCGACAGCACTACAGCAATGTATTACCTGAACAAACAGGGGGGCACTCGATCTTCAGGGTTATCCAAGCTGTCCCAAAACATTTGGAAATGGGCTCTCAAACACAAGATGTTTTTGTTGTCCCAACATGTTCCAGGGGAACTCGATCTTCTGGCAGACGTACTCAGCAGAGATTTTCCTCTACCAGAAGAATACGAATGGCAGCTGCACGAAGACATTGTGTCCAACATCTTCGCAGAATGGGGTTTCCCAGAGATCGACCTGTTCGCTACTCCGGCAAATGCCCAATGCCAAGACTACGCCTCCAGGTACCCCCAGAACCGATCCAAAGGGAACGGACTCTGTAGAACTTGGTCAGGGAAATTTGTCTACGCTCCCCCAGGCCACCACCTCCAACCCCCTCTCCCAGACTCCCCTTCTCAACAAGATGGTGCACAAGATGCACCAGGAACGAGTTACCATGATACTGGTGGCCCCCATGCCAACCCTGGTTCGCTCACCTGATGGAGATGTCCATCTCCCACCCAGTCAAACTGCCCTGTCCGTACAACATGTTGTCTCAGGACAGAGGAGAGACCCTCCACCCATGCCCACAAACTCTCCTTAGCAGCCTGGCACCTGAGATCATAGAGTTTGGACACCTGCAACTCCCTCAGAGATGCATGGGCATACTCTGGGGAGCAAGAAAGCCTAATACACAGTATTGCTATGCCAGTGGAAACGTTTTGTCTTCTAGTGCAACTCCAAGGGTGTCAATCCTATCGATTGCTCACCCTCTCACATTGTGTTGTATCTAACCCACCTGGTTAGCCTTCAATTCCCTAAAGGTTCATCTGGCTGCACATCACAGCAAAAATTATTGTGGTGGAAGATACCAGTAATTAAAGCCTTTATGGAAGGGGTTAAGATGATTTATCCTCCCATCTCTCATCCAGCCCCTGGGTGGGATCTGAATGTGGTTTTGACCAGGCTCATGGGAGCTCCCTTTGAGCCTATGCATAAAGCAAGTCTGAAAGATCTGACTTATAAGACTGCCTTCCTAGTGGCTATCACTTCTATCAGAAGGGTTGGCAAACTACAGGCTCTTTCTGTTTTAGACCCCTTTGTTACAGTCCACAAAGTAAAGGTAGTTCTGCGCACATATCCCAGGTTTGCGCCGACATTTATTTCAAAGTTCCATGTGAACCAGTCAATCGAACTACCCACGTTCTTGCAAAAACCTACTAACATGGCCGAAAGAAGCCTTCACACACTAGACGTGCGCAGGGCAGTCATGTTTTACATGGAAAGAACTAAATCACTGAGGAAGACTAAACAATTCTTTGTTTCAGTGGCAGCTGGTAGAGAAGGGGATCCTGTCTCTAAATCCGCAATCTCAAGGTGGATTGTCAAATGCATCACACTGTTACACTCTTGCAAAGAGAGAACTGCCCTTCAAGCCTAGAGCACACTCTACTCGAGGCACTGGGGCATCCATAGCATTCATTGCAAATGTTCCCCTAGAGTCCATTTGCAAAGTGGCAACCTGGAGTTCTGTACGCACCTTTACAAAACACTATTGCCTAGACACTAATTTTAGGTCTGATTCTCGGGTGGGACAAGCAGTACTACGACATCTTTTCTCTACTGTTTCTTCTCACAACCCACCTCCAACTCCGGGTACTGCTCGCTAGTCTATGCACAGCATGTGATTCTAAGAAGATTAACAAGCATCAGAAGACATGCATTACTTACCGTAAAAGCATTTCTGATGATTGTATCTGCTTAGATTCACATGCGCCCTCCCTGCCTCCCCGCTCAGGAACATAGACTTCTTACTACTTCTCTCTTATGTACTCACTCACTATAGCCTAGGGCTCCCTCATGGCAGAAATAATGCAATCGGAGGGACCTCGGCGCGTGAGGGATTTGGGTACTACACACGTCACGATAGGGATAGTGTTACAGACAAGTCTATGCCCATGTCCCCTTTCGGTCCCCGCAAGACAAGCTGCAATACTCCGCGGTTACCACTGGATGTCAGACCATATGCACAGCATGTGAATCTAAGCAGATACAATCATCAGAAATGCTTTTACGGTAAGTAATGCGTGTCTTATCCAACCCCTCAACTCATCGCAAACCACTGGGTTGTCGGAGGTGTTTCCATCGCCAGAGTTACAAGCCTCCCCTCTGCCTACTGAGCGAGATGCTGATCAGAGCATGGTCAGATAGTGCTATTGCCCCCACCTCCATATCACACACCCGTCCCAAGAGGGTTTGAGCCACCCAGACATAATCTATTCTTGAAAAAGACCTGTGGAGGTGGGAATAAAATGTGTACCCACTGTCCCGCTCCTTTAGTTCCCTCCATGTGTCCACCAGACCCAGCCTCTCCATCCCTCTCTTTTGTTTTCTTGATTGAGGTCCTGTGAGGTATATTCTTGCACTCCTGTCTCGGACGGGGGTCCCATGCCGAATTGAAATCCCTTGTGAGTGTTATCCTACCCTTTGCGAACTTCTCTAGCTCTCCCAGAACCATCCTCAGGAACCCCTCTTGCCACACGCTGGGGGCGTAGATTGTCGCCAGCGTGTACCCTTCGCCATCCCAGATGATGGCCATAATGTACCGGTCCTCCAGATCTCCCTTCGTCTCTGTAACCCGTAGACCTGGCTGTGTGCGTAGAGCTATGAGCACTCTGCTCTGCTTTCCCTTGTCATTGCCGGAAACCAATGGGAGTACCCTCTGAACCAGAGTTTTTGCGTATCCTCCTTCCTAACAAGTGTCTCCCGAAGGGCTACCCAGTCCGTGTTCTCCCTCCTCAAAAACTGTTCACCTTCCTCCTTTTCCCCGGTGAGTTAAGGCCTCTCACATTAAAGAATGATTATCTTCAATGTATGCATGTAATCTGTGGTGAATCAGGTCTGTATACTCTTATAGGACAACTGTTAAGCCCCCCCCCACCCCTCACCCCTGTGCCCCTTTTCCCCAAACTCCTCACCTCACTCCTCTCCCCCCCCCCACACTCTGGTCAGGCTCGGCCAGCCTTTAGAATCCCCCCCCCCCCAACTACCCAACCCACCCCCAGTCTCTGCCTCCAGGCGCCAATCCCCTTTAACTTCCTAGAGTCATGTCTTGCAGGTCCCCCTAAACCCGTAGACAAACCAAGATACCCCCAAACATCCGCAACCCCCCATACCTCCACCAGTGCCTACTCCTAACACCCTCTCCCGGGCATACTGTTGCTATAACATTCACCATAGTCTCAGCACGGTGGTATCGCCTGTACTACCTCCAGCCGGGCCTTCTCTCCTCTCCCATCTTCTCCAGGTGATGGCACCCCCAGGCCTTGAGGAGCTCTGTTTAGTCCCTTTCTTTGAAGATGTCCATTCCCAGTTCTTCCTTTTGATTGGGTTGCCCCTTGTTCCGCCAGGATTCTCTTTCTGTTTGTGCTGATTCAATGCCACCATGACGTCCCTGCATCTAGCCCCAGGCTCACCCCTTCTAGGTCCCACTCTATGGATGCAGTCTAGCTCAATGGTGGACTAATCTTCCTCTCGGAGAAGATCCGCAAACACCTGTTGAGCTATCAGTCGTAGGTCCTTATCCACCACCGCATTGCCCATACCTTTTACCTTTATATTGGACCTCCTTGAGTGATTATTTGTTGTTTATTTTTTTCCCAGCTCTTCACTCTGCGTCTCCAGCCCCTGCGGGCCCTAGCGAGTTGTTTCACCAATTTGTCTTCCTTTCGCGACCCTCCACCACCTCCTGTAATGTGTTTTCTGTAGCGTCCACCTGCTCCACCAGCTTTGACATTTTCCCCTTCCACCTCTTGCAAGGTGTGGGAGAGTTTCCCCCTGCATCAGACTCAGCTGGGATTGAGTGGTGTCCTCCATCTTCTCGCCAAGTCCTCAAATTATTGGCAGAGGACCTCCTGTGTTACCACCTTTTCCTTGTCTTGCAGGAATCCCCTAATTTCTCCTGTTTCCCCCTGGTTCAACGGACCATGATCGCCCCCCGATTGGGGAGTCCTCTTCCATAAACCAGTCTTTGCACATTTCCTTTTTGTATCTTTTTTTCCTGGTTTAGGGGCCGTCAACTGGTCCTTTCCCTTTCCTTTCGACAAATTACTCTTCAGTGCAGCGAGGGGTATTCAGGGCCCCCCCCCTCCCCGTCCAGGCTATTCAGTCATCTTGTGTTTCTTGCCACCTGCTTCCGTCCCCTCCACTGCTGGTCTTTCTACTGCAAGGCGCATGCCTGTGTCACGCCACCGGGCACCCGCAGACCTGCCCCCCGACTCAGTTGTAGTAGTGTGGCTCTTCCCTCTGTGGGGGGCCCTTCAGCCAGGCGGTGGGCACTCTTTCCTTGTGTCCCCCTGGACTCCTTAATTACTTGCAGCTTGACTGAGACGGATGCCACTGGGGGGGGGTGTGGCATCCGCCAATGTCCACGGGTGAACTGCTGTTTGCCGCTGTATGCCACTGGTGAGTCAGCCTACCTGCTCTGTCCTGGGTCTTGACTGGTGCTCCGCAACCCCGGGACGTGCCAGCTGGTCAGCGGGGCTCCCCGATCCCAGCCTCACACCCTCCTTACGCTGCTTCTCTTCCTCCAAATTATTAGGATATACCTGCCTGGGGGAGGCTTTAATATTGTTTTTGTCGGCGGCCCCGGGGCGAGAGCGCACTTAACACGCAGTTTTCCCCCTTCGCTGGCCATCTTGGAATCCTTAAGTTTGTATTGCTTACCTGCAGGTTTTCAAAGCGTATATTGACATTCAATCAGGTCTCTCAGTTTAACCTCCTTGTGGAGGACAGGACCTGCAATAGCAACCCTGTAGTTATGGTTAAGTTGCTCAACCCATAGGAAGAGTAAATGCAATGTGTGATATCTGCGTTCAGTCCAAGGACTCACTTCCCTGCTCGGTCTCGGTCTTTATATTGCCTAAAGGGCAATATATCTAGATCTAAAATCTTTTTGCAAAGTTTGGTGGGATTTTGTCAAAGGACTAAATCAGAGGACTAGGGGGGGGGCGGGGGGGTCTCAACGATTTTAGATGGCTTATAGCTTTGTTGCTGTTTGAATGTGGACAAATGTTTTCAGAAAGATTATATACCCAACCTTGAATGTTTGTGTAGAGTCTGAATGAATTTGTCAAGTGGGGGCTAAGTTATAATTATTGTATGTACATATATTTTGACACTTTTGAAAAAATAAAACCTGGGCGGATTTCCAGGAAACTTGTCTAAGGAGCATTGGCATAAAATAGGTACAAAAAATAGTGATCTACCTTTTGGTGACTTAGGTATAGCCTGTGGCCAGATTGTCCGGGTCATGGCATAAAGTCATGACCCGGACAATCTGGTTACTGGCCATGACTACGAGGGGCGACTGTTGGGTAAGACTTTCACAGAACTGTTAAATCTTCCTGACCTGGGTCAACCCCAGAACTTTTTGCTTTATTAGTGGGATATTTTTCCTTAATACCTCAGTGAGTGGGAACCTTTTTCCACACTCACAGAATCTTGAACTCTTTTTATGGGTGTAATTTTTCTGACTCTCCATAGTGTCTTCATCTTTAACAACTTATTGGCAATACGTGTCAGTTGTTGCTGCGATGCCCTAGGGGCTCCCCTTTTACTTTCTTTTGCTAAACCTGAGAGAACCATAGTTCCCAATGGTAGAAAAGATCTTTGGATCCCTTTTACATTTTATTCTGTGAAGCCAGCACACCCCACCTTATGTGGAGTGCTGGGGAGATGCAATGTATCCCCTTTCACATTAAAACTGTAACCATTTTGTTACAGGGACAAGCATACCTTCAATGGTTGGTGGCAGTGATACCTTGTATTAATTTGGTGCACCTTTACCGCGGGTTGTGTTCAGAGCTGCAGTAAAGGCACCCAAGGTTACTAATTTTACCAAAATGCCCCCTCCTCCCAGCTTTTTTTGACATTTTCGTGTTTCTGGTGCTTTCTTGTTCCTTCCCCTGACATCCAGGGTGGGAAATTCCTTCATGTGATTTATTTATTTTTTCCTTTGGTGGGAG
The DNA here is from genome assembly GCF_040938575.1 of Ambystoma mexicanum. Taxonomy (NCBI): domain Eukaryota; kingdom Metazoa; phylum Chordata; class Amphibia; order Caudata; family Ambystomatidae; genus Ambystoma; species Ambystoma mexicanum. The sequence continues at coordinate 669,169,972 of NC_090930.1, read as the reverse complement.
TCCGATGGACTACCTGCCCAGGCTCCAGTCTGTCTGTGAGGGCAGGAAGCGAGGGAGGAGTCCAAAACTCCACAGCCCTTTGTCTTCCTCCTTGCCTGAATGGGGACAAATCCCAGTTGGAGGGATGGGGGGGGGGGGGGGTGGCTGTCCTGATTGGACAACCAGACCGCCCCTTGTTGCAAAATGCGAGAAGAGAATGCAGAGGTTGTGCTGTAGTTCCTGTTAAATACTGCAAACCTGGAAGCTGAAGAGTAGTCAACCACTGGCACCGAAACAGAAGAGGATGATGGAGAAGCAGCTGAAACGATTTCCAGCGACCAGAGAGCCTGCTGTGTAACCGGAGCTTGCTGTAGCCCTTCATTCCAATCGACCTGGGGACTCTGAAAACGATGACCCAGAGCCTGGTAAGACCCAAGACTCGAGGATCTGCATTTTGAGCCACCCCACGCGTTTTTGCGACTTTGCGTTGCTGCAATACTCCAATACCCTGGGACCTTAAGCCACTGTGCAGTGCATGGTCTTCCGAATTCTGAATCTCGCTAAAACTTTGTGGGCATCTCCAGCGGCATGAATCGAGTCTGGAAAGTCCGCTCAACAGAGTTCTGAACCTTTGTAACAACGAGGATTCACTGTGATTTTCTGTCTTCTGTGCTCCTTGAAAAGGCACCAAATCCGCATAACCAGCATTCAGCCGCAAGGAACCATGCCTAGTGCCTTCGATACCTGCTGCAAAGTTCCTTCAAGTACAGGACTCTCTTGTTTGCCCAGTCTTCCTAAGGAACTCTGACTTTAGCTACTGAATAACCGATCCTGACACTGCCTGTTGGACACTAGATCCTAGTGAGAATAAGGGAAAGACTTTTAAGGGATTGGGCCTTTTCCCCAGAAAAGAAGTGTTTAAAAGTTATTTACTTGTAAAGAGCTGGTTGGTAAATTTAACTCTAAGAGGGAACAGTTAGAACAGTTCTTACTTACCTTGGATGTGTGATAACCATTCTTAAATGTATGGTTAACCTATTTTCCTTAAACTGTTTTGCCATTCTAATAGAAAGTAGATGTGACGGTATATTACTCTCCTGTGATTACGTTGTAAGACTGATGTGTGAGAAAAAGCCTGGTACTGGGTGTGTGCAAACCTCTTCTACAATATAGATGAACAATCATTATGATGGAGTGTGCTGCAGTAGTGAGGAAGGGTAGGTGACTTCTCACCGTCACCTATAACAGTCAATAGCTAGAAAGATATCTTTGTATTCAGCACTCACTTCCAAAAGTTTATTGGGGATTCAAACCACTCTTTGTGTAATTAGATTGTCCCTGTGATTAGTTCCAAATACCTTTAGCACCTATGAGTGCTAAACCAAAAGCAAGGTGTACTGAAAAAAAAAAAATTGAGAGTTGCTATGGAACCCGTGCGTCACGTGACACATCACGTGACTAGAAGTTACTTCTGTTGCTTACTTAGCAACAGGACAGCAGGAGAGAACGCCCCATAAAGTTGATCTTAATGTGTACACATGAATTGTGTGTTTGAGGCCTGCTTATTGCCCCATGCATGTGCACCATGAGCTGAGACCAAACCCTAAGGAAAGTACTTTAAGAACATATGACAAGGTTAACGTCTAGATATATAGCGCCTTTTGAATTAGAAAATTCTGACCGTCGGTGAACAAAACCACCTGGCCTAGATATGTCCGTGAACAAAAACGAGTGTCCCAGATATGTGATGTCATCAGTGATGTCATCAATACAGTTTGTGATGTCCTCTTCGATGTCCTGGGTGTTAGTCTTAGAAGTGCACGGTGGTGGCACAAGTTATGGTTGCTTCTCCACTCTCCCACTCCAACAGTACCAACTCTTTTGGATCTCTGATAAATGTCTATCCTCCCAAGGCAAAGCCCCTTTTTAGGCCCCACCTAATACTTCATAGAAGGATTTTGATATCTTAGTCCACAGTGATCTTGGTGGTGCACTTACAGGACAACTCCCTTCAGATAACCATGAATACTAAAATAGAGCTAAAACGAGTTTACCAATATTGGTACCTGAGCGGGTCTTCAGGCCTAATGGCCTCATAATAGAAGTAAAGGATCAGATAGGCGTTGAAAATTATCAGGATGTGTTTACCCCTGCCTAGTAGGCAGTTGTCCCTTATGCCAAAATAGAATAGATGGTGCATGCCATTTTCTTTTCTTGCTCATTATACATAGGATCAAGAGATGTCTGATCCAGATCTAAAAACCAATACGAACAAGGGAACTGCATGGATTGGTTTACTTCTTTGCAGACAGTCCTCTACATCTTCTGAAAACTTGAGCGTAGTAAAATACATGTGTTTGGCTTGGAAGCTAAAATTGGGGTACTTGAAAGATCCATATAGAGAAGGATTAGTAAATGGTGGGGGGAGGGGTGGGGAGGGGATACATTGAAATGCCTTTTGTTTTGATCAAATTGTATCTTTCTAAAGATTTGAATGCAATTTTATTGTGTAGGTTCTTTGTATTGCTTGTATTTTAGCATTATTTCTATTTGATGGTTTTTGTTGACATGATCGCTTCCAGTATTACTCAATTGGTAGTTTCTGATCATTGTGTGATTTAACAAAAATGAGTAATCGATGACCAACGTTTGACACATTATTTCTGAATTCTTACTCTTTGAATTTGAGGAGAATGTGTCATGTTTGAACCATGGAGTTTAGCTTCTGCTCTAACGGGGAACTAGATGGTACTTATTCTGCCCTCTGGTCTGGCGACCATTGGCTGACTTAGTTTTACAAGATCCTCCATGGTGCTCCATTGCTGGGAGGAGCAGGGAATCTGGGTCAATGGACTATTTGATAAATGTGTGGCGCAAGGCTAAAGTATTAAAGTAAGTGGAGTATTAATTGGCAAAAGCAATATGCATAGTTGTCACAGGAAGTGACATCATGGCACAACAATTTGTTAGGGCATCTCATTTTAAGTTGCTGCCATCTGCAGTAGCTTCGCAAAAAATGTGTTCTTGGCTTTGGCTCTTAATGGAAGGAGTGATTCTAAAGTGACTGCTACAGTAGGTCCCTACCCCACAAAAGGCATTCCTTGCCAAACCCTGCCTTTAGCAAAGAAGTACCAGTGGAACATCACACACCTTTAATGCCTGAAAGTCATGTCTGATTCACGGGTGATACTGTCTTCTTCTCCCAAACAGGGCACAAATGGGGATGCAGAGGTGGTCATCTTTACAGGCAGCGGGGTAGACTGTCCAATAGAGCCTACGGTCCAAATTGTGTCCTCATGAACTGGCACTAGATGTTACTTCAAAATTATTTATTTCACCAGGCACAGTGTATCAACCTGAACTTGCATCAAATCTACTTGTTATGTTTGCAATTGGGCGTCTGTTCGCGAATTGTGGCAAGCAAAGTATTAAGCTTGGCTATTGGCGCAGAATTTTCCATTTTGCACAATGGAAATGCAATGCTAAAATATTTCTTTTAGAGAACCGAAATATCCTAAATGATTTCTCATTATAGAGCTCCAGATTCTGTTAACCTATATGAATTTCATGCAAACGCTAGTTACATTTTGAAGCCCTCTGAATTAAATCTTCATATAGTTTTAAAATGTCTATCTTTGTATACTTTTCATGTTACTTGCAATTCTGATTGATAAGAATATGCTTGAATTTTCTTTTGACACAGGGCTTTTTTGATATTCCGGTGGATAATCTGTATGCAGAGCCTGCAGTATTGAAATGGATCCGGGAGAATATTCCTGAGTGGAAGACCTGTACCATTGTCTCGCCAGATGCCGGTGGAGCAAAGAGGTGAGAAGCAGGTTGGCTGTATAATAATGGGTTGTTGCAACAGGCCTAGTTTCCAATTAGATGGTAGGTCTATGTGGCAATCTTCTGCACTCGAGAGGAGTAGAGGAATTGCGAATAATGTAGGCCACTTCTAAGCTGTGATGCTTTGGTCTTGGGTCGGAGTGGGGTGTCCTACAAAGGAGCAGCAGAGGCGCAGGGCTGGAACTTGCAGAGCGACGCAGCAACAGGGGATCCTCCCCAAAACCTTTGTGTAGGCAATGACCTACCTGACCTAGTGGTTTCATGCACAGCATGGCAAAGATGGAGGCTGAAAGGGGGGGTAGGCTAGACATCCTTATGAAGAATTCCAGGCAAGTCCTGGCCTGTCTAGGGCAAGCTCAAGCAGAAATTGTGCCCGATAATGACTCTCAGTATCTAGAAGAATGTAGAGACATTACTTTCCATGCTTGGGCCATGGAAACCGTAGCCCACGGTTACTGTCTTCCTTTTGTACATAAATCTCGAACAATCCACTGTGGATCCAGATTCACTCCTTGTGCAGGAGATTTTAACCCTGCTACAGAGAGGCGCGATGGAACCAGTGCCTGTAGCGGATCGAAAAAAGGTTGGTATTTCCCTAATGTTCTAATACCCAAGAAGGACGGAAGACTTGGAACCATCTTGGACTTTTGATACTTGAACAAGTTCCTCAGGAAGGACAAGATAAAGATGGTCCCACTTTCTCAGATCCTTCAGGCCCTCCAACTCCATGATTGGATGGTGTTATTGGACCTTCAGGGTGCTTATTTCCATGCGCCAATCCATCTCAAGCACCGAAAATACTTGAGGTTGGCAGTTCTCATTATCAATTTTGAGTTCTGCCATTCGGGTCGACCTCTGCCCTAAGGGTTTTCACCAAAACGATGGCGGTAGTGACCGTGAGTCTCGGGAGAGGCAGGGATTCACGTCTACCCCTATCAGGACGATTGGCTGATCAGGGTGCTTTCTGCCGAACAAGTCCTAGATCATCTCAACGTCACCTGCTACCCTTGACAGACTGGGCTTCTCCCTCAATTACAAGAAGTACCATATGACACCTTCGCAAACTCCAATTCATTAGAACTGTTCTGGATACATCCTTGAGAAAGAGCCTGCCACCTGAGGTGAGGGCTCAAGACGTTAGACCGATTTCTTTTTTTGATGTAGCTCAGCAGTATGGCATCCTGCATTTTTCTGGTGCCAGAGGCCCGCCTGAGAATGTGATCCCATCAATGGGCTCTAAGAATTCAATGGTCACTGTTATCAGGAAAGATGTTGGACCTACTTCAGGTTCCAAGCAGGGTCACACAGGATCTTCTGTGGTGGTTCTGTGAGGACAACATTCTGAAGGGAGAACCATTTTGGCAACCATGGCCGGAGATGACAGTTGTGACGGATGCCTCACTCACGGGGTGGGGAACCCACACCAATGATCTGACAGTCAGCGGCTGTTGGTCTCCATCTGAGTCCAAACTATATATCAATCTTTTGGAGCTGTGGGCAATCGGACTAGCGCTGAAGGCCTTTCTGCCCTCTGTACCGAAAAGTGTCCTGATAATGACAGACAACAGTGTCCATGTACTGCCTCCAAAAAGAGAGATGGTGTAGGGTCACTACCATTGTGCAGAGAGGCAATGCAGCTCTGGTACTGGGCAATACAAGGAATCTCTCTATCGACAGTTCACCTAGCCACAGAGGAGAACACAGCGGCGGACGCTCTGAGCAAGCAGAGCAGTCTCCCACGAGTGAGAACTAGTTTTTGTACCGTTGCCGTTAGAATACATTCTGCAACTGGTGCAGAGAAAAGAATGTAGATCCTTTTCTATGTAAAACACTGGATGTTTTATCCTTCCTGCTATATTTAGCCTCTTTGGCGGCTCGTCGATACTTCGAAATTCCACTGGTGGCAGTTTCTAAAGGGGCGCACCAATGTGTTCTGTCGCCCCCACCCCCCTAACCCCTCCTCCCCCCCATATCTCTGTTCCAGGTTCTTAATTTGGTTCTAACATTTCTAATGTGTGCCCCTTTTTGAACCTTTACATTCATGTCCCTTAAGGTTGTTAACCTTTTAAAGCCGTTTTTATTGGTAGCTCTGAAATCAGCCCGTAGGAAGAGAGTTGCAGGCCACCCTTTACTTCCACACGGATAGGGTTGTTCTTGGGGTTAAACCTTAATTTTTACCCAAAATCATTTTTGATTTCCACATAGGACAAAAAAATGTTTTGCCTTGTTTCTATCCCCCATCCCAGCATGGAGGACAGATTGCATAGGTTGGACTCTCGTGGAGCTTTACGCTTTTATAGATCTAGAATGTCAAAACTCTGGAGCTGTTCATTGGCTAGAAGAGCCACAAACTGGGTCAGGCTGCCTCTAAGCAGACCTTGCCCAGATGGATCATTCTGGCCGCCATTTCAGAATGTTACAGGTTGGCAGGGTAGGAACCTCGGCAAGGTTTAAGGGCCCATTCCCCCAGGGGCATGGCTACCTCTACAGCCCTGCAAAGGGGTGTCCCAATAAAACATTTTTGTGAAGCGGCAACATGGTCTAATATCCACATGTTCACAAAGCAGTACTGCCTGGAATCTTCCCTTGGTCAGGATGGTAGCTTTGGTAAAGCAGTCCTGCCCTTGGTTCATGAAAACAACTAAAATACAAATTCTACTCCCTCCACCAAATCCAACACCGCTTTGAGAGTCTATCAAAGATGAGGAATACGTGGGAGGACACAATCCATTCGTAGAACAAGTTACTTACCCCGGATATGATGTTATTTATAACTTGCTTAATACCTAGAGGTTTCTAAGCACGGACCCGGGGATCGAACCTGTGTTGCTCTGTGTTGTCTTGCTTCCAAGGCGAGCACCTTGCACCTGTGATCCTCCCGGGACAACGTTCTTTCGACTAGATGTCCCTCCCACGTATTCATCCCACTCCAACCTACCCCTCAGTAGAACTTCCCATGCTATTACAGCTTTCATTCCTTCAGGCTGTGTATGGTCATTCCTGTGTTTATGCAGGTATTTCTGCTGTAAAGGGGGGAAAAACTGAACTGAAGCCAATGGGTGCTGTGTGTGCTATATATGCCTTCGATGACATCATCCTCGAAACTGAGGCCTTCAAGGGTCATGGAGTCGACGCACAGCACCCTCTGCCAAATTTACTTTTCTTCTGAAGCTGGATAACATATTCCAAAGATGAGGAATAGGTGGGAGGAACATCCAGTCAAAAGAATGTTACCAGGGTTATGTAACTTGTTCTGCTACACAACTTCTTTGCAGAAAGGGGTTATTCAGGCATCTACTTGTTCGCAACTCTGTGTTAGGCAAAGTTTGTATGTAGTACCCTCTGGGAACACTACACACAACTATAATTACAGGTGTAAGCAAACCAACCTTTGGTATAAGTCTGTACTACACAGTTTTAGTAGCATGTTGAGCAGCCAGGCTTATCTCAAAAGGGGAATGGGAGCCGTAATGATGTTACACAGAGGTTTACAATCACAGGTGTTCAAATAAACTTACACTCAAGGTTTCTTTGATAAATACTTATTGATTTATAAAACATTCATTAGAAGGAGGCAATTGTATAATGACACACAAATATTCTTCAATACTTTGCAAGAGGAGTAAAATGCAAAGGTTATCAGAACATTAGACGACAATAATTCTTAGACAGTGTAGATACTTTGAGTTCACCACAAGATACAATTCAATAGGCCAGGCCAAAGTCAATGGGCTAAAGTCTTGGATAGGATAAAGCGGTTCTGGTAATTAAACGGAAAAGTCTCTGCACATGTTCCTAGAAGTAGTTTGTAAAAAGAAGAATCATATGTTGGGTCACAAGCTGATTGGGCCTGCGAGTTGCAAAAGTTTCAAGCACTTTCACCAGGAGAGATAAGTTCTCTGTCTTGTTTTACAGTACCTTTCAATGAAGAAAAAGATGCAGCTGATGACTTCTGTTCCTGCATACATTTAAAAAAAGGTAGCAAAAAGCGTGTGCTGCAGGTTATCATGCCATGTTCTTTCTGGAGAGGAGCGCCTGCTACCTTTTTTTACTTCTGTTCCTGGCAGTTCCTTCAGATCTCGCTGTTCCTGAGCCTCACAGTCGTGGGGACAAGAGGGAGGACGTCGGGGGACTCCTGCACTGGGACAGTCAAAAGCTTGCAACTGGCAAACTTCAATTTCAGTGGATGTTGCGCGTTACAGCTATCGCACTGGTAACAACGCTGGTCCTGGCTGTCAAGGTGGACTGTCCTTGCTTCAGAGGTCCCACACTCAGTTGATTGGCGTCCGGCTTGGTCGGTCCGACGTCGTGGGAGTCCGGAGGATCTTCCAAACGCTTTTGGCCAGGTTACAAGTAACGTACACAATCGGGTGTCCCTCTCCCTGGCTGTACGGTTTCCTGCAGCACTCTGAGGAAATGCAACCAGCTCCGAGATAGGTGTCCAGGTGGCTTACTTGGGAGTTGATTGGTCTTACCAACTCGAAGGGAGAAGTCCTTTACAGGGCTTCTCTGTCGATGCAAACTTGATGATTCGGACCTGCAGCAGGGCTTCACCGGGCAAACCAATGGTCCAGGAGTTGCAGCAGCCGTCCTCTTCAAGCTCTTCTTCGGTTCCTTTGTCCAGTGGTCGACTGTCTTCGAAGCCATTCAGTGTTCTCCCATTCATGCCAGCTTAGCTGCCACACACCCAACAGGGTGGCTGTCCTTGCTGGACAGTCAGCCAGCCAATCGTCACAGAGTGCATTTGGGTCTCCTAGGAAACTAAGCACACAGAGTTTCTGGCACCTCCCTTACTTCCTCCCTACCGCAGACACTCTGTAGCCAGAGGCGGTCTTCACTCCTGAAGCCTGCCAAAGGCGAATGAACAAAGAGACCAAACCTGGTTTGGCGTGCAGAGAAAAACTCTAGAAGGACCTTTCCATAAAGAAATAGTGAAAAAGATCAGGAACCATTTTATCAACGATGCTCCTAGAGGTACGAGTGATGCTAAAAAAAGGGTGTGATAGAACTCGTCCCGAAGAGGCTCCGTAGTGTACTCTCAGTACTTCCTCGTCCGGAAGAAGACGGCGGTTGGCGGCCCATCCTGGATCTCTGCTGCCTCAACAAATATATCAAGTTCCAGAAGTTTTGGATGGTCACCCTTCAGCACGTGCTGGGATAACTAGAGGAATGGGATTTGCTGTCGTCACTGGACCTGGAGGATGCTTAGTTTCCCATCCACAAGGGGCATCGAAAGTTTCTACGCTTCGTGGTCCAGGGGCAGCACTATCCATTCAAGGCCCTTCCCTTTGGGTTGAAGTCGGCGCCAAGGGTCTTCAAGTGCCTGGCGGCGTGGCTGCGCCTGCCGGGGATCCAAGCCTACCCCTACCTGGACAATTGGCTCCACCGAGCGAAGTCTAGGGAACTCGCAGTCGAGCACACAGCGAGGACCGTCCGCCTGCTCACGGAACTGGGGTTCTCGATCGCAGGACGCTCTTGTTTCTGGGGTCCAGGCTCAACAGTGTCGCGCCTGGCTTTGCCGTTGGATGACAGGATAAAGGCCATCCTGGGCAAGGAGCAACGGCTATTGACCATGGAAATTGCCGGGGTGAGGTCCATCAAGTCCCTGCTCGGCATGTCGTCATTATGCATCTTACTCGTTCGGCTGTGCAGGCTGCGGATGCGGCCGCTGCAAGAGTTCCTAGACGCCTGTTGGATCCAAGTATCGGGAAGCTTTGAGGACCAGATCGCCCTCAATGAGACATTCAGTCGAGCATTCGGTGGTGGGGCGCCCTCGCGCATCTAGCGGCAGACTTCCAGACTCGAGCACATCAGGAGACTGTGACGACGGACGCCTCCCTGGAGGGATGGGACGTGCACACCGGAAATCTCCACGCAAGAGGCCTTTGGCGACCGGAGGAGAAGTCGTTGCACATCAACTTCCTGGAGCTCCGAGCAGTGTTTTGGGCCATCAAATCATTCCTTCCGCCCCTCAAGGGCAAGGTGGCGTGGGTCCTCACCGACAGATGTTCCTGGTACCCTTTCATCTGGCAGGAGTGAAGAACGCTGTCACCGACTCAGCAGGGAGATGCACTCTTGACATGAGTGGGAGCTCCGGCAGGGTCATGTGGACCTACTGTTTATGGGGCACTCCCCAGATCGACCTATATGTGACGGCCACGAACACCAAATGCCGGTGGTTCGCCAGTAGGTTTCCCCAGTCGGGAAGCATGGGGAGATGCATTCTCCTTCCCCTGGGATGGCCTGTTCCTCTATACGTTCCCGCCATTGCTGTTGATTCTGCGACTCATCAGTCAACTCAGATGGTCCCGGTGCAGGATGATCCTTGTCGCACCAGCGTGGCCAAGGCAGATGTGGTACCTGGACCTTCCGGATTTGTCAACGTCCCCTCCAGTCAAGCTTCCAGCGGACGCAGATCTTCTCGCCAGAGAAGGGGGCACGATTCTGGACCATGACCCAGGGTCTCTGAACCTGCCGGCTTGGCTCCTGCAGCGCTAGAGTTTGGAGGATACATTATCCTGGCGGACTGTAAGAGTGCTCGCTAAGGCCGGGGCGTCGTCTACGCTGAAATGCTACTGGCATAAATGGAAGAGGTTCACAGTCTGGTGCCGTGCACAGGAACTGGACCCTCTGCAAAGTACGGTTCCACAGGTGCTGCCGTACTTGCTGTCACTGGCCAATGCAGGATTGGCTTACGCCTCAATCGAGGTTCACTGGCGGCTATTTCCCGTTACACCAGACTCCAGAATGGTCGTCGTTGTGGTCGCACCGCCTGGTCAAGGAGTTCATAAAAGGACTATTGTTCTTTCCCGCCGGTGAAGGCTCCAGCCCCGGCGTGGGAGCGCAATGTGGTGCTGACTAGGCGCATGGGTCCTCCGTTAGAGCCTATGCATTCGGCACCGCTGAGGTTCTTGTCGTGTAAGACATAATTTCTTGTGGCCATCACCTCCGGACGACAAGTGGGAGTGATCCAGGCCCTCTCCTGTAAGTCTCCATATTTAACATTCCACAAAACGAGGGTCGTGCTGCAGATGCACCCCTCCTTCATGCCCAAGGTGCCGTCGGACTTCCATCTCAACGAGCCCTTGGTGTTACCAGTTTTCTTCCCAATCGCCTTTGTTGCAGGCTGAGAGGACTTTGCACTCGCTAGATGTGGCTAGAGCGCTGAAGTTCTATGTGGACTGCACAAAGTTTTCGGAAGACATCACAGCTGTTTGAACTTCGTCCCTGTGAACCAAGGAAAGTCCCTCTTCAAGGCTTCCATTTCCAGGTGGCTCTCCGGCTGCATCACCCATTGTCACCGGTTGGCAAACTGACCGTTGCCCGGCCGTCCGAGAGCCCATTCGACCAGAGCGATTGCTGCAACTACGGTGTTCCTGTCTGGTGTGCCCCTGCTGGACATCTGCAGGGCTGCTACGTGGAGGTCGATGCACAACTTCACGAGATTCTACTGCGTCAACAGGGATTCCAGGGAGGAGTCCAGAGTCGGCCAAGCTGTGCTCCGCAACCTGTTCGCTTGAAGGTGAGCCTGGTGAGGAGGTAAGAGTTGCTTAATGTTGAAATGCTTAATGTTGATCCTTGCCACCTCCCGTGGTTGTGCATGTGTTTACTGCAATGTATTGCTGCTTTATTCATAAACCTGTGAATCCATGCCAGACCCCATGCTGGAGAAGGAAAAAGTTACTTATCTGTAACTGTTGTTCTCCAGCATGGGTCTGGCATGGATTCAAATGCGAACCCTCCCGCCTGCTCCTCTGCGGCTCTTCTCTTGATCCTACTGCCACTTTACGTGCTACCAAATTTGAAAATGGCTGCCAGAGGAGGGGCTTAAGTGGACGGCAGTCATTGGCTGGGGGCAGTATGACCCAGAAACCAGTGATTGGTTGTTAGGAAAAAGACAGTTCAGAAGTTGAACTGTTTTTTTTCTTTACCGAGGATTCCCAGCCTGACGCCGGGGAATATTCATGAGCATGTGAATCCATGCCAGACCCATGCTGGAGAACAGTTACAGGTAAGTAACGTGTTCCTTGGATGAAATTTGGGATGAGGGGTTGTCCCTCATGAAGAACCCTCCATCGGCTCTGGCGAAGAGGGATCGCTACGAGAAGAAATGCAGAGTGCCAGACTTTGCGCTCAAGTGCTTATGGTCCCAGCCATCTCCAGACTCTGTGGTTTTGGCGACAGCCAAGAAGTAGTCTTCGGGCTCATCCTCGGCGGCCTCCTCCCTCCCTGGACGGTGAGGGGAAGAAGTTGGATGCCATGTGCGAAGGGTGATCATGCCGGCAGCGACGACCATCAAGGCCGCTAACACCCTGGCCCTCGTGGTGTGTTACGATAGGGAACTATGGTTCAAGTTGGCTCCCTCTTGGACTGAGGTGTTGAGATTCTACAGGAAGGTGAGGTGGTTTCGGACCACGCCATTAGTGGCTACGGAGGACATTGCCAACACGTGATTCCGCCAAATTGGCAACAGCATTTGCCTTCGGCGAGGCTGGCTGAGGGCAACTAATTAACCGGCAGGATGTTTAGTCGAAGGTGTTGGGCATGCCCTTCGACGATGACAATTTGTTTCGAAAGACTGTGGATGAGTCTCTTCAGGCCATCAAAGCGGACACTGAGACGGCTCGTGCCTTGGGCACGCTTCAACAATGACGGCCGTCCTTTCGGACTTCTGGAGGGAAATCCCAAGTTCCTCTAAACGATTTTGAAGGAGGTGCCTCATCCTACCGTCGGCCCTCCCGCTCATCGGCCCAGGAGGCCTACAGGGGCCGCGCCAAGTCTGGAGGTGGATGTCGTCGCCAAGGCCCCTAAGGCGGAGCCTCAACGTCAAAACAAGTTTGAACCGGCCGTGGAGTCAGACCCCCACCCGTGCACCCCAGTGGGAGGCCGGCTGGCAAACTTAGTCAGCATGTGGAAGACCATCTCCACTGACTGTTGGGTGCTGGACGCTCTCACCCACGGACACACCCTAGAGTTCCAACGGAAGTGTCCACGGATACCGCCAGTGGTCTGTCAGGAAAACCACGTCCCTCAGCTGCAGCTGGAGGTACGGTCTATGTTAAAAAAAGGGGGCGATCGAGCTTGTCCCAAAGAGGCTCTCGTTTCCGGTTTTAGGCCCATTGTGGACCTCGGCCGTCTGAACATGTACATCAAGTCTCAAAAGTTTTGGATGGTGACTCTTCAGCAAGTGCTAGGTCAGCTGGAAGAGGGGGATTTTCTATAGTCACTGGACATGGAAGATGCCTTTTTTCACATACCCATACACAAGGGACACCGCAAGTACCTGCGCTTCGTGGATCAAGGCCCTTTCCTTCAGGTTGAAGTCAGCACCACAAATGTTCACCAAGTGCCTGGACTCGGTGGCTGCGCAGCTGCGTCTAAGGTGGATCCATGTTTACCCATACCTGGACGACTGGCTCATCCGGGCGAACTCCAAAGACATCGCCGTCAACCACATAACGAAGACAGTCCAACTCATGACGGACCTGGAGTTCTCGGAAAATACGAAGTCCTGCTTGACTCCATCGCAGGATGCACTGTTTCTGGGAGCCCTGCTCAAGTGTTGTGCCTTTCAACTCCGTCGGAGGAGAGGATCGTGACCATCCTGGCAAAATTTACAACGGCTGTTGGCCCTGAAGGTCGCAAGGGTGAGGTCCATCAGGTCCCTACTCGGCATGATGTCGTCATGCATATACCTCATTCAGCTGTGCAGGCTGCGGATGCGGCCGCTTCAGGAGTTCCTTAACGCCCGTTGGATACAAGTAGCGGGGAGCTTCGAAGACAAGATCACGCTCGACAAGAGTTTCTGTCGAGCGATACGGTGTTGGGGAGTGCACACACATCTCTCCGCAGGCGTGGATTTCAACACCCCACCTCATCAGGAGACGGTCACGACGGATGCCTCCCTGGAAGGATGGGGAGCGCACTTCGGAAGGTTCATGCAAGAGGCCTGTGGCTACCAGAGAGTGGTTGCACATCGTGTTGGAGCTGCAGTCAGTGTTTTGTGCCCTCAAGGCCTTCTTTCCGTTCATCAAGGCGAGGGTGGTACAGGTCTTCATGGACAACACCACCACGATGTTCTACATTCGGAAGCAGGGGGGAACCAGATCTCTGGCGCTCTCCAAAGAGGCGTAGGACCTTTTGGCACTGGGCCGTAGCCCAGGGGATGTTACTCATCTAGCAGGAGTGAACACCATTGCCGACTCTCAGCAGTGAGCTACGCTGTTAGGCAGGAACAAGTGGATCACCTGTTCCGCTGATGGGGCAATCCCTAGATCGATCTGTTTGCAACGGCACATCAATAATGTCCATAGTAGTGGATACAGTTGCACTTGAGATTTTTTTTGCAGTTTGCAGAAAGCTCACTGGTTAAATTACATCATACCCCTATAGCTGGACAAACGTTGGTAAGATATGATTGGAGCAAACAGGTCAGCCCCCTCCCGGTGAGTCTCCTCCTTGTGTTGTGCCACATTGATTCTCACTCCTCCTGCAAACAGTTTACAATTAGTAAAATAAAATGTGTGCCTACCTCTGGTCCTTTATTCATCTGCCATTGGTCCGCACCACAGCAAAAAACACGAAGACACTGTGATCTGATGGGAAGGGCGATATTCACATGGTGCCTGCTAGATAACGACATTCGCAAACGCTGGTGTATACCCGGAAGGCTGGCCACTTCCCAGGGACACCAGAACTTAACGCCTGATTGGTCCTTCGAGGAACGCCACTCCATTCTGCATTCCCATTCCCACCTGCCAAAAGGCGATTAATGCTACGTGAGCGTTTCTCTGGCTTGGGTCCACTTGCCCAGCACCCACAAGTGGCAGTGGGATTGGCTCGCCAAACTTCATTACATCACCCAGTGCTGTCTCAGCGACGACTGTCTGCTGGAGACGTGCATCTTGAGTTCAGTTTTTAATAGATCTGATTTTAATGCTAGAATCCATTTACTAGAGCTACTAATGTTTAAACAAAATCTGGGAGCTTCCCAGCATTAGATTGAAATGTCACAGGAAGGTTCAACCCAAAAATAGGTCTGCAAGGAACTGCCAAAAACCAGGTCCAAATGTGAAAGATGCCCCACTTCAAAAGAGCAGAGAACCAGGCTCATCAGGTAAACATCGGTCTTGGAATAACAAAAGCATAAAACCAAAATGATTAATGATTGTAATACTTCTCCTGAAATCCGCTGTATCTGTCTGCTGCAAACACATCTCTTCCCCTCACTCCTGTTCTCATGGCCTTGAACCTTTGTCTGAAAACTTAAAATCCAAGATTGTAAGTCAGAGGTTCACAAGTGAGAACTTGCTGACCTGTCCAAGATAGGATTTTAGTCACTAGGTGATTGGAGTGCTTGAGCGCCACTCGACACCTTCCCCCGAGGAAAATCCCAAGAGAGCCAATCATGACTGAAATGATCTAACACTGAATCGACGAAGGGCTCGGGGAGGATTTAGGCCTTCTAGGATTCCTTTCGCCCACCCTATGGACAACTCTCCCAACTTGTTGGTCCCATTTCAGGAACTCGGCTGCAGTGAAAGGAGAGCAATGTGCGAGTTATATTGAATCGCTTAATTCCAGGACCTGCAGCATGAGCCCCTTGCCGCCCTACAAATCCTACCCCCCAACCCGTGCACCCTCCCCATCAGTCCGTCCCTCCAAGCCCCACCCAAAATGAATGTAGCCAAGGGAAATGAAGAGGCCAAAAAACTAACCAAGCGCATAGACTTACAAGCCCAGGTAGCCCTTTGTACAACCGAGTAGCTCAATGAGCAGGTACAAAATAAAAATATGATTAAAAGGTATGGACTTGCAGAATAAAGTGCAATGAAATCAATAAAATGGCCACCTTCTTCCATGAGCTCTTCAGAGGGCCAGTCTAGTCTCCGTCTCCCTCTAAGCCTGCTTTTCAATGACTTCTGAATAATGAGCATGAGGAAAGAGACCTCGCTTTGAATCAACCGTTCCAGGAGTGAGTTACAAAACATGTGGTCTGAAATTGGCAATTTGGCTGACTGTAGATAAGTCTGTTTGCTGCCACTGATGGTTATGCCCTGCAAGAGAGCCGGAAAAACACTGGGAACCTCGGTCTTGAAATCTAAGATTGATTGATGCTTACCCCTCCATTCTTGCTAGTTTCAGGTTGTGCATGCTTTACTGGGATAACGGGCTAGAAATCCAACATTATGTGGCACACCATACTGTGTTCAATGCCTTTGAAATGTACTGAGTGTTCATTCAAATTGCATGGTTTATTTATAATTGGTCTCCAAATTTGGAGAAGTTATGTGTTTGTGAGTGATAATCTTTGGTATTTTTTTGATGCAAGATGTATCTAAGAAGCACAATACACAGAAAGGTAGTTTGGTGCCTGCTATTAGAATCTCATAATGTTGCGAATCTCAATGTTGCAGAACATTTGGCATACCTTTTTTTTTTTTTTCTTCATGTATCGAGTAGGTGTTTAGAATCGCCACTGTAAAGTTTAGCCTTATAGTTTTTGACATTTGTTTTCCCCTCATGATCCAAAGCAAGATTCTGATCTTTATGCAGGGACGCTTTTTTTCTTTTCTTTAGAAAGCATTCATTGATATTGTAACCATTTTTCAGACCAAATCAGAAAATGATGCTGTGACTAAATGAATATGGATGTCTGACATTTTAGTGTTTTGGTAATTAACTGTGCCAACCTTGTTTGTTAAACATAGTAACTTTGGTCCCACTTTCTAAACAGATTTTCAACTATTTTGGGAAAGCTTGCTTGGCCAAATATTTCCAAGTTAATGTATGGAAGGCTTCTGGATATGTTGATATCGTATTTGCATCTTTTTGATTTGTAGAGGCTTTCATCAGCAACAAAAATCATACAACCAGAGACAAATGGAGTGATTTAACAACGTCTGGATTCTACTCTAACCAATACACTATAGACCATAAAAAGACCAAAGAATCCAACCGTCACTCTCCTTAAACTTCTGCCTACTTACTAAATAACTCAGTCTTTGGCCCAAATAGGTACCGAGTCAAGGTTCAAGCATGATAATAATCAATTTATTAATAAATCACAATAATATCAGTCATTTCATACATATCAAAACACACATCCGAATAAAAAATGGGTATACTGTTTACAAAAAGACAGGTCAAAAACTATGTGCAAAGCAACGCAATGGTTTGTAGCACCTGGGAATCCTTACTTCAGGAATTGTTCACAAGTTACTGTTAGTGATGCAATCAAAGTTGGATCTACCCTGCTTCCAGCTACCGGGGTGAACACATAAACTAATATGCTATTATTTGATACCAATATTATTTGTGGTATCACACTAAACCAACATGTTTCGTTCATAACCCTCATTAGAATTGTAATCATTAACTTCTTCAGGGGACCATTAGTGCCCTCTCAACACTTACTAAATTTCAACTATTTCCAAACCTGTCGCTGTGCGATCCAAGAACGAGGGAGAAAAAAATCTGAGAGAAAAGGGAACAGTAATAAGAATCTAATCTGTATTTTCATACTGTTCATCCTCCAAGGCTATCAATCACCCACGCAAGACTTACCATAAGTTCACCAGACTTCAAAGTTAGTCTTGAACTAGTTAACGGGGGGCATCTAATCAATAGACTGCTGTCACACTGCTCAACAAAGAGGGGAACAAAAAACAGAAAAAAGAGAGCTGAATGAGTATACAGTGCTAAAACACACTGAGCAGCAGTGGTGTGAGTAGTGCACAATATTAAACAAGCCGCCAAGTGAATGAAATATCCGTAATGTCCAAGCATGCTGTCAAGTCAAGTTCCTTAATGTAAACAAACTACTATCAACATTACGTCTCAGGTCATTTAGTGACACCTTCGAGATAAAATGATCCCGTCTCAGTTATGTGAGCATATTGTAATCAGATTTTACATGCGTGAACAAGTACCTTCAATTGTGCTTAAAGTGTATCTCACTGTGCACGTATCGTGCTTCTGACAGTCGTGCCCTCAAGTACTAGTGTAAGTTTCAATTCGAGAGTCCACATCGGAAATTCAATCGTCTGGAAAACACAAATGCGTAAAAGTAAAACCTGTTAGTGCCAATCGTATGTTATGACTCCTCTATAACGCATATATAAGTCCTCTATGGTCTTCCGTCTACGTTATCTACACCTGATTACAGAAGTCCACGGCTACACGAGTGATCGCATCAATCATGTGACACGGTTTACGTAGTGGAATCCATTGCAATTGGCTACGTCTTTTATGATGTAAGGCACAATTGGGAACGCTACTCACGGGGTCGGTCCAGAGTGTGTGTGTGTGTGTGTGTGTGTGTGTGTGTGTGTGTGTGTGTGATTCAGATATTCAGTCAGGTAGCTACCTCGACAGAAATTGTACCGGTAAGTGCAAAATCACACGCAAGATGCCTGGAATGTACCATGTTGTGAGAAAATATTGTAAAAAAAATGTGTAACAAAATGCTGGACAGCAGGCATTTCTGGTCTGTGGAACCGACTGAGCCGTATATCAGTGCACTAATCAGCAGCTGGTGAGTGGAAAAAAAACATAATCTGAAAAAATACCATATTGGCCTATATTTAAATACTGTGCTTGCAATCAATTTGTTCATTAAGCCCAATTTCAGATGCCTTGCTCTTTATAGAAGTTTTTGGGTGTTGGCATTACCGTTCTTCGATTTCTCAAGTTGCCATAAGATAGCCCATCTCAATTCTTCTACATCATGTGCGATCATGATGAAATGATTCACCAATGGTGCTGTAGGGTTTTTCTTTTTAATACAGCGTCTGTGCTCACTGTTACAATGTTTAATCTTTCGCTCTGTCATCCCAATATAGTTTAGGGCACTGGCACCAGATTGCATAAACTACATTCGCTGAATTACAATTGGTGAACTGGGTTTGGATCCACAGTCTGGTTAACCCTAGGTCCACCTCTTCAGTCTGTCAGGTAAAGTTACAGTTCACACATTGACCACAAGGTGAATGTCCAGTCAAAATAGGAAGTCCCCATGATTCAGTGACACTTTTCTGAGGATTCGTTTTCAAAGCAATGTTTTTTGTAAGTAATTCTTTCAGATTAGGTGCTCTCTTAGGCTTTCATCAGCATCACAGAAGCAATGATGAACGTTGTTCTTTTTGTTGTCTGTATCGAAATTTAAGAATGATTGGTGTTACTTTAACTGCCAATCACGATTTGGAAAATATTTTTTTGCAGAGTGACCTCGATTGCTGATCGACTAAATGTGGACTTTGCTCTTATCCATAAAGAGCGGAAAAAGGCCAATGAGGTTGACCGCATGGTATTGGTGGGTGATGTGAAAGACCGAGTGGCCATTCTGGTTGATGATATGGCAGACACTTGTGGCACCATCTGTCATGCAGCAGAAAAGTAAGTTGTTTTTCGATATTTCAGTCTAGAACTTTTTTATTTCAAATAGTTTGATCCAATTCTTTACTGTTTGCTTATTGATTTTCTCCTTAAATAAGAACACAAAAACTGCATCTGCAATTTTTTTTATAAAACATTTTTAGTTTTGAAATGACATTACATAGTGAACATATAAAAAGGAACAAATCCAGATCCAGCACTTTCAGATAGTAGAATACAATATGCCATATTCACAACATAAATTCTTCCCATAAACAGTGCACCTACAGGGTTTGTGTAGTTATTGTGCATCTTCCCACTTCTGCCAGATTTTCATTGCTTTCCTGGGGCACCCTCTAGCTGTATAGATATGCTGTTCCATCAACATACAAATGTTAACATCCGTTGCCCATTGTGCGAAGTGTGGAGCTATGTTCGACCCACCCGCCCCCCCATTGCTTTACTACATTGCGTTTAATCAGACCTGTGGTCGCGGAAAGAAACTTTTTTCAAAGCGTGTCGTGTCTCCTTCAATACCCAATGGCATCATCTTAGGATCTCTAGGGATATTGCGACCCAGGACCACGGACAGTTTATCACAGCAGTGTTGCCAATATTCCTGAATCCCAAGTACTCCCTTGTTAATCATCGTTGACCGCTTTCGTCCTGCCGGAGAAAGTCAAGGCTGCCGACGACGGAGGAGAATCCGCCGGTGGGTTTCCCACCACCCTCAAACCTCAGACGCTGACGAAGCTACTGAAGCCAACCGTGGTCATGTCCCACCCTGTTTGCCGACGACTTGACGCCCTTGCTTGGCCAAAGTTCTTCACTAACTTTTTGCAGCAGCGAACCATTGTTTTCGAGGTGCACCGCACGCCTCCCCTGTTGCATGACTTTTTTGATCACTCGTCTGGAAACACCGAAGCTGCTGCCTCACTGACAACATTCAGCTTTTTTTCATCAGAAGTTCGACAACCCGTGGCTCCTGCTTGAAAGGGAGCACTCTCAAGAAGGGCCTGTCGATTCCCCGCCGAACTCGCGCAAGGTACATTGGGTTGCAGGACTATAGAAGAAGACTCTATTAGACAATATATGGACTGGGCTTGTGGTGCATCTTCATGTACAGGTTGCCCAGGTGGGGGGGGGGGGGATCCTCATACAGAACTGTGCCTAGCGGTAGGGGTCGGTATTCTGCCAATTGGCTCACCAACTTGTCTTCCTCCTAAGTCTATGGTTGATATAGTTTTACTGTGTTGATTCGTATGCTATTTGAACTCAGTACAGTTGATGCATTTTAATAGAATCGGAGTAATAGTGGTACCACCTAGAACTGTATAAATTTACCATTTTAGAATTGTCGGAGCACAAAGTGTATTATCGTGATAGTTGATCTAACATTAAACCTTATTTATATAAAGACTGTGTTTTAACTAACATAGTGTGTGGACATTCCTTTGTGGGTGCTTGTGGACTACAGTGTACTTAAGAACCAGCCCGCATCACCTCCTGAGATGCTAGCCCTTGATTGCTCGTCCACGTTTACCAACATAGAGAATCTCTGCTGTGGTCCTCTTTGCCTCTCTGCCGTATAGAGAGCAGGAGTACAGACACCCCCCTCCAGTGAGTTTCTTTACAGGAGTCCGCGCACATCGCTGTCCGAAGGCCCGGATTTCAGACCCTGCCGCACCAGGAGACTGTCATGACGGGCGCTTCTCTGGAAGGTTTGGGTGCTCACACCAGAAGTCTTCATGCAAGGGGCCTGTGGCTACCGCCGGAGAAGACGTTGCACATCAACGTGCTGGAGCTGCGAGTAGTGTTTTGGGCCCTCCACTTCCTGTCGTCCCTCAAGGGCACGGTGGTGCGGGTCTTCCCGGACAATACTACCACGATGTTTTACATCAGGAAGCAGGGGGGGCACCGGACCCCCATCGCTCTCCAAAGAAGCGCAGGACCTATGGCACTGGGCCATAGCCCTGGGGATGTTCCTCATCCCATTTCATCTATTGGGAGTGAAGAACACCGTTGCCGACTCTCTCAGCAGCGAGCTGCGCTCTTGCCACGAGTGGGAACTTCGGCAGGACCAAGTGGATCACCTGTTCCGCAGATGGGGCAATCCCTAGATCATTATGTTTGCGACGGCAACGAACACCAAGTGCCGTAGGTTCGCCAGCAGGTTTCCCCAGCCGGGGAGCATGGGGGGATGCGTTCTTTCCCCTGGGACAGCCTGTTTCTGTATGGGTTCCCTCCGTTGCCGTTGCTTTTTCGACTAGTCCATCAACTCACTGTCCCGGTGCAGGATGATCCTCGTCGCACCGGCGTGGCCGAGACAGATATGGTACCCGAACCTTCTGGACTTGTCAGCGCCCCCTCTAGTCAAGCTTCCGGTGGTCGTAGATCTTCTCGCCAGCGAAGGAGGTGTGATTCTGCACCACGACCCAGGATCGCTGACCCTTAAGGCAAGGCTCCTGCAGCACTAGTTTGGGGGCTATGATCTCCCAGCGGATTGCAAGGAGGTGCTTGCCAAGGCCAGAGCTTAATCTACTCTCCAATGGTACGGGCACAAGTGGAAGATGTTCTCAGTTTAGTTCCGTTCTCCGAAGATGGACCCTCTGCGAGTCACTGATCCGCAGGTGCTTCCATATTTGCTGTCGTTGGCCAAGGCCGTGCTGGCTCCTGCTTCCATCAAAGTTCATCTGGCAGCTATTTCCTGCTACACCAGATCTCCAGGACGATCATCCTTATGGTCGCATCGATTGGTCAAGGAGTTTGTCAAACGGCTATTTCGCTCGTTTCCACCTGTGAAGGCTCTGGACCTGGCATGGGAGCTCAATGTGGTGCTTACTAGGCTCATGGGTCCTACGTTCGAGCCTATGCATTCGGCGCCATTGACTTTTTTAGTGGAAAACCGCTTTTCTTGTGGCCATCACCTCTGCACGACGAGTGGGAGAGATTCAGGCCCTCTCTTGTAAACCACCTTATTTGACATTCCACGAGACGAGGGTGGTGCTTCGGACGCACCCCTCCTTCATGCCCAAGGTGCCGTCGGACTTTCATCTAAACGAGCCCTTGGTGTTACTTCTATTCTTTCCTACGCCTTTGTCGCCGGCTGACAGGACTTTGCACTCGCTGGATGTGGCTAGAGCGCTGAAGTTCTACGTGGACCGCACAGAGTTTTCGGAAGACGTCGCAACTGTTCATGAACTTTGGCCCTGTGAACAAAGGGAAAGCCCTCTCCAAGGCTTCCATTTCCAGGTGGCTCTCAGGCTGCATCACTCATTGTCACCAGTTGGCAAACTGCCCGTTGCCTGGCCCTCTGAGAGCCCATTTGACCAGAGCGATTGCTGCAACTACGGTGTTCCTGTCTGGTGTGCCCCTGCTGGACATCTGCAGGGCTGCTACGTGGAGGTCGACACACACTTTCATGAGTCTACTGCATCGACCGGGATTCCAGGGAGGAGTCCAGAGTTAGCGCAACCTGTTCGCTTGAAGGTGAGCCTGGTGAGGAGGTAAGAGATGCTTAATGTTGAGATGCTTAATGTTGTCCATGCCAGACCCCATACTGGAGAAGGAACAAGTTACTTACCTGTAACTGTTCTCCAGCATGGGTCTGGCATGGATTCACATGCGAACCCTCCAGCCTGCCCCTCTGCGGCTCTTCTCTTGGTCCTACTGCCACTTTACGTGCTACCAAATCTGAAGATGGCTGCCAGAGAAGGGGCTTAGGTAGAGGGCAGTCATTGGCTGAGGGCAGTATGACCCAGAGACCAGTGATTGGTTGTTAGGAGGAAGACCGGTAAGAAGTGAAACTGAAACTGATTTTTCCTTTACCGAGGAGTCCCAGCCTGACTGGGAATATTCATGAGCATGTGAATCCATGCCAGAGCCATGCTGGAGAACAGTTACAGGTAAGTAACTTGTTCCTTCCCAGTACTGACACCCTGAAGGCCATGTCAGTTTCCCCCTAACTGATGAGCAAAAGCCAGTGTAGTGAACTGCACTGTAAAAAGTACTGGATCGATATAAAAGCAAAAGGTTTGGGAGTCCATAGACATGGAAAAGAAAGGTGCGTTAAAGAGGAATCTTTCCTAACACCAGTCCAAGGAACGAGAGGTCTTCTGGAAAGAAAGGATCAGCAAAGCCGCATCACTCAGCAGCCATCTCTGGTCATTGAAAGTAGCTACAGGCGTCTTTTTCGATTCAGCACCAGTGGTCGACTTGTCTTCAGCCATGGGATCCAAGACATTTATCCAGGAACCCAGCCAATTAACACTCATGCTACATTCAAACTTTGAGGAGTGGCTGTTCGTTCAGGATAGCCAGCCTCCCAGTTGGAACTGGTTCCAGGCAGTCGTGCCAGAAGACAAAGGACTACAGAGTTGTGGACTCCTCCCTTGTTTCCTGTCTTCAGACACTCTGAAGCCTCGGCAGGCTTCACAATGGATTCCCCCGAAGACCAAAGTCAAACCAGGACCTCCCCCCACCCAGGATGGCAGACGGTCTAATAAAGAACAAGCACACAAGAAATGGCAAAAAAAGAAAAGTTGCCATTTTCCCCTTTTGTGCATTACTGCGGCTGTGATCATAGCCTGCGGGTAAAAATAAAACCAAAGCCGGTAGAACACAACCACTGCCACCAGCCATTCAGGTATGCTTGTCACTGTAACAAATGTTACAGGAGCAGTGAGAAGGGGGATACGGTGTAACCCTCAGCACTCCCATAGAGTAAACTAAAGGGTGAGTGGGGGAGAAAAGTTCCCACTCGCTCATCCACTTAGAAGAGAAATCCACCATCCAGCAAAAAGTGCTGGGGGTCTGACAAAATCCACCTAACTTGTGTCCCCAAACGCCCCTCCCCCCCACCCAAGTCTAAGGGACAGGTGGATCTTAACCATTTCTGGACGGATCTTTCTTGCAGTCAGTTACACCTAAAGAAGAGTCCATTAGCAATCTTTTTGTAACCCTGAGAGTATTTTGGAAAGTCTTTATCGTTAGCTGTAATTGTTGGTTCTATAGTTTGCCTGACACTTTTTCTCTTTTTAAAAGAATAAGGGGTCTGAATCACAGGCCCTCTGGAGGGGTTTCAGCTCCTGAACCTAAAATGGGCTTTTTAACAGTACCTTTAGTAAAAATAAACAATGACCTAGAGGGGTCTTCATGATCCCTACCCAGCACTCCATCTGGAGCAGTCTGGGGTCTCCGGTTTCATTACTGGAGTCTTAATGGTAGAGCATGGTTTAGTCTCTCATTTCATCTGAGATCTGGATTTGCCTTTTGTTAGAGGCTGCCCTCTTCTGTAGAGGATCCCAAAGATTTAGCGTGGTCCCCAGAACTGGAGACCCTAGGCCTCACAGAAATCTTAGCCATTTCTCCTATGTGAACAGGCTGCGTCAAAGGCTTTTTGACAGGTCTCGGGGAAAGAGCTAAGGTTAGCCTTCCTCTTTCTCTTGGATTTGGTCACTTTTCAGGCCTTGACGTTTCCCTCTGGGCACCCTGATCCAATAAAGGAGAGGCATTAATCTCTGCCTTTTGGGTCAATGATATATCGGATGTTGGACAGGAACACTTGGGTTCTGGCCAACCTTCCGGAACACCTCCACTGTAAGTCGATTTTCAGGGGATTCCGGGTGTTAGGTTTTATAAACCATGTACACAGTATGTGTGTTTTTCAAGCAGTTCAATGAGAGCCCTAGTTTCTTTTCTTCTTCTTTTTTTTTGGTTTTTTTACAAGGAGCCGCAACTAGGTGAGTGACTGTTGAGTAAAGGTCTTTAGTACAAAAGTTGGTAGTGTGCCTATCTCAAGAGGGTAAATGTGAGCTGTAGCAATGAAATTCACAAATGCAAGTAGCCAAGTAACACTTACACTGAATGTTTCATTTGTAAATAGGTGTGTATTTAACATCAATTTTTAAATAAGTGTTCTTTAAAAAGGGCAAGATATGTAACAATCAAATATACTATACTTTTCCAGAATCAGCAGAAGTTTAGTGGATACTCTTTAGAGCTGCTTTTTACACACTTCCTATACCCGAAGGTGACTTCATTCACAAGGACAGTAATGGCATTTATATATCACTAGTTATACTTTGCAGATTCTAAGGTTGCACAAAGGAAAGGTTAAAGGAAGGAAAAAGGTTAAACAGGTTCTCAGGGCAGGTGAGTATACTTAAATCTTCCAATGAAGTCTAGACAAGCCTGTCCCAGCAAGAACAGTCGAACCACCTGTTACCACCTATGAGGGACAGAAATGTCAAAGTCAATGGACTAGAAGAGTCTGCAAGTCTCAATTGAGAAGAGCACAGCTAAATACGCTGAGCTAAGTACTCCAATTCTAAACAGTACCTGTGGCTTGAAGAAAAGTGGTCCAGCTGGATTCTGTCCTGTTGCAGCGATGCAGATCCTGGGTTCCTGAGCCTTGTTAGGGAGAATTCTCAGAAATGTGCTAATTCCCTCCACCTTGGAGACCCCCAGCAACTTTGCTGGAT
Organism: Ambystoma mexicanum; assembly: GCF_040938575.1. Taxonomy (NCBI): domain Eukaryota; kingdom Metazoa; phylum Chordata; class Amphibia; order Caudata; family Ambystomatidae; genus Ambystoma; species Ambystoma mexicanum. Next base: position 669,144,287 of record NC_090930.1, on the reverse strand, counting down.
TTTGAGGACTTAATTTTTTTATTTACCTGGAGAGAGTGAGACCCTTTTTCCCACTCTTATGTTAATGTGATTTTAACCTCTTTCTTTTTGGTTGTGTAGTCTCTCAAACTCCATAGGCATCATCTTTTACATTGTCACACAGTACCTTCAGTGCAGTGCCACAGGGAAGTCGTCCAGATTTCCCAAAGGTTTAAATACCTTCTATTGGACAAACTACTCTTTCCCAGTGCAGTAAAGTGAAATTAACTTTACTTACATGTGTAACTTTCTAGACCCAGCACACACTTACAACAAGGTGCTGGAGGTGTTACCTAGTATCCCCTTTGTCTAGATTTTCATGTAACACTTTTTCTCACTGAAGGGCTGGTGGCAGTGGTTTCGTTTTAACTACCGTGGTGTGAATTTACCGCGGGCTGCGTTCGCAGCTGCAGTAAAGCACCCAAGGGTGCCATTTTTGTCAAAATGACCCAGTCTTCTTTTTTCGCCATTTCTTTGTGGAAAGGTCCTTCTTGAGATACTCTGCGCGCCAAACCAGGTTTGGTCCCATTATTCACTTTGCCTTTGGCGGGATTCAAAAGTGAAGCCTGCCTCTGGCTCCAAGGTGTCTGGGGTAGGCAGGAAGTGAGGGAGGTACCTGAAACTCCCTGTGCTTAGTCTCTATGGAGACCCAAATACACTGTGTTTGGCCGGCTGACTGTCCGGCAAGGACAGCTACCCTGCTGGGTGACTGACAGCTAGACTGGAAGGAATGGGAGAGAACTGAATAAAAGGCGAGGCTTTTGACTTGGAAGGCAGTCGACCACTGGACGAAGGAACCGAAGAAAAAGCTTAAGACGCCTGCAGCAACTCTTGGACTGTTGGTTTGCCCTTCTGGTGTGCTGAAACTCCAAATTCGTATCGACAGACAAACCCCTGCAAGGACGACTTCTCCCCTTGAGTTTGTGGGACCAATCAACTCCAAAGTAAGCCACCTGGATATCCTTCTCGGAGCTGGTTGAATTTCCACAGATTTGCTGCTAGAAACTGTATAGCCAGGGAGAGGAACACCAGATTGTGTGCGTTGCTTTTAAGCTGACCAAGAGCGCCAGGAAGATCCTCCGGACTCCAGGAAGCAGGATTGACCGAGCCTGAGCCCCCTCAACAGAGTGCAGGACCCCAGAAGCAAGGAAAGTCCATCTCGACAGCCAGGAGCTGCGGTGTTGCTATTTGCAGTAGTCGCGAGGATAAATTCACTATTACTGTTAGGATAAAGGTATGAGTGTGCCCAACTTGGTCTTGCTTCGCCTGACTTGCTGTTAGCCTGCCCAGAATAAGTCTGCATTAGGTTTTACCTACCTAGAATAACCAGTCATTCATAAAGTGTAAGGCAGAGTTTTGCTTTCCCTGGTCTGTTTTAGACCGACACAAAAATATTCCTAGGTTTGTACCTACCTTTAAGTGGCTGATTGCTCCTGTACAAAATGTAGAAGGGTTTACTTACCTTGAGTATAACTGTGTTCTCCTAAAAAGTTAGCCATTGCTTCCCTTAGTCTGTGAACTGAAAAGCAACTGTAATTGAATATTACACCCCAAGGTCCAACTCCCCTAGAATAACTGTTATACTGAATATCAGAGTTATAGGTGTTTTACTGTTCCTAGAATGTATGCCACTCTTTACAAAATGTATATTGTCCAGTTGGTTTACTAAGTGATTTCTTGCTGGGCGTCAACTGCTAGCATCTACTACCCCTATACTACTGAAAGTAATCTAAAAAGTAACTATTGGTTTGACTTCCCTAGAACTCCTGTTCGATATTCCAAATTAGGTTATATGCTTTGGTCTGTGTACCTTCCAGTATAGTTTTGTGTTTTTAGAATTGTGGTTATATATAATGTGATAGTACTTGTTTACCGCAAGATTTATCTGAGCCTACTTGTATTTAAATAAACCATTCATTTTTTACAATACATAGTGTTTCAGTTTTTTCTTTTGACCATCTGTACTACAATTTCATTTGTACTGATTGTACAGTGCTCTCCCCCTCCTAAGATGAGCCTGGCTGCTCTGTCTACGCTACCATGAACTCTGGTGATACAGCCTTATACTAAGAATGGAGTCTTGTACTGTCTCAGTTGAATGTTTTTATTAAGCCCTTAGTTGGACTTCAGACAAACTGTCCTAACACTGCCATCTAGTGGTTAGCTCTGAGTATTGCGTCTTGTTTTCAATTAAAAAAAAATCGGTCTCAGGCTAATATTGAGTAAGTAATGTTTGTTTGTTTTGTTTGTATTTATATAGCGCACAGCAGTCCGAGGACCTTGTGGCACTTGTTACAAGACTGTACTTAGTTACAGAGTAAAGAGGCATGCAATTGTTACAGAAAGCATTTTGAGCAGGGGGAAAAAAAAAGTTTCTCTCATATATTTGAGTGGAGGGCGTCTCGGGTAGAGGGGAGTGAGACAATCTGATAAAATAGCAAGCTTAATGAACATGTTGGGGTGCAATGTATGTTGGTCTTCCAGGGGAACCAACTCAGCCTTTGTGTTTGAAAGCTTATAAAGTGAGTACTCTTGTATGCTGTGTAATTCCCGTTCCCTTATGACTGTAGGTACCTAAACGTCTGCAAGTCGTAGGGTGACAAGTCTGCTGAGCCTAGATTTTAACAATAAATATGGGTTATTAATTTAGGCTTATTGTGAGGCCTGCCTTTTTGTGTAGTTGACTTATCCCGTCACTGTACTTGAGTACGCGAGTAACAATTTTGTGGTGCAATTACTTGAGTAATCCTAGCTCTTGAGCTGTTCCATGTCTAATCGAAGCTATCCATCCAGGCCTGTAGTTTGCTGTGTGCATTATGTTACTCCTTGTTTTGCATTTTTCTTAGAACTTTGAAGAACTGCAAGTAGAGTAAATAATAGTCTTACATTTGCTTTAGTGTGATTATAACGGATCTGTTCTTGAATCACCCACTATGTCGCCTGTCTGTAAAGGATCACCTACACAGCTCTCGGTCTCGTATACGTACACCTAACTGCATACTTGCCAACCCTACAGATTTAGGCACTAGGCTACTGCTTTTTAAGCAGTCCTACCGCCTACAGATTTCAGTGACCGATCCTACTGCTTTTTACAGTGCCAAGTAATTTATGTGTTTTAAGTCCGGCTCCAGGACAAAACATGCAACACAATGAGTCTATCTGTACAGTGTGCTGGTAGGTGATTACTTTGATTGGGCTCAGACCAATCCACTGACCTGACAGTTACTTGACTGTCTTGCACTCTTGCCGGTACAACCCTTAGGTGAACAACCAGTGAAGGCAAGTGGAAGAATGTAACACCATCACACAGCATCTGTCTATCGGCCTGACAGGGTTATCAGTCGCCATGTCATTCAGTGTTCAAGTTGCAATACATCTGTACTGCCTGGGCTGCTGCTACAGAGCAGTGGCAAATGTTGCCTATCAGCTGTGTGTGTGTACCTTCTGTGAAGTTAGGTAATTGAATTTGGTGTTAATTTATCATTTAGAATTATACATTTGTATCATTTGAACATCTTTCCATATTGTGCTGTTTGATGGGTTGGGCATTTTAGAATGCTTCAATGGTGCCAACAATGTATGTTTTGTATAGACCCAATTCTAGAGGAGGGGGTGTTATTATACACAAATGTAGTCTTACCATGAGAATTGTAACCACTATCAACGTCCTCTCTTGCAAACTACTCTGTCAAAGTCCCTCTTACCAATGCCCAAACTCAACAGCCATCTGATCTATCACCCTCCAGGCCCAATAGGCACTTTTGATGAGGACATTAACACTATATTATCCAGCAACCTTAAAAGCTCTACCCAAGTACTCACCCTTGGGGACTTCAATATGGGCTTCAATGATCCGGAAGACCAAATTGCCAGTACTACACTTAATACCCTCTCCGAACTAGGATTTACCCAAAGATGTATGGAACCTACACATGCCAAAGGCAGAATACTCGATTGGGTGGCTGACAATAACTGTCTAGCTAACATCACCGACATCCCGCCATTAGCCTGGACTGACCACCATTTGGTATTGTTCATGCTTTCTACCATCCAACCCCCACCCCTGCCGATTAGCAGGGCCCCACCCACACTCACGAGAAACAAGAAGAGTATCACTGTGGAGAGACTTATCCCGAACTTACTCAACACACTGCCTGACAGCTTGGATCCAGAGACTTTGGTTGAAGAATACAATAAAATCATGTCCACCTCGTTGGATCTAATCGCCCCCCCTCAAACTCAGACCAAGCAAGCCCAAAACGCATCTGAACAAATGGTACACGCCATTCCTCAAAAATCTAACAGAGCAAAAAAGAAACTGCGAAGCCACTTGGAAAAAACTCCCTTCAGCAGCTAATCAACTCAAACTTACTAAACTAGCTGCCCTTTACAAAAAATAAATCTACCTTGCAAAACAAACCTCCTTCGACTCCCGTATATCCAAGCAAAATCAAACGTGAAGGAATTATTTTCCATCCTTAAGGAAGTAGAAACCCCTATAGCACCACCAGATACTTGTACCAAAGATAAACATTGGTGCTCAGAAATCCAAAATGCCTTAGCCAACAAGCTTGCTACTCTACAAAACAAAATTTCCCGCAAAAAAGTCTCCCTGAATGACCCTCTGCCTTCCAAACTACATGAGAAGCTTACTATAAGGGAAATTACCAGCTTCAATTTCTATAAAGTCACCACACTTGAAGTAGAAAAAATCATTCTGTCACTGAAACCTTCCAACAGTCAGGGCGATCTGTGCCCTGCACAGCTCATTAAAGATGCCACCCGTGACCTCTACTCATCACAAAATTAATCAACGCCTCCTTCTCCACCGGTGCTATCCCCACCAACTTAAAACAATCCTGGGTACTTCCACTACTAAAAAAAACCCACACTCGACCCAGCCACACCTACAAACTATAGACCCATGATGGCCGTACCATTCCTTCTAAAATGATTGGATAATGTTGCATACGTACAAATACAGAAGTACTTGGAAGAACATCACCTACTAGGAGCTAGACAATCAGGCTTCCGTCCTCAACATGGGACTGAGACTGCTCTCATTGACCTTAAAGCACAGATCAACAAGCTTAGAGACAATGGCCAAGCCGCCTTACTCCTCCTCCTAGACCTCTCTGCAGCATTCGACCTGGTCGATCACTCTGTCCTATGCACACATCAGCCCATTTTTCCGTTGAGGCCATCACATGGATTAGATCATTCCTCAACGGCAGAACCATGAGGGTTTTTCACCTACAGGTGCAGCAGACCCCATACCTATCACCTGTGGTGTGCCACAGGGGTCTTGTGTCTCCCCCACATTGTACAATATATTTACTAAGCCCCTTTTCAATGATTTGGGTCATCTCTGTATCACCTACACGAACTACGCAGATGATGCCCAGATCCTCCTTCCACTTTCTGGAGATTATGGGAAGGATTTGGCCTTGGTGAATAGGGTACTTCATCTTCCAGGCATGGATGGCGACACATGGACTATGCCTGAATGATGATAAAACTGAACTTATTATTCTAGGTACTACCACCAGCTTAAAGAAATTAGGCCCTGCCTATTGTTCTTTCATGATCGATGGCAATAGCATCGAAGTAGGACAAGAGATTAAAACACTAGGCTTTTACTTGGACTCTATCTTCTCCTTCAACAGACAGGTGAACTCCTTAGCCTCTTCCACGGCTTACAGGTGTAAACTGATCCGTGCAGCCAAACCCTTTCTATCTGACGCTAGCTGCTTGACCCTCGCTAGAGCACTCCTACTGTCCCTCCTGGACTGCTGTAACGCTCTCTATCTTGGGTCTTCTAAAGCCACCACCGGCAAACTTCAAACTCTCCAGAATAACGCTCTCAGAGCGGCATTGGGCATCTCCAGAAGAGAGCATATTACAGTATACTGCCAACAGGATAATTGGCTCTCTATCAAAGACAAAATTCTCCTAAAAACTGCCTCACTCACTCACAAATCCCTCAATAACGCTGCCCCAATCTATTTGATCGACAGATTTCATAGACGGACCTTCCTGAGACCCACAAGAACAGCCTATAAAGACTGCCTTTCTGTCCCCAACTTCAAACGTTCCACTATAGGGGGTATCCGCTTCCCAGTGAAAGCAGATAAACTGTGGAACTCTCCACCACTAACTCTCAGAATGGACCTGCCCTATCAGAACTTACGTTCTAAGGTCGTTTTATGGTTGTAAACATAGGCCTCCAAACACATCCAGGCTCTTAGTCTTTCATACCCCTGCCATCTGTATATATTGTACTGCCTATTGCCTGTACTTATTGCTGCCTATTTGTATATATGTTTCTGATGTTTGTTAATCTGCTTAGAATCACATGCTGTGCATAGGTCCGACATCCAGTGGTCACTGCGGAGTATTGCATTTTGTTTTTCGTAGTCGAAAAGGGACGTCGACAAGGCGTGTCTGAAATACTATCCCTATAGTGACGTGCGTTGTACCCACAATCCCTCACGCGTCAAGGTCCCTCAGATTGTTTTTTTCCGCCCAGCTACTGGTCGCCTTTACGCGGAGCTCCTCGAGAGACATTGCAGATTTCATCTCCTCGACCTTTGGTCGTTTTCCTATTTAATATATAACGCATCGATCCCTCCCTCGACGCAGTTGTGAAGCTGTCTCCGCCGAGCAAGATCTTCGACGGAGGGGACGAGCGGAGGAGATCCTTCGGCGTTGCCGAACACGTGGCCTGGCCTCGCAGGCCAAATACAGTAGGGAGAGTGGGGTCGTGGGACATCTCTGGTTCTTTTCTGAGAATGCCTTTCCTTTTCCCCTTCTTTTCCCTTGGGGTCGTTATCACGATTTATTGCCTCGGCTATGGAGAGGACACCCTTTAGGTTTTGCCCGCTTTGCAAGGGCAAGTTTACTTGGAAGGACAAGCATTCACAGTGTAACCGCTGCTTGCCCCTCGATCACAAAGAGGAGGGTTGCACGGCTTGTCGGCTTCTTAAGCCAAAGACTCTAAAAGACCGTAGGGTCAAGAGGTGGGCGGCCTACGCTATGTCGAAGGCCGATACTTCACCCGCCGCTGCTACCACCGACAGTGACGAGGAACGTGATAACACGACCTCCGCTACGGAAGTCGTAGACCCCTCTAAAGAGCGCTTGCGCTCTTCGTCGTCTGTCCCCGGCCCTGACGGGCTCGGCTCACGCCCTGCTTATGGGGCTGAACACCCCGGCGACACTGACGCACACGATACCACACATAAGCACACAACCCATGGCTCTTCTTCGTCGAAGACGAAGAAAGCATCAGCGCCCAAGGAGACGCAGGTTCCACCGGCGGCCTCCTCGGACCGTTCAGGTTCGAAGCCCCTCTCGCAGCCGCGACCAGCGACTGGGCTTTCGGCAAATAAGGGCGCTGCCCCCAAACCATCGGCCGGAGCGCACCAGCAGAGGGCGCACCCCGTCATAGAACGATCGACACCCGTAACGTCGAAACCACAGCCCTCCGCTGACAAACGAGTCGCAGAGAGCTTGGCGAGGATCGTTGTAGCCGACGCCCAGAAGCGTACGCCGAAAGACACGTCGAGCGCTACGCAAAGGTTGAAAGACACACCGAAAAAGCCCGAAGAAAGACAGGGACTACCCCCTTCAGTCGGGGGGACCCCCAGCACACCGGAAGGCTTTTCGGAAGGCGACGGGACACTTTCCTCGACGTTATGGGAGAGGTCGAGCCGTTTTCAGCTAGATGACACTATTTTTCCCCCGCTAGACCGCTCAGGGGTACCCCATGAAACCATGGAAAGGCTCCATCTCTGCATGGAGAGAATGGAGAGGTTTATGAAGACCCAGAACCCTCCTACTCCCAAGAGAACAAGAGAAGGGCCTCAGGAGGACCCCAGGGCCAAATATCCGAGACTATTCAATCCCCAGCAGGACACAGCCTCAGATTTCCATAATGTGTATGACCTCACTGGTGAGGAACAATACTTGGAGGAGGAGGATGAATTTGTGGACGATGAAGAGGGACAGAACCAGGAGGAAGGTCTGGAAGACAGCCCAGACATGGTAGGAGAAGGCTTCGGAGAAATTCCAGAAGAAGGACCTTCTCATCCCTGGCAATCCCCATCAGTATATTCGGACACTGATGTCCTGAACCTAAATCCTCCTGACAATTCACCTGTTAGAAACACGTCTCCCATTGACGATCAGCCCACATTCAATGCCCTGTTGCGCAGAGCAGCAGCACATTTCGAACTGGACACTGGGGAGATCTCTCCTGAAATAGACTTTGTGGAAAGAGTAATTAAGGAGAAACCCCCGGTCAGCCAGACCATTCCCCTCCTCGCTTCAGTGAAGAGAAGAATCATCCCTTCGCTATCCACACCCGCACTAATCAGAGGAGTTAATCCAAGAATTGAAAAACTTTTCACTCCTTCACCCTCAGACCTGCTGTACATCAGGGGACATTCCATTCCGGATTCCCTTGTAGTAACTAATACAAGGAAGAGGGCAGGGGTGCCGCTGTCCATCAGCGAGGCACCACCTGACAAGGAGGGCAAGAGGTTATATGCCCTTGCAAAGAGAGTCACATCCTCGGCTGCCTTTTCGGCAAGAATTGCGAACAACAATTCTTTGCTAGCTAGCTACGCAGACGCGCAGTGGGCCAAACTGCGCAAAGATGCCGAAGAAGCGCCGGAACCACTACGTACACGCCTGCTATCAACTATTGGCGAAGGAACCCAGGTCAACCAGAGTATTGTAAAGAACTCTCTGGATGCTGCAGAGACAGCGGGACGTTCCCTGGTTCAGGGAATACTCCTAAAACGCCATGTATGGCTGTGCAACTCAGGGTTCAAACCGGAGACACAGGCGTCTTTAATAAATAAACCTGTTGAAGACTCAAACCTCTTCGGGAAAGCGGTGGATGAGGCTCTGGAGATGGCTAAAAAAGAGTTCGATACTATCAAAACTCTTGACCAGATCTCTAAGCCCACTACCAGACGCGGCTATGGCAACAAACGCTTTTTTCGTGGCCAACAGCAGAATCAGCAGCAACAGTACCCTGCCACCAATTACCAGACCAATAGTGGGCAGTACAGCCAAAGAGGCCAGCGCCGTGGCAAAGGGAGAGGTCGGGGGTCCACCCCCAGAGGCTCCCAAGCCCCCAATAACACCAAGTGACGCGAAGATTCGCGTCCCCCCCCCATGCAACTCCGGTCGGGGGCCGGATAACATCCTTTCTTCCAGCATGGGAGGGAATAACGTCAGACCGCTGGGTACTTTCCACCGTAGCCCACGGATACTGCATCGAATTCAACGGTTCCCCAACATACAGACCCCCGAGGGGACGACGCATGACACCGGAACACCTTGCCATCCTTCTCCAAGAAGTACAACTGCTGGAAAAAGGAGCCATACAGGTCGTGCCTCTATCTCAGGTAACGGAAGGTATTTATTCAGTGTACTTCCTTGTACCCAAAAAGGATCTAACCATGCGCCCTGTATTAGATCTGCGCCCAGCGAACAAGTTTATCAAACCCCAGAAGTTTCTTATGGTGACCTTACAGGAAGTGATCCCACTGCTATCACAGGGAGATTACATGACAACATTGGACATGAAAGATGCATACTTTCATATTTTAATGTTGCCAGCGCACAGAAGATACCTCAGGTTCCTGATAGAGGGCAAACACTACCAGTTCAGAGTGCTACCCTTCGGCATAGCATCTGCACCAAGGGTATTCACGAAGGTACTGGCAGTGGCAGCGGCCCACCTGCGCAGGTTGTCCATCCCAGTTTACCCTTACCTCGACGACTGGCTCATAACAGGGGATTCTTACGAAACATGCTTCTCCAATACCCAAAAGACTGTAGACCTTTTGTTCCAGTTGGGCTTCTCCATCAACGAAAAGAAGTCCAGCCTAGACCCCAGCCAAATCAAACAATTCCTAGGGGCTCTAATTCAAACAAAGGACGGCCTCGTCTTCCCCTCCAACGAGAGGGTCCAAAACATGCTGTTTCAGATACCTCAATATGTGACCGGTCGAGAGGTGACGGTGCGCAAAGCAATGCGCTTGCTAGGCATGATGGCGTCGTGTATTTATTTGGTACCTCACGCGCGCCTGCGCAGGCGCCCTATGCAAGAGTGGCTCAACAGCCAGTGGTGTCAGGCCAGCGGACTATGGAACGATCTAGTGGTGGTCTCGCAGGCCTTGGTTCTCTCGCTACAGTGGTGGACAAAGGAAAACCTGGAAAGAGGGAAACCCTTTGCCACACCCGCGGCGGAAGCCACTCTAACCACAGACTCATCCCTCACAGGATGGGGGCTCACCTATCCCATCAGACTGCTCACGGAGTGTGGACTCCGAATGTAGCATCCAAACACATAAATCTACTGGAGCTACTAGCTGTGTTCAAGGCGCTAAAAGCCTTCCAGGAACACCTACAAGGCAAGACTGTGTTGGTCCTTACAGACAGCACCACAGCCATGTACTACATCAACAAGCAGGGGGGCACCCACTCTCCAGGACTGTCCAAACTGGCCCAAAATATATGGAAGTGGACTCTCAAACAAAACATGTTCCTACTGTCACAACATGTACCAGGGGAACTCAATCTGCTGGCAGACAAACTCAGCAGAGATTTCCCCCTGCCCGAAGAGTACGAATGGCGACTGCACGAAGACATCGTCTTCGACGTCTTCACACAATGGGGATTCCCAGAAATAGACCTGTTCGCAACCCTGGAGAACTCACAATGCCAAAGTTACGCCTCCAGGTACCCCCAGAACCAATCCAAGGGGAATGGTCTGTCGATGCAATGGTCAGGGAAATTTGTTTACGCTTTTCCCCCCCGACTCCCCTTCTCAACAAGGTGGTGCACAAGATGCACCAGGAACAAGTGACCATGATACTGGTGGCCCCAATGTGGGCCCGACAGCCATGGTTCGCTCACTTGATGGAGATGTCTCTATCTCCCCCAGTGAAACTCCCCTGCCCTTACAACATGCTGTCACAAGACAAGGGCAGGACTCTGCATCCATGCCCCCAGAACATGAACTTAGCAGCTTGGCTCCTGAGATCATAGAATTCGGACATCTACAGCTCCCGCAGAGATGCATGGACATCCTCAGGGAAGCCAGAAAACCTAACACTCGCCACTGCTATTCTAGCAAGTGGAAGAGATTTGTCATCTGGTGCAGAGGAAAAAGCATCAACCCGATTGACTGCTCTCCCACACATATTGTTCTATACCTGACCCACTTATTGGATTCAGGTCTAGTGTTCAATTCCATTAAAGTCCACCTAACGGCACTTTCTGCATAACCACTTCCCAACTCAAAGTGTCGTGGTGGAAGATCCCTGTTACAAAGGCCTTCATGGAGGGAGTAAAGAGAATACACCCCCCGATAGCTAACCCAGCTCCCGGATGGGACCTTAACGTGGTACTTACCAGACTCATGGGCTCACCATTCGAACCCATGCACAAAGCATCTCTTAAACACCTCACTCTTAAGACTGCTTTTCTAATAGCTATCACCTCCATCAGGAGAGTAAGTGAACTACAGGCTCTTTCTGTTCTAGACCCCTTCGTTACAGTTCACAGAGATAAGGTGGTTCTACGCACGCACCCAAGGTTTGCTCCGAAATTCATCTCGAAATTCCACGTAAACCAGTCTATAGAACTGCCAACGTTCTTTCAAAATCCTTCCAACTTTGGAGAAAAAACTCTGCACACACTAGATGTCCGCAGAGCAGTCATGTTCTACATGGAAAGAACCAGACCACTGAGGAAGACTAATCAGTCCTTCGTCTCGGTGGCAGCAGGAAGAGAAGGGGATGCAGTTTCAAAGTCAACTATTTCTAGATGGATTGTTCAATGCATCACTCTCTGCTATACTCTTGCTAAGAGAGAACTGCCCTTTAAGCCAAGAGCACACTCTACTCGAGGCACGGGGCCGTCCATAGCATTCAATGCAAATGTTCCCCTTGAGTCCATCTGCAAAGCGGCTACCTGGAGTTCTGTGCACACCTTTACAAAACACTACTGTCTAGATGCACACTCGAGATCTGACTCCCAGGTGGGACAGGCAGTATTAAGACATCTTTTCTCTACTGTTCCTTCTCATAACCCACCGCCAACTCCGGGTACTGCTCGCTAGTCTATGCACAGCATGTGATTCTAAGCAGATTAACAAACATCAGAAGACAATGCATTACTTACCGTAAAAGCATTTCTGATGGTTGTATCTGCTTAGATTCACATGCGCCCACCCTTCCTCCCAGCTCGGATGGAAGGAACATAGACTTCCTTTTATATCTCTCTTTTAGGTACTCACTCACGTCTAGAAGGCTCCCTTAGGGCAGAAAAATACAAACAGAGGGACCTCGACGCGTGAGGGATTGTGGGTACAACGCACGTCACTATAGGGATAGTATTTCAGACACGCCTTGTCGATGTCCCTTTTCGACTACGAAAAACAAAATGCAATACTCCGCAGTGACCACTGGATGTCGGACCTATGCACAGCATGTGAATCTAAGCAGATACAACTATCAGAAATGCTTTTACGGTAAGTAATGCATTGTCATACAATCCTGATATCACTTTTACTGTGGATGTAGATATTTTTGTTGTAACTAAGCTTCGCAATTTCATGTAAATGTTACGCAGTGTTACCTGAGGGTATGCTCGCGCATTACAAATAATAAAACGAACAAACATTTTCCTGTGACGTCATTGTTATGGGAATTATTATTTTTGAAACTTGAAAAATCCTACATCTTTTTGGTCACAGAATGTTGGCAAGTATGGTAACTGCACCTAAAAATCATCCCCAGCCCCAAATCTCGGTACTGCTATTGAAATGTATTTAAAAAAAAATGCCTCGGCCAAGATATGAAAGTCCAACATCACAAATTACTACTCCACCCCACACAACCACCCTTAAACCAATACTAACTCCTAGCATTACTCTTCACCCACCTATTGTCATCACTTTGATTAACATTCACGTATATTTGCACGTAGATGCCTGAGACTAATATGAGGACAGAGAATCTGCATGAGAGAGGCCTGTATTCTCATTGCGTGTTACTGTGCAATGTCGTGATATTTTACTTGCAAAGTTCTCCCATGTGGGGACCACACTGCAGCTTTGTAAGAGGTATGGCCTCAACAGTGAGTTGCAAGAAAGATTAAATCGTAAGAAGAGCGAGTACGGCCCGCCATGCCCCTTGGAAGATGTGTTGGGGGCTTATTTCAACATGATGGTGGGGAGGGACCCGCTTGCTTGGAGCTTAAAAACCATCTGGGACTGGGGTGTATACATAATAATGGGGACAAAGATGCAGCTAGTGGTTAACAGCTGCCTATTATCAGGAGCTAGCCAGCAGGGGGCTAAAACACTAAATGCCCACCGAAAATCAAGAAATCCTCCTTTATCAGCAACTGGCTGATGTGGAGGAACCCTTTTTTTTAAAGGCAACGAGGTAAAGACATTTATGTATACCCCTAGGCAAGGGCTCCATCAAATGCAGCTTGTGAGGCGAGCGCTGTAAAGCGCACATTTGAAGACCCCAAATGAAAGTATATAAGGAATATACTGCAGTGTTATAAGACTGCTGACTGGCAACATGGAGGCAGTTGCATGGTGGCCCCCCTGAGGCTCAAGGCCCCTTTCAACTTAAGGTTTGAAAGGCCCCGACTCCGTCCCTGCGGCCCACAAGCACCAGTGCTCCAAAAAATGCAAACCAGATTTCTGTTTGGAAGGAACATGTTAAGTACAAAGAGCACTGCAGAGCAAATATTTGCTATTTTCAGATAAATCGGAGTGTACAATGTCAATCTAGACAAACTGGGTTAATCAGATGGTCTCTCAGTAGTCTGGGGTCAAACTGGACCTACGTGAATTGAACAATGTACAATTATGTCCAAATAGCTCTTGCCTCTGGACAGTTTGATCTTGAAAATCTCTTTTGAAATATGTAAAACGCTTTGCATTTGATATTTGTAAGGCGCAAGACAAAAAAGAGGGACAAGAGAGAAAGAACAATAACGGTCCTACGAGGCCTTGTGACATTCGGATCATGCAAGGGGGATGGGGTGGTCTGCGCCAATGCGTAGTGCTAGAGTGGGAAGGGAGTGCAGTGTAGAAAGGAGAGTGCAAGTGAAAGGGGCTGAACAGGAGCGAGAGAACCAAGGGGCTTGGTCAGTGCTAGGGGAGGCCAGAAGGGCAAGTGCCACGTATTTCGGCGGGTGAGGGTCTGCATGCTAAGTGCGAGGAGCGGGGTGGACTGGACGGGGGGGGGGTCTGGTGCCCTGTAGAACTCGTGGTGACCAGGCAGCCAGTCACTTCGGCAGACGGGAGATGGGGAAGGAAGGAGAGAAAAGGAGTTTCTTGAGAAGCTTTCGGAATTTAGGGCTATGAGGCTCAAGCCTGAGAAGGGCAGGTGTTGATGACCACATTTTGGCTTGAGGTCACCAGCACAGGCGAGATTGGGAACAAACGAGATCAATGAGCTGACGCGAAAGTGAAAAGCTTCAAGCCTGACCAGCTATTGGAGTGGGTGAATATGGTACTGAATGCCAAAATAACGTTAGTTCAAAACCAATGTGCTCGTTTTCATGGACCTTTTTTAAAATACACATTTACACATCAGTACATTGCAAACAATGTTCAACTAATTAAAGTAATTAACAATATGCTGTTTTTCATTTGTAGTATATCTTGGCGTTTGCATGCTTCACAAATTATTTTCATATCTGTAGCAGTGTTTCTATTTGCACTTCATTACTACAAAGTAAAATACCTTTTCAGTGATTTTTCTTGTCAAATAAAAAATCGACATTGACACGAATTAGCACATTGCAAGTGATTGTCATCTCCCCGCCTCCCCCCAGCCCCAAACCCCGCTCTCCCCCACGCACTTCTGCCCAATTTCTAAACTGATGCAGCCAAAACTGTTTGCCTAGTCAGTGCTTTTTGTTCTTACCCGTATTGATGGTGCCGACGAGTTGTACAAATAACTGCTACTGTCTGTCTTGTGGTCAATGTCTACCTTGATGTCTCTTACTAAAATCCATTTATGTTTTAGAGCTAACATGTTTTCTTGTACACCAGGCTTTTATCAGCTGGAGCAACAAAAGTGTATGCCATCCTGACTCATGGAATCTTTTCTGGACCGGCCATCTCCCGGATAAACAATGCTTGCTTTGAAGCGGTGGTAGTCACAAATACGATACCCCAGGAAGACAAGATAAAACACTGCTCCAAAATCCAGGTAAGAAGTGTGGTCTTTCCATTCTTTTTCAAATGGACCTGACTAGCTTTAGTCTTTACATTATCCTGCCATCTACTAAATTATATAGTCTTTAGCCCGTGGCACTAGCTCTGCACAGTGGGTTTGTTCATATTAGCCAAACCCGACCCACTGCTATATTGAGAATGTTCACATTAAATACATAGACCTATTCCAGACATTTACGAAAATATAAATGGTCAACATCTGTCTTGGACCATCTTTCATTAGAAAGTCTTTCCATCAGCTCTTTGGATGCAGCCACTTCCAAAACAGGACTTTTTGTAAAATGTGTTTATAAGCTGGTTGCAGACAAGTACACCCAACCCTAAAGGGACCCATGCTGCAGAAGGTGCGTGTTTGCAAAGTTTAAAGATTGTGTCTTTTTTCCGGAGGCTTGCTGTCTGATGGGTGGCAGCGATCCTCCTCCTTGAGGATCGAGCTGCTGGAATTTGCAATTAGTTGCTAAAGGAAGTGCCACTCATTGGCATTAGTTTCATGTTCCTGCCCTGTGTGAGGTTTCCTGATCACATCAGCCATTGTCTGGCGCAGAGGTTAGCTTGGCTTAGAATCTGTCTGCTTTAATACTGATACATTTACGCAGTGCAGAGTTAAAACTCTTTGCAGCCTTGAGGCAGGGCCGGCCTTGGAGGCAGCTGCGCCCTGGGTGGGGCCAGGAGTGCCACATTTGTTTTGTTCCTCCCTGCTCCGGCGCCTCGCAGGGGTTTAGTCGTCCTATTCCAATGAAACCCTCCCTGGTGCGGAGCAGGGAGGTAATCATGTGAATAGGAGCACCTTATTGTTAAATGCGCCTGCCCTTGCGGGCGCATTTAATAACATAAGGGACCCTTCCGCACCTACTCCCACTATGCCAGCTCGTTTAGCACAAAAGACTCCCCCGACCTGCTTTGGCGGGGGCTAATGGCACCCTGGGGGGGGCATGGAGCCCTGGGCGGTCGCTCGGCCCACCCTACCCTAAGGTCGGCTGTGCCTTGAGGCGCTGTAAATAACAGGTTTTATAACCAATGGATGAAAGTTGCTTTTCTCACAAACACCCCATACACTCACAACCAACTTTATTTGTTTTATTGAGGCAGTTCACGCTAACACAATGGGAGCCGGCACATCGAGAGTGGCGCAACCACCCTTGCTTCTCAGTAACCGAGCAAAGGCTACAGATGATATTCTGATCCAATGGCTGCGTCACTTTATGGTTAACTACAGCCAAAGGCAGTCCCCTTCACAAACATTGAACATGCACTAACACCTTTCACCCTGACTTTGGCTCGTCGCTGTGCATATCGCATCCTTTCATCCCGAGCAGAGAGCAAAGAGATGGTGGATGCAAAGAGACCCCTATGCGGCTTCAGCGTTGATTTCTTTGACATGTGACAGTACTCCTGATTGCGAGAAAATAAGTTGATCAAGCCACTATTGCATTACATTTGCATAGTACAACAGGAATGAACACTTAGTGCAGTGGCACTTGTATGCCGCAGCATTTCCAGTTCTCATGCCAACCATAAAGCCTGCTTCTTAAAACCCCTTTCTTTGCTGTAACACTGGTGTTGGCGATAATCTGGTGCCTATGCCACCAAAATGCATCAAAAACATGGAGGACTCATTACTGGTTGGGGAAGGCGTGGATGATGCACTTGAAAAAACTAAAAATGGATGCCCCCATGTCCTTGCTTTTGTAAATTTTGAGCTTCAATTGCAAAAAATTTTACATTGGCACTTTTTTTTTTTATGTCCCTATCTATAACATTTTTTGGGCAAACCATTCCTTTAATTTTGCATTCGCATTTGTGTCTTGTTACAAATATGTACGATCTTTTATAGCTCCATGATTTTTACATTTCTTCACTTACATGTTAATCATTGTCACGCTTCTAAATACATGTTTAGAATTATGCACATTAGTTGTTCTATGGTTACTGTATGTCGAAACGCGTGTCTGCTGACCCTTTGGCAATAAAATCACTAAAAGATGAAAATTTGGCAAAACTGACTTGTCTTCACAATAATTATGTGTAACTAACATTAAGGAGGCATAGCGCAACTCAGCAGTACCAATCCATTTTTTTTTTTTTTTTACCACTTATCTCAGGTCTTTATGGGCAGACTTTGTGGAACTGGTGAAGCTGCTTGCCGCTTTTATCGATAGTGTTCAAAGCACACTCTCCAGGGTTTGGACCCATACACACCTTCATGTTGCTAGTTATATTTGGAACTTGCACCCATTTTTCATCAAAATGAGAACACATTTCTCCAGATTGGGGTCTGGCATGGCTTCACATGCTCATGAATGTTCCCTATCGGGCTGGGAATACTCGATAAAGAAAAAAATCAGTTTGTTTCCTTTCTGAACTGTCTTTCTCCTAACAACCAATCACTGAGCTCTGGTTCATACTGCCCCCAGCCAATGACCGCCCTCTGCCTAAGCCCTCCTCTGGCAGCGCTCTTCAGATTTTTACCGCACGTTCAAGTGTTGGTAGTTCTCATGTTTAGCTCTCGAGCTTTTACTGCGTTTTTTGCTTTTTGGAAGAGCATTACTCTATTTTTCGGTCAATCGGGCCTTGTGCTCCATCGATCAACCTATCCGATTAACAAGGACCCGTTTTCGGATTCTTCAGCGCCCCCTCAAGGACGAATTTCGACAAGTTTCTTTGTGGAGGCTTCCTGAAGATTCTTTCAGGCCTATGCCGCGTGGACCATGTCGGAGGAGAAGGATTCAACTCCCCATGTTCAAGATCTGCTCCAGATGCGGCTCATGGGATGTATTTTTGGATGACAAGCATTCTAAATGCCTTTACTGCCTGTACCCGATGCACAAGGAGGAGGATTGTGCATTTTGCCAGGAGATGGTCCCTTGCACAGTGAAGGATTGGCACAGGCGGCTGAATGAGTGACTACAGGCCAAGGCCCCAGCGCTGGGTGGGTCCCAGCAACCTGCCTCTCCCAATTCCAAGAAGGCTGAGTGGGCTTCTAAGGCCTGTGAGGGTGCCCCTCACGCAGGGGTCCAACAGAAGGCGAAGCACTGCGAGTCCACTGTCACCGGGAGCGCCGTTTCTACGGACTCCTCAGCGGCCAGGGCACGTTCAACGTCTCCAGCCTCCGTCAACGCTCAGGATCTTCGGCCATGAGGAAGTCGGACCATCCAGGCAAACTCGAGGAGAGGCCCAAGTCTGTCCAACCGGAGAAGTCGGGGGGGGGGGGGCGGGGCTTGGACCCTGCTCCTAGGAGAAGGCCAAGCAGGGCAAGGCTCCAGCCCTGACCGTGAAGTCCCATATGCACCCGGCGAAGGCCCAGCCGTCCATTAAGGGGGTGGCGGCGTCTCTGGTGAAGGCCGCCAAGATGGTCCCACAGGACGCGACCCCTAAGACCAGGGTGTCCCTTCCTCCCAGTAGGGAGGCTACGTTCCGGCCCATAGAGAAGACCCCGGAGAAGAGGATTCCCGTCCTCTACCTGAGACATTCACTGCTGGAAGCAAAGGGGAGGTGTGGGGGTCGGTGGCCCTCGAGGGTACGGATATCTCCTCATAGGAGCTCACCGGCCTGCAAACTATCCAGGAGGAGGTAAACTTAAGAAGCGGGACCTACGGCAAAGGTGACGACGGCGAGGACACCATTGAGGAAGAGCAGCGAGCAGCAATGCGACAATGGTCTGGGCTCTCAGTCGGTGCCCCAGCGGCCTATCCCACCTGCACCTCAGCTGCCACCTCCACCTCGGGTACCTCCTAGAGTCCTCGCGGTGGACATCCTTCCGGCACTGCATACGCTGGTCTCTGAGATCCAGACAAGGATGCCTATAGCGCTGGCGGCCCCGCCTGGGGGAACCCCGGTCAAGAAGAAAAGGGTACGCCCTTCACCTCTTCCCCACGCTTTGCCCCCCTCTTGCCCCCCCCCCTCCTCCAGTCAATGCCGCCCAGATCTTCGCAGCCCGACGAGATTGGCTCGTTCCACTAGATCTCCAGAGCGTCAGAACTTTTTCAACTTGCTCCAGAGGAGAAGGAAGGCCTCTTATATCAGCGCAGAGAGGTGAGGCGCAAGACAATCCTCTCTGTCCCACTCCTGGATGACGTTTGGGATGAGGGGTTTTCTCATGAAGAACCCTTCCACGGCCCCGGCGAAGAGGGATCGCCTCGAAGAAGTACAGGGTGCCTGACTCCGCACCCAAGTGCTTATGGGCCCAGCCTTCTCTGGGCTCTGTAGTGTCTGCAGCGGCTAGGAAGAAGTTCTCGGGTGGCTCTGCTTCAACAGCCACCACCCCACCAGATGGCGAGGGCAAGAAGTTAGATGACATGAGATGACGGGTCATCTATTCTGCAGTGACTACCATCAAGGCCGCCAATGCCCTCGCAGTTATGGCTCGTTACGACCGGGTGTTGTCGTTCAAAATCGCTCCCATCCTGGACTTCCTTCCCGACAACAAGAGGTCAGAGGCACTGGAAATTCTGCAGGAAGGCGAGGTGGTGTTAGACCACGCCGTCACCATGGCCGTTGCAGATGTGGGATTCTGTCAAATGTGCAACAGCGTTTGCCTTCGTCGTGGCTGGCTAAAGGCCACCAACTTTCGGCAGGACGTTCAGTCAAAGGTGCTGGACATGCCCTTCGACAATTTGTTCCAGAAGGCTGTGGATGAGTCTCGCCATAAAGACAAAGACGGCGTGTGCTTTGGGCACTCTTCAGCAACGGACGCTGTCCTTTCGGACCTCAGGCAGCAAGTCCCAAGGATCCTCCAAGAGGTTTGGCGGGGGTTCCATTTCTTACCGCCAACCCTCCTGCTCTTTGGCCCAGGAGACCAACAGGGGCTGCTCCAAGACCTTCGTAGGAGGATGTCGCCGCCAGGGCCCCCAAGGCGGCCCTTCGACGTCCAAGCAGGATTGGACCAGCTGTGGCGTTGGGTCTCCACCCGCGCACCCCCGTGGGAGGCTGGCTGGTGTACTTGGTCAGCGCATGGAAGACCATCTCCACCGACCGTTGGGTGCTGGACGCTCTCGCCCATGGACACACCCTGGAATTTCGACTGAAGTGTCGCCGAATGCCACCAGTGGCCCGGCAGGAAAACCACGTCCCTCAGCTGTTGGTGGGGAGGACCATGCTAAGGAAAGGCGCAATAGAGCGCGTCCCGAAAAGGCTCTGCAGCTCGAGTGTTGTCAAGGTACTTTCTCATCAGAAGGAAGGTGCTGGAGGCCCATTCTCGACCTTCGTCGGCTGAACAAATACATAGTCCCAAAAATTCTGGATGGTTGCTCTTTAGCATGTGCTCGGACAGCTGGATGAGGGGGACTTGCTGTTGTCGCTCGGCATAGATGATGTATACTTTCACATCCCCATTCACAAAGGTCACTGCACGTTCCTGCGTTTTCATGGTGCAAGGCAAGCACTACCAATTCAAGGCCCTTCCCTTCTGATTGAAGTCGGCGCCAAGGGTCTTCACCAAGTGCCTGGCGCCAGTGGTGGCGCAGCAACTACTACGGTGGATTCAGGTCTACCCTTATCTGGACGACTGGCTCATCCGGGCAAGCTCGAAGGAGATGGCTGTCGACCACACAGCGAAGACCGTGCACCTACTGACGGATCTGTGGTTCTCGGTGAACTATGCAAAGTCCTGCTTGCAAGAAGCACTGTTTCCTGGGATCCTGACTCAACAGTGTTGTGCCTGGCGTCTCCGTCAGATAAGAGTATAGCAGCCATCTTTGGCACGGTACAACGGCTGTTTGCCCTGAAGATGGCAAGGGTGAGGTCCATCAAGTCTCTGCTTGGCATGATGTTGTCCTGCATATACCTGATTCGGCTGTGCAGGCTACGGATACGTCCCCTACAGGAGTTCTTCACGCCTGTTGGATACAAGTGTCGGGAAGCATCGAGGACAAGAGCACGCTTGACGAGAGTTTCCGTCGAGCAATACGGTGGTGGGGCGTTTGCGCACATCTGTCCGGAGGCGCGGATTTCCAGACCCCACCTCACCAGGAGACGGTCATGACGGGCTCCTCCCTGGAAGGATGGGGAGCTCACACCAGAAGTCTTCACGCAAGAGGATTGTGGTTACTGGAGGAGAAAACGTTGCACATCGTGTTGTAGCTGCAGGCATTGATTTGGGCCCTCAAGTCTTTCCTTCCATCCCTCTAGGGCAAGGTGGTGCAAGTCTTCAGGGACAATACCACCACCATATTTTACATCAGGAAACGAGGGGGCGGGAGCACCAGATCACCGATGCTCTGCAAAGTAGCGCAGGACCTGTGGCACCAGGCCGTCGCCCAGGGGGATGTTCCTCATCCAGTCTCATCTGGTAGCAGTGAGGAACACAGTCGCCGACTCGCTCAGCAGGGAGCTGTGCTCTTGCCACGAGTGGGAGCTTCGGCAGGACCAAGTGGATCACCTGTTCCGCAGATGGGGCAATCCCCAGATCGATTTGCGACGGCAACGAACACCAAGGGTCGGAGGTTCGCCAGCAGGTTTCCCCAGCCGGGGAGCATGGGGGACACATTCTCATTCCCCTGGGATGGCCTATTTCCTCCGTTGCTTCTTCGTCTAGTCAATCAACTCAGACAGTCCTGGTGCAGGATGATCCTCCTCGCACAGGCGTGGCCGAGGCAGATTTGGTACCCGGACCTTCTCGACATGTCAGCGTCCCCTCCAGTCAAGCTTCCGGTGGTCGCAGATCTTATAGCCAGAGAAGGAGGCTCAATTCTGCACCACAACCCAGGATCGCTGAACCTGTAGGCCTGGCTCCTGCATTGTTAGGTTTCGGGGGTTCCAACCTCCCAGCGGATTTCAAGGAGGTGCTTGCAAAGGCAAGGGCATCATCTACTCTTCAATGCTACGGACATAAATGGAAGAGGTTCGCCGTTTGGTGCCGTGCACAGAAGATCGACCCTCTGCGGTTCACGGTTCCGCAGGTGCTACCATATTTGCTATTGTTGGCCAAAGCAGGACTGGCCCATGCTTCCATCAAAGTTCATCTGGCGGCTATCTCCCGCTACACCAGATCTCCGGGTTGGTCGCCGTTATGGTCACACCATCTGGTTAAGGAGTTTATTAAAGGACTGTTCTGTTCATTCCCTGCCGGTGAAGGCTCTAGCCCCGCCGTGGGAACTCAATGTGGTGCTGACTAGTCTCATGGGCCCTCCATTCGAACCTATGCAGACAGTTCCACTGAAGTTCTTGTCGTGGAAGTCAGCATTCTTCGTGGCCATCACATCTGCACGACGAGTGGGTGAGATTCAGGCCCTATCCTGTAAGCCACCTTATTTGACATTTCACGACACAAGGGTGTTGCTGCGGACGCACCCCTCCTTCATGCCCAAGGTGCTGTCGGACTTTCATCTAAACAGGACCTTGTTGACTGTTTTTTCCAACGCCTTTGTCACCTGTCGAGAGGACTTTGTGGTTAGAGCACTGAAGCTCTACGTGGACTGCAGAGTTTCTGGACGACATCGCAACTTTTCATGACCTTTGGCCCTGTGAACCAAGGGAAGGCCCTCTGCAAGGCTTCCATGTCCCGGTGGCTCTCCGGCTGCATCACCCGTTGTCACCGGTTGGCAAACCGACTGTTGCCTGGCTGTCCGAGAGCCCATTTGACCAGAGCGATCGTTGCAACTACAGCGTTCCTGTCTGGTGTGCCCCTGATGGTCATCGGCAGGGCTGCTACGTGGAGGTCGACGCACACCTTCACAAGATTCTACTTCGTCGACAGTGATTCCCGGGAGGAGTCCATAGTCGGCCAGGCAGTGCTGCGCAACCTGTTCGCTTGAAGGTGAGCTTGGTGAGGAGGTAAGAGATGCTTATGTTGAGCCTTTGCCACCTCCCGTGGTTGTGCATGTGTGTACTGCTATGTATTCTTTATTCATGAGCATGTGAATCCATATATCAACCAAACGGAGACATTAAGCCATTTATCGACGTGTTGACCTGACTCTTTACACAAAAAAATACTGGACAATCCTTTGACCAAGGATCAATCACGTCTACTTGTTACCTTTCCTTGTCCTACCCAGGTCGCTATATCTTAGTACTTTGAACAAATAGTAGTATGTGAATCCATGCCAGATGCTATGCTGGAGAAGGAACAAGTTACTTACCTGTAAATATTCTCCAGCATGGGTCTGGCATGGATTCATTCGAGCCTGCCCCTCTGCGGCTCTTCTCTCGATCCTACTGCCACTTTGCGTGCTACCAAATCTGAAGATGGCTGCCAGAGGAGGGGCTTAGGTAGAGGGCGGTCATTGGCTGGGGCAGTATGACCCAGAGCTCAGTGATTGGTTGTTAGGGGAAATGAAACTGAAATTGATTTTTTATTTAATGAGGATTCCCAGCCTGACGGGGAATATTCATGAGCATGTGAATCCATGCCAGACCCATGCTGGAGAACAACAGTTACAGCTAAGTACTTCATGAAAGTAAAAAAATGTGCAGTCTTATTTCAAAGCCCACAAACTGGGTGAGAAAAAGCACTTCTCGAACTTGATGTGCATAGAGTGATTGTTTTAAATCCATGCACAACACCAGTCACCTCTTTTTGTGTTTTGCAACATGAAGGGAGAGGCGCCTAGTCACTAAATCTACCATTGCAAGTTTGATCCTAGGCTGCGTTCAACTTTCCTACACTTTCTTTAGGACTGAAATGAAGGTTTGTGCTCCACAAAACATGAAGTACAGTGCAATTCTCCCTTTGTTTGCAAATGCCCCATTGGGGGCATAATGCAAATGTGCTTCTCACACAACACTATCACATTTGCAACTGTTCAGTCAGCTCCCTAGTTTATGCAAAGCACGTGAATCTTTACAGATTCAGAAGCCTCAGAAGGTGGGCAGTAATATATATATATATATATATAATTTGTGGTATCTGCTTAGATCACATGCTTTGCATAGGCTGACATTTAGTGGATGCTGCAAGTACTCCAGTTTTTGAAAATCGAAAAGGGACGTTGTCCGGGCATGCCAATAATACTATCTCCAGTGTGACGTCCACTGTACCCATGGTCTTTCACAAGTCGAGGTCCCTCAGATTGTTTTTTTTCCACCATCGTAGACTGACTCCATTTCGCGGAGTTCTCCTTTCGGCATAACACCATTGATTTATACTAATTAGAATTAGTTTCTCTTCCTATCCTTTGTATTTCCATCACTGACTATCAATACCATCAGACAGCAGTGAAGAAGACGGCCGTCAAGGAACATTGACTTATCTGTCTGGCCTTGGAGGGCCGCTTTGGGATTCGGCCCACACAGTAAGGAGGGGGGGGGGACATTTGAGAATGTATTTTTCCCCTTTTTGTACATTATTCTCGCCTAACTGCCGTTTCCTTTCATTATGGATAGAACCCCTTTCAAGTTCTACCTGAATTTCAACAAAAAATTCCCTTGGGTTGACAAGCACCTGGTGTGCAACATGTCTCTCTGGGGATCTTGTTTAAGGTACCTGTCGAGTCTGTAAGCTCTTTAAACTCAAGACGCTAAAGGACCGTTTAACGAAGCGCTTGGCCCACCACGCCATGCAGGCCGAAGCCACCATGGATGTGGAGGGGACATTCAGCGGTTTGCGACAACAAAGGCGACGGGGATACTTCAGTTTCCCAAGTGCTAGCCCCTGACCCCAACAGACAGACCGGCGGTCCTGTTATGGGAACGACCCTTGGCGGAACCAGCGCTCAGACACTCTCACTAAGCACACAGCCAAGGGCTGAGACTCGACGTGCACTTTGACTAAGAGCCACACAACATCTAGTGAGAGGTCCACAAGTTCTGTCCTCTGGGCACCCGAGGTCCTGATCGTTCCATGACAGGGCCGACTGTCGCAAGACAGCACAGGCGTTGTGCCTAAAACCATTGCCCGAACGTCACACGTTGGCTGACGAGACGTTGGGTCACTCCACGGCCAAAGTGCGACATGCCCCGTCGAAATTGGCAGAGATTTCGAAAGTCGGGCTTAGCCCATCTAATCGGAAATCAAATTGTCCCGAAAGGCCTATGTAGGGGGAAGGAGTCCAAGAAACAATTTTCAAGAGGAAAGGTCCCATTCACCATCCAGAGAAAGGGATTTGCATCCAAGGGAAAGGGATTTGAATCAGTCGCGCCTCAAGATCAGGGTCACTCCCTATGTCCAGCCCAAGCTCTGCCCAATGGATTTGTCAGGACATGGATAAAGTAATGAGGAGGATGACCTTTATAGCAAACTTTTTTTAAAAAAAGAACCCAGATTGTTTTCAAAGCATGCTAAACACCCTACCCACAACAGCTGTCTCTAGTTGTCAGGCCCCTGTTGATGCCACTACTTCTGAGCCCCCTTCCAAAAGGTCTTGTCCCGATACCCTGGCTATCGCATCCCAGCTGGACTCCAGTCATTGACCTGTATGACCCGGATACAGATACTGAGGACCTCTATGTAACTCAGGAGGCCACAGATCCATACTATGGGGATTATGATGAGCTGGACATGTATAACATTGACTCTCCCGTCACCCAGGATCCTCCAGTGGTCGATTTGCCTATAGATAACCAGCCACTACAAAACGACATGCTCATCAAGGCAGCTGAGCACTTCCAGATAAACACTCAACAAGACAAAGACTTTGTTGACATTTTAGGGGATAAAAAGGCTGCCACACAGTTTGTTCCCATCCTTCAGTCTATCCAGCGTAGGATACAGCCCTCTCTGGAAACGCCTAACCAAACGCGGCAGTTAATCCCCGCATTGAGAACCTCTTCCGCCCTGCACCCACAGACCCCCTCTATATTAGGGGACAGCTCAAACCTGATTCTCTTGTAGTAACAACAAGGAAGAGCAGGAACACCCCTAGCCTCTTCGAGGCACCTCTGGGCAAGGAGAGTAAGAAGCTGTACACAATGGGGCGGAACCTGGCCTCTTCAGCTGCCTTTCAAGCGAGGATCGCTAATAATACCACACTGCTAGCGAGTTATAACTGCCGTAAGTGGGATGAGGTGTCAGCTTTATTATCCTCAGCTCCTGAACCACTTAAGACACAATTGGCCCTGGTGGCTGCAGAAGGCAGGGCAGTTTCAAGCTTCATTCTAAAGAGTCATCTTGACGCCACAGATACTTCGGGCTGAATTATTGCCGAGGGTACAATTATTAACTCATGCTTGGCTACGCCAGTCCGGCTTCAAGCAAGAGACGCAAGCCACGCTTCTTAATATACCCGTTGAGCCCAACGTCCTCTTTGGAAAGGCTGTTGAAGATGCCTTAAACTTCAAAGGAGGAATATGACACACTAAAGTCACTGGGCCAGCTAACCTATAAACCCACTGGCCAAAGAGGCAATAATATTAATTTTTTTGCTTTCGCAGACAAAATTCACAAAGAGGTTCAGGCTACATTCAGCATCAGGGTGCATCCTGGGGTAACAACCAAGGCCAAACCTCACAAGGTTACCAAATGGGACAGCGTCGATCCCGCGGCTGGGGGGCGGGGGGGTCCTCTTCATCTAGAGGTGGGGCCACACCTCCAAAGCAGTGACGCCACACCTCCAAAGCAGTGACTACCCGCTTTAGGTGCCCTCCCATGCCTCTCCAGTAGGAGGGCATATTTCAAACTTCACCCAAGCATGGTCCATCAGACCATGAATGACCTCAGACAAGTGAGTGCTTTCTACCGTGGCGAGCGGTTATTGCATAGAGCTGCTGTAACGACCCTCCCACCATTCTCTGCAACAAAGATCCACCACAAAGGAAGAACGACGCATACTCCTGGAAGAGGTGAAAGCGCTGCTGTTAAGGGACACCGTCTAAATCGTCCCGCCGAACCAGGTAACTAATCAACGTACATCCCT
Organism: Ambystoma mexicanum; assembly: GCF_040938575.1. Lineage (NCBI taxonomy): Eukaryota > Metazoa > Chordata > Amphibia > Caudata > Ambystomatidae > Ambystoma > Ambystoma mexicanum. Next base: position 669,117,191 of record NC_090930.1, on the reverse strand, counting down.
GTGCCAAAAAAAGATCTAACAATGCGCCCATTATTAGATCTGCACCCTGCAAACACCTATGTCAAGCCACAAACGTTCTGCTTGACAACGCTACAGGAAGTAATCCAACTGCTTAAGTGAGGGGGCTACATGACAACCTTGGATACGAAAGATGCCCATTTTCATATTTCAATGTTCCCAGCGCAAAGAAAGTTCTTACCTTTCAAGATCGTAAACCAGCACTACCAGTTCAAGGTGCTACACTTCGGCATAGCATCCGCTACAAGGGTATTCACCAAGGTACTTGCGGTGGTGGCAGCACACCTGCGCAGGGAAGCAATCTCAGTGTACCTATTACCTGGACGACTGGCTGATCATGGGGAAACACCCCAAATCTGCAAGCAAAATACCCAAAGAATGATCAACCTTCTTTTCCTATTGGGCTTCTCGATAAATGAAAGTCAAGCCTGGTACCAAACAGTTCCTAGGAGCCGTCATAAAAACAGAGGAAGGGTTAGTCTTTCCATCAAAACATACTGCTGCAAATACCGCAGTAGCCAGCCGGTCACCAGATATGCTTACGCAAAGCTACGAGTTTTCTCGGCAAGATGTCATCTTGCATTTACCTGGTCCCACACGCAAGATTGCGCATGGGATGTGTACAAGCTCTACGCTGGTAGACAAGAGAACCTGTTTAAGGGGAAAACCCTCCCACAACCCGGCGGTGCAAGCAGTAGTTACAACAGACTCATCACTCTGCTGTTGGGGGGTTGGGGGGCATCACCTTCATCTCACAGCACATGGTCTGTGGACTAATCACAGCACAGGGCCACATTAACTTGCTGGAACTTCTAGCAGTATTCAAAGCACTGCAAGCCTTTGAGGCGCACCTGACAAAGGTGTTGGTACAGATTCTCACAGACAGCATCTCTGCAATGTTCTATATCAACAAGCAGGGGGGCACACATTCTCAAAATGTGTCCAGGCTAGCACAGAAAATATGAAAAATGGGCACTCAAACGGGGATGTTCCTGACTTCACAACCTGTTCCAGGAGAACTCAACACCCCAGCGGACTCGCTAAGCAGCGATCCTCTACCAGAAGATCACGAGTGGTGGCTCGACAGAAATGTTGTAGATCACATTTTCTCAGTGGGGTTACCCCACGCTGGACTTGTTCACTGCAAGCGAAAACAAGCAATGACCAGACTTCACATCCAGGTTTTCCCAACCAGACTCCAAGAGGAACGCCCTATGGATGAGTTGATCAGGGAAATGTGCCTATGCTCCCGCCCCCTGTACTCCACTAATGAGCAGAGTGGTGAACAAGATTCGCAGGGAACCGATGACGTTAATTCTAGTTGCTCCATGATGAGGATGGACCTGTCTGCTGCCTTTGATCTGGTTGATCATGACAGGCTGGCGGACAGTCTGAGTGAGGTTGGCAACTGGGTCAGATCTTTTCTTGGACCAAAGAGAGCCAAAGTAGCTAGGGGGGCCTTTAAGTCTCAAGGTCCTCCTTTGTTGTTGTGTCCCACACGGATCCATTGTGCCCCCCCACTGCTCTACACCTTCTATTCTAAGCCTCTTTTCGATCAGCTCTTCGATATCATGGGTCTCAAATATGCAAATTATGCTGACACCCAGATCAGCCTGGAATTGTCGGGCTCTTATGAGGCAGATTCACGATTGGTTGGTGGGGTCTTGGATGCCATTAAAACAGTTTTTAATCCTCGGCAGCACAGCTAAGCTTAAGACATTGGGCCATCAGTATGAGGCCTTCTTGATTGGTGGGGCTAGTGTTCAGGTTTCTAGCCATGTTATAACCTTGGGTGTGATCTTTGATTGTAATCTTGACTTCAAGAAACCTGTTTCCTACTTTGCCTCTAAATGTACTGTAGTGGGGGAGCCAAGTACCTCTACTGGAAGTCCCGCCCCCATTTTGCCTATACGTTGGCAACCAGAAATTGCGACATGCGCACACCAGTGATGGTACATATACCATGAAGAGTCCTTGAAACAAGATATCCATTGAGAAAACCCTATATGATGTATCAGCGAAGAAATTGGTCTTCAGAAGGAAATTTCCAGAAGAAGTGTTTAGAGGAGTGAAAGAAGACTGGTGAGGTTACATGAAGCAGAAATGACGTTCCCAGTAGAGATGTCAATGAAGAGTGCATAGATGGTATAGAATCTGATGGAGAGGGAAAGAATTGAGCAACATTTCATGAGCAAAATGATTGCACGTTCGGAGAAGCACTGAAGAAAATGCAAAGGCGTTTTAAGATTGTACAGATGCAGTAACGCAAGTAGACTAATCCTAAGGCTGGCTATGCGTAGTGAATAGACTGCAGGTGGTGATATATAATCAATCACGACGCATTTTAGCAAACTTGGACCCCATGAATAGAAGGGCTGAAAGTATGGCGCAGTAGAATAAAACAGCTGATGGCGAAGGAAGATTCGAGAAGGCTCGTCTGGCCCAGTGTCGAGAGTTGGGGCCCCAAGAACCTGGTTATCTATTTGAGGTGATACAATGGACGTGAGATGCAAGACAGGCTCCTGTTGAAGTGTAATGGGGAAAAACACTAGAAGTGCCAGGTTTTAGTCATTTAATAGTATTAAATACAATGAAGGAGCTCAAAACGTGGTCTCCCGTCACATCGTCAGATGAAAATAGACTTTGGGCAAGCTACATTGAGACCAGAAGATAAGGCCATGCTCACACTCCTTATGATTCTCGGGCAGAGTGATCCTTTGCAAGGCCAAGTTCAAAGGACTAATTAAATGGCAGACCGTAGGAGTGATGATGGCTGTTGGGCTAATTGGGTGGGGAGGCGTGACCAAACCAACCCTCCAGCACTTGAGGTACCAGCTTGCATGCTGCTAGCGAGTGAAATATTCCAGAAGGGTACAAGCGTGCCAACCAATTGTAGAGGGCCACGTTGAAAGCCAATGAAGCGTTGTATATTTTCATGACACAGAACATGACTTGCACTAGGGGTGGGGCATAGCTGTCCACCTGACCTGAGACCCAATCACAGTTCAGTCCCCCATAGGTTTACGTAGATGTTCCCTTTAAGCCCATCACAAACCCTAGTAGGTGTTCTTATTTTGCCACAGAGTACGTCAGTGATGACACATTTTTACTACACATGTAATTTTTTATGAAATGTTTTGAGAACTCTTGAGAGAGAATACTTATGCGGCATCCGTTGATGTCCACTGTACTCCCTGTTTTAAACAATTGCAATTAAATAGTTGTTTTGCCAACTTCCTGAGTCGGTCCGATTATTGATGTTAGAGTAAGATCTGCATCCCCATCCATCTCAGATACTGTTACCTCGTCTTAAGGTCCTAAGGGTTCAGTACTTATGACTCATTTGTTGCAGATTCAGCCATACTTGTCCAAAGGAAATAGGGCTCTGATTGCCACTGCGACTATTCATTCTAGGCTTGATTACTCCAATGGGCTCCTGGTTGGCACCACACAAGTAAACGAAAAAAAAAAGTGCAAATCATCCAGAATTGGGCTGTGAGAGCTGTAGGTTGCATCAGACGTAGAGATCATGTCTCTGATTCCCGGAGGAAACTACATTGGCTGCCGGTCCAGCAAAGGATTCACTTTAAAGCATCCTGCTTGGTGTACAAATTCCTTGCAGGTATTGCTCCTATTTACCTTACATCACGGGTCAGAAGATTGCCTTACCGGTGTACTCGGCAGTTGAATAACCCCTAATCTACTCTTGCAACCACGCATCATGGTGGAAGATCCCTGTCATTAAGGCATTAATGAAGGAAGTAAATAGACTCCACCTTCCTATATCAAACCCACCGCCAGGCTGGGACCTCAACGTAGTACTTGCAAAACTCATTGGAGCTCCCTTTGAGCCTATGCATAAGTCGAGCCTTAAATGCCTCACGTATAAAACGGTTTTCTTGGTGGCTATCACCTCCGTAAGGGGGAGTCGGTGAACTTCAAGCATTGTCAGTGCAAGACCCTTTCTTCGTTTGTTAAGGACGCTTGGGTGATCCCACTGCTCAAACCATCCCTAGACCCTACCTACTAACTTCCGACCTATCACCACAGTACCATTTTTGCTTGATTTTAGATCGTGCAGCATACCTTCAGATCCAAGATTACTTGGAATCTAACAATCTGCAAGGTCTACAACAATCCGGATTTCGTCCCAGACACGGGACGGAAACTGCTTTAATAGACCTAAAAACCCAAATTGAGGTATTGAAGGACAAGGGTAAACTAGCAATGCTACTACTCCTCGACCTCTCTGCCGCATTTGATTTGGTCAACCACCAGATCCTATGCAGGCACCTCCACTCTGCTGCCAACTTCTCGTCCTCTGCTGCGGCCTGGATCAATTCCTTTTTGAGCAACAGATCCATGAGGATCTTTGCCCCATCCGCAGCTGCGGAGCCCTCCCCTATTCACTGCGGCGTACCTCAGGGATCTTGCGTGTCAACTACACTTTATAACATTTTCACGAAACCACTCTTTGATGTGCTTGACTATCTGGGTGTCTCATACACCAACTATGCGGATGACACCCAGATACTCATTCCCATCAACGGTGATTATCTAGCTGACACCAAGGCCCTTAACGACATTTACCTTGTCATCCAAGCCTGGATGGCCCAATACCAGTTATGCCTAAATGACGACAAGACGGAGCTCCTCATCCTGGGCACCTCAACGCCTGAGCAAACTAGAGCTGTCCTATCAGTCATTTACCATAGACGGTAATACCATACGAGTCTCGAAAGATACCAAAATGTTAGGTTTTTACCTTGACGCCACCCTATCCTTATCTCGACAAATAAATGCAGTCAGATCTGCCTCTGCATACACGTGTAAACTTGTTGCAGCTTGCAGACCGTTCCTTACCACCCCTAACAGTGTCACACTTGCTAGAACTCTCATTATGGCCAAAATTGATTATTGTAGTGCTCTTTACTTAGGTACTAGCCAAGAGAACCTGAATTAACTCCAAACAACACAGAAAAATGCCATTCGAGCTGCCCTAAACATCCCCCGCAACCACCACATTTCAGAATCCAGACCCAACCTAAAGTGGCTACCTGTCAAGCAGAGAATCTCACTAAAACACTTGCCCTCACGCACAAATGCTTGGCTAACAAGGCCCCTATCTACCTCTGCAGTCGGCTGTCTCGCCACTCGACCTCTAAGAACTGCCCAGACCCACTGTCTATCGGTCCCTAGGTTTAAACTTCAAAAAGCGAGGGGCACCAGCTTCCCTGTCCTAGCCTCTAAGCTATGGAACTCCCTCCCCGCTACAATCAGAGCAGAAGACCCATTGAACACATTCAAGGCCAAAACCAAATCTTGGCTTTTTGACCAGCACTAAGACATGCTCTGCGCCCTTGATTTACATACTCTGGCCCGCTGACCTCAGTTACTATTCTCTGTACACCCTAGGGGTATATCTACTGTTAAGCATAGCAGCATTGTAATTACTGTAATGTTTGTAGATAGAAACACTGTTAGTATTCTTTTAATGTAATCTTTATGTCTGTATATATGCATTATTGTAAATTTGTACAAATTGCGCCCTGTTGCCTCCGGGCCTAATGGCTTGCGCGTTATAAATAAACAAATACAAATCCACAAAGATAACTTGGTTTTAAGAATGCACCCTAGGTTTTCACGTAAGTGCTACCGGCCTTCTTTCAGAACAAGCTCATCTGAGAAAAAACTCCATACACTAGATGTAAGGACCGGGGTCCTTTACTATGTAAACAAGACCAGACTGCTCAGAAAAACAGTCCAACTGTTTGTCGCCGTAGCACCAGGTAGAAAAGGAGACCGCTGCCATCCCCAGGTGTATAGTCGGGTGCATACAGCTCTGTTACTCTTTATCAAGCACAACACTGCCTTTCCCACCAAGAGCTCACTCCACTAGCGGGACAGGAGCTACTCTGGCTTTTATCGCAAACACCCATTTGCAAAGCAGCTACATGGAGCTCAGTACATACTTTCACTCAGCAGTACTGCATTGACACACACTCTGAAGCAGATTCTCAGGCGGGACAAGCGCTTCCTTCTCACAACCCACTACCTTCTCCAAACACTGCTTGCTAATCTATACATTGCATGTCCTCTAAGCAGATTCCGCAAGCCTCAAAACGGATACATTACTCGCCGTAATCGTATTTCTGATGCTTGTATCTGCTTAGATTCACATGCGCCCACCCTGCTTCCCCTTGGAGTAGAAGGTGCATAGATGTTTTTCTGGGCTTTATCTGATAGATATCTGCTTTACTACACCTGTACTCTGCTGTACTCTCGCAACACTTCATGCAACCTCAAGTCAGAAACAAAACATTCGAATGGATTGTGTCCCTCCCACGTATTCCTCATCTTCGATATATCCTTACCTTTAGGTTTCGTCTCGGGAAATGTTTCCTCTCTCCAGCAGAGGGCGCTCCACTCGAGGCGGCGATGTTGATGTCTCTCAGGGGCCTCCGTCGATGTCCCTCGGCGGCCTCCGTCGAGCACCAACGTCATCCATTGTATAAAGGCATCAAGCGCGCCCGTTGGCTTCAGTTCCGTTTTTCTGTTAGCTTCGCTTCGGATCAAGATAAAACTGCGCTTCAGTCGCAGCGAATTGTCATCTTCTTTGAACCCGTCTACTCCGAAAACTGATTTTAAGAAATGCCTAAGGTGTAGAAGGAAAAATGTCGCTGACTGACTCTCATCGTAACTGCCTCTGGTGCCTCGGGTCCGAACATCGAATCGATGACTGCGGTTCTTGTCAATCTATGACTCCCAAGGCCTTGAAAGAAAGACGAGGTAAACTGGCGGTGAAGGAGTAATCCTTGAAGTTTTCTTTGAGAGGGAAGAAAGACTTGGCTGAGTCTTTGGCGAAACGCCATAAAAAATCCAGATCGAGGAGTAGATCAAGGAAGTCCTCTTCTTCGTCCAAAAAAGCGAAGAAAAGACGACACCGATCTCCCTCTTCTTCTTCCTCGACTACATCGGAGGAAGTTATTACTTGTCCAACAAAACATGAAAAAGTGGGAAGCAATTAGAGCATCAATGAATAACATTTTTGAGAATGCGGCCCAGACCCCCTCAAAAATGTCTGTTGAAGATCATGCCTCTACGCACAAAAAAAGTGACAGAGGAAGGTCTAAAACTAGGAAATCCGACAAATTGTCGAGGGTGTCGTCTAGGGACTCTTCCCAAACACCTAAAAAGAAAAGCCTTTCAGTGCATAAACATTAGGCAGACATTAAGAAAAAGACTTTAGACGTTGATACGTCATTAAGAACCTTGACGAAAACATCTTTGAAGCCTCTGTCGAAGGCTGTCGAGTATAAGGGGTCGACGACCCAGCCGAAAAGTTCCATTGAGTACTTTATCAATGTCCTCGAAGACTCTTTTGATGGCGTTGATTGCCTCGAAGATTCCTTCGACAGCATTCGTAGCGCCTTCGAAAACATCGAAGAATGCCTCTATAACATCGAAGGTAACGGCCACGACTTCGACGTTTCTGTCGACGTCGACACCAATTAGAGGCGTGAAACCTATTCCTGAGAAAGTATTTCACCCAGAAAGCAGACAAGATGTTTTCCAAACTGTCATCTGTATATGGAGAAATGTCTTCAGGAAATGAGGAGGATGAAGAAGATGAACCTGAAGTTTCATCAGCAGGGGTAAAATATGGTGCAAGGGAGGTCCCTGAGGAATTAATTGATCCTCAATCAAAAATGCAACACCTGTATGAATGTTTACAGTCTGCAAGTGGACTAGATGCGTCCCCTGAATATGAATTTGAAAAACCAGATCCAGCAGAACATGCTGATTTGGGCTATAGAAAACTTCAGAACAAAGTAAGAGTTTATGGGATGGGTTAGGAACTCGCCTGTATACCAGGATGATGATATGACAGATACTTTGTCAGGAGGTCCTCAACCAGATCCCATACTTCCCTTTCATATTGCCCTGCAAAGGAGAGTAAATGCTGCTTGGGGAAAAACCTGAATCCATTCCAGCAGTGAATAAAAAATGTGGCAAAATACAGACCTTGTAACTCTGATCCACAGTATTTGAGTAAGCATCCATCTCCTGAGAGTCTGGTAGTTCAGGCAGCCACATCAACAAAAAATGCTGCATACCCTACAATTCCCCCTATTAGGGATGACAAAAAGATTAATGCATGGTCGAAAAAGGTTTTTACATCAGGGAGCATGGCTCTAAAATCCACAAATGTATCTTGCTCTGTGTCTATATTCACTTATACTCTGTGGGACTGCATGTCAGTGGCAGCTCAACACATCCCGGAAGGAGAGGAACGTGATGGTTTCGTGTCCATAATTAAGGATGGCAAGGAGGCTTCGGGAGAAGGTCTTCAAGCAGGTGTGGACACTGCTGACAGTATCGGCAGGTCCATGGCGTCTAGCGCAGTACTACGCAGATTTGCGTGGCTAAGGAAGTCAGGTTTCACACCAGATGTTCAATCTAGACTTCTTAATTTGCCATTTGATGGCTCGAGGTTGTTTGGCAGCAAGGTGGATGAAAGTTTGGAGAAGCTGCAGACCTCCAAGGCAGCGAGCGGCAAAGTCGCTCAGTGCTGCTATAAGACAACCTCAGCAACGCCCCTACACAGGCTCATCTTCCTGGAGGGGGTCGTCCCTTTAGTTTTTACTCCTCATTTGGGAGAGGAAGGGGACAGGCCAGTCAGAGGGCAAAAGAAATTTCCTCGGGGCGAGGAAGAGGTGCTAGATCTGCCCCAGCAGCGGCATCTGTCCCTTCAGCCGCTGCTGGAGCTGCTGCAAAACCACTCTGAGGTTTTGACTCCCAAGACGCCAGTGGGAGGCAGGATCTCACAGCATCTGAAAGAATGGCGGGGCATTACTTTAGATGCTTGGGCGCTGGAAACAGTATCCCAAGGTTACTGCCTTCCCTTTCTAAAGAAACCTCAATCACCCACCGGAATACAACTCTACCAAAAATCCAGACACGCTCCTGTTGCAGGAAGTTTTTACCCTGCTACAGAAAGGTGCAATAGAACATGTACCTGTAGCGAAAGGAACAAGGGTTGGTATTCCCCATATTTCCTCATTCCAAAGGACAGAGGACTGAGACCCATCTTGGACTTGAGAAGCTTGAACAAGTTCCTCAGGAAGGACACGTTCAAGATGGTCACTCTTTCTGAGATCCTTCAGGCTCTCCAAATTCAAGACTGGTTGGTATCTTGGACCTTCAGGATGCTTACTTTCATGTGCCAATCCATCTCAAGCACAGAGTACCTGAGGTTCGCGATTGGCAATTCTCACTATCAGTTTCGAGTTCTGCCATTCAGGTTGACCTGCGGCCCAAGAGTTTTCACCAAGTTGATGGCCGTAGTGGCAGCGAGTCTCAGAAGAGGGGGGATTCATGTCTACCCCTATTTGGGCGACTGGATTATCAGGGCATATTCCCCAGAACAAGCCCAGGACCATCTATCCAAGACTTGCCATTTCCTTCACAAACCAGGGTTTTCTCTGAATTTAAAAAAGTAAAACATGATTCCATCACAGAAACTCCAGTCCATAGGAGCAGTCTTGGATACTTGTTCGGGCAAAGCCTCGCCTCCCAAAGAGAGAGCTCACCACATTCTGCAGATGGTAACAAAATTCCAGAATGCCCAGTATCTACCGGCCTTCGACATTCTCAGGTTGCTCGGTCTCATGGCATCCTGCATTTTTCTGGTGCCAGAGGCCAGATTGAGAATCAGATATCTTCAATGGGCTCTCAGGACTCAATGGTCCCAGTTCTCATGGGAAATGTCAGATCTTTTACAAGTTCCAACCAGGTTGGCACAGGATCTACAATGGTGGACTTGCAGACAGCACATCTTCAGAGGGCAATCTTTTTGGCAACCATTGCCGGAGATAACAGTAGTGATGGACGCCTCGCTTACGGGATGGGGAGCTCACACCAACGGGTTGACATCTGCGGTCGTTGGTCTCCATCGGAGTCCAAACTACATATCAACCTATTGGAGGTGAGGGCAATCAGACTAGCACTGAAGGCCTTCCTGTCATCTGTACGGGGAAAGAATGTCCTGATGACGGACAACACAGTGGCCATGTACTACCTCAACAAGAGAGGTGGTGTAGGGTCACTACAACTGTGCAGAGAGGCAATGTAGCTCTGGTTCTGGGCAATACAAGAAGGGATCTCTATCTGCCATTCACCTAGCAGGAGAGCAAAACACAACGGCGGACGCTCTGAGCAGGCAGAGCCGTCTCCCACAAGTGGGAGTTAGCTCAGGAAGTCCTTCTGGAGATCTTCACCCTTTGGGGAACCCCTCAAGTGGATCTGTTCGCGACCAGTGTCAACAGGAAATGCGAACTGTTTTGCTCAAGGGAATTTCCCCCGAGAGGAGCTCTAGGAGACGCATTCGTAGTGGACTGGGAGTTTCCACTGCTATACGCGTTTCCTCCAGTCCCTGTGATCCCTCAAGTAATCGGGAGGTTGAGAAGTTCGGGAAAACCATGATCATAATTGCCCCGGATTGGGCCAGGAGAACTTGGTACACGGACCTTCTAGACATGTCCATCTGCCCTCCAATAGGTCTTCCAAAAAGAGAGGATCTTCTCTCGCAAGAGGGAGGTCATGTACTCCATCCAGAGGTCAACATACTCAACCTTCACGCATGGCTTCTGAGAGGTTGAGATACAAGGATTGGGACCTTCCGGATGATGTTATGGAGATCTTGCTTTCGGCCAGAAGGCCAGCAACAAAATCTTTGTACCAGTGTCGTTGGAACAAGTTCAGTAACTGGTGCAGGGATAATAATGTAGCTCCCTTTGAATGTGATATTCCAATGGTATTATCTTTTCTGTTACATTAAGCTAATCTGGTGCTCAGGTTAGGATGATAAAAGGATACGTAGCAGCGCTATCTGTCTTCAAGCGCTCGTCAGAAGAAAAATCTTATTTTAAGATACCTTTTTAATAATGCAATTTCTAAAAGGTTTAAACAATGTTTTTTCCACCAATACCTTTTCAAGTTCCTTTTGTGGGATTTAAATTTGGTACTGAAATTTCTGACCTATGCACCCTTTGAGCCTTTACATTCTTGCCCGTTAAGGCTTTTTACTCTAAAAACTATACTTCTAATTGCATTGACATCAGCCAGCAGAGTAAGTGAGTTGCAGGCACTTTCGAGTGGTCCTCCTCACACCATCTTTCAAAAAGATAAAGTTGTCCTTCAAGTCAAGCCCTCTTTTCTGCCAAAAATAGTTGACTTTCACCTGTCACAGAAAATATTTCTACCTACGTTCTATCCTCCTCACACAAGTAAGGAAGAGGAAAGACTACATAGGCTAGATCCTAGAAGGGCTCTTAGCTTTTATATATCTAGATTGTCAAAAATACATCAGTGTGACCAACTGTTTGTGGGATACACTGGTCGTAAGTTAGGACTACCTGTAACTAAACAAACATTATCAAGATGGATAATCCTAGCCATAACAGTTATAGGCTAGCTGGAAAAGATCCCCCTGAGGGCTCAAGAGCTCACTCAACTAGGGGCATGGCAACTTCAACAGCACTTAAAAGGGGTGTCCCTGTACGAGATAATTGTGCAGCAGCCACATGGTCATCCATGCATACTTTCATAAAACATTATGCTTTGGACTCAACTACCTCTCAAGGAGGTCTATTTGCCAAATCTGTCCACATTCAGTACATGACTAAAAAGATATCTGTACTCCCGCCTCCAATAGAAAACTCTTTTGGGAGTCTATCTGAGATGAGGAATACGTGGGAGGACACAATCTATTCGAAGAACAAGTTACTTACCAACTGTAACGTTCTTTCGATTGGATGTTCCTCCCACGTATTCCTCATCGACCCTCCCAACCTACCCTACAGTAAAGTTTGTGGTTTACACTCTGATTTCATTTGAGACTGGGGTCAAAAGAGGCATGCTTTTAACAATGGTCATGGACTCTGATATATGGAAAAAACAGAACTGAAGCCAATGGGCGCGCTCAAGGCGTTTTATACAATGGATGATGTTGGTGCTCGACGAAGGCCGCCGAGGGACATCGGTCGCCGCCTCGAGTGGAGCGCCCTCTGCCGGATGAGGAATACGTGGGAGGAACATCCAATCGAAAGAACGTTACAGTTGGTAAGTAACTTGTTCATCTGAGGGACCTAGACACGTTAAGGACCATGGGTACAGTGAACGTCACACTAGGGATAGTATTAGTGGCCCGCCCTGTCGACGGCCCTTTTCGAGTTTCTTAAACTGTAATGCTCTGCAGCTTCTACTAGATGTCGGCCTACATAGCATGTGAATCCAAGCGGATACAAGCATCAGAAATGATTATATATATATATATATATATATATATATATATATATATATATATATATATATATATATATATATATATATATATATATATATATATATATATATTGTTCACATCATCTCAGAAAAAGCATCAATCTGAGGATGTGTATGCATAAGGGGTCATGTGTATCTGTACATCTAGGGTGGGGATAGTGTGACGGGAATGTTCAGGTAAGCACCCTTTTACATTGGAAGGAAAACACGTGTATTGGTGGTGGTTTTTGAAAAGTACGAGTTCTCAACTGATTCACACCACAGAGTTGCTCTGGGTAAGTAATATCCACCATATAGTATTACTTGTGGTGGTGCTATTGATAGCGCTACTGTTGCAAAAACCCACCTGTGTTGCTGACAGTACTATCACTACATTATTCATGTGGCATCCCCTCCCACTTGATTGATAATTGTTTACCTTTTTGAAGGAATTCCACTCTAGGACACTATCTTAAATCTGTTTCTTTTCCCATTAAAGCCAGTGTGATTATGTTTGTTTGCAGTATGTCTAACCTCTTTTTGCTCCCATTCGCAGGTCATAGACATTTCGATGATCCTCGCAGAGGCAATCCGAAGAACGCATAATGGAGAATCTGTCTCTTACTTGTTCAGTCATGTACCCTTATAACCTTTGTAAAACCTGCCGCTTTCCCCAAGACTCTTTCAGCCTCCAACTATTGACTGCATATAATGAAGTTACCAAGACGATTCTGCTTGCTGCAGTTCAGCTCTTCATATTTCAAATGCTTATTGCTATGTCATTTTAGACATTCTGAAATCTTTGAAGAAGTAAAAATGTGTGGGAAGTAGTTCGGTTTGTACGCTCACCTACAGTTCCACTAGGGAACTCCCAGAAATGAGTCTTCATGCTTTTGGAGTGTGAAACGATTTCAACTTTAACTCGTATAAAGTTAACGTGCAATCAGTTTGACTGCTACAGTTTCTCTCAATGCAAGTAAGAAACAAGGGGGGAATAGTGCTACCTCTGTAGAGGTTATGAAATACAAAAATTGTAAACTTTTATATATTGTGTTTGTATACATCACGTTAATGCATGGATTGAGCAAATACTGACCAGGCTAAAGAAATAGGTTACTTTAGCAAGTTATGTTCTTTTTACAACTTCGTATGGTATTTTACCACACTGAATAATAGGGAATGCAAAATATGCCTTTAGGCACCTTTCTTGTGCTTTAACATTTTTATTTTATCCTGTTGGCAGTGCAGTTTTCTCACCTAGTAGACTATGATTGATTATTTTTGCTATATCTGGTCTGTGCAACTGGGTTAATTTATTTCCTTTAATTTGGTGATCCAATTCATACTGTGACCTTTTTAAGCACTGATCAAGAAGTGTTCTATATTACAGCAACAATTCTTTTATTTTCTGCTTTGTCCCTTGAACCTTTTCTCCTTGTATGTTTAGTAGAAGTGATACCCTCCACGCCTTTAAAAAAAAAAAAGCAAACCTACATTTTGAAAGCTTATCCTGTGTGTAGAAAGAAATGGTAACGTTTATGGTAGTGTCCTGGGCCCCATTTCCCTAGAAGCTTGACTACTCTGAGCCTGCAAACAGGGTGGGCTAGTGAGAGCACCACAAATCGAAGTTTTCTAAAAATATGAATGCAGTCACAAATAAGGAATGACCGGAAACCATTATTTGCCTTTCTTTTTTTGTTGACATTTGGTAAGAGATTGGTAAGCATCTTGGTGAGGTTTTTTTTTTTTTTTTTTTTTAAACAATGTCATTTTTCAAGCAGAACATTTTGGACGGAAGTGGAAACTGATGCCAATGGGGAATCTCTCCCGTAAACCAGCTAGCAGCCCAGCCCTGCATTATACTGATGTTGGGGTTAGACACGTGCATTGCCTGGTGCCACAGATGAGCCCAGTGGAGGTTAAAGAAGCAAGACTAGCTTCAGTGGAAAATACCCATTTTTATTACTTAGACCGAAAGTTTGAGTGTTCTCTTTTTGCTAATGAGTTCCAGCCACTGAGCTCAAGGTAGTCAAGATGGGACGACTGATTGCTGCAAATTGTATTTGATGTGAAGACTTGGTCTTTTCTGTATTGTTGTCCGAAACCACTAGCCTCTTTAAATTACCAACAATGTATCATCAATTTTAAAATGATTATTTTGGGGTAGTACAATATTAAACTGTTGGGTAGAATTTTAATGCAGAGAATTAAATTCAGTGGAATAAAGTCATGGGCAAATAAAAAGATCTCCCCTCCTTATAAAACGTCCCTTGTTGATGGCGATTGTGTATGGTCCTAATATGTGAAGAGTGTCTTTCAGTAAAATGACAGAAGCTATATCTAGTGTGTCAAATGCCATTTAATTGGATGATAGCCTAGCCATAACTGCATTTCTGGCTATATACGACATTCAAGGGTTTACACACTGTTGAGGGTGTTTCATCCGCAGTTGATGGTAAAGTTTGTTGGGGAATCACAGATGATCATGGATTGTTGCCTGAGCTGCTGCTACAGGTGTTTATGTTGCCTCTATTTTATTTTAGGACTATATACGTTTTGTCTCACACAGTCCAGCGTAATGAGTTAGCTTTCTTATGCTTTCTAGTTTTGCTAATGGCATTCATGTTAAAATATTTGTAAACTTTAGAAATCGGCACTAAAACACAGGGGGCACACTGAGAAAAGTGGCTTAGATTGGCAAACATGCATGTGCTCGTTCACTTTTTAATGTGCATTTAGAATTGAAGACATTTTCAGTAGTTTGCTCTGAATGTTCTCATCAAGCATAAGTTAGCTGCTCAGGAATTTGGGAGCAGTGCATTTTCTAGTGTATGAAGACAACTTGAGGAATATGGCAATACAAAGATGACCTAGTTTGGAGCCACAGGAGGGAAAATCAATGCACAGAGTTCAAGGGAAAGCAATGGGATGTTGTAGCTTTTTGTGTTTACAAGTCGTTTGATTGGCTTCTTAGCCAAAGGAGAATGTGAAGTGCTCGTGTCTGCATATTGTGAAATATATATTTTATGTGAATGTAGTTGCTGTCATTACAATAAAGATGCAGAATGTCTTTTCTATATACAAAGTGTGTGTCTCAATATAGTTTCATGCTTGAGCTTTCTGTGTGCATTCAAGCTTTTGCTTACAGAAGAACGGGTTGAATATAAGCACTTTTAAGAAGGTACAATTAATGCATGCTTAGACTAAAGACCTGTTATGCACCATTCTTTTGATCACAAAGTGGAGAGGGCTTTGTAGAAGAACCTGCCTGAGATGGCATAACTCAGTACTCTGTGGACGGATTGTAGAATTTTGCATTTTTGATTTTGAAAATCTTACATGAGGTACATCAAATTCTAACCCAAAGTATTATTGGCATTGAGGACTTTCCCTAGAGATCGAATTCAAATGCTTACAAGGAATGAGGGGGGGGGATGCTGTTGCGCACGACCAAGATGGCCGCATAGGGCCGAAGCTCTGTGCTGGGTTTATCCTGCTCATAACTGCTGACCAAACCCTGCTTCTGGAGCTGTGAGCCCATAGTGCAGTCGCTGGCCGGATTACATCCACAAACGTGTTGATTGCAGGGAGATACCATGGCTGGCTCTTGGAGGAACCCGTAGGCGAGCTCCAGGCAGGGCTCCCTTCCTGCAACTCGAGACCGCAGAACTGGTGGTCTGCTGGGGGAGCGGTGGCACCTGCCTGACACTTGGGCGAGCTGCCCACTCCTTGCCAGTGGCGACGCCTTGCTCAGCCCTCTGCTGGGTCCCGTGGGCGACCTCCTTGGTGTCAGCCCTGCCACCTGCTTCTATCTGCTGCTGGGGCCGTGGTCTGGATGGCCCCTCCAACCTTTCTACATGCTACTGAGACTGCGGGACAAGCTGGGGAGGCTGCGTCGTTGAACGCCTGCGGCGAGGATCCTCATACACAGCCCAACTGTTTGGAGCTTCCGAGCCCCTTGGCGGAACGGCGATCCTTCGGAGCCGGCTGGGGGACCAGCTGTCGCGGGGCCCCGACGGTGTGGCTCTCAAGGGTGACGAAGCCTGCTGACTCGAGTGCATGCGACAGCAAGCCGGTAAGAAGATAACACGTGTGATACCCCCGGCGGGCCCGCACCCCCTGCATGATCTGCATACGCTCCACTACCACAAGCCTCCTCAGGTCATCCCCAGCTCCCCCACCCCCACACTGGGTATACACACATGCTCATAGGTCCTGTTGCTGGGCCTGGTGAATGTGGTCAATCCAGGCATCCCTGTCCCAGTAATCCTCAATTCACGGCTGGCGAACCACTCTCAAACAGCATGCCCGCAAGAACAACAAAAAGCAGAGCACAATTAACCTGTTTACTAAAATGCCCCAAGGGTTGACGGAGCAGAGACCGGACCCTGACATGGCAGCGGGGTCGTCCCTCGACAAGCAAGATGCAGCTAAAATGGTTCAATACATGCAAGAGGGGTTTGCCGCCCTCTACTCTAAACTAGATGACCTGAGTGGCACAATTTGCTCGATCAAAGCACACATGGAGAGGACAGACAGCCGTGTCACAGAGGTCGAGAACAGTGTGGGCACTGCGGAAGACGACATTGGCTCTCTCCGTGCAGAGGTGAACACTCTGTCCAGGAAGGTCCAGGAGATCAGCAAGAACGATGATCTGGAATCTCGCTCTGGGCGCAACATCTACATTATTGGGGTCCCAGAGAACATCGACGGCCCCATGGAGGAATTTGTAGAACGCACCCATCTATCCCTACTGGACTCCCC
This sequence comes from Ambystoma mexicanum, assembly GCF_040938575.1. Classification (NCBI taxonomy): domain Eukaryota; kingdom Metazoa; phylum Chordata; class Amphibia; order Caudata; family Ambystomatidae; genus Ambystoma; species Ambystoma mexicanum. The sequence continues at coordinate 669,100,085 of NC_090930.1, read as the reverse complement.
CAAACTATCTCCACAATTCACCATTGAAAGAGCCCACCGCACCCTCATGGCCAAGCCTAAACCCGGAGCACCTCCCCGATCAATTATAGTGAGGGTGCTGAACTACCGCGATAGGGACGCGTGGCGAGACTAGGTGAGTTGCTTCTAGGATCATCTAGAATCCACCTCTAACCCGACTTCTCTACCGCCATACAGCTGGAGCGCAAAACGTTTCTATCAGTCAAGAGACTCCGTGATCTCAGAGTGAAATACTCCATGTTATACCCCGCCAAGCTGAGAGTAGAGCATGCAAACCGGATCATCTTCTTCAATATCCCTGAGGAGACTACCAAGTTCATCGAGGATCACTTCCCTGGCTGACCCTAGTACAGCAAAAGCTCCAAGTAACTCTCCAATCTGAATACCCCTAATACCAGTTTGTTCACGTTTAATCGATCTATGCATATCCTTCTGTGAGTCATTACTTGACCTGGGCATGACTATTTGGTTATGTGGCGGATGGATCCTGCAGAGGTCGACCTAACTGCAGAAACTGAAGAGCTGCCTCAGTTAATATGTGCTACAATACCCTTCAACTCACCAGCATGAGTGCTAAAGCTTGGTTGGTTCTAAGTCCCCCAGGCAATGTTGCCAATGGTTCTGTTGTGGTTTAATGCAGGGTTGGGATTAATTCTTCAGATTGTCGAAGGGGGGATGAAAATCATTCCTAGGTTTTCAGTGGGGCTCTGGGAGAGGGGTGGCGAGTTGGGTTGTTATGAGGAAAAATGCTTGACACATGCGATAAGGGCGAGGTGCGTGATCATGTAATATCCGACACACGTATCTGATGGGCATAAACTGCTTCACTGGCACTGGGCACGTGGCGTATGGCTTCAAAAATTTCTAATATTCATTTTCTTTGAATGCTACAATGACTGATATCGTATATGAGCTGGAACGTGAGGGGGCTAGACAACTACAAAAAGATGAGGAATATACAATTATATGTGAAACGACACGCTGTTAAAATTCTATTCTTACAAGAAACGCATGCCAGATCCGAAGGATGCCTAAAATTTGCGAAGTCATGGGGCCCGCTAAGATTTTATACAGACTATTCTACTCAGAACAGAGGTGTCATGATTCTATTCCACAAAACTGTCAAATTCCACCTCATCACCTCCTATAGACCTGTTGGGCCAATATGTTCTACTCCATGGTAAACTGCATGACAAAGAGATTGTATTACTTAATGTGTATGGTCCCAACATTGACGATCCGGAGTTCTACTCACATCTCACTGCATTGCTAGCAGGATTGCCCCTGATTCACATCCTTTGGGAAGGAGACTTCAATACTATCCTCTATGTAGATTGGGACAGATCTGGCACTATGCCCTGTCAACTCTCTAGGGCTGCTAAGGTCATCCTGGAGTCCCTACCACAACTAGAGATCTGTGATGCATGGAGAGTGCTACACCCTGATTACCGCATGTACTCATTCTATTCCTCCGTGCATGATTCCCATTCCAGGATAGACAGGTGGCTCATATCCAACGTCCTCCTTAGGAATGTCACACACATGCTGATTCTCTCCAGAACACACTCTGATCATTCCCTGGTGACTGTCTTTCGTCTGGGGCACAGAACACAATATAACCCGCTCGTGGAGACTCAACCTCAGTCACTATTGGACATAGCATTCACAGCTGACCTAGAGAATGCCATTGACGACTACTTTGCACTAAACACCGGGTCTGTCCTCACTCAAGCTACCCTCTGGGAATCATTCAAAGCCTACATCAGGTGGATGGCTATCTCCAGGGATCCTTAAGGTTATCCGCCGAGACATATCAAACAGTGTGGCAGCACTCTCCTCCCTCGAGACACAATATTCCCAACACCAATCCCCAGTTACCCTTTCCAGCATTAGTGTCGAATTAGGTGTTTCGAGCCCATGCTGAAAGAGAGGCAATTCATAGACACCCAGAGTCTGGTGAGATGTTATGGAGAGGGAGAGCGACCCGGCCGTGTACTGTCCAGACTCCTCTGCCAGGAGACTGGATCACCACACACCCTGACCATAGAGAAACCTGACGGCACCTTGGCCCTACTCCCGCAAGACATCAATGCACAATTTCAATCGTTCTATTCCACTCTACACCAATGTCGACACTGTCCCCGGGTCGGTAACAGAAGCGTATCTCGACAGCCTTTGTCCATTCTCTCCAGAGATACTAGCACTGCTCTGGACATGCCTATCACAGGTGAAGAAATATCTGAGGCTATCGACTCTCTCGCTTCGGGTAAGGCCCCTTGATCTGACGGATTCCCAATCAAATTCTATAAACGATATAAATCACGCCTGATACCCCATCTATTAACACTATGGAATGAATCCTGTGATTTGGGCACACTTCCTCCCACCCTGCGGGAAGCCGTCATAACAGTACTTCTCAAACCAGGTAAGCCTCCAACTCAATGTGGGTCGTATCAACCCCCTCTCACTCATAAATTGCGATGTCAAGATCTACGCTAAAGTTCTGGCCTTACGGTTGACCCCATACATGCCCCACATTATACATCCGGATCTGTCCAGACTGATCCCTGGCAGATCCACTTCCCTCAATTTACGCCACCTCTTTAACATTATCAGTCATATCAACCCCAATGTCAGTGCAGTGGCGGCAGCCCTTGGCATGCAGAAGGCCTTTGATTCCGTCTCCTGGAACTACCTATGGCAGGTGCTTAAAAAATGTAATTTCATAACCTGATTTACTTCATGGGTTCAAACTATTGTACGCGAACCCAGTGGCCAGGGTGCGCACGGAGGACAGATGTTCGCCCCTCTTCAATATTGCTCAGAGCACGAGACAAGGCTGTCACTTCTTGCCATTGGTATTCGCCATAGCAATTGAACCTCTGGCTGACAAAATACGACAAGCACACTCACACCATGGCTTCCGCTTACTTGATGCACCTCCCTATACGCGGATAACTACTTTTTATCCGCTCTCCTGAACACACCCTAGCCCCGATTCTGGAAGACGTCATACAATTCGGTCAGTTGTCTGGTTTCCAACTTAACTGTGCAAAATCGACACTCTTCCCACTCACTGATGCCATCTCCCTGACCTCATGGGATTCACTTGGGCACAATCAGTTTACTTAGCTTGGAGCGGTGGTGGCTCGCTGTCGCGGCAGGCTATATGAGACTAACTGCCTGACATATCTAACCACGCTCTCCAGGAATTGCTTGGGATGGGCTAAACTTCCAATATCCCTTGTAGGCAAATTGAGGATCCTAAAAATGGTGTTACTTCCGCAACTCATTTATCGGTTTCTTAATCTTCTCCTCTGGCAAAGTAGGGAATTCTTTAAATGACTAAAACATACACTCAATGAATTTCTGTGGCACTCTGGGGCCTTGCGCCTCAAGATGGACACGCCATTGGAGAGGGGTGGCTTTGGCGCTCCGGATTTTAAAATATACTGGCTAGTTGCCCAAGCACAATTTGCATCCTACTGGTTTATCACCGAAACCCCCCTTACATATAGGACTCGAGCGGTGGGATGTTGGAGACATCCATCCCCTAGTCCTATCTCCTCCTCGCCTTAACTTTGGCCCTCTCGACCCGGTGGGCACCTAACTTTTGGTTGTTGCAAGGATATAGAAGATCCACCCCTTCCATGGCAGCTTGCCCCTCAAACTTCCTTCCTGGTGCTCCTTGTATTTCCCATTCCGAGACACGGAGCTGGGTGGAGTCATCCTGGATATTTTCATCCAGGACAATTTCCAGGAGTGGTCAGGCTTTCCGGTGGATTTATGCTGGAAGTCACTTATCTGGCTCCAATACTCTGGCCTTCGCTGAATCCTAAAGAGGAGATGCCCAAGCTTCCCTATCATACCTCCAGATTACCCTATTTTGACTGAGATTATGAATACTACGACCACTAGAGGTGAAATCTCCAAATTATAATCCCACCTACAGTCCCAAACCTACCCCCACATTCGATACGCTGAGACAATCTTGGGCTAGATACCTGGGCGTAGACGTAACTGACAATGCTGGAAACAGATGTGCGCCCGCACACCAGAGGTATTGTTCAACTCCTGTTTTAAAATGATACAGTTCAAAGTTCTACACAGATATCACTACACACCAATTCGTCTACACCGGATGCTAGCGGACCACTCCCCTAGTGCCCCAGGTGCAGATCTGAGGATGCAATCTATATCCATATGATCTGGTCTTGTCCCCATCTCACTCAATTCTGGTCCGTGATCTTCTCCACTCTCTCAATGATCCTGCACCACACATTTACCTAATCCCCCCCCCCTCCCCTGAAGTGCCTCTTTCATGACTTCCCGGGCCTCTATCGTGACTCTAGGAAACTTGCGGGGCTTTGTATGTTACTTGCAGTACGTTATATCCTGTTGTGCTGGCTCCGAGTACCCACACACCCACAGTAGCTAGCTGCTGTAACCTGGGCCTCCGATACAGAGGAGGCCTGGGGAACACAACTCCCGTTGATCTCCAGACCTAGAGATGTGTTGCCCTGATTCCGCTCCTACCTTGCCTCTTATCTCAGCTGAGGCTGACACCATCTCATCTACACCGAATTGGACATTTACCCGAGCGGTGGCTCCGAGGCTATACCAGATATACGTATGATTGTTCCTTGTCCTGTTTAGCTGTCACTCCAACTACCATTGTTATGTGTCAACTATACATGCTATTAGTGTAATTAATGATTGTTGTTCACTGCTTGCCCTATGTAGCTGTGTCAAGTACAATAAATAAAGTTAAAAAAAATATATATTTGCCAGGAATATGTATGGGACTGTTGACAAAAGACAAATGAAAGCTAACGGGCAAACAAAAAATATAACCACATTTCAATTGAATCTAGTTTAGCATGTTGTGCATCTGTTTTCAATCCACATGCTATGTATGGCTTGCCTTCTAGTGGTTGATGAAGCGGGTAGTACAAATATTTACCAAGTGTGGGCATACACAATGCTCCACTTATTCCTCAGATTGTTTAATATTCTACAATCCGTTTGGTCGGAGTAGAAACTACAAGGATTTAATAAAGTGATCATGCAGAATCTTCAGTGACTATATCCCGGGCAAGTAGGGTGGGAATGTGGACAGTTAATGATGTGTGGACACTCCATAGAAATGAGCGCTGACAATGAGTGGGAAATCGCTGCAAATACGCCTAAGGACATCTTTGAAAAGTGTGAAACCAGACATGCCTTTGCTCACAAGACAACACAAAATGTCACAACTTCATCTTCATATTCTCACAACATGGGTCTCGGGGCAATCCACTACCTATATGTTGGTGAGACACTTGCCTTTGCTTTTCCAAACACCTTGGATACACATGGAGGTACATAAAATGGAGGATTTACAATTACACTCCTTTCTCTCACATCAACAAGGTTAAGACTGGTATGGTATTAATAAAAATACCACTACTTTAATGAGTGGAATACATGTTTTCTGGTAAACAAGGGAACAAGTTCAACTGTAGCGAATCACACTGTCCAATATCTATTAAACCAATTGGATAGCTGGCTAACGTACAATTGGATAAAGGTTCTTCGGTCTGCTTTAGCAGCTCATCTCACACCCTGATACAAGACTAGGCGGTGAAAGGTCCTGTTTGTCTTTTTTATTTTGGGAAAAGTTCCAAATATTACACCGACCAATATGTAAGCAAGTGTCCAGTTGCAATATGAGCACGGTTCTACAAAGGCTGATATTGCCACCTTTTGAAAGAGTGAACGGGTGTGCACTCAACAGCACACATGTCTTACTGTAAAAGTTGCATAGCAATTATTTTGATCTGGAGAGTAGTGAGATAATGGCATTACCCGAAAATACAGATTGCCCATGCGACAAGCGCAGGAAGTCTTGATTCTATTAAAGACATGGAGGCGAGCATTATGCTTTTCTTCTTTAATTTACTGCTGAACAGCAATTCAAAACGTTCACTTTTGAAACTTTTTTTTTTTAAGAATGTGTGCCCAATGAGCTTAATACGAAAAACAAAACATGAAGGGCATAAAACTCTCAATTCCAAGAGCCCCACAGGCTCTGTAGTCCTAGCCTCTTTCCTGTCCACCAATGACAGTCCCCTGGTAAGTATAAACTCCCATGTCCATAGGTCCTTTCCTCTTCTTTCATTTTTTTCTTCTTCCTCGCTGTATAGCCCTCTCCACTATCAAACAGAATCAACTTCCAACAACTCGTATCTCTCTGTTAAGCTTCGAGATGAAGACCCCTGTCAATCCATTAGTCTGTTATTGTTCTGCTCTTCTCCTACGACAAAGAGAAGGTAATTGTCATTAGGGTCTGGAAATTTCTCTGAACATACCAAATAATAATAATGCAGTACAACATTATTCTTATATTTTGTACCCTTGAAGGGCCGGATAATGATCGCCTCCGTGTCTTTAATAGAATCAAGACTTCCTGCGCTTGTCGCATGGGCAATCTGTATTCTATTACAAGACCGGAGGCGAGCATTATGCTTGTTCAAAGCTTTGTTTCTCCAGCATGGGGTCTGGCATGGATTCACATGCTCATGAATATTCCCCGTCGTCAGGCTGGGAATCCTCGGTAAAGAAAAAACCAGTATCAGTTTCGTTTCTGATCTGTCTTTCGTAGTAATAACCAATCACTGGTCTCTGCGTCATACTGACCACAGCCAATGACTGCCCTCTACCTAAGCCCCGCCTCTGGCAGCCATCTTCAGATTTTTACCGCACGTTCATGTGTTGGGATCTTCGTGCTATTGCTCTCGAGCGTTAGTGCTATTTTTTTCACGTTTTTTCTCAAAAACTTCGTTTTTTTTCGGTCAAAAGAGCCTCAAGCTCCACCGACTCTCCATCCGATCAACGGGGACCCGTGTCGGATTCGTCTGCGCCCCTCAAGGGTGAAGATTTCGTCGAGCTACGCTTTTGGAGCACTCCAGAAGTTTTCTCGGGCCCGCCCCGGACATGGCCCAGGAGAAGGGAAGCTCGACGCCCGGAAAGCTGTTCAGGGTCTGCCCTGGATGCCAGCTGCAGAACGTCTTTAAGGAGGACGAACACTCCTTTTGTCTTTACTGCTTACATGAGGACAAGACGCACGTGGAGAAGGACTGTGCGTTTTGCGGCAACATGTCGGAGCGGACCATGAAAGACCGCCATCAACGTCTCGCCAACTGGCTGGAAGGGAAGAGCCCGTCCGGAGAGAAGAAGAGGAAGAAATCCGAGCGGTCTTCTAAGACCTTTGAGGACGCCCCGGCGACGGGGGTCCAACACAAGGCCAAGCACCGCGAGTCCGCTGGCACCGGGAGCGCCGAACGGTCGGGCTCTACGGGCGCCAGGCAGGGCGCACCCTCCCCGGTACCATCAACCACGAGCCAACGCTCTGGGTCGGGTAAGAGGAAGGCCGAGCACCCGGCGAAGCTCCTGGAGAGGCCCCGGTCGAGCTCGAAGGCCCCATCGGAGGGGGAGCGAGGCAGTGTCCCCCCCCCCCCCCTCAAGGATAAGGCGGTGAGCGCACCTAAGGTGGTGAAGGCCTTAATCCATCCGGCCAAGGCCTGTATCGAGACTGTCGCGGCGGCCCTGGCTCAGACTGTGGAGGCTACGCCAGTGGTGGCGACCTCGGGGCTCAGAGTCTCCCTGCCACCTCGGAGGGAGTCCTCTTTTATGCCCATCGATAGGACCCCCGTGAAATCTCCGGCGGAGAAGAAAAAGGGGGGGCAGGGTGTCGTCGTAGACTCGGCTTCGACCTCGGAGGAAGAGCTGATCGAGGTCTTAAGCCACGGCCTCGGATGGATCCCGACGCGGGTGACGACGACATCGCCGAGGGTGCCGACGGGGCCCCTGATCGCCCGTCGGATTCCCCTCTGCCAGCGCCGCAAGACAACTCGGCGGCCATTTTGTTGGCTATACAGTCCTTATGCACGGAGATAAGGACGAGACTACCGTTGCCAGCGGAGGAACCACTCCCGTCGGGGGACCCAGAACCGGGACCTTCTGGCGTTCCTCCTCCCAAGAAAAGAAGGATTCACCCTCCACCTCCTCCCCGTCCACGACTCGAGGGGATGATACGGGGACTGACACGGCCGCGACGGGTACGGACGACGAGGTCTACGACGAGGATCTTCCGTCCTCACCTCCCACCAGGGCTTCTCCGCCCGACGAGATTGGATCGTTCCACTCCATGATCGCCAGGGCATCCGATCTTTTCCAACTCTACCCTGAGGAGAAGAAAAAGGAAGGATTCCTTTATCAACGGCGCGAGGCCAAGAGGAAGACGGTCCTCGCGGTGCCTCTACTGGACGACATTTGGGATGAGGGCCTCGCCCTCCTCAAGAACCCTTCCACGACGCCAGCGAGAAGAGACCGGTACGAAAAGAAGTACCGGGTCCCGGACGCGGCCCCCCTGTGCCTCTGGGCGCAGCCTACCCCGGACTCCGTCGTCTCCGCGGCGGCCAGGAAGAAAGCGGGGGGGGGGGTGCGGCCTCCACATCGACTTCCCCGCCGGACGGCGAGGGAAAGAAATTGGACTCTATGGGACGCAGGGTCATCTCGTCTGCAGCGACGACGATTAAGGCGACCAACGCCTTGGCTATCGTGGCCCGCTACGACAGGGAGCTATGGTACAAACTGGCTCCTCTGCTGGACTTCCTACCGGACGACAAGAGGGCGGATGCCCTGGAGATCCTACAGGAAGGTGAGGTGGCGTCGGACCACGCCATCACTATTGCGACCGACATTGCCGATACGGGATTTCGCCAGTTGGGCAACGGCGTGTGCCTTAGGCGGCGTGGATGGCTCAAGGCTACGGACTTCCATCAAGACGTACAGACCAGAGTCCTGGACATGCCGTTCGATGGGAACAACCTGTTTGGGAAAACAGTGGACGATTCCCTTCAGGCCATTAAAGCGGAGACGGCCCGGGCCCTTGGGGTTCTGCAACAACGACGGCCGCCCTTTCGGAGCAGCGGAGGCAAGGGCGCGTCCAAAGGTTCCGGCGGCGGTTTCTCCACCTATCGTCAAGCGGCCCGCTCGTCGTCTCAGGAGGCCTATAGGGGACGAGGCAAGTCGGGCGGACCCCGCCGTCGTCTCCAAGGAGGTCAAGGCGGCAAAGCCTCGTCGAAACAGGATTGAACCGGCCGTGGGGTCGGGCCCCCACCGAAGCACCCCGGTGGGAGGCCGGCTGGCGAGCTTCGTCAGCGTGTGGGAGTCCATCTCCACCGACCGTTGGGTGTTGGACGCCTTAGCCCGGGGCCACGCGCTCGAGTTTCAAAGAAGGTGCCCGCGCGTCCCCCCCCATGGCCAGGAAAGAGCTTCACGTCCCGCAGCTTCTCCTGGAGGTAAATGCGATGCTCAGGAAGGGCGCCATCGAACTCGTCCCAAAGAGGCTTCGGGGCTCCGGAGTCTACTCGAGATACTTCCTCGTGAAGAAGAAGACGGGAGGATGGCGCCCCATCCTAGACCTGCGACATCTGAACAAGTTCATCAAGGCTCAGAAGTTCCGGATGGTCACCCTCCAGAACGTCCTGGGTCAGCTGGAGGAAGGAGACTTCCTGTCGTCGTTGGATTTGGAGGATGCCTACTTCCATATTCCCATCCTAAGGGGGCACCGAAAATTTCTCAGGTTTGTGGTCCAAGGGCGTCACTACCAGTTCAAAGCCCTCCCCTTCGGACTACGGTCGGCACCCAGGGTTTTCACCAAGTGCCTTGCACCGGTGGCGGCGCAGCTGCGCCGAGAGGGGATCCACGTCTACCCCTACCTGGACGACTGGCTCATCCGAGCCAAGACGAGGGAGCTCGCCGTGGACCACACGGCAAGGACCGTCCAGCTTCTCACGGACCTGGGATTCTCCGTGAACTACGCCAAATCCCACCTGGTACCCGCGCAAGACGCACTGTTTCTGGGAGCGAGGCTCGACAGTGTCCCTTCTGGCCTCCCTGTCGGAGGAGAGGACCAGGGCCATCCTGGGCAAGGTACAACGGATGTTGGTGGCCGACGCGGCCAAGGTGAGGTCCATCAAGTCCCTCCTCGGAATGTCTTCCTGCATCTACCTCATTCCCCTGTGCAGGCTCCGGATGCGCCCGTTGCAAGAGTTCCTGGACGCGCGCTGGATCCAAACGACGGGCAGCTTCGAGGAAAGGATCACACTCGACGAGAGTTTCCGACGAGCGATCCGGTGGTGGGGCACCCGCGCGCATCTGACGGCGGGCATGGACTTCCAGACCCCATGCCTCCCTGGAAGGGTGGGGAGCGCACACCGAAAATCTGCACGCAAGAGGCCTTTGGCTCCCGACGGAGAAATCACTACATATCAACGTCCTGGAGCTCCGTGCAGTGTTTTGGGCCCTCAGGTCCTTCCTTCCGTCCCTCAAGGGCAAGGTGGTGAGGATCTTCACCGACAACACCACCACCATGTTTTACATCAGGAAACAGGGCGGAACCAGGTCCCCAGCACTGTCCAAGGAGGCGCAGGACCTGTGGCATTGGGCCGTCGCCCAAAGGATATTTCTGGTGCCGTTTCATCTGGCAGGGATAAAAAAACACCATCGCCAACTCACTCAGCAGGGAGCTGCGCTCGTGCCACGAGTGGGAACTACGGCAGGATCTAGTGGATCGCCTCTTCCGACGGTGGGGCACACCCCAGATCGACCTGTTCGCGACGGCGACGAACTCCAAGTGCCGGAGGTTCGCCAGCAGGTTTCCCCAGGCGAGGAGCATGGGTGATGCTTTCTCGTTCCCCTGGGAGGGCCTGTTCCTTTACGCGTTCCCTCCATTGCCACTGCTGATCCGGCTCATCAACCAGCTCAAGAGGTCACGGTGCAGGATGATCCTCGTCGCACCTGCGTGGCCGAGGCAGATATGGTTCCCGGACCTTCTGGACTTGTCAGCGTCCCCGTCAATCAAGCTGCCGGTGGACGCGGATCTACTCTCCAGGGAAGGAGGCGCCATCCTCCACCACGACCCGAAATCGCTGAACTTGCAGGCCTGGCTCCTGCAGCGCTAGAGTTTGGAGGATACAACATACCGGCCGACTGCAGAGAGGTTCTTGCAAAGGCCAGGGCGTCCTCGACTCTTAAATGCTACGGACACAAATGGAAGAGGTTCTCTGTCTGGTGCCACGCACAGAAGATTAACCCTCTACGGATTACGGCTCCCCAAGTACTGCCGTACCTGCTGACGCAGGCCAAAGCTGGACTGGCACACGCGTCCATCAAGATTAATCTTGCTGCGATCTCCCGATACACCAGAACCACGGGGCGGACGTCCTTGTGGTCTCATCGTCTGGTGAAAGAGTTCATGAAGGGACTGTTCAGATCGTTCCCGCCGGTGAAGGCTCCGGCCCCGGCGTGGGAGCTCAACGTGGTGCTGACCAAGCTCATGGGACCTCCGTTCGAGCCTCTGCACTCGGCCCCGTTGAAGTTTCTGTCGTGGAAAACAGCGTTTCTTGTGGCCATCACCTCCGCACGACGAGTGGGAGAGATCCAGGCCCTTTCCTGCAAGGCCCCGTACTTGACTTTTCACGACACGAGGGTAGTGCTCAGGACGCACCCCTCCTTCATGCCCAAGGTGCCGTCGGACTTCCACCTCAACGAACCCTTGGTGTTGCCTGTGTTCTTCCCGTCGCCTTCGTCGCCGGCTGAGAGGACTTTGCACTCGCTGGATGTGGCTAGAGCGCTAAAGTTCTACGTGGACCGCACAAGTGTTTTCGGAAGACGTCACAACTCTTTGTGAATTTTGGACCTGTCAATCAGGGGAAGGCACTCTCGAAGGCTTCCATTTCCAGATGGCTCTCCGGCTGTATCATGTACTGTCATCGGTTGGCAAACCGACCGCTGCCTGGCCGTCCGAGAGCCCATTCCACCAGAGCGATCGCAGCTACCACGGCGTTCCTTTCTGGTGTGCCCCTGCTGGACATATGCAGGGCTGCTACGTGGAGGTCGACGCACACCTTCACGAAATTCTACTGCGTCGATCGGGATTCCAGGGAGGAGTCCAGGGTCGGCCAAGCAGTGCTGCGCAACCTGTTCGCCTGAGGTGAGCCTGGTGAGGAGGTAAGATGCTTAATGTTGAGTTTGATGTAATGCTTAATGTTGAGCCTTTGCCACCTCCCGTGGTTGTGCATGTGTGTACTGCTATGTATTCTTTATTCATGAGCATGTGAATCCATGCCAGACCCCATGCTGGAGAAGGAACAAGTTACTTACCTGTAACTGTTGTTCTCCAGCATGGGTCTGGCATGGATTCACATGCGAACCCTCCCGCCTACCCCTCTGCGGCTCTTCACTTGGTCATACTGCCACTTCACGTGCTTCCAAATCTGAAGATGGCTGCCAGAGGCGGGGCTTAGGTAGAAGGCAGTCATTGGCTGTGGTCAGTATGACGCAGAGACCAGTGATTGGTTATTACTACGAAAGACAGATCAGAAACAAAACTGATACTGGTTTTTTCTTTACCGAGGATTCCCAGCCTGACGGGGAATATTCATGAGCATGTGAATCCATGTCAGACCCATGCTGGAGAACAACAGTTACAGGTAAGTAACTTGTTCCATCACTGTTGCTGCTGCAATATTAGTCACTGGCTTAAAATTGAAAGTCCTAAACACTGAATCACTGGCCCAGTCTGCGGCTGCAGTGGAACTCCAGCTGCAAAAGCTCCCAAAGCCATAGCCCCCCCTGGCTGAATGAGGATCCAGGATCTGAGGGTGAGGCGCTCCTGCTGGAACTAGGAGAAGATCCTCTTGGTGTAAGATCCTCTGAGGGAAATCTGTGGAAAGCTCCATCAGAATCGGAAACCAGGCTTGAGAACTCTATTCCGGAGTTACTATCACTAACGCGGCCTCGTCCCTGCGCACCTTCTCCAGGGTTCTGGATATCATCGCGAAGAATGCGTAATGGACGTGCTGTCCCCAAAACTGAAGGAACGCGTCCATTCCCAAAGCTTCCGGATCTAGTCTCCAGCTGAAGTAGCTTCTTAGATGTGCATTCAACCTGGAGGCAAACAGATCTGTGTGCAGCGGACCCCATCTGCGCTGTAATTTGTCAAACTGATTTGTGTAGTCTCCAGTTGCTGGAGTCTACTAGATAGCGAGAATTCCAATCGGCTATGGTATTTTTTGTTCCCGGATCATATTCCGCTCTGACTGCTATGTTCTTGCTCAGGCAAAAATGCCAGAAGTCCTTGGCAATCTCCACTAACATCTTGGACTTTGTTCCGCCCAGCTTGTTGATATACATCACTGCGCAGATATTGTCCATGCAAAGCAGAATGCAGCACTGAGCACTGTCTCTGGCGAAGGCTTTCACTGCGAATGATCCCGCCAGTAGCTCCAGGCAGTTGATATGCAGCTCTAGCTCTTCTGGAGACCACTTTCCTCCCGTCGCTGTGCTCCCGCACCTGGGCCCCCAGCCAGACCTGCTGGCGTCCGACTCTATTATGAGTTCTGGCATGTCCCCCGAAGATGGCCCTGTTGTTCCATGCTTCCATATTGCTCAGCCACCAACGGAGTTCCGTCCTGCTCTCCTCGTCCAGAGGAACCTGATGATGGTAACGCCATCCTTTCTGAAGGTACTTGATCTTGAGCCTCTGAAGGGCTCGATAGTGCAAAGGCCCGGGGAAGATAGCCTGGATTGAGGCCGCCAGAAGTCCCACTATCCTGGCTAGATTCCGAAGCGAAATAAGCTGTCTCCCCAGAGCTGACCTCAGATCCTTCTTGATGGCTCTTATCTTGGAGGGCGGGAGGGCCAGAGTAGCCTTCCTTGTATCTATGGTGAAACCTAGGAATTCGAGGTTCCTCGTTGGGACTAGGGCTGACTTCTCTTCGCTGATCAAAAAGCCTAGGCTGGAGATAAAGGCAGTTGACCACTGTATCTGTCTCTGCAGTCTTTCTTTGCTCTCTGCCATGAGCAGGATGTCTAAATATATGATCCTCCTTATGCCCTATTCTCGCATTGCGGTGGCTATAGGTCTCATTAGCTTCGTGAAGGCCCAAGGTGCTGACGCCAGTCCGAAAGGCAACCTCTTGAACTGCCATAGCTCCTCTCTCCACTTGAAACGCAGGAAGCGACGGAATAACCGTGCTACTGGAATTGTAAGGTATGCGTCCTTTAAATCTAGCCGTGCTAGCCAATCGTCTTTCCTTAGGTCTGCCAATAAGTGCATCCCCTCCATCTTGTATTGCCTGTAAACTAGCGACCCGTTCAACTCCTTCAAATTGATAACTGGTCTCACCTTCCCTCTGCGGTGCACCAAGAACATGTTGCTCAGAAAACCCTCTGCCCGAGGCTGCGCTCTCTCTATCGCCTGCTTTTGCGCTAGCGCTTCTAACTCTGCATTTAAAAGAGCTATCTCCTCCGCTGAGGTATGCATGCGCTGAGGGGGTTGGGGCTTTCCCATGAAATCTAGCTGAAACCCCTGAACTGTCTGAAGCACCCACGCGTCTGCTGATAATGCGCGCCAGTTGTTCATAAAAAGCAACGGTCTCCCGCCTACCGGGGGATAACTTACTGCGCTTTTTCTCACCTGAGGGGCTATTCTGGTGCCTGAAGTATCCTCTTCCACGGCGCCCTCCAAAACCTCTACCTCTGCTCGGGAGGAATGAGTCCTGTTGGCGTGACTCCCAATATTGGGCCCTGGGGCCTTGAGGTCTCCTGTTGTAATTGAGGCGGCCGGACGAGCGACCTCTGTTGTGGTTGGGCCCTGCAAAAACCTGAGTAGGGAAAACTTTTCTGATCGATGCCTGAGCTCTCTCAAGAGCAGTATAGGTCCCTACAAATCTGTTCATTTCTTTGACGAAAGTGTCGCCAAAGAGAAGGCCTTGCGCCCCCTCTCCTGCCTCGTAGGAGGCTAAGTCTCCCAACTTATTGTCTATCTTCAAGAGTGTGGACCTACGTCTCTCTGCTGAAATGGTGGTGTTTGCATTTCCCAAGAGGCAAACGACTCTCTGAGCCCATCCAGCTAGAACATACGGGTCCACCGGTTCTGAGGTATCCTTTGCCCTCTCTCCGAGGTTCATGATTTTTGCTATCGGGCCTGTCAGATCTAATACCTTATCCTGACAGGATCGCCACGCGCAAACCATCCCTCTCCTCGTGTCCTTACCGGCCTTTGTAATGAAAGTCAGCATTTTGGGGTCAAGCTTTGGGGTCACCACCACCTTCCCCGAGAGCTCTGGCCTAGGACATTCTGATCTCGATCTGAACCTTCTTTCTCCAATGGTTTCCTTATTTTCTGGGACATGTACAGCGCCACTTTAGGGGATGGCGTCTAGTCTGTGGTGTGGATCGCGGATGCTTGATGGCTTCCGGCTCAAACATATCCGACATGTCCTCCTCGGGGGCACTCTCTACCAAGCTGGCATTTTTCTCTGTCTCTCCTTCCCTTTCTCCTTAATGCTCTCTGACAGACTCCTCACATCTTTCTCTTGTTCATTGTATTCATCAGAGGAAGACGGTGTAACCCCTGTGTTTTTCGCCCCTGGGGTAGGGGGTTACGAGGCTGGGCACCGCTGATCTAGAAACAAACGCGTCCTTTAGCCTGTCAAAGGCATCAGCTTCCTCTAGGGATTTCTCTTTCCCATATCCAAGCCCGCCGGGGTAAAAGAGTGCTTCCTCTTCCAGGCTGCTTTACACCCCCTTTGTTCTTTCTGTAGAGGCTTGATGGTGGAGGTCCCCTCCCCTGGGTCTTCATTCCTGCCAGCGTTAGTGCCCAACATATCTTCAAGGACTTGAAGCCTGTCCTGAATAGGCTGAACCCCTTGAGCTACTGCTCTAACCAGGGAATCCCCCAAGACCTTCTTGAAGCTCTGAGAGAGGTCAAACTCCTCCTTGCAGCTCCTGCTCCTGGTCAGAGTACTCCTGCCAGCACTCTTCCTCTCTGTCACAGGCCATGTCTGTCAGACCGAATGCCCTGCTCTCTGCTGTTCAGCAATTGTTCAGGCAGTCTGCTACAAAGCAGCTCACGAGCGTGTAACTCCGCGTGTACCTTTTAAATTGTTTTTTATTTCTTTATGCCTCTTAAACCGCTCATTAAACGGGAGCCAATCTTTCCATCTTTCCGTGTGCTCGGGTCTTGGTGCACTGTCCAAACGCGTAACGTTCGAGTGAAGAACATTACGCGAGTGGAAAATCCTGTCCGCGCATGTGTGGAACTCTTCAATGAGCCTGCTTCTATCTCCGCGGCCCCTGAGAGGATGCGCGTCTTTCAAGCTCTTTTCGGTTACTGAGGGTATGGGTCCCCTGAAGCGAATGAGATCACTCGCGGGATACCCATTACCTCTAATGCGCCCGGTCCGACAATATCACTGTCGCAGGCGCCGAAAAACCGACTCGCGCTCAACACGACGCGCCTGAATGAAATATGCTGCGCTCGCGAGCAGTAATAATAAGCTCCTACGCGCTGGTGTTGACAGGAGAATACGCTAGTAATATGAATGTTAAATAAATGTCAAGTGAAACCCAGCTACTGCCATAATAAGCCTGCAAAATATGAGAACACTTAACGGTCGAGCCCGTGTAGGGAAGGATTGGTCCAAAAAGACCCTTCTTGCCTACATCCCTTCCCCAGGTGAGGGCCATGGCTCATCGGGCGTCCCCTCCTTACCACCGGGGCCCAGGTGGTGGATGGCTCACCTGCTGAAGACCTTGCCCAAACGTATTAAATTTAGCTAGGCCTCGGAAACCATTTTGTCTAAAGAAGATGGCCCCCACCTTTGGAGAGTTTCAATCATCCCTGTGGCCGCAGCTCCCTGGCAGATCCGCTGTGTGCCCTTTCCCACGAACAAGACGGACATGAGCTAGTGTAAGATACCAACACTGTAACATTTCACCTTCCGCAGTGTATCACTGCTTCCAACATGACCCGGCCAGCAGAGCCGGGTGGAAAAAGAACTGTAAAATGGCCATCAGATAAAAGCAGAAGTTCCCAAATACTGATGCTAAAACTACCTGCAATGGGCGTATTTTCTCCACAAACCTCTTGGATTAAGAAAACCTGTAAAATGTACAGATATGGCAGAATACATGTTCACATGGCATTAACAATGAAGCACCTACACCACTGCAGTTATGTGCAAATAGTAGAAGCGTCCCGGGGGGTTATTTGTTATGCGTATCATTGAAATGTTTACACCCCACGGTCCCGCGCCATAACCAAACTAATGCTGCTAGAGTGCAAAGAAAGACGAACACAACCATACTGAGGGCTCATGTGAAGGACGCGCGAGAATGCGCCCTTCACGTGTGTATGTCCAAGCCCCTTATGTGCCACTACCGTCACGTACGGTGGCGAGTCGTTTTCTATGTGCTCCACCAACCTTATTGCTACCTCACTTACTGTAAATGTATATGCATATAACGAAATGTTGTAGTTGTTAAAACATAGTGTACAAATAATGTGCTCGGGCTGGCTATATTTGAGAGGCATTTAGCAAAGTTAAAAATGTAAGCCTTGGAATGATTCAATGAGTATTATATAGTATTCAAATGTTTATGATGCTTTCACCTCTGGTCGGCCACACACGAGGAAAATACCTTTGTGAATATGAGCAAGGCAATTCCCGCTCCCTCCCTCCCTGCAAAGCCTGCCAGACGAGAGAGCAGAGGCCAGCGCTGCGCCTACTCCACCTCCCCCAACTAGGCTGGAGCCGCTTCAAAGATTTGTAGTTCCCTCTGCAGCACCCAAGGCCATGGCCCGCCACCTGCATTATTTACAGCCCAGCAGTAAACCTCTGCCTGAATACACAAATCCAGAGGCGCCCTCCCTTAAGCCCCACAACCCACCAGATCACCTTAGGTTAATGGCCCCTGTAAAATTAGGACACCCAATATTATGGCAACATTACAGCAACACATTCATAACGACTTCTAACAAGACAGGAAGACATGTACCGCCTGTCCCATGCCCTGAGACCTAGCCCCACGACCTATGGTACCCGGTCAACAGGACACTGGTAACCATGTACTGATGAATCGCCATCAAACCCCTCTCGAGGTGCATTCCTCCTGTGTTGCATTAACCTGAAGAATAACCTATTGGAAGATTTACTAAAAAGATAATATTGCAATGACTGAATGACTGCGGTGTGTATGGCCTAGGGCAAAGAAGTCAGGAAAAGACATTAATCTCTGACACTGGCCACAGTGGTACAACAACACTGCCCGGATGAACCCAGCTGACCTGCCAGGCCCAGCCCAACCCACGAGGCTGACCAGTGACGTCCTCTAGCCAAGACCAACCACATCACAGCAGCACCTATAGCTAGTCATCGCCACCCAATCCCATTGAACTTGTGCCCCCTATAGTGTGTAGGTTTTGATGACGTTTTTTGTAAATATATACGCCTGTCTTTGCTATTGTCAGGCAGAGCGCTCTCGGAGTTTGCAGAGTTCTTTGCATGCCCTATTCTGATTGCTAAACTCCCATTTACGCTCACCCGCACTTTGTCTTGGCCTTATTCCCATCCTGGGAGAGTCCTTCATTGTCTCTCATTGCGGGGAGGATCGTGCTGGTTGGGGACGCTTGCGTTCACCAGCCAAAACAGAAGAGGAAAGGACCTATGGATGTGGGAGTTTATACTTACCAGGGGACTGTCATTGGTGGACAGGAAAGAGGCTAGGACTACAGAGCCTCTGGGGCTCTTGGGATTGAGAGTTTTATGCCCTTCATGTTTTGTTTTTCGTTTTTAAGCCCATTGGGCATACATTCTTTAAAAAAAAAAAGAGTTTATAAGTTTTGAATTGCTGTTGAGCAGTAAATTAAAGAAGAAAAGCATAATGCTCGCCTCCTGTCTTGTAATAGAATTAAAATGCAGAAATCCATGAAAATTCTTCCTACTTAAAATGCAGAAAGGTGCTTTTCTAGTTGTTTAGTATCGGAAGACTAACTTAAGATAATACACACTTTTCTGAAAAATATCATTTAATCCTATTGTGTGGAACAGAACATCTTTCATGTCACCAAACCTACATCTAAAATACGCAGCAAAAATGTCAAATCATTAACATCATAGATTTTCCGTATGACAGTAAACCCACTACAATTATGCTAACCTCTACACACAATGCCTACAATACACTGACAGTTCATACAGACAACATCCTTGTTATGTGCAAATATTGTATGATTTAAAAATCTGTGTAAAGTAGAAACCTATAATTTTGATGAGTCTACATAAATATTAATCCTGGGTTGTGCAACAAGTCCACCCGTTTGTAAAACACCATTGTTAATGTTGCTACATTCTCTGTTGCCCTCCCAACTTATCTTCTGGCTGAAAAGGTCTTGCACTTCCCTGGCCCAGCTTTCTTCAGTGTGGTGTTCTTTGCCAAATGTGACAATTATCAGTGGTAAATCCTATATTGAAAATGAATTCTTATGTATTAGATCTCTCCCTGTTATTGTCTATTAAATCAATTAATGCATAGTGAACATTTACACTCCTTGGTGGCAGAGGGAGGGGTGAACCCATCAGTTTGCATCGTAGGTGTTGCTACAAGTTGCAATCAGAAATTGTGTGTTTGTAACCATTACTGTAGTTTAAGAAGGTGCATGCGTTTTGAACAATGTTCGTATATATAAAGCTAAAATTGCATTTTTTTGAAAAAAGAATTGAGCAGGCATACCGATGCTGTAATCCCTGTGGACTACTTCTACCTACAAAACAGACGAGTCGAAAACACCCAAGAAAATAATCCAGTATTTAGAGCACAAGGTTTTTCCACTTTCAAAATGCTCAGGAAATGCACTTGGTGGTGAATGCTCATGGTGTTGGCTCTTACCTACACTCACTGAACCACGTCGGGAGGATGCTGGTTACCGCTGCCTTCTTGTTTCATTAGTTCATTTGCACTGGTCGCACAAGACTATGTGTACCAGTTCAAGATGGAAAATCATGGCGGCTAATATTGGGTGTCTATACTTGTGGTACAAGCAATTGGGGTGCTGAAACGATTAAATAGAATTCCAAACCACCGTTTAGTTTGTTGTGTTTCAGTTATATGGGACAATGCAGCCTAATATTCACACAAGTAACTCGGGTAATAGACATCTGAGCCCCAGCCAGATCCCATGGGCCATCTTCTATATTACCCAAATTGAATGCAACTCTGAAGAAAGAAGTGTTATAACAACTTTTTCTAATTAATTTAACACAACATTGCAGACCAATTGAGTTCATCATTTAAAAGATGACTTCACTGTTTGTCTGTTCAAAATGGAATAATTAGATTTGCTTGGTACCAACATATGTTACATCCATTTTAAATCAGTGATTGATTGTCAATATAATTCTCTGCTATTCGGACCAAAGATGTCTTGTTCTATATTTTCAGTTTGTGTTCACTTATCCTGATGTCTACTTGCGGGTAGGCATACCAATGTATATTTTGGGACACTGACAAATTGCACATGTGTATTACGTTTTTTTAAAATTGGAATTCATAACATTTCTAAGTGTACGATGAAAGGTGTTGTAAATAAACAGTACTTTTTGCCGTAAACTCGCATGTGTTGCAATACCCACAGTGGAAATGACCCACAATAGGGGTTCTCTGTAAGTTCCAACAATCCAAAATGTTATTCTTTGTATCAGTTTTGCTCTTATCTGTCTCTAATATTCCATCCACACTTGGAGGGCAAAGCGGGCATAACGGGACGACATCGAGTAGATCTCAGTAAATTCCATTGTTTCTTTACTAATTCCTTAATTTTTTACAGTGTGATTTTGAAAAGCAGTCGCACAATCCTTTTTACAATGGTATAGTTTTCTTGATTTCAATAGAGCGTCCATGTTAGTAAATTGTGCCCATGAAATACAGCGCTTCAATAATCTTCGAGGTTAACCCCTATCAGCAGGTCTCTCAACTATCACAAGCTTCATAGTCTTCCTGAAAAATGCAGTTCCGTCTTATACGCAAACATTGACTGTAGGGTACGTTTTGCCACAGGCTTTTGGGATGTTGATTAGAGTATTGCAAGACTGAATTGCGGTCTGTCTCTTTGAGAAAAGTGTGGTGTATAAATGCCCATTTGTGTGTCCAATAATTGGGCCTAAAAAAAAGGCAGTGCATCTTTGTTGGAGTGACATGTGAACTGTAAATTTGAGTTGCATTTCTTTAGCCAGTCAATGAAAACCTGCAGTTCTTCACGATTGCCCTTCCACATGAAAAATGTCATTGATATAACGTTTCCAACATTGAATGTGCTCAAAATAAGGATTATTTGTAAAAAAATGAATCTATCCTCAAAGTCGGCCATATACCTATATTTAGGCCAAACTTGGTAGAAAAGCCACGCCGGTGGCGTTCCCTTCTTTTGCAGGAACATCGCCTGACCAAAAATGAAATGGTTGTTGCATAATATCGCTAGGACTTCCCCAATAAATTCAGTGGTAACCATATGGGGGGGCCAGGACAGCCATTGAGATTTTTTTTTTTTCAAGGGCCTTAATTTTCTGAATATTTGTATAAAGGGCTGCAATGCTTTGATACTTTTGTAATATTGTATTTTAGATGCAAGTTTGGTGGCATTCAATATTTTCTACACAATATGATTAAAGGGGAAGTTTGCTCAAATTTTACTGGCCGAATCGATAGGGCATTTTTTTTTTACATAATGCTCCAAGGAGATTAGGTCCATGAAAACATTGATAACTTTTGCAAATAGAGGCTATATCTGGCAAACATTGCATGCTTTGCATTTTTGTGTAATTCTGATATTATAATGCCGATTCCGTTCATCGATCGACTAATCTGAATATTTGCATTCTCGAGTGAAAGTTCCTATGTTCCATCACCAATGTTTGATCAACGCACATGGTGTTCAATTAGGGAGAAGAACGGAGTAGTTTTACTTTCAAATGCAAAGCGTTCACATCTGCATGTTTTCAGACCCTATAGGCTGCCATGTTGCTCCTTATTACTGCAAAAAAGACAGACTGTGTCTGGTGTTCTTCCCCGATAATGGTTATCACAGATGAGCTGTTGACTATTATTGTCCAATTACGGGAGCAGTGGCAAACACCATTTGTATTTCCAGTTTGCCACTGCTCCCCAAATCCCACCCTCCATTATGAGCCTATTTATACATCTCGTTCAGTATCTGCTACATGTGGCTGGGTCTCACTATCTTCAGATTCATTCGGGTCCGATATAGATCCAAACAGTTCCGCTATTAATAGTTTCCATGCCATCAGGGTACCCACTTCTTCCTCCCCACTCATGCCGCTCGCCTCCTGCCATACTACTGTTTCAGCCTCTGCCCATTTCTGTAACTCCCTCCACCCGTGGCTTGTGGCACTTCTTCCATCCCATGGCGATCCTCCGTTTTGCTAACACATATGCCAAATTTCTCAGTTTCTCGACATGTTTAAGTTTCTGTGGTCTGGGAAACCCTCCCAGCAAGCAGGCCCAAGCAGTGTCTATGACCAGCGTGACCCCTTTTTGTCGCAAATTTTTGTGCCACTTCACCCCAGAAACCTTTGATTACTGGGCATGGCCAAAACGTGTGTCATGTCAGCGTTTTCCATGTCACACTTAGGGCACGCCTGGCGCCCTGCATTCCAGAACTTGGATATCTTCAGAGGGGTCATTTATGCTCTATAAGTTATGTACAGCTGTATTTGTTTAAGTCTGGCGTTTCTTGACACTTTTTTGTGATATCCCAGGGCGCGTTCCCACATCCCATCTCCCATCGGGGCCCCCACCTCCTCCCAATCAAGTCTCAAATGTGTCAATTCCTTCCCCACCTTGGTCATCACCATCTCATACAATCTAGAAATCTCATGCCCCCCTTCCGATATGTCATATATTACCCCCACAGTAGCATCTGGTTCCTCTGCTAACACTGTTTCGGGCCACGTTTTCCGAATTTTCTGGACCATCCTATGGTATGTAACATATTGGCCAGTGTGTAATCCCACCGCCTCCCCAAGTTCTTGGAAATCTCTAATGGTCCCCTCTTGCCAGATGTCCCCCAATGTTACCAGTCCCGCCGACTCCCAGTAGGTCCTGATAATCACCCTCCGCTGCTTGTCCCCTCCTGCTAATGTGACCAGCGGTACTTGCGGGGAGCACGGGAATGGGTCCTCCATCCTCCGACACGCTCAACGCCACATTTTCCACCCCAACATCATCATCTTGGGGCGCTCCTTCATATCCGTTTCAGGCAACCATATAATTTCCCTTAAGTAAAATGGGGTACAAACCCGCCCAAACAACCTATGTTCAGGGGTCACTTCGTCAGAGAGCCAATTGGCCACATATTATAATTGACTTGCTATGTAGTAGACCTCAAAATTGGGCAGCCTGATGCCTCCCTTTTCGTAGAAGTTCTGCAACTTCCATAGCGCTACTCTATTCCGGGTACCATGCCATAGGAAGTCCCTGCACACACTATTCAGTTTAGCGAAGAACTCCTTGGGTATCATATGTGGGATATTGTTAAAATAATGTAAAAGCCTAGGTAGGACCACCATCTTAAGCATTGCCCCCCGTCCCATCATAGCTAGGGGCAACTTCTCCCAAAACTTCATGCAGTTCTGGATTTTCTCAACAGCTACCACAGTGTTGTGCTTATGTTCCTCTTCTACGGTGTGATACACATCTATGCAAAGATAAAGGAAAGAACCAGTCACCCACGGTATCTGTAACACCGGCAACCTTTCTTCAGGGGTCCCCTTATAGCTACCTAGGGGGGAATATACTGGATTTTTGAGGATTTACCGCTATGCCGGACAACCCCACGTATTTCTCCATCACTTCAAGGATATATTGAAGATTCTCCTCTGGGTATTTCAAGTATAATAATAAATCATCCGCATATAAGGATATTAGATGCCGCTCCTCCCCAACCTCAATACCTATCCTATCGTATTGCTGCCTGAGGTATATTGCTAGGGGCTCCAGGGCTAGGATGTAAAGCATCGGGGACCAGGGGCACCCCTGCCTGGTACCTCTGCTAAGCTGCCATCTCTCGGATATCACCGATCCTGTTCGAACTCTGGCCAACGGCTCACTGTATAGCATTTTCGCCCACCTGATATAACCGGGCCCTACTCCGTAACCTCCCAGGGCTGCCAGCAGCCATGGCCACTTAACGGAGTCGAAAGCTTTAACTGCATCTAGGGATACAATTGCCATTTCGCCTTCATTTCTATCTGCCCATTCGATCACACGGTGAAGTCTCCTATGATTATGGGTTATATTCCTGTGTGGGACATAGCCCGTTTGGTCCGGGTGGATTAATTTACTAATTACTCTTCGCAATCTGTTTGCCAGGACAGCAGTCAGTATCTTGCTGTCCTGGTTCAGCATCGACAAAGGCCTGTAGGAGCTACAGCTATACCCTGGTTTGTTGGGCTTAGGAAGCGGTATTATGATCGCCTCTCTGAGTGACTCCGGCAACCTTCCTATCTCAAACGCTTCGTTAAGCATATCTAGCAATGGGGGTAGCACTTCTTCTCTATATAACTTGTAAAATTCACTAGGGAACCCGTCTGCTCCTGGGGTCTTACTGGTGGGCAACTGTTTCACGACCTCCCTCAGCTCCTCCAGGGTAATTGGTGCATCAAGCTCTTCTCTCTCCTCCTCACTTATCTTAGGTAATCCTATATCTTCTAGTGTTTCGGTTATCTCCTCTTGACTACACCACTCCTTGTCACCGTATAGCACCCTATAATAATCCGCAAATTCCCTGTTAATTCTTTCTTGAGTGTCCACTACCTCGCCATCCTCTCTAATTATTGTCCTAATCGGGGGTCTAGGGGTCTCACTCTTGTACAGCCACGCTAAAAGCCTAACCGTTTTATCTTCTCCCGCGTGCTGCCTTTCCACATACTTTTTATAATTGAGGTTACAGAGCCTTTCCCAATGTTCCGCACATTGCTGTTGTAGTTTTAGTATTAGCTCAGTGTCCACACTGTCACATTCTAATGTCCTTTCTAGTTCATCTTCAACTCTTTGTAGGTCAGCCAGAACCCCACCTTGCAGGCCCTTTGACTTAGCAATGGCTGCCCCCCACATCACCACCTTAAAAGCTTCCCATAGTGTACCCGCCGAGCCAACACTACCAGTATTTGTCTCAAAATAGTTAATGATCTCATCCCTTATGTCCTCACGAAAGACCAGATCTTTGAGTGCTTCCGCTCGGAGGTGCCACGTCGGGATCCGTGCCCTCGGGGGGGCAGTATTGCCACCCAAGGATCAGGGGTGAGTGATCCGAGAGGACCCTCGCCTTGTATTCTATTTGGGTGCTCTCTGCCACCACATTCGGCGTGGCAAAGACATAGTCCAGTCTCGTGTGTAGCTGCTGCGGGGCAGAATAGTGCGAATATTGCCTATCATCGGGATGTTTTGTTCTCCATGCGTCTACCAAGCCGAAATCATCTAGTAACACCTGTTGTTAGATCTATCCACCTTGGGGTTCATTACACAATTGAAATCCCCGCCCCAAATAACCACGCTTCCCACACACATACTGAGATTAGTGCACAGAGTCCTGAAGTATGCCGCCGTGTTATGGTTAGGGGCATACGTATTCACGATGCATACCTCTTTATTCTCCAACAGCCCTCTCACTATAACCATCCTCCCGTCAGTTTCCACCAATTCCTGCAATAGTTGAAACGGGACATGAGGTGCTACCCAGACAAGCACTCCCCTGGCGTAAGCAGAGTACGACGAACCCACCACAATCCCTTTCCATTTTTCCCCAACTAGCTTCAGTTTCTCCCATGTCAAATGCATCTCCTGCAACAGTGCAACATCTATCCTTTGCCTCTTCAAATACAGCATGACTTTATTCCTCTTCATATAACTGTTAAGTCCCCTGACATTCCACGTCATTATTCTAAGCTCTCCCATAGCGCTCTGATATCTTCCTCCCTCATTCCCAACGGAACCCTCCCGGCCATGCTATGCAGATACCACCCTTCAACTCTTCCGTGTAGGCTCATATTTAAACTTAAACTCCCCACAACTATGTACAACCCAAACTTCCCACCTCCCTTCCCTCCCTCAACCCAACCCTTCCCCAACAACGCCTCCCCCAACTGTTGCCTAGCTCCATCCCTGGATCACAGGCACCCCCACATCTAGCCCCGTCCAGCACAAACTTATGCTCAGGGCTCAGGAGGGTAAAGTCGCCCTAATGGCCACTTAACTAATAGTATTTCGGGGGTGAGTTGCCTCCATCCTATTGCTCCTATTTCCAAATATATTACGCATTGTGTTAACTTTATGCTGCTTCCAATTACAATTTACCTACTATATTCCAGTCCATGATGGGCCCAGGGCCCGAATGCTATCCAGTGTTGACTAGTATCACTTCCCGGTATAATCCAGTACCCCCAATGTCCGCGGCACCAGTTTTTTAGCCGTCCTCTTCCTGCCGGTCACGGTCCACTTCTTGTTCCAGGCAACCCTGCAGATCCAGCCACGTTACCACCTCTTCGGGAGTGTCAAAAAAGAGCACTCTGCCCTTATGTATCACCTTCAGTTTTGCCGGGTATGGGAGCATGTACTTGATGCCTGCTGTTGGCAGCCTCCTCTTGACAGCCACGTAGCTGTATCTTAGTCTCTGCACCAGCATCGTATAGTCCGGGTATGCTGTAATGTTGGCGGATGCTCTCTGTATTGTCCCACCTTTACGAAAATATTCTAGGATCATCTCCCTATCTCTGTAGTTCAGGATCCTCGCGATGATAGGTCACTGCGGAGCCCCAGGTCGCGGTTTCCTCATCAAAGCTCGGTGCGCCCGCTCCACCGTGAATCCATGCGAGAGCTTATCTGCTGCTATTTCTTGTAGGATCATGTTTTCCATATAGTTTGTAGGGTCTTGACCCTCCTCCCCCTCCGACAGGCCGACCATCCGAATGTTATTTCTCCTCGCTCTTCCCTCAGCTTCTTCCACCCGATTTTCGAGGTTGGCTACCTGCTGTTTGAGCACATGAACTTCCTTTGTGTTAGTTGTGCTGACCTCAGTAT
Organism: Ambystoma mexicanum; assembly: GCF_040938575.1. Taxonomy (NCBI): domain Eukaryota; kingdom Metazoa; phylum Chordata; class Amphibia; order Caudata; family Ambystomatidae; genus Ambystoma; species Ambystoma mexicanum. The sequence goes on along the minus strand of NC_090930.1, from coordinate 669,073,082 downwards.
TGGTCTTTACGGCACTCTCCAGCCCACTTGTTCTCTCCGCCAGCCCCCTGACATCTTGCCGTAACAGGGTAAGTTCAGTCCCGACCGCATCGATTTTGCCCTCCAGGGCTGTCTGCAAGTCCGCCATCGCCACGCCCCATTTGGTGCTAAGCTCCGATATAGCCTCCAGGATTTGGTGTTTGTCTCCTTCTGGGGCTTCTTCAGCAGAAGTAGTGGACGCGCTCTGCTCCGATGTTGTGGGGTTCCTATGCGCTTTCGTGAAGACCTCCATTGTAGGTTGTTTGGTCTTGGCTCTCAAAGTTTTCACCGACATGGTGCAACCTTGTCCACGTGTCTGGCTCCGGCCCGGTGCCGCTTAGTTGTTGTTCGAATCGTTGGAGTCTCTGTATATCAGCCTACACCAATTGTTATACACAAAATCGTTATTCAGGTGAATTGTAACTTTTCCGTGTCACAATTACCTCTCGGCGTCTGTGCCTGTTATCAGCAGGGTGCCGTCATCAGCATCTCAGGTGCTTCATCATGGTCTTTGCACCGATCAAAGGCGGATGATGCATGCAAGATGCATATAACCATTTACTGCGTCCCAGACCTTACGAGGCCGCTTCATTGTCCACCAGTGTAATCTTTTGTTCAGGATCAGTCGCCATTTTGTTTCGGGCGTACAGGTCTCGGCGCCACTTATGGTGTCCGTATTTGCTTATCCACTCCTCGATGCGGATTGGGGATGTAATCCCTGCGTGCTCGACGCTTCCAACTTACTGCGGGAACGCTATCAGTCTTCTTGTTCATTTCATGTATACATCGTCTTGGTCTAGTGGGAGCGCCAAGGCGGTGCCGCCTATCTCGTGGCCCAGTACTGTGTGCATCCTCTCGGGCTATTCGTGGGCTTTTCTCCGGTAGTCGGCCACTCACTGTTTCATCCGCCGCTGCATGCCTACAGTCCAGTCACTTCCCGCCTGGCACCCGATTTCAAGTGTCGCCGGGGGTCCCTTTGTGTTGGCAAGCCGCCATCTTAGTATTGATTGCGCCGCTTCCGGATCAGGACACAAAGTGGCCTAATTCAGTCTGCTGTGTCCACTTTTTCTCACCGATACGCTCATCTGCTGCCTGAAGTATTCACCCAGATACCGTATCTTTTTTTCCGCTGGAATCGGTCGTAAACACATGCGTTTTGCTTCGAATCAACAAGTCGGATCACGGAGCTCCAAGGAATCGCAGCCTACTCCATGGCTGCTTGGCCACGGCCCCATTAACATGCAAGATATCTATTCTTTGCGTCAAATTAAACATTCATCCATCACATTGTTAATCATCAAGCACGTAGCACACATGCCATCCTGACTCGCCTACCTTTTTATTATCTAAAGCTAGGATTCTCTCTTATGTGAACGTGACCAACCGCTTCAAACGACTGACCTGAGCAATAGAAATTTTACTTTCATATGTCCGTTTTCATTATAGTGAATCTTATCAATTCTTTGTGGATATTCGACACATTGTGTCCTTCAAATGGTTAGTATGGTTGATTCAAGGACAAATACCAATGAGTCCCTCTGGGTTCACTGCCAGCTATGGGTTGGTTTCATTTTAAGGAACGCATGCCACATAAATGAAGAAAATCTGCTGTCAGTGGAAAGCTGTGCAGTGAAACACAAGGAAATATTTCAAGTATTCCACAATGCAAAATATTAACTTGCATTTTAACGGTATCATGGCGCCTGGTCCCACAGCGTTTATGGATTCTTTCACAGATGTGCAGACAGGCTTGGGTTGTGTCTTATAGGGCAATGCCCAAAACAGAAACGCAAAAAGCTAGTGTCGGCTACTTTCTTTGGTCAAAGTGAGCCACTTAAATGAGTTACTTCACAATGTGGCTAGTAGTTTTGACTATTGTTGCTGAAGAAATATTCAAATGTCACAAGTGTATTTCATTTTATCACAAAATCCCCCATGGGTACTATTCAAACTGTCAGTTACAAAAGGAATGAATTGCCATTTGCAAATGTGGGCCACTTTTTCATTTTGACCGACACAATGTTATATTCCAGTCCAACCTTGGGTGCAGAACATGGGCACCACACATTGCTGTTTGTTAGTGTTCACAAACAAGCATTACTGCCCTGGGCATGTACTTATGGAGGCCATCCTGCAGCAGTATGGTTGAGGTGTAGACCTGTCTGTGCATGTGGTCCAGATCCGACTAGGTGGTGATTGCATTGCAGTCGAAGGAGTTTTTACAAACCGGTGCCAGTCTTTCTTCAATGTATATTCTAGCAACAACATCACAACAATACCAAATTGTATCGTGCCTGTACATGTCCAAGCATCTCCTCACTTTTCAAACAATGGAATTTGAATACACACCATGAAAACCGTTTTTTCATTCTGTTCAGTGCTTAAATAATTTTACCTTTCAGGCCTTGCAACCTATTTCAAGATCACTCAGTCCACCTAGTTCCCAACACCAGATAAGTATGTGTTGCTGTTGGCTAACTACACACAAACTCATTTCATGAGGGTTACAGTGTGAAATATGGATGCATGGCTATAGATGGATAAATAGCAGTGGGTTAATATATAGCGACGGCACAGGCGGACCGGGAAGGGGACAAAGGGGCGATTGCCCACGAGGCTGGTCAAACTGTTGTTCCCAGGGCCACACATGCAAAAAAACTAAAACAAAATTCCAGCATGCCTACAATAAGCTGCGTTTTGAGGCTGCTGTGTTAGGCAAGATTGTATGCAGTACCCTTTGGGTGCACTACAACAACCCTGACCACCTGGCAATAGAAACCCAACCTTTGGTATACGTCTGCACTACACAGGTTGGTAGCATGTGGAGCAGCCAGGATTATCTCAAGAGGGGTCAATGTGAGCTGTATGGGAGTTACACAGAGATTCACAGTGACAAGTATTCAAATAAACTCTTGCACACAAGGTTTCTTGAGTAAACAATTATTAATTTATTTACCAGTCAGTTATAATAAGCCTTCTTCAGAAGGGAGCAATATAAAGCAACACACAAATGCACTCCAAAAAATGCACACTCTTCGTTATCGAAATCAGCAAATGCCCATTTGGGATGACATACAGGCACTACTTACACCCTCAGGTGACGTCAATAGTTGGGGTGCTGTTGGCATTAATATATCACTGTTGCATTTAGAATATTCTTGGGAGTAGTATTAGAGAAGCGAGTTCAGAATAAAAAAAGTATACAAACAGGTATTCCTAATTAGATAAGTACTTTCAAAACAACCCACCAATGCAAAGTCAGTTAACCCTTTCCTGAAAGGAAGGCAAAACACATAAGCAGAAGAGAGAAGTCCTTCAGGGAGCCAGGCCAGCCAATGTTAAGTTAGCAAAAATCAAGGTGAACTGAAGCTCTTCTTGCAGGTATGTAGAAAGTCTTTTCCAATGTTTAAAAAGTCTTTGTAGAATAGAAGCAATCAAGATAGGGCCACAAGCTGATTTGGCTTGTGAAGTAAAGAAGCTGATGGCAACTCTACACATGCAACCAAGCAAGTCTATAACGAGGACAAGTGGCTACACAACAAGAGGTATGTTCTCTTAGACTTTACTGTACCTTTAGGTTGAAGAAAACGTTCAGCAGATGACTTCTGTTCCTGTGCAGCTCTGCAGATCTCGTTGTTCCTGGGCCTCAGTCGTGCGGACAAGAGGGAGGACTTCTGGGGACTCCTGCACGGAAATGGGACTGTCACAACTTGCAGCCAGCAAACCTACAAACAGGTGGCTGTTCGCTGTTTCAGCTCCTCCCGTCTACCGCAAATAGCAACACTGTGGTTCCTGGCTGCCGAGATGGGCTTTCCTTGCTTCTAGGGTCCTGAACTCTGAGGGGGCTCAGGCTCGGTCAGTCCTGCTTCCTGTGAGTTCGGAGGATCTTCCTCAAGCTCTTGGCCAGCTTAAAAGCAACGCCCACGAAATGGCTATCCGGTACCAGCAGAAACTGCAGTGGATACTCCACCAGCTTTGAGAGGATGTCTAGGTGGCTTACTTTGGAGTTGATTGGTCCCACCAACTCAATGGGAGAAGTTTTCCTTGGAGGGGCTTCTCTGTCGATACGAATGTGGAGTTTCAGCACAGCAGCAAGGCTTCACCGGGCAAACCAACAGTCCAGGAGTTGCAGCAAGCGTCCTCTTAAAGTTCTTCTTCAGATTCCTTTGTCCAGTGGTCGACTCTGCCTTCCAAGCCAAAAAGCCTTGCCTTTTATGCAGCTTGCTCCCATTCATTCGAGCCTAGCTGTCAGTCACCCAGCAGGGTGGCTGTCCTTGTCGGACAGCCAGCCGGCCAATCACCTAAGAGTGCATTCCTGTCTCCTAGGAGACTAAGCACAGGGAGTTTCGGGCACCTCCCTTGCTTCCTGCCCCGCCAGACACCCTGGAGCCAGAGGGGGGGCTTCACTCGTGAATCCTGCCAAAGGCAAAATTAACAGAGGGACGAAAACTGGTTTGGCGCGCAGAGTAAATCTCAAGAAGGACCTTTCCACAAAGAGATGGCAAAAAAAGAAGACTGCAGTAAAATCCCATAATGGTAGTAAAAAGTAAACCACTGCCATCAGCCATTCAGTGAGGAAAGGGTAACATAAATGTTACATGAGAAGCCAGACAAAGGGGATACTAAGTAACCCCTCCAGCACCCTATTGTAAGATAGTGTCTGCTGGGTCTACAAAGTTACAAATGTAAGTAAAGTCGATTTCACTTTAATGCTCTGGGAAACAGTAGTTTATCCCAGAGAAGGTATTTAAAACTTTGGAAAATCTGAAAGACCTCCCTGTGTCACTGCACTGAAGGTGCTGTGTGACAAAATGTAAAAGATGATGCCTATGGAGTTTGTCAGACTCCACAACCAAAAAGAACCACAGTGTATAAAATCACATTAAAATACATGAGAGAGTGGGGGGGGGGGGAATCAAAATCCAGCAGTGGAGGCCCCTTTGAAGACCCTCTGGGCCTTCTGTAATTTATTTGAGCCTCTGTGTGCCTCCGCCCAACCCATGTACTCTGACCTCCTTCCCCTCACTAAACTTCCTTATTCCCGCCTCCCTAGCCCTCCACCTCCAGTGATTGGTCCCTCCCCTGTTTTAAATACTCCAGGGCAGCCCTCTGCCCGAGCAGCCCTGCGACTGAGGGCCTCAAGGCCAAGGGAGGCTCCAACAGAGGCAGCTCCATGAAGTGTCATCAGGTGCCCTCAAGGGAAACCAGGGAAGCCAGTGACCAGCCGTCAACCATCAACTGCAAGGACCAGTAAGTGCCCTGGTTAAGGAGAGATACCCCAGAACCCCACCCACCCCAATAGGGGTCCTATTTCCAGGCTGCATTGTGTGATACTCAGATTGCATTAATAGGCCTCTCTCCCACTATACAGGTCTCTCAAATGTAATAGGAGCTTGGTCTCCATATTGCATTGTGTGATAACTAGATTGCATTGATAAGCCTCACCCACTATACAGGTCTCTCAAATTTAATAGGGATTCTGGGTACATATTGCATTGTTTGATACTCTGATTGCATTGATAGGCCTCTCTCCCACTATACAGGTATCTCAAATTTAATAGGGGCTCGGTCTCCATATTGCATTGTGTGATAACTAGATTGCATTGATAAGCCTCACCCACTATACAGGTCTCTCAAATTTAATAGGGGTTCTGGGTACATATTGCATTGTGTGATATTTAGATTGCATTGATAGGCCTCTCTCCCACTATACCAGTCTCTCAAGCTCAGTAGGTGTTCTATTTCCATGCTGCATAGTACGATATTCAGATCTCATTGATAGACCTCTAGACAGGTCTCTCAAATCCCGTTGACCAACTCACTCCTAAAGTGAGACAGTACCCACCATTGTATTACTGTGGAATGACACCCTGATTAGGGGCTTACGCCTCATAATGCATAAGTCCTAGCTGCGCCCCTCTCCCTTCAAATAGTAGATATCCTTCTCAAACCCACACTGCTTGTTCACTGCAGTGAACCGCATATAGGGAGACGAACAGTAGAGAGACACTGATAACACCCATCTAAATAACCCCTAACCACCTCCCCTGCCCCTCTCAAGACAGCGACTGAACGAGTCGGCAACATCAGCCGGAAATACCACCCACAGACAGAGCCCTAACTGGTAGCGGACAGCCCTTCATACCCATTGCTACACCACAAGACAACCAGACATAAGCAGAACCTACTGGACATCACCAAACAAAGACTAAACAACTATCTTAAAATTTAGAGCAAACGACCCATTCCAAGGGAAAGAAAAAGAGAAAAAAGAACACACACTCTGGAACAGCAACAAAGAACCACAGCAACAGAACTCGCCCCCGCAGTCAGGAACAAGAATCAAACCAACACTCATAGAAGAGACACATCCCTCTACTTAACTCCCTACCTCGCTGACAATTGGTCACCAGAGCAAACCAACCCAACGCTAGAAGCAGAAACATCAAACTACCCAACACAAACGCTCAGATGAAGGATGAACAACATAAGAAACAACAAACACACGACCGATGCGAGAACACCTTACATCACCAAAGCAAGAAGAACTTCCAATCGACAACCATAGCTCATGGAAGACGAAACCGGTGAAAACAAAAACCCAAGACAGAACCCAGAAGAACTCTTAGAAGACGCTGACACCCCAAAACCTACACCTCAACAAGAGATCGGCCAGGAAGGAAACCCCAACACCGATCAGAAGACAACCTCAAAAAGAAAGTCCAAACCAAACAACACCTCCAAACTCCACTGCAATCTTATAAACACAAGATCCATGTCAAAACACTCAACAGAGGTCTTTGACCTACTCGATGACAACAGCATTGACATCCTGTTCATCACAGAAACATGGCTGGACGACAACTACAAAATCGCACTCCAAAGCTGCCTTCCAACCAACTTTGACCTACTCGATGACAACAGCATTGACATCCTGTTCATCACAGAAACATGGCTGGACGACAACTACAAAATCGCACTCCAAAGCTGCCTTCCAACCAACTTCAAATGCCTTCAAATAAACAGGAAAAACAAAGGAGGAGGCATCGCAATAGCATTCAAAGGAAACCTGAAAATAAAAACAAACCGCTCAACATCCTCAACTGCGAAACCATGGTAATACACCTAACAGCAAGACCAAAAACCAATGTCGCATTCATCCTGGTGTACAGACTACCGACCTATGATGCAACCTTCGACAACTTCATACAAGCAATCACCAACATAGCCATCAACCACAAACACCTAATCATGCTGGGGGACGTCAACATCTGGTTTGAAGACGCTCACGCTGTAAAGACCGGTAGGGGGTGTCTGTACCTCTGCTCCCTATATGGTAGAAGAGAGGCACAGAAGACCCCAGCCAAGATTCTCTATTATGGTAGCAATGGACGAGCAATCAAGGCCTAGCTTCTCAGGAGGTGATGCAGGCTGGTTCTTAAGTACAGTGTATTCCCCAAGCCCCCACAAAGTAATGTCCACACACTGTATTACTGAAAACACAGTCTTTATATAATTAATTCAAAGGTTATGTACACTTATCACAATAACGCACCTTGTGCTCAGGAAAATCAATAATGGTAAATATCTACAATTCTAAAGTGGTACCACTAATATTAGACCTCATTAAAGTGCATCCACAAAAATGTCACACAGATCAATAAGTGAAACCAGCAATAGAGAGAAGAGAGAAAATAAGGTGGTTGAACAATAGGCAAAATACTGGCCCCTAACACTAGACACAGTTCTGTGTGGAGATCCCCCCACCTGGGCAACCTGTAAAAGAAAGAGATCTAACACAAGCCCAGTCCCTATGTTGTTCGATAGTCTTATTCTCTCCTACAATGTTTTTACCCCCCCAATGTACCTGGTGGAGTCGAGTCCTTCGAAGAGGCGTCGACGGATCCTTCTTGAGCGACCCCCTTTCAAGCGGGAGTCACGGATCGTCGAGAGGCGTCGAGAAACGTCGAAGACCTCGGGGTTCGGCGACGGGGAATCGACGGCCCTTCTTGAATGCCTTCCCTTTCAAGCGGGAGGCACGGGGCGTCGAACGTCCGTCGACAAACGAGGTAGAACGATGTCAAAGAGACGGCAGCTTCGTCCGAGCGGTGCTCGTCGGCGTCGGGGCGTCGGCGTCCTGCAAGGCGGAGGTGTGCGGGGCACCTCGATGACAATAGTTCTGGACCGCAAAGATTGTAGAGACGGAAGCCCAGCAAGGGCGTCGGGTCGTCCGAGCCTTTGAGGTCGTTGGGTGGCGGGAAACCCACCGGCAGGTTTCTCCTCGGCGCGTTGGTCGTCCTCGACTTTCTCCGGCAGGATAAGCGGTCGACGATGCGGTCGAGGGAGTCCTTCGATTGAAATGTTCTTAGGCAAGGAGCGGACGGCTCCGGTCGTCGGCGGCACGGCGTCAAGTGGTTCCCACGGCTGGGCAACACAACTTCGACGGGCCTCCAGCGGTTACACAGACCTGCGAACCCTGGTCGACGGCAATGGACTTCGACAGCGTCGATGTCCGGGTGCTTCACTTCGATCTCCTCGGCGGTCCCGTCTCGGGTCGGCAGCCTTTCGAGGGTCTGACTTCCAGGGCGCTTCGGCGAAGATTCAGCGGTGCTCGATGGTCCCTCGGAGCACGGGAAGAGGGCGCCTAGCCAGGTCCTCTCTCGGGTCAGTCCTCGACGATTTCGACAACCTTCAGTTTCTGTCGAAGCAAATGCCACAGCAAGTCTTCTTCTTCCAGCTGGACGTCGAGGATCAGCAAATCCAGTTACTCTTGAGTGGAGACTCAGCTTCTGAATGCTTCTGAACAATTTCCAGTGGTGAGAGGTCCCCAGATATACTATTCTGTCTCTCATCCACACTGCTGGCACACACACAGCAGCCAATCACACAGAAGGGCATTCATGCAGTCAGTCAGCCAATCAGGCACACAGTGCATTCAGGCCACACTCCTCCCTTTCAGACACTCACAACAAGGAATGTGGATTGGGACAAGTACCCAGCCATTCAACACTACACACTGCATTCAGGCCAGTTTCGGGCAGGGCTGTCTCAGTCTTTGTCTCACATGCCAGAAACCAGACAACCACAACAAGAAGTGTATATTGGTCACACACTCCATTCACCCAGGTCCCACCCACAGGAGGTACCCACAACATACAGTCAAAGGGAAGGCTCCAGTCAGTCTAGCTGGGCCTTCACAACAACACCATATATGGAACTTCCACCCAACAGCCAGTCAGGGGGAAGGTACAGAGTCAGGGCTTCCCAGGACTTTGGGAAAAACAAGACAACAGGCCATAGAAAGCAAGAGGCCACAGGGGCCATCTTGTTTTCTATCAGGAATCAACTGATCCCAATGGCAGGGCCTGGGTATCCCAAAATGGAGGACACCCAGAGCACCTGTCCAATTCAGCATGGAGCTGCCACCAGCCCATACCCTGCTCTGTGGGCCACCCACAGGTGCCCAAAAACATACACTAGGGGCACAGGGTTGTACCCCTACCCAGGGGTGCCATAAGGGTATCCCATGGGTGTGTTCACCAAACCAAAAGAGAGAGCTGCACTGCCAGGAGTCCCAAATGGACTCCTGGGCAGAAAACATAACAGAACACACGATAAAAGGCAGAAAAGGACAAGGATTCAGAGGCCCTGTCCCTCTGATGCATTTCCAGCATCACAGTCGCCCCCCCCCAGACTGAGGTGGAGGGTGTCTAATCTCCCACGGGATAGACACCCTCATCCAGACGGTCAGCATACCTTCTGGAAAGGCCATCTGCATTATCGTGACTCTTCCCTGGTCTGTGCTCTATGGTGAAGTCTAGCCCTTGCAGGCTAATGGACCACCTGAGCAATTTCGGATTCTCACCCTTCATCTGCATAAGCCACTTCAGGGGCTTATGATCTGTTTGGACCTTGAAGGTAGACCCCGTAAGGTAGGGCCTAAAACGCCTAAGGCTCCAAACTATGCTAAAACACTCCTTTTCAACAGTAGCCCACCTAAGTTCTCTACCCTTGAGTTGTCTACTGATGAATATGATAGGATGTTCTCTCCCTTTGTCATCTAACTGGGACAAGACAGCTCCAATTCCGGTGTCGCAGGCATCCGTCTGGACGATAAAGGGTCGGCTGTAGTCAGGCGCACACAACACAGGTGCCCTACACAGACTTTCTTTCAAGCCATCAAAGGCCCTCTGACAGTCTTCGGTCCAATTAACCTTCCTAGGCTGTTTGGGTGAAGTTAGAGCTGTCAGGGGTGCAGCTATGGTTCCATAGTCTGCCATGAAATTGCGATAGTACCCAGTGAGGCCCAAAAAGGCTCTCACCTGGGTTTGAGTAGTGGGAGTCTCCCAGTTCTGTACATCCTGTACTTTACTGGAGAGAGGTTGGATTTGACCCCCTCCTACCTCATGACCAAGATAGGTAACTTTCCCCTGAGCTATCTGGCACTTGGTGGCCTTGATAGTGAGGTTAGCCCTTTTCAAGGCCTGCAACACCTTATCCAGATGTGTCAAATGCTCTTCCCAGGTGGAACTGTAGACGGCAATGTCGTCTAAGTAAGCCACACAAAAGGCTTCCAGCCCACTGAGCGCATGGTTGACCAATCTCTGGAAGGTGGCAGGGGCATTCTTCAACCCAAAAGGCATGACCCTAAACTGGTAGAGTCCCTCAGGTGTTGAGAAAGCCGTCTTTTCCTTGGCATGGTCCGTCAGAGCTATTTGCCAATAGCCTGAGGTAAGGTCAAAGGTGCTCACAAACTTGGCAGCACCTATGGTGTCCACGAGCTCATCAGCCCTGGGCAATGGGTGCGCGTCAGTTTTGGTGACGGCATTGACTCCTCGGTAGTCCACACAGAACCTCCAATCTTTGGTACCCGCCTGGGAACTTGCCTTGGGGACAAGGACCACTGGACTGGACCAGGGACTGGTTGAGGGTTCAATAACACCCAGATCCAACATCTTGGCGACCTCAGCCTGGATGTGGTTCTTGACGGTATCTGACATACGGTAGCACCTGCTTTTGACAGGCACACTGTCACCAGTGTCAATTTCGTGCTTACACCACGGTGTAAGGCCCGGTGTCAGTGAAAAAAGAGAGGCATACTGCTGGAGCAAAGCCCTGCAGGCCCTCTGCTGCTCTGTTGTCAAATCTGGAGACCACTGAGCCATCCTGAGGGTTGCTATGCAGCAAATCGGGAAGGGGCTCACTCTCATCCTCTTCTTGCCCTGAAGCTAGCAAGAGACATGAGACCTCTGCTCGCCTGTGGAAAGGCTTGAGCCTGTTGACATGGAATACCTGGGGGGCTACCCCAGAGGCTCCCATGTCAACCAGATAATTGACTTCGCCCATCTTGGAGATGATCCTGAAGGGTCCAGTCCACTTGTCTGCCAAAGCTCTAGGCTTGGTAGGCTCCATCACAAGGATTTCCTGTCCCGGAGTCCAATCCACTTGCGAAGCTTTAAGGTCATGCCAGTACTTGTTCAATTCCTGGCTGGCCTTGAGATTTGCTGTTGCCTGACCCATCATTTGTGTCATCCTCCGCCTGAGGCCTAACACATAGTCCCCCACTTGCTTGGCGGGACCTGGAGGGGTGGCTTCCAAGCCTTCTCGGATCAAGGCGAGGGGCCCCCTCACGGGATGTCCAAAGAGTAACTCAAAGGGGCTGAAACCAACACCCTCTTGAGGTACCTCTCTGTAAGCAAACAGCAGGCATGGCAGGAGGAGATCCCATTTCCTCCTTAGGGGCTCTTCCAAAGCACCTAGCATGCCCTTGAGAGTTTTATTAAATCTCTCAACCAGACCATTGGTCTGGGGGTGGTAAGAGGTGGAGAACTTGTAGGTTACCCCGCACTCTTTCCACATGGTTTTCATGTAACTAGACATGAAGTTGGATCCTCTGTCAGAGACAACCTCCTTGGGGAATCCAACACGGGTGAAAATGCCCAGGAGAGCCCTGGCAACCACCTTGGCAGTAACAGTCCGAAGGGGTATTGCCTCAGGGTACCTGGTGGCATGATCTACCAAGACCAGGATGAACCGATGTCCACCTGAAGTGGGAGGGTCAAGGGGACCGACGATGTCGATGCCCACCCTCTCAAATGGTGTGCCAACCACTGGTAATGGCTGCAGTGGGGCAATGATCCTGCCTCCAGTCTTGCCAGACAACTGACAAGTGGGGCAGGTCCTGCAGTGGGACTCCACCTCTACCCCCATCCTTGGCCAGTAGAAATGGGCAGAGAGCCTCTGCTTAGTCTTCTTAGTCCCAAGATGACCAGCCAAGGGCACCTCATGCGCCAACTGCAGTAGGAAGGGCCTGTAAACCTGGGGTACCACCAACCTCTTGCGGGCGCCAGGTTCAGGCTTAGTGGGCTCACTAACAAGGAGCTCACCCTCCCAATAAATCTTGAATGTCCTAGGCACTTCACCTTGTGCCTGGGACAGGGCCTGTTTCCTCAGACCCTCGAGAGAGTGGCACTCTCTCTGTCCTTTACAGAAGTCTGCCCGGGAGGGTCCCCCTTCAGCTAACAAGCATTGAAGGTCGGGGTGCTCCTCCGGGTTAAGAACCTCTCCCACAGGAGAGTCTTCTGCCTCTTCTCCCACAGGAGTTGAGTTTGGGTTTTCCACTGGACCCAGCCCGTCCGGAGCATGGATCCCAATGGGTGCTGTCGGAACAGCAGGAAGAGAAGGTGTTCCCTCCACAGAGGTGGCCTTCTTGGTCTTCCTTCTTCTTGCCTTAGGCCTCGCCTTTGGCTCGGGTACCTGACTCACAGCCAGACCCGGTGTCACCTGTGACCTAGTGACCGCAGCAGTAGTCGGGGAAAGACCATCCGAGATCAACCCCAACTCCACTAGATCATTACCTAACAGAATGTTAGCAGGGACATTGTCCTGAACCAGGACAGGAAGCTTTGCTGTCTTGTCTCCAATCATGAGGGTGACTAAGGCTACAGGTGATAATTTGGGAGGCCCACCAGCTAATCTGGTGGTTTGCAGAGGAGCACCTTCATAGTCCTCTGGCTTGAGCAGGGTCCTGTCCACCACTGTCATGCTTGCCCCAGTGTCTCTCAAACCAGTAGAAGGCTGGCCATTCAAGAGGACACTTCTCAAAAACCTACGGGTGTTCTGTGGGATAGTCGCCAGTACTTCTGCGTACTGGTCCCAGGCCCCAAGGGACACTAAGGAAATCTCTACCGGAGCACCAAAGGTGATTCCGGTAGAGGAGGGGAGGACAGTGGCCTCCACCTCAGACACGGGGTAAGGGTAGGTCAGGCTGACAGCCTGTACTCCAAGTGCCTTACCTTTACACTTGGGGTCACCCCTTTTGTGATCCAGAGCCCCACAATCCCAACAAGTGCCAGGAGTGCGGGGTACGGTACTGGAACCACTGGGAACCTGCTTTGCAGCAGGTGGGCCACTACTCTTATTCCCACCCACAGAGGACTTATCCCCACTAGATTTTTGGGTCTTAGGAGAGGAAGGTTTTGGTTTACCCGACTGTGACTGCTTTTGGGACTCCTCAGCTTTCTGAGAGGCCCCCTTTTCTTTGTCCTTGTCCTTCCCACTGGAGTCCTTAGGGGACACCCGGTGGGAGACCCACTTGTCAGCCAACCTAGCCAGCTTAAAGGGGTCCAAAATGTTCTGGTCAGCCACATACTGACGCAGCTCTGGTGAACAGGCTTCAGAAAAATGCTCAAAAAACAAGAGGTGGGACAACTCAACAAAAGTTTTCACCTTGTATCCATCAATCCACCCCATCATGTTCATGTGCGCAGTACTCACCCAGTCAACCCAAGACACATTCTCTCTTTTCTTAAATTCCCTGAACCTTTTAAGGTATTGGGTAGGTGTCTTGCCAAACTTGGCAATCAAAGCAGACTTCATACACCCATACTGACCCCTTTCTTCCACACCCAGCTTCAGAATACAGTCATATCCAGTTTGAGGCACTCTGCTTAACAAACACTTAGCCCAATCTCTTTTATCTACATCATGAATTGCACAAGCCATTTCAAACGCTTCAATCCATTGGAGGATATCTGAACCCTCCACAAACACACCAACCAAATCTTTCATAAACTTGGTGGCTGGGGACCTGACACTCTCACTGGATCTAGCTGAAGTCTCCACTCTAGCTTTCTCTAGCTGGATCCTCTGACATTCAGTGTCCTGGCTTTTGAGTTCAAGGTCCTTATTTCTGAGTTCCACTTGCTGTGCCAGCTCCTCTTTCTTAAGCTCAGCTTCTATTTCCAACTTGCGATATTCAAAGGCTAACTTCATCCTTAATAACTCAAGTTCCATGGAATTGCTGGGGTTTGGAACAGAGGCAGCAGGAACGGTGGCATTCCCAGAAACAGATTCAGCGACAACCCCAGGGGCAGAGTCCTCACTGGTTGCATCCCCGCCTTCCTCAAGAGTTTCACCATCAGTCTGGTAATCCACCAGGGCAGCTATCAGCTCAGCCCTAGACTTATCCACAAAGTCTAACTCCCTGGCTTCACAAGCACTCTGGAGAGCCTCTAAGCTCATCCGAGTCAATTTACCATTTGCAATGGACTCCATTGCTTGTAATGCAGTTATTTGGAACACACCCGAACCTTAATCTAACAAAAGTGCGGATATTTTGTAAGTGGCACGGTTATACACTGAGTCTTAAAACCATAAGCATCCCACCGCTGCCACCAGCTGTAAAGACCGGTAGGGGGTGTCTGTACCTCTGCTCCCTATATGGTAGAAGAGAGGCACAGAAGACCCCAGCCAAGATTCTCTATTATGGTAGCAATGGACGAGCAATCAAGGCCTAGCTTCTCAGGAGGTGATGCAGGCTGGTTCTTAAGTACAGTGTATTCCCCAAGCCCCCACAAAGGAATGTCCACACACTGTATTACTGAAAACACAGTCTTTATATAATTAATTCAAAGGTTATGTACACTTATCACAATAACGCACCTTGTGCTCAGGAAAATCAATAATGGTAAATATCTACAATTCTAAAGTGGTACCACTAATATTAGACCTCATTAAAGTGCATCCACAAAAATGTCACACAGATCAATAAGTGAAACCAGCAATAGAGAGAAGAGAGAAAATAAGGTGGTTGAACAATAGGCAAAATACTGGCCCCTAACACTAGACACAGTTCTGTGTGGAGATCCCCCCACCTGGGCAACCTGTAAAAGAAAGAGATCTAACACAAGCCCAGTCCCTATGTTGTTCGATAGTCTTATTCTCTCCTACAATGTTTTTACCCCCCCAATGTACCTGGTGGAGTCGAGTCCTTCGAAGAGGCGTCGACGGATCCTTCTTGAGCGACCCCCTTTCAAGCGGGAGTCACGGATCGTCGAGAAACGTCGAAGACCTCGGGGTTCGGCGACGGGGAATCGACGGCCCTTCTTGAATGCCTTCCCTTTCAAGCGGGAGGCACGGGGCGTCGAACGTCCGTCGACAAACGAGGTAGAACGATGTCAAAGAGGCGGCAGCTTCGTCCGAGCGGTGCTCGTCGGCGTCGGGGCGTCGGCGTCCTGCAAGGCGGAGGTGTGCGGGGCACCTCGATGACAATAGTTCTGGACCGCAAAGATTGTAGAGACGGAAGCCCAGCAAGGGCGTCGGGTCGTCCGAGTCTTTGAGGTCGTTGGGTGGCGGGAAACCCACCGGCAGGTTTCTCCTCGGCGCGTTGGTCGTCCTCGACTTTCTCCGGCAGGATAAGCGGTCGACGATGCGGTCGAGGGAGTCCTTCGATTGAAATGTTCTTAGGCAAGGAGCGGACGGCTCCGGTCGTCGGCGGCACGGCGTCAAGTGGTTCCCACGGCTGGGCAACACAACTTCGACGGGCCTCCAGCGGTTACACAGACCTGCGAACCCTGGTCGACGGCAATGGACTTCGACAGCGTCGATGTCCGGGTGCTTCACTTCGATCTCCTCGGCGGTCCCGTCTCGGGTCGGCAGCCTTTCGAGGGTCTGACTTCCAGGGCGCTTCGGCGAAGATTCAGCGGTGCTCGATGGTCCCTCGGAGCACGGGAAGAGGTCGCCTAGCCAGGTCCTCTCTCGGGTCAGTCCTCGACGATTTCGACAACCTTCAGTTTCTGTCGAAGCAAATGCCACAGCAAGTCTTCTTCTTCCAGCTGGACGTCGAGGATCAGCAAATCCAGTTACTCTTGAGTGGAGACTCAGCTTCTGAATGCTTCTGAACAATTTCCAGTGGTGAGAGGTCCCCAGATATACTATTCTGTCTCTCATCCACACTGCTGGCACACACACAGCAGCCAATCACACAGAAGGGCATTCATGCAGTCAGTCAGCCAATCAGGCACACAGTGCATTCAGGCCACACTCCTCCCTTTCAGACACTCACAACAAGGAATGTGGATTGGGACAAGTACCCAGCCATTCAACACTACACACTGCATTCAGGCCAGTTTCGGGCAGGGCTGTCTCAGTCTTTGTCTCACATGCCAGAAACCAGACAACCACAACAAGAAGTGTATATTGGTCACACACTCCATTCACCCAGGTCCCACCCACAGGAGGTACCCACAACATACAGTCAAAGGGAAGGCTCCAGTCAGTCTAGCTGGGCCTTCACAACAACACCATATATGGAACTTCCACCCAACAGCCAGTCAGGGGGAAGGTACAGAGTCAGGGCTTCCCAGGACTTTGGGAAAAACAAGACAACAGGCCATAGAAAGCAAGAGGCCACAGGGGCCATCTTGTTTTCTATCAGGAATCAACTGATCCCAATGGCAGGGCCTGGGTATCCCAAAATGGAGGACACCCAGAGCACCTGTCCAATTCAGCATGGAGCTGCCACCAGCCCATACCCTGCTCTGTGGGCCACCCACAGGTGCCCAAAAACATACACTAGGGGCACAGGGTTGTACCCCTACCCAGGGGTGCCATAAGGGTATCCCATGGGTCTGTTCACCAAACCAAAAGAGAGAGCTGCACTGCCAGGAGTCCCAAATGGACTCCTGGGCAGAAAACATAACAGAACACACGATAAAAGGCAGAAAAGGACAAGGATTCAGAGGCCCTGTCCCTCTGATGCATTTCCAGCATCACACACGCCGAATCCCAAAACTCACTGATTGAACAACTCACTACCATGAAACTACGACAACTAGACAAAGGGGCAACCCACACGGCAGGGCACACCCGTGATGCAATTTTCGCCAAGGAAAAACTCGTTACCACGGCACCGCTGTTACAAATACTGTGGAGCGACCATTTCATCATCCCATTCATAATCGCTCTGCCTACTCAACCCCCTAAACTCACAACCACCACAAAAAGAAACTGGAAACACGTCCAAGAAAGCAACCTATTCGAAACAACTGGAGTTAACCAAACCCTCCACTACAGAACTAGAGCTACAGGGGAAAGCGGAGTTACTACACAAATAGATTGCAGACACAATTGACAAGATCGCCCCAGAAAAACCATTCACCCCATCAAAAAAAAAAGAGCAATGGCAAAATGGTTCACCCCACTATTAAGCACCATGAAAAAGGAAAACAAAAAGATGGAACTGGAAATGGAGGAAAGAATACAACCCAGACAAAAAAAACACTGTCCCAGAGACAAATCCGCGCATACAAGAAGGAAATTCAAAAAGCGAAGAGAAGGCATTATGATGACAGAATCACCAATGCCACCAACACACAAAAAGACCAGGCTGCGACAACCACCAATGCCCTCAGAGAAACTATGCAATGACCTGGCAGACCACTTTAAGAAAAACATCAATGACATCCGACAAACCATACAAAACATACCAACCGACCACAACATACTACCAAGCCAACCTATCACAGAACCTCAGCACAATCTTAAAAACTTTCCTGAAATATCAGCAGAGGCATTTGCAATGCTGGTAAAACACAGCAAGAAAGCTGCAGGAGCTGTACCGAGGACCTTCAAATCTGCATATATCAAACCACTTCTGAAAAAGACAAGTGGCGACGTAGAAGAACTCCAACTACAGGCCAATTTCAAACATTCTCTACCCGGCAAAACTCCTGCAAACCTACGTATATAAATTAACCCAAGAACACATAGAAAAACACCACCTGCTAAACCAAGCTCAAGTTGGTTTCAGACCCGCAAGAGGAACGGAAACAGCTCTACCTGATCACCCTCCCACCAATAATTCACGCTCACAACATCCTGTGTTACAATTACGCAGATGACACTCAGCTAATTCTAAAGTTCCTGAACGCAAAACCCAACTCCCAACCTGACCTGACCTCTTGCCTCCTTAACATCGAGCGCTGGATGACCCAAAGCCACCTCCTGTTAAACCCCTCCAAAACAGAAATCATGGTCTGCGGCAACTCAGATTTTCTTCCGCACCCACTACCCTGGCCACCCGCCATGGGCAACTCACCGACCCCCTCTAACACAGTAAAAAATCTTGGGTGCACCCTGGACTCCGACCTAACACTCTTGCGCCAAGTCAACAATGTCTCTAAGTCCTGCCACTACCACCTCAAAAACCTTAGGCGCATCTTTCCATATCTCTCATTCCCTAACAGAGTCTCCGCGGTCCAATCAATCGTCATATCCCGACTGGACTATGGTAACCCCCTGTACCTCGGAATTCATGCCTACCAACTGAATAAACTACAAAGAGCACAAAACGCAGCTGCCAAAGTGCTTCTCGCGCTCGGTCCAAGGGACCACGTATCCCCAGCCCTTAAGACACTGCACTGGCTTCCAGTAGCCCGTAGGGTAGCTTTCAAAACCCTATGCCTCACCCACCGTGCTCTACATAAAACTGGACCCCATTATCTTCAAAAAAAGCTAATACCCTATCTCCCTACCCGCACCCTTAGATCAAGCTCAGCCGGCCTCCTAGTAATTCCTAAAACAAACTCAGTCAGGTTAGGCGGAGCATCATTCTCAGCCCTGGCCCCAACCCTGTGGAACTCGCTCCCACCCCACATCCGCCGAACTCAGGACTTAACGGCCTTCCGCAAACTACTGAAAACCTGGCTCTTTCCCTAAAACCAACCAGCCCCAAACCACCATCATCCCAAAAAAAAAAAAAAAAAAATTAAAATAAATAAATAAAGTAACCGAACCAGATTGTAACCTACATTGACAAACAGAACTAAAACGAATAAACTAGATCTAAACAGGGAAACGATTAAATAGAAAAACAATCACTGAATAATGGAAAGAAGAGAGCGTGGAGAGCGGATGAACAAGGAGAGCGGATGAGCCTGGAGAATGTGCAGAGCGCAAGATCATGCAAAACGGAAGAGCGCTGAGAACAGACGCACATATAGAGCGGAGAAATGTGGGGAACAACCGAATGGGGGGATAGACTGAGTGTGGGAAGCGCATGAATGTATAGAACATATGAGTGTGGGGAGTGTATGAGTGTGAGTAGCGGATGAGTCTGGAGAGCGGATGGGTCTGGAGAGCGGATGGATCTGAAGAGCGGATGACCCTGGAGAGCGGATGAGTCTGGATAGGGGATGAGTCTGCAAAGCGCATGTATCTGGTGTGTGGATGAGTCTAGAGAGCAAATGATTGTAGAGCGCATGAGCACAGAGTCTGCAAAGCGCATGTGACCGAAGAGCGGATGAGTCTAGAGAACAAATAATTGCTGAGCGCATGAGCACGTGGACTCAGATGAATGTCGAGAGTGGACGAGTGTGGAGAGCTGATGAATGAAAAGGGCGGAAATATGTGGCGGATGAGAGGGCGGAGGAGAGAATAGCTGAATGTGGGGAATGGCTGAATGTGGGGAATGGCTGAATGTGGGGAATGGCTGAGTGTGGGGAATGGCTGAGTGTGGGGAATGGCTGAATGTGAGGAATGGCTGAATGTGTGGAATGGCTGAGTGTGGAGAATGGCTGAGTGTGGAGAATGGCTGAGTGTGGAGGATGGCTGAGTGTGGGAAATGGCTGAGTGTGGGGAACGGCTGAGTGTGGGGAACGGCTGAGTGTGGGGAACGGCTGAGTGTGGGGAACGGCTGAGTGTGGGGAACGGCTGAGTGTGGGGAATAGGTGAATGTGGGGAATGGGTGAATGTGGGGAATGGCCGAGTGTGGGGAATGGCTGAGTGTGGGGAACGTACGTAATATGCATTGATATGCGGGAACATTCGAAGGAACATATATCATACCACACCTCACTCCTACTCTCCTCTTTACACCATCACTCAAATAGAACACAGGGATACTATGACACCATTCGGTATAACTGTTCTCATATCAACATCTCCCGCTCACTCCCCATCACTCTAAGTAACTACCGCTGGTATAACACCCCCAGCCAATGCGTTTCTCCTCAGGCCTAACGCAGCCACTCTCGAGCTGGATTAATTCTGCCGGAGCGTACACATTCTCCTGACCTCTCAACCACCACACCTACCACTAAGAAGCAGCTACCACATTAACCACGCACCAGCTGCACACATACTTTGTGCGCACACACACCTTTTGTCTCTCTTCACCCTCTCTACTGACTCGAACCTCGGTTCCCAAGGGCGTTCAACCTACCAGCGCCTTCAGACCATACCAATGATATATAAGGCGCTATATAAATGCAAAATAACAATAACAATAACTACTATCCATCTGGGACTACCTAAAAAAATAATACATACTCAAACACCTCAGCCCTTAGTCTACTCTACCTCTCTGTAGCCTTCGACAGTTAGTCATGACACCATAACCAAAAGACTAGAAGACATAGGCATAACGGACACAGCACTACTCTGGACTAAATCATTCCTAACAGACAAAACAGAAACCGTATGGATTAAACCCTTCAAATACACTCTAAGAGTTAGCGACTGTGGAGTGCCACAAGGATCCTCACTATCACCATTGTACTTCAACATCTACCAGACTCCGGTTATCAGAATCTTCAAAAAGTACATCACCTGCTACAATTATGCAGATGATACTCAAATCATCTACAAATCAAAGACCCCCAAGCCAATCATTCAACCCTAATCGAGTGTCTAAAAGAAGTCTTCATCTGGATGACTGCCAACAACCTGAAAATCATCCCAGGAAAGACAGACATCATGATCATATCCAAAGACCATGAGAACAAAACCACCATCCCGTGGCCAACGGAAATGGAAACTGCACCACCACCATCTAAGGTAGTAAATAAATGTGGGAGTCCTGATGGACAACACCCTAACCTTAGAACCACAAATAAATGCAACAGTCAAGAAATGCTTTTTCCTCCTCCACAGGTTAAGAAGAATCCTACCTTTCCTCTCCTTCATGCACAAAACACTCACTATCGTTGTGTCACGACCCTTGGCCAAAACCCCCTCTGGCAAACCCATTGGCCAGGTGGAGTCAGGACTCGGGCCTCTAGAGCCTGCCATTCTCTTCAAAAGCCCTTGTGGGGCATAGGCGCCAGGCTCATACACCATGAACAACAATCTGCTTGGGAACTACTTTATTGTATTGTCAGACAACATGGAGGCATACGCATAGCTTGGTTCCTAAGAACCAAGATATGCGGTCTAGTGTTTTGGGTGTGGCAGGCCTCAAACTACTTTCGCTGGTACTACTTTACCTGGGCTATATAAACCACACCCTGCCTGCTATTACCAAGAGGAGAAACCCGATGTCTGTATCCCCATGACTCCCGGAGCGACAGTATCAACCCTGGGAGCAACTAATACCTTGCCAAGTGAATACCATGATTTCCAGGATGTTTTCCAAAAGGACCAAGCCAATACATTGCCGTTGCACAGGCCCTATGACTATCAGATCGACCTTGTTCCTGGTGCATAAATCCCTTGCGGCAGGATCTACTCTCTCACAGAACCAGAAAACCTTCATTTGAAATCCTATTTAGACCAGTACCTTGCAAACGGATGTATCCATCCTTCGAAGTCCCCCGTAGCCAGTCCTTTGTTCTTCGTAGCGAAAAAGGAAGAAGACTCAAGAACCTGTATTGATTAACGCGCATTGAACCAGATCACCGTGAAGAACCGTTACCCCTTGCCACTTATCCCTGAGATGCTAGACCAAGTTAAAGATGCCCAGATTTATACCAAATTGGACCTTCGAGGAGCGTACCAACCGGTCCGAGTCAGAAAAGGAGATGAATGGAAAACCGCCTTCCATACTAAGTACGGCTTGTTTGAATATCAAGTCATGCCCTTCGGGTTATGCAACGCTCCTGCAGCATTCCGATATTTCATGAATGACGTCTTAAGGGAGTTAATTGATGTGTGCGCCTTAGTGTACATGGACGACATTTTAGTATACTCATCCTCGGAACAAGATCATGTCGGGCATGTTCGTTCAGTCCTCACCAAGCTCTGTCAACATCGCTTGTTTGCAAAGTTTGAAAAATGCTTTTTTCACGTCTCCGAAGTAGAATTTCTTGGTTTTATCCTTACTCCAGGAGACATCAGAATGGACGTGCACAAGGTAGATGCCATTCTGAAATGGCCTTCACCGATGTCTCTGAAAGGGGTACAAAGCATGCTGGGCTGTGCGAACTTCTACCGCCGGTTCATCCCAGACTTCTCTCAGGTTGTGCACCCAATCACAGTACTATTACGAAAAAACAATAAAAAGTTTGCCTCGACCGAAGAAGCAGAAGAAGCCTTTCAGGAACTTAAACAAAGGTCTACCTCCGCTCCAATCCTGCGACATCCTCGTCCAGACCTCCCTTATGTCGTTGAAACTGATGCGTCCAGTCTCGCAATGGGGGCTGTCCTTTCACAGAGAGACCTGGAAACTGGCCAGCTACTCCTGTGGCCTTCTGGTCGAAAAGGTTCTCACCTCCAGAGATTAATTATGCCATCACAGACCAGGAACTCCTGGCTATCAAATCTGCCTTTAAAGCCTGGAGGCACTACCTTCTGGGGGCCAGACACTCCATTACAGTCATCACAGACCACCGAAACCTGCAATATCTCAAAACAGCCAAGGCCCAGTCCTCGCGCCAATTACGGTGGGCCCTTTTCTTCGCCGAATATCATTTATGTAATCACATTTCGACCAGGAGTCAGAAACAGAAAGGCAGATGCCTCATCTCGCATTGGGCATAGATGAAATAGTATATACAACTCCAGACCCAGTACCTATTATACCTGAAGACAAACTCCTGGGTATCACGACAGCCTTAACACAAGTAGAACTACAAAAAGAAATCCAACGGGCAATGAATCCTGATGCCTACCTCGCATGGCAAACTCAAGGAGAACAATATACCATCAAGGACCATCTACCCTTTTTTAGGGATCGCCTATATGTACCCAAGAAGGAATTAAAACAGCATGTTATTTCAAACTATGACAATTCACTGATCGAAGGGAATCCTGGGATCGCCAAAACCCTAGCTAACCTCATGGGGCCAATCCTGGCGCATATGGCGCCAGGCTCATACACCATGAACAACAATGTGCTTGGGAACTACTTTATTGTATTGTCAGCCAACATGGAGGCATCCTCATATCTTGGTTTCTAAGAACCAAGCTATGCGGTCTAGTGTTTTGGGTGTGGCAGGCCTGGAACTACTTTCCCTGGTACTACTTTACCTGGGCTATATAAACCACACCCTGACTGCAGAACATGCTTTGTGTTACTTTGCAGCTTACAACGTGACGCTCACTGTGTCCAGCTATTCCCTCGAACCTCGGAGAAGCAGAACCTTCAAGGAGACAAAAGGAACATCATTAGCAGCAGCATCTTACCTGCAGTCTTCATCTTTAAACACTCGCTGCTACTGAGAACAGCTTCCCCGAATCTGCACGCCTCCCAGACAGAACGACCTGAAAGAGGAAGATAGAGGCAACATTAAAGAAAGCTGTAGAGACAAATTACAAACTGCTCAAAAGGCTTACCTGGCTGGTCGCCTCTCGGCTGGCACCACTCCGGACATTCCACTCGCGCTGAAGAACACTGCGACCTACAAGGAAGGAAAACACAGGTTAGCAAAGGCAAGACTTTGCTGCGCATAGCGCTTACTTACCGCATTATAGCGCTCTTAATGCGCCATCATTTACCAGCGGGGCTCAACCAAGCCAGTTCGCCACGCTGAAGCTCCACATACCTAAGGGGGAGAAAAGAGACATTTTAAACAAAGAAAGGCATGCAGGATAGCAACAAAACTAAAGAACAGCAATAACACCTACCTGAACAATGTCAAACGGGCCGGCGTCAGTGAATTAACTGGACCACACTCGCCCATGAAAGACAACGTGCCCCTGCAAAGGAGGCAGGACGGAGAGTACGCCTAATTCTACCACAAGGTGAGGAGAGGACGCCAGAGGGACTGAAAGCATACAGGGGTGGATGGAGGATACCCCAGTCGGTCAGTCTTGAACACAGTCCTCCTGTATTTTCAGGCAGAACCTTCCCTGCAGACCACATCAGGGCAAAGCTGAGAAACATACCAGCGAGTAACCCAGCTGGGTGGCGTCCCTGTGGATACCAGATGAGCGTAACATGTTGCCCTCATGTCAAGAATCGAATATGCAAACAGCCTCTACCTCGGAATACCAGAATACTCCTGAAGAAACTACAACAGATCCAAAATACAGCAGCCAGACTACTCCTCAAACTATTCAAGAGAACACATCACTCCTGCCCTAAAAACATTACACTGGCTCCCAGTAAAACATTGCATCACCTTCAAAACAATGTGCATAATGCACAGGGCAATCAGTGGCCAAGGAGCGTAATTCCTACAAAAGAAAATAACAATCTACAAGCCAACAAGACTCCTCAGGTCAAGCAACAAAATCCACCTGGAACCAAAACCATACCTCAAGAAAAAACTTGGAGGCACCTCCTTCTACCACTTAGCTGCAAAATCCTGGAAGAACATCCCAAAAGAAATGAGAAACACCAAAGATCACCTAAAATATAGTAAATTACTAAAAACCTGGCTCTTCAACACCACAGACTCAAACTGGAAACCAAAAGGAAAAGGGATGACTAAACTGGAGTGGACACAGACAACTCCCAGAACCGACTGGGAAGCTCCCATAGCACCTGGACGAGTGACGCTGGGTAGAGTGGAACACAGGCGACACCCATGGAGACTGAGCCAACAACCCCACCCAAAACCCGCACTCGCCCCTTAGTTGCCACCAGGTACCACACTGTTGTGGAATTGTCAGGA
Organism: Ambystoma mexicanum; assembly: GCF_040938575.1. Lineage (NCBI taxonomy): Eukaryota > Metazoa > Chordata > Amphibia > Caudata > Ambystomatidae > Ambystoma > Ambystoma mexicanum. Next base: position 669,047,949 of record NC_090930.1, on the reverse strand, counting down.
TATTGCCAATCACCACACTAGCTGAGCTGTGGACACTGGCAGGTGCATTGGCCATATGAGTGGAAAGGTAAGACAGGTAGGGTTTTGAGGGAGACTGGGTGAGGAGGAGGCCAGATGTGAAAGGGACCTTGAAAGCTGGACGGACCCAGATCAGGACCGAGGCACAGGGTTGCTCCCGAACCCCATCTGGGGAGATTACAGAAGCCCAGCGCCCCAAATCAGGATAGAGATGCCAACTAACCAATTGCACTAACAATTTCCCTCTCTGCATACACCTCTCAAACTACAAAACCTACAGCACATCAAACAGTACAAACTTCACTACATTGCAACAACAAAACAAAAACACACATCGACTCGCACAACAATACACCATGAATACCAGCCGCAAATACCCCAGGTCCAGCCAACAGACCCACCGGGCTGAGGCCGCCAACAGCACATCACTGCTCTCTTGCACTTTTCCAGCTTCCTCCCAATAACCCCCCTCCTTTCCTCTTTCAGAGCCACCAGAGCGCCAGGGGACCACTCCGGTGGTGATAGTGCGCAGTACAAATGTCCTTTTACATTAACATGCCTGAGAATTCTCCCTAACATGTGTAGATCTAGTCCAGCAATCAGATTGACCTCTGCAATGTTGCAGGCATGCCTGGGTGTCCTCAACATGTGGGCCTCCACAGTAAGATGAAAATGAGGAAAGGTCACAGGTACACGTTCATAGTGCAAATCAGCAAAGCATGCATTTACATGGCATATTCCTTCTCCCGTTATTTCAATGTTGACTAACACTGGGCCATAAACCTTTGGTCTATTGCAATCTGCAGCCACTTAGCACTATTCCTGCTTGCTAACGAAGTTAGACTCCATATCTTAGAGTTGTTCCTTGCTCTCAAGTTGTATGACTGCTGATTCGCTATTTTAAAAAAGATACTTTAAGTCTTGTGAGCTCATTACAAAAGAGTTTGGTAGCAGACCCGGTAATAACCATGAATAATACAATTGTTAGATTGTGGTACTCTCTTTTGTGCACAGTTCTATAACTTGTGCAGAAGGATGTAACAGTCAGGTATTACATATCATTAAAATTGTACAATTACTGGTCATCTTTTATACACATAACAAACCATATTGTCCCCTTAAATCTTTTCCTGTGAAAGGCTGCAAGAATGTGCGCATTGAAGATGCCATTCTTTTGACACCTTTCAATGGCCCGTTATGAAATCTTGAAGTGTTTTGAAGGAAAGCGCCTCCCCTTCGTGCACAAAAAAAATACATATTATTGGTCAGACTTACTCCCTCTCCATAGCCACGGATGACACCTCACGCAGTTACCCCTGCTTTCATAAATTGAAATATGCAGCAAACTTTACAAGAAAGTGTGTTATGCCTGCACAATAAATGCCAAGTCCACTCAGCGTCTTTCACTGTGTTGTCCATGGGCAGTCCCCGTAGCTACAATTACCATCAAGTGCCCGAAAACAACTTCTTGTGTCTTGCATAACATGAATAACGTAGGTAATCGGACATTTAAATGTGAACAAGGGCAATGGGTGAGTGATTTACAAGCAATTAATCAATGGTAAATTTGGGCAAATGAAAGGGGTGGCATGCCAGGTAAGGGCGAGGGAAGTCAGTAAAGAGTGAAGAGATGGCGCAAAATGGTAACAGAGATATAACATTAGATAATAAGTCATTTTAGGATGAAGGGGGCATCAAGGATATGGTGAAATGGAAGAAAACCATGTGGTGTATGTAAAATAAGGTACATGAGACGGGTATAAATCATGAAAGCTGGGTCATTGAATTGAGTGGCCATTGCAAAACATGTATCCTTCACTTGCAAGCCAATGCAACGCATTGTGGAAGTGGCTCTACTCCTTACTTGTTCTAACAAGGTGATGCATAATTGAATACAGAACATGTTTACAACTACTGTTAATCACTCTTATTAATTGTGACAGAAGTAGTGCTTGTCAAAGTGTGAAATTAAATGCATGTTTGTTGCATACTAAAATCTATACATAGCCAATTCGCTCAGTGTTGTGCACTGTCGGACCTTAATCCAGTGTTGAAGTCCCCAAAAAAAGGGATGACTCATTAACATATCAATGACTAGTGTTGGGAAGGGAGCAAGCCCATCCCACCTCCTTAGGGGCTTTAAGGTGAGGTGAACCCCATTTTAAAGAACTATAATAGACAAGGGGTTAGGGGGCATAAAAGTCCCCACACAATCATATTGTATGCAATCTAGACATAGTGCACGCATATAAGCGCATGAAATTCTAGAAGATATTAAGTGGCCACAGTCAAAGCATAGGACCTGCACGCCCATGCTGTGTGTTAGACACAGGCCGCAAGCCTGAAGGTGAAATCTGGATAGGCCCAAGCACTTATGAGAGGCTGACTTCAATAGAAACCCTCCTTTGTTTTAAAGTTGTTGCCAATATGTTTGTTCTAAGAAAGAATGTGCCCTGCTAGACCACAAGACAGAACTGGGCGCCTTGTGTTATCACAAAGAGGCCAGAGCAGGCTTTGACCCCCACCTAGCCAACTACGAGTTACATCCCCTACAATTGCCCTAGTCCCAAGACCCCTGAATTCCAAGATACCCGTTGAGCCCAGACTATCGACCATAAACCAATGAACCATAAAGATCTTAGAGTATGGTTTCCCAATTTTATTTCATAATGACATGGTTTGTAATACTAGGTACAGAATGGGATAAATTGAAAGTTAAGTTCAAAAGCGAGGGTGGAACCTTTTGGAGCTGATGAAGTGATCAGGAATAAGTGAGGTGTGTGTTGGTTTAACCTTTTGACTCCCCCTGTGCCAGTCTTAGAGCCTGCCTGGTGCCCTGTATAACAATAGAGTAGCATTATTCACAAAAGTAGCTAATTGTTTTTTTATTTTATTTATAAAGTACATCCAGGTGTCATAAGACAACCTTTCACACACAATACAGCATTCATAAGATCTCCTGAAAAGAGAAGAAAACGATAAAATTGTATACAAAATACATATTGGAATTGAACATTTCATTAAAATACATACCAACGATTTTACATTTCATTTTAAAGTCTGGTCAAAAAATGATCACTTAAAAAAAGGGTAGACCATTTTGAGCCAGACATGATGGGCCGCAGTCATAATAACATAGGACTCTGCACTGTAAAGCATGCTCCAAAACAGCTGAGTCGCAGCCAACACATTTTGCATGTTCCCACTGGTAGAGAATACATAGTACCGGATACTCAGTCAGGACATGCTGCACTGTTTTGATCTGAGAGTTGCAAAGCCTACAGCTATAACCCTCAGCCAGCCACTTTCCCCATTCTCTGGCCACAGTCTGTTCCTCCAGATGCACCAGTGACTGAGAGGTCTCTAAATATATGCTGAGATACTTGTATGAATGGACCAGTTCTAGGTGTACATTGTCTGTTTGAAGCGCTTTAAAGAGCGCTATAGTACAATAGGTGTTCTGTCCATGATCACTGTGTCATTGGCATACATGAGGCAAACTGTTTTGGTTTTACCAAATTGGTGAGGAACATTCGAAGCTGACTCAATAGCCCTATGGAAGTCGGATACAAGATTATACAGCCGGGGTGCCAAAGCACACCCCTGCTTAAGCCAATGTTTCTTAAATAATGGCCTGTCAACTCACACTCCCGGGAAATTCTCACTCTGATGCTGGTGTCACCATACAATCATTTTATAAAGTATAATAGGGCACTATCGATGCCCCATGCCAAATGTTTTCACCAAAGTCGGGAGTGAATTATGCTATAGAAGGCGGTGCTGTAGTCCACAAAGCATACATACAGCAGTGCCCCTGAATATCCATAGGCATTGGATATTAGGGTCTGGAGTATCCATATGGAGTGGGAGGTGTTAAATCCCTTCCTAATCCCTGATTGCTGGGGTCCTGATAGTTCATTTTCCACCCAAGATGTCAATAGTTCCAAAAGGAGACCAGCAAACTAACTATGGTCCAACATGGCAAGTAGGCAGTAACATATCGGGTCCGCGCATGATCCCTGTTTAAATATGGGCACTAAGATTGAACCACGCCAAGATTGGGGAATGTCACCAACTTTACATACACAAAAAATAGCGTTTCAATAATGATGGCCATGATGGGGGGTCTAATTTAAGGACTGCATTACAGAGACCATTGGGCCCCGTTGCCCGAGAAGCTTTGGCCTTTATCATACCGTCTAAATCTGCAGAGGCCACATGGGCCCAGACTGTAGTGCAGGCCTTGGATGCAGCCGTTTGAACAACACCAACCTCTGTGGAAGACCAACAGTGGGTCTTAATGAAGTTTCCACAATCAACTTACATAATACTACAAATTTCCTGAGCTTTTGAAGTAGCTTGGTAAGAGCAGAGCATATACCAACATTTCTTGGTGTTGTGTGTTCTAATCAAAATTTGTAAAAGTTGCCATCTCGCTGATATATGATCAACTCTGTGGGCCTTAACCCACACCTTATATTAATGTTTTAATTTGTTCCCAGACAGGCTGGGACACCTTAGACATATCCTCCTTAACATGTCTCAAAGCTGACCTAATTTCTCTTTTTTTTTAATTTTATTTATTTATTTATTTTGGCCATGGCCGCCTCATAAGGTGCCCCAGGCTTATGTATATTAAGACGCCTGGACAGACAACTCTGCCCCCGGGGCCAAACCTCCCATGAGTTGGCCCAGGTATCAATGATGCATCAATGAGAAAAATTCCGCCATCCAATTCCCCTGCAGACCATTGGGCCCCGTTGCCCGAGAAGCTTTGGCCTTTATCATACCGTCTAAATCTGCAGAGGCCACATGGGCCCAGACTGTAGTGCAGGCCTTGGATGCAGCCGTTTGAACAACACCAACCTCTGTGGAAGACCAACAGTGGGTCTTAATGAAGTTTCCACAATCAACTTACATAATACTACAAATTTCCTGAGCTTTTGAAGTAGCTTGGTAAGAGCAGAGCATATACCAACATTTCTTGGTGTTGTGTGTTCTAATCAAAATTTGTAAAAGTTGCCATCTCGCTGATATATGATCAACTCTGTGGGCCTTAACCCACACCTTATATTAATGTTTTAATTTGTTCCCAGACAGGCTGGGACACCTTAGACATATCCTCCTTAACATGTCTCAAAGCTGACCTAATTTCTCTTTTTTTTAAATTTTATTTATTTATTTATTTTGGCCATGGCCGCCTCATAAGGTGCCCCAGGCTTATGTATATTAAGACGCCTGGACAGACAACTCTGCCCCCGGGGCCAAACCTCCCATGAGTTGGCCCAGGTATCAATGATGCATCAATGAGAAAAATTCCGCCATCCAATTCCCCCTGGTGAAAGCCCGATTAAAGCTACCTATATTATCCGAAAACCAGAGTAGTCTATTCCCTTGAGGATTAACTGTGGGCTGTCCCTAAGGTAATCTGTATTTTCTTTTTACCACTGCCCACTTTACAATACGTTTTCATCAATACATGATCACTCATGCTGATTTGTTGGGTGCAGAGGTAGGAGAGAGAGTGCCCGATAACTCCCCTGTGCCAGTCTTCGAGCCTGCCTGGTGCACTGTATAATGGTAGAGTAGCATTGTTCACAACAGTAGCTAATTGCTTCTTTGGCATTGGTTCCCTGGAGACGATAAACCCAGCAGAACTGGACGGCTGGCCGGCCGGCATGGGCTGGGACTAATGACCTTGCATCCCCCATGGAGCAGGCCAGCTATGTATATGGTTACACCAACCAGCCATGTGGGTTTTCACTGTATACAAAGAAGTCACCTATGACACTGTGTCTCCTTATAAAATGTGCTTGTACACTTTTTGGCAGAATGTTCCATGGCAGCTGAGTTCTTTGCTGATGCACCTATTTTGTAGAAATAATCACTGTTCTCCTAGCAAGAGTTTCTTGGGCTTTTTTTTCCAGCAAGTTGTATTTTTTCTGGTGTGAGCGTTTAGAGGCATGCCTTCTTTACTTACCTCTATATTGACTTCAGCCCGGTCATAATGCTGGATTACCATCAGTTGCCCGTGTAATACTTATTGTTCTGTCAATCCATGTCCTGTGTGCAAGATACATTCTAACAATTTTAATAGTACATTTTGCATCTGTTGTATTTTAAATTTTCAAGTATGTGATTGTATTACTTTCAGTCGATGTTCTATTTCTTATAATTAATATTTGTCCAAGACTTTTGACAAATTGTTTTAGAATAAAATAGCAGATGTATCTAGAAATGTAATCAAGCCATTTCGATGATTTTGAAATAAAGGGACATACTTAATCACATTGAAATTTAAATATAGAGGGAAATAAATATTTAAAAAGCCAAGAAAACAATGATTAATGCAAGATGACTTCATAAAAATGAATTAAAATAAAATATTGAACAATTACATTTGCAAGTTATATACTATTACATTTTATGAACAATCAACAAGACAGTTGCCAAACATTGGGCAAAAGATTGTAACTTACTTTGTAAAAGATTGTGAAGACCGCCACACTTCATTTGAATCTTGAAGTCATCCTTTCAACAAGTTCATGTTTTGGAGGACAAACTTCTTTTCCAATGTGCTGTGGCAAAGACTTGGCCCTGGGAACCAAATCTGGAGCCATTCCATGTGTATGCATGGCCAGCAGTACAGTCAATGTTAGATTTTTAACAAATTCAAAATCCATCTCCTGGAATATTGGCTTTGCCACCCAGTGTTTGATTTGTTTTGTAAATACCATGTTGCGATGAAGCATCCTGAAATTTCCTGCAGTTTTTGCTTGTTTCCTTACCAATGTTCTTGTTGTGTGCAAGTACAGCCAGTCTTGTTCTCCCCTCCATACTGTTTATTCTGAAATGCACCTTTTAGGCCTGTACTTTAGGCACATATTATGGAACACCTCCAAATCTCTAGTGTGGCAGAATTCAGTGAGTCCCTTCATGTCTCTCGATAGGAAATTGTGTACAACAAAATACTAGAGTGCTGTGTGAGGAGGGGAGCCTGTCACCAACCACTTGTTCTTATGCTACTTCATCAAAGGTACATGTACACATTTGTGGAAATATCTGTTTTTCTTCCCAAGAGTGAATGTTTGAACAATGGTGCACGACTGAATGCTGTTTTTCAAGCAGACCTCTACAGATCCATCACATGTTTTCGAGCTCCACCAAAGATGGTTATTGATGGACTGAACAATTTTGAAAATGTTTTCTGTACTTTTTTTTCTTTTTTTTTTCTTTTTAATTTAACCAGCCGCTGTAATTTTTTGGGGAAATTGATTTTGCGACGTACCATATATCCTATTGATGCTGTATGTGTGGTAACTGCTCTCGCATTGCTTTTGCTAATCCAATGTCTTTGTCAGTGGCTATCTGGTCTATTTGCATTCTTCTAGATTGCAGAAGTTCACTAGTTTTAATGAAACCCTTTTTCTCCATGGCAACAGAAGATGTATATTCAGACACATGCACAACGACTGAACTCCCTATTTTTTGTCTTTTCATGTCTTGGAAGTGGTACATACAATATTTAGCAGAACATCCAGAATTCACTGCCCATCACCCAGCAAGCCTGAACAGTTTGCCAGTGTGAGCATTGTTCACTGATCTCGGTTTGAGATTCCAAGCATGGCTAATAGCACATTTTCTGATATTTGTAGTTTTGGGTTTTAGCAAGGAAATAAAGTCCTACAAATGCACAGAAACTTGAAATGTTACTAAACGTTGATCCACTAAACAAGAAAGTAGACAAACTAAGTACATTTCCAGGAGGCACTTTTACAAGCATCAGTTGAGCAGATCATGAAAATGTGTTCTGATGGTGGACACAGCTACCCTTGATCTTCAGGTTGGTGCCTTTGACTACATGAGTAAACGTCACCAATGGCTCCCCACAAATCCTCCTATGTAATTTAGGATCACATTTAATCATTTTCATAATCAGGCAGCTGTGGAATACAATGTATTTAGGCTCCCTTAACAGCCAATCGTCCAGCAGTACAGTGGATTGGGATTCGATGGTGGTGGACAGGTCCTACACACTAGGAAGAGTGAAGACCAGATCATGAGCAAAATCATCTATCAATTATGAAGATGCGTCAGGTATTTCAGTGTATGTGATATTTCTGGATTTTAAACCGGTATTGGGGAAACCGGGACTACTTTTTTAGAGGGTGTGGATTGTGTGAATGGGTCTGCAACCAATTCTGAAACATCTTCTGTGTTGTCCCTCTTTTCTGGTTGACATTGTGTTCTGTAACAATGATCCACGGTTACTTTCCATGGGTCACTGGTGACATTCCATTCACATTCCGGCCACCCGGCATCAGCATCACAACTCAGAATCTTGTGGGGATCATGCTGACCCTCAAAATGTAGTTTTCGCCAAAGTGACATTGGTTTGGCAAGCAACATTAGTTTGTGTTGTTGTCCGGGTCTTTATACTCCCCTTCTTTCTAGTCCTCTAATCGATGGGGGGGAAAAACATGCTTGATTTCTAGCACAAAGACAGAATATATGAATTACCTCAAAGGTAATATAAATAAAGTAACTTTTATAACTTATTTAATACAAACATGTTTATTTACCCTTGTTTTCCTAATTTGTCTTGAAACCGTCAATTTTGATTTGCTTATCACAAGATCAAGCTGAAAAACAGCATTTTGAAAATGTACATACCAAGCAATTTACTCTTCCATTTCAAGAAACAGATATACATATCTACAAATAGAGCCTAGGTTCTGTATGTAAAATAAGAAAACATTACAAATTACATAAAAATAAAAAGGGATGATAAATTATATTTTACAGTATCCTATGCATACCCCTCGCCCATGTGGCTCTTCAAATTCGACTGCTTCAGTCGTACATTCCTTGTACATAAATTTAACAATCGAGCAAAACTTAGTGATTAAATTGTTGCCACCTTATGTAGTTTGCATTGTAATGTTTTTATAAAAAATCTATTCTGGTTTGGGTAGTCAACTAAAGGTTATTAACAAACATATAAAACTTTCATGTAGTGAGACGTTGCATGTATTTCTGTTAAAGTATGTTTTTGCAGTGGTTTATTTTCCTTGTTGCATGTGTGTGGGCGATAAATGTTCTCTCGGGAGGATAGCTCAGGGGCAACATGCTCGCCTTGGAAGTAAGACACGGAGCAACGCAGGTTCGATCCCCGGGTCCGTGCTTAGAAACCTCTGGGTATTTAGTGCGTTATAAATAACCTATCATATCATATCATATATCAATGTTGATTCTATGTTTTGCAATTTGCTGACAGTCTTTAAAAATTTCAAAAAATGTACACTTAATTTCAAACTAAATATTATTCATCAACAACTTCTAATATAACTTGATATATTCTCCCTTTTCATACCTTATCCTCCAGACCAGTTGCAATAGAAGAGTAGTACGTTGATGACGTTCCTGCATCCCACTATATCAATGTTATTGTTATAATAAGGATGTAAAAGCTAAATTTAAAAAAACATTACATGCAAAAGATGGTTGATATTGAAATACAATCCTACATGTGTTGCACTACCTGGTCTCTGCGGGGACGTTGGGGCACGGTTGGAGCCCTCCCTGGACTTGGCTCCCCTGGATCAGCCTTTACCCCCAGCTGCTGTAGTGTGGACTGCTTTGGTTGCTGGTAATGCCCTTGGGAGAAAGTAAGAGGCAGTGAGAATGCTGCGGTTGAATTGCGATCCCCCTCAAACCTGTCGTTCCAGAGTCAGGTAAGCATGCATTTTCCCATATGGTCTCACCTGTTGTTTTGTAAGGATGAGCTCTCCGTCCTGCTTCTCATCAGCAGGGGTGCCGTTGGGGACCTAGTTGCTTCACTGGTCTGTGTGCGTGGTGGCCCAGACCGGCTGTGACCAATCCACTTTGTAGGTAAGTGTTCTTAATTATGATTATTGTCCGTATCTTTTGCAATGTCTTTTCCCAATGATTATTGTCCGTAATTCTTGTAATGTCTTTTCTCTCCCCAATAGGTGTAAAGCTGGCCACGCAGTGTCGCGGTGTTGGAAGCGGGTCCAAATTGTGCCAGAGGGGAATTGAGCGGCCCCCACTCGAAGGTAAGTAAGGTTTTAATGTTGTACGCAAGGCTTAAGTGTTGTGCGGCCAAGCATAAGATGTTTATGCAGTTTCTAACCTGAGTGTTCCTTTTCTCTTGCAGGGATGACATGGCGGCGTCTGATGGAGAGCGGCGATCTGAGGACCTGTCGGCGGGTGCCAGATGGATGGATCCGTGAGGATGCTGGAACAGGTGAGGTTGCGGCCCGACTCCAGTGGCTCGGGGAATCAGGTAAGAAGCTACATGCTGCAGGCAATGGTTTTGCAGAGTCAGGTAAGGTGCTCACTGAAGATGCAGAGTTGGTATCAGGTAAGCTGCGCTTCGAGCGATGGTGTGGCTGGAGTCGGGTAAGATGCACGCTGATGATGCATAGTTGGAATAGGGTAAGCTGCGCTTCGACCAATGGTGTAGCTGGCGTCAGGTAGGTGCGCGCTGAAGATGATGTTCCAGAACCTGATGAGGAGCGTGCTGAGCTGGAAACGGGTAAGAGAGCTTCAGACGGCGGTAAGCGTTACGATGCACACAGCAGACTAACGCGAAGCGCCTGCATGCGGGTGGGGCTGGCTTAAATAGCCTGGCCCCAGCCATTCCCCTTTAGCCCAGCCTTGTGGCTCCACCTTGACACTCCCACAGACTTCTGCACGTGCCTTCCCATGCTTTACAATGGCCACGCCCAGCCTGGAAGCACGTGCCATAGACATAAAGTGTGCACACTTTCTTATGAGTCTGCCATTTGGACCCTGAGTATAATGGCAGTGGCCATGACAACATGATACTTAACAATGATCAACATGTTTAAAGTTGAACTTCATTATATACATGTATTGTGTAATCGCATCTGAAGGAGTAGTATAAAATAATTACTTGTGTGTTGAGTGAGGTTGTTGTTGACTCTGGAATAGTGGTTGATGGTGAATCTCTGTCCTTTATTCAATGTATATATTCATAAGTGTTCAATAGAAAATGCACATTAGTATTAAAATGTACACCACATTAAACTCTCTAAATGTACATGCATGTTAGTTGGCCACACTGTTTGGATATTTGATGTGCCTGTGGTTTCCTCCGTGGCAATGGTATGTACTTCCATCAGTGTGGTCTATGTAAAGAAAGACATGGTAATTAACAGATTTAACACAATAACCTACTTTTGAAGGACGCTGTTTAAGTGTTTAGAAAGGCTCCCCTTGCACTGAATTATTGAGTATCCCTAAAGTAGAAATACACAAAATAGTCTAATGAGAAAAATGTAATAATATATTGATGGAAGTATTCCCCAAAAATGCAGAAGCATTCATCATGTTAACTCTTTACACACTATTTGAATAGATTGAGTGATCATTTAGAAGACATATGTATACAGACAAATTGAGTAGATAGCAACATACATAAAAAAATTTATTGTCCGCTACTCACCGTATCCAGCGGTCTGGGGCAACGCTTTTTAGTGTAATTTGATGGATTGTACATATCATGAGAGACGTGCATTCTGCATACGTGGAATTGATTGCCCCTCACATCTTCCAAGACATCCTTGTTTCTGCTTTCCGTCTTGAACATTGGAAATCTGTAGTTCAACAGCCATGTTCTTGTTAAATTGAAATACATACATCACTGTGCCGTGTGGTTTGAAATGACAGATATTAAGGCAACCAAAAATGATAATGAAGGCATTCTTGGATTGTCCTTAAGCTCTGGTAAAAATAAAGTATCACAGTGAGTAAATCAACCAACACAGAGATTTGATAGTAAACTTTTTTTTTAAAATGCTCTGTAACCCGATCTAACCATCAGTGATCAATTTAGTCAGACGTTATTGTTCTACTGCATGCAGAAATGCATTACTAGTACATTTTGAGCCACCTAAAGAAAACCTGCATTGAAAACATGGACTACAAAACATTACATTTAAAAACTATACTCTGTAGCAATGTGTTAATTCCAGAGATAAAACAGCATTGAACGGTTGATAATGGGGAAGTCTTTGAGATAAATTAAAATGACAATATGGTTTACATTGAGTATATAGCAATAGAAAATTGCCGAGCAGGAAACAGTGACATCCTGTTAGGCAGGATGTGGTGGCCCGAATTAGGACTACAGGTGTAAGCAAAAACCAACCTTTGCTAGAAGTATGTACTACATAGTTTTGTGGTAGCGAGCTGAGCAGCCAGGCTTATCTGAAGAGGGAATGCTAGCAGTACAAGAAGGTACACAGAGGTAATACTATCACAGTGTTTTAAGTAGACACTTACATTCAAGGTTTCTTGGTAATACACTTATTAATTTATTACACAATCATTTTAGAAAACATTCACTAGAAGGAGGCAACTTAATATTATACACAAATATACTTCAACACAAAACCAATAAGTTTCTGAACAATTTAAGCTCCCCTGAAATGGGCCCAAAGGGCATTTCAGTCACTTTGAATGGGAGGGCAAAGGCACAAGTTAATAGAATAGATCACAATTACTTTCTTAGGCAGTGCAAATAGTTATAGTTCACTAGAGGACTCGATTCAGTTCAATAGGCATAGGCCAAAGTCAATGGACTAGTGTCCTGGATAGGAAATAGCAGTTCCTGAAGTAAAAGGTAAAGTCTTTGCCAAAGATCTCAAAAGTAGTTTGTACGAAAAAGAATCATATGTTGGGTCACAAGCTGATTAGGCCTGTAAATTGAGAAAGTTCCACGAACGTTCAGTGTGAGAGAATCGTTCTCTCAATCGGATTGGCACAGTACCTTAGTACTAAGCAAAAGATGCAGCTGAAGATGTTGGTTCCTGGCATTCCTGCAGATCTCACTGTTCCTGAGCCTAGGTCGTGGGGACAAGAGAGAGGACGTCAGGGGACTCCTGCATGGGATATTCGGAAAATGCTGATAAAATTGAGTCACTTCAATTTGAGTAGCTGTTCTTCAAGCACACAAGCTGGTGTCCTTCCCCCGGTTAATCCTAACCAGCTTCGACAATGGTATCCAGGTGGCTTACGAGTTGATCTCAAAAGAAGAAGTCATCCTTGAAGGGGCTTTTCTGTCGAGATGAACTTGGCAATTCGGACCTGCAGCAGGGCTTCATCAGGCAAACCAATGGTCCAGGAGTTGCAGCAGCCGTCCTCTTCCAGCTCGTCTTCGGTTCTTTCGTTCCAGTGGCCGACTCTTTCCAGTCCAGGAGACTCGCCTTTTAAACAGTTTTCTCCCATTGATTCCAGCCTAGCTGCCACTCACTCAGCAGGGTGGCTGTCCTTGCCGGACAGTCAGCCAGCCATTCATGCCAGTGCCTTTGGGTCTTCTAGGAGACTAAGCACAGGGAGTTTCGGGCACCTCCCTCACTGCCCACCCCAGACACTCAAGCGCCAGAGGCGGTCTTCAGTCCTGAAGCCCGCCAAAGGCATGGAAACAAAGGGACCAAACCTGGTTTGGCGCGCAGAGACCAACACTAGAAGGACCTTTCCAAAAAGAAATGGCAAGAAAAGAAGACCGGGAACCGTTTAAAAAAAGGGGCTTAAGGCACCATCTTGAAAAACATGGCTTTAGCTACCGGTGTTCGCGGTCGGGAAAAATCATGGTAGTTTGTTCTAAAACCACTGCCACCAGCCATTTCAATAGAAAAGGGTAGCATTTGACTGTTACATGAGATTCTAGACACTGGGGATACTAGGTAACCGCTCCAGCACTCTATAGGAAGATAGTGTGTGCTGGGTCTAGGAATTTAAAAAGACTAGTAAAGTCAATTTAACCTTACATTCTCTGGGAAACAGTAGTTTATCGCAGAGAAGGTATTTAAACCTTTGGGAAGTCTAAAAAGACATCCCTTTGTCACTGCACTGAGGGTGCTGTGTAACACACATGAAAAGATGCCTATGGCATCCTCTTAAAATTCCATAATCAAAGAACACAAGAGTAAAACACACAACAAAATACATGATTGAGAAAAAAAGGCTCACACTCTTTCCAGGTAAAAAAAATCAAGTCCTCAAAATCCAGCAAAGATGCTGGGGTCTCTAAGGTGAAGGGACTTAGCACATTCATGAGAATTCTCCCTAACACGTCCCAGAAATCAATAGTTGACTAACCCTTAACTAGAACAACAAACAAGCCAATACAGCAAGCCAGGTAACAAGTGGATAGATGACAAATTCTGTTGTAGATTGCAGAGATGCTTTCTTGGTAACTGTCAAGATGTTTAGTAAAGGCTTACAAAAGTGTGTCTGAATGTGAATGTCTGATGTGTTCTTTCACACCCACCCAGCCTTGACGACAATGTTTGACATCCTTGTTCCCACCAGTGCAGCCTCCTTATTAGTGCATTGCCACAGGTGCAAACTGCCATACTGGAGGGGGGGATGGGTGTGGTTGAGATGAGCGCAATAGGCCTTTTACATAGTCAAAGAACACATACATATGGAGATTGCAGAGATGGGGTCTTCAAAGGGGAGTCTGGAGACACCGGGACTGGGGTTTCCGTGCGGCTAATGGTTCCTGTGCGAAAGAACCCTTTGAGGTGTACGTGGTATTCAGCACCTTCTGCGTTCCCATCCACCCAGCCCCCTTGCTAGCGCACAACCACAGGTGCGAACTACCATTCATATTGGAATGCGAATCCAAATAAACTTTTTCTTTGCTCAAACAAACTAGATCTGGGATTCCAAGATGGCGGCCGAGCCGGGTAGACGTGTGTGAGCGTAGCTCCGTCTCCCAGCTCGGGCCGCAACAATAAAGCATCCAAGAGAGCGGTCACCGTCCCCGCTGAAGAGCACCCACACTCCACCATATGGCGGGAAGAGAACATGGGAAAACAAGGACTTACCCCTGGAAGACGAGCCCCCCTGTACGATTCCGCCGGCAGGGGACAGGGAGGACCCAGCGACCCGTCCACCACGAGGCCCAGCAGTGAGGAACCTCCGAAGGAGACCCGAATTGCAGGAGAACCCTCCAGATCCCGCTGGCCCCCTGCAGCAGAGACCGGGCCCCCGAGGGAAATAGGACCACAGTGAAAGAAACGACCCCGGTGGAGACATCGGTACGCTCTGCCACAGCGAGACAGGCCGGAGTGGAGGAGCGGATCCGCGGAAGGCACGGAAGGTGCCAACGCAGCAGCTGATGCCCGGACACGGAAGAAGCCGCGACCAGAGGTTCGTCCCGTTCAGCACAGCAGAGCCAGCGGAGGACGAGCCGCGGGGAGAGAAGCACACCCAGCACAGCCTGAGTCAACCGGAGCGGGGTCGAGAAGGCGGCCGTAGCGAGGACCAGGAGCAGACGGAGAGCCCGGAGGTGCCGCGGAAGCCCCACAGGTATGAGGCGGGGGGGAGCCCAAATTAGCACCAGACGCAGCGGGGATAAAGCCGCCCCAAAAATAAAAGACAGTTGCACGTCCCTCAATATAGGAAACACGAATTTACAGCGAACGCAGGCACGGACACAGGGGAGCAGGTCACCTCCTCCCCCACCATCCACCGGACGCTGCCCGGGCCCAAGAGCGGGAAGGCCCCAAGGGGGACAAAGAGACTCCATTCTCCAGCAACAGGGCATCCTCCGCACCCAAAAGAATTCTGGGGGCACACACCCAACGGCCTGCCAACAAGACATTCACACTCCCCCAGAAACGGCCGCAAAAGGAACAGATCCCCATTTAGAGGGGCCACTAAGATAACAGGGAATACGCAGAAGAGCATGGACGGACAAAGCTAGGGGAAAGTGCAACGCCAATGAGAGAATCCACTGGGAGCTCCAGAACGGACAATACGTAAGGTTCCTCCAGAATAAAATAGTCTCCCTATAAGAGAGACCAAGCCAACGCGATCACCAACACACAGGGGGAGAAAAGTGGGATATACATAACTTTAACAGATATAGCCCGGAAAAGCCCAGGGAAACACCAGAGACTCTCGGTCCGCATCGCCACCCATTGGACTATCATCCACAAAACAGTGCGAACCTAGATTTAAGCAATTCAAACCCCAAAGGAACTCACACATGTCAAAACCCAGGACCAGGCACGGGAGACAGTCTTCAGATGCGAAAAATAGCAGACCCAAACAGGCCCAAGACCTAATCCAAATTTGGGAGGCGAACAAATCCACGTCCAAGCAGACCAACAAACAGAAAAGTAAAGGGGGAGACGCAGCAGAACAGGAGGAGATTAAAGAAATGGCCTAGAAAGAAGACATGTAAAATTGGTTTAAGGAATTTCAGGACCAATTCATGTCCTCCACACAGGTGCAATTCGAAAACATGAAGGGGGAAATGAGACAAGCAGTCCAGGAATTGAAGAGGGACATACAAAACCTAGAGGAGAGAACAGATATTCTGGAAAGGACGGTCCAGAACATAGACAAGGAAACCCTTCAGCAAGCAGAAGCCCAAGACCGGCTAGCACGACTGGCTGGTGAATTGGAATCCCAATGTGAAGATTTGGAAAACAGATCCAGGCGATCAAACATAAGAATTAAGAATATACCGGAAACTGTAGAGGATAAAGATCTTCGCATGGCGGTGCAACAGGTGTTCAGGGAAATACTCTCGGAAGGCACTGGGGAAGAAGTTCAAATAGACAGAATGCACAGAGTAGGTCCCCGACGGTCGTGAGAACCCGGGGCACGCTCGAGGGACGGTCTGGTGGCAATGGCTCAGTATACACAGGAGCGAATCCTCAGGAATGCCAGGACACTAGAACACATAAGAATGAATGGCAAAGAAATACAACTCTTCCAAGACCTAGCCCAATCTACGCTCAGGAAGAGAAGAGAAATGCTTCAAGTAACAAAATTTCTCACGGAAAAACAGATATGCTACAAATGGACCTTCCCATTCGGTCTCCTGTTCACGGGAAGAACGACAGCACCGCATCACAACATGTGAGGAAGGCCTCAGGATCCTGGGCTGCCAAGAACCAGAGACCGAACCCCCAAATGAAAATGAACTTCACAGACGAAGGAGAGAGCCGAGGGGATGGCAAACAGAGAAACGTAGAACGAGACTCCAACCCCAAAGGACAGAGAAAAACTGAATACATCCCAGAAAAGTACGACTAAGCAATTACAGCTGGAGGAAGGGAACTTAATGGAGGAAACAGTAGATAGGGTGCTGACCACACGTAGATGCGGCAGAGCCGGGGGACTTTTGTGGAATCCGCAAATCAGGCAGGGTTTAGGACTCCCTGCGAATGGAAAGACCTGAGTCATTAGAGGGCATGGAGCAAAGGCAGCATGCCCGAGCAACCATAGGGCCCAGTGCCCTCCTCAGGGAACAAGTTGGGGGGGGGGGAAGGGAGGGAAGAAGGTGGGGGGGGTTGAAGGGGTTGTTAACAGGGGAAAAGAGTTAATCACCGGAACTAACCTATACGGCAGTGACCCACACGTCAAAGCCCATATGAAACAGCAACCTCAAAACAAGCAATGGGGCTGAGAATATTAACGTATAATATCAGAGGGCTGAACACACCAGTAAAAAGGAAAAAAAATTAACTTCATACACAGAGAAAAATATGACAATTACGCTTCAAGAGACACATACAGGAAAAAAGGAAAGTGCTATTACGAATAAGAGGCTTCAACCAAATTCTACAATCCAACAATGATGAAAAAAAGAAAGGAGTCCTAATAGCATTCACCAACCATCTCAATGTACAAATCAAAGCGACCATGACAGAAGAAATGGGAGGTTCCTCTTCGTGAAGGCCCAGATAGAGAATCGCCACCTAACCATAGCAACCTTATATGCCCCAAACACGGGCCAGGATGGCTTTATCAAAGATTCACTGAACAAACTAGAAAACTTTGCAGAAGGAGAAGTGATACTGACCGGTGACTTCAACCTAGCATAGAACCAGATGGAGGACCGCTCAAACCCCAAAAATGGCCAACACGGAACACCCTCAACACGGCTAAAACAGATGATGAAGAGATTAGCTTTAGAAGACGTATGGCGGAGACTCAGAGGTACACGTATCATTCGCATGTCCAAACTCAAGCTCCAGGAATGACTACATCTGGGTCACAGCAAGCCTACTAGGGGAGATGCAGGACATCGAAAAAGGCCAAATTTCACTATCGGACCACGCCCCGCTATGGATTAATCTTCCAAGAATACGCAAACGCTCAGGTCTCTGGCGCTGGACGTTCCCCAAAGACATCCTACAAGACCCGGTCTCGAAGGAAACGATCAGAGAAAAGATAGAAGACTACTTTGAACAAAATGCCACTCCAGAAGTCTCGCTATGCACAATCTGGGAAGCCTTCAAACAGTGATACGGGGACAAATAATTGCCCTGAAAGCACAAAAAGACAAGATATCCCACAAATGGGAAATCGAACCAGAGAAAAAGCTGGAAGAGATAAGACAGGAAATGTCAAAGAACACATCCCTGAAAACAAAGAGGGCGTACCGACACGTTCAGAGCCAGCTAGACGTACTCCGGACCAAAAGGGCGGAAACACAACTATTACACGCAAAACACTGGTACGCGATGAAATCAAATAAGGCAGATAAACTCCTAGCAAGACAATTAAAAGGCAAACAGCAAACCCAAACGGTACATTCATTGAAAGACGAACAAGGGAAAAAGACAACCCAATCAAAAGACATCAAAGAAATTTTCCGAGATTACTACCAGAAATTATACACATCACAGAGCCCGAAGGAAGAGGAACAAGCGGCCTTTCTAAAGAAGATATCACTACCAACGATTACACCGGACGAAAAAAGTTGCTTTGGGTTAACTGATCACAGCAGAGGAGGTAGCGAAAGCAATTAAAGACCTTCCTAAAAAGAAATCTCCAGGACCGGACTGCTAAATGGCAGCCTTCAACAAAACATACCCGGAAACGCTCACACCCATATTAACAAATCTGTTTAATACATTCAAAGACATGTCTAACATCGCTCCTTCGATGAACGAGGCAAAGATATTAGTCTTTCACAAAAAAGGGAAAGTCCAAGCTCCTACCGCCCAATAGCTCTAATCAACATCGACGCAAAACTATATACAAAGATACTCGCTAACAGGCTCTCACCCCTACTCCCGAAACTGATTCATCAAGAACAAACAGGCTTCATCCCAAATAGGAAAACCCACAACAACATCAGAAGAATAGCACATCGTATAGAGAAAGCCAAGATCACGAATATCCCTTCAGCAATATTATCGGTAGATGCGGAAAAGGCATTCGACCGGGTGGAATGGTCAATGCTATTTGCGACGCTACATAAAATGGGCATGGGAAATGCCTACATAAACATGGTGAGAGCCAACTACAATACACCAATAGCCAGGATATCAGTCAATGGAGAAATATCGGATCCTATCAGAATCGGAAGGGGTACCAAACATGGTTGCCCTCTCTCTCCCTTGCTATACGCAATCTTCCTCGAACCACTACTGGCAAAGATCAGAGCCACGCCTGACATAAAGGGAATAGAAATGGGAGGGCACGCACACAAAACAGTGGCATACGCGGATGATATGATGATGACCTTAACAGAGCCAATAGAGACACTTCCCCTCATTCAACAGATCAAAGATTACAGTACAATATCAGGGCTAACAATAAATAAACAGAAATCGTCAGTAATGGCCCTGGCAGGGAACAAACGAGAGATATATCAGAAAACTAAGGAACTCCAACTACAAACAGCCGAGGACGGGGTGAGATATCTGGGAGTCACTCTGACACCCGCGATAAAGAACTTCTTCACAGGGAACTACACGAATCTTATAGAAAATGTAAAGAGAGATCTAGAGAGATGGAATCTGCTAGCAATCTCCTGGTGGGGCAGAATAACAGTCATGAAGATGACAATTTTACCCAAACTCTTATACTTCTTCCAAGCTCTCCCCATACGAATACCAACATCATTCTTTAAGACACTTACCGAAATCGTGACAAAATACATCTGGCAAAACAAATCACCAAGACTGTCGCAACAGGTACTCACCAAAACAAAAACAAAGAGGTGATGGCTGGAAGGTTTAGACTGAATCTTAACCACTGGCATTGCTCGGGGCAACCCTCCAGACCATCGTTCTTCGCCTGCCAAGCCATTACAGAAGGGGAAAGACCATATGCAAATCAGGCTTGGCCCCACCCCAAAAGGGGAAGTCCAGCCCGAACTGCTAGGTCACATCCCTTCTGCACGAGACCACAAGCATCCCCAAACATGTTTCACCCTTGTTGGGGCTCATCAGTGAGGAGTAGCTTGGGTCTCTAGGCCCAGCAGGCACGGGACCCACGTCTGGGCATACCCGTCCCACTCGGGGTGACAAAGCAAAAACAAAGAGGTGATGGCTGGAAGGTTTAGACTGAATCTTAACCACTGGCATTGCTCGGGGCAACCCTCCAGACCATCGTTCTTCGCCTGCCAAGCCATTACAGAAGGGGAAAGACCATATGCAAATCAGGCTTGGCCCCACCCCAAAAGGGGAAGTCCAGCCCGAACTGCTAGGTCACATCCCTTCTGCACGAGACCACAAGCATCCCCAAACATGTTTCACCCTTGTTGGGGCTCATCAGTGAGGAGTAGCTTGGGTCTCTAGGCCCAGCAGGCACGGGACCCACGTCTGGGCATACCCGTCCCACTCGGGGTGACAAAGCAAAAACAAAGAGGTGATGGCTGGAAGGTTTAGACTGAATCTTAACCACTGGCATTGCTCGGGGCAACCCTCCAGACCATCGTTCTTCGCCTGCCAAGCCATTACAGAAGGGGAAAGACCATATGCAAATCAGGCTTGGCCCCACCCCAAAAGGGGAAGGCAACAGGTACTCACGGCACATAAGTCAGACGGAGGCATGGCACTCCCCCCACCTAAAGAAATACTACGAGGCAGCTCAACTCTGGGTCCTGAACAAATGGATCACCAATACATCAGAAAACTTGTGGGAGGCACAGGACAGAGCAGTAGCGAGATCAAACCTACGCAACTTTCTATGGAGAAAACCCGAGCATAGACATCAAAATGTTAAAATCAGCGAGATCATAGGCTCCATTTGGACGTTTGGGACAGAGCAACCAAGAGAGAAATTCTCACGATAGATCCCGCCCCCTTCATTCCGATTCTAAACAATCCGGAGTTCCCGCCCCCAGGCACGGAAAGAGGAGCGTTCCAGAAATGGCGGGAAGCAGACTGCACAAAAATCGGAGACATGTATGACGGCCAACAGATCAGAACGTACGAAGACTGTCAGGAACTACTGGGCCTCACGGAAAAGGACAGATGCCAATATGAGCAGCTTCACCACTGGCTCTCCACGCCAAGAATAATGCGCGCACTGACAAGGACCTTGACACCTTTTGAGACATACATGTTAACCCAAACGGGTGAAAGGAAATTCGTCTCCACCCTCTACACATTCATATATGCCCAGCCAGAACACACAACATGGCATTACATGAAGAAATGGGAAGCAACCCTAGGGAGACGAATCGCGAGGGAGCAATGGACATACATATGGCAAATAATACCTAAATGGACTTGAGGGATTCAAACAAGAGAAGCATGGATGAAAATGATGATCCAATGGCATCACACACCGGAAAGATTCCATAACATGTTCGCTACAGCGCAAGGAAATTGCTGGAGGGGATGCGATACGATAGGGAATTGGAGACATATATGCTGGGACTGTAGAGCACTGCAACCATTCTGGACAGAGGTGAAGACGCAAATGCTAAACATCTTCAAGGGAACAGCTAATCTGGGAGAAGTATGGATGTGCGGTATGTGGGATCATCGGGACAGATCGCTAACAAAGACCCAAAAGAGGAACTTCATGGGGTTCCTCATAGCAGCATGGTTAGGGTTAGCTCAAAAGTGGAAACAAAAATCCCCCCCAACCAATCAAGAATGGCTAAACAGAATTTGGTCATAAGTAGCAATGGAGAGAATCACATACAGTATACAAGGGGAAGGACAGAGATTCGTAACAGATTGGGGGGAAACGATTGAATACCTACAAGGTGACTACATGTTGCAGTGGTGCCCACATAAAATCTGCATACTGGACATGTTCACAGGCTAGAACTGGAGCAACGTTAACTAGGATCGCTGTGTCATCTGAGAACATTTCAACCGGTGAGGGAGGTGGTGGGGGGGATCGGGGGGCATAATGGGACGATGTTCAGTCCTGATGTTTCTGTTTAAAGAAATGGCAATACAAATGTATTGAAAAAAAAAAAAAAACTAGATCTTGCAGGTTTTATTGAGGGAGTTCTCCCCTGATATTTAACGTGCCTAGTGCAAATGTGCCAGGTCATCAAACGGCAACTCAAATCCTAAGAAGGGACAGTGGGGCACTGTGCCAAGTAGACCAGGCCACCAGATATACCCAATTTCAAACAATATATAGGGGTTACCTGTACTTAATTTCTGGTCCTTCAGGTAAATAAACAAGAGAAATAATGGGGTGAACCAGTAGATGGATGATGACGGGATTGTCTTACTCAATTTGTTTTTTTAAAAAGTTTTATTCCATCGATACAAAAATATATATGTATATGTACATTATTGTAGTAATACATACAAATATCAAATCAATTTCTACATCAAACTTCTACACAGTCAAGCTCACACTAAAGTTTTCTCTGTCATTCATTCACACACACACACACACACACACACACACACACACACACACACACACACACACACACACACACACACACACACACACACACACACACACACACTCACTCACATATCAGCAACAGCTTTCCACTCTTTTCGTGTAAACAGAACGTTTTATTACACCATATTTGAGAAGTGCTTTTACAACATATTTGGACCCTATCCTTAGTACAGGTGTCACTCACAGTTTGTTACAATTACAAACAGTTTTTATAGTCGACATGTGTTTCGGTCATGGGATTAACAGTCTTGCCCTTTTATTTTTCAGACCTTCATCAGGACGTGAAGCAAAGATCTTATGTCTTGACTTTCATGGAGTGTAGTGAGCCACATCATCTATACAAAAACATATAATAAAATCTATAAAACCTGTCATGGTCTCGTGTCATCCTTTATTGCGTCAAAAGCAACTCTGAGTAGTTGCATACACTTTACTCACCTCTGCATATCATATTCAGAGATGTAGAAGGTGTAATGGAATGAATCTCTCGCTGGTACCTAGGAATAGACTCTTCAGTCTGGTCCTGCGAGAAACAGAAAAACATGAATCACCCCTTTATTCATTAATAAAATTCACCCTTGAGCTCAAGACAGTCGCATTCAAGGTGCATAGTTTGAAAAGTAACTTAGTTAAACAATAGGATGCCATACACATATCCCATCGTTCTTCTATGGATCAATATACTCCAACTGGTCAAACAGATATGTACCTTCTGTTCCTGTTTCCTAGAGACAGAATGACATGATTGGACCCATTTCCTGTATTGGTTTTATCACATTTCTGTATACTTATTTAGTACCCATTAGAATTACCCCCTCAGGGCAGGTGGTTGGGTTAATTCTTCTTATCGGACTAGAGGATACCCACTTCCTCTTTCAGTTGTATTTTTTATTTTTTGTTATTTCTTTTCCTTTTCTTTCTTACTTCATTTTTCTGTGGCGTCATGCTGTAAGCAAAAGAGACCAACATAAGTGTCCTGGGACCTATATTATATGGGCATCTGGCAGAAAGACCCGCTATTTTGGATCTTAAATGCATCCATATAACTATGGGTGTGCTTTCTACACTGGGAGACATATCATGAATATGTTATAAATCTAAATTGGGTTCTCAGAATCAATGTGGAATGAGTAAAGTACTTGTATCCCATTAATACAGATAGCCACAACTACGGTCAGAACCCACACTCGATACAGGAGTATGAATCATCCACACAAATGCATGATCTGGGTAAACCAATACCTGGTATACATATCCTAGAATACACTCCATCACATGGCTACTGGCTAACAGGGTAACGGAAACCATTCACACCCTGTAATGGCATAATGCATGTACGCCACTGTATATGGTACCTATATATCTTGTGTCTGTGAATGGAAACCACTACGGCGTCTTGCAGCGTATCGTACCTGCTTGCAAATTTGTCCACGTTTACCTGGCAAATTACTTGTTTTCTATGTTTACCATCTAATGAAGGTCAAAAGAGGACTCTACCTAGCTGTGGCTCATGACAGGAACCCTAGACATAGACAGAGGACTAAACTCCACTTAATTTACCTTGCAAATGACTTGTTTTCTTTGTTTACTTCTAATGGAGATGGAAGGACTATACCTAGCCATACCTCTTGGCAGGCACCATAGACCCAGAAAGAGGACTGGAACCATGCTTAGTCCCACCACCACATGTACCCCAAATAGTTTAGAGTACTATGATTTGAGCAAAGGATCTCAATGGAACCACTTAATATAGGTGGGCGCAAGCCCCATCTTCGTAGTTTCAAAAGATTCATACTAACATCCATAAAACCATACTGTTGGCAGACACCAATCAGAAAAATGGAGTCCGCTCAATAGTTTGGCAGCTGAGGATGTGATGGACATACCCAATATATGCAGAACTATTCAAATATTGCATGCCTCTGGTGGATCCCTGTGTTACGCATGACGGGGATGGCATGATGCACTGATCAGTCCAACCATCCACCAGTGGAATGCTATCACAACCGGGTGTATATATAGCTAATACCTGAATATAATACCAAAACTAATACCCCGCACGTAATACAACATAGCACAACATAGCCTCATTACTTCTATATGGTTATTTTTTGGTAACAAGGGTGTTCCATTCAGGCCTCACTGGACTGTGTCAAGAGTATATTCCAGCGTTGCTCGATTCGGTGAAGTATAGTTCCCATGTCTCCCCCTTTAGTATTGGGTTTGACAGATTGTAACACAAACCATCTCATGTCTGTGTCCTTGTGATTGCGTTGTACAAAATGCTCAACAAGCGCCTTATCAGCCACTTTATTCCCTATACAAGACTGATGTTCTGATATAAGTTGTCTTACCTCTCTAGTAGTTTTCCCAATGTATATCAAGTCACAGGGGCATTTAATTAGATGACATTCTTAGTAAGACAGTTGGCATGATGATTAAGTTTCCAACTATTGGTCCCATATAGGAATTTGTCTGGTTTCAGTTAGTGGACATGCAGCACAATTCCCACACTTATGATGGCCAGTAGTCCCCATTGATTTAGAACTGTTCTTTAGCAACCTCCTTATATGTGAGTACCAGTTTTTGTCTCAAGTTCCAACTCCTCTTGAAGGCAAACATGGGTTTCTTAAAAAGGGATCCAGGTTGTTTCACAAGATTCCAATTCTTATTAATGATTTTCTTTGTCACAGGTTATCTGATTGAATGTCATGACACACACACTAGCCTGTCGTTTTTGATTTTGTCATGAGTAGTCAAACATACCTCCCTGCAGGTATTCAGGGCTCTTTTCAAATGGTCTTTGACTAGTTTTTTAGGATATCCTCTCTCACAAAGTCTCCCTTTAAGATGATCTGCATGCTTTATGAACTCGTCCCTTTCAGTACAGTTGCGCTGAATGCGCAAGAATTGGCCATAGGGTAGGTTTTGACGTGAGCCTACAGGGTGACAACTCAAAAAATGCAGAATTAGTTCTTGTCTGTGGGCTTTAGTGTGAGCTTGACTGTGTAGAAGTTTGATCTATAAATTGATTTTATGATATGTGTATGTAATATTACAATAATGTACATATACATATATATTTTTGTATTGATGGAATAAAACTGTATAAAAAAACGAATTGAGTAAGATAGTCCTGTCATCCTCCATCTACTGGCTCACCCCATTATTTCATCAGATATACCCTTCTGAAAGTATGGCAGTTCTAGTGTGCCCATCACCAGTACAAACCAATGCATATGTAGATTGCAGAGATGGAGTCTTCAAAGGGAAGACTGGGGACACCAGGTCTTGGATAGCCATACATTCAATGCAATGGTCCCCATGCGAAAGAACCCTTTGAGGTGGACATGGTATTTGACACCTTGTTGTGTTCCAATCCCCCCAGCCACCTTGTGAGCGCATGGCCACAGGTGCGAACTGCCGTTGATACCGGAGGGGGGTTGGATGTGGATGTGGATGAGGCGAGGACACCGATCTTTCATGATCCTCTGGATTTTTGGGTGTGTTGTGGACTTTTCTTTCAAACAACTTTTCATATGAACTCATTTTTGTTCTTTTTCATTTACTTTTGTAAAGTGAATGGCAATGACAAACTACAAATTGTACTGCTGTGGTTCAGGTACTGTCTGTATAAATCCCTGCTATTGTCTGTAGTCACCGGGAATTTCTCGCAAATGGCTCAAACCACACAGGCAGTCATTACTCATCGAACGTGGAATCCCAGTGTTGCATGAATCCACCATGTAAACAGACGATAGGCCACAAGCCTTGTACCACCTGTGTAAGAGCTGCAGAAATAGTTTACTTCAATGAAACCAATAATTGCATTTATTTAGTTAGAAGTTCTTTTGATCTCAAATAGGAATCAATTAGAAATGTAGACTTCCATTTCATCAAAAACAGTTTTGGGTATGGGGATATATTGTTTTTAACTTCAAAGTGAAAGAAACTTACTTGTTTGGACGTTAAATCTAGTGATGTTAAGTCTCTCATGTCTCTAAGAAGTCACACTATCCGCTGCACCTCCTCAAAGGTATTCTTCTTGTTAGGGAGAATTCTCATTTATGGC
The DNA here is from genome assembly GCF_040938575.1 of Ambystoma mexicanum. NCBI lineage: Eukaryota > Metazoa > Chordata > Amphibia > Caudata > Ambystomatidae > Ambystoma > Ambystoma mexicanum. The sequence continues at coordinate 669,021,164 of NC_090930.1, read as the reverse complement.
TAATTTCCCTCACCGAGTGAGTCCCCCAGCAGCTTTGCTGGACTTCTGGAGTTTATTTTTTTCCACCTGGTAAGAGTGAGAGCTTTCCCCCCACTCCTACCTGTGTTTTGCTATGTGTTTCCATCTGTTTTTGTGACTGTGGACTCTGAAGTACACCACTTCAGTAGCCCGCTTCCTTTTGTGTGTCACACAGCACCTTCAGTGCCGTGGCACAGGGTTGTCTTTGAGACTTCCCTCGACTCCATTTCTGAGGCGACCACTGTCCCCCAGAAAAGGGTAAAGTTACCATTAACTTTACTTAGTCAATCTACCACAGATCCAGTACACCCCATCTTCCATGGAGTACTGGAAAGGGTTAACTCGTATCCCGTTTTATCTGTACCTCCTAGAGCATTGTTTCCCTTTTTTAACATTTAGACTTGGCTGGTGGCAGTGGTATCTACCCTACCTTTTCTACCACGATTATATTAGATAAACGTGGTACTGTTATTGGCTATTATATTAGCCTTGAACATAAACCCGCTTGACCAAATCGTCTTTCTTTTGGCTCCGGTTGGGTTTATTCGCCATTTCTTTTTGTTAAAGTCCTTCTTGTGTTTTACTTTGCGCGGCAAACTAGGTTTGCCTTCTTTGTTCACTGTCTTTTGGCGGGCTTCTGCCCAGAAGCCCTCCTCAAGGTGCCTGAGTGTCTAGGTGGGCTGAATGTGAGGGAGAGGTGTAGTCACCCCCAGCACAGGGTATCCTAGGAAACCCAAGTCGCACTTTGCCATGATTGGCCAGGGTAGTTGTCCAGGCTGGACAGCCGCCTGCTGGGTGATTGACAGCCAGGCTGCGTGAATGGGGGTTTTTCGCATAAAAAGCAGGTCTCTTGGTCTAGAAGTCAGAGAGTCGCCACTGGAACTACAAGAAACCGAAGAGAAGCGGAGAGAATGACAGCTGCTGCAACTACCCCGTCCTGGTGAAGCCCTGCTGCAGTCCTGAGTCATCTGCCCTTCAATGACTCAGAGAAGATCCAGTTCTTCCCTTGAGCTTGGTGGGGATAACCAGCTCATCTTCTACAGCCAGAGGACCCTCTTCTGTGGTCGAAATCGCCGCACACTGCTTTAGTGGTCCGGATAGCCACCTGAAGAGCCTCTCCTGTTTTTAAGGAGCGCACCTTTTATTCCGTGTCGCTGCTGCCGGCCTCATCCCTGTGTGGTGCAGACCCCCTTCAGACGTCCTCCTTCACGACGAAGCTCCAGGAATCGTGGGTCTGCGGGAAACCAACAGGAACAACTGCCAGGGCACCAGCTGCACCATTGGAACAAGGTACTGTGTTCTGTTGAAGAAACTGGGTGAATCCCTTTTTCTTAATTTCCAAGGCTTGACCTTGTCTTCCCACCTTCTTATAACTTTTGCTTCCGAACATTGACAATATCGAAGTACTTTTGGCTCTGTTGAATCGTGAACTGTTAGACCGTGTGATCTTCGGCAACTGGCCCCGGTGTCCTTCGTCCCTGGCTCCTGCCCTTTGACTTTTGAACTCCTGTCTCTGAGCGTTTCTTGATTCTGCCTGCCTAACCAAAATATTGTCTGATTTTTGCCTCCAACTCCCTCTGGGTAGCTCAGGTGCTAAGTATGTTTTTACCCCGGTAGAATTTCATGTCACGGATACGCGTTTGTTTAGTAGACCGAACTGTCAAAAAGTGATCGCAATCGTATTTGCGGTAACGTGTCTTGTGCCCAACACCGGTTCATTCAAACACAGGGTACTTACCCTGAGACTCACTGTACAAAGTGAATTGGTTAGTTGTATATTTAACATGTGGTTTTTATTGAAGTTTAATAGAAGTGTTGTGTTTATGACGAATGGTTTAAAAATAAATGTACTTATATTTTTCTACCTGAAACCTTGAGTCAGTGTTTGCTTGAGTTACAGTAATTGTGGTCCCTTTGTGTAATCTCTGCTACTGCTCATATACTCTTGAGATAGGCCTGGCTGCTCCGCCACTGCTACCACTATGATATAGTAGTACAGGCTTGTACCAAAGGTAAAACTTGCACACCACCTGTACACTTAATTGTGTGTAGTGGTCCCTAAGGGCACTGCACAGGATTCTGCCTAACACTTCTTTTCTCACTTCCCCCAGAAGCGCACTATAACCAGAGCCCTGGTCCTCTCTAGGCTGGACTACTGCAACAGCCTCTTTCTAAATCGCCTTTCCTCTGCCCTTCGCCCTCTACAACTTATCCAGAACAGGAATGCGAGACTTGTCAAGCCCAGGAACCTCTCCAGCCTTGAAATCTCTCTGCTGGCTCCCTTATGCTTTCTGCATCGTCCACAAGGCTTTCTGTGCCCGGGGGCCACACTACATCCAAATTTCTCTTCCTAAGCATCTTCCTTCTCGAGCCCTCCGCTCATCCACCGCCAACTCTCTGAGGCTCAGACGCTCCTCCAGGCAGAGAGTGGGGGGTGTAAATCTGTCTTTGGCTGGGACCTCCCTCTGGAACAGACTCACTGCCTCTCTCAAACATGAGCAGAGCCATCTAAGGTTCCGGAAGCAACTCAAGACCTTGCTTATCTCTTCCGCTTTCTCTCTCTCCCCCCACCCTTGCTGATGTCCATGTCTGCTGTGCATAATGGTTACCTGGCCAACCACTGAACTTACGGGATGAGGCTCCTGCATGACCAGTTGCCCTTGCTCTACTTGCGGGCCTACCATCCACTTAAGGGATTGTATCTGTAGCCCTAGAGTCCCATGACACTGCAGTTACGAGCCACATCCTGGCAGCACTTGCTAGTTACTTTGCACCCCCCCCCGGCACTTTTCCCTCCCCCTTAGCCCCCCTACTCCCCAGACGTACGTGATATGAATGACACAAGGCTTAGTAAGATCATTGTTTTTTCCTCCCTGGTTGCCCCTAGAAATACTTGTGTACAGGTGCGTTATAAATGATTTATCATATCATGGATATTTTGGTTTGAGATTAGTACGAGAAATGTATTGAATTTACAGGAAAACACCTTTTGTCAGTGATCCATCGAAGTTAAAATGATGTAGGAGAACAACATAAAATGTTAGCTTTCTCGTTTGTCAAACATACACCATTTATCGAGTAAACGTGTTACTTGGATTACAAGGTCGAATTGTAGCTCGAAGTTCATCCATAAGGACGATCATTCAAAACACTGATCTTGTAAGGGAGGCTGCCCTTAAGCCATACAGCTCGGTAATGCATTGCAGTGGTGTCTTCTTTGGCAATGTAGGGCGATCAGTTTTCTAGGCAACAGCAGTTCACCACCACAATTGGCATAACCTCACAATGATGGCAGGATCACCAGGTGAAAATGTCTTCCATGCGACTGGGTTCAGGCTCTGGTGATTGATCGTCACGACTCATGGTTCCCCATCATCTCAACTTCTTTCTTTTTCAAGGATTTCCTCTTCTAGATATTTGGGCTTGTACAGGTAGGGCTGAATTGTTGCCAAAACTTCCTGAATATTGAAGTACAAAATCAGTGAGAAAAATAAAAATGTTTGTGTGCAGTTAAAATGCAATGTTAAAGAAAGACAAGAGAAGAAACAGCCGCGTTACAAAAACCCATTGTGCAAATACACAATAAATGGGTACAAACTTTGAAAGTTTGCAAGGACATATATAAAGAACATGCCATGTTAAAGTAGAATTGAAATATGGTTTGGTAAAGACATTTGCACATAATGTAAGAAATGTTTACATAAAAGTGACTACTTATAATTCATTTTAGGCCGTATGAGGACCTGTTCTCAGTGCGTCGTACTTGGAATATAGGTGAACAAAGTATAAACAAGTCAGGGAGGCACAAAATGAAATACACCCACACGAAGGAAAACAACTCCAACATTGTGTGATCTGAAGGGTTTGTTCATACTTGTCGAGGACAGGGGCGTCTGGGCATTTCCTTTGAGACACGTCAATAGATTGCGCACAGAGGACGTTGACATCAGATGTGCATTTACATTGTGAAAATGGCTCTAAGCATCTAGCGATGTCAGCTTTAGGGATGGGTGATCTGAATTGCTGCCATGAGGGCAATTGAGCTTAGGGCGATTGATTAATGGATAAGATTAGCACAGATGGTGGTACCCAACCCACTGTTTTTGTATGTATAAAGGTGAGAAAAACAAATTCAAGATGCATTGGATTTTTTTTTTTTAAAGATCGATCAATGTAATCTCAAAAATATAGGCCTGATGGAATGGGGCAATAACATTTCTGAGCAAACTTCCCCTTTAAATGATATTTTTCAGAAAAGTGTGGATTCTCTTAAATTAGTTTTATGACACTAAACCATGTCTGCAGAGTTGTTTTTGTAGTTAAACAAAAGAATTATCAGGGATTGCTACATTGTAATTGTGTGTTGTTCCCAACTGATCCTCGTATAAAATGTATAGGATTACCTCTGCTTACATATTAGGTTTATCATTAGACAAACCTTTTGTAACTATTCATGCTGATCAGTTGGTATTTAGAACAAATGCAGGATTTTCTAAGTCTCTAACGATATCCGATGCCAACTCGACATTTGTATTACCCTTGTTCTGCAGACTGAATAAAGCCAGTTTGATAAACTAGCCATTATTTTGTTGACTTTGTGGTTGTAATTCTCTGGAATGTATATATCAAATGTGTGCGTGTATGTTTTTTTTTTTAATTGGCTTAGTCAAGGCTTTAAAAAGCAATCAACATACTAACTCAACAACATGAAATGAAGAATGTTCAGTTTTTGTGTGTCAATGGGTGAGGAGGTCCTCATCTGAGTACTTTACAGATAGCGGCACCACAGCTAGACAGTATCATCATTCTTCTCTTTCTGGGTCTGTGGTTGCTAAAAGCTTTTCAACTTCTGCCAGCTGGCGGATTAAAGCAAAATTTATTTGTTTATCCTCTCCATCAAACATTGCCTCCCACCAGTTTTCTGCACTTGGGGTTTGATACTTCGTTATCAGAGGTGCCAAGTGCTGCGTCCTTTGCGCTCGTAGTGCAGTACAGAAGAGTGTTAGATGTTTTAGAGTTTCTACCTTCTGCTTACAGAATCTGCAGTTTAGGTTTTTATCACCCTTCTTATGCAAAACTTTTAACCAGACTTTGGTTTTGAGTGCGTTTAGATAAAAGCGCATATACAAGGTTCTACTGTTGTTGTCCGGAAACAACTCCACATATCTTTGTAGCCTGTTCAGTTCTCTGGTTTTGCTAGGAACGTCTTTCATAATGCTGCTGTTCATTCTTTTGTTCCCAGTTAGGATCCAGTCCAGTCTCCACACTATCGTTTTGGCTAGATTCTGGTTCTCATGCAATGTATGTAGGTCTATTTCATAGAAATCCAAGATGGCCTCACATGGGATTACTCCATAAGGTCAACAGGCAATCAGGATTGCCGGTCCCAGGGTTATGAAGGATTTTGAACTGTGGGACCACGTCTTTCATAGTTGTTTTCCGAAACAGGTTCAAGATGTTCCAGCTGATACGTGCGTTGATGGAAATTAGATTTAACTCGTAACAAATGCATGCCGTAGAAATTCCCTTTGGTAACTGTAGCGCTTTTACCCAGAATCTATTTTCAAGAGTGGACCACAACTCGTCTGAGCATCCAAACGCAATTTCGGCTCCATATATTAAGGCTGGCACCACTTTTTGCCAATAGAAGTTTCTCATGGGCTTTAGGGAGAATTTCCCATACTTTATGTTCGGTATACTTGCTTGGTAGGCAAATTGTCGACATTTTATTGTGGCATTCTCTGTCCAAGGGCCGCTGTTTAAGTTTGCACTAATTTGCATGCCCAAGTGTCTTGTATTTGTTACGGTGCTTAATGTCTCCTTTCCCAGATGCCATTTGAAATTTTTGTTTTTCGAGGCCTTTAGGTTTTGGAATGTTAGAACCTCACTCTTCTTTTTGTTTATATATAGGCCGTTAGATCTTATGTAGCTTTCCACTGCGTCCATTTTTCGCTGTAGCCCAATCGGTTTGCCGTCCAACAGGATCAGATCATCTGCGTATAGCAACCAATTTATCATGGACCAATGCAGTTTTGGAGAGAATGATCGGACACCTTCAATTGCTCTACCGATGTCTGATAAGAATATGTTGAATATGATTGCAGCAAGGGGACATCCTTGTTTTACACCACAAAATGTATTGATCGCCGCCGTAAGAGTGCCCATCTGATCTAAGCGAATCTTGATGTTTGTTGCGGTGTGCAAATCTTTAATTGCTGCGATCAAGCTTGGAGGGAAGTCCCATATCTTCAGCTTCGCCCAGAGTAGTTCCTGGTCTATGCTGTCGAAGGCGTGCGAGAAGTCGAACACCAAGTACACCTTATTTCCAGTTCTTATTGCTTCCATTTTGAGAAGGTTTATTCAATGCACGCCCAACACCCTTCACAAAGCCAGCCTGTTTCGGGTCCATGTGATTGCTTTCCACAGCCCATTTCACCAATTCTTGTTGCAGAAGCGTTGCATACACCTTGCCCAAGACGTCCAGTAGAGCTATTGGACAATAGTCCTTTGGGTTAGCTTGGTTCCCTTTCTTAAATATAGGGACGACAATAGACTTCGGGGTTATGCAGTTAGATATTCTTATGAACAACTCAAAGCATAAATCGGCCAATCTCTCCCGATTTAGTTTTAAGGTGTAGTTGGTTAGGCCATCTGGTTCAGGGGCCTGTGAAGTACTAGCCTTTTTGATTATGTTTAAGATGTCATCCCTATCAAACTTTAGGTCCCAACACTCGAGTTTTGGTAAGGCAGGCTCCTTCCATTCGCACTTTTTGCTGTAATGTTCGCCATAGTGTTTTATCCATGCAGTTTCCAATACCATGTTTGATAGCAATGCCATTTGGGGAGCTCCCTCGTTGTTGATTATTTTCCAAAATTCAGACCAGTTTTTGTTTTCCATTTTTTTCCATTATTAGTTCAGAGTCTTTCTGGAGCATAAGTGCATTGTGCGATCTGATCCAATTTTTATATTTTTGTATGGATGCACGTTTAGCAATTAGATAAAATGTACTTTCCCTTTTTGATATTAGTCTGATTTGGGTTCGCATTTCTCGTTTCCTCTTCAACACGTCGAGATCACATTTGTGTTTCGCAACAAACGCTCTTTTTCTTGGTCCGTGTTTTTTTTCCGTTCTTTTCCACATAGTGTGTTAGTAGGTGGTTGTATTTGATTTCTTCCTGTCCATCAATATAGGCTCTTGCAATTTGACCTACATCGGCTTCTTGTAGCTTTAGTCTTACTCTGTTTGATTGCACCATGATACAGAGTTTCCATGAGGTATGGTTTGCCTCATCAGGTGTTAGTAACGTCAGCATCACTAGCTCATGGTCACTGTGAGTCATGGGAATCACCTGTAAGGAAGTGGTTTTTTGATGTATGTTCTCCGAGAAGAAGAAATAGTCTATGATGGATTTCTGCTCACGTCTAGACCATGTCGGAGTGGCCGGAATGTCACCAGCGGTGTTTCCGTTTAGCATGACCAAGTTTCTTAGCTCCAACTCCAGGCAACATCTTCTTGCTAGTTGTGCCAAGGCATAGTTGTCGTTTTTATCTTCTTGGTTTATGTTTATGCAGTTGATGATTAAGTCACAGCATAATATGATGTCTGTGGTTTCATCCTCTCCAAGCATTTTGTCTACTAATGCTGAGACTTGGTTGATAAATGTAGATGTACCTGCCATTTTGTGGTTCCAATATGAATTCATAATGTGGATGAGGCCTACATCCGAATTCAGTTTTTTTTATGGTCGTCCCATGTATGTAGGCTGATATGTTCATTGATTTAATGATTCAGTAGCCTGAGCTTCTTTTAACCAGGGTTAAAAGGCCAGCCATTGGCCCACCCTTTGGTCTTTTGATGGCTGGGTTGATTGCTACTTTGTATTCCCCAGAGGTGGGGCAAACGTCCCAGCCACGTTTCCTGCAGACATACCACATCCAGCCCATCAAGACAACAAGTGTGAAAATCCCCCAGTGTTCCATGTCCCAAACTTGTGCACTAGCTGCAACAGCTTGGCATTAGCTTCGAGCCGTTCTGCTCAGTGCTTCAGCCAGCCAGCACCAGTTGGTTGGCTCAACCCCTTCGTTTTTATGAAGTGAGTCTTCACTGGTGTCTGCCTTGGTTGCGTTCTCGCAAGCTATTGTTATTTGAATTTGTTCACCAGTACACAAAGGCTCTGTTATGTCTGCTTTGTCTTCTTTTCTGTTTTGAAATTTCATGTTAATCGGGTTTTGTGCAAATTCTCTGATGTTCTCATGCACCCGACCGTCACATGCTTCGTTGGCTCGCTGATTCACTGAAGGAACAGCACTCGTTTCGTTTTTTGGGTCTTCGCTATTTGGATTGTCAAGTACTTCCAATGTGTCAAAACCCAGTGACATAAGGGTAGGGGCTGCGTCTATAACGATGTTTAAGATGAATTTGGATCTGAAGTGCAGTATCACTTTATCGTACAGCTCCTCCTGCACAAATTCAACTATTTTTAGATCTTTAGATTGGATTGTCCTTAGGCAAGGCACGCAATGGAAAAGGCGTAGAACATTGCTGCGGTTCATTATAAGGCCATCGCAGCTCTCGATGTGTTCAAGCCTTGCTCTGTGCGATGGCTGTGCGTTCCATCTGTCTCTTACTCCGATGGATTTGAGTACCTTTGGCGCGGGTGCCTCGTTGGTGATCTTTCAGGGGACACTGAGACGCTGCAGTTCCAGTTTTGGTCATACACTGAGTTTTAGAGCTGTCTCTGAAGTTGCCAAAAATTCTCTTGTCTGCCGCCGACCGTGACTCAGTTTGCTGAACCTCCAAAAATCGGCTCTGCTTTGTTCTGCGGAATAGACCATTTTTCTCTCCTTTCTTTTAGTGTGACAAAAATAGGACTCAGTGCTTTTGTCATCTCTACATAGGCCTGAGGACGAGCCTGTATCAGCGTGCAGATTCTGAAAGGGGGTGCTGGATTGAGCATGTCCGCCACACCACCAATCTTGTCTTCTGTTGGTTGTATGGCAGTGTCTAGGGTTGGGGCACTTGGCTCCGGTGCCTCTTTCTCTACATCATCTTCGTATACTGACGTGTCCATAAGGTCAATTGTTGATTCATCTTGGCCACCAGGTTCGTCCGGCTGGTTCTTTGGTTGTCCAGGTGCAGAAAGCACATCGGTATCTTTCCTTGTTTTTGGAAATGTATCGGTTTTGGTATTGTGATTAACAGTAACGTTCAGTCTTGATATTGCGCAAAAACATTTTTGAGTCATTGCAGTGGCGTGACTTTTTCGTATGTTGGTTTTTTGTTTGCGTTTGTTTTTTTCTGGCAACTTTGGGTGTTTCAGACGTCAAGTTATTATTGCTCTTGAATATGGCAAATATGTCATTGGGTGCTCCTTCTTCCATAAGAGTCTTTGCCAAATGATATGCTTGGAGTGCACAGCCGCCTTCCGGATCAGTTGATGTGGTGGCTGTTTGTGGATCTAGAGTTGTGGGGTTGCCAGGTGCCATGGTGTTTTCCATGACACTGGAGAAACAAGGGATGGGAGTTTGCTTTTCCTGCAGGCATGCCGACGCCACACTAGGATTAGGGGCTGCTATGGTTTTTCCAGTTACACCTCCTGATTCTTTCATCATCTTTGGAATGTCCATGTTGATGTGCCGCAGTTGCTTCTCTTGCTGGCTTACTCTTTGCGAGGTCTCTAGTTGTGGGAGACTTGCCGATTCTGCGTCCCGCACCTTAGGCGTTCTGTCTGGGGCTCCTGTTCTACTGACCTGCCCTGACTCACAGCATACCTCTCCCATGTTTCCGTGCCTCATGTTGTGGGCATTTATTGCTGCAATGGGGTCTCATTGTTGCAAGGATGAAACTCCCTGTGCTGGCACGCACAGGCATGCTCGGCTCGCATGGATTTCCTCCGCTTTAGGAGACTCAGTGCCTCTGTAGTGATCTCTGCAAATCGTTTTTTTACATTCCATTGTTTTTCTTTTGGTCAGCAAAAGTATTTAAGGAGGCTTCTATCTTTCTGTTTAGGTCATGATGGATCTGTTTGGATGTTATACTTTCCATTTCCAGATTTATCAGTTTGGAATTTATGAGGGCCACCAGGGTTGTCAAGTCCTTAACATAGTCGTTAATCTGCTCATATAGTTTAATGAATGGTGCAATTGAGATGGCCATTGATGACATCAGTAAGGGTTGAGGTTCTTGGATGAGTCTTTCTCCTAGATCCATTTGAGGTTCATGGCCCCTCTAATGCAGTCTAGTTTTGAAGTGCAGCTTGTTTCGTCTTCTTTTTGGGTAGTTGGGTTCCATAATTGACAAATCCGTTGAAGGAGACTCGGATTTGTTGCTACCACGCCTTTGACCTTTGGGCTTGAGTGTAATTTGCTCCTTGTTTTTATTTTGTGAACAGCTGATTTTCGGTGACAAACTGTTTCCAATCCGTCTATGTTTGACTTGTCCACTTTTCCAATTTTTTGGGGTCACACAAATAAAGGTTTCTCTCATGACATCAGTGATGCTCACAGCAGCTTCCATTAGCATTGGTTGGGGGCTCATGTTTGTACCGCCAAATTTACTGGCAAAATTACAGGTTTTGTTTATTAGTGACGGGTCATATAATATTTTGTTGACAACGTCTAAAGAGTTTCTTCTGTTACTTTCGTCAGATTTGCCTTCACAGCTGGCATTGTCTAGGAGAACAAGACGAGAGGCATGACAGAAGACTTTGTCCTCGTTTGCAGGGGGTGTATCACAAACGTCACAAGCGTTGGGAGGAAGATCTGAGAGTGCAGGAAGACTCTTCTGTTGCACATCCACCAGGTCTATCAGTTGTGGATGTTTCAGCCTACTCTGGGCAGTTTAGGGGCATCTGCAGACCCCCGTTTTCAGCGTGTAATCTTAACTTGGTCTGAACACGCCACACCAGAAACCTCAATGGCCCCAAACGAGTGAGCAGGTTCCATGGTTATGGCATTTACTTGATTAGTCTTGAGAGGTCCCAGAGCGGCGTATAATTGGATGTATATGAATTGTTCGAACTACAATTGTTCGAATCACAATTGACCGAATTGTGAAGGTCAATTGTTACATATCTGCGGGGGGGAACCCCCGCAACCCCCCATTATATTTATATATATATATATATATATATATATATATAGTCAATTGTGCAAAGGTCATTTCGGACCCTTGACTTTCGATCAATTGGGTCATTCGAACAATTGTGTTCGAACAATTTGGGTAATACCGTATAATTGCTTGATAGAAGACACCGAGTTCCAATGCTGCAATTGAAGTCTGGTCTGTGGGTGAAGGGGGCAATCTGCTCATAGTCTGGGATTATGGAGCCGGTCTTCTAAGAGCGAGCGTTGGTCGCTGTACATCCTCACAGCCCTCACAGCCAAACACCAAAACACACTGTGCGTGTAGCAGTCTATGTACTGCTGCCTGCAGGCAGCAAAGCAATGGTAGAACGACTCCTGGAAACAGAAAGCAGCCCGAGTAAGATTTTGGGGCAGCCTCAGGCTCACCAAAACGCACTGTGCGTGTATGTATATATGTGTATATATACACATATATTTCTATAGAGCCTTATTGCCATTGTCATGGCCACTCCGCTCCTCAGGGAGTTCGGATTAGTCTGCACATATATGATTAAAAAAACATATAAGAATGCAAGAGGGGATTCTGTGTGCTACTATACATTTACTATTGAATGCAAATTGCCAGCTTTTGGCAGAGATGGCTAGTACTGTCATTTATTTTTAGCACTTCTGTGTTGAGTGCTGTGTGATTTGCTATGCCAGTGAATGTAGTTGCTGGCATGGATGGAATTTGGTATGGGTACACTGCACTGAAAGGTGGTGTGAGCAACATCTAATTGTGACCCACCTGGAAGCAAATTACTACAGCTGAGGGCTCGGCGATATTTTACATACACATTTGGTATACATCTGGTCAAAATGACATGTTTGAATGAGGTTAATATATTCTGAACATCCATGATAAATAATATGAATTGGACCGTGAAACTACATTTAGCAGTTCTATGATTTGTGTGCTGTGTGATTTGCTGTGGTAGTGAATATGTGGTCGCTGGCATGGACTGAATTTGGTGTAGGATTCTGCCAACCAAGACGCAGTCACTGCACTTAAAAATGAAGCAAGTGACTTGTATAAAAATCTCTTACACTAGTGCAACTGGCGACATATGAGGGCTTGCAATACTTTGCATGCACATTTGTTAAGCATCTCATGTTAAACTTTATGCTTAATTTACATGAATACTTGGCAGACTGAGGTTTGGTCATACATTTGTGAGAGGACATTTTGTTAAACTTGAGGCCTGACCAATTCCGTTGCTGCATTGAATGATTATTCAGCAGACCGTGGTAAGAATAGGATAATAAAAATGGGTCCTCACATATGTGGGCCATACTTTTTGGCAAGGGGAGCCCCAAGTCCCCTTGCTATCCTGCTAGTCACAATGGACCACCGTCTCTGCTCTCTCCTCCCTTTCCTGGAAGTAATGTTACCATCCTGGACAAGCTTGCAGAATTCTCTCTGCTTTCCCACCACTTATTGGATGGCAGTGGTGCCATCATGGATACTCGCGTAGCAAGCAGGATCTCGGAGATGAAGCCGTAAGATCCGAAGCCTGGGTCCTAAGCCCCTTCCCATTGCAAGGCGTAGAGGGGGTTCTGTGACCCAGGAAAGCCAGCCTCTCCCCACCCTTCTCTACATCAGGTCAGATTGCTCTGGAACAATGTGCTACTAGTGGTAGACCTCAGCCTTTCTTCACAGTTCCAGTACCCCAGCTTCATATGAGAGTGAGGGGGGGCAGGAGGCCCATTGCAGCGGGTGAATAAGCAGGGAACAGCACACTGAGACCTTAGGGAAACATCCTAAAGGTGTGGGGGTGGTGGGAAGAGGTAAGGGGGTGATATATGGCTCTGTTAGCACAGAAATAGAGAGTGAAGGAGGGCGAAGTGAAGATGAAAGAAGATGAAAGAAAACATGTGGGTGAAGATGAAAGAAAACATGTGAAGGGAGTTGAAGAGGGGGGCGCAAAGGGTAGGGTTGAAAGGGAGGGGGTAAGGAGGAAACTGAGTGGAATGGGCCTATGGGGTGAAAATGGGAATGGCACAAAAGTGAGGAGCGAATTGGGAGAAAGGGCTGCAAGAGGGGACATGGGGTGAAATTGAGTGTGGGGTTCTACGGGAGAAGGAAGTAAAGAGCATGAAAGAGAGAGGGGAAGCAATGAGGTAAAAGGATGGTGGGATGGACACCATTTTGGGTGATCCCAGCAGCTTCTTTGCAGCACATGGAAGTGCTACTGCTACCCCTGGTCAAAGACCGCTGTCTGGAGTAGATGTTTAGCACAAGGAGGCATTCAGGTTAATGGGGGGAAAAAGCATGACCTACAATCTGTTTTCAAAATGCATGAAATCATCTAACATGCTGTGATTTTCAAGGAAACTCATATTCTCAAACGTATTGGATGAAGCAAGCTGATTCTCTAGTACTTCCACTATTGTCCAAAGCATTTTGTTTTAACAAGATGGTGGGGCAGTCTTTATCTTCATAGATTAGGTTAACCAAATGCAACAATAAAGGGCTTGGCTATTCATGAACCCTGCACTGGGAGCACATTTAACTGTATTGGCAAAGGAATTTTCTTTTGCCCATGATCTTTTTTTTGTTTTGCATTCTAGTTCTTGTGCTTTTATAATATAGAAAATAAAATACGGTGTACTAGAATACAAAAAAATGATCTGGATAAACGATGCAGACCTTACATGGGACAACATTTGACATTTTATAACACTGTGCCTTCAGGTAACATTGCAGCTTTCCACACCAGTAGGTGAAATTGTTCAGTTCTCTCTTCAGAAATGTGTGCTGCCTGCAGTTATAGGATGCCCCCCGCCCCATGCCTTCATCATTGCAAGGTCAACAAACTGAATGGCATCCCACTGGGTACTAATTAAACTTATACTTATAATACTTAGAAGTTGTAGTGTTCCATTATTGAGCACTATATGAAAATGTGAATTATATTTAATAGGAAAAAAGGTCTGTAATATGTATTAAGTTGGTGGGGCCATGATTTGCTGAGGAGCTTGGCATGCCCAGGCCTCCGCATAAATCTTACTTTGATGCAATACCTCTTTAGATGAGAGGGGCTCAAGGTGCAGGTCAGACTGTACCTGTATAAAGGAAGCACAACTGGCATTTGATGGCAATATTTTGGTTGGAAGGCTGCAGCTTGCATATGACTATATAGCCATCACGTGACACAATATGGGGCATAAGATGGCTTATCCCTGTTTGGTGCAGTGCATCCATATTTCTGCACAGCCTATGATGTATCTATAGAGTATGGTTTAGGCATATTAATGTAGTACCATCCTAGTTAACCTGTTAAGATGTGGTTGTTAACCTAAAGAACCCTTTGCTTACTTAAACAATTGTTTAGTTTTTACACCTGGTTTTTCTTTTGTGTGTACATCATTTGATGCTTCTCCCTAAGATAACTTTAAGGTTTAAAAGAGCACGTGGAGGTCAAAGGTCATGTGATGTGACTTGCATTCTTGCCCTTGGTCAAGCAATGTCACTTTCCCCATCACTGACATTTTGTTGAAATGTTTCTGGCCAGAGCAAACTAAGAGTTGAAATGGGAGCACATAGTGAAATTGGGGGGAGATGCCAGTGTAAGGAAGGCATGGTAACAACAGTAAGACAGAGACACAAGTGACCACAGTTCAAGGGTGTTTATTGAACTTCAAAAAGGGGCTGAAAAAAACGCCCATCTAATCCTAAATCTACAGTTGGGAGTAAGCTACGACCATCAAATAATAACACGGTCCTAGTGGTGTCTTGTCAAAATAAAAAGGCCTATACTAATAAACCTTTTGCCAATCCTTACCTCTAAATACAAATAGTGTGGGAAATGGTGTTATGAAAAAGAAAAGTGTTCACACAATGATATGTCAGAATTTTCAAGCCTTTGGCCTCTCTTCCCCACATTTTTAGCACAGGACAAGGAGGTTCACTCTAGTGCAGCAGTGTCTCTGGCTTCTTTAGCACAAGGATACAGTTCATTCATTAGAATCAGGGCCTTCTGTGCACAAGTCTCCTTGCTTATCCTAGTCTCTTCACTCAGAGGGCCTGATGTGACAAAATAAATGATGGTTATTTTCCTCTCTCAGATTTTCACAATTACTCAATTTAGGTGATTCACTATTCACCGTGGATCCCCCTCAGCCGGGCACAGATCCTTTTAGCACAATGTTAGTCATCTTGGATCCCTGTCAACTGGGCTCAGATCCTATTAACACAAACTTCGTAGGATATATATTTTTTTTTAATTATACTTGTCTACAATCAAAAGAAAAATTTTGATTTTTACAAGAAGTCACGTCCCATATCTCAGATATGAATGTTAATGTCAAAATCTCAGATGTAAATGTCAAAACTGTTAAATTGCAGAACAGATAAGGACCATAGGAAAATAAAGAAGAAGAAGAAGAAAAAGAAAACAGATATTCTTTTTTGGTGACGCTTGGTTCACCCCAGAGCCCCCTCAGCCAGACTCCAATTTCAATTAGCATTAACTATCAAAGACTTTCGAGTGTGCACAGGGGTTGGCTTGACCTGTTGCAGGACCACTTGGATTTCACAATTACTTTCCTTTTAATATTTGTCAATGAGCACCCACGTGGTGCCAGCTTCAAAGTTCAGTCACTCATCTGCTGTTCTAATTATATTTGCTTCGCTTGCCACATATGCTTCATACACTCTCTTTTCAGTTTTCTCTATACAATGTTGCCACTTGCAACCTTGGCTTCAACACAGACTGGTCTGGTATCAGTCTCCCCAACTCACCGCCTGTGCTGACTTCACTGATGCTGCTTTGTTGTGGGAGCCAAGGACAATACCATGTCGGCATACGATTCTCCCTGCCATGACTATCGACGCGGGAGAGCCCTGGGTACCTCCAACACACAATGCAGGATTCTCCAGCTTTGATTCCGGGTCTTATGTTTCCTATTCTCGAAGGCTCATGAAAGTTATAGTCTTTTGGTGAAAAGGTCATTGCAATCCTCTTCGGTCTTGTCATCTTTCGTCTTGTATTAAACTGCCATCTTGGAACTTCTGCTTCCTCGTGTGCTTTGCCTTGCTCAAAGTGTGCTTTCGTGCTCTGCCTTTTATCTGTGTGCAGAAGTGTGATGGAAATCAGGTGTGTGTAATGATCAGTAATTGCCTGACCATTGTACTGGGACACGTCAGGTATATGGCTCGGGTATTAGTCTGTTTTCTCTCACAGTGAGCTGTCTTTGAGAAGGTTTTTGTGTTGGAAAAGGGGGTTGGAGGGGTTTAGTTCCTAACTATCCTAGCGGGTAGGAAGGGGTAAAGGTGCTACAGGCAAGGGGATACTGTGTCTTGCCATCCGGTGTCCCACTTCCACTCCCTGAAGACCCCTCATCCAGGTGATCCTCCCGCACTGGTTCACCCTCAGGAAATTGATCCAAAAGCGATGGCTGAGTCCTGGCCACCTGGATGGCAGAGCCCCGGTGAGACACCTTTAGTTTTCTCACAAGAGTGAAAGAAATAAAGGGGTTAAAAAGAGAGAGCATAGTGAATGGAACGGTAGTTAAGCAGTGGCAAAGGGGATTTGGGTGAGACGCTGGTGTAAAGGGAGAAGGAATGAAAAGAAGGGTGAAGGGGCTAAAAGGGAGTGAGAATGAGTGGGTGCAAGAGGGTAAGGAGGATCTAGGTGAATGAGGGAGTGAAAATGCGGGTGAAGAAGGGGATAGAACAGGGAGTGAGGTGTGAAAGGGGATTGTGGGATTGAAAATGGAGCTTTTAGGCACCGAATAGGGGATGTTGTGAGAGGTGGACCGGCTGTTTTGATAGCCGAAGAATGTTCACTTACTCTACTTCCATCTTGCTTCATGGTGTTTGTGTTTTATAGGGGTAACCTTACCGTCGCCAGATGCATACTCTGCAGGTAAATTTGATGTCTGCCCCTGTGAAATGGGGACTGAGAAACAGTTGGCTCTTCTCTCGGTCTCTCAAAGCCGATGTGACTCTGTATTCTGCAGGTGGCCGGCTCCTTTGCGATTGTATCACATTAAATGGCAGTGTTTTGTATGGCGCTCCATAAGTGTTTTAGGTTTAAAGAGTTTGCATTCCACACACTTGTCCTCCTGATCCCTCTGTAGACAACTATTGCACACTGCATGTCTATCCAAAGAAATGTATGGTTGCAGGATACACACATTTTAACCAAGTTCTGTGAGCCCTGAGGCAATTGAAGGTGTCAATCAATGTATGTGTCTGTAGAAATATCTAGAATGCCCTCGATTGTGTTTATCCATTACCTGCCCTCTCCATACAGTATGCTATTCGTCCTGTAGTCTATGATGCTGAGGGTAAAATATGTAAATATGTTCACCCCTTTTTATTGTCCACTTGTTCCTGAGGGTAAAGGATGCCCATCTTAAACCAACTCCACACCATACGAACCATAGGCAGGTCCCTACTCAGCCCCCACTCCCCTTTCCATGCCACACCTTCTCCCATTTTTCACCAACAGCTCTTCCTTTCTTAGCAGCTGCAGTTGGCCCTTAATTGTTAGTCCAAATGTTGTTACCTCTGTTAATGTCTTAAAGTCAAAATACAGTACCTTTATGGGCCTGTCCACCACTCTTTGGAAGTCTGGAACTCCTTTAACTCGACCCTGATCTGCCATGGGTGGTTATTAAATAGTCTGTGTTCAGGCATGACAAAGTGCCATCCCCAATTTCCTCAGTGGCAGTTAGGACAAGGGAAGCCCAACTTTCCTCCGTCTCAGTGCTTCTATTATTCTTGGGGCTAAACAGTCCAGATTTCCTCTGTGACTGCCATAGTTGTAACCTACTTCTGCAGCTGGTTTCCTCTGTGGGTGGTGCTGATCCCAGGCAGGTAAGTGTTAGCAAAACCCTCAGCCCAGATTCCACCTACCTGGGGAGAGATTACAACTATCCACCACACTCCTCCACTGTACCCCAGCTGTATCAGACTTAGCACGCCTGGGTAGGTCCAGCTTGCCTCGCCTGCCTTGACCCAAAGGAGGAGGTGGTCACTCCGGCCACATTTCTCACGCCCCATTACTGGTGGGGCCGAGGGTTTAATATTCGCCCGCTAACCCGGTATGGCAGAGTATCCGACCTGGGCCCAAGCTCTGTGCCCTTACTGCCCGGCTGCAACTGGCATACGAAGCATGATAACTGCATCATGGGAGGTCGCTTAAGATCACAGCCCCACCCATTGCCAATGGTGTGCTGCACTTCCCTTACTGTCTTCCATCGTCTCAACCTTCAATCTTTTTTTCCAAAATACCATTCTCCATTGGTCAGTCCTGTCCAAATCCATCAGTCTCAAGGCTCTATAGACAGGCTATGGTAGGGAACTTAGTACACAAGATAGTATTTGCAAGAAATTATACACCCTTAGTTAATTGTGTCCCCCCCCCCCTCCCCCCCCCTCTTTCCTCTTCCTCAGACCATTCATGCCGGGGGTCCATTTGTGCCAGGGGCTAATTTCGGTATAGTTGCATATCTAGATGTCAGAGTCATGTGAAACAATCTGAGCTGAGGTATCTGAAACCAAGTGCTTGATGCCACCCAGCATAACTAAAAATAAATTACTAGTCACCAACTCTGCATGCTTGCTTCCAAACAGACAGAGGGGACAGAAAAAAGGAGGATGTCAATGCGTGAAGGAGCATGGGTAGCTGAACACCTAGGTCAACCCTCTCGACACCATTTTCGAATTCAAAAAAGATTTAATACTCTGCACCAAGCACTCGATGACCTTTTATGCATAGCATGTTAATCCAAGCTGATTCACAAGCCCCAGAAAGCTTTATATTAACCGATTAACAACTGTCTGCAAGTTCTGATCAGTTTACATGTACACCAAACTCCTGAAGCAAATCAGGATGAGTGGTGGAAGTTGGTGCTGAGTTTCAGGTGGGCCTCCTGGTCCTCCGTGGCTGTGCGTGTTGAGGGTGCATGCAGGTAATTTGCATCTATGTGCGTGTGTATGGGGATTGTTTTAATGTATGCATGCAAGAAAGAATGAGTTTGAATGTTGCATGAATGCGTAGGCGAGAGGGTGCCTGTGCCACCCCCTAAATTTAACGCCAGACGAATCTGTGGGGAGCTTGTAAGAGGATTCAATTCAACACTACAGCTAAGTCAATGCCTAGTCTGGGATACTGAATGGAAACCCTTATTGATATATAAGGGTATATATTTCGCGGCACGAAAACGAGGCTGAGCCTCGATAACCCGCCCTAATTTGAAATCTGCATCCGCCGGCAGGCGGACGCCGGCGGCCACACGAAGGCCATACTAAGGCCTGTTCCTGCGCCTACAAGCCCACTCTGACGCCCATGCCAAGGGAAGAGGGCAGGAGCCCTTTCCCCCCTCCCAGAAGCGGCATCCACATCGCGGATCACAGCCACAGCATACAGGGGGCCTGCCTGTCCCTGTCCCACTTCCCTGCCTGACCCTGATATGCCGGGCGCAACGCGGCACGAAAACGAGGCTGAGCCTCGATAACCCGCCCTAATTTGAAATCTGCATCCGCCGGCAGGCGGACGCCGGCGGCCACACGAAGGCCATACTAAGGCCTGTTCCTGCGCCTACAAGCCCACTCTGACGCCCATGCCAAGGGAAGAGGGCAGGAGCCCTTTCCCCCCTCCCAGAAGCGGCATCCACATCGCGGATCACAGCCACAGCATACAGGGGGCCTGCCTGTCCCTATCCCACTTCCCTGCCTGACCCTGATATGCCGGGCGCAACGCGGCACGAAAACGAGGCTGAGCCTCAATAACCCGCCCTAATTTGAAATCTGCATCCGCCGGCAGGCGGACGCCGGCGGCCACACAAAGGCCATACTAAGGCCTGTTCCTGCGCCTGTTACGCGCATGGAAGCGCGGCGTGGCCACCCCCCCTGCACAATTTTTCTACTCTCCAACCGATAGACTACCACCCGGACAATGAAAACGTACTGTAAGTACATGCCAGCACCGGAGACACCACTGTATGTTTATAACCGTAACCGACTCCACTGAAATGTGCTCCCAGCCTCCAACATGGGTCGTCTACAGACCATTTAGTCTGCTATATTGTGCCTTTTGGTCGTCTACAGACCATTTAGTCTGCTATATTGTGCCTTTTGGTCGCCTACAGACCATCTAGTCTGCTATATTGTGCCTTGGTCGCCTACAGACCATCTAGTCTGCTATATTGTGCCTTTTGGTCGCCCACAGACCATCTAGTCTGCTATATTGTGCCTTTTGGTCGCCTACAGACCATCTAGTCTGCTATATTGTGCCTTGGTCGCCTACAGACCATCTAGTCTGCTATATTGTGCCTTTTGGTCGCCTACAGACCATCTAGTCTGCTATATTGTGCCTTTTGGTCGCCCACAGACCATCTAGTCTGCTATATTGTGCCTTTTGGTCGCCTACAGACCATCTAGTCTGCTATATTGTGCCTTGGTCGCCTACAGACCATCTAGTCTGCTATATTGTGCCTTTTGGTCGCCTACAGACCATCTAGTCTGCTATATTGTGCCTTTTGGTCGCCTACAGACCATCTAGACCGCTGTATGGTGCCTTGGTGCATGCATTTAGCATGTACTTTTCCTATGCGCCTCAGTTTAGAATGTGCCTATTCGCCAGCCACCGTGCCTTAGTCTGTTGACCACTGTGCCTCACCTTGAATGTGCCTACTTGCTAGCCACCGTGCCTTAGTCGGTTGACCACTGTGCCTCACCTTGAATGTGCCTATCTGCTAGCCTCTGTGCCTAGTCCATTGACCACCGTGCCTGCCCATTGTACCCACTCTGATCTTGACTACCTGCCATCCTGCCTATCCCGACCCAGTCGGCTCCCGCCTCACCTCAAACTACTCTATTACTACCACCTAGTCAACCTCGGCCAACTACACCCGGGTCTTACTCTGACCACCCATGGCAAACTTCTACTTAGCCACGCTCACCTTAACGGCTACACTCGCCCTGCTCCACCACAACAACACCACCCACCACAAACCCCGTCCGCAATCACTCCCAACCCAACATACTATGGGTTTTTTGGAGACCCAACATATTGACAAGCCTGACGCCCTCAGTCCTATAGAATGGATCTGCCGATTTGCTGCTCCGCCCACTCCTTGGAACCCATGCACATTGAAAGACAGAAACCTGAGACTCGGCTCTCGGTTCATAACCCCCAAGACACTCGCCAAAAAACACTCCTTTCATCCCACACACATTCAAGCAAACTCCGCTCAAACTTTGAACATCACCCAATCAGCCCCCTTGAGCACATCTGAACAGCCACTAATCAAGGGCGCCCTCGTCAATGCCCGCTCCCTGGTCGCCCATGCGCTAGATATCGCAGACTTCATCTCTATCAACAATCTACACTTCCTGGCTATCACGGAAACCTGGCTGCACCAAGCAGCAGGCCCAGCCTTATCCCTCGCCATCCCAGAAGGTTATTCAATACTAAGGAAAGACCGGGACATAGGTAAAGGAGGAGGAGTAGCCTTCATCGCTAAAACATCCCTTGGACTTAGATTAATCCCTCCGCCCAGCTTCCGATCTGCAGAACTTCTGTCAGCAAAGCTCCAACTCTCTGCCACACAAACCATACTATTACACCTCCTTTACAGACCTCCAGGCCCCATCACCACATTTGAGGAAGAGATATCTGACCTCTTGACCACCAACACCAAAACAGGATCTCAAATTATCCTTCTTGGTGACCTCAACCTCGGTCTCGGCGACCCAAACGATACCAATGCACTCTCCCTGGAAAGCACCATCTCCCAACTAGGGTTCAAGCTCAGAATCACAGACCCTACCCACAACAAAGGCAGGACCTTGGACTGGCTAGCGGATCTCAACTGCTCTACGACCATCACAAAAAACGAGCAAACTGCTTGGTCTGACCACCACGCCATCTCCTTCTCCATCCAAGGGAAATCACAACCAAACTCTCCAACCCCTACCATCCCCCAAACCCTCACCAGAAACAACCGCAACATTACCTTACAAAACCTCTGCCCACTTATAGACAATATCTGTACCCCTACAAACTACGCCAACCTAGATGCGGAGAAACTCGCTGACCTCTACAACAAAACGTTAGAATCAGCAGTAGACACCATCGCCCCACTCAAACTCACCAAAGCCAAACCGGCAGCCCATATGAACAAATGGTTCACACCAGAGCTAAAAATCCTCCGAAACTCCAAACGAGCCGCAGAAGCCACCTGGAGAAAAACACCCAACCTCTCCAACAAAACTCAACTCTCGATAGCAGCCACCACCTACAAAACTGCTATCCTTAAGGCCAAAAAAGAGACATATGATAACAGAATTGAGAGCGCCAAATCCAAAACAAAAGAGCTTTTCAATATCCTCAGGGAACTGGAATCCCCCCCCCACTCTGGCTGAAACCTGCGTGAAAGATGCAGACTGGTGTGAGAGGATTCAAAAAGCCCTAGCAGACAAAATCACCATGTTACAATCCAAAATCGAACAGAAAAAGCTCAGCCTTTCCAAAAAAACAAACCATCCTCCGTCCACCACCCCAAAAACACCTACTTGCCCCCCCTTCTCCTTCTCACCAGTTTCCACTAAAGAAGTAGAAAGCATCATTAAGGGCCTCAAGCCCTCTAGATGCCAAGGGGACTCATGCCCAGCTCCCATCATCCAAGAAGGCGCCAACACTCTGGCCCCCTTCATAACAGCCCTCATCAATGCATCCTTCAAATCAAGCTCAGTGCCCAGCAGCCTCAAGGAGGCCTGGGTCATGCCACTTCTAAAAAAACCTAATCTAGACCCCAATAACCCAACTAATTACAGGCCAATCACCACCGTTCCCTACATCCTAAAGATCCTAGACAGAGTGGCCTACCTGCAAATACAGAAGCACCTGGAAGACAACAACCTCCTGGGTCTCAGACAATCCGGCTTCAGGCCAAGGCATGGAACAGAGTCAGCCCTACTGGACCTAAAAATCCAGATGGACGAGGCAAAGGACAAGGGTAATCTAGCCATTCTCCTACTGCTAGATCTATCAGCTGCCTTCGACCTCGTCGACCATCAGATCCTCACAGAACATCTGATGACCTCAGCGGCCTTCTCTAACCAGGCGACTGCCTGGATCCAGTCCTTCCTAACCAACCGAACCACCCGGGTCTTCTCCCCAGGGGCATCAGCACTCCCTGTCCCCATCACCTGCGGCGTTCCTCAAGGCTCGTGCGTCTCGCCGACCCTATACAATATCTTCACAAAGCTATTGTTTGACCGCCTAGATAACCTAGGTGTCACATACACAAACTATGCTGACGATACCCAGGTTCTCATCACCCTATCAGGGTGCTACGACGAGGACTCCACCAGAATCAACAACCTTTATTTAGAGATCCAAGCCTGGATGGCAGAGCACGGCCTATGCCTCAACGACGAGAAAACTGAGCTCCTCATTGTCGGCTCCCAACATCGACTAAACAAACTAGACCCCCGTTACGCGTCCATCAACATAGACGGTAACCTAATCACAGTAGCCAAAGAAATTAAAACCCTTGGGGTTTATCTAGACTCTACTCTCTCGCTCAAAAGACAGGTGAACGCAACTGCCTCTTCAACAGCTTACACCAATAAGCTCATCAACGCCTGCAAACCTTTCCTATCACCTTCCAGCTGCATTACACTAGCCAGAGCGTTAGTGCTCTCAAAAATTGATTACTGCAATACCCTCTTTCTTGGCTCATCAGAACACAACCTGAACAAACTACAGGTACTTCAAAATAATGCCATCAGAGCCGCCTTCAGTATCCCACGAAACGCCCACATCTCCAGCTTCAGACAAGATGCTCACTGGCTCCCAGTACGAGACAGAATCACCCTCAGATCCCTCGTCATCGTCCATAAATGCCGCTCTAATGACGCACCCAAATACCTGGCAGACAAGTTCCACAACCACACCTCAACTAGACCAACTAGAACACCATACGCACATTGCCTTTCCGTTCCCAAATTCTCCCTAAAAAAAGCAGGTGGCGCCAGCTTCCCGGTCCTAGCTGCCAAACTATGGAACGCTATGCCACCATACCTTAGAGCAGAACCCTCATTTTGGACTTTTAGAGCCAAAACAAAAACATGGCTTTCCAACAAAAACGCTGCTTAATGCACTTCCTCTCTGCATGCCTCTGTTGACCACCTGTAACCCGGTCTGCTACACCGTTGTTGTTTTATCACAGTCTGTATTGTATATTTTTGCCATGCTGTAACTGTTTCTAAGTCTCCGGCGCCCAGCTACCCCAGGGTTCGGTGCGCGGTACAAATAAATAAACTAAACTAAACTAAACTAATATATCTTTATGTCCAGTTCATGCGTTCTGGATGACTACCCCTATATAACACCCCTCTCTTGGAATCCCCCTGACCCCACTGAGCCAAGAAGTAGTTCTGTTTTGCAAGTTTAAAAGGTTTATTTGATAATTTAAACAATAGATATATATATCACACTTTATAATAATTAATAATTAAATATGACACTTAATATGAGCAGTAATCAATAATGGATAGTCTGGCACTGCACACTTGTGAATAGGAACAGAAGAATAAGGTGGTAGAGAATGCTTTATATAAGTTCAGATGGATGTAATGTTGAATGAAAATGCAATACAGAAAATACTCAATATGATTTCAACAAAACAATGTAATCACTTTTCTCTGGCAATCCCCTCCCCCCTTTATGCAATGCAAGGAAATGGAAGGAAAGCACACAGTTCTCAGAAATGCAATCAAATGTAATTCAGTTCACCCCAGCAAGCTTAGACTACAGAAGTTTGAAACACAGGCCCAAAATGCTTTTATATGTGCTGGCAATGAAGTGAAAAATATACTAAAATGCTTTTAATTCCCTCTAGAGGTTCAGGGTGAGTGGTATCAAGTTAATATTAGTCCAGGCTCACTCTAGCAATGATTCAGGGATTGTTCTTAAGAGGCAAACAAATTTTTAGCAAGGAAAGCAAGGAATCTGCTGTTTTCACACGTGGAGAAATTTGCAAATCGCGGCAAATTCGCGAGTGCGTGTTTCGCGATTGCGGCAAAGGTATAGGGGGTAGGAATGTGGTTCTAGGTTCGTAGGAAAGCCAAGATTCCCAGCTTTCAGAGGAAAGTTACTGCAAGTCTCTAAGACAAACGGTCACGGAGATATGAGCGATATGGTAAAGGTCGTTTTTCAGATTTGAAATTTTAAAGTTCAAAGTGACAAGTGACAGCTTTGCAATGACAGGCGACAGTTAGGAGGCAGTTCTACTTAGATTAAAATAGCTTGGATTAGATTATTTTAACTAAGAGATTGGTTTTGCACAGTTCTGCTAGGTACTCACAATATATTTTTGAAATAAATGGGCCTCGCCACGGATCTGGTCAGGTTTTCTTCACTCGCCATGGACGGGCTCTGCGCACAGCGTCTGGGTCAGCTCTCTAATTCTGCGAACAGCGGTCTGGTCTGGGTCTCTGGTTCTGATCAGGTCTGTGGGTCCGGATACAGCGGTCTCCGGTTCAGCTGGTCTCTCTCTGGATACAACACTGCTCTCTGGCAAATGGCAAGAGTTCTTGCAAAGAATTCAAACAGCTCGCCTGGCTGTGATAATGGCAATGATTTGAGGCCTGCTAAGGAGGGATTTAGCTTGTAGTTGACCTCTCTGCTACAAATTCTGAAGTAAAGTCTTGGTCTCTGAAGGTGGATAGATTGAAGTCTCTATGTTGGCTCTCTGGAGGTTGATGGAGGTAAAGTATGGATTTTCCCGGCAGAGCGTCCTGCAGCAGATGGAATAGAATGTCCCTATCTGTCCTGACTGTCTGCCTTTATGTGTTTTGAAAATGGGTGTGTGTGCAGCATCACTAGCCAGCCCCTCTCTCAACTGCAGATTGGTCAAGCTTTCCTTTCTCTCTTGATTGGGGAAAAGAAGTGGAGTGTCAGAGCGATGTCATTTAATGGCTTGCAGATAGGACACTCCCCTGTCAAATTACACACAATCTATATTTGATCAAAAAGACATATTTCATAGCTACACAGTGGTTTGAAATTACATGCACCCATCATGCATTTACTGATGGTAGCCCCTGTTCAAACTCTGCTCTTCCTGGGGGCTTGCATTCAGAAATGGCAATATTTTTCACTTTTTGGTCAAGTTACCAATATCAGATTCTTACTCAAATTTATCCAAATGTGTGCAAGGCATGCAGGCATTGATTGATGAAGTATCAGACTTTTCACATGCAGACATTTTAAGTAATACCCTCTTAACTGCTAGTTTGCCCCCAGATCATGCCACCGGTTCTAAAAACCTCTTAAAATGTGGGCAGTAAAATCACAAGAATTATGGTATCATTTATAAAATTTTCACAAGTCCGCTCTATGAATGATCCATCTTTTAAGAGTTATGTTCTGGCCCCAAAGGGGTGTGGTTTCCCCCCAGCACAAGGTTGAATTTCTGGTTTTTCCAGTTCTGCCAAGCCAGCTTGCTCTCACAGGCAGTGCTCCTCTCCTTTCCTTCCAGGAGGAAGCCACTTTTACGGCCCCCATAATAAAACATTTGCCTGAGTCAGGACAGGGCTTTGTTCAATTTCCTGCAGAGCCCAGGTAATTCAATCAGGGAAGTGTCATATCCCTTTTGGTGGGAGCAGCAAAAGGCAGATAGGCCTGGGAACACAGCTGTTGTGCAAGTCTCATCTCCTGTCGGGGGTAGCTGGTGGGCAGAATTCAGTTCCTTAAGCCAGGCCCCAGCTAATGTCACTTTTAGTTACCCAGTTTTCTGCATTCAAATAAAACTAACCATTTTTACATATGCAGCTAAAATGCTGATTCTAAGTTTAAAACTATGACATTTAAACAATTGCAACCTATGTGACACTCAAAGGTAGGTCACTCATTTCTTTTAAACATTTAGATTTTTAGTGTCTTTCAGTCCAAATTTACTTAAACTGCTGAAATCCACAGCTCAGCCAGTCTTGTTATAAACCTTCAAGTCACTTCAGAATATAACTTTACATTGGATCCACCTCTCAGTAAGTCTTTCTTTGGCCTGCTTTGGGTTCATTTATTCAGTTTTACACAAAAAAGAAAAGTCTGGTGTTGTTTTAAAACGCCGGCTTTCTGATAGTGGTGAGTACTGGTAATGCACCCATTTTTGGGATTTAAGAAAATGAATTCCCCACAATTCTAGGTTGCTTTTGGCAATCAGCATTGCCATTCCCAATGGTTTCGGACTACTGTGTGGGTAGTCCAATGGTGGTTTTAGGCAGTGCCCTTCTGTGCCCATAACATCGGCAAAAAGAGTGGCAGCCTATTCTTCATGCGTTTCCCTGTGCATTTTCTGGGAATCTCTGGCCATCATGATGTTTTCCATGTCAGTACTGCACAGTTTTGAGGTAGGGCTCGGATGCATGGATAAAAACATCCCACAAGCCCCCCTCTTGCGATGGCCATTCTGTTTCACTGATGGGACTCGCAAGACCTGGGATGTTTCCTCATCTTCTTCCAATAGATGGCACAGTTCAGCATCTTTTCCTCCATCCGGTACTGATCGATCGGTTCTCCTCGCCGGTCCTGATGGGAATATTGGGCGGTAACCCGGGCCCCTCGGATCGTCCTCCCAGTCTCCGGATCATCCTCCTTGGCCAGGCTACAGGTTTTCTTTCTCCTAGGACAACAAAGGAAGAGCGGCAATACCTATTCATAGACATTTTTCCCCCACCATCGATATAGTGGGGTGGCATATAAATTTATAGTCAAAACATATGAACATGCACATTTCTTTTTGCATTCAAAAATGAAAACACCCACATTGAGAAACTCAGAATTTGATAGGCGATAAGTAGGATATTTTAAGTTGGAACTGAATTAATCTGAGACAGCACCCTCTAGGATTCCAGAGGATTCCTCCAGTTGTTGCAGAGTGTGCCTGGGATGGCAACACTTCAACTGGTTAATGTGGACCCACTTGTCTTCCCCCTCTGCCAAACCGCCTTTGGGGATGCGGATCTTGTAGGCCACAGGGGAGATCTTGTCTATAATCTCAAAGGGTCCCTTCCATGTAGGCAAAAATTTTCGCTGTTTGGCCTGGTTCCTTTGGAAATTGTATAGATAGACCCGGTCCCCCACCTGATATTGCTTCCTGGAAGTTTTCAGGTCATAGTGGGTCTTCATGCTATCAGCTGATCTTTCTAGATTCCGCTGAGCATAAGCAAAAGCATGTTGAAGGTGTTTCCTTAAATTCTCCACATACTCATGAGTTGTGGAGGCATTTATCAGTGTCTGCTCTTGGGTCCTGTAGAGCAAATGCTGAGGAAGCACCATCTTGCGCCCAGTCATCAACTCAAATGGCGACATTTTGGTTGCAGATGAAAGGGTAGATCTGATGGCCATTAGGACCAGAGGTAATCGGATATCCCAACTTGGCCCAGAATCTGCCACAAACTTCTTTAATATGCTCACAATGGTTCGGTTATATCTCTCTACTGCCCCAGAAGAAGCTGGCCTGTTAGCAATGTGTAGCTTTCTCTTGACCCCCAGTATCTCCCACATCTTTGTCATCACTTCACTGGTGAAGTGGCTACCTCTGTCTGACTCAATCCTTTGAGGTAGACCAAAATGGGAAAAGATGTGGTTAATCATCAGGGCAGCTGCAGTTTCTGCCTTGCAATTTGGGGCTGGGAGACATTCCACCCACTTGGTAAACAAGCATGTCACAGTCAACATGTACTTATTCCCCCTAGCAGAGCGAATCACGGGGCCTACAAAGTCGATTTGTAAATCTGACCATGGCAGTGTCATCCCCCTCTTTTGGAGAGGCGCACGGTGCGTGAGGGATGATGGCTGAAATTGTGCACACACAAGACACCCCTTCAAGTATTGGTCGAGGTCCTGCCCCATGTGTGGCCAGTATGCAACCTCTCTTAAGATTTCCAATGTCGTGTGAAACCCCCTATGACCGGCGGTGGCCGCATCATGGGCGTGACTTAACATCAGGCTTCAGAATGAGGTAGGAACCACCCACTGATCGTGGCCCGCTTTGGATTTCCTTACCAGCAAACCGTCTTGGATTCGGAACATTTTTGGACATTTCATCAACACTCTTAGGTCCTCTTTCCCAATGTAATCGGTATCCGTCAGGGGAAAGTTCTCAGGGTCCTCAAGGTGCTGGTAAAATTTACCAATTATTGGATCCCCCTTCTGAGCGGTAATCAAATCAGCATCAGGGGTCTCCTTGCTCCATTGTGCAATTGAAAGGTCATTGTGAGCATTTGTCTGGGACCCAGTGATAGCAGTGACCTGGATTTCCCCCAACAGGGACTCAATCTCAATTAGATCCCCTTGGATGGCCCCGGTTTTGGCCAGCTGATCAGTTAAGTCATTTCCAGTTTTGTCTGGTCCCTCTACTTTGGAATGACCCTTGATCTTTTTCCAATAGATGGTCATCTCATTCGAGGTGACCAGATCATCAATGTTTTGGATCAACTTCCCATGTTTCAAGGGTTTGTTGTTAGCACATAACATGCCTCTGGTTTTCCAATTAACCAGGTGCTCCACGAACCCGTTCCGTACATAACCCGAATCTGTGATTATGACCAGTTTGTGGAGTTGATGCTGGACAGCAGTGAGGATGGCCTGATGCACAGCCATCAATTCTGCCACCTGACTACTTCGGGGACCAATTTTGTATCCAGCGGAGGGTTCTGGGGACTCATTCACCTATGCATTCCCTACGCCGGCCACCAGTTCTTTCACCCCGTCGTTGCCAACATGGTAAGAGCATCCATCCACATATACAGTGGGCATTCCCTCACACTTGTCTTCTTCAAAGACTTTGTGGGGGGAATTAAGGTATGCCTCCATGTTGTCCTTTATTTTTAGACTTTCGTCCTCGAGACAGTTTTCTCTGGCACAATCATGCAAGTCAGCCAGACCTTGCGCGAGGGGACTCTTCTTGTTTTGGCCATATCTGACCTCCACAGGAAAGCCTTGCATTGACAGAATCTAGGAAGTAATTCGGGAATTACTCACATTTCCGGCCCGGATTCTATCACTTTGGAGATATTGCAGAGGCTGGTGTGGAGTCTCCACTATGATGTGTTCCCCCTGGATAAACGGGCGGTAATTCTTCAATGCCCACACCGTTGCCAGGAGTGCCTTCTCACAATCGTTGAATTTTTCCTCCACAGAGGATAAAGTTTTGCTCGCATAGGAGATTACTTTATTGACCTTGTCATGCTTTTGGTATAATACTGCCGTCAAGCACGTATTAGAGAACCCCGTCTCCAGGAAGAACTCCTTGTTTCTGACAGGGTAAGCTTGGCAAGGCGCTTTTGAGAGGCTTCTTTTGAGTTGTTTTACTGCCTTGGCTTGTTCTGGACCCCATTCCCACTTGACCCCCCCCTTCAGGAGATGAATCGGGGGTCTGGTGATTTCTGCGTGGCCCTCAATGAACTTTCTGCTGTAATTAGTCAGTCCAAGGAGGCTCCTTAGTTCCCGCAGAGCTGTGGGGTCTTTCAGTTTCTGAAGTGCTTCCACTTTCTTTTCCTGGGGACAGAGACCCTGAGGAGTAATCTCATGCCCCAAGAAATTAACACGGGTTCTACACCACTGTGCTTTCTGAAAGGAAAGTTTTGCTCCGGCGGCCCTCAACTGTGTCAGAACATAACGGATCTCCGCTATGTGTTCCTCAACAGTTGAGCTTTTGATGAGGACATCGTCTACATAAGCCAGGTTACCCCTCGCACCCAGGTCGGGCATGGCCTTATGTAGGAAAATAT
The DNA here is from genome assembly GCF_040938575.1 of Ambystoma mexicanum. Lineage (NCBI taxonomy): Eukaryota > Metazoa > Chordata > Amphibia > Caudata > Ambystomatidae > Ambystoma > Ambystoma mexicanum. The sequence continues at coordinate 668,990,262 of NC_090930.1, read as the reverse complement.
TGAACTCATTACCGGAGTTAAGGTATCCGAAGGGAGTCCGGGTCCATGTGTACTGCTGGCCCCCAAAGGTAAAAGCCAGTTTGTATTGGTCCTCCCTGCTGACAGGCACGGTCCAGTATCCATTGGTCAGGTCTATTGCAGTGAATACCTGTGACCCCTGAATCTGGGCCAGCCCTTGGTCAATGTAGGGAAGAGGCCATCGGGAAGTATGGACCCGTTTGTTGAGCTCCCTAAGGTCAGCGCAGAGTCTCCACTGGCCGTTTGGCTTCAATATTCCCAGCACCGGATTATTGAAGGTGCTGTGGACTGAACGGATTATTCCCCGGGACTCAAGGTTCTTAATTATTTCCGTAAGGGACTCCATTGATGCGAGAGGCAAGCGATATTGCTTCACAAACACAGGAGTCATGCCAGGGTCCGTGGGGATTGTTGTTGTGTGGATGTCGGTGCGGCCACAGTCATATGAGTCTACCGCAAAGAGATCTTGGAAATCCAAGAAAACTTGTTTCAACTTTTGCTTTTGTTCCAGAGTCACACAGGCATCAGCTAGGTTGACTCTCTCTTCCACCATCTGCCTGAAGCCTGGAAAGACTTCTGGTTTGGCTATTTCAGCGGCCTCCTCCAGCTGGGTGGAGAAGTCCCTGGTCAGAGTGCTGATTTGGACTGGAGGCTTCAGGTGGGAAAGGCAGCCCTCATGGACCTGGAAAATCACCTCATCCCTCCTGAAGTCACAAGTCACATCTTCCTTACCATAGGGGCAGGAAGTGTACACCAGGAAGTTCCCCCCCATGCCGGGTAAAAATCCTGTCTGGTGTTGTATTGTCATCACTGTCAAAGCAGTCCTTGGGGATTGGCCCTAACAGTTCATTACCTAAATCTATGGAAAAATGTCAGTCATCAACCGCCATTCCAATAATGGTGCCTGCGGCTAGAATAATACTCTTTAAGTCGCTGTTATCCACCTCTATTGGAATGGTGTCATGTTCTATTTTGACTAATGGAGTTGGGTTTACCCCTAACCCTTGCAGTTGGAGAGAAGCATTTAGATGTATGTAAGCATCAGGGTTTTTCAAATGTTGTCCTCTTTTAGCTTTCACTTCCAGGGAGAATTGTCGGGTCCTTTCTGGGATGGTGACTTCCTCTTTAATCTGAATTTCAACTGCATAAGGTAGCAATTGAGCTGACCTAAATGCTTTTTCTGGATCATCAAAGCCCATGGGATTATCCGCTAATCGGGACCAAGCTTTGAAGTTTATTAGGTCCAAACTAATGGCAAAGCGATTGAGAATGTCACTGCCTAAGTAAAAGGCGGCAGTGACGTCTCGCACGACCCAACAATTATGGACTATGCTCTTGTTGCCAATGGAGATTTTGAGCATACACCTGCTTGGCAGGAGATGTTTGGAATTAGGTGCTTCCAGGTCCATTTCCCATTTGTCTATCAGTTTGAAGGTGGGAATGGCTGGATCTTTTGGGAGTTGGCGAAACATGGCTTCGCTGATGAAGCTCTTACCATTGTTCACGCACACTCGAGCGAGAACAGAGTCCTTCCCATCATTTAACTGAACAGGGATGAACAACTGCTCTCCAATTTGCTGAATATCAGCCAGGCTCTGAGCTGATTTCACATCTTTCTGGACTATAGGAGTGGGAGTTTCTGATTGTGGATTAGTAAAGAATTTCAGGGTGTTTCCTTCCAGTGTGGAATACCACCTTAAACTGGAAGGAAGGTTGATTTTCAGAAATAGAGAGGACCCTCCATCACCAGTCTGTTGTCCTACTGCTATTACTGTCACGTCTGGAATTTGGCTATTCTGGAAGTGAAATTCTACTTGGTCAGATTTTTGTTCAACCATGTGGCAGGTGCCGTTTAAACTAACATGGTTGACACTCTGTTTTAATTTTATTGGTCGGCTAGTCTGGGTCCAGAGGACCTTGTTTACGCAATCTATTAAGGGTGACAACCTCCTCAGGAGGTCATTCCCCAGTAAACAAGGGGTGCCCTCTGGAGTCACTACTATTACCGGGTGTTTCACCTTGTGTCGCCCGATCTTAATGTCCAAGTCTGCAGTCCCCTCAACGGGAATTTCCTTCCCGTCAAAGTTCTGCAGTTGTCCAGGAAGAGAGGTGAGAGGAATTTGGTAATTCTCTCCCCTTCCTGCATTCAGTTCGTCAAAGGCCCTTCTGGACAGAAGGGTAGCTTGAGATCCAGTGTCCACCAGTGCCAAAATTGTACCCTGCCCCTGTACTTGTACCGGGGCATAGTATCTTCCCTCCTTCTCCTCAAGGGGGCACAGATAATGCACATTTTTGGACAACTGGTGGGCTAACTTTCTGGTTTTGGACATCGCTAGCGAAGAGATTTGGGCAGAATTCTGTGGAGAGCCTTGGGAATCTGAAAGAAAAAGTTGGCAACTGAAGATCAAAGCCATTGTGGGTTCCCCTGGCTCCGGTTCTGGGCCGCCCCCCCCTTTTTGGAGGCAGTCACCAGGATGGGTTTGAACCAGGGGATTTTCTTGCTGTTGGTTCTGGGATGAGATGGTGGGCGGCGGTAGCTCAGTCTCCCCCATCTCCCCAGTCTGGATTTGCATCCCTAGGGACCCATTTTTCTTTGGGAGGAGTTCCCCCCTCTCTGAAGGAGAAGATCCTTTTCCCAGGATCCTCTGAGGATCCCTCTCCCTCAAATTGGAAGATCTGTACCTCCTCCTCAAACTGAGTCTGTTTGGGTCTTTTGTTTCTCCTGCCCCCCCTCTGCTCCTTAGGAGGCAGACTTTCAGGGGCAAGAGATTTTGTTTCCGGTTCCTGGGTTTCCAGGGGCTGTTTACAAGTGAGGAAGGAAGCTTCCTCCAAGGCTTTACACCCCCCTTCCCTTTGTGCCTCCTCCCTGGGGACCGGTGAGTTATCGGGGTGCTGCCACCGTCATTGTTCTGGAGCACCAGGTCCAGAGTTGGGTGCGTTCTGCGCCGGCATGCCGATCTGAGGGTTCTGCTGAGCCCTCAGTATGTGACCCAGATCCCGTGCCATGTTTTGAACCTGGCGCTCTAACTGGGAAACCCGCTCAGGCTGATACGGGGCCCTGTTTTCTCCCGTGGGCTGATCCCGGGAAGGGTAGCTATCCCTTCTTTGGTAGTACCCCTGGTTGGGAAGATTTGGATACCGATCCACCCTTGGCCTCCCCTCTCCCGGATTCGGTTGTCTGGGCTCAGGGAATTGGGGAAAGAAAGGTGGAGGATTTTGGGGCTGGAAATTGGGTGGATACCTGGGGAAAAAGTTCTGCCCAGGATTCAGAGAATTTCTGCCCTCCGGTGGGAAGTTAGGAGGAAAGTTCCCTGGGTTAGGTTCTTGGCTGGATCTCCCCCCTTGGGCTGGATGAGTCCACACATAAACCAGGATGGGTCGATTTCCCTTGTAACGGGGACTTACATAATCAGGAGAGCGAGGGACCCCATTGGTGGGGCTGCCTCCTTGGCTCCCTGTCTGTGACTGGCCCGAGGACCTTCTGGGCCTAGCATTATTAGGTGCAGGTAGGTTTTTAGGCCCCCCTATCTCCAAATCCAAAACGGGGGTGACCTTTACCTCTGCCACCTTGGCAGCAGCAGGGGTGATGTTGGTTTTGGGATTTTTCTGGGTATTGCTTTTATTTTCTATGGGCTTCTGCACCTCATAGATCCGGGTAGCCTGTTCAATGACCCAGTCTAAAGATCTTTTCTCATGAAAATCTCTCACGAGCTGGGTCATTATATATTTGGGCAAGGCATGGAAAAATGTATTGACGAATTATCTGCTGTCTGTGCGTACCCTTCTGGTGGTCTGCGCAAAGGCACGTTTCAGTTCTTGCACAAACTCTTGTGGGGCCTGATCCTCCCCACACTGCAAATTGTAGGCTGCCTTGCGAGCCGCTTGGGGATTTCTGTGAACAGAAAAATGTTTTAATATGGCCGTCCTATAGGTGGACCACCTGGAATGATTTTGGTCCTCCAGCCCTGCAAAGAAACTGGAGTACTCTGGGGAGAATGTCCACTTTACATATTGGATACAGCTTTGGCTGTCCTTCAAATGAAAAGTCTCCATCATTTGCTCATAGAGCTCCAAGTGTTCCCAAACAGAGTACTTGGCGTTCTTATGATAAGGCGTGATGACACTCCTGATTGCCTTAATCTGTTTCAATGGGTCCTTAATCAAGGCCCTTTTTGCCTTATTGGCCTTTTTGGTTCGGGTATCCCTTGTCCATTCGTCCTCTGACTCAGAGGCACTGCTCCCAGAGGTTCCTGTCTGATCTTCCAGGTTTTCCTGGATTCTGCGAGCCTGGGAATGGCTGGCAGAATGTGGGGACCTGGTCTCCTGTGTCCTGTACCGTTCAGAGGAGTCTTCAGATTCCTCTTTGCTGCCAGGATTTGATGGGTACCCCCCCCCCACTGACCTAACTGGGCAGAGGTTTTCAGGATGCCCTTAATGGGCCTACTCTCCTGGGGTTCCCCACTAAATTGCACTGTGCTTGGGTGCCCATACCCGGATGCCCGCCCATCCATTCCTGGGAGGTACTGGCCTATGAGCCCCATGCTTCTGGCTGGATAGTAATCTGCCATCCCTGTGGCCCGGTGCTCATGTGCGCCAGGGGACATGGGGGTGGCAGAGTCCAGGGACTGAGAGAGATAAAGGCCTCTGGTACTAGGGCTCCTGAGGTTATGCTCAGGAGTTTCCCTTTCCCAGCGAACTTGGTCTCTATCCGCCCCTACTCCCTGTTGCAATGCAAGAGCCTGCGCCTTCAGTTCCTCAGTTAAGGCCTTACTAGACTCTATCAGTCTCTCCTGCATCGCTACCTGTTGTTGGAGCCTATCATTGTGCTGGCAGAGAGCCTCGTTTTCTCTCTGTGCCTCTAGATTGGTCCTGGAGTACTGGGCCAGTCTCTGCTGCAGGAGGGTTACCTCCTGAGCTGTGTCCCTATTGGCCTGCTCCTTTCTTGCTAGAGCATCCTCCACCCTCCTGGTGTGCTCTAACAAGTTCTGGTGTTCTTTTTGGAGGTCACCCAGTCCCTGGTGGGCCAGGTGATTTTCTTCCATTTTTCTTTTTAAGTGGCAGACTTCCTGGCCTAAGGTGTCCCTTTCCTGACTAAGAGTCTGCATCTGTACCGTCAGGTCGTCCCTTTGCCTTTGGAAGGCACCAGCTTTCTGGCGCTCCTGATCAAACTCTGCCTGGGTATCCAGGTCTTTCAGAATCAGTTTATTGCTCTCTGCCTTCTCCCTATCTAGGTGGCTTTGCAGGGTGACTACCTGCTCAGCACATACCCTATTGAAGTCTAACTGTTGCTCCAGCTTTTTCTGGCTCTGCAGTAGGGAGTCCAAACCTTCTTGGTACTCCTTCTGCAAGGCCAGAAATCTGGTATCCTGGTCAGCCTTTTCCTGTTGCAGGATGTCCATATCCTTCTTTATTTTAATGATGTGCTGTCTACTCTCATTTTCTGACTCCTGGCTCCCCTGCAGCCTCTGCTCAGAAGAGACCAGGTCAGATTGGACCTTCTCTAACGCCATCTGTCGCTTATTCGCCAGATCTTGGCTTTCAGTACATTTATCCTGCATGTCTCCCATATATAGGTACAGGTATGCCGCTATCCTAACCATCTTGTCTTGTTCATCCTTAGCTTTAGAAGCCATGTATAGTTCACTCAGGGCCACATGTAAGGGACCCTGATCTCTCCATAAATCTGACCCTGTTTCCGTGACCTGTTGCGTGATGGCCTGCAACCAGACCATGCGGTCCTGGTGAGTCCACTCACCTCTCACAAATAACTTATGTAAGAAGTGCTCTCTGGCTATTTTCATATCTACCAAGGTCGTCATTCTGGAATTTGAGTTCCTTCCTGACTTACAGAAGTTTGTATTTTATTTTTGCAAAACAGACCTTTTCCTTAGAGCGTTCCTTTGTGGAGTGCTTTACAGCGTAACACAGCGTGGTGATCTGACCGGATATGTGTATCTGGTCAGCTGGCACGCTGTATTAATCTGCACAAGTGATAGATCTAACCCAAACGTCCCGCTCGAGCCCCTAATTTGTAAGAGGATTCAATTCAACACTACAGCTAAGTCAATGCCTAGTCTGGGATACTGAATGGAAACCCTTATTGATATATCTTTATGTCCAGTTCATGCGTTCTGGATGACTACCCCTATATAACACCCCTCTCTTGGAATCCCCCTGACCCCACTGAGCCAAGAAGTAGTTCTGTTTTGCAAGTTTAAAAGGTTTATTTGATAATTTAAACAATAGATATATATATCACACTTTATAATAATTAATAATTAAATATGACACTTAATATGAGCAGTAATCAATAATGGATAGTCTGGCACTGCACACTTGTGAATAGGAACAGAAGAATAAGGTGGTAGAGAATGCTTTATATAAGTTCAGATGGATGTAATGTTGAATGAAAATGCAATACAGAAAATACTCAATATGATTTCAACAAAACAATGTAATCACTTTTCTCTGGCAATCCCCTCCCCCCTTATGCAATGCAAGGAAATGGAAGGAAAGCACACAGTTCTCAGAAATGCAATCAAATGTAATTCAGTTCACCCCAGCAAGCTTAGACTACAGAAGTTTGAAACACAGGCCCAAAATGCTTTTATATGTGCTGGCAATGAAGTGAAAAATATACTAAAATGCTTTTAATTCCCTCTAGAGGTTCAGGGTGAGTGGTATCAAGTTAATATTAGTCCAGGCTCACTCTAGCAATGATTCAGGGATGGTTCTTAAGAGGCAAACGAATTTTTAGCAAGGAATCTGCTGTTTTCACACGTGGAGAAATTTGCAAATCGCGGCAAATTCGCGAGTGCGTTTTTCGCGATTGCGGCAAAGGTATAGGGGGTAGTGATGCGGTTCTAGGTTCGTAGGAAAGCCAAGATTCCCAGTTTCAGAGGAAAGTTACTGCAAGTCTCTAAGACAAACGGTCACGGAGATATGAGCGATATGGTAAAGGTCGTTTTTCAGATTTGAAATTTTAAAGTTCAAAGTGACAAGTGACAGCTTTGCAATGACAGGCGACAGTTAGGAGGCAGTTCTACTTAGATTAAAATAGCTTGGATTAGATTATTTTAACTAAGAGATTGGTTTTGCACAGTTCTGCTAGGTACTCACAATATATTTTTGAAATAAATGGGCCTCGCCACGGATCTGGTCAGGTTTTCTTCACTCGCCACGGACGGTCTCTGCGTACAGCGTCTGGGTCAGCTCTCTAGTTCTGCGAACAGCGGTCTGGTCTGGGTCTCTGGTTCTGATCAGGTCTGTGGGTCCGGATACAGCGGTCTCCGGTTCAGCTGGTCTCTCTCTGGATACAACACTGCTCTCTGGCAAATGGCAAGAGTTCTTGCAAAGAATTCAAACAGCTCGCCTGGCTGTGATAATGGCAATGATTTGAGGCCTGCTAAGGAGGGATTTAGCTTGTAGTTGACCTCTCTGCTACATATTCTGAAGTAAAGTCTTGGTCTCTGAAGGTGGATAGATTGAAGTCTCTATGTTGGCTCTCTGGAGGTTGATGGAGGTAAAGTATGGATTTTCCCGGCAGAGCGTCCCGCAGCAGATGGAATAGAATGTCCCTATCTATCCTGACTGTCTGCCTTTATGTGTTTTGAAAATGGGTGTGTGTGCAGCATCACTAGCCAGCCCCTCTCTCAACTGCAGATTGGTCAAGCTTTCCTTTCTCTCTTGATTGGGGAAAAGAAGTGGAGTGTCAGAGCGATGTCATTTAATGGCTTGCAGATCCCCTGTCAAATTACACACAATCTATATTTGATCAAAAAGACATATTTCATAGCTACACAGTGGTTTGAAATTACATGCACCCATCATGCATTTACTGATGGTAGCCCCTGTTCAAACTCTGCTCTTCCTGGGGGCTTGCATTCAGAAATGGCAATATTTTTCACTTTTTGGTCAAGTTACCAATATCAGATTCTTACTCAAATTTACCCAAATGTGTGCAAGGCATGCAGGCATTGATTGATGAAGTATCAGACTTTTCACATGCAGACATTTTAAGTAATACCCTCTTAACTGCTAGTTTGCCCCCAGATCATGCCACCGGTTCTAAAAACCTCTTAAAATGTGGGCAGAAAAATCACAAGAATTATGGTATCATTTATAAAATGTTCACAAGTCCGCTCTATGAATGATCCATCTTTTTAGAGTTATGTTCTGGCCCCAAAGGGGTGTGGTTTCCCCCCAGCACAAGGTTGAATTTCTGGTTTCTCCAGTTCTGCCAAGCCAGCTTGCTCTCACATGCAGTGCTCCTCCCCTTTCCTTCCAGGAGGAAGCCACTTTTACGGCCCCCATAATAAAACATTTGCCTGAGTCAGGACAGGGCTTTGTTCAATTTCCTGCAGAGCCCAGGTAATTCAATCAGGGAAGTGTCATATCCCTTTTGGTGGGAGCAGCAAAAGGCAGATAGGCCTGGGAACACAGCTGTTGTGCAAGTCTCATCTCCTGTCGGGGGTAGCTGGTGGGCAGAATTCAGTTCCTTAAGCCAGGCCCCAGCTAATGTCACTTTTAGTTACCCAGTTTTTTGCATTCAAATAAAACTAACCATTTTTACATATGCAGCTAAAATGCTGATTCTAAGTTTAAAACTATGACATTTAAACAATTGCAACCTATGTGACACTCAAAAGTAGGTCACTCATTTCTTTTAAACATTTAGATTTTTAGTGTCTTTCAGTCCAAATTTACTTAAACTGCTGAAATCCACAGCTCAGCCAGTCTTGTTATAAACCTTCAAGTCACTTCAGAATATAACTTTACATTGGATCCACCTCTCAGTAAGTCTTTCTTTGGCCTGCTTTGGGTTCATTTATTCAGTTTTACACAAAAAAGAAAAGTCTGGTGTTGTTTTAAAACGCCGGCTTTCTGATAGTGGTGAGTACTGGTAATGCACCCATTTTTGGGATTTAAGAAAATGAATTCCCCACAATTCTAGGTTGCTTTTGGCAATCAGCATTGCCATTCCCAATGGTTTCAGACTACTGTGTGGGTAGTCCAATGGTGGTTTTAGGCAGTGCCCTTCTGTGCCCATAACATCGGCAAAAAGAGTGGCAGCCTATTCTTCATGCATTTCCCTATGCATTTTCTGGGAATCTCTGGCCATCATGATGTTTTCCATGTCAGTACTGCACAGTTTTGAGGTAGGGCTCGGATGCATGGATAAAAACATCCCACAAGCTGCTGGGACATGGCATTCTTTTTTGCTTTACCTTTAATGCACACCAAATATACTTTGCTGTGCCTCAAGGGTAATGCAACCATATAAAGTGTTTCTACGTGGCTAGGCAGACCAATATTCGTTGGAGGCTAATATGGTGACTAGACTGGCCTACATTAGTGGTGCCAGTCAGTATATACATTTTTCATGGCATGGCACTGCCTGTTTATTGGCCAGAATTGTGGGAAGAGACTGCATGAGCAGGGAACTTGAGATCAGTCATGTCACACTAACGAGAGCTTATCATTCAAATACAAAATATATCTTACAACGTGCTGCTATATGGATTTAAATATTGTTAGATTGCTTTCCTTTGCTATTTGTGTATTTTGCAAATAATCACTTTAAGACAATATTTTAAAGTGCTTGAATGCCAAACCTAAATATTAGTACCAAATAAAACATGGAAAGTGTGTGTTCAAGTGCTGAAAGTGCAGTGTGGGTTCAAATCCTAGCTTTATTGCTTAACCAAGTGTGTGATCTAGGGCAAATTATTAAATGTCACTGTGAAGTGGCTGCAAACATTGGAGTCCTTAGAAGATTAATTTCAGACTACTCAGGAAAAAAAACTCCCTTACAATGGGGCAGATTCAATGATGTTAGGGGCACAATCCGTGTGCTCTTTTATCTGTGGGCCTTGAGACTGTCACCTAAAAATGTGATGTTCCTACACTGGCTCTCCATCTGCCCCATAACACTGCATTTGATAAGCAGATACATAGGGCCTCATTACAAGTTTTCCGGTGTGGAAATAATGTGCCAGTAATAAAGTTTACCAGCACTTTCCCGCACCAGTAAGTCAGACACCCCACCGGCAAAAATAGCCGTTATTACCAGCAATCCCCCCATGGAGTTGGGAATTCCCACCCTTCCTTACACTTTTAATCTGGTAATTCTGCCAGACCAAGTGGCAGGAACAATATTACCGTTTGGTGATATCCCGCTGGATTTACCAGCCGGTTACCAATCAGTACACCATAGTTTCTAGAATAGCAGACTGACTGTGCCAGAAAGTTAATTTCCTACCACTGCTGCTAATTACTGAAGTTGCTTGAGCTGTCGAGAGTACAGCCACACAGACAAACAAGTGAAACTATTTTATAGGTCCTGTTATATTATATAGTCTTGCATCACAACCCTTCTGTTTTCATAGATTTTTGGAGCTTCATGATGTGCAAGGTATGGTTACGGGATCAACATAGAAGCATGGGGAGCAGGGCACATTTGCTTTGTTACGTGCAGGTCTGAAAGGATAGGGCTTTCTGTCTATGTACATTGTTTCTGTGGTGTCTGTCTGGGTGGTGCTTAAGGAGTGTGAATTGATGTGTTGCTCTAGTTGTGGCGAGCTTGTTTGGAGTATAGGGAAGTTTAGTATAGAAGTCTGTCTTCACATGGTAGTGGTGCAGATGGTTCAAAAAGATCCAAACTAGTTTGTCTCCAGTGTGTAAACTGTGTTGTTTCGGTGAGGGAGTTGTTTGAAGAGATGTGTTGTACGTTATTAGGGTTATTAGGGTGGGAGGAAGAATATTTTTGAGGTGGTTATTATTACCATATCTGCCCAACAAACCACCCAATAAGTATGTACAACTGTAGAGGAGCAGCCGCGTACCTCTGCAGGAAACCTTGCCTGCCCACCCACTATATTTTGGAACCCTTAGCTCATGCCATGTTTGACACCAGCAGTTGTGCCAATACTACAGCGTATATTCGAAAGAAGATACCCATTGAGACAACCCTATTGAATGAATCCCTGAAGAGACGGCAATCTGAGGGAATAACTCCCTGCAGGAATATAAAAAGAGCAAAGAAAGAAGTCAATGACATCATAAGAGAGTATGAACGACATCTCAGAATATTGGCTGAAAAGGATGTATGGATTCTACAGAAACTAATGATGAATTAAAGAATCAAGTAAACTTTCTAATATGGAAAAGATTACACATGCACAAAATGCTGCACAGAATCAACCGTTCAATAATTGTACAGATGCTGAAACGCGAGGTAAACTAAGCCATCATAGAAGCTGGCTATATGTAGTGAATACAATGAGGCAATAAGCTTGACATTGGTGTCATACATTTTAGTAAGCCAGGACCCAGGAAGAAGAAAGGGAGAATTGTGTTGCAGCAAGAATACGGATAAATCGTGAAGCTGCATGGCGAGGTTGTCTGGCCTGGAGTCAAGACTGAAGCAGCCAAGGTCAGCTATCTAGAAAGGAGTAAACGTGTGAAGGATGAATCATCTCTTGTTAAGGTGCAAAGAAAGAACACCAAGAGTGCTACGTTTTATTAATTTAAGACTTTTAAAACCTGCAAAATGGACCAAATCGTGGTCGCCTTTCATGTGAGCCAAGGATGAAAACACAGTCCAACTTGGAGTTCTAGAACAATGAAAGGATACTTTGCCAGGCCAAGTTCAAAGACAATCTTCATGGCAGAAGGCTTGAGTGATGAGAGATGTTGGGCTAATTGGGTGGGGATGTAGAGTCGGGCCCACCTCACTGCACCTGGGTCTGGGCTTATGTGCTGCTAAGTGAAAATGTTCCAGACAGGCACAAGTGTGCCAACCAATTGTAGAGGTCCTTATAATGAAGGACCTTATAGTTTGAAGAGCAAATAGAAACCATGTACTTAATGGTTTTGACGATGACATGTTTTAGAGGTAGGCATGTATTGTCCACCTGACAGTGGGCAGCCAATCACAATCCTCGTTCCCTTATAATGTATACTTAAATGTTCCCCTTAAGCCTGCCCCGATCCCCAGTAGGTTTTTCATTGTTTGCCATGTAGTATGACGTCACCTCCGATGTATTTTGAGTATATAATCTTGTTTTTATAAAAAGATTGTTCAAGGAAATCGAGCGTACGTCCCTTGATGTTCTTTGTAACTCCGTTTTAGATCATTGTTAATAAGACAGTGCTTTGCCATCTTCCTGAGTTGGTTCAGTTATTTGCCAGAGGCTATAGGTCAGTTACAGATCTTCCTCCAGAAGCCTTCCGTCGCGATACCCCTTGTGACTATCTGAAACAGTTCCCCGATAAAAGGGCTAGGGATAATTTTATGCGGACACGCCTGAATTTACATTCCACCAACGAGATTAGAGCAATCAGAGGTTTGTCTGAGGAAAAATGGTTGTCGCCAACGCCAGGACCCCGCGACAGTGGCGTCCCTTTTTCATTTAATGGCCTTGTGCCCAGCTTTGAAGGTGCAGCTTTCCAAACATTTTTGTTCACTATTCTCAGACTGCATTGGCCGAAGAGAAAGCTTGGTGGCCATATTTGATGTCTGGTCAAAAAACTTTTTTATGTACTTGTAGTAGTGACATTTTTGACGGAGGTGCTTCTGGAGAGTGGAATTTCTAACACATTTTTAAAATGTTCTCTTTCTTTTTTTCCTTTCATTTCCTTCTTTTCTGTATCCGTTTATGCTGCTGAAAAGCCGTAAATGGTTATTCTTCGTAGATATTGGTAAAAAACTAAATTCTGCTTTGCTAAAAAAAAAAAAATGTTGACTCCATTTTAATGCAAATAAAATAAAAAAAATAAAAAATAAATGCATATGAATGTGCAATAGATGTATGTACTGCCGGAGCAAGGACATCACAATACGTCATTCCCGGAGAGACCACACATCACAGCCAAGCCAATCGTTACGAAGATGCTCCGAGGTAATTGAAAGACAACGCAAGAGCTAGAGGCGCGCGTCAGTGAAATATGGCGCATGACTCACAAGGGCGCCGGTTGCAGCTCAACAGTCAGAATGCTTCGCTTTCTTTTTTGGGGCTAAAGCCGCTAGTCTTCCATTGAGGAAGAATGCATTAGAACACGCACGCTCTGGCTGCGGCACAGAACCTCGCATGCTCTACTAAGACAATGCAACGCTGCCTGGGTTTTGTGAAGCCGGCTCGACGCGCGTGCAGCGTGACTTGGGCTTGCGGATCCAGAGCGCCTGTTTGCTGGAGCAGGGCCGCCTGCGGCCTGAGATGTGCAGGTTTCAGTCTACATCCTTCAGGCGGCAGCTGAAGACGCGGGCGCGTGAGCCAATCCCCGCGCGCCTGGGAGGCGAGGCTTCTTCCTGTGCAGCATCACACACTCGCCACCCGCATCCTCCCTGCGGTATCTGAGCCCCGACAGGCTGCAGCCTCCACACTTTCGCTTATATAACTGCACGGCAGGGGAGTTAATGAGAGGCAGAGGGACGTAGCTGGCATTTATAAGGTAACAGGTGACATGGCGTTTGAGTCCCTCGGTTAATGATGGTATGGTTTTCTCACTGAAGTAGCATTGATTATTTTCCTTCTGATAGACTGCATCGCCGTTCACGCGCCCAGCAGTGACTCACAAAAGACACTACAATAGGCGACACGGGGATTCCCTCACGCCTGCCAATACGGGAAGGGAATCTGATTAGACACTACAGTGCTCAGTAGGCATGATGCGCGATCGGAATCTATTGCACGGACGAGTGACAACGGCATAGTTCTCCATTTTACATCATGCATTGTGTGCATTATGCAAACGCACAATTGCCATCGTAATGGTGTGGCGCACAGGACAGTAGAAGAAAAGACGCGGTGCACCGCACCGCAAATGCAAGGCTAACAGTACACGAGCACCTGCCTGTATTCACGGCTCCGCACTCCCTCATAGCGCCTGACATTCACAGAAGTCCGTGCAGGCACGGCGAGAAAAGAGAGATAAACAGACAGTACGTTTCGGCGTTGAGCCTCCCATCCGGAACCTGACAATTTAGGATTTGAATAATGCCCTTAATGACCTATCAAATCTTTTGTTTTTGTAAACAAACAGGATGTCTTCAAGGTGGCTGATGGCGGGGGAAATAACATAAAGAATCCCACAGGGCTAATGTAATGTCCACCGCAAGCACCCACTTAAGAAAGGTCGCAGTATCTCGATGCCAAGCATGGCAGTGCTTCCCCCCTGACCAATAGTGCCCGGGGATACGGAATTGCACGTAAAAAGGCCTGGCATGCTCCTTGGGAATATGATATAATAAACAAGTAGATCATTGATAATCATTTCGATCAGACTGGTCTACCAACATCACAAGACATTTCAACAAAATGGGATTGTCCTCAACATTTTACAACTGTAATTGTGATATGTTTAAGCAAATACCTACAATTAAAAGTGACACATCTCTAATAATACATGTGTGTGTCTGTTTGATATTTTAAAATTCTACATATTTTCTTAATTAAATAATGTCCCTTCGCGAGTATATGTGTTCCCAATTCCCAAGATGTACATGTTTCTGTCCATAAAGTGTATTAATTTGGTACACTAGCACTGTAGCAAGTATTTATAGTGTTAATATCAAACTATGTAGACTAGTAAAGTAATCGTATTCCATGTTATACATTTTCAGAATCTGGTTCCAACAAGGGAAGATTCCCATACTTGCTACAGTAATTACTGCATCAGCAGGTTTCCCTGATTAGAGTACCGGATTCTTGGGGAAGTACTTGGGGAGCAGAATATTTGAAAATATTGTGACAGAAGGTTGTTTGTAAACGCGTTTTGGCCGGTAATATTGGTCAAAGCAAACAGCTGCGTGGTGCACCGAGTGGCCCGCATCAGCCAATGAAAGGGACACACACCCTGGATCCCCTGCCATTCATTGCCCTGTTATGGTATATACCATTCTGAGCCTTCTGGGTGAATACGAAGCTCAGGGGTGCTTCTCATGCAGGATATTTGATGTCCCAAAGAAATGTATGACTTTAAATAAAAAGCAAAATCAGGAAAGATCTGGTCAGACAGATCCACGTGTGCGTGCCTGCCACATCCCTCACTTCTTCACTGACTGCGTGCAGAGGCGGGACTACAGGGAATGTTTCTTTGGGCGAATAGTAGCAGTCTGTGCGCTCTACCTGTGATTTAGTTTAGTTTCTTTGAGTATTGTTCGTTTAGGCCCGCAGCCAAACTGCGCTGAAGATACCGAAAGATAAACATTTATCCTAAGTTATATTATTTAATGGAGCGTTTTGCGGCTATTTTCCTTGTTCAGGATCCGAACCCTGGTCATCCAATTACAGGCGGGGAGCTTGGCTGCTGTGCCACATGGAGCTGCTTGTAAATCCACTGACAAATGTCAGTATCACGTTATGCTTCTGCAGGCCGCCTGTAGTACCACAGTTGGCCTTGTGCACCCCCATGACAGTCTTGCTTAAGCAAGCTGCTCTTGTTTGCCAGAGATGTTGGAGTGGCTGGGGCAGGATCAGGATCATTGTGACCACGTAATGAAAATATCACAGTAGCACTGCCGCTCCCCTGGAAATGTTCAAAATAATATTTAAAAAATGGTGCAATTTCTTTTATGTGGCTTCTTTCCAAATTCCACATTGTACATTTCCACTTTAAATCACTTCCATGACACTGGTACACCCACTTTTAGTACATTAAGTTTCCATAGACACGCTGTACAGTAGAAGCCTACCAGGGTAGCTCAGCAGGTTGACAGACCGATGCTGAGATGTTATATATTGAAAACTACAGGTTGTTAATCGTATGACTTTTTGCAATGCCTTATAAAAAAAAAGTGCTATAAAATGTGTTTGGCCAGGGTATGGGTTGGGCTGGTTGCTTGCTTATATTCAGGGCTGAGGTGGGGATATTTCTGCCCCTGTAGTGAAAATCAAAAGTTGGTACCCATGAACCCACAGTTTAATTTTCTAAAAACTGCTGTCAGCATAACAGAAGCATTTATTTGCGATTAACCAGTTTGACAAGCATTTAAAATCTTTATAAATATAACTTGTGCTAAAACACAGAGGGGCACACAAATAATGATAATGATGTGTTATTTATATAGCGCCTTAATCCAAAGCGGTTTACAGAGCACATATTTACATGCAATATCACCCAACTGAAATTGGTACTCATTTATCGACCTCAGAAGGATGAAAGGATGAGTATGCCTTGCCGGGACTTTAACCTGCGACCTGCAGATCACGCTCAGATCGCAGCAGCGAGCGCTCAACCCGCTGAGCTATCGTACCGGCAAATAACGGAGTGTGTTGTGTCTGACAAAAAAAAACATTTCAAAGAAAACTCGTGAACGCAAGCAGCATTTTTCAATTTGGAAATTACTTTTTTTTTATGGAAGTGTGAAATGCACATTTGGAAAACAATAGTGTGCTTAGCATGTAGAAAGCCTGCATAAAACGCAAAGGAAGGGGCACAAAAATTACAGGATATTTGTGTGGAAGTCCAACAAATATCTGTCTTTTTGAGACAGCTACTAATAAATAATAATGCAACAAAGAGGTTTTTGAAGTAATATATTCGTGAAGGCATATGTTATTCCATCTGTTTAAAGAGGGGAAATAATGCAGCCAAAAAAATATTGGTAAAAATTCTGAGGTTTATAAATATCCCCATCCCGATATCGCCTGCTAGTAGCTCTCCTCTGTTGGCCTCCACTGCAAGTAGCTCTAGCTAACGTTAAGGTTGGAGACCCCTGGTTAGGGTGTCCCCACAGATTTTCAAATTATATAATAACTTGTGAGGTATACACTTGTTAGTGTTTTTCATACAGGTTATATACTTTATTTGATATATTTTCCATTCATTTCATTAACACGAGTTAATTCACTTAGTGTTAATTCTATTTTGTTCCATAGACATCGTTATGATACAAGCTATTTAACTTAGTGTATTCCTTTGTGACAATAGCAGTGACTTTTTTAGTGATTCTTTATATAGAGCATTTCATGCAAGTGTGAATTGTGTTATTTATTACAAAAACCATGTGTGCCTACATTTCTTTGCACATGCTACTGTTTCACCGTTTCTTGGGCTTTGTCAAGGCACATTCTTTACTTTGTATTGTGTGTCAGTTTTGTATTTCACTTCACATTTTAGTGCATATATTTCAAGTTTATGACACGCAGCAATTTTGCATAAGCTAGCAGATATATACATAGGATTATTCCATTCTTTCTTTTTTTATTGCTTTACAAGAGAGAAAACTTCAGTGGGTCTGAAGAGTTCAGTGTGGGAGAGGCTTGGTTAGTCTGGGCTGCTAGTGCGCAGGAAGAAGCGCCACACAGTTATGTCAGGGTTACTTTTGGGAGTTGTAAGCAGGTTGGCTTACCTCGGTTGCCAGGTAGTTGCACTGGTGTGTAGTTGGGGTTCTGCGTTTGCTTGGAGTGTTTCTTCCCGTCTCTTAGATCAGTATTCTGATTGCTGTTGCTTATATAAACGACCCTACGGTTGTGCTTGGTGCATAATTATTCTATTCATTGTGAGGTTCCCGTAGTGTACCTCGTGAGGTTTGTGCTAGATAGTTGCGCATTGGTTGGCGACGGAGCAACTATGGTTTGTGCGTGTACATTCGTTGTTGCTGAACATTTCAAACCCGGTTGGTGATGGATTATTTGTAATTCGTGGTTCATATTTGAACAGATACTTTGTGCTTATAACATTTTGTGCAAAGTGGTTCATAACTTCATCAGCATTCCTTATATGTATTCGTTTTCTTTTATAGAGTTTGGCCTCTGTGTATTCTGGTAGTGCAGCATTTGTTGGCTGAGGCTTTAAATTTAATAAATAGACCATTTGTATACACAGTTGGTCTACTTGCAAGGTTCTGCATTATTAACATTTGATGCAAAAGTCTCTATTTTTGGCAATCCGATGTTATAGGTGGTGTGCGTCTGGCATATATGAAGTCAGCAAGTGGCTTGATATACTTCAGATGCTACTCTGGTGCGTTTAGATGAATGTTGTGCATGTGGACGTGGTTTTTGGGTAAGTCGGGTGCTTTTAGAGTGCTTTCATTAGCCGTTTGAATCCTTTCTACGTCCCTTCCCTCTGTGAAGCCTTGCCGCGGTCGATTTGTTCCCAGGCGTGGTCAAAATTGTGCCCGCGAGGTGTGCTCCAGTGCGTTCCTTATCAGCGTGTGGATTCGCATGGAGGTCGGTGTCCTTGCGATAATATGCTATGTTCTGTTAGAGATCTTTGTGCCTTCTAGCTTCTAGAATCGCATTGTATTTAATAGCTTTTTATTATTAACATTGATTCTATTAATATAGCAACAGTTGAGTTACCCGCGCTTTCTAATTCGCATTGCAATGTTATAGAAAGCCAGTCGTTAGGGATATCAAAATACATTTCTTATGTTAGAATTATGATTCAAATTGAATCGTGTGGCGTGCGCGGGAGTGTTACCCTTTAATCACAAGCCCATGTCACTTGCAGGGGGCCGCAGTTCCTCCCCGGTTCCGTGCTCGGGTCCCCCAGTCGTTCCGGTGCATTGAGGAGGAATGACATGCAGTTCGGCGTTATAAAGTTTTACTCACGTTGTAACAGGTCATGTGACAATTGCTGCTTCAAATTGCTGATCACTGTTTCCATCTGGTGCGTCACATGGTTCTGTGTTTACAGGCTTATTCGCCTAGCTCAGTGGTCCTTTCTAATCCAATGTTGCTTAGCGCTTGATTCATTCATTGGGCCTCATTCCCAGTTTGGCCAAAGGGATACCGGGCACCAGTAAGGACACCGGTGCCGGTAATCCCTTTGCGCCCTATTCCGAGTACCCTTAGGGGGTCCCTTCCTTAACGCTTGGTTTCACCAGGCGTTAAGGACGAGACCCGTTAAGGGACTTTAGAGCAAATAACGGTACCGCAAATTGCGGTACCCTTATTTGCTCCCTCCCCATTCCCATTGAGCCCTATGGGGGCTCAATGGGAATGGGGATTGCCTTTTTCAATGGGGACTTACCGGTCCCGCAAAGGTCGGACTAGACAAGTAAGTCCCCATTGAACCAGGTCGGAGTCGGAACCGGTTTTGGAGGCAGCAATGGCGCAAATAGCGCCATCGCTACCTCCAAACTCGGAATGAGGCCCATTCTATTTGTTAAGTCGTTAAGGAAGCTTCGTTTTCTTATCTCCCATAGTTTCGGCGGGGTGTCATAGTGACTGGCTCTAGAATCTTAGGACTTAAAGCGTCCTTCATGAAGCGATGTACCGTATTAAGTTTCATCATTTGTGCATTTGTGACTTTCTGCATGTGGTTTGGCAGTGGTTTCCCTCTGAGTGAGTTGGATGCCATGGGTGATAATTGTATTTGGTATTGTAATGTTGTCAGCATGTAGGTGCCAATATGATAATGTTCTGCTGTATACGAGCTCTAAATGGTTAAATAAAAAACTATAGGCTCATATTCCGTATTCCAGTAGGGATTATACAATTGTTATCATTATGCATCTTGATCGAAGGAGGTTCCTTCTGTGTGCGCTAGGAGCCAGGTTGGGGCTCTGGGCATTACATTTGGTGTAGTCATGTTGTTTACCACAATTGTTCCATTAATTGGACAATATATTTGGTATAGTCATGTTGTCAGCCCAATGATTTAATCAATTGGGGAATAGGCCCACGCATATTTGCCATGGAAATAGTAACTCTGCTTCACCAATATTCTGCGTGCCCTTTGGCCTACTGCTGGTTGTGTTGTGTTGGGTTAGGTGGTTGCTGGTTGAATCTATGTTGCTGCTGAATGGTGTGGCACAATCACCGTTAAGTTTGCTAATGATCTATGTTACTTCAATTGGTTGAGGTCGCGTTTCTTGTGGCAATGGGCAGTGAGTGATGCCAACTCCCCAGGTCCCACTTCCATTTGTTCACAGAAAGTGGTGCATTTCTGTGTCAGTGTTTAAGCCTTCTGTTGTAGCTCTTACATCACATATAAAGCGGCATTCATTTTGGCGTAGTCGTTTTTCTCTGTCACCTAGTCTTTCATCCTGGTTTACATGTTTAGCCCCAAAGAATTTGATGTTCTCCTTGTTTTCATTTTGGTGTTTTTTTTCTCCAATGTTCCGATACTGCTGATGGGTTGTCCTCATTTGTGATGGTCCCCAAGTGTTCCCTGATTCTTATTCTCAGTTCACGGATGGTGCTCCTGACATAAATCTTGTTACAAGTACAGATTATTAGGTAAATCACATACGTAGTTCTGCATTTTATAAAATCATTGATAATCACATGTTTACCATTAGCAGTTCTGTAGCTTTGTACGTTATTTGGGGCATGTCTACACATGCTGCAGTTTGAACATTTGTAGAAACCCTTAAGACTCTTGCCAGTCAGTATGTTTGTCTGGAGTTTGTGTTTGTTAATTTTCATATAGCTTGGGCTCAGTTTAGAGTGTAATGTCGGTGCCTTTATATATACTATGTCAGGTTTGTCCGGTAGGTATTCGGTCAGATCTGTGTCCAGTTCTAATATATACCAGTTTTTCTGGAAGATCTTCCTGATCAGTTCGTTGTTTCCTGTGCATTGTGTTATCATTCTTATTTCTCTGGGTGTTCAGGTCTTATTTTTTTCCTTTGGTTTCAGGTAGTCCTCTCGGTTCCTGTTGTCAACTTTGTTCATTGCTTCTTTTATGCAATTTGCTTCATATCCCCTTGTTTCTAATCTTTCTTTGATGGTCTTGCATTCCGATTCATATGTCCTTTGTTGCATGCAATTTCCTTTGTCCCTGGTGAATTCTCCTATAGGTATGTTGTGTATGGTGTTCTGGAGGTGACAGCTGTCAGCCTTTATGGTAGCGTTAACCTCAGTCTTCTTTCTGTATGTTCTTGTCTCCAATTTCCCATCTTCAATGTAGGGTATATTTATCTTTATATTCAACGACAACTACTATCAACAAACAAAGGTGATAGCCATGGGCACATGCTTTGCACCATCATGGCCAACCTATTCGTAGGAGAATTCAAAAAGAAACATGCAACACAACACCCAGAACTATCACACAAAGTGATCAAATGGCAAAGATGCATTGATGATATTTTCATAATATGGAATGGGAGCGAAACCGAAATGATGGAATACTGCGAATACCTTAACAAAAACAAATTTGGATTAGAATTCACAATTGAAACAAGCAAAACAGAGGTAACATTTCTGGACCTATACATCTAATTGATTATCTGTATGGATTTTTCTTTCCTCTCCTTTGTCTTTGGTTCCTTTGTAGTAATTGGCCGTATCGTATGCAATCGTGGGTACTTGGATTCTGTTTGGAACTGTATTTACGCAATGATGATCCATACTGCAGATAATTGTTATTAAGATTTGGTGCAACCGCACAAGACTTTAAGGTTATTATTTATTGGTTAAACTAATCTATGGTAACATGTGTAATGTGCTATTGATGAAATACAATAGTGACTTTGGGATGTTTCTCTGATTGACAGATATTTGGTGGAATATATTACCTATGCTTAGCCAAGTTGGTAAGTAAGCTAAACAGTGTCTTATTGAATAGAGTGAGGGTTAGTCGGGTCTGTTGAGTTAGTATGTGATCCAGGGCTTTACCTAATTCACATTATTTAATTTTATTTTCATGTATCGTGTAGCGACCCAAGCAAATCAGCAAGTGGAACTGGTAACTATACAAATTAATTGCCCTGACTATGAGATATACGTGGTGTGACACACCACACTCTTGATCACTGACATCAACTAATTTTTAAATTGACTAATGGGTTCTCCTTATTTCTGTTTTTTCTATCTGTTTTTTCCTATTATTTTATCTAATTGTATTGGTGAATTGCAATTTGCTGAATGATTAATTGTAAAATGTTAATTTGAATATTATGATTATTTTGATTGGAATGAAACATGACAATGGGTGTACAACATATGATGTTTTTGTACACAAAAATAATGTTTTTGTTCCATGCCATCCAATGATGTGCTTTGGTTTTGCTGCATATGTTTTTTTTAAATGTATGACTTTGATCAACTATTATCAATTGTAATGAATGATTTCATTGTAATTGACTATATAACACAGCCTCAGAAGAAGAGACAATTCTCGAAACACGTGTCAGGCTGATC
Source organism: Ambystoma mexicanum (assembly GCF_040938575.1). Classification (NCBI taxonomy): domain Eukaryota; kingdom Metazoa; phylum Chordata; class Amphibia; order Caudata; family Ambystomatidae; genus Ambystoma; species Ambystoma mexicanum. Next base: position 668,968,144 of record NC_090930.1, on the reverse strand, counting down.
TGGTTTACAATTAAAAGATGCACAACTGTGCATTCAAAATGTGATTGTTTGGCGCAATGTGACTGTACAAAGCCAATGTGATAGTCTACTTGAACTGTGGAGTGTAGGGCAATACACCCACGATTTACAAATCAACTGCAGCTTCCAAACATCCAATTACTATCATTTTTGCAAGCGCTGGGGATCTCTGTCTTTGTTTGCTCCCCTTTCTCTTTGAAGTGAAAGGGGTATCTATCAATGCTTGAAATTTGCATGGCGTCTGCTTGAGCCCCACCCTCCAATTTCATCAGGCGCTACCTTCTGCACTACAGTCCTTTGATGGCACCTGAGTAAACACCACCTACATTAATAAAATGGATGTGTTTTCGGCAATGCGTGTTTACTGTGGTTTATGGTTCCGAGACCTGGATTTGCTAAATCCTCGCTTTGTTTTGGACTGGGATGAGAAAAAACAGGCTAATTATGTAATTTGCGGTAATCTTTATTACTCGTCACAGTCCTCATTGCTCCCCTACTGGTCAGAGTCCTCATCGCTCGCTTACACTCTGTTTCTGCATCGGTCTTTGAACTTGGTTATTGGCTTGAGATGGACAAGAGGGCATGGGGCTCGAGCAACACTTTATAGTCCATCTCAGAAAAGGGAGGAGCTATGGGTAAAGGTTATTGTTTTACTGCTTACCAGCAGAGGTCTACCTGGGGTTAACACCCTAACTATGTCCAGTATTGTGAAGAGGTAGATAAGTAGTCGTAGTCCATGGTCTCAGTTTTTTTTAATTCATTTGTATTAATGGATTCCGTGATAATTGGTGTTGATAGAAGCATAAGAAAGGTGTCCGTTCTGGAGTCTGCTTTTGTGCTCTTATTGAACCAAAACATTTAAAGCTGAGCAACAAAGATGACTGTAAATAAAAAACAATGTTTTAAAAAATTAGGCTTCTTTTAATTCCCTCCATTTTATGTTTTTCATCCACATTTTCGCAGTTCAAAGAATGAAGGAAGATGGCACCCGCAGAACGAACGACTTCTGGAGCACCGGGAGCTACACCATTGGGGCTGCCTCCAGTTTTATGTCAACTTTCGCAACCTTTCCCATCTACAAAACCATCTATCGCCAGCAGATACATGCGATTGCCATGAGGGAGGCGGTTCGGCAGCTCCGCCAGGAAGGCCTCCGTCATTTCTACAGGGGAGTATACCCACCGCTGCTGGCAAAAACAGTCCAAGGAACGTTGCTGTTTGGGACCCATGATACCTTGCTCCACTTCCTCTCAGGAAGTACCTCTGGGCCTTACAAGCTTAGGGACCGTTGGACCGCCGGTTTGTTTTCTGGGTCTGTGGAGGCCTTCCTCCTGAGCCCCTTTGAACGCATTCAAAATATCATGCAAGATGGACGGAAGGTTGCTAGATTTCCACAAATTCACACCATTGTGCGAGAATTTAAGTCCTATGGGCTGAGAGAAAGTCTTACCTTGGGCTACTATCGGGGGTTCTTCCCCATTCTTCTAAGGAATGGACTGGGAAGTGCCCTATATTTCTCTTTCAAGGACCCAGTCCGTGATATCTTGTCCGAGAAGGGCTTGCCCAGCTGGTTGCCCGCCCTCTTTTCTGGCAGCATAAATGGTACTGTGACATGCTTGGTGCTATATCCCCTCAGTGTGCTGATTGCCAACATGCAATCCCAGGTTGGGCGAGATTCTCTCAGTGTCCATGAGTGCATGAGGACCATTTGGGAGTCACGTGGAAGGAAGATATCACTTGTTTACCAAGGCAGTTCCCTTATCATCCTGAGATCATGTGTGACGTGGGGTCTTACGACGGCCATTCATGATTTCTTAAAAGCAAAAACAGAGGGGAAAATTAAGAAACTGTGACCGTATTGTGGGGTTTTCTCAATCTTTATTGACTTTTTTAAAACTGAAACTGTAGCAATTTATGCGATGTCATAGGTATTTCTTACAAACGTCCAGTTCTGCAGTTGATTATTTCAGGAAGTCCCTTCTTAAGATATTTTATGGTGAATAATAGAATCATGTAGAAAACACTTTTTCTTTCATGTTCTATCCAGTGGCGTCGCCAGGAATCAAATTTAGGAGGGGGGGCAAAGAGGGGGCTAAAGACAAAAGTAGGGGGGCACAGACAAAAGTAGGGGGCTGCCTATGAAAGGCAATATGTGACGTCACACACACTCCTGTAGAGAAGCTTTTGTGCACACCAACTACCAAACCCCACTGCACCTCCCGTCCCATCAGAATGTAGGCACACAACCATTAAGTCACTAATGACCCATCATTCACAGTTTTGTGTGCTACATTTTGATTGGAGGGGCTGGTCTTGATGGCAGAGGGAATTTAACAGCTCTTCATTGTTGATTGCGGCCCTGTGTGTGTGCCGTACAGGCAAACACAGCACTGCAGACAGTGCAGAGTGAGTAGCCGGACCCTCCTAGTGACGCCACTGGTTCTATCTTCTAGCAAATCCAATAAGAACAGCAACTGCCAGTTGACCACCTTATATAATCAACTATTGTGTCTTTTCCTACCCGATGTAAGAGCATTACAGTGTTTTATAAAGTAAGAAATGCATACAATGGAGTACGAAAATCATAGCTTTGAGTCCTACCTCTCAACCGGCTACGCCTCAGGCCATTTGGAAAGCTATTTTTCCAGGCAAGTGAAGAGATGCAATCATTTGTGTATCCCTGCACTTGCGTGAAAAAAACTGTGTTGTTAACAGTTTTCGTTTTTTGTAGGCATGGGATAAGCATTTGTCAGACAATGCCATAATAGTACTCCCTGGCCAAAAGAGGAAAGGAGCTAGTCGATGGTTGGAGTACCTGGCCATGTGATAGCGGTGCCTAATACTGATACACAAGAACATACCGTTGGCCTTGCCAATGTCCGTTTTTTTTCCTCAAAATTAAACTTTATTGGCATTTCAGGTACTGCATTACAAACCATCAGGACACATTTCCTAAAGAACCAACCCAAATGAATCCCCCTCCCATGCTCATCTCCCTCCCTCCCCAGCGCCCACCCCCCCATGCAGCACGTTCTAATATGTCCGTTTTTTTAAAGAGGGCTTCAGTGCAAGGTACATATATAAATCAATTGGTTGAAGGGCCACTTGTTTGAGGCATTTTTATTAGACCAGAAGTGCATTTGCTGCTGCAATTAAGCAATTCATTCTCAGCAGACTGCTTAGAAATAACACTGGCATGCCAAAGCTAGATTTTCCTTCCTGAGATAGCTGGCTCAAAGAGACAACAGGGGGATGTATTTAGGGTGGAGAGGGGCAGGTGGTGGGTGGGAATGGCCCTGGGGAGTACCAGGGCCATGAGCAGTAGAATAGTGTATAAATAACCAAACAACACCCACAGGTTGTATGCCCTTCTTCATATGTCATCTCCTTCCTAGCAGTATTCCAATGCAATAGTTTCAGCTCATAAATGACACCCAAGTACTGCCTAATAGCCTAAACTAAAAGTTAAGCACATGTAAATATGCACAATGCATGTGGGTCAACAAGAGCATATACTGTGTTTTCCTGCAATTTTAGGGTACACATAACTTTGCAAATACATGAGCAGTGACCAACCAAATCATGCCATTTTTTTGGGGGTGCACTTGCAGCAAATTCTTTCATGACACCACTCAAGAAATCTAATGAATAATAGTGTAACTGCCCAGCTGCAAGGTCAATATCTAGTAGCAACCGGATGGGCCGCTGCCATCATCCCCTCCCTGCAACATGATTTTAGTTTTTTGTGAGAGAACTGCAGCTGAGAGCCTGTATTGGTTATCTCAGACTGCATGGATCTTTAAATTGGTAGCAGGTCTTGTTGAGTTTGTTGCATAGTAAAAAATACTGTTAAGATCAAAATACACTAATATCTTACAAGAAAAAAAAAGTCAATGCAATCTTTGAGGAATGACACAGAAGCAGCATCAAATTAGCATCAAAATTATTTGGTAGATGCCAAAATCCAGAGAGGTCAACTTAAAGGAGTTTTCCCCATAGTTTCACCCCATAACTGCTAGGCTATTATGCATGCCTGTGCAAATGAGAGGAGCATTTAACCAAGGCCATCCCTCCTGATTAACCATCTGCATGAATCCTGCAGTGTTGCCCTAATTAAGCACGCTTTGGGATATGGTGAACCATTACCCAGAAAGTATGCGCGTGGTTTTAAGTCTACCTGCCAATCGATACATTTTACCCCAATAAGCAGCTACTTTACCATCAAAATATGTTTAAATTGCGACTAAGGCTGCATGGTTAGTATGTTCCCCAAGCCTTGCATGTGGATGCTGCAATAGTCTTGCCATGATGTATGGCAGAGGGCTAGGTGGACTGAGCCAGTTTTATATGTGAACTTAAACATCTTTCACAAGATTGCATGCCCATGTGGTCAAAGTGTGACGCTCTATCAGCAAATCCTTGATCCCAAACTATTGTTCAAGGTTGTCTTAAGCAGATCATTATTTTATTTCTACTTGTTTAGGATCCACTGGGCTGTCGTAATGATTGCTTACTGTGCCTTAATTTTTTACCTTCATGAGGATCACAGTTCGTCTATTTCTGCAAGGATCCTGATATGCGCAACATTAAGGTACAGCTCTCATGTACCCCTTCACTTGTAATTTGTCATGTCAGACCTCAAATTGCATGTGAACCTACTGGTGTACTTTCTTTTAAAATTAATTTCATGTAGCCTGGCCTGAATACATTTTGATTGTAATGGCAGATGAGGCCCGTACACACATTAAAACACAGATAGCACTTATTTACTAACCTCTGATAATAATTGGAATTTATTCAAGATCTAAATCAAGCGCAGGCATGACTACAACATCAATCTTTATCAGACAAATTAATCCTCCAGAGACCAGTTTGGCCTCGCATGCATTTTCCCAGGTTTGGTAAAGGATTCCTTGGTAAGGTTAGTTTTTCTCAGCTGTTACACAGAAATTGCCAGTTTGCACTTATTTTAGCCTTTCACAGAGCCAGGGGAAATCCTGTTCATATTTCACCATCTTTCTTCAAGTACCACAAGGACTGGATTCTCTCCAGAGGATGGCTAGACCATTTTCAGAATGAAATGTAACAACTATGAAATTTGAACAACCAACAACTAGAGGCACACTTGGAATAGCATTAGCCTAGAATGCTTCGAAGATAGCCCTTTTTTTGGTGAAGAAATTGTACCTTATGGTTGGGTTTACAAAAAAGGCTACACTCACTTCATATGTCTATACTTTTTTCAATTGTTTAGATATTTATGGCTGGTTCCACTTTGAGTGGGGGCAGGGTCCAATTGCTCACTTAAGGAGCTCAGACCCCTATACATTAAAATGCTAAGCTGTGGGCCAGCAAAGCAGAACACTCTTTGAGGAATGTTGCCAAGGTTTGAGGTGTTTCCTTGCCTTTGGCCCTGGACCATCTGCTTGCTGGATCATCCCAAGGACCAGTGGTAACTTCTGCTTTCTTGTGGGAGCTATGGCACTGTCCATTTGTTTGAGTAGAAGTGCCTGGAAGCCTGCCTGAAGATCAATCCTCTTAGCTATGCTATGGTTCATCAGTCATTAGTCAAGAAGGGAGACTGAAGTTGATGTCTCTGGGGAGCAAGCAATACTTTATTCAGTATTTCACCATTAACAATGAATACCAGAGGCCACCAGGGGGCGCACAGGCGATGGCTGCCTGAAGATGCTGCTCCCCCCCCGAAACTGGGGATTGAGCCCCCCCCGTAACCCCCCACGGAGCATCTGCGGTTCTCAGTGGCGGTGAACCCCGGGGGACCACCCCGGGCAAAAGAGTGATGCTGAAAGACCCTCGGGTGCCCGAGAACGAGGTCTCGTGGCCCAACGAGAGGATCCACGAGAGGCCCCGCCTGCCGCCGGAGCTGCGTGGGGAGTCGTGGTGCACGGTAGCCATTGAGGCCTGCAAGCGCGCCTGCCCTCTCCACCCCACCCCAGTCACGCTCCACCGTCGGGGCCCCGCGGCACAGGAGGACGGTACCGGCGCGGGGCGGAAACCCCAGGCGGCGGCGACTCGAGCCACGGATCCGGACCCGCCAAAGGAGAGGCAGCCCGCCTGACCTGAGCTCCCGAACACGGAGTCGAGCAATAGGGGCGCCGAGGCCCCGTCCGACGGACCCTGGCGAGGGCCATCAGAGTGGTGGACAGCGGACAACAGCGGGACAAGGCTGGTGAGGAAGGTGAGAGGCCCAGGCGGGAGGAGACTTACACAGTTGGTGGCTCCTGGGCTCCTTCCCAGGGCGAGTGCCCGCCTGGAGACGAACTCTAAAGAAAACATGGCCGACAGAATCTAATCAACACGCCGCGGGCGCTGCGCCCCCTTTCCCCGGGAGCTTAGCCTGGACCCTCTTCCGATCACAATTTGACACACATCGTTGCCACCTCCCCACCACAGGGATAGACGACCACAAGCAATGGGAAAAGGACGTGTAAAGAGTGTGAGGCCCCCACCAGAGGCCGGTGGGGCATGTGCCCGCTCTAAGATAGCCCCCCACGGAACAGTTTTGCCTGAAGGAGAGAGGGCAGTCTCCCAGCTGGATCATCGCTCTTGGCCCCTGAGGACCGCCGGCCGGAGGGAGAGGAAGGGAGATCGGATGAGTTGGCGCCACACCCTCCAGGAGTACCGTTACCAGGATGCCAGAAGGGAGAATAGCGACCCAGAATGGATGACCAGAATGACCCAGCCTGAGACCTCGCCCCCGCCCACCCTTACAATGGAAAAGGGCTTTACCCCGGTCCTGCAGGAGATCAGAGACATGCGGGCGGACATTGCCCAGAAAATTGAGAACATGGACCGTAGGGTGGACAAGGTCGAAGACAGACTGTTGCAGCTGGAGACCAACCAGTCCTCAGCAACGACCCAAGAGATGGACATGTCCCTGAGAATAGCCGCTCTAGAAAAGAGAGACGAGGAAAGGGCCAGGCAAATGGACGATTTCGAAAATAGGGAACGGAGGAACAACCTCAGGATCTTTGGGGTGCCGGAGTCAGAGGGAGAAACGGAAAGAGAATTGAACCGGGTGGTGAGGGATATCATCACCCTCCTTTTCTCTGACGAGATGATGACCGAACCAGCGTTTGATCGGGTCCACAGAGCGGGGGGCATAGCTGGGGGCCCCTGGTCAATTCTGGTCTGCTTTCATTACTACACCGAGAAAGCGAAGGTTCTGGAGGAGGCCAGGAAGACACAGGAGATAACTTATAATAATGCACAAGTGTCCATCCTCCAGGACCTCTCTTCATACACGCTGGCCAAACGCAGGATGTGCCGCCTTCTAACACAAATGCTAAAAGAGAAGGGGGTGCGCTATAGATGGGGGGACCCCTTCTCCCTCACGTTCGAATACGAGGGTCAACGGTCGACCCTGATTACAGAGGAGGACATAAGGGGAGCCATCCAAGAGTATGTGTCAGGCCCGACCCCGCGGAGAGAACCCACGGGATTCACAGCGGAAGGAGCCAGAGAACGCTGGCCACAAGGGGGGGGCTCAAGGAGGAGTGATTTCCGACATTAGCCCAGCCGGAGGCAGTAGGCTGGTGATCCGGCCAATTACCAGCAATGGTGGAACTATTTGGCTGGACGCCGGGGAGGGGGATGGGGGATGAAGGAATAGTTGGGGTTCAGTTCGGAGGGGGGACCAGGGAGCAATTGGGGACAGGTTTAAGGCCAACCTGGGGGGTAGGGGGAGGGGGCAAGGGGGATCAGGACATAACACAAAAGGAGCTGGAAAGGAAAAGTGCCATGAGTCAGCTATCCAGTAAGATGTTGAACCTAGACAATGGCTGAGGATCTGCCTGCCCTGGGCGTGGGTTCCCTCAATGTGCGGGGGTTGAACACCCCAACCAAGAGATCCTTAGTCTGCAGGGAATTCAGGAGGGCAAAGCTTGATCTGCTCTTTCTTCAGGAAACCCACTGGGCTCGGGGGAAGGAACCGAAACTGTGAGGAGGCGGGATTGGGGAGGTCCTCAGCGCATCCCACAGAACCAAGGAAAGGGGAGTAGCCATATTGCTAGCAAGGAATGTTGGCTTTGAAGTGGAAGCCACGGTGAAGGACCCAGAGGGCCGATACCTGTTGGCAAGGGACTCTTTGCGGGGCTCCCCTCTGACTCTGGCAGTTGTGTATGGCCCCAATGAAGGGCAAGCGCAATTCTGGGAGGGAGTGAAGGACAGATTGAAATTGTTTGTTCACGGGATATTGGTGGTGGGATTTTAATATGGTCCTAGACCCAACCGCGGATAGAAAACGCTTGGGGCCCCAGCCCACTAGGGCTGCAGATGAAACCATGGCCCGTACCTTCCAGAGGGTTAATGCGGAGCTGGGCCTGGTGGACACCATTCCGACTCCCAGGACGGGGCTCCCCTCTTTCACATACTACTCAGCAATCCACACATCATACTCCCGTATAGACTACATCCTGGTAGACGAACCCCTTCTTCCACATGTCTCTGGCCACAGGTTTGACCCGGTCCCTTGGTCCGACCACGACTTGGTCCGTACCACCATAGTGGGGGGATGGCGGAGTGGCAATAGAGGGCGATGGAAATGTTGAAGGATGAAGTTCTGGCACAGGAGGTCCAGGACGCCATCTTGGAGTATTTCGAGTTGAACGACAATGGCGAGGTGGGCACACACGTGCTGTGGGACGCCTTTAAGGCGACCTTACGTGGTGTTCTCATTAGAATGGGAGCCCATAAAAAGAGGGAGAGGGAGGCCCAGGAAAAGTCCCTGAGGGAAAAGATAGCCCAACTTCAGCCGGGTGGCCTCCCGGAGGTACCCCTGGAAAGGGATCAGATTGCCTCCCTAGAAAACTATAAACTCCAGTTGAAAGACCTCCTGTTACATAAGACTGAGCGGAGCCTCCAACTAGTGAAACAAAAGTATTATGAGAAGGGGGACAGAGCCGACAAAATCCTGGCCTGGAAACTTAGAGAGATCCAGAGGAACAGAACGGTGAAAGCAGTGAAGAATGATCGGGGATCACTAGATTACGACACCCCGAACATTGGAGCGGCCTTTCGCCGTTACTATGAAAAGTTATACTCGTCGGAATATGACGGGGATGACACTCAGATTGAGGATTTCCTGGACTCCATCCAGATCCCGTCCTTGTCAGGCGAAATGGCGGAGGGTCTAGAGGGCCAGGTGACGGAAGAGGAGGTGGAGCACGGGATCAGTGGGATGAAGGTGGGAACGTATACTTCTATAAGAGGTTTCGGGCTATCCTAGCCCCACATCGGTGAGGGTGTTTGACGAGGTGTTAGAGGGGGGCTCTCTGCCGGATACCATGATGAGGGCCATAATAGTGGTACTGCCCAAAGAGGGCAAAGACCCCACTGAATGCTCCTCATATCACCCGAGTTCCCTTCTTAATATAGATGTTAAGATTCTGGCCAAGGTGATAGGTAAATGGGTGGAGGGGATAATGCCTAAGCTGGTTCACGGGGATCAAGTGGGGTTCATAGGGGGCAGGCAAGGCTCTGACAACATCAGAAAGACGATAGACCTAATCCACCATGCCCAAGAATCGGCCCTCGAAGCAAGTCTGCTTTCCCTGGACTCCGAGAAAGCTTTTGACAGGGTAGAGTGGAGGTACATGCAACTCCTCCTCAGTCGAATGGGCTTCGGGGCTCACATCAGGAACTGGGTTTCTGCCCTATACGGGGCCCCAACGGCGAGAGTACAGGTGAATGGAGAACTTTCTGACTCATTCCCTCACGCGGGGGACGCGGCAGGGATGCCCACTCTCCCCTTTAATATATGTCCTGACGATGGACCCCCTGGCCATAGCGGTCCGAGCCCCCCCCAACATTAAAGGGATTAAAAGAGGAGAGGTGGAGTTCAAGCTCTCCCTGTTTGCTGATGATATTCTAGCATACCTGGTGGAGCCCAGCTCCTCGCTCCCCCCCCCTCCTGTCCCTGATGACGACCTTTGGGCAATTCTCGGGGCTAAAAATAAACACATCTAAATCAGTGTTACTCCCTATGAGGGTTCAGGACCTGGGGCTGGACCACCGGGATAGGTGTGCGGGGATTGTGGTGGGGAGGGACTCCATTAGGTACTTGGGTGTGCTCCTCACGAGAGATCTCTCAAAGTTGGCCCTGGCGAATTATGGGCCCATTATGGCGGAGATTACATCGGATCTGAGGAGGTGGGAAGGTATGATCCTATCCTCGTATGGGCGCATGACGGCGGTGAAGATGAATATCCTCCCGAGACTGCTGTATCTTTTTACGGCTCTCCCAACGGGGGTCCCTGACCAGATGTTTCGAGACCTACAGAAAGCAGTCAGAGAGTTTGTATGGCAAGGGCGGAACCCGAGGATAGGGAAGACCATTCTAACGTTACCTAGGGAGGAGGGTGGTTTCGGGCTACCGGACTTTCTTCTCTACCACCGGGCCGCCCAGCTAAGGGTCCTGTTGGAGCACATGAAGGAGGGGATGGGCACCTATTGGTCTTATCTGGAGGACATGGATGCCCACCCTCTGAAAGTACGCGACCTTCTGTGGTTGCCGCGTAAACACATCCCAAACAAACTGCTGACCCACCCAACCCTGGGACTACTTTGGTCGATCTGGAAGGAAGGACCCACAACTGCATACCTTACTTCATGGCCCTCCCCGATGTCCTCGGTCTGGGGCCACCCACTCAAACTAGGCAGCAGGGGATTCAGGAATGCCCAGTCCTGGTCGGATGGGGGGTTGGAATGGACGGGGCAACTGTTCAAGGACGGCGAGTTCCTCGAATACGAGGAGCTGCAAGATGCGCTTGGGCAGGGGTCTCTTTCAGTCTTTGAATATTTGCATCTGAAGGGCATCCTCTGTGACCAGACTTGGGGCCTGAACCTGCGGAAACAGTTGACCCCCTTTGAAAAGTTACTGGACACAGCCACAACAAGGAAGGGGGTAGTATCCAAAATGTGCCAAATATTGAACACTGTTAACTTGGAAGGGAGGAGAGGGTTTCGTGGGTTCTGGAATGACTTGGCGGGAGAGGCTCTCTCAGAGGTCGCATGGTCCAGGGTATTTAAAATAGCATTCCATGGGAACCTATTTACATCGGACATGGAGCACAACTTTAAGATCTTACAGGGATGGCACAGAGACCCATTGAAATTATCCAAGATGTTCTCGGCGGTGTCCCCCAGATGCCCAAGAGGATGTGGCCAAGTGGGGACGAGGGGTCACATGTGGTGGTTCTGCCCTAAGGTACAGGGGTTCTGGGAGAAGGTTCGGGGGTGGATGGCGGAGGTCACCGAGGAACTCCCACACATCCGTTGACGATGTTGTTGGGCCTCCCACCGGAGGAGGCGGAAATATATAGGTACCCAAGAATGTGGGAGACTATGTTGCGAGCAGGAAGAGTGGCCCTAGCGCAAAGGTGGAAGAGCCCGGAGGCCCCCTCTAAGGAAGACTGGCTAAAAAAACTTAAGAACATGTTCCTCATGGACAAACTGATGGCCATGGTAAACAACTAATCGAACGCCTTCCAGGCAAATTGGTATGGGGTTTACCAGGCATGGGGGTGGGACGCCCACTGACATTATGTAGACAACCTGGGCGTGAAGGCGATGGTGCCCAGAGAGTACCACTCAAGGACAATGGTGTAATCCACGGCCCGGGAGACAGCGGACCCATCTAAGCCAGCATTTACGCGAACGCATAGCACAGCTCCAAGGCATGGAACAACAAGTACTGATGACAACTCCTTCGGTTGGATTTTCGATGGGACACTGATCTGGGGGAAGGGGTGGAGTTGGGGGGGGAGAGGGGGGATGGAGGGGCGGGAGACCCCGGGGGTTTGATGATGATGTTAAACGTGATATTCATATTGCTCCTGGTGTTGTAATTGTTTGTTTCTGAAAAATTGCCAATAAAACCAAAGTAAAAAAATAAAAAAAATAGCAATGAATACAATATCACAGAACATCTGCATATTTATAAACATGCAATTCAAATACTATCATCACACGTTTAAACGTTTCAACAACATATTTACATAGTCCATTCGTAAAATGTGCATCTGTGCATGACGAAACAAAATTCATAGCTGCTGCAACATAATATTTTTAGTCTTGCCATTTTTTTTTCAGCCATAGGCGCCTTAAATCCTGCAATTTTGGGCAAGAGAATAAGAAGTGGATTAGATCTTCCTCAGAACCACTACCACATGTACAAAACGTAGAGTTAAAGAGCCATTTCATGCGTGCCCTTAAAGGTAAAACATTAAGACGAATCATAGCAATGATACGTCGCGGAATCGGTGAGCGGACAGCGCTAAGAGCAACCTTTTCACAATGAGCCCCACGAGCCTGCCTTAAGAACCCCAGTGAGCTGAATGTATCCATATTGTTTGTTGCCAGCACAACACTTCTCTTTCTGGCTTTCAAGAGTAATTGGTGTTTGGTGATTATGCCCTGACTCGGCTCACAAGGCCCAACACCACACATCTTGCATACACTTGCACAATCTTTTTGCCATGGGTATAGGACATACACCTGCGCCTTTTCTCTGGGGAGAACAGAAGAGGACCTTGAAGTTCCGAATTGGTAGCTCGAGTGCTGTTTCAAGAGTGCAGTGTGACATAGATGTTGGTAGCAATGTGGACAGGGACGTGACACAAGTTCAGGACTTTGCCGCATTGTCTGAACTTCAAAAACAACTGCGAGTGGGCTTCCGAGAATTTCTTTGGGTCTCTTGTCAAATATAGCTGATCTTATGCTGTTTTATGCTGAGCCTATGATTTCTGCATGGGTAAATATTGTTAATGCATGTGGGAATTTGATGGTTTGGCACTATTAGATCATTATTACCTACCGGTGGTAAAACTTGCAGATTCTCCAAAATACTGCAGGTGGTATTTCAGGAAATCAGAATGTCATCTTTTTGTTACATCAAAATAAAAATGTATTTTCATGTTTTTGGGGGTGGCAATAGGTGTGGCACACCGGTGAATCACACCACTATTGTACCATATAAACAAGTGCACAAAAGGTCTCTGACAACCCTTCTGTCCATTATACAGCAGGGGGAGTCTTCACATTTTCACTTATTTGGGTCCTCGGACAAATGTTTGTCCTTTAGTTTAAGAGATTACTAGGGCATTCCAATATTGAAGGTAGAAAAACGTGTAATTATGCTGTTTAAAACCTTATGGTGGAGGTAAAAATGTATTGGAATCTTATGCAGATTTACAACCTGTATCATATGGTATTTACTGCATGTGGCCTTCCTCGAAATAATACATGCAGCAAATACGTCATGACGTGTAATCAGGAGGTTGGTCAAAACATGTGGTATCTGAAATACTGCCTAATTCTTTCCATTACTACCTTCCTCATAATACCGCTCTTTGAGCTCGTCTAGGGACACCTCAACTTAATGGAACAATGTCCACATCCAGCTCCACATTCTGGGAATCCATGAGCAGCCACAAAAGAGTAGACTGGAAAACCCAATAGCACTGATCTAATGACCAGGTATCCTGCTTGGATATCTGGTAGTGCCTTTTCCTGCTTCAAGCAAGCATTTTATTATTCAAAAATGTTCTTCAGCTCAAACCCTCACCACACTGGTCTGAGGTTGTAAAATCCTCTTGGAACAATGGCTCTATCCTTCCTTTTGAATATATTTGGTTCAGAAAGAATCAAGTGCGGAACGACGCAATGTCTTGGTGCTCATGGATCTTTCTTCAGCCTCCCAAAGTGCTTTTCCACCGGGAGCTTCTTCTTCGCTGTGCTCTGAGTCTGCTTCACTGAGGGCTTCCATCAAACCAATCTCAGGTTGCGGATCCCGCCTCATCATGCCCGTGTCTATCTTGTGCCTGAGTGAACTGAGCGCTGAAGATTCATACAAGGTCTCAGTGGTGTTTTCAAGAGACCCCAGATCCACTGGATCGTGAATCAGGTCCCGCTAGAAACAAGGGCAAGGATACGGAGAAGAAGTCATGAATAGGTTCTGTTATCTCCTGCAGCTTCATGGACCCCTTTTATAAAAACTCAACATGAGGCTACTCTGACTCACCCTGTAACGTGGTTAGTGGGATATTTATTTATGTTTAACCCCTATTGTCACCCTCTCTCCTTTAGTGGTATTTAGTAAATCCATGTTTACTATGTTTTATATCACCCTTTGTCTTGACACTACATTATTTGCCACTGACTGTTTTGCATTATGCTCCTTTCCCAGCGTTGTGGCAGGGCTAAGCGAATGACCTCTGTATTTGTAACTTGTTGGAGGTGGAGTATTGTGGGAACATGGATAGAGAGCATTAAATCTGTTTCTCCCCCACATCCATTCAGCACGAGACTTCTTCAGTCGTTGAATAATACAGAACAAAATAGTAGAACTTTAATGAAAGCATATGTATAAATCACAAGACTTAAATGGAGCAGGATTGGTAGCTCTTCACAGACGGGCACAGTGTTTAATACGCATTTCACCTCTAGTTATAAAGGTGCAGCCTGACCTCTGCTAGTGTTTTTTGTACATGTAAATATGAGTCGCACATCTCGGGGACAGCTCCTAGAGTTTGGATATTACTATGCCCCATTCCAATAACCACCACAACAAGGAGACATGTCCATACAATGAATTGACTTATGCCTCAATAGATAGGATAATAAGTATTAGGGCTGGTGGAGCAGGTCTCCCTCTTTCCCTTGTAAGGGCAACCCTTCATTTCTCGGACGGTGACGCTAGATATGGAAGGGTACAAGTGTGAGGTTGCATGCCATTTCATCAGAAATGTATTGGAAAGTGTGCTCATACAACTGGCAGTCAGGAGGGAGGAGGTGTAAGAGTTACCAGTTCCTGTTGTTTGTATTCGCTCCGGTATGCTCAACAACACTCACACAAAAAATAAAATGTGCTGCCATTGTCTGTTTCAGATTGTGCCACATCAATTGATAACATGTTTGTTTTTCCCTTTCACATAATGAGCTATTCAAAATTAACTTGCATAGTTTGCTTTGGGACCTGGCTTGGAGATCAGACACAGTGAATCTTTTGTAGTCATTGAATGTATGAGATAAGATAGCAAAAAGGTGGTTGAAATTTAACCCAAAATGTTCTGTTGCAGGGTTCCCTTCCCAGCAACCGGCAAGATCCTGTACCAAAAACGTGTGTTTAAAAACAAAGAAATGTCTCTACAAAACCAATGTCATAAGATTCTCAATCACTGTGAGTTGCCTGAATAGGAGCTCTTGTGCAACCTTTGCGACACTGGTCTCACAAGGGTCTCTCCTCTTTTCACCTTCTTCTCCTCTGTGACTTGGCCTCTTGACCATGTGGTCTGCTCTTCTTTTTTTGGGTAACCTCTTGTTAGTTAGAGAGGTTGGCCACAGCAGATCCCCCTGTCATAAATAGGAGAGATCTGAGATAGGGTTGAGGTAACCAGGGGAGCTGGGCAAGGTAAGAGGGTGGCCATCTACTCTGTAATCTACTTGGTGGCTTGTCATTCTGACCCTGATCCTACGTAATCTAGCTGCCCTCCTACTCTCCTGAATGCTAACGTACCAGTCAAATGCCCAGGCTTCCTCTTCATTCTGGCTGGCCTCTTTCAGTTCTTTCCTCACTAGGTGTTCCCCCTTCTCCTCTTTTCTCTCTCTCTATTGCCCCTTCTCTCTTACACTCCATGTCCTACTCTTCACTGATCCACTCCCCTATCAGTACCTTGGGGAACTGCCTATCACTCTCATCCCAGGATCTCCCCTTTTGTAGCCACCTCTGCTCTGTGTACTTCCGGTCTTGTTTCCCTTCACCATCTTAAGTATGATCGTTAAAATCACCCTCAACAACGTAGGCCCCCTGGGCACCTGCTTCTCTCCTCTGAGAAATATCCTCCTCTTCACAACTATCATCCTTAAGTTATTAATTCACCTGGGTGCCTGTTTCACTCCTTAGTGCACCACTCTTCTCCATGCTGGTTGTTTTGCTCTCCTTGGCCAGGACTCTCACCCTCCTTGCCTCATGCTCCAGCTCTCTGGACATTTTGGTCGTGTCTCCTGGGTCTCTCCTCCCTCCAGCTCATGCCACCCAAACTACTGGCCCTCTCCTCTAGTCCTGCGGTTCCTGAGCAGTCGCCCGCCCTCTCCAATCATCTTCTCATAAGCTATTGTCGCCACTCTCTGGTCTTCTGCTGCCACTCTAACATCCCCACTGGCTGCCTGGGCTCCCAGGGTTTGATACTGCTCTACCAGAGTTTGAAATGCCCTACCTAGCATTTATTTGGCCTGTCTGCTATTTTGGATTTCCCTGTGCCCACCCTGCAACTCTGTGCCCCGACCTTGATCTCCTGATTCTTCTGTGTGCTTGAAAATCTCTCGGTAGGTACATCCTTGCTGAGCGTGCGGGAGAGAATGGATTTGAAACTTTGTATCACTCACGTAAAACTCCACGGTCGGAAAGCTGCAAGCCTACAACACTGTCTCAGCCACGGGAGCTCACAAAGTACCTTTCCAATGCTTTGAAATTACTTCCCTGACACTGTTGGTCGAATAAAAAAAACTGGATCAATTTGTCAGATGCTGCATGAATACAATTGACTAGGACTGAAACAAAGTGTTTGCTTTCCTTAGCCGGAGCTCTTGGACTGCTCAGAAAGAGTTTCAGGAGCTCTAAATTGGGGAGGGAGTGCATCGGGATTCTTTGTGTGACTGTCCCCTCCCTTAAAATGGATGTCTACAGATGGTGACCCTGAGCCCATCATCCTCTAGCTTGTGGAGGTGCCTTTCCCGTTGATCTCCCCTCTCGGGAACTCCAGGATCAGGGAAGGGGCTTTGTCATACTGGACCCAGACGGCTGTTCCAGGGCATATAGTCTGAATCTAGGAGTAACATATGTGTATATAGGCATCAGTCGGTCACTGGGCATATAAGGCCATACTAGGGCATGATATACTCTACCTGATTATTTAAGACTGTACGTATACATGCCAATCTACATGGGCATGAGGTTTGTTTACCTGGCCATTTTAACTTGCACCACAGCATATAATGATGAGCCTTGGCCTTATAACTGCCAGATCTGCCAACTAACATACCATCGGCCTGCATGATTATATCCTCAGCCACAACTTGACTGTCCTCTTGGTAGGGGAAGCCTGGATCACCCCTATCTCATCTCATCTTCTTCCTTCACTCAGACAGCTTCTTCTGGCTTCTAGAGGCATGGCTTTTATACACAAATCTTCTCTCCATATGAGCTGTCTGAACGTTCCTATCTGCAAGCGGTTCAAACTCACCACCTTTTAACTTACCACTAAATTAACCAACATGCTACAGATTCCTTTTCCTACAACACTATTCCCTCTTCCATGGAATTTCATGATATATGCCACAGTTTTAACCTTGAAATTAACTCCATTTTCAAAAATGCTAAATATCCCACTTGCTTGAAATTATTATTCTCCAAGGTATCTCCACAAATCCTACCACCATCTTGCCAGTTATCCTGTCTGATCGCTTCATGATCCTTTAATCCACCCCATTTCCACCTTCTGATCTGAAGACCTCTTTTTACAAAAAATGTCTCTTCTGCCCAAACGCAAACAGTGATCTCTAAAAGTTCTCTATAGGCTTCCAATACCCCCTACCAGGAAATGTGTGTAGTGACTACCTCCCCCTACTCCTTTCCTACACCATTTCTGCAGTTTTAGATTCCAGCACACTCTTACAACAGGTAAAATGTAGACTGTCTAACAAAAAATAATTTAGTGACTCTTTCTTGCCTCTGTAAAAGATGTGCTGCACGCTGGAATCAGAGGGGCACAACAACAAAACCCAGCAATCAAAGCTGACCTCAGGATTGTCTGTACCTCATACAAAATGTCATTTTTCTGTCAGAAAAAGTGTACTATAACAACACGATCCTTGACCCCATCAAATTTTATAGAGATCTATTCAAAATCTTTCATTCCTTAGTTTCCCCATAATAATCTCCTACTCAATATTTCAGTAAGGCCCTCTCATCTTTCTTCATTGACACAGTAGCATCAATTAAAGAAGGGATCACACAATCGCACACTACCACTTTATCCTCATTCCATGGCAATTCTCCTCCAATTGAGACTTTTTTGACACCCACCAACGCAATTGGCAAACTTCACCTTGATGTTAGAGCTGCCAACCGAAACCATTTAAACCTTCACTAAGAACTAAGCACTCCCTTCTAACAAACCCCTACCTGGATTCCTAAGTGCTTGGTTATCAATTCCCTATGGTGCGTCTTCAATAGTTCTTACGGTCTGTCTGCAATAGTTCTAAGAAATAATGGAAAATAATTACAATTTGATAGTATGCTGTTCCCAGTGCCAAAGTTACTTCTATCCAACGAGGGTTAGCGGGCCTACTCCCAGCAAAAGCAAAACCTGGACAGTACTGGTATTGTTTGATCGGGGCCATTACCCTTCACACTCATGCAAGGATTAGGTCCACACTGCCTCAACACCAGAACAGGGAGACAGTCACCAACGGACTGTAGCAAGGGTGACTTATTAGAATACATACATTTAAGTGCAAAGCCCTAAAAACATGGATTTTACATTCTTTCTGGTGATCGCCGAAGGGTGCTTCTTTGTACACCTGTTTTATCATCATCAATGGGCCTCACCATGGGCATGCCTGTAGTACCAATCTTTGTTGAGCAGAAATGGACACATCATACCTTTAATAAAATATATATATACATTTTAGAAACATTGAAAGTATAAAGTTGTTTTGATAACTGCATACCATGTGCCTCTGATGCACTGATTTCTAAAAAGGCTTTCCTCTGGCAGCCTTGCAAATGTACCTTTATCTGTGATTTTAATCACAAGCGTTGCCTTCTCTGTCTGGAAAATCATCCAGTCTGGGATCCTGTGCATGGTCAGCAAAAGACACTTCCTAGATATTCTACCCTTCCCAGCTTCCTGTATCATAGGATCAAACAGGGCATCACCCAGCTTCCTCAGCATCCCTTGCCATGTGACCTGGCAACCATGACACTTTGGCTTAGGTTCGTGGTAAAAAAGTTCTATACTTCATATTGTGTTACATCTTTTGATATACTTCCTATAATTAGAGAAGTCTACTCTGTACGCACTTTGCAACTTCATCTAGACATCAAATAGACATAAACCATGCTGTTTTCGATCAATACTCATCTGACTTTCGTCCTCTCAATGGCACTTATCAGCAACTAATTGATTAAATCCGCCAACACGGGAGTCCTTTTTATTCTGATTCTATCGATTCTCTCCTGCACCTTTGACATGGTGGCCCCCAGCATCCTACATCAGCAGCTACAATCGGTGATTACTGTCTCTGATCAAGTGTTAACGTGGTACTCTTATTTTCTCTTTGAAAGAGATCAAAGGGGCTGGGTAGATGATCTGAGCACCTGTTGTCACGTGGTTCACCAGCCATTCATGAGGTTGTGAAGAAATGTAACTTGGTATGTGCAAAAACTGTATCAAACTTAACTGCACAATGAGGACACTTACATAAAAAACATGACTCTTTTGCCGTGTACCTGCTTTGATGAAACAGCTAAAATAACAAAAAAGTTAAAAAAAAACGGAGTTTCATTTGGGAACCCATCTGTTCCCTTGTATCTTTCTGTTTGTTTCTTACTCCTCCCTAGGCTTCCAGTCTAGTGCTTGATCTCTTCTCCTTCTGCTCCACTCACTGCAAGCTTTCTTTCCAACCCGCTTTGGGATTTTAGGGCCTAGCGGAAATTTAGTTTTTGGGGATTACTGTACAAAACAATAAACATATGGTTTCACCATGGTTTATAAGGTTGAACTGGGAAATACGAGACTTTTCGAGATGTGGAGAAGTGCTGCCATGAAGGAAAACAAGACGGCTATTCCACAACTGTATTATTCCTATAAATAGTCAGCTGGCTGGATTTGCAGCTCCACAGAGATAAGACTGGGCAGAGGGGAGATAAAACATAGCATTGAGCGAGGCAAGTTGGCAAAGACACGAGTCGTCACTGTACCGCAGAGTTGCTGAGTCGACGTCCGAGGAGAACTGATGTCCTGCTAAAGCTGTGCAGAGAAGCTGAGTCCACGAGGGGATCCAAGGTACAAGATCACCACAGAGGATCTCACAAAGCTACAGAGAGTGTACGTAAGAAGGATCCGGGGGGACTAGAGGGATAAGTGGCTCGAGATTGAAGATTCGGGCATTAGCCGGTGTCTGAAAATGGGGAGGGGAAGGTAAGGTTACACTGGAGCCAGAGCAGCATTGAGGGTCTGGAAGGGAGCCCACGCGTTCTGTTAGCTGGGCATTATGATTTCTGCCTGCTAAAGTGGACTTGAGGGGTGCTGAAACATTCAAAGAAAGTGAAAGCGATTTGGATGCTCGAAGCTGCAGACTGATAACTTCCCAAGTGGGTGCAAGAATCACATAATAATTTACGGGAGCCATTGAGAGTTGAGGTCAAATAGGCGTAAAAGGTGCTGCAATATTTGAAAAAAAAGTGACCAATCGTATGTCGGGAATTGCACCCATGTAATTCCCCAGAGTAGTGAACGAGGTGCTAAAAGTGAAAAAGCATACCATTAAGAATGATTTGCTGTAAGTAGAGGTTCTAAAGCATCTCAAAGCAACGAGGATAGCACTGACAAAGCCTCACGAAAACCATAAAGAACTGTGGCGTGGGAGATGCTGAGAGAGAGAAAATGAAACTATGGTGCAGGAGGTGCAGAGAGAGAGAAATTGAAACTATGGTGCAGGAGGCGCAGAGAGAGAGAAATTGAAACTATGGTGCAGGAGGTGCAGAGAGAGAGAAATTGAAACTATGGTGCAGGAGGCGCAGAGAGAGAGAAATTGAAACTATGGTGCAGGAGATACAGAGAGAGAGAAATTGAAACTATGGTGCAGGAGGCGCAGAGAGAGAGAAATTGAAACTATGGTGCAGGAGGTGCAGAGAGAGAGAAATTGAAACTATGGTGCAGGAGGCGCAGAGAGAGAGAAATTGAAACTATGGTGCAGGAGGTACAGAGAGAGAGAAATTGAAACTATGGTGCAGGAGGTGCAGAGAGAGAGAAATTGAAACTATGGTGCAGGAGGTACAGAGAGAGAGAAATTGAAACTATGGTGCAGGAGGTGCAGAGAGAGAGAAATTGACACGAGAGAAATTGAAACTATGGTGCAGGAGGTGCAGAGAGAGAGAAATTGACACTGTGGAGCAAGAGGAACTGAGAGCGTAGGGGGAAGTAGTTCTAACACTACACAAGTCAAGTGTTTGGTGCTAAAACGTCTCGTGGGAACTAAAGATGAGAATGTAAGCTTGGGCAAGAGGTGCTGAGAGAGAGGGAGAGAGGGGGAGAGGAGAGAGATGGGGCAGAGGAAGTAGAGGATGGTAAACTGTAATAGAGGGGTGGATGTCCATCCACTCCCCAATGCTGCAGAAGAGGCTCTGAGAGACAGTGAGCCAAAGAGAACAGTTTATTGGAGGTTGTAGTTTTCACATTTCACAAGGCAACGCGGTGTCCAGTCATTTGGTCGACTGAAAACTGGTCGACTGCAATTTGGTCGACGCAATTTGGTCGAATTTTTTTTTTATTTATATATTTATTTTTCGGGTTTTCGTTTTGTAAAAAAAGGGGTTTTTAGAGAAAAAAAGAGGTTTGGGGGGGGGGACCCCCCAAAAAAATAAAAAAAGGGTTAAAAAAATAAAAATAAAATTCGACCATTTGGTTTTCGACCAAATTGGTTCGACCATTTGTCTTGTCGACCAATTTTTTTCGACCAAATGTCTGGTAACCGGCAACGCATGTGGATCAGAAATGCTTCAAGTAAATCAAGATGAACAACATTCTATGAGGGGCAGTGCAGTCACTCACCAAGGTGGCCAAAGATATGCTAATAGAGAGAAAGTGAAACAGTGGAGGACCATTGGACATTTTGGTTCTGGCACTTAACAAGGTAAGTATTTGGCAGTGAGAGGTCTCCAAAGGACTAATGTGAAATGTGTTCTGGGGGTAAAGTCCAATTAATCCCCAACTCGGCACAAGAGTCACTGGTGGAGAAAGAGACATTACTCAGTAGAGAAATACATAATAGATTAATCATTCTTAGAGAGGAAATCTAGGGATGCAGAGCAACTGGAATGGTGACATATGCTAATTGGCAACCTTTGAAGGCCAGCTGAGAAAAACTATAATCATAGAAAGACAAAAAACAAGAGACATATTGAAAGAAATCTGTTTTTTATGATCCTGATAAAATGAATATTTAAAAAAAATTATGACGTAATTTGTAATGTCATAATTGGTGGTGACCATCGCGCAGAACAAATAAATGAGGCTGCATCAAGACACATGCTGATTTTCACTGAAGGAAACCAAATTTGATGAACAGAACGCTTTGAATCAATCATAACCACTGGGAATTCCTCAAATCAGCATTTCAGTTCATTTCTTTTTGCCTGCCTTTGCCATTACAGATGTTTACATCCATGTGCACATCTCTCTTGGTCTCACACCAACAGGGAGTGAAGACTGAACTCCATTCCTTCTCCACAGGACCGCAAGTAACTTGGACATATTTTGTCCTTTTTTCATAGTCAACAGTTACTTACGTGTATTGCCGTGCAGAGACAACAAGGTCCTGGAGGTCAGGCTTGACTGCTTCCATTGGTGGCAGTGCCACAACTGATTTACAGATAGTTGGTCCCATTATTTTAATGTTAGCAACATCCTAAAGCAATTGAATGGGGTGCTGCTCAGAGAAATTTCCAGTGGTTAGGAATAAAACAAACCTTGTGTATTCATGTTGGTATGTACGTACGTATGTATGTATGTATGGGATTTATGAATTGCAACACTAGGAGGGAAGCAACAAGGTGTTGTTCACTCTGGTGCCACCACTGTAAACAAGTAGCAGTGGAGGAATTTGAAGTTGCAGATGAGCTTCGATGGGTAGAAGAGCGGGCTGGGTAGTAAGGGGTGCTCTGGAATGGGAAGAGTTTGGTTGAGTGAAGGCAGCAATGAGGTGAAATGTTCTTTGAAAATTAGATTCTTCAAGACCTTTCTGAAGTCTAGGATGGATAGGGGCCAATCTTATCTGCACTGGCGGTGCATAGCAGGAAAAGGCCTGTTTTCTGTTTTTTCCCTCTTGCAGTTCTTTATTTTCAATCTGGGGATGCTGTGGTAAACTGGCCTCTGAAGATGGTGCGGCACTCAGTGAGGTAGAATGGTCTTTTTGTTGTGACTACTTTGTAGGTGATGCCGTCTGTCTTGAATGTGAGGAATGCTTGAAGGGGTTGCCAGTACAGCTCTTTAAGGATGGAGTAATTTCACTGCTTCACGACTTGCAGATCCCTCTCTGAGTTTATAATGAATGTGCAACCAGTTCATTCTCAGGCAGAGCGAACTTGCGTGAGACCAAGCACTGACTGGTTTATCCTGCAGCAGTTGCACAGTCATTATAAACTCGGAGAGGAATCTGCAAGTCGTGACGCTGTGAAGCGATACCGAAGAGTAGTAAACCACACGTATGGAATAAGGAAAAAGATGGGTTCATGAAATACAATAAGAGTTGTGCGCTCTGTAGCCTGGAATGAAGGCAATAAGCCAACAATGTTTTGAAATTATATAGTGTTATTTTAAGAGTTAAACACTGGTCCTGAGGAAGGTGACTTAATTATTATGTATTGCCGAAACCAGTCGACCATTTTGTTGAGACATCTCAAAAGAGACGCAGAAGGCACTTTTGCATTTTTAACGTTCTCATTCACTTTGTATTTTGTTCGTAATCCTTGATTTAATCCAATAAGGAATTAATAACAACAAATTCCAGTTGAAGGAATGCCTTTTATTAGGCCTTAACAACATTGGCGTTGTTAAGGATTTCAATCAGGCAACACACACCTTGGTCTCGGCCTAATATGTAGCGCACAACTGAGATGCTTTTCTCCTTATTTTATGCAGGTTCAATTTGAGATTGTACGCCACTCCTATCACACCCCCTTTCCAAATACCACGGGTCACAATGGACCATGAACCAGGCTGGTTGGTAAAATGCAATATGCATTTATTTATTTTAAAATTCCAAAGAAATCATACAAATTTTAATATAGGGCAGCAATCACCAATGGGGTGATAATTACAATGAGGATGTAAGCAATACACTTGGTTTAACCTTCTAGTGGAACATATACAAAACACCAGGGAATAGGAGCACTTTTTGATTTAGGAAAGATAGCACCCAAGTTAGGATTTCCCCCTGCAATGGTCCCTCAACCCACAAAGACACAGCAGGTAATCAGGTATAAGATGCAGAAAATGGAATCCAAATCCGACCTTCCCTCATCAAATTAGAGTGGAAAACTGATTTTAAACCCCTTCCAATGTTATGAAATGAAACTCGGAAATGGACAAATAATTAATTAATGTGCGGTTAAAACTTTAAGGTAAATACAATTTAGTATTTAAGTAAATACTAAAGCAACCGTGCATAGACCCTAACAATCACCAGCAATGGATTACCAAGAGCATACAATTGAAAACTGAGTGGAAAGTTTAAAACATGTTGCAGCAAAATGACACGTGTAAAAGTTGCATTTCCTTTAAATTTCCATGTACATTTACCCAAACGATTTCTAATAGAAACAGGTGAAATACTCTGATTTGGAGTGCGGTTTTTGGGCTGGGGGATAGATATATATCACAGGTACAACATAGAGGTGAACATAGGTCTCTAGCTGGTGAATTGAGATAGATTTGTAAGGTAGAGTGAGGTTCATTTTTAGGAAAATATAGCAGTGAAAAAGAGAAATAGGTTTTTAAAAGTGAAAGGCACATTTTACTTAAACTAGAAGAAAAGAGGAACGCCGCCCGTGAAAATCAAAGTTACGGCAAAGTTACGCTGCAGTTGTAACCCTTCACGCAGTGTACCCCTTTTCTTGAGGGAAAATTAATTTATTTCAACACAATATCGCTAATGATTTATGATCTATGCAAGACAGGAATGAAGAGAAAAGTGGCACTAATGCCTGGAGATCAAGGGCAAGAACACGGAGAATTCTGACAGTTTTAACAAGTTACCAGGATAAGGATAGTATGGGTTAGATAGTGGGATAATGACCAATGCAAGACAAGGTAGACTATGGATTTATATGGGGTAGGGATTATACTTACAGTCCACTTTTAGTTTGGGATTTTGGACCGTCAGTGGTTCTGGTCACTACACAGCAGTGTGCCTGGCCAAGGACAGAGGGGCAAAGGGGTTCCATGTGTTAATATCCCCGCAAAAATATCACGATACAAAAATATCGCCATATTTTTGCACAATATTGACCCATGGACCCTGCGGGGGACTCCCCTGCAACCCTCGCATTATTTGAAAATGTGCAGGGGACATCCCCACAACCCCCGCTCTCACAAATTATCCCCCCCAAAAATATCGCCTATGGTGAGACAAACTGACATATGTACTGCAATATTTTTGGTGGGGATATTTTGTGGGGATACCGGGCAAAGGACAGCTGGGCATGTCGGGTCACCTCTGGATGTAGTTAGTGGGCAAGCAGTTAGTGGGCAGCAAGCCTACATACATAGGTTACATATTTTGTGTAGAGCATAGTACTCCAACTCTGCAATCCGTGAGACATTGTTTTTCCCTTCTAAGACCTTTTGGTAATTTTGAGTATGAACGCTTTATCTTCAAATTTCAAAACTTTATACAGATTTGTGGATTAACATAAGGGATGTAAGCATAAAAATTTGAATTGGCATCATTGATACTTTCCTTGTAATCCCCAATTCTTTGCCATTTCCATTCCCAAAGGGTCAGTGAATTCTACCATGTCTTAAATGAAAGCCCAAAAAAATCGCTTTTAAACTGCGACATTTTTACATTTTTACAAAGTCTTGCTGCAGAGATACTTTACATTTTTACTCAAAAATAGTCGTTGGAAGCAAAACGACAGTTCTTTGTCTGTCACTGGGCCATTTTTTTCTTTCTTCAGCTGCCACCAACTGTCATTTCCTCCAGAGCAAGGCACGGGTTTCCCATCTGGATTGAAGGTTTATTGCCCCCCCACTTTGCACTTTCTTGTCCTGGAAATCCCATTGTCAGTGGGTTCAGCCTAGACTAGATTCTGTCCAACCTAATAATTATTTCTGGGGTGTTGGTATCTGCCGAGAAAGGCCCTCCTGTTTGGTAGTATCCCCCCCCTAAGTAGAAACCTATTTTTCTATTGGAACTTGCAAAATCCAGTCAATATAGGTTAACAGTTTCACTTTCTTGTATTTTGGTCCTGAGTTTAACAAGCCAGTTGAATAAAATAACCCATGTGTGTAATTTCCCCAGCA
Organism: Ambystoma mexicanum; assembly: GCF_040938575.1. Classification (NCBI taxonomy): domain Eukaryota; kingdom Metazoa; phylum Chordata; class Amphibia; order Caudata; family Ambystomatidae; genus Ambystoma; species Ambystoma mexicanum. Next base: position 668,941,799 of record NC_090930.1, on the reverse strand, counting down.
ACAAATCCATTCACATTGCTAAATAATAGCAGGCTTCCATTCAACAGCTTTCTTTTAAAACTGGGCTTTCTCTCTGAGTTTGCAAAGCCCATTTTACATGTGTGGTGAAAAGCTGGCATTTCTTTTTAAATTAGTTTTTGCATCTCCCTCTGGATTCCCACACTGTCTTGCAGCTATAGTTGTTTCCTTGGGTACAACGTCCTTTCGTCGCGGGATGTTTTTTCGCTGTGTTTTTTACCACAATTTTATTTTCTCCAAAAAACCCATCACATTTTTTAGAAAAAGAGGGGTGTTTAGGGGCGGGGGAACCCCCCCAAAAATGTGATGAGTTTTTTCAACAAAAAAAAATCCCCACGAAAAAACACCCCGCAATGAAATGACATGGAACCAGTTCCTTGTATGCAGGAGTTTTGTTGGAAGCACAGATGTATTGAAATTGACATGTCTCAGATAGCTGGGGTTTCTTTCAACTAATGAGCTTTGATACATTGTAAAGAAAATGAATGTGTTTTCCTGTGCGGGAAAAGTGAAGCCCTTTGTTGATTTTCCACAGAGTTGATTTGGCAGGGCCTGTCATTCAGAAATCATGCCAGGTTTTGCTGAAGCACAATGAGAGATACTGGGCATTGTGGGGCCTTATTAATCACAGTGGTTTAAGGAAAAACTGATGTAAATAGCGTCAGAGCAGCATTTTTAAAGGTGAAAAGTTTCCTTTTTAATGAGGATTTTGGGCTTGCAGCAAAGCAGTGCTGCCTTTTCACTTTATTCCATCTGTATGTGTCAGAACACACTGGCACGCTCCCTCAGTGTGTCCCATTGTTCCATCCCGCCCAATGTATGCTTGGCAAGATGTTGCAGGTGTCTTTTTGTTGCTGCAAAACACAGTTTTAACTCCATGGTGCTCACAGGAGCCAGCGCCACCATTTTGCTGTTTCTGCGCAAATGCGGCTTGGTTTTGGAACATTCTGTTCAGTGGGTCAATGTAGCCCACAGTGTACTAGTGGGGAATAATAAAATTGGATCCTCTTCTAGCACTGTGCAGTAGAGCATTGTTTAACATATCACATGGTAGGGTTCTGCACTTATACACATGTTTGAAAACTATTACAATAATTGAGTACCAAGTTAAGTGATAGCTTCTCTTTCTGTCCACTTTTAGAAAGGCAGCGCATCACTGCAAACTAGGGCAATATACCCACCCTGAGGGCAAGATTCATTCTTCATGAGGGACAGGTGGGAGACCTAACCCAATTGAGATTCTTTTGTTTTCCGTGTTAAACCCAATATATATATATGAGCACTGGCAAAGTGGGCACACACTTTAATGTGGACTGTGCCCAATATGTGACATTGTTCTCACTGTAAATCATGTTTATGCTGGCTGTGCTCAATATTTCTTATGTGGGCTCTATTTTAGGCAAACATGAATGTGGGCAATTTTTTGTCATACTGCCCTTGCCCAATATATGCCAGAATTGGCTCTCTAGGAACAACATTTTTGCTGGCTGGATCCAATACTTGCCAACATTGCCAATACAAAAATGTCCCTGATGCCTACAAAGAAATTGCAACATTTCTCTTAACATTTCTATGCAGCTTGTGTCTATTTTATGCCAGCAATGGCTTGTGAAAATATGTTGATACTGCCTCTGCATTGTGCACAATTAACACAACCATGCCACTGTAAAACACATGCTGCCAGTGTGGGCCCAACCTTCCACCAAACACACATACCCCCCCGCCCCCACACACACACACACACATGCACACATGCTCACTTGCCCACATGCACACACTCATTAGAAGTCCCACAAACACACCACATACATTGCATCCATACCTTTGTTTTGCTGCTGCCCAACTCGCCTCCTCCATCTTCAGACAGGCAGCCTGAAATGAAATCGATACACATGACACACACTGGCCTACACCATGCCCATCTTGAAGGATGCAGAGAGTGGCAAGGACCTGCTTCTCTTGCATTGTAGTTTGCAAACAAAAGGGGTCTAGACCACCTGTCCTGAAGCCTACATCAGATATTTATTTGCAAACTAATATGGAAGGGCATGTTTGTAGTCTGTACACTTTCTTCAGATGCAGGGCTGGCCAAGCAATTGGCGAAAGAGATGCACTGTGATGTGGGCCAGAACCCCAAGGGAGTTGGTCGCCCAACATACCTCTCTGCTAATGAGCTTGTATAAGCCTTTTATTGGAAAAAATATGCTAGTAGTTGAAAGCATGATCTTTTTTCGAAGATTATATTGGAATTTCTATAAATGGATTGCAGTGTTATTTACCTAAATACATGGCTAAGCTCAAAAAAGTAATAACAACAGAAAACAAAGGTTGATCCTAAGTGGAGCAATTAACATAATATGTAAGCTACATATCTAGCAACTCAGCAATATACATAAGATATAAGTAACTGCCGGTGCCAAAGCAAAGATTTTACTCTGCAATTCTGGTCAGCAGCAGATAACAAAGTCAGTGGCCCTCATTACGACCCAGGCGTTGGACCATCGTGCTAATAGCCCCATGGTCCATGCCGGTAACTTACCGACTCTGCCATGGCGGAATGGGGAATTACCGCCCCATTCCGAGGTTGGTGGGGCGGTAATTCCCCATGCCGCCATGGCCCTTCCCCATTCCCATTTTTTGCCCCATAGGGCTCAATGGGAATGGGGAAGGCGCTTAGTACGGTGCCGCAAATTGCGGCACTGTACTTAGCACCAAGGTCCCTTTGCGGGTTGGTTTTTTAACGCCTGCTAAAAGCAGGCGTTAAAGTGCCACCCGCAAAGGGACCTCGTAATCAGGCGCTAAGGGTTTAAAGGCGCAGACACCTTTTACGGCGCCGTTAACCCCTTTACGCCTGGGTTGTAATGAGGGCCAGTGTATTTTTATTGCAATGTAAGGATCAACCCAACAGAGTATCCCCATCAGAAATAATGAACAGCTGGTCATACAGAACACACCCTTTTTTACATTCTTTTTTCTTATGAACAGGGAGGGTGAAGGCTTATCATATCATATATAACCTACTTTATTGTCATGCTGTGACCAAATTCAACTGGAGATTAGAGACGTGGATCCTTATTGAGGTTTGCATAGTTTGTGGCATAATTGGTACCAATTTCAGGGTTGCAAGTACAACTTCTGTGTTCTCATAAGGAACACTCCATCTATATAGGAGATATTGACCTAACAAATTAATGGATGGAGAGAGATTAAACACAAAAGCATGCTTATATGCTATAGGAACTAAAGAATCAGGTATAGGTTTAGTCAGACGATGTAGAATAGGTTGATTAGAAATACCAAAAGCTGTGACATAGGTAGAAGAAAGAGGAAACAGTAGGCAAATCTTCAGATTAAAGAGCTTATCTAGTGACTCAAGGCAGTGTACAGTCGGTCCTCCTATAACACATTGTACAAAGTGATTTATTTGGTCAACAGGAATTAAATGATTCATGACAAGGTTACTTTCCCTATGGGTGTTTAATTAGAGAAGTTGGTGTAGTGGTTTGTAGGTGAACAGAGGGTGCATTGGGGTTGGGAAATGGTTGGAGATTGGAGGATGGGGGTCCTTTTGCTGTGTTCTGTTAAGACATGCAAAGTCCCAATGACATTCCTGTTTCCAATAGTTTCATGCAATACCAATATGCATTGAGGTAATCTGAAAGATGTTTGGAGCTCCCCTTGCCTGGTCTCCCTTTCACATTCCACCCGGTGGCACCACTCCCCTGACTTGAACGGTTTGCAGGTATAATATCATAAGGTTTGTTTCTGTGTTCTCGTTTTTATGTTTTTGGCATGCAACACAGTGGATTTGCCACAGTCTCCATTTCCACTAATAGTTTAGTATGCTTACTGACACAGATAACCTTTAGTTTCTGCAGGATCTTGGGTTGCAATCCTTAAAGAAAAGCAGCTTCTATCACTTCTTGTGCAATATCCATGGGTTTGTATATGCCTGAAGGCTGAGCAAGCATCACTTTGAGTCTAAGCTAAAAGGTCAGTGGGTGATTCCTCTTTATTCTGCTTGCAGTTATACATTGTTACCCAGTCAGTTTTCCTTAGATGCACTTCAGGGACTGTTAGGGAGAATTCTGATAAATGGTTGATTTCCCTTACCTGAAGAGTCCCCCAGCAGCTTTGCTGGATTTCTAGGATTAAATTCCCGTAAAGTCCCGGTGAGTCCCGCTTTGCTGCAGCTGTCCCTGCTCCTCGGATCCTTTGAAGCTACTGCAGCGTTCCCTTTCTTGTGGAGCCCGAACTTCGTTTCCCACAAGGCACAACAACGCTTCTGTGGGCGTTGCTTTAAAAGTGTGCAGCCGCACGTAGGCACACGCGGAGTCCCGGTGAGTCCTGCTTTGCCGCTTTGCCGTGGCGTCGTGGCAGTAGGGCTCCCCGGGGGCTAGTGAACCGAGTCCTAAAGAAGTGCATTGTTGACAATGCAACTAACTTTAAAATCAGGTATGCCGCCCCGCAGTCCCCTTAGGTGTCTGAATGCTGGGGGCCCTCGAAAACCTGGCGAACCCTCCCACACATTTTCCACGCCCAGAAGGGGAGGCACAAAAGACATTGTACCTGGAAATGTGGATATTCGAATATTTTGTAATGGGTCTTTATCAGCATTCCGGGCCAAATCTGAGAGTACGCCTCGAAATACTGTGGATAAGGGTGCTCATGAAACAGAAACCCAACCTGGGGCAAGTAAAAAAATGGGTGATAACGCCTCCTACCCTCAAATAGGGGAGTAACTGACGAGCCCCTCACTGGAGTGCCCGGCGAGAGACTGCTCTATTTCAGACACGGCGCTATTAGAGTCAGTCCCTGCAACTGGCGCTCCAGCTCAAGGTTACTGTAAATCCACTGAACAAGTGGATATTGCAATGATTGACCTAGATGCAAATGACTCTGTATTCTCCGAGAATCTCCTTCCGGAAAATGTATCTGCTTCACTGGTAATGTTCTCAGGGAGCTCTATAAGCCAATCTCACTCGATTAACGATGAGCGGGAAATGGCAACAAAAATGTCAGAGAGCTCAATAATTGTACCTCACTATATGAATGATGAGCGGGAAGTGGCAAAAGTGTCAATTCGTAACCAAAGTATGAATACATCAGTGGTATTACAGCAGGTGGATACCTGGTGGGGAATTGCTTTGCATGCTATGAAATTAGTGCTATCCACAATGTCTAGATCTTTGCTAGTATGTGAACAGAAATTAAGCTTGCAGAGTGAATGTATGGCCAAACTTATGAAAGGGCAAGTGGGCAATGTAGATGCTCTAGCCAGAATTGTGAATACGTGTGTGTTAATAAGGGACACAAAACCCCACACAAATACGGTGGCTGTCCAAACAGAGAAAGATGACGAAACCAACAACACACTGGTCACGACACAAATGGGAATTTAAAAACAAATGCTGTTGAATCTGTGATCCCGTGTTTTGATGAAAACTCGAGAGGCGGTGGTGGATATATGGCATCAGGTGAAGATAGCCTGAGAGTTGTGCAGGTCGGGGAGGGTGATTTACCTGGAGCACACTTAAAGGACAAGTTGGTTGAGACAGTTATCCCCCCCCTGATAAACACAAAAATAAAACAGGAAAACCAGGTGCCAAAATATCGGGCAAAAGGTTGCCGAAGAACCAACTGACCCCGAAGAAGATAGGTAAATCTTCTGTTAAACACTTTTTCAAGGTAATTTCCGTAACCAAACGTACTACCATTGGTGCATCGGAGGCCATTAGACAAAAATATCAAGTGCGGGCTCTTGACCGCAGGAAAGGGGTTTTGAACTTTCGCCCACTCCATGCCTTGGAATATCCACCATTAGATAAGCTAGTGGATGAGTTGTCGAATGAAGATAATGGCTCGGGTGAAACGTCAATCCCTCAGGAAAATATAACGGCAAAAACCCCTGCAAAATCGAACCTAGAGCTGGGGGGAAATAACCCTGCTTCAAATGCTCAATGAGCTGAGATCAGGAAAGCAGTGGATGAGCACCTGGCGAAAGCAATGCCAACTGTTCTACTTCCACCAGATAAACCGAGTGGCCTTGGCGACTCATAAGGTATATATGGGGAAAAGGAGTTTGGTCTTGGAAAGAGCAGTCTGAGCTGAGCCTTTCTGCCTGAGTACAATGACCGTGGAAAAATCAAGCCAGCCAATCGCTGAACCAAGGGAGCCTATAACGAGTGTGGAAGTGAATGCCACCCAAAGAGGTGGTAAGGCGAGTCAACCCCAAGGGGCCGTCGCCATTGGGGATCTTTCGCAAATATCAGGCCCGATTATCTCCCTGATTGAGAGTGCTCTGAAGAAAATGCAAGGTCCTACTGTTCAATCAGACGAGGTGACCCTTAAGGTCCGGGGCAACCAGATCAAGAGCACAACGTACAGGTCCCCTCTGAGAAGTAACCCTGTATCATTCCCTCTAGTTCTTTCTTGTAGGAGACCGCCTTGTACACAATACGATCTAAATAGGCGGGCGGTTATGGCAATCTTCTCCGATATTCCGCAATTACAGGATGTTGTCTCCTCAGATATGTCATTAGTGGAATTTACTGTTGAAAGTCAACTAAACTTAGTAATATTGTGGTTCAAAACGTAATTTGGCAGGCCAAGGACGAGTTGTTTGCTTTGGGTTTTGTTCTAGAGCCGTTAAAGCAACCCTCCACGAGTGTGTATATGAATGGTGCAAGGAAAGGTATAGACAGCAACATGTATGAGCTGTCTCAGCATGTCGGCCCGACTCTTGACAACAGGGGCAATGCTCCTGTCCAGAAGTAATGTGAAGGTCGGGGGCGGGAAGAGCGGATCTCCATGGTAAGTTGAAATACCAGGGGGTTCTCTCACCTTATAAACAATGATCAGAATGATTTGAGTAAATATGATATCGTGTTTTTCCAGGAGACCTGGCTCACTGATATCCCAATCTGGGATGACCACGAACTACACTTTAATCCAGCCATTAAACTTGTGGTAGGCCAACCGATGTCAGGGCTTGTTATAGCTGTTAAAATGGGCAGAGGCTTGAGTCCTGAGCTCTGGGCGATTCCTAATAGCTATATGCTGTTGGCAAAATTAATGGCCGGTACAGAGGTTTATGCCTTATTAAACATCTACTGGAACCCAATTGCCATGTCAGATGACTCTTTTTTTAGGGATATCAATAATACTTTATACCTGGTAGTTTTGGAGCCGAATGTAAGAGGAATCTTAATGGCGGGGATCTAAATTTAAATTTTCCGAGTGAAGTGGGATGTAAAAACAAAATTAGGTGGAGAAGATGGGACTCACTAGTAAGAGCAAGAGGGCTCTTGCCAGGCCAGTCACCCTGCTGTGGGATTGACAGCCAGGCTGTATGAATGGGGGAAAACTGCATAAAAAGCAGGTCTCTGGGACTAGAAGAGCAGAGTCGCCACTGGAACGAAAGAACCAACAAGGAACTGGAAGAAGAGTATCCCTACAACGACTGAACCGCCCGGTGAAGCCTACTGCAGGTCCGAATCTCCAAATCCGACGACAGAGAAGATCCTCCAGGAAACTTCTTCCCTTGAGCTGGTGGGACCAACCAGTTCACCCAAATTACAAGCCAGGACCCCTCCTCTGGTCGAATTCGCTGTACAGAGCTACAGTGGGACAGATAGCCAGGAAGGTCGGAACCAGCTTGTGTTTTAAGGAGCAAATCTTTTATTTGTTGTTTGGCGCTGCTGCTGGTTTCTTCCCTGGGTAGTGCAAGACCCTCCAGTCTTCCTACTTCTGATCAGTCCGACAGTCGCTTCAGGAACGCTGAGCCTGCAGGAACTACCATGAACGTCTGTCTCAGCTACAGCCCCCTCTCTGTTTTAAGGTAGTGTGCAAATCCGGTTGTGGTTTCGCTCAGCCACGGTGAAAGTGTTTGAAATCTTTCTCCAATCCGAGGGATTGTCCTTCTCTTCTCTTTGAACTATCTTTTCTACCAACCAACCTCTTCCGGAATCTGTGCCACTAACTTTACCGCAAACTACCCTGAACAGTGTGATCTTGAGCAAAAGACTTTTGACCTATTGATTTTTGCCCTAAGCCTTTTCTAGCTCATCTCCTCACTGTAGTCTCTCTTGTGCAATTGCCCTGAGTACTTACCTGTTGGTTTTGCCTAATTTCTAATAACTTTGTCTTTCCCTCCCTTTTAAATTGCTGGAGTGCCATTTTGCTCCCACTTCATACTGTGAGATTAACTTGTCTGGAATTTAAGGGAAGTGGTGTGGTGTATTTATATTGTGATTTTGACCTTGCTAGAATAGTGAAATGTTATACAACTCTTGAGTAAATAAATATATATTCTTTTACTTAGAAACCTTGAGTCAGTGTTTGTCTGAATCATAGTAATTGCTGTCCTTTGTGTAACTATTTGTACTGCTCACTTACTCTTGAGTTAAGTCTGGCTGCTCCGCTACTGCTACCACTATAACTGTGTAGTACAGGCTTGTACCAAAGGTGAAATTGTACTGTCACTTGTAGTCTTAATTGTGTGTAGTGTTCCCAAAAGGTACTGCATATAATTCTGCCTAACACTGCTGTACAGCGGTGAGGATAAAAAGTATAGTAATTACACTTAGAGTGCTGATATTACCTTGGATCAACTAACCACAAGGCTAACATCACTAAAAAGCAACAATAATCATGTATGATATGGAAAGCCACAGTCAGGAGACCCTCCTGAGTTACACTGCTGATTATTTAAGACAAAAGTAAACTCTCTGCCAAAGGCAAAAAGATTTAATTAGTTGAAAAGTTGTCAGAGAGTCAAAGTCTAGGGAGTGGGTCTGAAACACCTGACTCTCTTGCAAATGTGGAAAGTATTGAGGATTATACTATGTCTATTAATGATGAGTTGGAAGAGGAAGAGGTGTCTCTTAATGTAGGCCACCTTGGCCCCTTGCCTGCTGAGCAGCCTCAACCCTTTTCCACTGGGATCCCCACAGGTCCTACACTCAGTCCTGAATTCTTTGCCATAGAGAACATGGCGCTTGAACTGGAATTCAAACGTTTAACTGGTCAAACTGAACAAAAACACCAAGAACTTAAGCTCAGAGAAATGGAGTTGAATCATGAACTTGAAATGAAAAGATTGTCTCTTGAAAATGCTTCTCTCCCAGAGTCTTCTAGGTCTTCCAGTCCTAAGAGACCCTGTATGCCTAAAGAAATTATGGGTATTTATGAGGTTAAACTTGATATTTTAGATTGGTTGGCAATGTTTGAATATAACCATGGGATTCAAGACATTACAGGGAATCAGTTGCTTCCTTGGCTCTTCTCTAGGCTACCCACTGTTGCATCTGATGTTGTGATGGAGTTGGGGGAGGTGGATAGGATGGATTATGAGTGTGTGAAGCTAGCTTTAATTGCTAGATTCAGGAAGACCCCTTCCAAGTACCTAAAGAGGTTTAGGACCCTCAAAAAGCATGATGGTACCCCTTGGGCTACCTGGGTATGGGAATGTTTGAAAAACTTAGATGGATGGATTAAGGGTTGCAGAGTAAACACTTATGAAGGAATGAGAAATCTTTTAATGTTGGAGTCTATTTTTGATGTCTGCTCTCTTGAGCTCAGACAGCACTTGGCTGATTCTAAGGAGATAGATCCAAAGAAACTAGCTAAGGCTGCTGACTTGTGGGTTGCCAACAGGGCTACTCACAAGGATTCTGGGGCTACTCAGAAAAAGGATGAGGGGAAACAACCAAAGAAAGACAACAAAGAGAATTCTAATACCTCCAATCCAAAAGAGGGCCACAAACAACAACATAAGGGTAAACCTCAAGGGAAACCAAATCAGGCTAGTGCACCATCTTGACCCAAACCAGATGGAGGTCAGAACAACCCCCCATTCATCAAAACATTTGGGAAATGTTATGTTTCAGGGCCAACTGACCATGTGAAAGGGGATCCCAAATGTAAGGGTAAACCTTCATGGGTCCACACTGTCTCCTTAGCCTTAGCCCCAGAGGAAGAAGTACCTATGGCAAGTGGAAACTTTCACCTACTCGCTTATGAACCCATGAGAGTCTCAGCCAGAGGTTCTTTAGTGTCCCTGGGCTTATGGGAACAACAGAATTTACATGTCTATAATTCCATCCCAGATAATACTAAAGAGTACTATAAAGACAGTGTTCTTGTGAATGGTCAGGAAACCCCTGCCATCAGAGACACTGGAGCCAGCATAACTGTGGTGGATGAATCATTCTTCAAGGTGGAGGATGTTGCTAAGGCACCCAAACGCCTCACCAAGTTAGCTGGAGGCCCTGTGCAAACGCTTCCCCAGTTACCAGCTCTCATCCAGTGTAATGATATGACTGTCAAGATACCTGTTAGTGTGCAGAGTGAAGTGCCTGGGAGAGTCCTGTTGGATAATGACCTTAAAACTCTTGGAGTTGTGTCAAGCACCCCTATGCCTCCCAGTAAAAGGAAACAGGAGCTCACAAGGTCTGCAAGCGAGACAACTTTGAGAGGCTCTCCAGAGGAGATGATGGAAGAAAATATCGCTCCCAATCCATAGGAGTTGTTCACTGCTATTTCTCGAAAAACAGAGGCAAAGGGGAAACCCAAGACCTCCAGGAAAAAGTCAGACAGCACCCCTGTGCTACCAACAAGGACAGCACCAAGATTGTCTAAAGTCACTCCTGTGACTACTCCACCTGCTGAGGTAGAGTGTGAGGTGCAACCTGGTGTGGTTGAACCAGCATCTGAAGAGTCAGATCTGGAAGAAGACACTGTCATAGCTGGAGATCTTGACCATGTTGAATATCCTGAGCTGCAGTCTTTACTAACAGAAGGTGGACCCAACAGGGCAGACTTTAGCAAATGACAGAGAGAGTGTCCTACTCTTGAAAGTCTTCGACAACACGCTGCTAACCAACTTGATGGGCAAGAAGTTGGAAAGCACAGGTTGAGCTGGGAAGATGGCCTCTTCTACAGTGAACCAACTGAGTCGACCCCTGCGGACGGCAAAAGAATTGTAGTGCCCCTTGCTAACTGACACCAGTTCCTACAGTTAGCTCACAAGATACCTTTGGCTGGTCACTTGAGTTTCAAGAAGACCAAGGAAAGGCTCTCTATCTACTTCTACTGGCCTAAAATGGGTTCGGAAGTGGACAAATTCTGTAGGAGCTGTCACACTTGCCAAACCTCTGGCAAGAGTTGAGCCAAGAATGTGGCACCCCTGGTGCCTCTCCCAGTGGTGGGAGTTCCTTTTGAGAGGGTGGGCATTGTTAGGGAGAATTCTCTGTTTAGGCTGAATTTCCTAACCTAGTGAGTCCCCCAGCAGCTTTGCTGGATATTTGGGGTTTATTTTTTTCTCCTGCCAAGAGTGAGACTCTTTTACCCTCACTCTTGGGCATGATTTGAGTGTGTTTCTTTGACTCTAGATGTGTTTAATGGGCTGTGGGGTATTTTACTCCATAGGGCTTCATGTGTTTTTGTGATGTGTGTTACACAGCACCCTTAGTGCAGTAACACAGGGGTGTCATAGTGACTCCCCAGTATAGACTCCATACCCTGGGACTGACTACTGTCTCCCAGTGCATGTAAAATCACCATTGACTTTACTAGTCTTGAATTCCGAACAGAACCAGTACAAACCATCATATTGTGGACATACTGGCTGGGGCAATTCGATTGCCCCGGGGTCTGTTAGTCGAGGGGGCACGTCTCCGTCCCCCCTGATCGAGTTTTGGCTGGTGGCAGTGGATACTACTTTTTATATTCAACCGCAAATATTTCTCTATGGGATTTTCCCATTGTTCGAGGCTACAATCTTTATTTATTTAATTACGATAGCCTCAAACATACCACTGGTTTATTTAATTATTATTAATTCTCCGGTTGGTATTTTTTGCCAAAACTTGGTTCTAAAATGGTGTTTGTGTTGTCTTCTGTGACTCCAACCCAAGTCGAGCCCTTTGTTCCACTTTTTGGCGGGCTTCTCCGCAGAAGCCCTCCAAAGTGGTGCCACTCTGTCTGGGGTACTTAGGAGGGGTGGAGGGGGATTTAGGCACCCTGGACTGAGTTGCCTAGGCAACTCAAGTTGCACTCCATCCTGATTGGCCCAAGTGGTGAGCCGGCCGGCATGTTTGAGTGACAGCTAGGCTGAGTGAATGGGGGTTTTCTGCATAAAAGCAGGGCTTTGCTGACTGGAACTTCAGAAGTCGCCACAGGACCTAAGAATCTGACGAGGGAGAAGCTGAGCCGACCTGCCACGACGACACCACCGGTGGAGCCCTGCTGGACAGTCTCACCACTTTTCCCAACGACAGAGGAGATCTCCCGCCGGAGAGTCTTCTTCCTTTGACTGGTGGGGATAACCAGTTTCACCGTCTTTTCACCTTCCCGATGCATCTCGTGGCCACCTTGCCTGTGCCAAGCGCCCCGGCAACCGGAATACCGCGTTTTACCACGACCGCGAAATAAAGGGTAATACCTTTAACAGGAAAACTCTGCGGCTGGTTTCTTCCCTGGCAGTGCAATGACCTTCATCTTTCCTCCAAGTCGAGATCTTCTCTTCCCCTGGACGACGACGAGACTTGCACCCGCTGCCAGGAACAACTGCCACCGCTGGAGGATCCTTCCCACTTAAGGTACCGTGTCCCGCCTGGCTTCCCTTGCCACCGACTGTACGGGGTAGATTTAGCCCCCGGCTTTCGAACCTGGGTTAGCCTGGGAAAACCTGGCTAAACTTTTCTGAGCCTCTCTAAACTCTTTTCGAACTCTCTGCAAGACTTTCTAAGCCTAGTGTAACTGTGTGATCCTGGGCGCATTTGTGCTCTGCTCTCTGTAAGAGTGGGCCCAGCCTATGGACTTTGGCTCACAAGTGACTTTTGCTCTTCTGCCTTGCTAAAAGTGTTCCTAAATATTAGAGTGGTGTATCGTTCCATATTCTGTCTTTTTCCCTCCCTTCTTCATAAACTTATTGGAGTGCCATCTATAGTTAAGCGCTCACCTCTGTACGGAAATAAGTGGTGTTAACTAAGACTTATCTGATAAGGAATAAGGGTTGTATATATTATAATAGTAACTGTGTTTAGAGTGTTTTACAATAAGAGTGCTGGAGTGTTTCAAACAGTGTGTTTTTAAATAAATAATTATATACTTTGATACCAAAGCTCTGGTCTGGTTTGTTTGTATTATTGTATCTGAGTGCCTATTGTGTATACTTTGCATACTGCCTAACTCTTCTTGAGGGAAGTCTGACTGCTCAGCCACAGCTACCAGGTAAATCTGGGTGGTACAGACTGCTACCAAGTGGGTTTACTGCTAACACCTGTAGTCCTAAATCTTTTGCAGTGTTCCCAAAGGGAACTGCACAGGTTTCTGCCTAACAGGCATTGACATTGTCCATTCCCTTGACCCTCCCACATCTTCAGGGAACAGGTTTATCCTGGTTGTAGTGGACCATGCTACATGGTACCCAGAAGCCATACCTATGAGAACTGTTACGGCTCAGGCTGTGGCTAAGGCTCTACTTGGTATTTTTACCAGAGTAGGCTTTCCTAAGGAAGTGATATCCGACAGGGGATCCAATGTACCACTACATGCAAGCCATGTGGAAAAACTGTGGTGTCTCTTACAAGTTCTCTACAGCCTACCATCTAAAGACAGATGGACTGGTAGAGAGGTTTAATCGTACTAGGAAGAGCATGATAGGTGCTTTAGAGGAACCCCTTAAGAAAAAGTGGGACCTTCTACTGTGATGTCTTCTCTTTGCATATAGAGAAGTCCCTCAGGTGGGAGTGGGTTACAGTCCCTTTGAACTTCTCTATGGCCATCCAGTCAGAGGTCCATTGGCCCTGATCAAGGAGGGGTTGGAGAGTGCTCCTTCCCCCAAGCCAGTCAGAGTGACTGACTATGTGATAGGTCTCCAGAGGAGAATGTCACACATGATGGCAGAAGCAAGTGATAACTTGAAAACAGGTCAGGGTCTGGTCAAACATTGGCATGACCAGAAGTCCAACATAGTTCAGTTTACTCAAGACCAGCTTGTACTAGTTATGGTGCCAACAAGGCAGGGGGCTTTGCAGGACAAATGGATAGGACCCTTCAAGGTTGTGGGAAAACTTGGAGAGGTGAACTCTCTGGAGGTTTTAGGCAGACCTAAGGAGGCTCCCAGAGTCTTTCACACCAACCGGTTAAAGGCTTATGTATCAAGACCGGATGTAGGAGCTTTGCTTCTAGCTTCAGCTCAAGAGGAAGAGCAGAATGGATCTCTACCCCACCTCCTCAGAGGCCAACCTTTAGATGAACAGATAGAAGGAGTTAATATCTCTTCTCAGCTTCAGCTCACTTCTGAACAACAAGAGGAGTGCAAAGTTCTGTTTCAGTTTGCCTCCCTGTTTTCTCTATCACCAGGCTTGACCCCTTGGGGCCAGCATGATATTCTCACTGGTGACTGTTTACCTGTCAAAAGCAGGGGTTACAGAATGTCAAAACATGTGAGATCCCACATCAAAGGAGAGCTCAACAAGATGCTTGATCTCGGGGTTATAGAGCCCTCTACCAGTCCATGATCTAGTCCAGTTGTTCTAGTACCAAAGGCAGGATCCAAGGAGTTGGGATTCTGTGTGGACTATAGAGCTCTAAATGCAGTCACTAAGACTGATGCCCATCCTTTGCCAAGGCCAGATGAGCTGGTGGATAGACTTGGTTCAGCATAGTACCTCAGTACTTTTTACCTGACCTCAGGCTATTGGCAAATAGCACTGACAGACCATGCCAAGGAGAAAACTAAACTGCATTTTCTACCCCAGCAGGCCTCTACCAGTTTAAGGTAATGCCTTTTGAACTAAAGGATGCACCTGCTACATTTCAAAGGATGCTTAATCAAGTTCTCAATGGGATGGAGGACTTCTACATGGCATACTTAGATGACATTGCAGTGTTCAGCCCTACATGGAAAGAACATATTGATCACCTTGGATATGTTTTGCAGGCTCTTGAGCAGGCCCATCTGACCATAAAGGCAGGCAAATGTCAAATTGGTCAGAGTTCAGTGGTCTACCTTGGTCATGAGGTGAGAGAAGGTGAGATAAGGACATTGCCCAGCAAAGTACAAGCTGTGCAAAGCTGGGCCACCTCTCCAACTCATACCCAAGTGAGAGCTTTCCTAGGCCTCACTGGGTACTACAGAAATTTCACTGAGAACTATGGGACCATAGCTTCTCCCTTGAATGTGGTCTCCACTGCAAAATTCCCTAAAAAGGTTAGATGGAATGAGGAGTGCACTCAAACCTTTGAAAGCCTGAAGAAAACCCTTTGTTAAGCTCCAGTCCTAAGAGCTTCTGATTATCACCAACCCTTCATTGTGCAGACAGATGCTTCCAATATAGGTATAGGTGCAGTCCTTAGTCAACTGGATGAGAAAGGTAGGGAGCACCCCATTTGCTTCATCAGTAGGAAACTGAAGGAACCAGAAACAAGGTGGGCAACCATAGAGCATGAATGTGTTGCCATTGTGTGGAGTCTGAAGAAGTTTAGACCATACTTGTATGGATCTTCTTTTGTGATTCAAACTGCTCATCAACCCTTGAGATGGTTAATGCAAATGAAAGGGGAAAACCCAAAACTGTTGAGATGGTCAATCTGCCTGCAAGGGTTTGATTTTACCATTGAGCACAGAGCAGGATGTCACCACCAAAATGCTGATGGTCTCTCTAGGAAGTTTATAACCGACTATAGGTAGAGATTAATCCAGGAGTGGATTACATCCTCCTGTCCCTTAGTCTGGGGGGGGGGAGTGTTAGGGAGAATTCTCTTAAAAGGTTGATTTCCCTTACCTTAAGAGTCCCCCAGCAGATTTGCTGGATTTCTAGGATTTATTTTATTCACCTGGTAAGAGTCTGAGCCTTTTTTTTCCACTCTTACATGTGTTTTGCTATGTGTATTTCTACCTTCTGTGTGATCTTGGGCACTGGAGCCTCACCTACTCCATGTGCACCACTTTTTGTGTTTGTTACACAGCACCTTCAGTGCAGTGACACAGGGTTGTCTTTGAGACTTCCCACTGACTCAATTTTTTCTAGGGCTGACTACTGTCCCCCAGAAACAGGTATAGTTGCCATTAACTTTTTATAGTCACTTTAAACCACAGACCCAGTACACCCCATCTTACATGGGGTATTTGAAAGGGTTAACTCTTACCCCTTTTTGTCCGTGCCTCTTGGAGCCTTGTTTTGCTCCCTTAACATTAAGACTTGGCTGGTGGCAGTGGTATCTAGCCTAACTTTCCTACCGCGGTTATCTTACATAACATGGTAATGTTTTAGGCTATTATGTTAGCCTCGAACATAAAACCCGCTTGACCATATATGTTTTATTTTGGCTCTGCTGGGTTTAGTCGCCATTTCTTTTTGTTAAAGTCTTTCTTGTGCTTTCTCTGCGTGCCAAACCGGGGATGACTCCTTTTTTCGCTGTCTTTTCGCAGGCTTCTGCACAGAAGCCCTCCTTAAGGCGCCTGATAGTCTAGGTAGGCAGGATGTGAGGCAGGGATCTTTGGACCCCCACCATGGGTTCCCTTGGTAACCCAAGTCACACTCTTGTCTGATTGGCTAAGGGGACTTGCCTTGCCAGGCCAGCCACCCTGCTGTGTGATTGACAGCCAACCTGTATGAATGGGGGAAAACTGCATAAAAAGCAGGTCTCTGGGACTGGAAGAGCAGAATCGCCACTAGAACGAAAGAACCAACGAGGAACTGGAAGAAGAGGACCCCTACAACGACTGAACCGCCCGGTGAAACCCTGCTGCAGGTCCGAATCTCCAAATCCGACGACAGAGAAGATCCTCCAGGAAACTTCTTCCCTTGAGCTGGTGGGACCAACCAGTTCACCCAAACTACAAGCCAGGACCCCTCCTCTGGTCGAATTCGCTGTACAGAGCTACAGTGGGCCCGATAGCTAGGAAGGTCGGACCCTGCTTGGGTTTTAAGGAGCGCACCTTTTATTCGTTGTTTGGCACTGCTGCTGGTTTCTTCCCTGGGTAGTTTGCCACTGCTGCTGGTTTCTTCCCTGGGTAGTGCCTCCAGTCTTCCTACTTCTGATCAGTCCGACAGTCGCTTCAGGAACAGTGAGCCTGCAGGAACTACCAGGAACGTCTGCCTCAGCTACAGCCCCCTCTCCATTTTAGGGTACTGTGCAAATCCGGTTGTGCGTTTCGCTCAGCCTCGGTAAAAGTGTTTGAAATATTTCTCCAATCCGAGGGCTTGTCCTTCTCTTCTTTTTGAACTGTTTTTTCTACCAACCAACCTCGTCCGGAAATATATTTATTCTTTTACTTAGAAACCTTGAGTCAGTGTTTGCCTGAATCATAGTAATTGCTGTCCTTTGTGTAACTATTTGTACTGCTCACTTACTCTTGAGATAAGTCTGGCTGCTCCGCTACTGCTACCACTATAACTGTGTAGTACAGGCTTGTACCAAAGGTGAAATTGTACTGTCACTTGTAGTCTTAATTGTGTGTAGTATTCCCAAAGGGTACTGCATATAATTCTGCCTAACAAGGACTGCTGTAAATAAATTGTTTTTCACAGTGTTTAATTTTGCACGTATACCAGGGGCTACAGTTGTCAAATTACTTTGTTCAATTAATGATTGTCGTACTCAGCCAGCAATATCACCCTCATGAGTTGATTCATGTCTACCCAAGATGGAAGCTAAAGGGCTTGTTTCAGGGTCAGGCAGGCACGACAATCCCAATCATGAAGAAGAATGTTCTGGCTTCTCTTACCTCATCTGTGAATCCTTCCCACCTCTTTACTGTGGAAGTACAACTCACTTGACAAAATGGGACTGCGCAAGCTACCACATCAGCCCTAATCATCTCTGGGGTTTCTAAGAACTATGCAGGCACATCCTTTTCCATTCAGATTAATATACCATTACTGCAGAAACTCTGAGTGCAAGTTCAAGTCATTAATGGCACACCCTTGACATTGGGTCTGGTGCATTAACATACCTTGGGCCTCATTACGAGTTTGGTGGTAGCCACGACATTTTTACCGGCATGGCTACCCCCAAACTCTGGTCCTGGTCCCGCAAAATGGGTATAACCGGGCCATTCAGACCTTTGCAAGCCCGGTAATTCCCATTCGCGGGACCCTGACCCGGTACGTCCCCATTCCCTTTGAGCCCTGATAGGGCTCAATGGGAATGGGGAGGGTGGTAACATTGGACCCGTTCATAACGGGACCGTTGCTACTATCCTGTTCTGCTAGCGGTTGCCGCTCTGCACGTCTGGTCTGACCAGGCGTATAGAGCGGCCCCGCAAGCAGAACTCGTAATGTGGTGGTAGCGTGATAACGGCACCGGCAGCGCTACCGGCACCGTTATCACTCTACCGCCAGGGTCGTAATGAGGCCCCTTGTCTTTACCTATGCAGATCGCAGACCAAATAGAAGGTATTGCTTTTGATGTCATCCGGACACCATTGTTTCCCATAGTTCTGGGTCTTTCATGGCTAATTCATTAAAACCCATGTATTAACCCATGTATCATCTGGAGCTCCAGGACTATGTGGTTTCCCTGTGGACAGATATCTTCGATACAGATGCACAGAGTCTCAAAATACCCATACCTTGCAATGGAGACTAGGAACTCCCTCCCTCATGAGTTCCACACTCCAGAATGTGCCTGCGGATTACCATTCCTATCAACACATGTTTGCTGAAACAGAGGATATCCCCCTGCCTCTGCATCGTTTGTTCGATTGTGAGATGAAGCTGCTGCCAGACAAGCCCATTCCTCCCGGACGTCTGTACTCACTAATGATGCAAGAAAAGGAGGGACTTCAAAAGTATTTGGACACGTGTTTAAAGAAAGGATACACAGTGCTGTCTAGACACTGGCAGTTTTTATTCTTTGTTCCAAAGAAAGAAGGCACCTTGCAACGATGCATTGATTATCATCTCCTCAACAGCATCACCTGTAAGGATCGGTATCCCTTATCCCCCTCCAAGACATCTTAGAATCATTGCAGTCTTCAACAATATATATTAATCTAGACCTATGGGGCGTCTATCATTTAGCCCGGCTAAGGGGAGGGATTTGAATAGAAGATGGCCTTGAAGTCACCTACGTGGCATTTTGGATATTGTGTAATGCAAATTTGGCCTCTGCAACACCCCTGCCATATTTCAGCTTTTTATGGATTTTATCTTCTCTGCCAAACTGGGAGTATTGATATGGGTCAATTTAGATGAAATCCTCATGTTCTCCCCCTTGCTTCTGACCCATAAACTACATGTGTTGGATGTTCTCTCTCGACGGGCAGCAAACCATCTTCATGCCAAAGTGGAGAAGTGCTTGGTGCAGATTGGATTCCTTGGGGATGTTGCACGTTCATCTGGCATCCAGATGGATCCTTGTAAAATACGAGCAATACTCAGATGGCAAAGCCCTCAGGACGTCATGGCCACACAGAGGTTTCTGGGGTTTGCCAATGGCTACCGGTGCTTCATGATAGGGTACTCCCGCCTGGCCACAGGGTTGTACATGGTTTTGACAAAGTAAATTATTTCATGGTAATTGACTTTGTCAGAATTACTTTGGATTTGTTATTTCATTGTTTGAATGGGTGGTTCCTCCCCATGCCCCCTGCTCTCTCACTGCTACTCCTACCCCAAGCCTCAACCTCTCTTATACCCCAAACCCTTAAAAACATGTATACATTTACTTCCCCTCAATCACTGTTTACGGACCACAGACATCACCTTTACGTTGAGTTTGAACCTAGAATTCCACTGGGCCAACACAGCTTAAGCTGCTTTGAGGGAACTGTAGAAAGATTTCAAAAGGCCCCAGTGCTACAACATCCAGACGATACTCACTGCTTTATAGTCGAGGCTAATGCATCTGATAGAGTGGTTGGGCCATTCTTCAGCAACGCAATTCTAGCACTGGTGTGGAATACCTCATTCTGTACTATTCCAGAAAACTCATCCCTTGTAACATACATTATTCTGTGATTCAGAATGAGCTGGTGGTGGTGAAGGAAGCACTCCAGGAATGGTGACACCACATGTAGGGCAGTGACTTCAAGGTGGAAGATCGGACGAACCGCCAAAACCTTCCAGCCATGCGTTGCAACAAAAGTCACCAAGCCCGCTGGGCCTCCTTCTTTCTGTAATTTGATTTTACCATCACATATATTCCAGGTGCTAAAAACTAAAGGAGTGATGCATTGTCGCAAGTCCATACCCATGATCCTGTTGCTGGAGACTGGAAGAGGGCCATCTTACCTCCGAAACCCTTTAAAGTTGTCCTATGGTACCTACAGTATGCCAGAACCGAGACAGCACAAGAACCAGAGGCGATAGCACTCAAAAGGGACCCCATGATTAAGGCCTATGAGGTTTTACAACGGCCGCTTGTATCTACCACCCAACAAGAAGCCAGTCAACAAGAAGTCCTTTCTTGCTTCTGCAATTCTCGGGTAGTAAGATATCAAGGGATAAAGCTCAAAGTGGAATTGATTTCACACCAGGTTTGGTGGCCGGGCCTGATGCGACAGATACAAGAATACCTGGACACATGCCCTGTGTGCACCCATTCCAAGACCAGCTGGAGTAAACCAGTCGGATTACTGCAACCCTTCAAGAAATCACCCTATCCCTGGCATACCATTGCCACGGATTACAATGTGGAACTCCTAGGTTCACAAGACAATACCTGCCTAATGGTGGTAGTTTATAGTTTCTCCAAACTGGCACCCTTTTCCCTTTGCCTGCCTTGCCTACCTATGTGCATTTGGTATATTTTATTTCATGAACTATGCAGACTGCATAGCCTACCTGGGAAGATATCCTTAAACAGATGATCAAAGTTTCTCTTGTGACTTTGGAAAAAAACCCTGTATGCACATCAGAATCCACTGTGCATGAGCACTGGATATCACCCACACTACAATGGAGAGAGCGAAAGAACGAATCAATCCTTGGAACAATACTAACTCCCTGCAGTCAATCTTTTACAAGTTCTTCGATACTGTGGAAGTAGCCTACAATAACTCTCTTCATTCATCTATTAAGACCAGTCCATTCTACTGCACATACGGTTTCCACCCCAAGGTAATGCCATAACAGATGCCGTCCTGAAGTGAGATTCCTGCAGCCGACACCCTGGTCCATTGCATACAGAATGCTCACCAACCAGTATCTATAGCACTCGAGAAAACTGCTCTGTCACAGAAGACCATGGCAGGGAAGAGATCTCCAGAACCGCATTTCAATGTTGATGAAATGGTGTGGCTATCCAGCAGGGACCTGCCACTTTGCCATCTACCTGTCAAGATGGCTCCCCGATTCTTGAGTCCTTTTCATGTTACTGATTGCATTTCCCATATGGCCTTCCATCTTCAACTGCCCACTGGTTGACACGCCCATCCTGTGTTTCATGTTTTCTTGTTAAAGCCTTTCTGTGAGTACACCTTCAACCATGGGCCCTTCATGCCTCCACCAGTTGTAGTCAATGGACAAATCGGGTATGAGGTCCAGTTTATTTGCGACTACCATCCACGAGGGGACAGCTATTTTTGTTATTGACTGGAAGGGGTATGTTGTGTGTGATCGTTCCTGGGAGCCGGCCACCCATGTCCATGCCCCTCGTCAGACCTGGCAGTTCTTCAGTCACTTTCCCTGGAATCACAGAGCCAAAGGTCCATCAGGGAGGAATCAGAGTGTCACACTCCACAACGACCACCGCACTGCGCTCTTACCTTCCTGGAGGGTTTAACCTTGATGGCAACTTCCCACTCTGGGGGGGGCTCGCAGGACAGGAGTGGGTCCGTGGCAGCTGCCTGGGCCTCTGTGTGGTAACTGGAATGCCAAAGCCCTGCACTCCATTGGTGCTGCCATCTTGATGGGTTTATTCAGGCTTGGGGACCGCCGCCACCCTCTCCCACATGTACTTTGTGGGTGGCGTCCTCAGTTGCCATGGCAACCCTGAAATCACAAGTCTTTCTTTCATTCCTTCTCCAGCTGCTCCTCATCCTGACAGATTTTCTCTTCTGTGTCCTGTTACAAGACTTTCCCTTGCTGCCTCCTGTGTTCGCCCTCTCATCTTCTTCTGCCTCATTCGACCATCTTGCTGGGGCAGTGCCTCTACAGCAGTGGTCGAAGTGAGCGGGAGCGGTCGGGAGCGGTGCTCCTCTACTTTTTTAAATTACGTTTTACAGCTCCTATACTTTTATTTTAAAACGAAACTGTACCGGAATGGTTTCGTTTTAAAATAAAAGTGTAGGAAGACGTTGCAGCTTGCACTTTCAGTGCAGTGCAATGAACGTTCCCCGAAACAGCAGGTGCAAGTGTTTGGGGGTTTGTATTGTGTGTGGGAGGGGGCGTGGTGATGTGGTTTGTGGGGAGTGGGTACAAGCCAGCAGGGAACATAGTTCCACTACTTCTTTTTGTACACTTCGACCACTGCTCTACAGTCTTCCCCGCCTGGCCTGCCATTGTTCTGGGTGCAGACTTTACCAGTGTCCACCTGCCTGCCTCTTCATCTTGACGTTCACCTTCGCTCATCACCCTTTCATCCCAGGACATATAACAGTACCATCAGAAGCAGCCCTGCTCCCCGGTTTGTCGCTGTCCTTGCATCACGCTAATCTGGGAGCTGCTTAATGGTGCAGGGACCTGGTTTACAGATGCCCCATCTCTGTGATCCCTCGGGGGTCACTCAGGGTCACTCCTACCTCCCTCCTCACATTCTGGACCATCAAGAAAGAGCAGAGGCCTGCTCACAGTGTCAAGGCTGTCTGCAGAGAACGGAGAACAGGTACCCAGTAGATGCGAGACGTGGTGCTTGACACTTGCTGTTTGTACAACAGAATGCTAGAGTCCTTTTGCTAAAAAAAAAAAAAGTACCTGAACTTTACATAAAAAATCGATAATGTCTTCTGTTATTTCCTTCCCTTTTGTCACACGAATTGAGGATAAAATGTGACTATAGCCTGGGGTGGACTAGATCAGGATGGGTTCGATTTTAAACTTTGGACCTGATTTTTACATTTTTCCGTTGAATCTTTTGGGTCTGCTACTTTGGGCTCATTGTTTTTGAAGCTTCTCCTTATCATTCGACATTACAGTTCTGCTCTGGAAAATCTTTACTCTTTTTACATCATTCAATTAATCAATCTACTTATATCGTAGACACCCTCAATTGCGAATAATTTCGACCCACTATCCTGTGTAAAGGATCCCCCTTTTCATAAGAACTTTCGCGTTTCTTTATCTTAATGCAAGTGCCCTTTTATTGACTCGACACTGCTCTGCCACCGTTTTACACACATACAAACGAAATCTCTGCTTATTTTGTGGCCTTAGGAAGGAGAAGTTGTTCAGGTATTCAAAAGGAAAACGTCGCCATATCTGTCATATGATAGGAAAGGTCCACAATCACTCTACTGGGTCACACGGATCCACTGATTCTCCCCCCCCCCCACCACTCCCCCCTCCACCTGGTTTCCGAAACCATTCACTTGGGGTGCCCTGGTATGTCTGAAACTAACTTATAGCCAAGAGCCGGTCAGCCGCTCACACATTCAACCATCATCCATCGATCTTTGTTGGGTTCATCCCTACTGGATCACCACACTTACCAGTATGAGGGATGCAGTTTTGGTTTTTCACACTACCTCACTTACCTGTATGAGGGATGCAGTTTTGGTTGTTCACACTACCTCACTTACCAGTATGAGGGATGCAGTTTTGGTTGTTCACACTTCTAACCCTAAGATAAAAACGCATGTGAGTCATTGGCTGTTTCTGTATTCAGTTTCCCTTGCCGACTCTACTGAGCGTGCCTGCTTGTTGAAACGTGATTTGCTTGTGCATGTGATAACTCGGCTTCAGAGCAGGGAGGATCTTCTTCTGAAGCAGAGCTATCAAGCGCAAAAGCAACCAGCGTTTCTGGAGACTCGGTAGCGCTACGCTTCGCACGTCTGTATGAGGCTTCAGAGGGGTGGACTAGATCAGGATGGGTTCGATTTTAAACTTTGGACCTGATTTTTACATTTTTCCGTTGAATCTTTTGGGTCTGCTACTTTGGGCTCATTGTTTTTGAAGCTTCTCCTTATCATTCGACATTACAGTTCTGCTCTGGAAAATCTTTACTCTTTTTACATCATTCAATTAATCAATCTACTTATATCGTAGACACCCTCAATTGCGAATAATTTCGACCCACTATCCTGTGTAAAGGATCCCCCTTTTCATAAGAACTTTCGCGTTTCTTTATCTTAATGCAAGTGCCCTTTTATTGACTCGACACTGCTCTGCCACCGTTTTACACACATACAAACGAAATCTCTGCTTATTTTGTGGCCTTAGGAACGAGAAGTTGTTCAGGTATTCAAAAGGAAAACGTCGCCATATCTGTCATATGATAGGAAAGGTCCACAATCACTCTACTGGGTCACACGGATCCACTGATTCTCCCCCCCCCCCCACCACTCCCCCCTCCACCTGGTTTCCGAAACCATTCACTTGGGGTGCCCTGGTATGTCTGAAACTAACTTATAGCCAAGAGCCGGTCAGCCGCTCACACATTCAACCATCATCCATCGATCTTTGTTGGGTTCATCCCTACTGGATCACCACACTTACCAGTATGAGGGATGCAGTTTTGGTTTTTCACACTACCTCACTTACCTGTATGAGGGATGCAGTTTTGGTTGTTCACACTACCTCACTTACCAGTATGAGGGATGCAGTTTTGGTTGTTCACACTTCTAACCCTAAGATAAAAACGCATGTGAGTCATTGGCTGTTTCTGTATTCAGTTTCCCTTGCCGACCCTACTGAGCGTGCCTGCTTGTTGAAACGTGATTTGCTTGTGCATGTGATAACTCGGCTTCAGAGCAGGGAGGATCTTCTTCTGAAGCAGAGCTATCAAGCGCAAAAGCAACCAGCGTTTCTGGAGACTCGGTAGCGCTACGCTTCGCACGTCTGTATGAGGCTTCAGAGCCAATCAGTGGGCATCGTGGGCAAGCCCCTGTGTCTGGGGACAGGGCAGGACTCCAGCAAGATTTGTCTTGCTGGAACTGCACTCTGTCTTGTTTTGGCCCATTTCCTGCGCCGTCAGTACGAAGAAAATATGTAATTGCGTTTTTGGCCATATACATTCGAAGTATTTGCAGCAGAAGAAGCACGCTATTATATCTTCTGTTGTATCTTGCCTCAAAAGCCAACGATCCCGCTTAAGCTTTTAAATGTCTTTGAAATAAACAGGAAAAAACGCACATCCTTTACTGTGTTCTTCAACTGCTCAATGCAATGTATTAAGTGGGGGAGGACATGACAGCTGCACCCACCTAAGAAAAAGGCCTAAGCTCCCGACTGGGTTGATGAATGTGCTGCAAAACTCTGTGTACAACCTGCGTTTAAGTGCATTGAATCTTGGGACGTTAATCCTTCCCAGTTCGATAAACAGAGTGCTGGCTTTGTAGACTGAATGTGGCTGTTTTGGTTGTACTGAAATGATAGCCTGGGGCTGTTGTATAAATCTGAGGTTCCAATGGTTCCAGCGTTCTTTGACGTGACTGGCCACTGTTGAGTTCATATTCCCAGGGGGCAGGTGGGGAGGGGCTGGGAGTGCACGCTGGGGCTCATTCCACTAGATTCTTATTTTCCTTGCAGTTTCCACCACAGAGTAGATGCCACAAGGTCATCTGACACAGTACACCACATGCTCAGATATACAGGTAGCAAAGTCCTTCAACATTATTCTTTCACCGGGTGGAACATATACGGGGCTTTAGTCAGGCAGTTACAATTGCTGCAGCTTAAACAAGGGTATGCACCTTCTCTTTTAGTTGGTGCTCTTTCCGATGCCCAGTCTCTAGTACTAACATATCCTTCAGGTTCTCACTTCTCTGATACGCAAACACCGGAGGGTCTTAAAAAGGGGTTTTAATCCTGTCATCATTCGTCAAAATGGCCCAATGCTTCACTATGCTTCTTTTGATTTGCTGACTCTGTAGTGAACATTTTGATACAACTAAGGGTGGAGAAGGTATTTTAGGTTTAGTCTGTAACAACATTGCCCTGGTTGTATTAGATGCCTTCTCAGAGGCAGCCTCCAAATCCTGCATTGGATTCCCTCTGTCTCTGAATTTCTTAAAAAGTTGGTCCAATCTTTCTCAACAGTGATCCGGATTGTTCACTATCTGTTTGACCCTCAACAGTTGGCAATTTGTTACGTTTTTCACTGTGGTGGGCGGATGGAAGCTTCATTGGTGCAGTACGTTGTTTCTATCTATTTCTTTGGTGTATAGAGTGGTGGAGGTGATATTGTTGGTCACATTCACCTGAAGATCCAATGTCCGCAGTGACCCGGACACGTGAATCTATGGCAGTGATAAATGTAAGGTTATCATGTTGCTGTGAAGAGTGCCAGGCCATATTGCAAAAATATCATCTATATATTCGTTACCGATACCTTCAGGTATTGGTGCCAGACAGGATGTTGTAGTATACGTATTGTCTAAAAAACCTGTGCATGAAGCAATTGGCATATGACAGCGCCGTCATGGCCCAGTGAGGTGCCCGATGTCTGCAGATATTGTTTCTTGTATTTAAAATATGAATTAATTCTGTGAGATGAAGTCTAACAGAAGCCCTATAAACTCCTTCGCAGCTCCTATGGCATCAGCCTGTGACAAAATCCATGCTACGGCTACTTGCCTTAGATCATGCAGGATATTGGTGTATAGGCTATTGACGTCAACAGTGAATAGTATATCATCCTCTGTGAGGTTCACTGTTTCCAATATTTGCTAAAAGTGTGCGGTGTCCTTCACATAAATTGAGGTGTGATGTATCAGTGGTGGCAAGAAATAATCAATATATGTACCCGAGAGTTGGAATAAACCATCAGTGGCTGCCACAATTGGTCTCTTTGGGGGGGTTGATAAGACATTTGTGAATTTTGTGAGGTAAGTAAAATGCAAGGACCACTGGATTAGATGTGGTAAGAAATGCTTTTGTTTTAATGGAGATCCATTCCATCTCCAGTGCCATTTGCAAAATGCCTTCTAAACTTCTACTATTGTCTGCTGTGGGATCATAGTCTACAGGATACACACTGCTGTCCTACAGATGTCTCTTGCACACCTTTTCGTAACCTGCAGTGTTTAGTATAACACGCGCCCCTCGATTGTCGGCTGGGCGAATAGTGATGTTGGAGGCTGCATATAAGGATTTAATTTGTGATAGTTCACCTCTGTTCAAATGTGAGTATATTGGTTTGCCGAGCTTCAGTTTCTTTAAGTCAGCAACTACCATGTTTTGGTACTCAGGTTTAAATTCGGTGTGCACTTCTTCCGAATGATCCTCTTCCATCCAATAATTCTGGAAATGCCTGCCACACACTCTCACTGCAACAAGGGCTGTGCGACCACACACTCACATGGCACAACCCATTTATGATAACCTGACCCTAGAGTGTAAATCTGCAGTGCATTAGGCTAAAGTTGACATTTGCTTTTTCCTGCCTTTCTAGTTGAACCCTTTGAGGTCATATGTGCAGTTAGCTGCTCAGATCTTTCATGTAAGCCTGTTTTCACTATCTTTGTGATTGGTGCCTTTCTAAGGCCTGGCAGCTTCCAATTTAGGCCAGAGTGATTAGCCCATAGAAGAGCCAAACAACTTTTGTGCCACAGAAACACAAACACATTGACACAGATGGCTACTAATTTGCTTACCTTATCACCACTGCATATTCTTAATGCAACGTGCAGCAGCTCTGGTTGGCAGGGGGAGGTGTCAAACAAGACCCTTTCCCTGAGTCCTGGCTCCTGACACTAGTGAGGAGCAGCAGGATCCCTGTGCCCCAGGCCCTCTTTGCCATCAGGGATGTTCAGTGGCACCCAGTGGTCCATGCAAGGTTTGGGAAGCAAATCACCCCGTTCTTGGATTGCTCACAAGGCATGCAAAGCTGGCAGGAGCACGCAACGTATAAGGAAACATTGTTTCCATAAAAAACACAGCTGGACCAGCTGCATGCAGCATCCTGCAGCTGAGGAAGGTCTAAGTTATTTACTTGGCTGGCTTTGGCTCATCCCTCATAGGTGGTGGGTCAGAGTGCCCTTTTGACCAATAATTAGGCTGCCTCTGATATTCTGAGCACTTTTTTCCCCACTGGGAGGAAAAGAAGGCAATCAGCACTTGCGGATGGTGGATTCATGCAGTGTAGCCTTGTGGTCTTGAGCAAAAACTTCAGATACTAAGCGCTTGTGTTCCATGAAGAGAAAACAAAGCAATCAGTACAGCAATTTAAGTGGCATATTAAAGTGCACCTTTGTGATCTTCAGCAACAATTATCTTCCAAGCCCAGTGTGCTCTGTGGAGAGGAAAGCACAGCAATCAGCACTTAGAGATGGGTGGGTTGTTTGCAATGTATCCCTGTGATCTTGGACAAGCAAAATGAAATGTGGCCTCTTGTGTCCCATGAGGAGCAAAGGAAAGCAAGCAGCACCGGAATGTGAGTGGCATATTGCAGTGCAGCTATGAGATCTTGGGCAAACTAGCACTGGGATTTAGAGGGCTTAATTAGAATCTAGTCTTTAGATCTTGGACAAAACTTTTTCTTCTGCGATTTTAAAGAAGAAAGGGAAGCAGTCTTCAGTGACAGGTGGCATGTTTCAATGGAGTAACGCCTTGTAATCTTGAGCACAGTGTATAAATATGTTCTCTTAAGCTTTGATCGTGAATAAGAAAACAATCAGCACAGCAGTTGGTACCATAGCATGGAGGAATTACAAAGAGTGTGCTCTTGTGATCTGCTGCTAAGTATATTCATGCTTTCAGTGCTCCAACCTTGGGGAGGGAGGCAGTCAGCACTAGGAGGTATTGGGATTTATTATTTCTTAGCGTTGTAATATTGGGAGATAAGTATATTCTAAACACCTGTGTTCTATTGTGGGCAGGGGGAAATGAAAGCAATCAGCACTGTAAGGCGGAGGGATTTAGTACAGTGCAGCTTCTGATTTTGAGCAAACAGCATATTCTGAGCTCTTGTAGTCCTGTAGGGGTAAACAGCAATCAGCACTGCAAACAACAATGAATGTGGAGGGATCTGTGTGAGTAAACCTTTCGTAATTGGTTATTTATAACTCACTTAATACCCAGAGGTTTCTAAGCAACGACCTGGGGATCGAACTAGTGTTGCTCCTTGTCATCTTGCTTCCCAGGCAAGCACGCTGCCCCTGAGCTATCCTCCCGAGAGGACAGCCTCGTGATCTTATCTTTGACAAACAGTAAGAATGGTCTAAGGTATGTGATCCATGCTGAGGAAAGGAAAGCAGTGGCCAATTGGAGGTGGAGGAATACAATGCACCACAGCCTTGTGGTTTTGGGTGAACTATAATCTGGAGGAAAGCAATCAGTAAAGCAATATTCACGGGGATGGAGTAGTGCAGGTTTATATTACAGTAAGGTATTGTGATCTAGGGCAATCTATGTACCTTCTGTGTTCCTGGCATGTAAATGGAAACAGCATTGGGAGGAAGAGGGAATCAAAACAGTGCAGCCTTGTGATCTTTGATGACAAAATGCGAAGGCTAGAAACCTAACAAAGGACATTATGCACGACCACTTAGCCTTTCTCGTTATTTCGGCCTCCTCCTCCCAAACCTCCCCAACATCAACAATCACTCGTTCTTCAAATGAATCCCAGGTTTGCTCACCAACCCGTGATCTCAAAATAATATGTCTTGCACCCTAGGAAGTGGTGGACTGCTGTTATGCAATTGGCCCCTGATCACCCACCTGTCACTTAGATTGATGCATAGCACCCCACTAGCTGTCTGAAAACAACTGACACACACCTCCAACCTTTATGCTCTGCAGTCTTTCAAAAAGCTTATTTTGAACTTAAAGAGGGCTACTTGTGAGTACAACGTTTAAGCCTTGCTCACAGAGGAAACAGGTTAATTTGTAGATCAGGAATGAGTGGAAACTGTAAGTGTGACCCTCAAAATGTGGGTCACTTTGGAGTTTTGGTGCATACAAGTGCATGCTCAATAGTTGTCTTTTCTGTATCATATGCACACAAATGGCCTACTGGTGAGAGGTCTCACTGCAAAACAGCACGCACCTCCTTTCCGCAGTGGGTTGAACTTCTAAGTCACCCAATAGAATGAGGTTACCTTCCCTGAGACACCACCATTCACAAAGTGGGCTTGGCAGCATGACTAAAAGATTTCCTCATACAGAGGACCACCGCTGCAATGCTGAAAGCTGATCAACATGGCAGGCCTGAAACGCATCGAACCGGATGCCACGTTGCAGTATTGAAAGATGGGCCACGCTGCAGGATTGAGACAGCTAATTCTCACAACAAAGAAGATGTGACAAGTCAAATACTGAAAAATTGCCCGCACTGCAGATTTGAGACAACTGATACTCACAACAAAGAGGATGCCACCAGTGAAACACTGTAAAATGACCCACACTGCAGGATTGAGACAACTTATCTTCACAACAAACAGGATGCCTCCACTAAAATACTGAAAAATGGCCGCATTGCAGGATTGAGACAACTGATCCTCACAACAAAGAGGAGGCCACGAGTGAAATACTGAAACATTATTTACACAGCAGGATTCAGACAACTGACCTCCAAAGAAAATAGTTCCCACCAGTTAACTACTGAAAGATGTGCCTCGCAGAAGAATTGAGACAACTGATACTCACAACGAACGCAATGCCACGAGTGACATACTGAAAGATGGCCTGCACTGCAGGATTGAGACAACTGGTCGTCACAACAAACAGAATACCACCAGTGAACTGCTGGAATATGGCCCTCATGGCAGGATTGAGACATCTGACCCTCACAATGAACAGGAGGCCACTAGTGAAATACTGAAGGATGGGTAGAAGTGGACCTCCTCCACCTAGGACAGGACAACACCATAACAATACAGAAAGGTGGCCATCAGGGCAGAAAGATGAGTGCCATAACACAGGACAAGGCACCACCACTGCACATTGAAATGTGACATCACTATGTAGCTGAGACGCGCTCTGAGCAGAGGATCATGCCCCATCCAGGCAGTACTCAAGAGAGATCCTTGCTACAAGACTAAGACGAGTGCATCCCATACATGACAAAACACGACAGGCGATATCTAACCAAAGTACAAGACTAAAAACAATGTACCTCGCACAGGTTATCACCACTGCAGGACTGATACTTACAGCACACCACCACTGCAATACTGAAACAGGACTCACAATTCAGGATCGGAACGTGTACAGACAGGACGGTACCACTAAAATACCCAAATGTGTCCCTAGGTGAAGGGCTATAACAACTGCAATTAATGCAGAACAGGCTACAACTACTGCAATACTAAAATGCTATCCTCACTACAGGTACACCTCGACCACGAAAGATCATCTCCGCTGCACCCCTGAAGTGTGACCTGCACTTGCACTCCTAAATAAGTGCAGCTCACCTAGGAAACCGCCACTGCAATACCAAAAGGGGACTAATTGGATTAATACAGGTGCAATGTGATGACAGGATTTAATAACCATTGCTAGTTCCATGCGGGATCAGAGCCCTAAAATGCATTCACATTGAAAAAGGCTTGCCACTTCTGTGGTTAATTAGAGGTGACCAGATTTTAAAAAGAAAAAAATGGGACGGCCACAAACATAAAAGAAGGACTAGCCCCTACCTGTCCACCCTGCCCGCTCCTGCCCTTCCCCCATATACTCGGCTTCCCGTTCCCTAGTGATCACACAGTAAATACTAATTTCAATTTCCAGCACTGCTTTACATTTGGTTGTTAATGTAAGCATGTGAAAAACAAAGGAACCTTTGCACTTATAGATATTGGAGGCCTAGGATATATATCTCTCACTCGGACAGTATTGTGGCAGGGCAGTTTCTAGCCAACTTGGTGCCCAGGGTGAAACATCAGAATGCACCCTCCCGCCCCCGACTGGCACACCTCACTCCCAAACTACACCTCTGTTGTGCAACTAAACCCCTCCTCAATATGAATAAATCATTTCTATATAAAGGAAACTAGTTTCATTACATTGTAATTCCAGTACTTTACAGAAGAATTCTAATGTGAAAACACAGCTGTTGCTGCCCAAGTAAATGGTTTTTATGTCACCTGCTCTTAGGGAAGGCCGTGCCTGAATGCAGTTTCAAAATGTCTGTACTGGCACAATGCGGTGTGACCAGCTTGCTGGGGTCCGAGGGCCCACTGAACTGGCCCTGTGTTGCAGGTGTTCTGTTCGTACCATCTCACTTGTATTTTGCAAGGGGCAATGCTAGACTAACCATATGAATTATTTACTGATAGAAGGTTATCATTTCCAAGATGGACAGTGTGGTACACTCTTATTGTACTCTTTCAAAATACCTCTCTGAAAGTGGGAAAGGAGATAGATAGCAGCACTGAGGATTCCTGCATGCTTTGCATTAAATCACAGAGCATTTCAGGACTATAACAGTGATCAGAGATCTCTGCATTTGATAAACAAGTCTGTGATAAAAGGATTGTATGTGTAAATCTCTAAATTCATAAATGCTTTATGGCTTGGTGCTCACATCACCGTTCACAATACTCACCCTAACATTAAAATGGTGTGTAACCATGCATGCAAATTT
This sequence comes from Ambystoma mexicanum, assembly GCF_040938575.1. NCBI lineage: Eukaryota > Metazoa > Chordata > Amphibia > Caudata > Ambystomatidae > Ambystoma > Ambystoma mexicanum. The sequence goes on along the minus strand of NC_090930.1, from coordinate 668,909,141 downwards.
GGACAACTTACGTTTTTGGATGCAAGTATAACTTGGCTGCAACATCAACCATTCAAATGGGGTACAAGGGCTCTTTTACTTCTTGTTTCTGAAGAATTTTAGAGGAGATGGGCTCGGTCTCAGTGTGGGCATGCCCAGCTCCCAATACAGAAACATCTTTAGGAAATGATATCTACAGACAGGGCAGGATACCTTACAAGAGAGACCCAATAAACAATGCACAGAAAGGATTGAACCACTTTCAAACTTTAGCCTGACCAGTAATAAGCGGATGAAGCGTTTTAAACAAAACACTACCTCCTCACTACCACCCAGGCCTCAGGGGTTATTTCGGCAAAAAAGAGAAGGCTCATGCTTTAACAGAGCTGACAATAGCATCTCTTATTAAAGCTGTCCGGCAACTATTGAAAATCATGGTGTGGCAGTGTAGAAATGGTGTTTGGCCTATTGGATGTACAATTTGAGGCAAATTCTTTGATTGCTTTATGTGTTTAAATGTGGGCACCGTATGGCATGCTCGTCAGAGCCACACCTACAAATAATTTCAGTGTGCTCTTGTATGGACATTGGGCACATCAAACAAAAACAGGTATATGTGCTGTTACATAAGGGAGCACCACATAGACACCATTAACCAACAGGGTGGTGGCTTGTGCAGCGCACAAATCATTGCTGCGCATATATCACTGCATTGATTTGCCATGGACTACTGTCTGCATGGTGACGCACAATGAGCCCTGCTTTCCTAATCATGATGCCAAGTCACATTGAGGTGCCATCTGGTGTGCATGCTAGGCAGTGGCTGGCTTGGTTAGACAATTAAAATACCTTTGATGCTGTGCAGATGGCATTTAGTCCAGGCCCCAAAGCAGCCACTACAATACCTAAGAAAGAAAATTAGAGTTAACCTTCCCAGGGATGCGCCATATGTAACGAAAAAGTAATATACAAAAATAATAACGTTTTGGCGTGTCAAATAAAGAGACATGAAAATAAAGAAAATAGTTTAACACTTTTCTGTGTGGCACGTTAATTCTCTTTGAAGAATGCATAGGTTTGGTTAGCTAACTGATACTTGTGCTGGCCTGGTGAATAGAAATGTCCCATGTTCAGTTCTTAACATTGAAATGTTAAGCACATACTGCGTAAAAACAATGGCTTGTTAAGTGAGCCAAATGTATACATTGCCCCACTTGACAGGCTGTCAACACAAAGAATAAGGGACACAGGTTGAGTGACTCCAGAGTATCTCACATGCTGTTTGGAATATGCATTCCTTTTTTTACATATTCTGAACGCATCGCAGTCATCCACAAGTCGGCAGAGAGCAGCCAGCCACACATCAAAGAGGAGCACCCACTGGCACCCCAATACAGAACATCTTTAGGAAATTATATCTACAGACAGGGCAGGATACCTCACAAGAGAGACCCAATAAACAATGCACAGAAAGGATTGTTACTCTTTCAAACTTTAGCCTGACAAGTAATAAGTGGATGAAGCGTTTTAAACAACACCTACTTCTAATGCATGGTAAAGAGTCCACAGTTCCTCAGCCACTACCTCCTCACTATCGCCCAGGCCTCAGGGGTTATTTCGGCAAAAAGGAGAAGGCTCATGCTTTATCTAACAGAGCTGACAATAGCATCTCTTATTAAAGCTGTCCTGTACAATTTGAGGCAAATTCTTTGATTGCTTTATGTGTTTAAATGTGGGCAGCCACATATCAAAGAGGAGCACCCACCGGCACAGCAGACTGCTTAATCTGTTCCCCGGAAAGCTCAGAAGCAGCTTTCTGGGTGGGCCCCTTACTGCACCCACCTGCTGAGATATTTAGCTCTGCGCCCAGGTCGTCGCCCACTCCTCCGGGCCAAGAAACGGGGCTGATAGTTGTACAATCAGTTAGAGAATCTGGCTGTTATTTCAAAGTCTGGGGTTGGAGCATATAATGGAATAATGTGTAAAATAAACCGTTAAAATGTGTTATTTGCTTTAAACATAGTATACATTGTCGGAGCTCACCCTCCCTTTCCCGAAAACCTTGACAGGGTTTTAAATTTTTTTAAAAACTGTCAGCGACAGTCCCGGCAAAGCCGAGATGCCTGGGTTAATGCCCTGCGTCCTCAGAGTCAACTGTATTTGCCTTCCGTCTTTGCTGCATGCCACTAAGCCGGTTGCTAAACCACTTCACTATGTATGCTCCATTGTCAAGGTTGGAGCCTTGTTACCGGGTCATCATGTGTGGAACAGTGTAAAGGGATTATCTGAAGCTCCAGGCCTCTCCATTCACCTAATTGCTGGTAATTCGGGGAGGATCGTCGGCCAGTCTCCTTTTCAGTGATTCCAATGGCTTTCTTGCCTTGGAGTTCAGGGTGACTGGCCTTCCGCTGCACTCCTTGTTCCTGCTCCACTTTGAGTGAACGGACCATTTCAGAGAAGTGTTCTTTCAATCATGGAAAGTAATACAACCTTTTCAATGTTACTGTTGTTTTTAGTAACATTTTTGATATAGTCTAGTTCGCTTTTACATCTTTATGAGTCAACATGTTAGCTTACATGCCGTCCGGCAGTCTCAAATAATTCCAGGTTTAACTGAGATAATGGTTACCAATAGCAGTAAAATTCATTTTGGAAGTCGGTACACTGTACTTGCTTCTAGGAGTGGATGCCCTAGCCAGAACTTAATTCTAAAACACACCATTATTTCAAAATGTCTCTGCTGAGAGACTCCTCCTCCCTATGGTGTGCCACCCCTTTGAGAGAATGAGAGTGCCTCCCAGGGCTCGTTCTACGTCACATGTCTGTGATCATGTGACTTACTCAATAAAAGTGACGAGTGGGTCTCAGAGGTTTGTGATCCGCGGCCTCCCAGCAAACACCAGCGTGGAAGACATTGCAGAGCAACTCTCAGAACAGTGCCCCCCGGTGAAGAGTGTTGTCCAACTGACCTCGCCAGCCGACAAGAGCAAGAAATTCCCGCTATTTGTTGCCACCCTTGCACAAACCAGCGATGGAAAACCAGCGGACCTGACAAAGATCACACGGCTGTGCAGCTGCACAGTTACCACTGAAGCACCGAAGGGCAGAAGAGGACCGATCATGTGTTTCAACTGCCAGTGGATCGGCCACACATCTGCCTTCTGCCACCAGGACCCACGCTGCGCGCGATGTGGAGAGAACCACACATCGAAAAACTGCACCCGAGCCCGAACAGATCCAGCAACCTGCGCCAACTGCAAGGGGCCTCACCCTGCCAGCTACCGCGGATGCCCAGCCCTTACGAAAGCTAACCAGGATGAGCAGCAGAGGAGGGCACCACAACAACCACTGCAAGCTCCACGGAACCCACCAACTACTACAAATGACTCTCAGAGGAGCAGCGGACAGCGCCAACCACACCAAAGACCTGCACATCGTCAGGAGCCAAAACCAACAGCGGCCGCACAGAAGACCCACCCACCTCGCCCGCCAGCAGGCCATGGCCCTGCGAAGACCCAGACGACACCCACAACATCCGGGCTGAGCTACGCTGGAGTCCTAAATCCACCACCGAACCCGCCGCAAGCAACCACCTCAGCGCAGGAAGAGGGAACAGCGAGCTCAATCGACTGCAAGACCATCATAGTGAAGATCGCAGCCTTTGTTGCAGAGCTGAATATCGACCCCACCATGACGATGGTGGCAGGGCTCGTCCTGAGCCTATTCCCGGGCGAAGGAAGAAAACAACATGGCATCTAAACCCAGCTGCGCCATCGCGAACGGTATTCAGAAGAAGACAGACAAACTCCTTCACCTGATGGAAACGAGAAAGGTGAGTGCTGCTTTGCTTTCAGAGACCCACCTGCAAGGAAACCAGAAGCTGAGTCTGGCGAACCACAGAGTGTACCGGACCGACCGACCTGCAGGAGCTAAAGGAGGGGGGACCGCAGTGATAGTGAAGACGACGATCGACCACCATGAGATTGCACTCCCACCTCTCAGAAGCATTGAAGCCACTGGAGTGCAAGTCAAGACTGCTACAGGACCACTCCGACTGATTGCAACCTACTGCCCCCCGAAAGCAAAGCTGGATCTCCGAGACCTGAATGCTTTGCTGGATTCGACGGTTCCGACACTCATCGGAGGAGACCTCAACGCCAAGCACCGATGCTGGAACTCCAGGACTGCCAACCAGAGGGGACGGACACTGCTGGCGTATTCCAGGAAAAGGACTGTGTGGTAGCAGGCCCGACTGAGCCCACGCACTACCCAGGTGTAGCAATCCACAACCCAGATGTGCTGGACATCGTGCTACTGAAGAACCTGCAATACTCTGTGGAGCTGGAAAAACTGGTGGAGCTGATCTCGGCGCACAATCCAGTAGCAATCACTGTGGGAGATGAGATGGAACCCTACCAGCAGGCCGAGAAGTACAACTTCAGAAGAGCTGACTGGAGCCGCTTCAAAGAAGAGCTGAACAGCAAGGTCACTCCAACCGTGCTGAGCACCATGGATGATATCAACAGGGCCGTGGAAGACTTCACGACAGCAGTCCAGGAGGCAATCAAGAGCAGTGTTCCGAAGCAGAAGACAACCAGATGTTCCATCTACGACCTACCGAGAGGCATCCAACAGTCAATCGCCGACAAGAACTGCGCCCGACGCCAGTGGCAGAAGCTCCGCACACCTGATCTCCTGCAGAAGTACAACACGCTCGCAAGACTCCTGCGGGAACAGATCCGACGGCACCGTGGAGAGAAGTGGGAGTCTGCAACAGCCAAGATGAAGGAGGCGGACAACTCGGTGTGGAGAATGACTTGTCTCCTGACTGGGAAGAAGGAGCCAAGCCCACCAATCCAGGGACGAACCCACCTTGCATGCAGCAACAAGGACAAGGCAGAGGTGCTTGCCGAGACACTGGAGGCTTCGTTCACCCCGAACAAGGTAAGTAGGCTCTCAGACCGAGTGGAGGAAGCAGTTGAGAAGTATCTTGCAGAAGACCGAACCGGGCTGGGAGCAGAAGACATCAAGGAGTGCACAAGCTCTGAGGTTGCAGGACTTGCAGAAAAGCTGGCGAACAGCAAGGCACCAGGGAGCGACGGAATAACCAACCTGGCAATCAAGAACTTCCCACCAGCATCAATGGAACACCTCACAGAGATCTTCAATGCATGCCTGAGGCTCCAGCACTTCCCGAGTTCCTGGAAAGTAGCAAGGGTCATCGTTTTCCCAAAGGCCGGCAGACCACTGAGGGATCCAGTGAACTACCGCCCCATCAGCCTGCTCTCTGGATTATCGAAGCTCCTGGAGAAGGTCCTCCTCGCCCGACTCAGTGACTTCACCTCCTAAAGAAATCTACTAGCAAAGGAACAGTTTGGATTTCGAAAGGAGCATGCAACGACTCATCAGCTACTGAGAGTGGTGGACACCATCAGCCATGGATTCAACATCAAGAAGTCAACAGGAATCGTCTTCCTGGATGTCGCCAAAGCATTCGACCGATCTGGCACAAGGGACTTCTGCACAAGATGATTGGCCTGGGATTTCCAAACTACCTGGTGAAGACGATTGCAAGCTACCTGGGAGGCCGCACCTTCCATGTTGCCATGCGGTCTGAGATGTCCTCATCGCATCCCATCCGAGCAGGCGTGCCACAGGGATCGAACCTCGGACCCTTCCTGTTCAACCTCTTCACCAACGACATCCCGACAGATTTCCACAAGACCAACCTGGCGCTGTATGCAGACGATGTTGCAGTCATCTCCCAGTCATTCAGCGAAAAAGAAGTGGGGAAGAACCTGCAAGCTTCATTGGATACCATTGCGAAGTGGTACAGCGACTGGAGGATTGAACTGAACACCAGCAAGACAACCGCAACGCTGTTCACCAGAAAGAAGATCAAGGAGCACCCACACATCAGCCTCAACGGGGAGACCATCAAATGGGAGAGCAGCAGCCGCTACCTCGGTGTGACCCTGGACAGCAAACTCAACTGGGAAAGCCACATCGAGAATACTCAGCAGAAGGCAACAGGAAAGATGGCAGCGCTGTACCCACTTCTGAAGAGCAAGTCCATGCCCCTCCGGACAAAGATTAACGTCTACAAGGTGATCATCAGACCAACCCTGACGTATGCCTCCCCAGCATGGATGACCTGCCATGAGCGACACCGGAAGAGTCTTCAGATAGTCCAGAACAAGGCCCTGCGGATATCGTCTGGAGCTCCAATCTTCATAAGGAGAGCAGGCCTTCACAGAGACCCAGACATCGAGATGTTGGATGAACATCAAGCGAAGCTGAGTAAGAACTTCTGCCAAGGACTGGATCAGAACCCGAACCCTCTGATCAGAAGACTCACTGCCACCACTGCAAACCCCTTCGACCGCTACCCGCGGCCCATCACTGCGAAGACCCTGTGAAACCAGCCCTACTGTGACAAGACCACACAGACCAAGAAGAATACAAACCCACGACTACACACTCAACCCGAGAAGATGGAGTAATGAGGCTCAAGCCTCGGTATCCAAAAACCACCGCTGATGGATAAAAATCTATCAGCAAGAAGAAGAACAAGCGCCCCGCTTGTCAGTCGATAACAACTGACTCTTGCCTGCTGTGTGGTTCTTGGCAGCGCTGCGTTGGAGCTGCACAGCATGCAGAGGGCCTGTCCTGCAGGGCCCTCCACCAACGCTGACTCTGATGTCTCCAAGTGAACAGAGCCCCTGCTGGGCAACACCGGATATATGTATTATGCTGGCCTGGGTGCCCCCAGGCTATGATGCAATGTGTGCCCACGGCCCAGCAGGGTGGTCCCTGCACCCAAGAGTGTCGGTTGGGTGACCCCCAGCCACTGTATCCCTGGAACCGGTGCCTCCAGGGTCCAGGCACAACAATGGCAACAAGGATTTGTCGGCCCCGTGCTCTGATCTGTCACGACTTGTAAATGTACCCCAAGAAGAAACAACGTGCTGAGTGGCCTTTACCGCATTGGAGAAAGAGAGATACTGGTGGCGCTGCCGCAATACAAAAAGACATCTCCCTCAAGAGGGCGCAAAGATTGGCCCTGTTGTGTGTGATGAGGGAGTTGAGTGTGCGGCCCAGCGACCGCATGGAGAGTGTGCACTCGCTGCGCTGCAGCGTTCCTGGCTGGGGGAAGAGAGGAGGGCCCTCATTACGACCCTGGCGGTAAGGGGTTTACGCCAGCGTTAGCTGCGCCGACCCCTTACCGCCAACTACGAGTTCCCAGAGCGCCATGGTCACTTTTCCGCCCGCTTTTTGCGGGCGTAAAAATCCATGGCGCTATGGGACCTCGGTGTTAATTACGCCACCGTAGTGTACGGTGGCGTAATTAACACCTTCCCCACTCCCATTGAGCCCTATGGGGCCGAAATGGGAATGGGGAAGGGTAAATGGGTCAATGGGGACTTACCGCCCCGCCGACCTCGGAATGGGGCGGTAAGTCCGCCATCCGCCATGGCGTAAAGGGACTTTGCGCCATGGCGGAAAAGTCCGCCGATGGCGGAAAAAATCCGCCAGGGTCCTAATGAGGGCCGAGGTGTGGTGCGTCCGTGTCTGCAGCTTAGTTCCCCACCTGGAGGGGAGCCTGGTGCCCACACTGGGGAATAGCTGCAGCGCTCTGCCTGCGACATACCCAGGCTGCCTTGCAGTGAATAATGCAGGGGAGGAAAGAGAGGACCCGTCAATTCCCAAAACGATCGTGTCGTGGGCCCAACCGACGGTAAAAGACGTAAAGCGCCACGTGTCAGCACGAGTGACATAAAATGAGCTCCATGCCTGTGCTATGAAAAATGGAAGCGGCCCCCTGTAATCCCAGTCCAGCTGGCGCTGAGGATCTGTTTGCTCCATACCTGAGCTGTCAAGAAGGAAGTGCGGCTTCCGAGGCTGCATACTGAACGGCATGCCCCTGCCCGAAGAAGTAATGTGCCACCCGCCGGCGAAAGATAAGGCGCTCCATGTTGGAGTAATGAAGTAATGATTATGCGGCTGCCCGCGCACCACTAACAGCGGTGAAATGTGCAGCACTCGATATCGTCACAAGGCAAATAAAAATACTGTTGGCCCTCAAAAGATCCCTGACCCAACAGCAGTGACTTTCTTCCATACTATGAGGTCGCAGCTCTCCAAAAGAGTGCGTAGCCGCATGTGCTCATCATGTAGAAGCGGGCCCCATGCCAATGACATTGCATTTCTCCTCCTGTCGTGCTGGCACCCTCCCTGCAGCCCCAGGCCTCGTGGCAGTGACCATCAAAAAGAAAAAGGTGAAAAGAACCTGCTGCAAGAAGAGCTGATCTGGCCCATGGAGTGGTTGCAGCTCAGCGAGTGCTTGTGCGCCCTCTGCTACTGGCAGCGCCCTGACAACGGCACCTGCCTGTAAAGGGGGGTGAAATGAGTGGCTTTTTACCTGGCCATCAGTATTGCTGCCTGCCCCCACCATCCATGGACTAGGCCGATGTTGCCCCTGGTACCTGCAGGTGCAGTTTTGCCGGCCCCTGAACTGTGCCATCACCCTGAACTGTGCCATCAACTGCCCCTGAACTGTGGGTTTGACTGTCCTGGACAGCTACTGATGCAAGTTGAACTGGTCTCCTGCAGCCCTGCAAATGCTTAAAGTGGACTTAGTAACCATCCATCTAAATGCTGTGAGCCTGCAGACTCTGGACATGCTTAAAGTGGCCTCAGTTAGACAGTGTGTAAAGATGAGCTCCTGCAGAATGTCTGCCTGCTTTATATGGGGCCAGGGGCTAACAGTGGTGTCATTCAGTGGATTAAGCTTCACTCACCCAGGTTAATAAAGGGTGTTTTTTTTAAATGTTTCGGAATTTCCAACGTGTCACCAGCAGTCCACCAACCCTAACTGTCACCCTCAAATGTGTACTAATGCTCAGTATATGTTTGTAACTGCCAAAGTATGCTTGTCGAGGATGATTGCCCCAACCTGAGTTCCAATGTGCATGATTATTGTTTGCACCCGTGATTCCAAGCATTATTGTTTGTGACTGTTAATTCATTTGATGTGCAGTGATGCTTGCCATTTGTTTGTTTGTTATGATAAAGGAGGAGTATGGGGTGCCACCCCTTTGAGAGAATGAGAGGCCCTTCCAGGGCTCGTGCTACGTCACATGTCTGTCATCATGTGACTTACTCAATAAAAGGGACGAGCGGTTTCCCGCTCGTCAGTCAATACCAACTGACTCCTGCCTGCTGTGTGGTTCTTGGCAGCACTGTGTTGGAGCTGCAGAGCATGCAGAGTGCCTGCCCTGCAGGGCCCTCCACCAACGCTGTCCCGGATGTCTGTATGTGAACAGAGCCCCTGCTGGGCAACTCTGAAACCGTGTGCCGGTGCCCATGCTGGGCAATGCCAGCTCTAAGTATTATGATGTCCTGGGTGCCCCAGGCTATGGTGCAACCGTGTGCCCACGGCCCAGCAGGGTGAGCCCAGCACCCAAGTGTGTCAGCTGGGTGACCCCCAGCCACTGCATGCCTGGACCCGGGGCATAGCTCTCAACCATTTGTGTTGCAAAGGCGGGTGAAATCACCCGATTTTGTTTTTGGCAGGTGAGACGCCCATTGAAATGAATGGGCGTGCAGGAGGCTTGGTGGGTGAGTCAGCCCTTTAGAAGGCGGGTGACACCCGCTAAAAGCGTGTGTGTTGAGAGCTATGCCGGTGCCTCCAGGGTCCAGGCACAAAACTCCCTGTCTTGGAACTCCTTTAATCATGGGCCATACAAATGTACACTTTCCACCAAGTTTGTAAGCTCTAAATTGTCCTTATAGGGTTCCAAGGCTCCTTGTCATAGCTCTGGTGAAAATAGTTTGCAATAGTTTGCATGAAAAGGTATACTCATAAGACATTTTCAGAGACTGGTATCAATCAGATTCCAATTTCGAAGGCCACAAATGAAACCTCAGAAATTGTATTTCAAATACAGTGCCGATGTTTATTGAACATTTCGTTGTAATATAGCTTTCATGCCCCGGCTGGGGGGCGGACATGGTCTTTAACGGCCAGCCAGCCCGAGCTCGGGTTGCAGGCCGGCAGTGGGATTTCCTGGGGTGTGGATATTATTATTTTTTTCTGTCTAACTGGAGATGAGCTCAGTGCAAGCCAATCTCCCGTCAGAGAAACAAATGGCCGCAGCCATTAAAATAGAAAAGGGACTAGGTCCCTTTTTGGGTGACGGCAGCCATGGAAAACATGTTCCAAAATGTCTCGCAACATCCGAAATGGGACCTAGTCTCTTTTCTGTTTGAATAGTAGCGTAAAACAATGTGGCGTTAACACCCTATTCCAAGGGCTGAAATGGGGGTAATGGTCCGGCAGCCCAAGTTAGCGGCTCAGCGGCCGGTGGCAGGGGGAGGCAGCCTGCAGGTTCTGTGGAACGTGGGCTGAGATGACAGGTTTCAGCCCATGATCTGTGGAACCCGATTGATTGGCTGCGACCCCTCTCCCCCGTCCCGGGTGCTAATGTGGGTTAAATAGAGGAATATGATATTAAGGGCACAATTGGAGGGATGTAGAGGAAGAGGGTACAGAGGGTTAACACAGGGGAAGGGCAGACCCAATCCCATTAATTTGTTTGTTAATACGCATCTGTACTCCCATGAAACTATATTCTTGTGAGTTTAATGAAAAATTGACCTTCTTAACTACACTTCTACGTCCTTGCATAAGCATCGGTGAACCCTCCGTTGCCTCTCCGGTTTGTAAGACATTAGGACTGTGGTCTTCAAAATATGGGGAGATTGATGGGAGGGAGGGGCGGGCGAGGCTTATCCAAAAGTGAGTAGGATGACGGCTTTTAATAGAAACTATATATTTTTCATGGGTGGGAGGGGGAGCAGCAACAATACTTTTACTCGGAGCGGGGTTGTGGGGGGCTCTGCAACATTTTTACTGATGGGGGTTCAGCATAAAATGTTTTAAATGCCACTGCCTTGGGATGTACGTACGATAGCACTACCGCGATACTAATCAATTACAAATGAAATGCTTTTTTGGGTAAAAGAAATTAGAGCGGCCGCCAGAGGGCAACCTCGCATTACAAAACTTTAAAACGAAACAAAGTAATTTCCATCCGGTAATGTAAAATACAGACTCTCTTTTACGTCAGAAATTCTACGCACCAAATCTGCTTTTGCCAGACTCCAGTTTCCAGTGCTTAAGCTGTAAATAAATAAGTGATTGGGCACAAAAGTATCCAGCAGCCTTTGTCACATAAGGCAGCAGCTCTCTGCCCACTGCTGCCCCCTCCAACTGCTGCTCTACACAGTGACAACATATTTGGGCCTGCAGCTCCCGCGGGCGCCTTGAGGGTTGCGTGTGTGCAAACCTCGGCAGATTTGCAATTTAAAAATACCAATAAGAGTATCACAGTAAATGTATTTTAATTGTGTCTTTAAATGACACACCACATGTTTAACTGCTTCTTTAGCCACATCACCCTCGTTATCAATGACATCTGATTGTAAAGATGACAAGTGAAACATTTTGACCACCTACCCAGGAACATTGAACAAAAGTGCTTTCTTCCAATAGTAAAGTCATGAACAAATGCAGATACAATCATGACAGAACTGATGAACTAGTCTGTCAAGCAACACATCACGATATGCTATAGTTTGCCACCCAGAACAGCACAGCACGCACTCCGGCTTGATAGTGGCTTTTTGCCTGCCCTTGGCCCTCTAGTGCGGCGGTTGGTTGGTGACGGTCCTGTCATTGAACTTTTTGTACCGAGTGCCCCTCTACCCCACTAATGGCACTGGCGACGGTGCAGAACTTTGTAGTCCATGTGCCGGTACGTCCTTAAGACTGAGCGAGTTTGCAGCATGGCACTTACCTGAATACTGGGTGCACACCAGATGAAAAAGCAGAAATGCCCAGCTTAACAAGGCCCTCATTTTACCTGCTGAGTGCACCTTCCTGCAGGGGTGCAGCAAAACCAGCATGATTCTGATACTGGCATGTATATATGTGCATGCCCGCCTGCCTGTTCTACAAGTGAGCCTCCCCTCCTATTGTGGGTGCCTAGCTGTTGCCTGCACCAAAAACGCAAGCCACCCTTACTTCTGTGGCAGTGCTGGTAGGTATTTTTTTGTGGAGCACCATGAATGACATGGAGGCTTACACAAGCAATGTGTTGGCATGACCAGCAAAAGTGCCCAGCTCTGTCGCCTTCTGGCACAGCTCTGGTCACGTGTTGTTTAGCTAAGACTGACTGACAGTTAAAATATTAAAGTTGTCAAAACAGCACATCATAATTGAACTGAGTCTGAGACAATACCGTGCTGGTGCTCAGAAATAGGTCCCAGGGCTCAGCTCTGGCAAAAAAACCCCACAAATTAAGCACTGCAACTTGACATGGCACTTGGTTTTAAAAGCAGCAATATTCTTACCCAATTCCGTTATCTCTTTCAACACGAATGCAAAATCGGGCATAGCTCAAATTTATCACCACAAAATAAGGACTGGAATAGTTAGCTGATCAGTGCCGGAATGGAGCAGAACTCTGTTGAAAGAAAAGATGATTGTACCAAAAAAAGGGGTCAGAATGTAGTTCCATCACAAGAGCACTTCTTCACTGGGGTAACCAGAGCCTTGAAATCATTCAACAAGTTCTTTGCAGGAGAGAACAGGGTTAAACCCATATGAACTGCAGCAATAACCGCCCCAGCCCAATGATATGGTGCACCCTCCACCCCCATATCCCTTGTTTTCTCTTTTTAACAGACTTTTATTAGGTTAACCCTTACCATGATTTGCCAAAGAGAATGCTTGTTGTGACCCATTAGAAAGCACGTAGGAAGAGAGAATATGAAATGTAGGCTCGGTGGCCTCTGGTGTTACTGTAGCAAGGCCACGGGCCTGACCTCTGCGGAACAAACCGGTATAGACTGCATTATATAACGGACGGTTGTAAGAGAGCGTAAGTCTTCATGGGGTGGAGAGCCTACACCAGGGGTCAAGTCCCAAAAAAGAAAGTGGGGGGACTCATTAAAATACGCAATGGGGTGTGGCATCACCAGAAATTGGCATATCAGCATGAAATATGCACATGTCATTAAATTGGCTTTGCATAATGTGAGGAGTCAGGAATGAGACACAGATACAGAAGACTCATGTTTTGGGTTATGAACTTTTATTAAATGAAAAAGGGGTTGGAAAATGCCTCACTATCTCTAATCTAGGAAGTGTTTTCCGACCTCAACCAAAACGAATGGGTCTGTCCTTTGTCAAGATATCCAAAGTATAAATATGCAACTCAGCAGCCACCACACAATGAAGATGAGAGATCATGGAGTAAGTACTCACACGCAAGAAAAGCGAGCATTCAGTCTTCAAAGCATCCGATATGGAGAGACATGAACTACACTGAAAGCCTACGATCATCTGAACCAGGCCCTTCCAACTATTAACAGTCAATCCATGAAAGGGGCCATGAGATTTCTTTATGCTCATGGAACACTAAGGGTCATTCTCATTATCCTCAGAGTATCCCAACACTCAACTGTTTTCAGATTATTTGTCTTCAAGAGACATGGCTTACCCCACAACTGGCATCTGAAAACTATCGTACCTACATGAATCCAGCGATTCAAGGACAGAAAGGTCGCCCGGCTGCTGGCCTTCTGACGCTGATAAGAGTTGATGCGAACTTTGAAATCTTGGAATTCAGAAACGAAAATCCTTGGTTCCAAATCACTACCTTGAGTTACCAATCTGATGGTCCCTCCATTGAAATACATGGACCTTTACTAACTGATAAAAAGATCCTGACAATTGTGAATCTCTATTGGTATCCGGTAGCGCTAAACACCAAGGTGTTTATAGATACCGTATTCACAGCTATTGACAACACCATCGATCGCTTTCAAAAACAGAATTTGTTATATAAGGAGACTTAAATCTACACCTATATGACCCCCAAGGGAAATTTCTAGACCAATGCTCTCTCACCTCCAGAGCAAGACGCTGGACCAAAGAGATGGACTGCTGACACCTCTTGCTTATAACCAAACTGCTGAACAACAAAGGGGAAATGCGGCGGAATTGATCAAGATGCCCCTCTTCGGCAATCTTGCTTCTCAAGAAATAACACGAACTCTGTTGAGAATTGATACCATTCATTCCAATAACAGTGACCATTGGATGCAACATCTAACTTGGGCATCAAAACGCCATATAAGTTCAAAACTGACGCTACCAAGAGTTGAGCTGGATGAAAGACGAATGAGCTTGCGTCTAAACACAAAAAACCTAAGTTCACTACCTGAAACTTTCCTTGCTATGCAACAAATTGGAATGGGTAAATTGAACTATGAATGGCTCTTACTACCCCTTCCAACAAAAAAAACTCGTAAGACTACTCAACTGATACAATATCCTCATACTTTCAATCTCCAACAAAAAGAAAAAAAAACAGAAATGTGTAAGAACATCAAAACAATCATCAAAAGTCACGAAAGAAAATAAACAACTCTTGATCAAAAGGTGAAACACAAATATACAAATTGTAGCAAAACCAATAGATACCTGTTAGTCCAACAGGACTCAGAAAGAATGCTTGAAGCCTTGTCTCATAAAAACGCCAGGAATGTATGGAACATTCTAAACCAACGCGATAGCTCCACGACAGATTAATCTCGGATGTACCCGAATCCAGTTGGATTACTCATTTTACGGAACTATATAAATTACGCGATTCAAACATGAAGGTAGAAGTGGAGAAACATCCCGACAGATGGTCACTTGAGTTCAATCAAGAGGACATTGCTGAAATAATATCCAAATTAAATGTCTCTTGTGCCCCCATCCCCGACGGGTTATCCAATGCACTTATCAGACAGAATCCTCAGCATTGGAGAAAACTTTGTATCCAGTTGTTCAGCTTGATTTCGGAAATAAATGCCGTACCCCAAATATGGCAATCAGCAATTCTCGTCCCCATTTTCAAGCAGGGAGATAGAAAACAACCGAATAACTATCACCCCATTGCCCTGCTTGATCCGCCTGGGAAAGTGTTTGCTGCGTACCTACTCCAAAGGTTATCCAACTGGACTGTTAACAACCACTGACAACCAAAAAGACAGACTGGATTTGTCAAAAGGGTCGGTACCAATCTCAACTTGCCTTTATTAAATCTTCTAAAACAAGACACCATTCAAGGAAAAATTCAAATATACACGGTTCTTGTCGATCTAAAACTCGCCATCGACATGATCAACAGACAAGCGATGTGGTCTAAATTGAAAGCTTGGGGATGTCCCCTGGACATTTTGGAGCCAGTCAAATTACAATATACTAACACAGCGGATGGCATAGTCTCTAAACCAATAACGACATCAAACGGCCTGAAACAGGGCTTCCCCTTGACAGCGATACTCTTCCATCTTTTCACCTTTGATTTTGATGAGTATATGAATATTCCGACCCGAAATCCACCGAAACTTAATGATACAGCCCTCTCACAGAAGATGTACGCAGACGACATTGTGATCTTCGATAAAACACTGAGAGGCCTCCAGAAATGCTTAGATCGATTTGAGGAATATATGATGCTGAACGAAATAAAGATCAATATTGAGAAAACTCAGATCATGCTGTTTACCAAGAAACAATCTAAGTCGAAGCATTCATGGTCCTTACAACACAAAAACTTGTCCAGGTCAATTCTGTGAAATACCTGGGGGTATGGATTAACCAATCCAAATCTGAGATGGAATGGTGTCTTCACCTTAAATCTAAAGCATACGCCCTTGCGAGACAAGGCATCTTCATCCATAGAAAATATGGAAAATATTCTTGAAACCGGTACTCACTTTTTTCTGACAGAAAGGATACTCACCTACAGAGCTGAGGCAATGATTAACCTCAACCCAGATATATGGCAACAGCTTGAGGCCATATTCTGGCATAGGGTGTTATCATTGCCACCATCATTCCCCATGGTTAGGATTCGTTACGAGATTGCTACGCAATCACTGCAATCCATTGTACTATGGAAAAATCTTGATATGTTCTGAAATATTTAGAATGAAGATCAAGTCCCAGCTATGGAAATTCTTTCAAGCAACTCAGCTGTAAGCAATACAACCTCCTTAAATAACTGGAAAAAGATTATGGAACTTGCACTTGTGAAATCCGAAATCTCAAATGGAATGCTGATTCAGCGCCCACAGCATGCGAAAAAATAAATCATGCTCAATGTCTGGATTCATACAATCGAAGCCAAAACAAAATATCGTATGAATCTCAACTGTATATCAGAGACTAGGGCGATTAATCAGCTCCCGAACTATTTGAAACTATTCCCTGACAAAGACATACGTGACCTATTTCTGCGATTACGCCTTAATTTGTTGCCAACCCGTGAACGATTGTCAAAAATAAATCAACTAGCAACTGGACAGGCATACTGCAGATTTTGTAAAGACCTTGAGCATCCTGAGTCTCTCTTCCATCTAATAATGGAATGCGAGGATTTGTCGGACCTGAGAAACATCCACAGGGAAATGTATGTAAAACTCACGACGCAGTTGGATGCAAAAGATCGATGGGGCCAAATCCTCCTAGGCAACAACAACAAAATGATATTTACGATCATTCAATTTTGGAGAAGAATTCTAAAGAAAGACTCAAAATTAGAGGATACAAGTCCTGAGACTCTGTATTAATTTTGTTTTAATATGATCATCGAAACTAAGAATTGTATATAAATGAAAAGTTTAGAAATAAACTATAGCATTTTAATTAAAAAAATATATATATGTCCTGTGTCCGAAATCCTATTCTGGCCCTCACACTATAAAACTAATTCTAAGGTGTAAAGGGAAATTGTCTCTAGTTCTCAAAGTGCACTAATGTTCAAATCCAACAAAGGAATACATCCAACCCAAAGTTGCACATGAATGATATTCACAGTTCCGGGGACTGGCTCCATACCCCAGATTTCTCTTTACCAGAACAAAAGTTCTAACAAAGAAGCATTAAGTTCCTTATAACCCAGGAGGGCAACTCCCTACTCTTGGAATGTTCACAGTTCTGGGAAAATGGCTCCCTTCCTCAGGTTTTCTCTTTACTACTTTGAAGAGAGTTCAACAATCCCAAGGGCATATATACTCCTTGAGATTCTCTTCACAATATCACAATTTAAGTGAGGGTTCCAGATTCGCAGGTTACCTGGTATACTTCCCTGACAGGTTCTCCTTTACCTTCACTACAATTCACAAACTCAAGGGCATGGATGCATTTTCGTCCTTACTGAGGTTTGTTACATTTACTTGACTTGTCCTGGTATATTCTCAGTCCTAAGTGAGTGAAGTAGTCGTTAAAAAAAAAAACAACTACAAAAAAGATCGATTTAGAAAGACACAGAGTGGTCTTTCTGAAACAAACTGTAATGCCCCTGCCGCACACAAGAGCATGCAGGGGCTGACAGGAACTCCAGGACCCGTAAGTCGCATTGAGGGAGAGGAGGTACGTTTCTGTGTGCATTTGTGTGTGTGTTAGGTGTTTGTGTTGGATTAGGGATAGGGGGAGTCTTGGGTGGGGAGGCGGGTGGCAGGGACTTTGAGAGAGAGGTTCAGGTGGTGAAAGCCCCCCATTTAAGGATTTAAGGTTAATCCTGCCAGAGGGGGGTGGGAAGGTGTTGGGATGGATTGGGGGCATGGAAATATGGTTTTTTCACCTTTTTATAGGTCACCTAAAATTGGCATAAAATAAGGTCTTTTAGTTAGGCGACCTATTCAAAATTGAAAATATCACATAGAACCATATTCTCCTGTCAGGGCTTTCCCTTGATTCCCAGTCTCTTTCAACCTCTTGACTTTGCCTGATATACCCCCTGCCAGGAATACTATGTAGTTTCACTTGTCTTTTCCTCAGGTGTTCTTTTGCCAGGATGGCTGTGCAGTTTCTTAAATACTTGCTTTCAAAGACTTGGTTTGTCCTGGTGTACTCTCCTTGCAGGACTTCTATGCAGTCTCTAAATATTCAATTTGTAATTCCTTTTTAAACACTTGGCTTTTCCTGGTGTACTCTCCAGCCAGGACTTCTGTTCCGTCTTTCAAATGTTTGATATATAATTCCTTTCAAATACTCGGCTTTGCCTGGTATTCTCTCCTGACATGACTTGTATGAAATTGCCTTTCTCTTCATCCATACAATGATATTTGCCAAGCGCTGATTTATCAACTCTTGCAAAAGCAAAAGTCTTTTTCAATATTCACTTTCCTGCTTTGGATCTCTGTCCCTTTCACCAGACCATTCAAATATAGGGAATTGTCCTTCTTTATGTATGGGTTCAATCAGAAGGTTGTAGTGGACCTCACATTAACATTACTTTCTCTACAGGCTCTGTTTCACGTATCTCACTTTGCTTTCATAACGTGGCATACACTTCTAGGTAAATCGGGAACACGTCTGTCTTCCCTGGGTTTAGCGGGTTCTCTGAAGTGTTCTCATGCTTCTCTGCTTCACTTCATTTAAGGCTGTTGCGTGGGCGTGCGTTTGGGTAGCCGATGCGCCATCTCCTTCACCAATTTTGCTGTGTGTGACCTCTGCTGCCTTGCGGTCTTGGGCGGCAGGCTTACTGTAGCCTGGTTTCTCCCACTTTGGGATTAGCTGTCTTCCCACTACCAATGGCCAGCTTCTCTTCAGCATCCCGATTGGCGTTTGCAGAGGCCACGCACTACACAGCCTCTGCACTTCTTTGTCTTGATCGTCAGCTGTGGCAGATTTAAATCTCCTGGCACGTTTGAACAATTTCCAACGACTAGGACGTAGTGTTGGTTTGCCAGTCTTAGTCCTCTTCACTGCTCTGCCCCTCTTTCTCATTGCAGTGGCTGACATACTATTGGGAGTAATCACTACTGCTCCCTGCCTCTTCCTCGTCTCAGTTGCTGGTACATTACGTCTTGGAACATATCGAGGAGTGCCTGAAGTAGATCTGGGAAGTGGTTGGGGAAGAGTGTCGCAGTAGGCCATGAGGGCCCCAGGAAGGGAAGGAACATCCCTGCAAGCAAAGGGGGGTATAGAACCTCCAATGATGTTGTATCAACCCCTAAGGGTCACATCTCCCTATGTGATCCTCCCTCATACAGCCAGCCCAGGGTCAGGATTAGGTAGCAGCTGCCATCTCCCGGCCACATAGGGAGAGGCTACCCCAGAGAAAGGAGTGATGACATCATCAGATTCATCATAATAACCATACAAATTGCACAGGACCAATGGCATTTGCCTTTCATAAAATCCACCCAACCAAAAAATCAAGGGAGGATATTTTCTTTAATAGTGTTTTGAAAACGTTAAAAGATGTGCATCTTTTAAACTCCAAGCACCAATACCAATGTTTTCTCTGGAGCAAGCAGTCCCAAAATGTGACATTTCACCTTTAGTTGTGTGTTCTTTTTCATCAGGTTATAAGGTGCAGGGCTAAAGTGCCCTGCCAGCAAACCTGGTAAGCGCGTTTCAAGTACTGAGGTCAGTGTAAATGTATAAATTGAAAAAAGATAGTAAATGTTTGTTGTTTTGCACATGGCCTCTAAACACCCGGGGGTCGGAGGGGACAAGGGTGCAGCATCCGCCCTCTGAAAAAAGTGGGTGGATGCTGTCCTCCCGCGTCTACCTTCAACTTGAGTCCTGATCGAAGTATTTTTGACCAGTATAACTGTAACCGTCTTCCCATAGGCCACTATATCAAGCCAGATATGTCTTTAGATTTATTTTGTTATCATGAATTTGCCTCTGGGTCTTTGGGATGTACACTTAATAGAATTTGGAGCAGGGGTGTCCATGGTTAAGAGCAGGCCCTGGCGATTGCAATTTTGGAATCCAGCAGGCTGTTTACAGGAATGTGCATGCAACTCTGTAACTGCCATGTTACCAAACTACAGGGCAGCCAGAGGGGGTCTTAGCAGACAATTCATGTAGAGATATTTGTTTTCACTATACTTTTTCAGCATGGAGCATTCTGAAAGTGAGGCCTGATTAGCACGGCTAATTTTCTGTGATAGAACTACCAGCATACGTTTGTGTTACAAAAATCAGAAAACCTTGGGATTGCCTTTCCGCACAGATGGCATTTGGTCACAAAGTCAAGAAGAATTATGAGAGAAAATTGCTTCATGTGATGATAGAAAGTAAGAAAATGTGTGACATGTAGAAGCAAAGTCACAGTAAATCTAGTGGGAAGAAATTCAGATTGAAGAGAAGGGAGAATTGAGTTGATCACTAGATAAGAAAACATTCGAGAGTAGACAGCACAATCCAAACATTTAGAAAGCAAAGGAAAGGGCAAACAGTTAGAAGGAATAGAGGGATCAAGGGAAGATTTTTTGAGAATAGTCAAAATGTTAGCATGCTTAAAAGAAGAATGCAAATCACCAGAAAAAGGGCAGAAAAGAATCAAAAAGGTGAGTTAAATAAGTAAAAAAGAAATAGTTTATCAGAGAAATAATAAGAGCAGGAAGGGTTCTCAGCACTGTGTGTGCAAGTCGAACCAGGTTTTGATGCAGTGGGTCATGGCGATCCAGATGGAGAGTCAGCATCTAGCCATATTCAAGATAAAGCTCATTGTGGTTCAATGCACCATTTGAAAGATGCGGATCAGTGGGGCCACCAGGGTCAGCTCGAAGGTCTAGCTTGGGTCGATGATGGAGATGCTGGGCGTTCATGGTACTGGTTGAGACATGGTGGTTCGAAGGCTTCTGCAGCAGAGAACTTCTTGTTCAAGCCGAAGCAGCTGACATGATCAGCTGGCACAATACGGGAGCGAACTGACTGGATGCAGCAACACAGCAGTTTGAGGTTTGAAGAAGTGTCAAAGGCAGCACCATGAATCCTGATGGTTTGAAGGCATTTGAACGCAGTCGACACATTGGTGAGGATGGTTCAGAGATGTTGAATGCAGGAATTCAGCATCTTGGCTTTTAGGCTGCCACGAATCCCTATCAAGGACTTCAGGGACAAAATTGGTCCTTTAAATCTTGTGAGGGGTCCGTAATGTGAGGCAGACAACTGATTGTAGATTTCTCAAAATATGCCACTTTACTAAAGAAATTATATAAAGAAAAGACCTTGCTTGCTCAACTCTATGGAGGAATTCCCAACCTAGTCTAAAGGCTAAGAGAACATTCTCTAGCGTGGTAAAACTGGCACTCACACTAAACAACCAATATACAAAGGAAATTATATAGTAACACAATATATTAAACAATATCAACACAATGTATGAATGGCCTTCTCCTGTCCTGGGTAAAATCCCTTGCCCGGGATTCAAAGTCAACTCGAAAATGTTCAGCAAAAGAAAAGAAAGAAAGGTTTTGAACCAGCTCTTGTAAGTTCAAAGTCAAAGAAAAAGTTAATCAAACAAAAATCCACTGGTAACAACTCTTTGTTCCTGGATGAAAAGACCCCCTTCCAACTTCCAGAAAAAGAAGTAGCACCAACGGTAATCCTGGTTATGATTGATTGTCTTTTCCTTCGTATAAATGGTTACAGTTCAAAAGAAGGTGTAATATTCCCCCATGTCAATAATACACAATTCTTTAGGACTTTTTCATTTACAACTTTACATTTGGTATATTTTCTTTTTCTGGACTTTTGCTTCTATTTTTAACACCCACGCTTCTACTGTTGATACTATGAAAAGAGTCACCTTTGTCCCACAGTGCGTTACTGCTTCAAACCACTTCAATGTGACATCTGCTGACAACTTAATATACCACCACTGTTCAAGTATTACTACTACTGCTCAGTACTTTTAAATTGTTAGTCGGGCTATGACAAGATACTTCAACCTCTTCACGTAGGCAAGGCACTCTTCCTTGTAATGAGTTTCTTAAAAGGGGCAACATCTTTGCCTCTTCTGTCTGTCTGACTGCCACAAGAACAACCTGCTGCTGCCCATAAGACACCACAGGTTGTATTTTAATTCTGAATATCCTTCACAAGCAATTAGCTTTGCTCGCACCTTTCAGCCAGTTACCAACCCAAGTAACTACCCAGAAGCCTTGGTGCCACTCTCTCAGATTCAGGTAACAATGGTATACTTGTTTCTTGGCCACTTGACCGTTAACAACTTCACAGTGTAGTTGGATGTCTCTTTAACTCTTGGCAAGACTGGTTTTACCTCTTGGCTTGGGTTATTCTTGTTCTTCTCTTCAACACATTAGACTCTTTACTTCTTTGAAATGGAAAGAATTTCACTTCTGGATACAATATGGAGTTCAGTCTTTCAGGTGAAAACACAAATAGGTACACATGACCTCTTCTTAAAGTTGATTTCACGGTTTAAAGTTGAATAAAGAATTGTATTCATGTGTAAAGGCAAAGGATAACGTTCTGTCTTCCTTTGGGAATTACATTTAGGGACACACGGCCTCCTTTTAATGTAGTTTTCAATCTTTGTAACTTGTAACTCGTATATAGACAATGTTAGGTATTCGGTAATGGTTTAAGGAGCGTTCCCTCTTGTTAATTCGGGACACGCGACTGCTCTGTTAGGTAAGAACAATCTTTAAATAGTTCAACAATGGTTTTCAATGATTCTTGCTTCTCACACCAATGTTGATCTTTAACGTTATATGCAAGTACTACAATTCCATTGTTAATAAGACTTCTGATATGATATGATATGAAAAACACGGGGTGGGGTCTGGGAAACTCTCTACCAGCATGAACACAGCCCATTGACTTGTTCTTGGGTGGATGGCCCCTGGGAGAGTCTCAACCAAGTCTCCCTGTTCTAGTCTTTGTCCTGCCCTGGGGCAGTCCAGAACCGAAATGCCAGGCAATTCTCCTCTGAACAAGAGTACCACAGCAACCTCATACACGTGTTTCAGCCTAGTTGGGCATCATCAGTGAGGTGAAGCTGTGTCACTCTAAGAACATGAAAATGATATGATGTGGCATTTATAACATGCCAGTACACAAGTGTTTCTAGGTGTGACAAGACAAGGAGGGGGAAACAAAGGGAGGACAAAATAACGATTTGACTAGGCCTTGTGTCATTCAGATCATGCAAGTTTGGGGAAGAGAGAAGAGGAGAAGTGCCGGAGGGGAAGGGGAAGTGCAGTTAACTCACCAGTGCAGCCAGTGGGTGGCACATATGTGCAGAGAAAAGGGACTGGAGGTTTGTAGATACAGAACCGTAAGTGCCGGGGAGCACAGAGGCAGTGCAAGGGCAACTGGACATACAGGAGCATTGGCCTGGGTTCAGAGGGTGACCAGGTCAGCAGTGTGCGGAGCAGTCAGGTGCATCAGCAAGGGAGAGGAAAAAAGGTCTTGAGTTGCTGCCAGAACCGAGGTGGTTCTGCTAAAGATTTATAGAGGCAGGGAGGATGTCCCAGAGGGAGGCCGCAGCCGAGGAGATAGATCTGCCCCCAACTCTCTGCTTGGGGAAGCATCTGACCCTCAGAGAGTTGGAGGTGGATGAGTAGAGAGCTCAGAAGGAAGATATTTGGGAAGAGAAAGTTGGAGGTAGAGCTGTCCTAGGCCCCAGAAAGCCTTGTGGATGATGCAGAGTCTCTTGAAGTTGATCCTTGCAATCACTGGAGCCAGTGAGGAGATTTCAGAGCTGGAGAGATACGATCCCAGGGCTTGAGGCCAAGGACAAGTCTTGCAGTCCGGTTCTGGATAAGATGTAAATGTTGAAGAGTAGAGGCAGGAAGATTTAGAAAGAGGTTGGTGCAATAGGCCAGCCTAGAGAGGACCAGAGCTCTGGAGACAGTGGGTTTGGGGGAAAGTGACAAAAGGAAGACTACCTCTGAGGAGGTTCAGCTAATAGTTTGACTTCTTAGAGACATCAGAGATGTGAGGAGAGAAGGAGAGGGTGGAGTAGAGGATGACACTAAGGTTCTTAGCCTCACAAGAAGGAGCAGGAAGGGGGCCCAAAATTGGCAGCCAGAGAGAGAGAGAGAGAGGAAAGGAGGGAGCGGGTGTCCCATTGAAGAGAATCTCAGTATTACTGGCATTAAGGAAGAGATCATGGGTGGCACACCATTCATGAATTGCGGCCACATAGTCTGTTATGAGAGAAGAAGTCTGCTTCAGGTGGCTGAGGGGAGTCTGAAAGAGAGCTGAGTGTCATCGCATAACATTGAAAATTAGAGCAGAAAGTAGCGATGCAGTGGGCAGGAGGTGCCAGGTAGTGGTTGAAGAGCCAGGGAGAAAGGTTAGACCCCTGGGGAACACCACAAGTAGAGAGAGAGATAGAAGAGAGGAAAGACCCCCAGTTGGACCTGAGAGGGCCGATCAGTGAGAAAGGAGGTCAACCAGACCATGACCTGATCAGTAATACCAAGGTTGTGATGGAGGTGATTGAGCAGGATGGCATGGTTGACCGTTTCAAAAGCAGAGGACAGATTGAGGAGAATAAGGACAGAAGGGAGATTAGAGTCAAGGTTGGAGAGCAAGTCTTCACGGGAGTTCAGGAGAGCAGCGTCTGTGCTTCTGGCTGCTCTAAAGCCAGACTGGTGGTCATGGAGGCAACCAACCGATTCAGTATGTAGATTAAGCTGGGAGATGGCCAGCTTTTCCAAGAGTTTGCCAAGGAAGGGAGTGATGGAGATCAGGCGATAGTTAGCCAGAGAGGAAGGATCGGCCAAGGGCTCCTTTAGAAGGGGGGGCACAAGAGAGTGCTTAGGGGGAGGGGAAAGATCCAGTAGCAAAGGAGTGATTGCAGAAATTGGCCAAGTCTGGAGCAAGGATGTCGATGTGGTCCTTGATGGTTCTGGATGAGCAGGGGAGAACCTGCTTTGATGAGACTTTCATAGATCGGACTTGTCTAGAAACATTGTCAGGTGTGAACATGGCAAAGCAGGAGAAAGGAGGAGGATAGACGGCCTCAGATGGGCCAGGAGTGGTAGAGGAGGAGGAGGAAATAGAGGAAGAGAGGGTGGACAGGATGTCCATAGTTTTAATAGTGAAATGAGAGGCTGAGGCTGTGCAGATGGCCTGGGAGGGAACAGGAGAGGTAGAGACTGCAGCAGGATTTGCCAGCTCCTTGCAGATTTTGATTAGTTTGGCTGAGTTTTTAGATGCCACAGAGATGCAGGCTTGGATGTAGGCTCTCTTCTTAGAGAGGACAGAGAGTCTGTACTGCCTTTGGAGCAGGCGGCAGGCCAGTTTGTCAGGTGGTGCGCCTGATGCCCTCAACTTCCTCTCCGCTGCCCTACACTTGCGTTTAAGGGCAGGGAGGTTGGAATTGTATCAAGAGTTGCGCTTGGTTTTGGGCTTCAAGCAGATCCTCATGACAGGGGTAAGGACATCCAGAGTGTTAGAGATAGAGAGATGAAGGTTAGAGAGGGCTGTGTCAGGGTGGGTGTCAGCCAAAGGTGCAGGAGGAGGACAGAAAGTAGCAGCAAAAGCCTTAACTGACATATTTTTCATGGATCAGATGACCGAGAAGGTAGGTGGCAGTGCTGGAGTCCGCTTGACCTGCGGGGCTGAGAGAGTGAGGTGGAAAGAAAGGAGAAAGTGATCACTCGAAGAGAAAGGAGTGGTGAGAGGGTTAGAGAAGGGGAGGCCTGAGGAGATCAGAACATCCAGGGTGTGCCCTGCAGAGTAAGTCGGGCCAGAGGGAAGAATATATAGAGAGAGAGAATTGCACGGAAGAGACATGAAACAAAGAACAAGAACAATGGACTTACCTGATCAAACTAACAGTTTTCACTCGCATTAAGCAATACACGAGTCATGTGAGTTGCACTGATTTCCCAACTTTCTCTACAACTTCTTCTGCTTCTGGCTCGCTGGCGACCCACACCCTTCTCTAGCCTGGGTGTCTTCAGTCTGGCCACTTGATTTGGGAGTTTCTTTTCCTCCCAAGACCCTCGGCTTGCCTTCTTCTTCTGGTCTTAGTCTCCTGCACTTCCACAGCTCTGAAATCACAGCAATCAGACTCGAAGGTGGGAAACATAGTCCCCTGCATGTCTTATGTTGCCTAGCATCTGCACTTAAGATTTTGGGAGAACAGGACTCTCTCAT
The DNA here is from genome assembly GCF_040938575.1 of Ambystoma mexicanum. Classification (NCBI taxonomy): domain Eukaryota; kingdom Metazoa; phylum Chordata; class Amphibia; order Caudata; family Ambystomatidae; genus Ambystoma; species Ambystoma mexicanum. The sequence goes on along the minus strand of NC_090930.1, from coordinate 668,883,154 downwards.
AACTTGCAGGTGAAATATGCTGTCTCCACATTCCGGCGTCCCTTCTGTTCTTCCCCGCCATCTTGTGATTAGCCAGCCTTGTGCTTCTCTTCTGCTGCTCCAGCCAGCTCTCATTCAAGCTCCTTCAACTCCTCCTTTCCTGATAGGGCCTTTTTTGTCTGAAATGTTCAATGATTGTCTTGAGGTGTGGGCTAATAGCCATAATTGCCTGACTACTGCAATGGCTACTAGGATTAATTGCCTGACTACTACATCTACATGCCTCTTCAGCCCTATTCCTCGTCTCTGTACCTCAAGGATTCAGGAACTTGTAGTTTCTTCCAATAAAGTTAGGTTTTTCAACTTCTACAGTTTGTCAAAGAGCCATCAAAAGAGTGGGGTTATGGGGACATTTGAATAGGGGTCTGTTCCCACCCCAGCCCCCCATGTGATCCTCCCACAGAACACCACTCCCAGGGGCGGGGTCAGGATGTGTGTGCCTTTCCCTCGCCACATGAGGTCCCAGACCATGTTTCTGGGGAGACTCCTCTCTGATTCTTCAGATACCCTTACCCTAAGGCTGCTGATTTTCTCAGTCTCTAAGGTAAACCAGGGAAGGAAATCAACATTCCCTTGTTCCTTACCTTTCCTATGTTCCACTGCAAAGCAATAAGGCTGTAAATCTAAAAACCAGTGAATGACTCTAGTGTTGGTAACTTTTCTCCGACTCAACCATTTCAAACAGGCATGATCAATAACCAACCTGAACTTTCTTCCTGTAAGATAGTATTTCAAATACGCTACTGCCCATTTGATGGCAAGGATTTCCAACTCTAGTGTGGCATATTTCTTTTCCCGATCAAACAATATCTGGTTTATATAGAGGATTGGATGTTCTACCCCATCATGTAGCTAAGATGACACTGATCCTAAGCCAATATGGGAGGTGTCAGTTTGCAAAATATAACATTGATTAAATTCAGCTACTTTCAAAATAGGTTCCCTGCACAATATAAGCTTCAATGTGTCGAAACGCTTTTGATTTTCTGGTAGCCACTGTAGTCTCTGAGGGGCTACATTCTTATGTTTGTCAATCAGAGAACCAGAGATGGAGGAGACATTTGGAATAAACCTTTGATAATAGCCAACAAGATCCACAAAGGCATGTAACTCTTTTTCTTGCTGTTTTGGAAAGGGAAGTTCCCAATGAAGCCTGAGTATTTAACTGCTGATCTAGCCAGGTGACATTTTGGGGGTGTTAGTTGTTAATCCTGCTTTTCTCAAGGCTCTGGAGACTTGGTATAAATGAAACATATGCTCAGGCCAGGTTTTGCTATATGTAATGATGTCATCAATATAAGCCCCACAGAAAAATGACAAAGGTCTTAAGACTTGATCCATCAAGCTCTGGAATGTAACACGGACCCCATTTAAGACAAAAGGCAATTCTTTAAATTGAAATAACCCAAGAGGAGTAGAAAAAAACTTGGGTTTATCAGCTGGAGTAATAGGTACCTGCAAATAACCTTTGGTTAGGTCAATGGTGGAAAGGTACTTGGCATCACTCAATTTATTGATCAGATCGTCGATTCTGGACATAGGACACCTCATTCACTTTTTGGAAATCTATACACAATCTCCAATAGTTATCAGTTTTGGCCACTAAGACAATGGGGAAGGAGCATGGACTTTGTGATGGCTCAATTACGTCAGCCTTTAATATAGCTTCTACTTCTTTCTGAATGATTTGTTTTTGATTCTCAGGAATACGGTAAGGTTTTTTATGTACTACCTGTCCTGGAGGTGTACGTATATAATGGTACATTCCTTTCACTCTCCCTGGCTCCGGTCTAAACACATCAGGAAATTAATGTAATAAATCCAATAGATCTTGCTTTTGATTTTGGGGTAGCTCAGGGGAGAGTGATTGGTTCTCCTGGTTTTCTTCTGATAGAAGACTGGTTAACATGATGGAAGTATCTCTGCCCATAGATTCGTTCCATTCTTTAAGTAGATTAATAAGATATATATGGGTTTGCATTTTTCCGATCAGTCTGTGATATTTCATAATTGTAAGGACCCATATGTTCAAGTACTTCATAAGGTCGATGCCATGAAGATACCATCTTATTATTATTTTTTTTATTTGTTTATTTGTTTTTGGTTTATCATAAACCTTTACAAAATACTTATTAGAAACAAACACGTAATATTCATAACAAAATTTCAATTTCAAAACTTAAACAAATCTTTTGCAATTAAAACCACATTATACTTCTAAAATATGAATAAAATACAAATATACAAATATAAGAACTAAACACAAATCTCATAATCCACCAACAGAAACAATTCATACCTAACTTAACTCACATACCGTTTTTAAAAAAGTGGTTACACGAATAATCAAAATAGGAGAGTATCCATTTCTCATTTTGTACCAGATGTAATCACAGTCCACACATACACTTGAGGAAAACAGTTCAACAAAATATTCGGTTCTCTGCTTAACCAGCATAGAGCATCTTAACAAAATGTGATATAAAGTTTCATCCATCTCTACCTGATTACAAAACCTACACCATTTCTTCTCCTCCAATGGATTTCTTATATTTAGTATGTGGTGTGAGTGCATAACATTCAGCTTAAACCTCATAAAAGAGTTTCTAATAGGCCTCAATGGATATTTCATTAGGTACATTTCCATACATGGTAAAAATGTCCTAAATGAATGGGCTTGGTTATAGAGCTTGGAATCTAGCACTTTACTCTTTGTCAAAGACCAATCCATCCCTTGTATAATAATTTTACATTTTTTTGGCCTATTCAATAAAGTGCTCTTGGCTATACCCATTTCTGACAAGATCCTTTCAACATCCTTATTTAAAGAGATCATGAACGGACATGCTGAGTCACTTCCTGCTTCAGTATAAAGGTTACTGACTCCAGCTACCTTACATTTTCTCCATAATAAGAGCCTCTTTATCACAACCACAGAATGGAGAGACTGTAAACCCAATTCGTACCTTAACACCTCCATCGGTATGCATTTGGGTAAGAAAAATAATAACCCCTTCCACATTTACCTTCCAGTCTTTTCAAATAGTCAGTGATGTTAGTTGGAAAGAGTTCCAATCCATAAGTAATCTTTGGGACTACTTTTCTTAAATAGAACTCCCAAATAGGTTTCATCGAAAACCCCCCAATTTTTTTTTCCAACAGTCGCATCTGCCTTAACACAACTTCCGCTTTGGCCCTGCGTTGTTTTTTGATCAAAGCAACAGAGTCCACACCCGTAAAACAGTATCACAGATACTTAAAAGCTTTTTGGGGCTTAATATGTTTACCTTCTTAGAACCATGTGAAAGACTCCTGTTTCTTATTTGCTTTACCCATACAAATTATAATAGTTTTGGTGGGGTTGATTTTTGGATGAAGACTGCTTATAAAAGTTTCAAACACTGCATGAAAATCATGGTTTATAAATTTGGTAAACTGCATGCAAACCTATGCAAACTATAAGTTTACAAAGCTTTACGAGTGTTTGAAACTTTTTTGTAAACCTTTAGTTTACATCGTGTTTACACATAAGTAAACCTTGTAGTTATGCAAGTCCATTTGGACTTAATGTTCCAAAGAATTGTAAACCCTAAGTTTGCCATGGTTTACAAATCATGAATACTTTGTAAACCTAATGTACACTTAATGTTCCACGCACAATTGAACATTTCATTTACAAAGAAAACTTATTTGTAAACCTTTGCATACCTAATGTGCACCTCAAATTTGTAAATATTTGTAAACATTTGGTTTACACCATTTACTACTGTTTGTAAACCTAGTGTACACCTCAAAACTGTTATTAGTAAACATTTGGTTTACAGAATTTACAAGATTTGTAAGCCTTTGCAAATGCTTTTCAGTTCAGTCTTTTAAGTGCCCTTTTACTTGATTAAATAGTAAGTAATGTTGTATAGCCCTTAAAACACAACCTCATAAATACAGACCTGGAATCTAGTGCAGTAGCATTTTTCCCCTCTCTGCAGTGACTTAGAAAAGGCACATATAATTTGAAGAAAAGAACTTCATTGTGCATCAATGGCAGCACACCTAAGAAAAGGTTATACACACATTTAAAGCCTCTCAACCATGTGATTGCACGCCAATATTACACTGCAGACATCACATAAGATGTAGTTTAGCAGGATCTAAATTGCCAGGAGCTAGGAGTTATTTATCTCCTGGTTATAGCCAAGGAGAGCCTGGTTACCTCAAAACCAAGAGCTACCAGGAGCTACTTCTGACACACCAGGCAACTGGTACTATACGAATATGGTTATGTAATATTAACTGGGTAGGTTTGGGTATGTGTATATAATAGAAGCATGGACACACTTAAGAGACATTTAAATCAAATGGATAAAATATAAATTAACAATAAGTTAGAGTTTGTGCCTTAGGCAAAGGTTACATTTGCTGTGCTCTATGCTCTATGCACTAGATTCTGGTTCCCCCAGCATAGCCCCAGTCTAATTGGTGATGCCTGATACACAGGAGCTGAATTTTGCTCCTGGTCAAGAAATCCTAAATTCACCTCCTTCAATTGTAACCACCAATTTTCTCTAGGGTGCAAGACTCTTGATACACCACACCTACATGTCTTATGAATTCTTGGTTAATCCTCCAGTTATGGCTCTTTAATTGTCTTTTTAATCTAAATTCACCAGTCACTCAAATGTCATAAATGTCTTCAGTGTGGCAGAGTACCAAAAATAACTTTCACACAGTAACTTAATGTAAACAACAGCTACAAATCATGTTTATCATGTGAAGCCAATAGGCTAGTGGGTTTAAAAGATAAAGAAACTGTTTTATGCTGTCCATTAGGCATACAGCAACCATTGGCAAATGTTATTTAAAAAAAAAAAACACTGATGATGCCAGATGAGGTCCTACTGCACATAGAAGAGAACTATAGCGGGAGCTAATGTATTCTCTATTGGAAACCCACAATAAAAGCATTTTGAAAAACAATGTCCTATATTTAGACAAGTCCAGTTTATGCTTCTCCTAGCCTGCTAAAGTACTGGTGTGCACATCAACCTTGCTCCGATGCAGAGCACCAGTTCTCACCTCCCAGAGGTTTCATGAAAATCACAATTCTAATCCCACACAGTATCCAACATTATTTCACATCCTTTGATTGGAGTAGGGAAATCTAACTAAAACACAAGCAACTTACAAGGTTCATGCATTCAAAGCAGAATAATGGCAATTACAACGTGTGTGACTGTTCAAGTAGTTGTACAAATTAAGCCTTCCGGGTATTGGGGCATGTTGAATGCAGTCAGTAGAAATATAGAAACAAACCAATTGGGCAGTTAGACACTTCTGCTCTGCCAATTCTCTGATGCAGCAACAATATGAACATCTTAGCTTCTACGTGTGCCACTGATTACTTGACAGAGTTCATAAAATAACACTTACAAAGCAAAAATAGCTAAACATTCCATATTGAGTCTTAAAGTGTAGAGAGTATTCGATAGTTTTTCAGAAGAATATTTCCTGTTGGAAAGCAACATCATTTGTGGCTTAAAAGATCAGAGTTTTGTCAAGTAGGGGACTTAAAAAAAATCAAGTCTGCTAATTCTATAGTTTATTGAGGCATGCCACATACTCCTTCAGAACCAGGCGTCCACAACAATGTGTTCCCCATAGCCACTTTGTAAAGTTTGAACTCCCCATTATGAAGGTCTTACTTCTCTGTGCCCTCATCATGGAACTATGTTTCCCTTAGCCACTGTGTGAAGCCATGTATCTCCCTTGTGAACGTGGGTATGAATTTAGCATGGTGTGAATGACCACATACTCATGCATAACTCAAATTCTAAACATGCTAAACGAGGACTGTTAGCTAATTGTGGCTTACTGCTTATAATAAAAAGGAAGGAAGGAAGTGAAAAAGAGAGAAAGTAAAAGGCAGAAAGAAAGACAACCATTAGCACAGAGTGGCAGACCGCTTATAGCGAGCGCCTCCACAGTGCCTCTGATTCAAAGAAAGGAAGAAGGTGGCCATTATAATAGTGTGAGACTGCTTCAAGACAGATATTTAATTGGGATCCAAGGGAGTGGAGGGAGGACAGAGAATCCCAAGCTGGAGGTGAGACATCATTGAAAAAGGAGGGCACAAACAAGACCAAGCTTCAAATGCTGGTCTAGAAATGTTCATAATTTGGTGCCTATACATTATCAGACAATGAGCAGCCTTGCATTACAATAGCCATTTATTACTTTGCATGTATGCGAAGTCTAGAAACGCCTAAGCCTTCAAAGAAATTCCCCATAGACCCTTCAATTCAAGAGGTTAAACATTCTTCAGTGAAGGATGTGTGTATTGAGCATTTAATCAACTACCAATAAACGCATACCCAAATTCGAACAGCCATCCCAAAATAAGGAGGAAAATTCCAGGGTGGGAGGAAGTACAGGGTAGAGGGGCGGCATACAAAGTACAGGGGGAGGAGGGCCTAAGGGGAGGCCAGTTGTGCAAGTGCCAGGGGTTGCAGGGAGTGAGGACCACATGCTAAATGCGTGGACGGGGGTGGACCAGGCTCGGTAGGGATGCACACCCCATCAGACTGGTAAGGGGGAGGGGCCCGGAAGGGCAAGTGCAGGTGCAGGTTAGGGAGACAGGAGTGCTGGGGAAGACTGGGAGAGGAGAGCATGGTACCCTGTAGGACTCAGAAGGGACCAGGAAGCCAGAGGGGGGCATTAGCAGGGGAGGGGGAGAAGAAAGGAAGAAGAGAAAAGGAGGGTCTTGAGAAGCTTCTGTAACTTAAGGAGATCTGGCTCAAGCCTGAGAGGGGCAGGGAGGTCATTCCACAGGGAGGTTCCTACCGAAGAAAGAGATCTATCCCCCCACTCTCTGCTTAGAAATGCATCTGATCTGCAGAGAATTGGAGCTAGAAAATCAAAGGGCTCTAGTGGAGAGGTATTTAGCAAGAGAGATTTGGATGTAGCGCGGTCCTATGCACCAGAAAGCCTTGTGGATGATGCAGAGGGGCTTGAACCTGATTCTCGCAGCCACAGGGAGCAGTTGGAGAGATTGTAGGGTTGGAGAGATTGGTCCATGGCCTTGAGGCCAAGGAAAAGTCTCACAGTCCTATTCTGGATTAGTTAAAGGTGGTAAGGGAGGATAAAGGTAGATTGAGGAACAGGCTGTTGCAGTAGTCCGGTTTAGAGAGGACCAGAGCTCTAAAGACATTGAGCTTCGGGGAAAAGGTGAGGAAAGGGAGAATGCCTCTGAGGAGGTGCAGCTGAAAGTGGGCTTTCTTGGCAAGGTCCACAATGTGACGAGAGAAAGCAAGAGAAGAGTAGAAGATGCCAAGGTTTTCAGCCTCGTAAGAGAGTGATGGGAAGGGACCATTGGAGGGTGGCCAGAGATTAGGAGGGAAGGAGGGAGCAGGGGTCTCAATCAGACGTATCTCAGTCTTACTGGCATTAAGACTGAGATCATTAGCAGCACAACATACCTGAATAGCAACCAGACAGTTAGGAATGAGAGAGGCAGAAGAAGAGGAAGTGGAGGGAAGCTTGAAGGAGAGCTGCGTATCATCCGCTTACCAAAGAAAGTCAGGAGAGAAGGTGGACATCAGGTGGGCCAGAGGAGCAAGGTAGATGTTTAAGAGCCATGGCGAGAGGATACAGCACTAAGGGAAAGTGCCCAGTTGAACATGGGAAGGTCAGTCCAATAGGAAGGAGGTCAACCAGTCTATTGCCAGGTCCATGATGCCAAGGGTATCACAGAGCCGATTTATAAGGGTGGTATGATTGACAATGTCAACGGCAGAGGAAAGATCGGGAAGGATGTGAACGGAGGGAGAGTTGGATTTGATAGCATGTCTTCATGGGTGTTCAGGAAAACAGTTTCCGTGCCTCTGGCTGCTCTGAAGTTAGACAGGTGGTTGGGGAGACAACCAACAGTTTCAGTGTTCTGGATCAGTTGGGAGATGACCAACTTCTCCAAGAGTTTGCCCAGGAAGGGGGTAATGGAGATAGGGCAGTAAATTAGAGCAGCACGGGTCGGCAGAGGGCTTTTTAAGGAGAGGATGCACAAATGAGTGCTTGAGGGGTAGTGGGAAGGAGCCAGTGGCAAAGGAGCCAAGGCTGGAACAAGGGAGGCATCGTTGCGCTTGATAGTTTTGGAGGAGCAGGGGAGCACCTTGAACAGACTTTCATAGAGAGAACTTGTTTAGAGACCTCATCCGGTGCCATGGGCGGGAAGGAGGAGTAGAAGGGAAAGGGAAAGAGGGGCCAAGGGATGCCTGAGAGCGGGTGAGGAAAAGGTGAGGGGAGTAGAGGAGAGTGAGCACAGGATGTCCTGAGTTTTGGTTGTGAAGTGGGAGGCCAATGCAGTGCAGAGGGCCTGGAATAGCAGAGGAGAAGTGGAGACTGCAGTAGGATTGGCGAGTTCCTTGCAGATTTTGAACAGTTCAGCTAGGTTGTTGGTGGCCCCAGAGATATGCAGGCTTGGATATGGGCCCCCTTCTTTGAATGGATGGGAGTCTGTATTGCCTTTGAAGCTGGCGGCAGGCCAGTCTGTCGGGGATGTGCTTGAAGCTTGAATGACAATATAACAACTACTCTTTGTTGTCGGAACACTTAAAATAACCAACAGCTAGCACATTGGATGATTCCCACTCAAGTACTTGAGCCTCTTGTGCAGATGTTCAATTTGCTCCAAAGTAACTTGCCCAAATGTTATGGGTAAGGGTACTTATCCATTGAGCCCATTTCCCCCATGACATCCCCCACCCCCAGCATCCCCCTGTCATAATTTCTGGTTGTCTGGGAGGCCCAGATGTCATCAGTCTCAGCTCCCACTGCACTCCCCATAGCCATCCCACTTTTGGCACTTATCTCCCGCTTCTTGCTCAAGTTCCAGACCGCTTAACAGTCAGTGGCTACTCACTCTGATGTGCCTCTCTTCCCTGCACACCCGCTGTGAGCTTCCTGGCTTCACGCTCACTCACCACATTGTCCTGCATATGCCATCCATCTCCAAATCTTGCCGAAGGTACCGTTTTCCAATCAGGCAGTTATAAAGGAAGCTGTACCTCCGGTGCCACAGCCACTATTTAAAATGGTGGGCGTGACTGCTCCATGGAGCCTTATACTGAGCGGTCACCCCACTTGCCACTCTCTCCCGATGGCGGCTGGAGCAGCTTTAATTGGTACCAGTGATTTTCCTGAGGCCGGGCACTCATCCGCTCATATAGGCAAGCCGAGAACACTGATTATGAGCAGCACGGAAGCCCTGCACCGCCCGCTCCCGCATTCACTCTCCTATGTTCTTGCAGCAAGCCGCTCCCTGCCTCTGTTCCTCTGGCAGTCACTGCCTTCCAACAAGGATCTGAGCTCCGCTCTTCACTCCAGCTGCCTGCCGCAGCAAGCTCAGGCACCAACCCCCTCAGCCTCCAAGTCTTCTTGGTCACTCTGTCACTCTCTGACCCAGGACTCTAGATGTCCCTGCCGCTTACCAGGCCCCACGTTGTTCTGGCAGCCAATTCGAGCAGAGCCCCACACAGGAAGGAAATCGGGGGTTCCAGATTTCTTTGATACCCATTCCGATTATCAGGTACATTATTTTGGAGGGGCTGTCGGAAATAATAACAGTAGTTTTTGCTGGATTCTCGTGCCTCAGAGCAGAGCTCTGTAGCAAGCAGCCATCTTGCTTAATCTGAAATGATGATTGTATTCTGCTGCCATTACTGGAATATCCGGTGCACATTCCCTCCCCCACTCGTTAAATTACATGTGACCGGTGCACATATCCAAATCTTAACCAGTTGCCAAGATAAACTGTGTTCAAGACTCAGGCCACACATTTTGTGGTTGGCCTCACACTATTTTGTTCCTGGTGCCACACCAAACTGAAGCTTCATTTGCACAGCCTGACACAAATAAGCAAGCACCATTATTACCAATGATGGCAGTAAATCATTTGAATGTGGAAATAGAGACGTACACATACAGACTGCCTGTTATCTAAAAACACAGATAATACATAACTGACCAAACAATGGCACAGAAATGAACACATAATATACACACAGCACACATTGCACATGCAAATACAAAAACAGCCCCATAGCATCAATCTACTTCTGCCACAGCACGGGTAATGTGTGGACAAGTGACTGTGTTTATCAGTGCACATTACAGTGGTAGAATTACATGGGGTTGTATGGATGAAGACAAGGGATTCTAAATTTAGTACCTAAATCCAAGTTTAATTGTAATGCCAACGGTATTTGCATAGGGGAAAAGATACATTATTTTAAACATACCAAAGATGTCAGGGTCAACAAGAGAGTCCTTTGTTGGCTGGTCTTCGATTTAGCCTACAGGAAACCCAAAGAAAGAAAAGCTTTTCCCTGTGCAGCTGCATGGGACATTCAAAAGTAGTTAAGTGAGGAACGTTGTTAACAGGAAATTGTACTTATCTGATGTGAGCTTGGATTTGCAACACTCCCATCTCTTTGATGGTCAATACATGTATGGGATTTGGAACCTGTGGAGGTAAAAATTAATACACTGGTTTGGATTCCATGATTTACTTAACATACTTCCATCTTCTAACAAGACTTGTTGGTGGTGCCATACACTGGTCTGCCATTAGTCCTTAGAAATACAGATCTCATACTGAATTTAGACATCTGCAATGAAGCACCTCACTGCATTCAATCCCATGGTAATCCATATCCCTGAGCTTACTTAGCCACCCATCACAGAAAAAAAACATATCCTACTCCCTCATGCCGACAAAATATTCAGCATCATGTTGGCTGCAACCTTTTGCTCTGGGTTTATTTTCCAGGAGAAAAACTGCTTCATCCACTTTTGATTCATGTTCACTATTGCTAGTACCCTTCCCCACCAGGTTAGGTGTTTGGGCAACCAGGCTTCTAATTTATCTTTAATTATTTGCAGAATCCTTTCAATATGTGGCTGGGTCAGGGTCATGACCCCTCCCAACCCGTCATAGTGAAGTGGGAGAATGGGACAAAAGACTCCCCCCAATCCCCTCGCGCCCCTGGCCTAGAGGATCGCGACCCAGACACCCGCCACGAGATGAATTTGCCTATCTACCAGACGACCAAATACCCTGGTACAGGAACATACGGATGTGCCCACCAGCCTCCCCACCAGCCTGCCCTGCTCAAGCCGACACCTGCGGCATGGATGAACTCGACTGAACCATTCAACAGTAGATAAACACATCGTTAGAGATGCCATGACGACCTAGCCAACGGTCAGAACACCCGTGCAACCATGCACACTGGACACCCCCACACCAATCCACACGAAGAACATATTCAGTGCTATGACGTAGGTGACGGACACACCGACTGACGCGCATCTTTATTATTTTTCACATAGGTTTTTCAAAATGCAGAAACGCAAGACGCACAAAGCACTCATCTAAAATGCTTGCTGACGCTTCTCCTAACCCATGCATTGTGATGAAAAATGCAACGAAGACATGATACTGGATATGAAGCAATATGATACCGTAACTTAAAGTGCCATGCATTAAACATCCCCACCTATGCACCAGGCCCAAGCAGGCCGCAAGCAAGAGCCTCCACGAACATTGAACGAACAAGAGTACAATTGCTGATCCTGCAGAATGAGCCCAGCGAGAACTGACAGCCAAGGGGGCAATGTTGCATCTCGCATGCCACAAGCCGAAGCCAAGGTCACACCTGCAAACTAAGCCAGACACACAATGGAAAATACAACATTAAATGTGCAGAATTCTGCCTCAACCACGGTCTCTCCTCACGTGACCAAGCCGAACCTGACAGGGTGCCAGACCCAGGAGGGAGAAGTCGCCTAGGTCCCACGTTTGAGACACAGGCTGCAACAATGAAATGACCCAATGGACACCTACAGCGGTGGGAATAGTCTGATCTCAGGCATATGAGCAAATCCACGCACTGTCTGCATAAACACATAGTTACATATTGTTGCAAATGACAGGTACACCGCGAGCTGGGAACAACGATGGTCCCAGGCTGGGGGGCTCGCGAGTGGACCAATCAGAACATGGGGCACTCATCACTGACGCCATTAATATTAGCCAATCATCAGGGGTCTTCGTGTAACAATTTTCATGTATCTAATAGAAGGGACAACCCAAGTATACCACCTGACTGACCCTTAACCACTAACAGCGTTCTCTATACGTATGCTATACTAACCCTACCACTCGAGGAACCAATCCAGAGTGGCGATAGGTTTTTTGCTAACTTTCAAAGGTGACGCAAGTAGCGTGTCATACTGAGGCAAAAAGGGGCCTGCGAGCCCCACGAATTTCGAGAGTCAGGACGGACGTGTACGATCCTAGACCCATCCCTGCCGTTGTTCAATAAACAGCAGAACCACCTTGCTCCTTGTGTGTGTCTCATACTCATTTTTGGGATACGCGGGAGGAGTTGGGGCCTACCAGCCCGGAGGTCCGCGGACGGCCCAGCCGACCCTGGGAGAATTCCCCCCGACAAGTTGGAGGCACTGCTGAGATTTGTTTAAGATCCGCATTTTTATTTTTCCGAGTGCTCTCGTTGAGAGGAGGCCCGGCGGCGCGGCCCACTCTGCCGCTGCCCCCTTTTTGAGGACTACAGGACCATCGTGGAACTGCGAGAAGACCGGACAGCGCAATCCGGAGATAGGCCTTCGGGAGCCGGTTGAGAAGTATCCCGCCCGCGGTTGGCGAGTGTCCAGACGTGGTCCAGACGAGGGGAGGTGGCGAGCCGCTTGGAGGGGTGCACTCAGTCGAGCGGCCCCGCATCAAGAGAACTTGGTGAGTATGCCACGCCCAACAAGCAATGTGAAATTGTGAGGGGGGGGGGGGAATAGAATACGGGAGGTGGGAGGTGTTACACAGGTGCGCGGCGAAGGTTTGATAAATTAGTGTTGGCGGTGAAGTGAATGGTAGCTGGACAAGTGCGAGAGCAGTCCGCTACGTTACGAAGAAGGAGGGGGCGGAGCACGAAAACATCATGTGCGGTCGCTCGTAGACACTGATTGGCCTAGGTCGCGACCACCTGTAAGGGTGTGTGTGTGTGTGCGGTTTCCTACGAATTGGTGTTTATTGATCAATGAGTAGATGAGGATCCCTATTGATCGAGCAGAAAACTCGATAGATAGATGACGTTTCCCTGTAGGCGGTAGCTGGTTGCCTAATACGGAAGATAATTGGCTGGTTAAGCCCTCCTGTCGAGGGGCGTATCACACGCAAGGCGACGCAGTGTGCGCAGTCTGATTATATTGTTGATTACCTTGTTCCAGGCGTGACAAGAGGACAGCTGTGGGGTTAACGGGGGTAGATTGCAAACTTATTTCAAACCTTTAAAAACATGTAAAGAACTTACCGGTAGTTTTGGAAGAGGTCGGTGACGTCACCAGTAGGGCTTTCATAGGATATCTCGAGCACAAGGCATTGTTGGAGGAGTGGTGGGGAAGAGAATAATGGTAAGACAGAGATAAACGGTAACGATTAGATAGGGGCAAGGTGAAGAGAGGGACGTGGCCGCGCACGGAGAACGCCGGCCACGACAAGTGAAGAAAGAGGAGGAGGGGTGAAATAAAGTGGGACGGCTGTATAAGAACATCACACAGGGCACCCAGCCGCAGGGGGCTACGTGCGCCTCGGCCGTAGGGGGCCGTAACGGTGTTAGGGGAAGGAAGAAAAGAGAGAAAAGAATATATAAATGCAAATGCTATATTTTACTATTTTCTTTTAGCGGACAATCGCAAGTCCCCAAAATTAAGGGGCCAGGTAAAACATCTGAAATTGTATAGCGTTCATTATTAGCAAGATAACCGCTACCATATAGAGGGAGGATAACAACTCAGTGCTACTATGTCATACGGGACAGGATTGGGAGGTTGGGGGAACACCCTCACTACCCCGCTACAGCATATATGTAAAACACTGTCACCCCATAGGGAGAAACTGATCAAATACAGCATAGAATGGACACAGGGGACGGACAACAAAATGACGACACCATGGCCGCCTAATGGCAGTTTCGACCCATACATCCAACACTCACTATTAACCCATCTACATAACACATACAAGGGGAAGAAGTTGACACACCACGTGGAGGTGTTTAACTTATGGAGAATGTTCCAGGGGTCCCGACCAGGACCAAACGGAATGTTCACTGTGGGGGAAACAAAGGAGGAGAAGAAGATTAAGGGGGAAGAAGAGAATGGGGAAAAGAGAGTGAAGGCACACAGTGCACGGGGAACGGACAAGAGGGAGGAGAAAAGAGTAGCAACCTAAACGAAAAAGAAATAAAAAAGGAACAGGGCGACGACATGCCCCTAGCGAAGGTAGTGAAAAAAGAGGAAGGGGAGTTATATCCTTTAACGGAGCTACGAGAAATAGTGAGAGAACAATTAAGGGCGGCTGAGGGGTACTCGAACCCGGCATACAGCCCACCACCATATACAGCTACAGGTGGCTACACGGGAGGGGAGCAGACAAGTACGGCAGGGTCAACTTATACGAAGATGCCCGCAGGGGAGGGGAAGACTAGCGAAGAACAAATTGCAGCAATAGGACATGATGAGTGGGTAGCTGCGCAGGTTTTATTAAAATTACGAGGTTCATTAACAGGAGAAGAGAAGGAGGTAGTAAGGAAAATGGACGAGGATAATGAGAGAAAGAGCGAGATGAAAGGGGAAGGGGGGAAAAGAAAGGAGGAAGAGCTGTTATGAGAAAAAGAAGAGATTTTGGAGGAACGATTAGCAGAATTAAGGAATGAGCAAAATGCCCTGATCAGGCAGCTTGAGAGGGAGGAAAGAGAGAGAGCACAGTAAAGGAAAGAAAGTAAGGATGAGTTGGAAAAAATGAGGGAACGAACTGAAGAGCGAAAGAGAGAAGCTGAAAGGGTAAAAGCAGAAAGGCTATCCCGAGCAGCACAGCGCGACAAGAAAAGAGAGGAAGAAGAGAAAGGAAAAGAAATGGAAATATGGAAGAGGAAAATACTATCAGAAACGACCAAGAAATACGAAGAAGGGAGGATGATAGAAAGCATATTAGAGCGGGAAAGAGAGAGATGGGAAAGGAAGAGAGATGAGCAAAGGATATTGGAAAAGATGAGTAGTGAAGTAATGTAGGAATTAATAAAGAAAAGAGAGGAAATGGGTAGAGAGATAGTGGAGAAAAAAGAAGGGGAAAGAGAAGATAGGAGAGGGGAGAGTGAAGTAAGGAGATATGTACGCAGAGACACAGAAGTAGCAACAACATCAGCACAAAGGGGAGCAATTGGTAAAGAAGAACCGGGAGGAACGGATTTAATAGATTTAAAAACAGTAACGATTAGGGGGAAAAAGACAGATTGGGGGTTGTCGCTCCTGGATGAATTTTGTAGCGAGGAAGAAGAAGGAATGGAGAAGGAAGGAAGAAATAGGGAAAGGGAAAGCTTAGATAAATTGTACATCACCCGGACTAACAGGGAATCACCATGGGCCTGCAGAAGAAAGGAAGAACTGGGGGGAATTGAGGGGGAAGAGCAAGGAATGGCGGGAAGGCACACACGTGCAGCTACACCCTCATCATCCCGTCCAACATGCTCCACCACCCCACACTCATCCCGTGCAACATGCCCACCTACACCCGCACCCGCCCCTCACGAACACACACCCTACGAAGGCAGGCTTAGAGATCTCCCTGGACGTAGGCAGGAAGAACGAATACAGACGCCCACATTAAATAAAGGAAATGATAAAAAAAGGGGAAGAGATGGAGGAGAAACAGTTACGAGCAGGGGAAATATGGACACAACAGACGATGTAGACGACACGGAAGAAGAGGAGGGGTACACGGACTCGACTCTGGGGAACTCAGGGGGTCAGACAGGACACAACCTAATGCCACTTTTGGAGAGGGGAGGGGTTAGACCACAATACGTCCCTTGGAAGCATGCAGACAAGGAGAATATAAAGTGCAGGCTCCCATCATTAAGTGGAGGTGCGGGGAAATGGATATATGAAATGGAAAAACACACCGCGGGACAGAAACTGGCAGTAGGAGATGTAAAGGGCCTCCTAATATCAATATTGGGGTATACAGCAGATGACATCTGGAAGAGAGCAGGCATCCCCGGGGTCACAATACAAACACATCACACGACGGGGCGCCATTCGCAAACTGCAGACATGCACTATGGCAAGCACTGAGGGTACAATACCCAGACACATCAGACATAGGAGCGATTACATCACGCAAGATGCGTGAGAACGAAGATCCTGTTGATTATATCCAGGAAATTCAAGAGAAGTGGCGTATGGGAACTAGAGAGCAATTGGACAAAACACCAGCAATGTTCTATCATACACTAATACAAGGGCTCCCAGAAGCAGTGCAGAAACAATTGAAGAAAGTAGTGGAGATGGAAGCAAAAGCATGGCCCCAAATACAACTGACGATAGTACATCATTGTAGGACATGGCAAGAAAAGATGAAACAAAAGGAAGAGGATAGAAAAGCGGAAGAGGCTAAATTGGTGCAGAAAAAACTTACTAAATACACAATGGAAGGTGCACTAATAACTACACCTACAACAATGACACCAAACCCCACGCAAGTAGTGGCCGCACAAGACCCATCCCAAATACAATCACCACAGATTGTAGCACAACAGCTGCCACCACCCCCACCATACACGACTAACATGCGAGGAGGATACTCAACATCAGGAGCTGGATATTATAATTACAACAGGGGAAGGGAAGGAATGATGAGGGGGAGGGGATACGGCTATAACACACAACAGCAAGGGGGAGGATTCAGAAGTTTCTACCCCACTGGGCAACCAGTATACCAGGACAATTCAGGGAGTTTCCCATGGCAGACCAGGGAACCACCGGTATGTTGGATTTGTGGATTATTAGGACACATGTCACGCACATGTAGAATGAGACCCGGCACACCAGCATGGGGAGAACAGGGACAACAAGGGCCTACAAGGGAACAGCAGGGCCACCAACAACAGCAGGCACTGCAACCAGGAAATGTGCAGCAACAACAAGTAACACAACAACAGCCACAGACATATTCACTACCACAACAACAGGTAGCGATAACACAACAACCGCAAGTGCAGCAAGTACAGCAACCCGCTCAAATTCAAGACCATAAAGTAACCTCTACCAATACACAGCTACAGCAAACACAACTGGGAAGGGTGACGGTCCGGGACACAACCCTTACACAGGAAGTGGTCAATCATTATACCCACAATAGGACAGCCCACAGACGGCCTTGGTGTGTCCCATCCTGTCGGTAACACCTAATAGTGCGGAGGTACCACGCATAGAGGTAACGATAGATGACAAAAAATTATCATTCCTTGTTGACACCGGGGCAACCCGGTCTTGCATAAGGGAAGGTAAATTTAAGATGTCAGGTGAGGCCATGAACACCCAAGGATTCTCTGGGGCTAGGGGGTTGGTTCCCTTTACTGATAACATCCCCTTATCGATAGGGGATTATGACATGTCCGTCTCGCTTTTATATTCAAGGGACTCAGCAGTAAACATACTCGGGACAGACATACTGAGCAGGTTGAATATGACAATCTCCTTCACGGAGGACGGCATAATTTGTTCCACTCCTGGAATAAACATGCTCACTGCACGGCAAATTATGCAAGCATACTGTGGACAGACAGTGATTAGGGCTGAGCCAGTAGATGGCGAACTGTTCCAGTACGGAACAGACATGGCATTCCATGGATGCCAGGAATAGAAGGAAAGATCTGGAGGAGGCCAACAGCCTATTTGTTTAGACCAGAAACACCAGCCAATGAACCAGAAGGAAAGGTGATTTCAGTGAGCATGGAGAGCATTATAGCGACTGCTGATTACATCGCAGTACATGCCCAAGACAGGGAAGGAAGAGCATGGAGGGCAGTGATAGCACTAGCTGAGGGATGCAGGCTCACCCAGGTGTCAGACGAGGAGTCCTTTTCAGAAGAAAAGGAAGAGGGTGAAATGGTATTTATGATGAGTGTAGATATATGGCTAAGAGTGACATACCAACAAGTGGCACAGAAAATTGCAATGGCACTTGAAGCACCCACATCCACCCCAGTTCCCTTTTTTGAGGAGGATATGGCAAAAGTTCCAACATCATTGTGGACTACTAGTCCCTATGACGTGGGGTGTATAAAAAGTATCGGGGGAGTAAGAATAAAATTGAAAAAAGGTGCAATACTCCCTAGAGTGAAGCAATACCCACTATCAAAAGAGGCAGATGAGGGCATATATGAAACAATAACGGCCCTTATAAATAATGGCATATTGGTACCATCAGAATCACCATGTAACACAGCCGTATATCCAGTGCGCAAAGCTAAAGGAGGGTCTTGGCGTTTCATCCAGGACCTCAGGCCCTTGAACAACATAGTGGAAGCAGAATACCCCATAGCAGCAAACCCGGCCACAATATTGTGTGGAATTCCAGCAGAGGCATCACGATTTACAGTGATTGACCTCAAAAATGCCTTCTTCTCAATACCCCTGCATCCAGATTCACAAGATCTGACAAGATTCACGTACAGAAACACAAAATGGAAACACACCAGATTGCCACAAGGGTACTGCGAGTCACCCTCAATTTTCAACAGAGTAATACAGATGGACTTGGGAAACATTGAATTGGAAAGTACAGTGTTGCAATATGTTGACGACATAATAATTTGCAGCACAAGCGAAAAAAGATGCAGGGAGTACTCATTGAAGATGCTGACAATATTGGCTGAAAAGGTTTACAAAGTAGACAAAGAAAAGTTACAGTACTGTCAGGAACAGGTATTATACATTGGTCAGCTGATATCCCAACACGGAAGAAAGATTGCACCACAAAGAGCACAGGCTATATCAAAAACGCCATTGCCACAAACAGTGAGGGAGCTGCAGCAGTTCCTGGGATTGTGCAACTACTGTAGAGCATGGGTATTTGATTACAGCTCATACATAGGACCCCTACTTGAAGCATTGAGAGAAGCTAACAAAGGGGAGAAAAAATTGGGGTGGACAATGGAAATGAAAGAGGCCTTTGATGAATTGAAAGACGCAATATCAACTGCTCCGGTACTGGCCATCCCAGATTATGAACGACAATTCTTTATATTTTCACATTGCGACTCAGCAGTAATGAAAGCAGTGTTGGCTCAAAAAACAAGCATGGGATACAAGCCAGTAGCATTTTATAGCGGTCACTTGGATCCTGTTATGTTAGGTCATTTCCCTTGCGAACAAGGTCTCGCCGCAGCTGCCTTCGCGGTAGAGAAATCATCATCTATTACAATGGGGTGCCCAACCACGCTATTTGTGGAGCATGCACTATTTGCAATATTGAACAAGCCTAAGTCCACACTAACCACGCAGAGGGCGTCAGGTTATGAGATCATCTTATCTAGACCAGAATGATCCATTGTTAGATGCAGCACAGTTAATCCTGCAAGGTTTATAGCGGAAGTTATTGAGGAAGGCGACTATGCTCATGAGTGTACGCAGACTACTGAAATGTACTCATGTACTAGAAAAGTTGAAGAGGATGCGCTAAATGGAGGAGAGCTCTTGTTCATTGATGGGTCATCAACAATAGACCAGAGTGATGGGATAAGGAGAACTCGGGCAGCAGTTGTAAAAATCACAGAGGAATTGGTGTGTGTGGCGGTGAAATGTGTACAATTACCACAACATTACTCTGCTCAAGCAGCAGAATTGGTTGCACTGATCTTGGCGTTGAAGGAAAGCTTTGACAAAAGAGTAACTATATATTCTGATAGCGCATATGTCACGTCTACTGTCCACTCGGGATTGACAAAATGGAGGAGAAGAGGGTTTAGGAGAGCTGACGGCACCCCAGTGCAACATGCTCTCTTATTAGCTGAGTTAATTGAAGTAATAAATGATCCCCAAGAACTAGCTTTGGTCAAATGTCTCGCACACACTAATGGAGAAGATCATATCTCAAAAGGAAATGCAGCAGCAGACGCACATGCGAAGTATGCTGCTTATTTTGGTGAGATATGGAACCCCCCAGAGTCAGAGAGAGGGAGAGGGAGGGGGATAGCTAAAGAGATGTTGATGAGAGAAGGGTACACCCATCTCCCAGCCACACAGATAATGGAGTTACAAGCGGCTGTACGAATGGCAGAAAAAGAAATATGGATAAAAAGAGGATGTACAATGTTGCCAACTGACGCACTATGGCGTCAGGGTAACACTGGAAAGATGGTAATGCCATTGGCACTATTGAACACCGCCCTGAGCCAACTCCATCACCCAGCTCATACAGGCAAGGAAGTTATTGCAGCACGAATTAGGGAAGACTGGTTCTGCCCCGAGTTAAATTCCCATGTGACAAATTTTATCAGCAATTGTCTCACATGTCAACAGTTTACGGCCGGTCACACGCTGCAAGGAATAAAAGGTAGTATACCCCGGCCAGAGGGACCCTTCCTGCACATCCATATTGATTACGTTGATATGATCAACGTATGTCAAGGAAATAGGTATATGATTGTAGTGGTATGCCCATTCTCCAGGTGGATTGAGGCAGGACCCTGCTCACATCCAGATGCATTCAGAGCAGCTAAATTTCTAGTGAGGGAGGTTTTCCCCAGGTGGGGAGTGTGCGAGGTACTGCGGTCAGATAACGGCCCGCATTTCGCTAATGAAATGTTCCAGCACATCACATCCTTACTGAACATCAAGCATAAATTTGCGTGTGCATATCACCCGCAGGCCAACGGTATCTGCGAACACCTGAATGGCCTACTGAAGGAGGCAATTGCAAAGATACAGCAAACAACAAAGAAGAGTTGGTTGTATTGCCTTCCGCTAGCTCTATTTGAGCTGAGGAATAGACCAGGCTCCGACCACCACCTCACTCCTCACGAGGTGGTGACCGGACGTGAAATGCGCCTTCCTCTAACGCCAACATCAAGAGCATTCACAGACTATGAAAACACTGCAACCGTTCTTGGTGATGAAATGTACCAATATGTGTCTTCTTTGATTACTAGTGTAGTGTTTGTGTCTCAACAGCTCGAGCGCATGCGGGGCGGGTCTAAGAGCTATCAACAAGAAGACGCGGACAAAGAATTGGAAAAGGAAAAACTGTGCAAAATTGCTAAAGGTGACCACGTGCTACTCCGCAATTTCAATCGAAAGTGGAACAGCCCACGCTTCACTGGTCCCCACCTGGTAGAGGAGGTATCTACGAGAGCAGTACAGTTGCAGGATAAGCGTGCTTGGAATCACCTACACGACGTGAAGATCTGCAAACTCCAGACCCGCCCTAGCGTCACCGACAGGGCCATTGGAAGAGCAGCGACAGCGTCACCTACGGAGAAAGAGACGTCTACCACAGCTGATGACCTCAGTGTCTCCATACCCTGCCACCCCCCAGAATCCCCAGAGACAAGAACTGAAATAGAAACTGGTAATTCCCATACCGCCCACCCCATGGTCACACGATCAAAGAGTAAAGAGACTTCCGCCAGTTGAGCCCCAAACCCTCTGCCCACAAACCCCCTACCCACTACAGCCACCACCCAATTGAAGGACATTGTTTTGCACATATACACATGTAAACACTTGTATGTTTTCTTTTTCTTTCTCGCACATGCAGGTACCGTGTATTATTGTATTGCTAAGAAAATAAGATAACTAACAGCGTACATTGCCCAGGAGTAGATGCTACCCTCAGACGATAATTACCCTGAAGCCCTATCACACCAATTTGTATATCACATAAAAAGGCCAAAGTACCTAAAAAGAAGGAGGATACGTGTTTACTACACCGAATTTATCTTGGCCATAGAACAATCAATGCCCCATCTTCACCAACACTTACCTGCCCTAAGAGACAGATCGCTTAGATTGGCATGGGAACAGCTCTTCGCCTGGGCACTGAACGACTACCTGATAGGGAGGGCTTGATAACAACAACTAACAATAATAACAAGCGTATTGAGAATTTTCGGCGGGCAACTTTAACGTCGCAAGAATAAGCTGCCGGACTGCAGCAAGGTAAGAGCAAATGCCGGTGAGACTAGCTTTTGTAATAAAGATGATAGGGGTTTTGATGATCACTGGTTTTTTGGCTGCCTCTGTATGGCAGAAAAGTTATGCTATCAATATTTTGGCTGCACCCAAACCTAATGTACCCCCACCCACGGCTGCAACAGGTGTTACGTCAGGTGGTACTAGCAAACCTCCACATAAGGGAAATAGAGTTAAACGCAGCACATACTCAGATAATAAAGGCATTGATAATTACATAACAGATTCAGCACACGTCTCGAACAACATGTGGTACCAGCACATGACCCAAATAGGTAAGCAGACAACAGAAGACAGCTGCTATGTCTGCTCATTGATCCCATACGCCATGAGCGCTTCTCAAACATTTGTTGCCACAGAAATAGATGAAAAGACAGCACGATGTATAATATACCTGGCACTATTCCAAACGAGAGGGAGATTTCAAGGGACGGTGATAAGACTGGTGTGGAAAACACGAGACACATATCCATACGAAAACAACTTCCTCAAGTCTTATTTGAGTTACCATAAGAGCAGTTTGCATGCTGAAGCATTCAGATACATGACAAGTGGTCCTGAAAAGGGAAAAACAAAGAAAGTAACACTACAATACCTACCATGTGACTGGTACGCCACTGAAGTTCCTGGTACACAAGGATGTTGGGAAAGACCACTGGTAACAATAGCAGGGAAGGTGTACATGAACAACAAATGGGACATAGGAGTGGTTGGCAGCAACATGGTAACAAGAGAAAATATTACCACTATTGATGAACACAATAACAGATGTTGGACGATTTGGGGCAAGTACGTACCCATGCTGACGTGGATGGAGAAGGATGAAGACCCAATGAGCATACTGCCGCTGTCTGCACCTAAACTATGCTACCAACATAGAGGAGAAGTGGACGTGGGATACAACACCAACTGTGCCAGCGTGTTAGAGCTACCAGAGGGGGGGGCAGGAACAGCAGTATTAATGGACCACTACTGGGCCTGCGGAAACAAGGCATACCACACACTGCCCCCTCTGTGGAACGGTATATGCACAATGGTACACATTAATGTACCATCACTAGTGGTGCCCCAGAAACATGTGAACATGGCGAATTCCCTAAAATGGATGAAGGAAACAAGAGGAAGAAGAGATCTGTACAATCTCAGAGGGGGTCAGACAACGAAAACAACAACAGCAATAATGTCCTGAATAGAAAAAAGAGACTAGGAGAACCCCTGACAGGAAATTACCTATGGGGAAGGTCAGAAACAGCACTCACTTCAATCCCACCAAAACACAGACTATTCAGCAGAGCAGCAATGTTTTTCTTGTCAATAATACATCCGGGACTACAAGCTTACGCAAACGCAAAATGGCTCCAGATAACCCGATGGGAGCTGATGATGACAATTAATTCTACAGTAAATGGATTCAACGCAATAAAGGAGGAACTGCGAGCAGTGAGGATGGTAGCACTACAGAACAGATATGTATTAGATCTCCTTACAGCAATGGAAGGAGGAGTTTGCGCAAAGATAGGACAATCATGCTGCACATTTATTCCTGCTAACAATGCTGTACACTCACCGAAGCAGTATCACAACTGGCCCAGATGCACTCCAAAATGATGGAAGAAAGTAAAGGAGTGAAGAAGGATGACAGCTGGTTTTCATTGTTATGGTCATGGATGCCATCATGGCTGTCGGATGGACTGAAGATTATAGTTGGATGTATAATACTGGCTGGAGCTGCACTGATCATAATAAGGTTCTGGAAAGCCCGGAACGCACGCACTACAGACGAAATGATCGAAATGGTTGGTATGCATCCCTTGATGCCGACTGATGATGGCCAGCACACAGACACAATAATAAAAGAGAAAAACTGCGCAAACAGATCATCACCAACCACCTGGACCCGCCATCCGTGAAGCTCGAAAACCCAAGAAACCCGAGGAGCTACATCGGGAAATGGGTATAGTGCACACCTGGAGGAAGCTGTGTGTACATGTATTGGTCATTTGAAGACCATGTCAACCACTATGGACACCTGGGAGGAGTAACTAAAATATGGAGAGTAAGAGGAGATAAGGAAAAAGATATGTTTGTGGTCAACAAGTCGACCAGAGGGGGGACTGAAGTGGGAGAATGGGACAAAAGACTCCCCCCAATTCCCTCGCGCCCCTGGCCTAGAGGATCGCGACCCAGACACCCGCCACGAGATGAATTTGCCTATCTACCAGACGACCAAATACCCTGGTACAGGAACATACGGATGTGCCCACCAGCCTGCCCACCAGCATGCCCTGCTCAAGCCGACACCTGCGGCATAGCTGAACTCGACTGAACCATTCAACAGTAAATAAACACATCGTTAGAGATGCCATGACGACCTAGACAACGGTCAGAACACCCGTGCAACCATGCACACTGGACACCCCCACACCAATCCACACGAAGAACATATTCAGTGCTATGACGTAGGTGACGGACACACCCACTGACGCGCATCTTTATTATTTTTCACATAGGTTTTTCAAAATGCAGAAATGCAAGACGCACAAAGCACTCATCTAAAATGCTTGCTGACGCTTCTCCTAACCCATGCATTGTGATGAAAAATGCAACGAAGACATGATACTGGATATGAAGCAATATGATACCGTAACTTAAAGTGCCGTGCATTAAACATCCCCACCTATGCACCAGGCCCAAGCAGGCCGCAAGCAAGAGCCTCCACGAACATTGAACGAACAAGAGTACAATTGCTGACCCTGCAGAATGAGCCCAGCGAGAACTGACAGCCAAGGGGGCAATGTTGCAACTCGCATTCCACAAGCCGAAGCCAAGGTCACACCTGCAAACTAAGCCAGACACACAATGGAAAACACAACATTAAATGTGCAGAATTCTGCCTCAACCACGGTCTCTCCTCACGTGACCAAGCCGAACCTGACAGGGTGCCAGACCCAGGAGGGAGAAGTCGCCTAGGTCCCACGTTTGAGACACAGGCTGCAACAATGAAATGACCCAATGGACACCTACAGCGGTGGGAATAGTCTGCTCTCAGGCATATGAGCAAATCCACGCATTGTCTGCATAAACACATAGTTACATATTGTTGCAAATGACAGGTACACCGCGAGCTGGGAACAACGATGGTCCCAGGCTGGGGGGCTCGCGAGTGGACCAATCAGAACATGGGGCACTCATCACTGACGCCATTAATATTAGCCAATCATCAGGGGTCTTCGTGTAACAATTTTCATGTATCTAATAGAAGGGACAACCCAAGTATACCACCTGACTGACCCTTTACCACTAACAGCGTTCTCTATACGTATGCTATACTAACCCTACTACTCGAGGAACCAATCCAGAGTGGCGATAGGTTTTTTGCTAACTTTCCCAGGTGACGCAAGTAGCGCGTCATACTGAGGCAAAAAGGGGCCTGCGAGCCCCACGAATTTCGAGAGTCAGGACGGACGCGTACGATCCTAGACTCATCCCTGCCGTTGTTCAATAAACAGCAGAACCACCTTGCTCCTTGTGTGTGTCTCATACTCATTTTTGGGATACGCGGGAGGAGTTGGGGCCTCCCAGCCCGGAGGTCCGCGGACAGCCCAGCCGACCCCGGGAGAATTCCCCCCGACAATAGGTTTACCAAGGCGTATGCCAGCGCCGATCCTATCCCAGAGGAGGGGTGAGGGAGTTGGGGTGCTTAGGCCCTGACCCCTCCCGGGCATGTACTACAATGTGTCTGAGTTCATCCTGTTTCTGGCCCCATGTGTAAGATCTGGTACAGAACAGGAGGAGCAAACGGGTTGCCCTAATGGACATTAACTATCATTCCCCATTCAGGAGCAGAAAGGGAGACCCAACACTCACTGCACAAACCATAAAACTGCTGGTGAACTGGGACTAACAAGAGATTACACAGGAATGGGGCAGACCCAGGAACACTCCACAAATCTTGTTTGTAAAGTGAGGCACCAGGATAGAAGAGGAACAGAAAACAATCACAGTGACCTCATGGCTGGCAGCAGAGAAATGGAGATTGAAAAGGGATGCAGAAAAAGCCCCTCATGAAGACTTCCAGGGGAAGTCCCAGCACAGAATGGAAGGGTTTTGGAGGAAATGACAGTATATCAGCTAGTGAATGACAGGGGAAAACAAGTGAGCCAAGGGTCCAATGGAAGCACAAGGACATATATAGACAGGAAAGGGAGGGATATAAAAATCCAGGAGTGTCGGCTGGCAGTGAAAGATGCTTAGGCGAGGGGAAGTTGAGATGGGACCAAAAGACCACAGAAGCATGTGCAGTAGGCAGAGAACCTGCAGGAGGGTTTAGATTTGTTTGGATGGAATGAAAGTAAGGCTTTGGGATTCAGTAGTTGGTACCAGTTTGGTTGTTTGTATGTGTTTGAATGAGAGACCAAGAAAGAGAGAATGAGAGCGGGAGAGATAGGGAGAGGTAGTAAAGGGCAAGTACAGATAGGAGGGGGTGAAAAGGTAGACTAGGAGAGAGTAGAGAAGAGAAGGGATGCGTGGATGAAAGGAAGCACAGTAGACAATGAATCACACTAGTCCTGTCCATGATTTGATCGAGGATCAGGTTCATGTCCCCCCCATAGGATAGGGATCCCCACATAAGCAATACGTATTGCTGCCACTTCATAAAAGAATACAGGAGAATCGATGTTCGGGCAATATGTGTTTACCAGTAATAGCTCCATTCCGTAGATGAAACAATGTCAAATGACATATCGCCTCCCCCCTTACCCCCGGGGTCCAAAATACTACTTTTTTTGGGAGAATTTCACAGATTTATGAACTATCATCATGATAAGGGGATTGGGTTGAGTACGAGTTGATTAACCTGTTTGCACCCCATCTTAATGAGGAGGTGGAATGGCATCATGTCAATATATGAGTTGTGACCATGTGGGCTGGATTTTAATTTGGTTCTTGACAACTGGTAAAAGAAAAATAAAAAAAAGAGAGGCTTGTGAGATCCCTCGTAGATATAATACTGTGATTGTACCACTTGTATGTATTGATATTGAACATCTTAAACACAGTGTTATCTGTTGTGAATTATGTGTCAATACATAGTATGTGAATATATCGCTTTGTTCATTCGAAATATCCAGAGGTATATGTAAAATTCAAAGTCTCTCTGTATACTGCAGTAAGAATTCTTTGAAAACATGTTTTTTAAATGTTTGGTCGGATTACTTTATCTTGTAATTTCTTTGACCAAAATGCATTGTGAAATCATAAAATGTAACGTTGAAGGTGCCCTGGTTGTCTATTGCCTGTTCTTCCACCATGCAATCCATCGTTCAAGTATCAGGTGCTTCCCCGTTCCAAGATGGCACCCGTCTTTGTACAACTTGCCAGTAGCTGGTGAAGCTTGTGGTATTATAATTCAAACTTGTTGTTTCCATCTGTTTGATACTACGGTTAACTTCACATCGCTTTGTGGACCCAACAGTATGATCTGTTTATGTTGGGTATATACGGCATGAGGCATTGGATGAGACAAAGGTAGGAAGATCACACACGGGTAGTCCGTTGTTGGTGTTTATGTGTTTGGAAGACATCCAGCGTGGTCCGTTAATGGCGCAGCTTCAGTAGGTTTACAGTGGCGGACCCTGAATGGACCGGCGTCAGGAGATTTCCACTCCTTGAACACTCAGGTAATTAGTAGGTAATGCGTGATGTAATGTGGTCTTTTTTGGACGTTAGAAAGATACGGCCTTTAGTAACACTGTGCTTCTATATCACTTACTTACCCCTATAGTAACGTTTAAGATCATATTACATCTTCTGTGATCAAGTGCTACTAAGTTGCGACTGACGACCAAAGGGTGAAGTTAACCAGTGGCTACAACGTGGTTGAGGTACTAGCACCGGTTTTGTTGGTTAAGTAACAGTTAAAAAGGTGATGGCACATGCTATATGGTAGATACACAACACGGGATGGTATTTGGGTAATGCTATCGGTTGGCAATGGTTGCATGTCCAGGTGTGTCTAAGGTGATGGAATGTTAGACAAACATTGTGGATATGGTGTCCAGATGTTATACATATACTTCCTAACGTAATGTATGTTTGGATTTGTTTCATTGTTTGTTATTTTGTGTCTATACAGATCTCTGAATCTTCTAGGCTACTTTGTGAGCCCATTTAAGAAATACAAACTTGACTCAAGAGGTTTTCTGCGATTGTTTGGATTTGGACTTTAGCGCTACATTAATCACAATTAGAGGTACAGTAGCCTTTGTTTTCTAGGACAGGCCCAGTTTAGACCCGTACCTTGTCCCTTTAGACCCTATGTAGGTGGCCTGTTGTGTTGGATCGCCTCATCCTGACCCTGGATAGCATGATGGTGAAAATTGTGTTGTAAAGTTTCCCCTGAAGAAAGTTCAAGCATTAAGATGCTGTAAAAGAACTGAAACATGTCGGGATATGGTTTCTTGTGAATTGACACTTTGTTCAAATGCATAGTGTGTTGTAATTGTTCTGTGTCTGTTGAATTATTATATGTTGTGAAATATTGGTGTAATTTATCCCAATAGGTTGATGTTATACCCACATGTGGGTGAAATCTAGGGTTATTGTGTTTTAGAAAATAATGTTAGTAGTGTTTTATAGATTTTGATAAAGATAATTAAAATGATCACATTTACAAAAGTATGTTGTGTACCAAGTCCATTATTTCAGGACCAATGGTTATAGGCTTTTTCATAACACCACATCTTTGACAGATGAGCGATTTATCAGATTAGGTTGTATTGTACCTTTTCTCCTTTTTGTATAAACATGTATGGTCTGCCCCTGACCGTGGAGTTAGGTTTCCAGTGGGGGTTATCGTTTGCCTTATGAATAGTAACCACATTTACCCTTCACCACCTTCATTTCCTTCTCAAGGAATACCACTGTCACCTGTAGCCTGTGCATGTTATCTTCTGTTGCTACAATCCTTGTGTCGGCTTCTGCTATGCGTGCCACATCCTTTTCCAGCTGTGAGCGCATGGATGCCACATTAGCTGTGATGTCGTCCAGCTTCTCATGGACTGCCATGTGTGAGGTCTGCAGGTGGTGCCATAACGGGGTGGACCTGTTCCAGGAGGGAGGCGGCTTAGGGACCAGGGTTCTCACGGGAGGCAACCTTAGCAAATGTGTCCATGGCCCCTGTTTTCTTTTCACTGCTGGTGCCCTTGGTCATGGCAAGTGGTCAGTGCGCTGAGGGGGATCACGGCCGCAGAGCAGAGAGAGCCCCAACTGCCAGAGTCATCACCACCTATGCTCCCGTGACATGGCTATGCCCAAAGCTGCCAACTCGCCTCACCGGCACTCTACAGGCACCTCAGAAAGTGCACCCTCACAGGTCTCACGTCTCACGGGGCCACTACCAGATGGTTAGGCACCTGATCTTGTTGCGGTCAAGCTTCATTAGGCTCAGTGACATCCAGGGGTCATCAGACATGTAATGGCATGGACAGCTTTGCTGATTTATAGCTGTAGCTGTAGCTTGTAGAGTTCTAATTGGGCGTGTGACTTGCTGGGAGGTGCCATGCAGGTCGAGGCCAGCCCAGGTAATTACCATGTGCACCCCCGTGCGACCGCTGAAGCAGAACAGAGATCCTTGTGTGGTTGAAACCGACCACGTCCTCCCCGTTAAGGGGGCCCAGGCGGTCGTTGCTTTAACCTGGGGGACGCCACTCTTCATCCATTGCGGCCCCAGGGTGTAGATGTGGCTGCCTTCGCTGACCAAGACACGGTCTACAGTTGTTGTCGAGTATCGGCTCTCCAGCTTGGTGTCTGCTCCTGCACCACAACCTGTGGCACTGCGCTGATGTTCATTCCTGCCCAGCGGGGCAGGTGTCGATGCAGGCCGTAGTTGTCCGTACAGATTACCCAGTGCCAAGGGATATAAGCCCATGATGTTCTATCTCGCGTTCAGCTTCACCTTTTTAGACGCCGCTCGCACTGAGCGTTCCCCACAGTCTGGGATGACAGCCCATAGGTTTCCGATGCTGATAGTTCATTATTGCCACCGCCACTCCCAAGCTTGTCGGGCCATGATACAGAGCTTAAATGCTAAGCAGCCATCTTGTTGGCTGCTCAGCAGCACCCCCACAAGTATTCACTTTAGGTGATTCACTATTCACCCCAGATCCCCCTCAGCTGGGCTCAGATCCCTTTAGCACAATGTTTGTCACTTTGGATCCCCCTCATCCGGTCTCAGATCCCTTTAACACAATGTTCATAGGATATTCCTTTTTGGGTGACTCATCCACTCACCCTGTCTCAGACCAGTTTCAATTTTACATCAAATATCGAAGACTTTCGAATGTGTATGGGGTTGGGCTAGACCTGTTGCAGGACCACTTCGATTTCACAATTCCTCTTCTTTTAGTATCATCAGCTTTCAGTTGGATACCTAACAGAGGCCTTTGAATGAGCACCCACATGGCGCCAGACCACTCTGTCCATGGTATTGTATCTTAGCTTCAAAGTTAATTCACACATTTGCTGTTCTAATTACATTTGCGTCGCTTGCCACATACACTTCATACACTGTTCTCTTCAATCTTCTTTATACAATGTTGCCACTTGCAACCTTGGTTTGCACACGACCGGTCTGGTATCATTCTCCCCAACTCAGTGGCTGTGCTGACTTCAATGGTGCTGCTTTGTTGTAGGAGCCAAGGACAGTACCATGGCAGCAAACGATTCTCCCCCCCTTGACTATTAATGTGGGAGAGACCGGGGTACCTCCAACACACATGCATGAATCTTCTGCTTTGATTCCAGGTCTTACGTCTCTATTTCTCAAAGGCTCCTGAGAGTTACTGTCTTTTGGTGAAAGAAGAGAACTTCCCTCCTTGCAATCCTCTTTGGTCTTGCTGTCTTTCGCCTTGTATTGAACTGCCATCTTGGAACTGCTGCTTTCTCGTGTGCTTTGCCTTGCTCAGAGTGTGTTTTCGTGCTCTGCTTTTCATACATGTGTGGAAGTGTAATGGGAGTCAGGTGTGTGTAATGGTCAGTAATTGCTTGACCCTGCCTGACCATTGTATTGGGACACGTCAGGTATACGGCTCTAGTGTTAGTCCGTTTTCTCTCACAGTGAGCAATCCGTGAGAAAGTGTTTGTGTGTTGGAAAAGGGGGGGGGTTGAGTTCCTAAGTATCCTACCTGGTAGGATGGGGTAAAGGTGTTATAGGGAAGGGGATACTGTGTCTCGCCATCCAGTGTCCCACTTCTACTCCCCGAAGTCCCCTCATCCAGGTGATCCACCCGCACTGGTCCACCCCCAGGAACTGGATCCAAAAGCGATGGCCGTGTCCTGGCCACCTAGATGACGGATCCCCAGGGACTAGCGGTTGAGACACATTCACGTTTCTGACACTCCTCCCAATGCGAGTGGATCGAGGCTTCTCAGGATGGAAGAGATACAATTTGTGCAGCAATACTAGGGTATTATTGTTATGAGTGGACTCCCAAGTTCGATCACAAGATTTGTAACCCTTCCAATCAATCAAATATTGAAGGGTACCAGAGCGAATCCTGGATTCACAAAGGGACGAAACATCAAACTCAGGTTCTACATCTAGGTGGTATGAGAAACATGAAGGTGTCTCCCTGACTAGTCCCCAGGGATCTGTCATCCAGGTGGCCAGGACACGGCCATCGCTATTGGATCCAGTTCGTGGGGGTGGACCAGTAAGGGAGGATCACCTGGATGGGGGGTCCTCGGGGAGTGAAAGTGGGACACTGACAGGTGAGATGCAGTATCCCTGTCTTCTAATACCTTTTCCCCATCCTGCTATATAGGAAGTTCAGAACCTCTACACCCTCCACCCCCCTTTTCCGGCAGAAACACTTTCGCAAACTACGAAAGACGACAAACAAACACCAAAGCCGTTTACCTGAAATGTCCCAGCACAAGGGGCAGGCAAACTCAGACAATTGACCAGGATCGCACACACCTGACGGCCCTTTCCCTTCCCCGTAGGGATCAAAGGTGGAGCATGAGAGCACAATACGAGCTAGAAGAGGAGAAAGGTGGTGAGAACGAAAGGCTGACAAGGAGAGAAGCAACCTTGCCCTTTCTGACCCGGACCGTGAGACCTCTATGGAAGCAAAGGTAAGACTGCAAACAATAGCTCAAGTGTGTTGCAGCAGATGTCAACAGTACACAGAGCATGCCTACACTGATAAGCAGGACAAAGGGAGGTGCCTGCTACCATGGTATGGGCCTTGAGTCCAGATATTCTGAAAAGCCAAGTGGTTCATCACAGTCGGTGAGTGAAAGGGGAACCGATAACGAAACCGAACTGTGTTGAATGAAATTTGCAAACTGGCACATTGTGGAAAGTTCAAAGAACTGAAAATTGTTAAGGGAAGATCAGCTGCAGAGGGGTCCGGCACCACGTGGGTGCTCACTCGAGAGACTCTGGTTGATCCTGCATTGAATGAAACTACTGATATCAGAAGGCCGTAGGGGAGCCGCAAGGAAAAGGTTAACATTGTCATACAGGGGTCTAGCAAAATCCCTGTACAGTCGAAAGTCTTTGACTGCCAAATCATTGAGAAGGGAAGTGTATCCTGCATCAGAAGAAAGTAAAATAAATTGTGAAATGGCAAGAGTGACGGAGGGATGCCAATAAAGAGGGTTGAAGTCTAAAGTCGCAAGGAACAGTGTGTTGACAAAAGTGAACCTGACAGAACCATGGAGAACTGTTTAAAAAGGCATTAAGATTTGTGAGTGCCAAAAGAGAAATTGATTTGTGAAAAGCCATAGTGAACCCAACGGAGGGAGGCAAACAATCGAGATCGGTCTGAGCCCGGAAGAGGGGGACCCCGGGATGAAGGCATCACCCAACGTACATTTGAAAGGAACCTTTTGTTTGTTATTTTAGGAAGCTATCAGGTCTTTGGAGGCAAGATACTTTTTGTACAAAAGAGCCATAACTACTGACGTCCCTGACATCTAAATCAGAACTGTTGTCTCGTGCTGGTAAAGCTCGAGCATGTGCTGTGCTCAGGAATCCCACCTTCTCCTGTTCTCCAAACATGGGGAAGGGAGACTCCGGGCTACCACATCCAGGTTTATCATTTGTGAACACTTCTTTCTTTCTTGTAAACCCTCTCCCACACTCTTTTTGCTATTTAGTTGTAAGGATTGGCAATAGTTTTCTTTTAGTATAGACCCTTTTATTTTGCCAAGACGCCACCAGGACTGCCTTATTATGATTTGATGGTTGTAGCTTGCTCCCATCTTAGATTTAGGTTTAGATTCGAATTTTCCAACCTACCTACACAGTTTAAGAAACCCCCTTTGACTGTGATCACTAGTGTCTGTCTATTCTTGATACCATGCCTTCCTTACAGTGGACAGGAGGAGGCTTCATGCATCTCCGATGAGGTATCCGGTCTGGTATGTGTTTCCGTAGTTGGGATGAAACACTGAATGAATCAGTTTCCATGAGACAGTAACTGAACATGAAATGCCACCAGATTGACAGTCTGAATGCTACAAAATGGAGCAAAATATCGAGGTGGCAGTTTGGAAGGAGCTAAATGATGCAGAAGATGTTTAGGTGTCAAGTAGACCTGGTCTCCCAGTTGAAAGTCTGGATCGGGGCATCTATGTGGATCAGCAAACTTTTTCATAGTACTTTTGGTTTCTTGTAGGTGCATGGAGAGGCGTTTGTGACCTTCCTGCATCTCAGACACCTTTTTATCAACTGCGGGTGTTGGTTTAGGCAGTAAAGGTATGCAGGGAAACACCAGAGTATAAAATCATATGTAGCAAAGAATGGAGAAGTACCAAGGGCATTATGATCAGTATTGTTGTAGGGAAACTCATCCATGGGTAACATCTGCGCCCAGTTAATCGCAGTGGTGAAACAACGTAAATATTACTCAAGTGCTTGCTTGACATGCTCTGTGACACCATTAATCTGGCCGTGGTATCCAGACGACAGGTTTCTCTCTATCAAACGGGTGCCACACAAGTGTCTCCAGAACATTGATATGTACGGAGCTCCACAATCTGACACAATAGATGCAGGCAGGTCATGGAGGCAAAATACTCCACGAAGAAAGACCAGTGCCATTTCAGAGGCTGAGGGCACCTTGGTTAGGGCAACAAAATGTGCCATCTTGGTAAAACGGTCAACGGTAACCATTATAGTTGTCATATTCATGAATGGTGGAAGTTCAACAACAAAGTCCATAGAAAAGGCTTCCAACAGCCACGTAGGTATCGGTATTGGTAGCAATTTCCCCAAGGATGGTTGGTTCCTGTGTTTGCTTTCGGGTGCAGATAGGACACAATTTCACATACTCCAAGACATATTTTTTCCATCTGGGCCACCAGAAGTGTCTGACGATGGTCTTGCATGTGCTCTTCTCAAAATGATGTCCTGCTGTATGATAATTATGACAATGCTGTAAGGCCTGCTCGCGTAGCAGTTCAGTAGGAATACATAAATGTACTCCCTTAAAGGCATAACCTTGATGGTCCTGGAGACACAGCAGAACTTCAGATACCGGATAAGTGCTCTGACGAAGGGTTTCAGTAGCCTGAAGTATTTGTTGGAAAAAAGGTTGCACAGAAACAAGAAACTTTTCCCCCAACATGAAATCATGAAAGGACAGCATACCAGTGAGGCAGATGCCACATCTAGAGAGTGCACCAGCAATGACATTTCTGGTGCGTGGGATGTATGCAACAAAAAAGTCATTTTGCGCAAAAGAATACTCCCACCTAGTTCATCTGCTGTTCTTGGGGCTAACAAGTTCTTATGGCCTGTTCAGAATTCAACCAGTTAGCGGGTACCAGTTAACAGGTGTCTCCATTCATGGCATGCCAATTTCAAAGCCAGTAATTCTTTCTCAAGAACAGATTAACTGCGTATGCTGGGATTTAGGGAGCATGAGAAATAGGCTATGAGATGCTCTCATTTGTAATTTTTCCTTTTAGGGAGAACAGCACCCACAGCTCATTCCGAAGCATCATTCTCTATCATGTAGGGCTCTGTAGTGTTGGACTGTCATTGCACAGGAGCCGGATAAAGTTCAGATGACGGAATGCAATGTCAGCCGCAGTAGTCCATACAAAGTTCCCACTCGGGTTCTCTTTACGAAGGACATTAATTATGGGTTGTATTGACGCGGAAAAAAATATTGGATGAATATCTTTAAAAAGTTGGAAAAACCCAGGAATTGTTGTACTTGCTTTATCGAAGAAGGGGGTGGTCATTGCAGGATAGTGCTAACCTTGCGAGGGCCAACTACGATACCATTGGATGAAAGTATGATGCCCACATACTGTATAAATGTAAAATGAATCTGAAATGTTTTGGTTTTAGCCTTCAGGCAATTCCTCGGATTCGATTTAATCATGGTATACCATTATTTATCTCTGATGGTAACCTTATTCAACCCTCCATAATCCAGACAATGGCCCTCATTACAAGTCAGGCTGTGGACCATGGTGCTATTAGCACCATGGTCCATGCCGGATACCGCCATGGTGGATGGCGGAATTACCGCCCCATTCCAAGGTGAGTGGGGCGGTAATTCCCCATTCACCATTTGCCCTTCCCCATTCCCATTTTTGCCCCATAGGGCATAATGGGGATGGGGAAGGCGCTAATTACGGCACCGTAAATTACGGTGCCGTAGTTAGCACCAAGGTCGCTTAGCGCCTTGGACTTTAACGCCTGCAAAAAGCAAGTGTGAATCAGGCGTTAAGGGTTAATGGCGCCGACAATGCCTGACTTGTAATGAGGGCCTCTTAGCTCCCTAGTGTCCCTTTTGGACACAAAAAAAATAGTGGTGCTTCTCCAGGGGCATTTGAAGGCATTATGAGGAAATTAGTAAGATGTTTATTCAGGTATGCTCTTAGTGTTTCCCTTTTATCCTCAGACATGATGTGCATACGTCCATAAGGCAAGGTGGACCCAGGAACAAGTTCTATGGCACAATCATTGTCCCTATGCAGTGGTAATTCTGGGCAGAAGTTTCTGTAAAGACATCTAAAACGTCTGAGTAGTCCGGGGGAATGTTATACACCACAATGATTGTTTCAGTATCTTCAGAATCAGAACTTTTAGCACTAGGTGTCTTCCTGTCTGTCATACAGTCTTCAATGCAATATTCTGATCCCAGTGTCAGCGTACTGGCTTGTTAATTTTTATAAGGGTTGTGCCTTTTTAACCAATACATCCCCAATGTTACAGGGTAATGCACCAAGGTTTCTTCACGCTGGCCTATTTGCATGGAAATCATAGAAGTTTGTTCTTTCACTAGACCAGAACTCAGAGGTTGATCATCAACTCCTTTGACGGTCTGAAATGTTTCTTTGGATATTATAGGTACTCGTTGTTGAATGGCCCACTCTTTATTCATAAATAGACCAGCAGCACCACAGTTCACCAATGGAGGTATTTCATGCACTCATGATATCAAGCATGCAGGCTCTTTCTTGTTTTCCACTGTTTTCCACTGTTTGTTGGGTAGGACTGTTCTCGGTCCCCGCACTACCATCGCACTTCAGAACGGAGATGGCGTTTACCTGCCGGCGTCTAGGGGCGACAGGACAATCCTTAACCAGGTGGCCTTGGGTTCTGCAGTACATGCATAGGCCCAAAGATCGTTGAGGTTTTCCGTCATCTTCAGAGAGGGCCCACGGGCAGTGGCTAACTGCATTTGTTCTTCAGTGTCCGCCTCTGGCTTAGTAGGGGAACAGGTGGGGTTAAGACCAGATCAAACAGGTTGGTGCTTCCTGTGTTCACGCCTACGTTCTTGGAGACGGTAGTCAAGCTGCAGAACCAAGCAAAAGATGTAAGACATACAACGCGAGCAAGTTCATCTTTTAAGTCCTCCAACAAACGTCTTCTGAATGGGGTGAACGTACTCTTTTCTGGCCAACCTGTTTCATCAGCAATTTGACAAAACTTAGTGACATACGTTAAGGTATCCAAGGAAACCTGAGAGAAATCCAGAAGGGATTCCTGAGCTGGATACACGGTCTCAGGTCTATCAAACATAGGGCCTCATTACAACCCAGGCGTTAACCATGGCGCTAATAGCGCCATTGTTGACGACAGATTCCGCCATGGTGAATGGCGGAATTACCGCCCCATTCCAAGGTTGGCGGGCGGTAATTCCCCATTCACCATTGGCCCTTCCCCATTCCCATTCTTGCCCCTATAGGGCTCAATGGGAATGGGGAAGGCGGTAATTACGGCACCACAAATTGCGGTACCATAATTACCTCCAAGGTCCCTTTGCGGGTCCCTTCCTTAACGGCTGGTAAAACTAGCCGTTATGGTAGGGACCCGCAAAGGGACCTCGTAATTGGGCAGTAAGGGATTACCGGCAGCAGTGCCCTTATTGGTACCGGTAATCCCTTACCTCCCGGGTCGTAATGAGGCCCATAGTCTTTAAGGTGTTAATGAAAGCAGAGTAACTACCCAGAAATGGATCACCCATTGTCACCAAGGGGGTAACCCATGCCAGTTCATTTCCTGTCATGCTTGTAAGCATATACCCCACCTTTGCTCTATCAGAAAGGAATTGGTGGCATTGAAGGGTGTACTGTATCACACAGTGGTCAAAAACTCTTGGGGCCTCATCACGAGTTGGGCGATGTCCCAGCTGTAATACCGCCCAGCTGTAATAGCGTTAGCGCCCACCAGTCCGACGGTGTTACCGCTGGATCACGGGTTGGGGTTAACGGTAAATCCCCATTCTCCATTCGGTCCATTGGATCCAATGAGGCATTCTCAGCGCTAATACTGCGGGCTAATACAGCCGGTGGTAATACTCCTGAAAACAGAGCGCTAAATAGGATTTTTACCTCCAGAAAAAAGCTGGAGGTAAAACAGCCCATTTAGCACACAACTCGTGTTGAGGCCCTTTGAATTTCTTTGGAGTGCTGCCATATTTACAACCCACTGAATAGGTTCTTCAAAGATCCTGAGGTGAGTTTTCTCTAATGGCCATAGCTTGTCTTAGGGTATTTCCTGGTGCAGTTCTTGAACTTTTGTTATAAGCCTCTGCAAGGCATCAGTCAGTTGATCCATCTGACCAAGGGTATGTTCTGTTTAAGTCGGGCATCCAAAACTGTTAGACCCATGATGGTGGCTGCCTTTGGTGTAATGCTCAGGGTCCACAGCAGGCTTACCTTACACTTCTTTCCTGCCCAGACTCTTCTTGAGACATGCCTGCTGTGTCTTTCTTGATGAGTAGAGGTAAGGTCTGTCCCCGTGGGAGGCCAGCCCGGAGATCACAAGGAACTGGTCACCAAACTGGCCCTCCCCAGGGACAGCCCAAAACAGTGGGGGGAAACCTCAGGGGGAAAAATAAGCCTGATGAAGATCCAGAGTCAGGAGGCCAAAAGACAGGGAACTGAAAGAGGAATCCAATTATGAGGAACCAAACAGAGGCAGGAGGAGCAAGAAAGGGTTTCCAGAAGAACAGAGAGGATACAAGAGAAATGGGCTGTAAGTCAGGATCAGAGGTCAAAGGAGGTAAGAAGGGAAGGAACGGAGAAGCATGCCTGCAGCAAGTTGGTGCAGCACTGATCTGGCCCAAGTCTCCGAAGTTATCTTCCTGACATCACATCGAGAACACTAGACCAGTAAACGGAGATGCTTCCAAAATGCGTAATGGGTGGCCAGCATGCCCTGGTACCATGCAAGCATGACAGAAACACCCTGTGTGAGGCTTTGCCAGTTTTGTTGTGGGAGTGCCCCTTTGAAGTTTGGTTTCCAGGAGTTCTCCTGCTGGGATTTTCCAGGTAGGCCTTGAGAGGCATTATCCAACCTCCCAATGGATTGGTGGAGAAACAGCCTTCCTGCCTACTGTCTTCTGGCTGAGCAGGAAGACTGGTTAGAATCCACATAGCTTTTCCATAGTTGGCCTGGGCTCACAGTGTTGCCATGTGTAGGATACAAATCGGATGTAGATTTAATAATTGTTTTAACTATCAGTCACCATACCAAAATGTATGTATGGCTTATTAATAGAGATTACTCTGTCACAAGACTAATTGTTAATCATAATTATTATGGTTTTGGCACAGAGGTGAATATGTATATGCAAACTCTGTCTGCAGTGAATTTCTGTCACGGCAGCTATCAAACAGGGCACCTGCTACCTTTGGACCGGCTCTATGACACTGAAGATCAGGAGCTGCAGAACGCAGAGGACGATGCAGCAAGGCACAGGTGTACACTAAGCTTCTAGCATGAAAACTGTTTGAAAGGGGGGTCTGATTAGCAGACCACCCTTTCTGAGATGGAATTAACCGCATCCTTTTATTATTATTAATTGAAAATGAAAAATCTAGGTGTTTTCACACTCTCACTAGATTTGTGTTTATTTATTTATTTGTATAGCGCACACAACCCAGAGGTATCTAGGCGCTTAAGCTTAAGCGATTGGTTGCAGTGCTTCGGGTTACAGAGAGGAAGCGAATGAGCTGATTACATCATCGAGAAATGTACAGAGGTAAATACAACACACGCCAAGTGCAAAGGAGAAGTACAGGGTGAGCACATTTGTGGACCCTAACCCCATGTTGCAGGGCGGCAGCAGCACACAAATGCAGTAGTCAATTCAGGGCAAGTAGATGGCAATTGATCACAAGCCCCCTAACCAGAAATGTTGAGAAGTACCCTTCTAAGGTTCATGCTCATCCTCAAGGTGATAAAATATACTGGTCTCATATGTACAAGGATATTGAGATCCAGCAGTAGGCAGCATTTGCACTTGGTATCTTTGTAGCAATCTGGACCAATCCCCATGCGCTCGATTTTTCTCAACCAAATTGCCCTGTGTTTCTCTTTCCCCATCCGCTACCTGTGATGGTAGGCAATGGGCTGATCAACTCCATCCTTAGCTCCGCCATGCTGAGTCTACTGCAATTCCAGATGTACACGTGCTTGTCTGGCAAGTATTTCCCTGCCCATAGTCTAGGGGTTTTAGAACTGATAACCCTGGACAAACCATCTTTCCAACACTGAAATGTTGCTTGGCAGGCAGAGTTCTACCAGTAGTTTGGCAAGACTAGATGGTGCACACTGTTTCTTCCCTTTTAAATACACTTGGGGCTTGTAATAATGATCTGGCAAACTGTCAGATGCCCCAGTCGCCTTTAGATGACCAACAGGTGTGCTATGAGCCACGTCCAGTAGGACAAACCTGGGGCCTGTGTTCTGAACCAACATTTGGCTGTGCCCTGCCTCAGAAAAGGCCTGGGCTCTCACTCTGTGCCTTTTCCCCCTTGTTGTAGAGGATTTGGGCTTCTGCTGCTTCCCGAGACGTGCCAGAGTGGGACAGTCCCTTCGTACCTGGCAAAAGTCATCCTGACCTGGGTCTCCAGCTGAGGACAACTCTCTCCATTCTGGTAGGTTCTTTAGGCCTGGAAATACCCTGTCCTACATCTCAGGTTCCTTTTCTACACCAGTAGAAAATGAGTAGTGGGTAGTGAGATCACTGAATCCCTTGCCACATCCATATACACCTCAGTGGCCAATGAGCTCTCTCCTGCAGGAGTAGGCACCTCAGAGTACTTCAGGTCTGAACTGGGAGTTATTAGTGAGACTTGTCTCTTGTGCTCTACAGATGAGGCATCTGCAGGGCCTAAGCCCTCAAGCAATTCCGAAGTTGCTGCTCTCACAGCTCTCGTTCAGTAACAATCTGGACTATGCCTAGTTCAGTGAGGTCATTATCCAATGGACACCCTACTGTACTGGAGCGTTTGAATGAAACACAGGGCAGGGGTTTACCTTCTACAATTTCCATGCACAGTAGCTAAGACCATCAAACCCCCTTGCCGGCTTGTTTGGTCCTGGGATGCACAGCCCTTCCTTTACCAATTGTTGCCTGACAGTAATGGCATTAGTAGCAGTGTCACACAAAGTAGAAGAAGTGTCCCTGTTTATGGAGTTATGCTGCAAAAACATCTGAATATTGGCGAGAACTGGCCCCCCCTTTTGGAAACAGATATATTCCCATTCAGAGCTAGGGACTCTTCAGCCACTCCCTGGCCTAGTGTGACGTTATCTGCTGAGATGCCCACATTGACTATGGCCTCCTCCATGAGACCAACAGCTACAATTACTTGTTTGGGTTTACCCTTGCTGGATGGATCTCCCTTTCTATGTGTTCAATCACCACACAGAAAGCAACCGTTGGGAGTTGAGTGTGTGGGGCCCTCAGTACCAGAGGTGCCCTCACTCTTCCTTTCTGTGGGTATTGGCCAGCCATGTGTCTGGGTTCTCCTTTCATGTTTTTGTGGGTCTTTCTTTGATGGAGGGTTCAGAAACCCTGTTTTTTCCCTCCTTATGTTTAAAATGTGCAGATGCCTTGTCATCTGTTTTGGTTGAAGTCGCCTGAGCCTTTTCTGGACTTCAGTGCTCACGTCCTGTCTGCTGCCTTCTCAAGCTCCCTAGGGTCTCTGATACTCTTGTCCACTAATTGCTGGCGAAAGTCCATCCCACAATTTTTAAGGACATTGGGCCTCATTACAACCCTGGCGTTGGACCATGGTGGATGGTGGATTTACCGCCCCATTCTAAGGTTGGCGGGGCGGTAAATCCCCATTCACCATGGCCCCTTCCCCATTCCCATTTTTGGCCCATAGGGCTCAATGGGAATGGGGA
This sequence comes from Ambystoma mexicanum, assembly GCF_040938575.1. Taxonomy (NCBI): domain Eukaryota; kingdom Metazoa; phylum Chordata; class Amphibia; order Caudata; family Ambystomatidae; genus Ambystoma; species Ambystoma mexicanum. Next base: position 668,841,342 of record NC_090930.1, on the reverse strand, counting down.
AGGCGCTAATTACAATTACGGTGCCGTAATTAGCACCAAGGTCGCTTAGCGCCTTGGACTTTAACGCCTGCAAAAAGCAGGCGTTAAAGTGTGAATCTGGCGTTAAGGGTTTAACAGCGCCGCAGCCTTTTACGGTGCCGTTAACCCCTTAACGCCAGGGTTGTAATGAGGCCCATTCTCTCATAAAACCAAAGTGTAAATGCCCTTAAATGTGTCAACTTTGTTACCTGTAACCTATCCACTGAGATATTTCAAGGAATAATGCGTAAACTCCTCAAAAGTTTGATTCCACTTTTTGGTGATCTCTCTACGGCTCTTGTACTTTTCCAGGATTTTTAAGAACTTCCAGTGGATGGTGGCTTTCATTTTCTCTTAAATGGGCCTCTTCTCAGGAGCGAGTACAATAATCACATCACTTCCTGCTGTCAGTAGGTGGCTCATAAGGGCCGCTATTCATAGCTCCTCTTCCATTTAATGGAGGGCGAAAGCTAACTCCAGCATTCCGAACCAGTTGAAGATGCCTCTCCCCACCTTACATGGATGGACTGTCTTTGGGGATTTTGTGCCTAGGCTTTCCTTTGGAGCCACCACTGGAGATACTTCTCTCCCCCATCAGAAGTCCTTTTGTCCCTTCTCTGTTCCTCATTACACCATTGTCATGATTATCATACATATCCAGGTTTGTGCAGCATCACAAAATCCCTCTGTTTCTTCTCTTCTAAAACTGTTTACCCCTTTTGCACCTGTTCTGCTAAGGCATAGATTCACTCTACTTCTGCTCTGGTAAAGCAGCAACAGTCTTCTGGGTCTCCCACTCATCACTCTGCTTCTGTTCTGCTAGAACTGCAGGATCCTCTGCCTCTGCCTCTCATCGCTCTGCTTCTGTTCCTCTAAGGCCACCCTTCTTTCCTCTAGAAGGAGTTTCCTTTCAGGTAGCACATCCCCAGTGCAGTTCACCTGGGACTTAACGAAAGCTTTGGACCTTAGTGAAGCATGGGACCTAATTGAGGCCTGAGACTGGTGGGACCTGTGGGAGACCACACTATATGCCATCTGTGAGGAATGGTGGGAAGCACTATCACTGTTGCTGTCCCCCTCTATATGCCCACCAGAGAAAGTGGTTACTGAGCTGGGGCTCCATATCGCTACTGGTCCCCTGCTATTCCTTCACCCCATTAGCTTCCATGAAAGCTTGGAGGCTCTTTAGCAGTTAAGATTTTGTCAGGGTTTTGACCCATGTCGAATTATTAGACTGGGTAGATGTGGGGATTGTAACACTCACCTGGTTCCCCCGGAGGCGCAGGTCTTGATCTGGCGAGGATACTGTCTTCAGTGTTAGGCGCAGGGTTCGTTTTGCTCCCGGACTGGGCCCCCTTCCCACCGACAGTTTAAGCTGAAGAGTGAGATGTCTGCAAGGGTAAACCAAGGTATTAGTGTTTGGAAGGTTCGGAAAGTTCCTAGCCCCCTCTCGCCCTTTCTTTCCCCGTGGAACTGGGTTGATATTGCGCTTACCTTATATAGGTAAATGCCGGGCTCTCCATCCTGCGTCTTGTGCAGGGGCGCTGGGTCCAGTTGCTTCACTGGATGCGAGCTCTGCCTCTTGATAGCAGAGGATTTGCTGAGAGCGAAGACGCCGTTAATGCACGAGCGTGCCTTGTAAGTATTAAAGTTCCTTTTGCATTGTTCTCTTCTCTTTCAAAAGTCTTAAGTCTGTAAAGTCTATGTCTTTCCCTTTTCAGATGCTGTGACGATGAAGATTATCCTTCTATTGGCACGTGAGTAGAAAGACTGCACTAGCGCTGGAGAATGCTCCGTAATGTCTCTTTTGTCTTTGCAGGTACTGAGGTGCAGCGCGAACAGATTGAAAGCGAACGTAACACAGGTAAGCAGTCTTGTAACTAAGCGTTACTAACCGATGTATCTTGCCTTGCAGGTGCCGGAATGCAGCGCGAGCTGAGTTGGAATGGGCGTAACACAGGTAAGCAGAACTTGTAGTTGAATATTACTGACCGATGTTCTCTCTCTTTGCAGATGTCGGATGCCGGAAGAGAAAGGCAGAAAAAGGCGCCTTGGATGCTGCCGTTGGATTAGGTAAGTAGATTCACTGCCTTTACTTTAGCCTAACCTGTGCCTTTGTTTTGCAGGAGCTGCAGAAGACTGAAGATTGGATTCCAGCAGGTTATTTCGTGTTCACAGGATCTGGAGCTGGAGGTTTCCTGGAGCTGACACGGTGAGCGTCCTGCTGCAGATGCAGAATAACGCGAAGCACGTGAAACCAATCGGGTGTGGTTTAAATAGCCTTCTGTAGTGCTTAGGCGTCTCCTTCCACGGCCTCACCCAGGTAAGAAAAGAGTTCCAGATTTCTAGAAGAGTTCCTGTGTTCTGCTTCCAGGGAGTGGCTCCTGCTCCACCCAGACAGAAAAAGTAGTTCCAGGCAGAGAAGGATCAGGAGACCAGTTAGCTGGTAAGTAAGCAGCATGGTCTGCTACAGGTAGGTCCACCAAGCACTCTTATCTAATATGAGCCCGGCGCTTCCTGTGCTGGGACCAGTCATCATCATGAGCCTGGTGCCACTGGCGCCAGGACAAGGTCCAGAGGGTCCCTATAGGGACTGGCTGGTTCCTGGGATCAGAGTCATGGGCCTGCTTCCAAGGTCGTGGGGCAAGTCCTGACCCCTTGGAAGCAGGCATCATGACAGGGATGAGCTGTCGCCGCCCATCATTCTATCCCAGAACCAGGAGAACCGCGCAGTTTTGCGCACACCAAAATGGTCGCCTAACCTGCCACCCACCAGTGCAAGCGTGATGGACCGGAAGCACCAGTGGTGAAAGGTGGGGCCAAAGGAAAAATAGCAGTGCCTGTTAGATCAAAAGCGCCTTGAAATCACTGCTGTTTCTCTGAAGTGCAAGCTCAAAATGTCCATTCCAATTTGTTCAAAATCCGTTTTTAATTGATGTCAAAAAGTTTCTAAAATCATGGGCACAAGACCACTCTAAAGATTCAACCTTCTTGTGGGGGGTTCCACATCACCACTCTACTGTAAGGATGCCCATCAAAACAATGGCAGCAAGGATTAGAGCTGTTGAGCAAAATCCTCCTGTCAAATTCAAGACAACTCGTAAAAAGAAATGGGTGCAGTACCAGCTTTGGACACAAGCCGGTGCTAGCGGTCTAAACTCTTACAGTAGAACTGTATCTCAGGAATGCAAGAGGATCCTGAGCTAACTGGGACTTCAAAGGTTTGTTCCCAGGAGGCAGGCTGATTCAATTAACATTTCAAAGGGCCTCTGTCCATGCGAAGCATTCACACCAGCCCTTAACAGCAACAGCCCAGGAGATCACAGGGACATGCTAACCAAATGCAGAGTGGCCCCCTGGCCTGCTGACCTCAGCCGACACATTAGACTCTTTCCATTGAATAGGATATGCTGATTTGAGTGTTGACTGTAAACAGAGCTCTGCCTGGTAGGAGAGACATGTGATCCCTGACTCTCCCAGTTTCTAGAGGCGGGCCAGACTGGAGTGTGAATTCATATTGCAGCAAATGTATGTTTTATTAAATAGCTTATAAAATTTTGTATTAAGCTCACAGAAATGTACAATTTGGGTACCACAAAATGGAAAATGTACCTACAATTTGAGTTTAAACTCAATTCCGTACGATGCGCTGGGACCGAACCCCGCAATTTATTCATGTTGCAGACACTGTGCTTATGCTAGAGACCTAGTAAATTACTGGAATATGTGTAGAAGGGGGGTGCACATTTGTGTAATTTTGGGTAAAGATTTAACATTGGTAAACCAACTAAAAACGAAAATAAGTTGCCATTTTTTAATGCAGGAAGATCAGAGTTGGGCCAGAATGTACCTTAGGTCATCTGCAATCTGTACATGTAATGTCAACCACTTGTGCATTTGGGAAATATGTTTAGTTATGAGAATGAATTCTAAAGCAAAAGCAGAGGGGCGTTTCTTCAATAGATTGTAAATGGCAGCATCACCCTGACTCACAACTCAGTTCCCCCAATCAAGGAAGAGAGGAGGAACTGGCCAATGATAAGTTGAGAGGGTTGGGCATGCAGAATGAGCCGACCCACCCACTTTCAAAAGACATAAAAAGAGCCACTGGAAGCCAGGCAGGAACATTCACTTTCCACTTTCTTGCGGGACGCTTTGCCGGGAGACTCCAGACTTCAAATCCATCAATCTCCAGAGACCAGAGATCCAGAGAGACCAGAGATCCAGAGAGACCAGATCGCTGTGCAGTGCTGAGACCCAGACCAGATCACTGAGAGCTGACCCAAATCGCTGTGCGCAGAACCAGTACCAAGTGGCGAGAGAACCGCAGCCAATCCTGACCCGATCCGTGACAAAGTCGCATTCCTGTCCATAATATAGTGTGAGTACTCGGCCAGAACTGTGCAAACCAATCTCTTAGTTTAAAATAATCTAATTCAAACTATTTTAACCTATTGAGAACTGCATCATAGAAATCGTGTCCCTTCCTTTGATTCAAAGCTGCAAAACTGTCATCTGTCATTCTGAAACTTTAAAATTTCATTTCTGAAAGTCTACCTCCACAAAATTGTCCGTATCTCTTGAATCGTTTGTGATAGAAGCGAGATTTTAAAGCTGAGATTCTAAGCTTTCCAACAAGCTACTGTCACGCTCACCTGATTCCCACGGAGGCGCAGGTCTGGCTTCGAGTGCTGATGCTTCTTCAGTGGTGAAGCGCAGGACTCTGAAGATGGACTGGAAGGGCCCCTCTACTCTGGTCTTTTCTGGCTCGCAGGAATATTCCCCTGTGCGTGAAAAGGGAGTATTACCTACTGATGGAATAATGCTCAAGCCTCCCACTCCCTTCCAGCCCTCCACGATACCCTTCCACGATTCCCCGTGAAGTCTCACCTTTGGGTCTGGAAGGATGAGTTCTCCATCCTGCTTCTGATGCAGGGGCGCGTTGAAACCCAGTTACTTCACTGGATTGAGGTTTGATGGGAGTTCAAAATAAGCTTGACTATTCAGGTGAGGCGCTGTAAGAGTTCTGTTGCAAGTTCAAAAGTTCAAGCTTAATAATAATGTTCATTGTCTTATTGCAGCAAGCGCTAATGCTTATGTCTTTTTTCCCCTTAGGGGCTGGGGTTCGGAATGCCGGAGATATGGCGCCGACCCGAAGTGAAACGTGCAGTTCCAGTAAATGACAGGTAAGTTCTGGATGAGCGTTCAGGTAATGTCTTTGCATTCGCTCATTCAATGTCCTTGTCTTTTTTCCCCATAGGGGCCGGGGTCCGGAATGCCAGGAAGCGGCAGGACCCGAAATGAAATGGGAATAACCCAACAGGTAAGTCTTAGAAAGAAACTGAGCCTTTCCTATTCCCTTCCTTCTCTCACCTTGTTTTCTTGTCTTTTTCTCTCTAGGCTCTGAGAAGTGGGTGCGGATCCGGATGATCGCTGCTGAAGATGGAGGCGCCCAGGAAAGGTGAGTGAAATGCAGCGCTGCAGCAATCGAAGCGAAATGCTTTTAAAATGATGTCTTCCCTTTCAGGATCGTCGGTGTGATGCCTCCGTGATGCAGCTTTAGCTGGTAAGGTCTTCTTTCTCTCCAATTCTCTCTTATCTCCCTTTGCAGGCGACCCAGGATGCTGGCAGGCGTGGCTGAAGTCCAGATGCAGGAGCTGACACGGTGAGCGTCCAGCTGCGAGGAGCAGAACAACGCGAAGCGTGAGTTGCTGATTGGGCGTGGTTTAAATAGCTTTGGAAGAAGTTCCAGTTATGTATCCTTCCACCGATCAGGTATGTATCCTTCCCCGACCACACCCAAGTGGAAAGTAGTCCCACAGGTAAAGTAGTTCCATTCAGGCCTCAAGAGGGCCTGGATGTAGCAGCATGGTCTGCATCAGGTAAGTGCACATTAAAACACGAACACATGTCTAGCTTTATGGGCCTGGCGCCTAAGGCGCCAGGACAGGGGTCTAACATGAGCCTGGCGCCTAAGGCACCAGGACTGTGTCCAAAGGGCCCCAGATTGGGCCCGCTGGCACTTCCGTGGGGGGAATGATGCCTGCCTCTGGGGTTGCTGGGTCGGACCTGGCTCCTTGGAGGTAGGCATCATGACAGTACCCCCCCTCAAGGCCCCTCCCAAGGTTGTTCACTCCGGGGGTTTTGGCTTGTTCGGAAATCTCCGGTGGAACCTTTGTATTAATCGAGGTGCGTGAACATGGTTACTAGGCTCCCACGATCTCTCCTGGGGTCCATATCCCTTCCAGTCAACAAGATAGAAGAGTTTTGACTTTACCACCTTGGAGTCTAAAATGTCTTTAACTTCGAATTCTAATTCCCCTTCAATTTGAACTGGGTCTGGAGGCTTGGACAGTCGGGTCCCTGGTTGTACTTGCTTCAAAAGTGATGCATGAAAAACTGGATGAATACGCATGTTAGACGGTAAATCCAGTTTAAAGGCCACGGGATTGATTATAGCCTTGATGGGATAAGGTCCTATGAATCTGGGATTGAAGGTTTGCGGGCCCTTGAGGGGTAAATGCTTCGTTGCTAGCCATACCTGGTCTCCTACTTGGTAAGGAGGAGTTTTACTTCGGTGCAAATCAGCGTTTTCTTTATACTTTTTCTTGGCTTGCTGTAAATGAGTTGCAGCTTCTTTGAAGGCTCGGGTTATTGTGGAATGCAGATGATTTACTGCGGGCATTTCCAGGGTCAGAGGTGGGTCTAGGTCAGAGGTCCGAGGATGGTGACCATACAAAGTATAAAAAGGAGTTTGTCTGGTTCCAGAATGCACTGAATTGTTGTATGCATATTCTGCGATCCAAAGGATGTCTTTCCAATTTGACTCGGATTGGTGTAACATGCACCAAAGATATTGCTCGAGAGTCTGATTGGTTCTCTCGGTTTGTCCGTCGGTCTGGGGGTGGTGGCTGGTGGATAACCGCACATCTATTTGTGCTAGTTGGCAACACTTCTTCCAAAAATGGGAGATAAATTGACTTCCACGATCCGAGACTAATATGGAAGGGAAACCATGTATGCGAACTATATTCTCCAGAAATTCCTTGGCCAATGTGGAAGCTGAAGGCAAGCCTTTTAAAGGGATAAAGTGGGCCATTTTGGAGAATAGATCCACAATTACAAGGATAGTGTTGTAACCAGCACAAGGAGGCAGGTCAGTTATAAAGTCCATAGACAAGGTGTGCCATGGTGCCGGTGGAATATCCAAGGGTTGAAGTAGGCCGGCTGGCCTTTTCTTTTGACCCTTGTTTTGGGCGCAAATTCCGCAAGACAATACAAAAGACTTTATGTCTTTTCTCCAAGAAGGCCACCAGAAGTGGCGTTTGATTTTTTCCTCCGTTTTAGCGATACCAGGGTGTCCTTCCATTAATGATTCATGATGATGGGCAATAACAAGTTCTTGCAATTCTTTACTTGGCAGAAACAACCGCTCCTGGAAGTAGGGTAAATCATCCTTAACGGTGTAATGAGGACCCTTTTGACTCCATTCCAGTAAGGCTGAAGAGTCTAGAAGTTGTTTTACTTGCGTTTGGATGTCCTCAATAGTTTGCAATGAAGTTAGGCCTAAGATTCTTTGTTCAGGTATGATTGGCACAGGTTCTTAACTTGAATTGGGTTCTTCCATGCCAATCCGGGATAAGGCGTCCGCCTTGCCATTCTTGCAGCCATGGCGATAGGTAATTACAAAATCAAATTCCGCAAAGAATAGAGCCCATCGGAGTTGTCGTGAAGATTGAGCTTTGGCCGTCTTTAAATACTGTAAATTTCTGTGGTCCGTAATTACGCTGATGGTGTGTCTTGCCCCGAGAAGGTAGTGACGCCAAGCCTTGAAAGCAGATTTAATAGCCAGTAACTTTTTGTCTGTAATTGCGTAGTTGATTTCAGGAGGAGAAAATTTCCTGGACCAAAAGGCCACAGGGTGTAGTTGGTTAGTTTCTGGGTCTCTTTGCGACAGGACAGCTCCCATGGCCGAACTGGATGCGTCGGTTTCCACAATGTAAGGGAGATCTGGGTGCGGGTGCTTCAATACAGGTGCAGAGGTGAATTTGGTTTTCAGGTCCTGAAAGGCTTGTTCGGCCTCAAGAGTCCATTCAAAGCGTTTGTTTTTCTTTAGGAGAGCTGTGATGGGTTGGACTGTTCGGGAAAATTCTGGGATGAATCTTCGATAGAAATTGGCCAAGCCGAGCATGCTCTGAACTCCCTTCACCGAGCTAGGAGATGGCCATTTGAGGATGGCGTCCACCTTTCGCGAATCCATTCGGACTCCTTGAGGTGTCAGGATGAATCCGAGAAACTCAACTTCTGTGGTATGAAAAACGCATTTTTCGAGCTTTGCAAATAGTCTGTGCTGGCGCAATTTCTCAAGAACTGCCCTAACATGTTTTCTGTGATCGGATTCTGAAGAAGAGTACACCAGGATGTCGTCAATATAAACAATGACACAGACATCGATAAGTTCCCGAAGAACATCATTCATAAAGTACTGAAAGGCGGCAGGTGCATTGCACAAACCGAAGGGCATCACCTGATATTCGAAGAGCCCAAATTTGGTGCGGAATGCAGTCTTCCATTCGTCGCCTTCTTTTATACGCACCAGGTGATAAGCTCCTCGGAGATCTAACTTGGTGTACACACAAGCGTCTTTCACCTGGTCGATAAGCTCAGGGATCAGGGGCAGAGGATAACGATTCTTAATCGTTATTTGATTTAGGGCGCGATAGTCTATACATGTTCTAAGGTCGCCCTCTTTTTTCGGCACGAAGAACAGAGCTGAGGAGACAGGAGACTTGGACGGGCGAATAAAACCATTGGCTAGGTACTGATCTAAATACTGACGCAGATGCAGGTTCTCAGGTTCCGTAAGAGCATAAATCCTACTACAAGGTAGTTGAGCATTGGGTACCAGATCGATTTGGCAATCATAAGACCGATGGGGAGGTAACGTGTTAGCCTGTTCCTTCTGAAAAACGTCTTGGAAGTCTTGGTATTCTGACAGTAGCTGTACAGGGGTGGAAGTTGCTGAGGCTAGACCCATAACTGGATTTCTTGGATAACAAGTTGGTTCACAATCAGGAAAACTTATCTTCTTTGCTCGCCAGTCAATTCTGGGATTATGTGTTTCTAACCAAGGAATTCCAAGGATTACTTGAAATTGTGGGGCCTTGATCACATCAAACACAATTGCTTCCCGATGTCCATCCTGACCCACAAGTGTCACTTCAACAGTGGAATGCGTTACAGGCCCTGAGGCTATTTCGGTTCCATCTACTGTAGTAATGACATCTTGGGTTACTTTCGGGCGGAGAGGGAGCTTAATCCTAGAAGCCAATTCATGGTCTATGTAATTTCCAATAGCTCCACTGTCGATGTACGCTTTTATAGCATGCAACTGCTGAGGCTGTTTTGGGTCCACGAGCACCATTGGCATGACAAAATGCGAGGTCAAAGAGTTTGTTTTCAAGCTCGGCAAGCGGACCCCTACGCTTGTCGGGCTAGGTCGTTTCCCGAATCAGGTGTCAATAAATCGTTATCAGTGGCTCCAACCACCTTCTTAGGTGGTTTAACCGGACAATTTCGAAGAAAGTGACCGGAAGTCCCGCAATACAGACAAAGTTGCATTTGCCGCCTTCTCTCTCATTCCTTCTGCGTTAATGGTCCTTTAACACCGCTAATTTGCATAGGTTTGGATACGTCGGGACTCTTGGAGTTAGCGTGGGTTTTGATCGGTACTCGGGTTTCGTACTTGAACCGATCTGCTTTTCTTTTTTGAAGTCTGTGATCAAGTTGAACCACCAAGTCTATGTAGTCTGCGCAGACCTGGGGTAGATTTACAATCTGAGCTAGAACATCCTTAAGCTCTCCGCGCAGGCCTCGATGAAACAATGTGATCCTTTTGTTTTCTGGCCATCCAGTTTCCACAACCAGTCTATTAAAGGTGGCAACGTAGGACAGGAGATCCTGATTACCTTGTCGTAAGGATAGCAGTTCGTTATCAAGGGCCTGTCCTTGAGAGTGTCGAGCAAACAATCTTTCCATGCTGGCCTGGAAGCCCTGAAAATCCTGGAGAATGGGATCATCCTGATTTACCAATGGAATAGACCAATCGGCAGCACTGCCACTTAGGTAAGATAGTATAAAGGCTACCTTGGTCTGGTCGTTAGGGAAGGCCCCGGGTCTGCATAGAAAGTGTAAACGACATTGGTTCATAAAGACGGCATATTTCTTGGGATCCCCCGCAAAACGTTCAGGCGGGGCCAAAGGCATGTGTCCAGGTAGATTGATTTGAACCGGGTTATTCAAACCCATTGATGTGGAAGTACCTCCGGAATTAGGTAAAGGAGTGTGCCCTGCCTGGGCCTGCAATAACCTTTTGGCCAGGTCATCTGTTCTTTCCTTTGATAGGATCAGTTCTCTTTTGAGAGCGTTAGTCTCCTGGCGGGCTGAGTGCACTTCTGCCCGTAATTCCCCCAAAGGATGGGCCAGCTGATCTGTCTCGGAAGTCTCCATAGCGCCCGGGTGGGAAATTGTGGGTAGGCTTTGCGTTCTGTCACGCTCACCTGATTACCACGGAGGCGCAGGTCCCGAAATGAAATGGGAATAACCCAACAGGTAATTATTACAAGGAAACTGAGCCTTTCCTATTCCCTTCCTTCTCTCACCTTGTTTTCTTGTCTTTTTCTTTCTAGGCTCTGAGAAGTGGGTGCGGATCCGGATGATCGCTGCTGAAGATGGAGGCGCCCAGGAAAGGTGAGTGAAATGCAGCGCTGCAGCGATCGAAGCGAAATGCTTTTAAAATGACGTCTTCCCTTTCAGGATCGTCGGTGTGATGTCTCCGTGATGCATCTTTAGCTGGTAAGGTCTTCTTTCTCTCCAATTCTCTCTTAACTCCCTTTGCAGGCGACCCAGGATGCTGACAGGCGTGGCTGAAGTCCAGATGCAGGAGCTGACACGGTGAGCGCCCAGCTGCGAGGAGCAGAACAACGCGAAGCGTGAGTTGCTGATCGGGCGTGGTTTAAATAGCTTTGGAAGAAGTTCCAGGTATGTATCCTTCCACCGATCAGGTTTGTATCCTTCCCCGACCACACCCAGGTGGAAAGTAGTCCCACAGGTAAAGTAGTTCCATTCAGGCCTCTAGAGGGCCTGGATGTAGCAGCATGGTCTGCATCAGGTAAGTGTACATTAAAACACTTGAACACATGTCTAGCTTTATGAGCCTGGCGCCTAAGGCGCCAGGACAGGGGTCTAACATGAGCCTGGCGCCTAAGGCGCCAGGACTGTGTCCAAAGGGCCCCAGCTTGGGCCCGCTGGCACTTCCGTGGGGGGAATGATGCCTGCCTCTGGGGTTGCTGGGTCGGACCTGGCTCCTTGGAGGTAGGCATCATGACAGCTACTCCTTATACTTCCTCCGTAATTGTGCTCGACGCACGCGACTAAATTGCCGCGATTTGACATTTTGCTTCATTTCAGCCACGTGTAAAAATATTTGTCTTTTGTTTCTTTTGCTGAAATTCGTTTGCAACCTGACAATCATTTATAGAGCATTGCTAAAGTGATCCTGAACTAATTTAAAGTAGCTATCACCCACCCTGAATCTCTTATAGGGAATTAAAATCATCTTTAGCATATCGTTCCCTTCTGTGCACACCACCTTTAAAGTACTTTGCCTGTGTTTAAAATCATCCCTGTTTCTCTAAGCTTGCTAGGGGGGAACTGAATTCGTATTGTACTGTGATTGTATTCCTGAAGACTGTGTGTGTTACTTCCACCTCCTTACATTGCATAGAGGGGGGGTGAATTGCCAAAAGGGGAAAAGTGATTATATTATGTTTTGCTGAAATCATATCAAGTTTATTCCTGTGTTGCTTCTTTTCCGCCTTGCATTTCCTTGTACCATATAAAGCATTCTCAGCTACCTTATCCTCTATACTACTTCTAAGTAATTAAACCAGTGTGCTAGTATAACCTCATCCATTGTTGATCACTGTCATATGTCTAAGTGTGATATCAAATATTAATTTATTATAAAGTGTGATATATATCTATTGTTTAATTTTTTCAATAAATCTTTTAATTTGCAAAACAAACCTACTTCTTGGCTCAGTGGGGTCAGGGGGGATTCTAAGAGAGGGGCGTTATACAAGGGTTCATCATCCAGATTATAACTTGTCATAAAAATATATAAATAAGGGCTTCCCTTGAGCAATCCCAGACAAGGCACTGACTTAGTGGGAATGCTTGATTGGAGTCATTAACAATTTCCTACCCTTAATGCCCCAAGGGAATCCCCTTTCTTAACGTAGATCACTCGGCACACTTGTTTGAAAAGCCCTGTGAGGAGTTTATGTTGTATTCCAGGGTAGCAATTATAAAATGCCTGTCAATATTTCTAACGTTAATTGCTATCTTTTTTTTATCTTGGATGACTAAGCTGTAGACACAGTCTGCATCAAATCCTAACCGCTGCCCATCAGTGTGACAAAATGACGATTGCTCTACAGGAGTACAAGGATTAAAAACGGCTAAACTGCCTATTCATGCCCCCACTACTACAAACCAACATTGATCCCAATCATAAAAGTGAAATAGGCACAATCAAGAGATATAACTCCTTTGCCTTTTGTGGTAACGTTAGCCGAGTGCAGTGTATACTCTTATGAAGGGTGTGATTGTGATAAGAGTAGCAACCCAAACAACAATCATACAACAGTCCAACATAAAAAATGTCCAATCAAGGTTGTATACTAAATATATACTCTATTTAAACACACCAATAGGCATTATAACTGTACTAAAAAACAATAACCAAAACCCACCCATGTGCAAAGAAAACATAATATGCAGAATGTAAATGTAGCAAGCACTCTGTGTAATGTGGCAGAGATGAAAGTGAAGAATTGGAAACAATATCAATGATAAGGAAATGTCTTTGCAGGAAAAGGTGCAAATAGGTAGCTTATCAGTCTCTACGGTCCCAAAAGTGGAACACGGGGGCTGAATCTCTCAACAGTACCTGAATCTGTTCTTAGGTGGTTTGACAGCATCGGCCAAGGCTTCTCATTGCTGTGTCTGTGGGTCAAACTAGGTTCGGATTACGCAGGGATTCAGGCCACGTGTCGCGTCAAGATAAAGCTATGTGAGGTTCACTGTGTCGTTGAGTGATGCAGCTTAATGAGGCTAGATGGTCAGTTTGATGGTTTAGCTTGGGTCGATGATGAAGTTACTGGTGTTTGAAGTGCTCTTCTAGATATTGCAATTCAAAGATTTCTGCGGCGGCACGCTTCTTCATCCAACAGGGAACAGGTGATACATTCAACAGGTGTAATGCAGCACCAAACTGGTTTGTTGCAGCAACACAGTGGTTCAACATTTGAAGAAGTGTCAAAGACAGCACAGGGGGGTCCTGATTGTTCCAAAAGGATGGTTTGAAGCTTTAGAATGCAGAAGACCAGCTGCTTGGCTTCTGCTACTGTTTCGAGTCCTAATCCAGGGGCTCAGGGGCAAGATTGGTCCTTTTCCTCTTCTGTCTCACCGGAGGGGGGCTAGCTGGCACCTGCAGGACTCCTTCACCTCCGATGAGGAGTTTGGCTAATGGTGCAGCTTGCAGAATGTTCAGGTCTTGGACTAACACCATGTGAACTGCAAAGGGCCCTCGGGTCGTCAGGGAGTAGAATTTTCCTCTTGCTTGCAACTGCTGCTTTCACCTCCCAAATGGAGAACTTTGGAAAGGACTGCTCTGCCAACAAGGTCCAAATTAATTATTTTGTTTCATCTTGCTAAGGTTGCAAAGAAAGGATTGGGATATCCATTCTTTATAAAAACAAAAGGCCACTCAGGATTGGATAAAACCAAGCCTGCTTTAAGGGTTCCAGTCCCTGCTAAGGTAATAAGTGATGCCTGCCTTGATGCATCATACCCAAAGTGCTTTGCTCTGCAGGAAGTGTAGGAGGCAGGAAGGGAAGGGAACCCTACAGAAAACCAGGATTTAGGAACCCTCCCTAATGTCCTAACCCAGCACCCTGCAGCTTCAAATGCCCTTTTATATGCAACACCCCGTGTGAGGCTTTCCCTTTTGTTGTGGATGTGCCACTTTGAAGCTTGGTTCACAGGCATGCTCCTAGTGGGATTTTCCTGAGCTCGAGAGGCATTACCCAACCACCCTAGGGATGAAGGGAGACACAGCTTTCCTGACTATTGTCTTGTTAACACTGTAAACCCAGGCCAACTTTTTCATCACTGGCCTGGGCTCACAGTGTTAACATGTGTAAGATACAAATCAAATGTAGATTTAATAATTGTGTGAATTATCAGTCACTGAAACAAAACCTATGTACGGCTTGTTATTAGAGATTACCCAGTCACCAGACTAATAGTTCATCATCATTGTTATGGTTTTGGGTCAGAGGTGCAAATTCAAATGCAACCTCTGTCTTCAGTGACGTTGCTGTCACATGAACTGTCAAATAGGGCACCTGAGCCCTTTCACCTGCTCTATGTCACTGAAGAGCAGGAGTTGCAGATCGGGGAGACTGATGTTATGTTGTTATGTTACTTGGCATTTATATAGCGCCTTATATATCATTGGTATGAACTCAAAGTGCTGGTATGTTGAACGACCTCTGGAATTGTAGTTCAAGTCAGTAGAGAGAGATAGTGTTGTATGGTGCGTGGGTGCACCGGATATGTGTGCAGCTGGTGCGGTTGTTGCATGATAGCTGCTTCTTAGCGGTAGGTCTGGTGCTGAGGAAATCAGTTGGATGTGTTCAGTCTGGAGGGTGGACACCAAGACAGAGTTCTGGCTGCGTTAGGCCTGAGGAGATGCCTAAGCTAGCCGGAATGTGCTCAGCTAGCTTTGTTTTATTACGATGATGAGGTGTTCGTGGGGTCATGTTGGTATGAAAACAGCTAGACCGAATTTATCATGGTATAGCTGTGTTCTAGTTGAATGATGGTTTATAGGAGAGAGTAAGCGTAGTAGTGTGATATGGTGGTTATTAGTAAAGCAATTGCGACCAGGCACGAGAGCAGGACAGGGGGCATACATATCGGCATACGTATATATAAAGCCACAGGATGGATAGGGGTAAACATGTGTTACAGATAACATGGGGATACAGGTACGTAGCATATATAAAACTTTAACACAGCGACGCTATTAGGCACACTTTCTAAATTAAAACTTTAACACAGGCACGCTATTAGGCGCACTCAACGAAGTTGGGCGTGCTTTCTAAATTCAAATTGTAACACAGTCTAGATGTAAGATTCAAAACAGTGAGGCTATTATGGCTCACTCAATGATACTTGTGCACATTATCTAGATGTGAAGCTCACCACAGTGAAACAATTTGGGCACACTCAATGATGTTGGTCGCACTTTCTAAATTCAAACTTTTTAACACAGTGACGCTATTAGGCACACTTAATGATATGATACCCAGAGGTTTCTAAGCGCGGGCACCGAACCTGTGTTGCTCCGTGTCGTCTTGCTTCCAAGGCGAGCACGTTGCCGCTGAGCTATCCTCCCGAGACAATGCAGTGGGGAGCACAGTCTAGCTGAGTCTAGCTGCAAGGTTTAGTATAGAGATGCTATTAGGGTACGAGTAATCGTTTGATTTTAATGTGACTGTACGATGTAACACAGTAAAACTTTTAAGATTTTTAAGTAAGAGTGGTAGGGCTTTCTGGCGTGAAGTAATGGCTTCAGTGCCCTCCTTTGCCACACTTACTTTTGGTTGGTGCTGGTTGATGGCAGGCTACTGGCTTCTTGCTTCTCCTGCGGATACCTGCAGATACGATCTGGAGCCGCCTTCGTAGGATCCGCCCTTGTCCTTGGGGCCCTTAGACAAAGGGGCTGCCGGGCAGAGGGCTGCCCTGGGAGGGTCAGTTAAGACCAAGGGCACCAATCAATTACAGCTTATGGGCGGGGTGGCAAGCGAGATCTAGGGGGAGAAACCGGGAAGGAGATACGGAAGGAGATGGGGCTTAAGGCACACGGGCCTAGCAAACACCAGATAGGCGGCACACAGGCACTCGGATTTGGAGTGATTCCAACACGGAAGGGGAGTCAGCCAATCACGGGGGGTGGGTGGGCAGAGGGCAGGAATTGAGTGATGCAGGGGCCTGGGGGGAGCAGGCTGTACGCAGGCTCTGCAGGGGTTTGCTGAATTAACTAGGAGCTGGATTTGAAGGACCAGAGGGTCTCGAGCGGGGGGATGCTCACCTGGGATGTCTCGGGAACAGATGTAGCAGGGCACAGGTTTTCACCTCGCCACACTGTTGGCATTGAGATTTCTGAAATGGGGGTCTGATTAGCCATGCAGCTCAGTGCGTTGCACGTCAGCTTTTATGGACATCAAGTACTTGTTCAGATTTCGAAGGACAGCTATGCAGAAAGTACTGCAGGTTCTTGTAAAACTAATGATGGGGTGAGAGGCGGTGTAGGGAATCCTTAAAAAGAATGGTGATACTGCCACTTACATCCAACTGTAAATTCACCTGAATTTCAGGTGATGGTAATGTGATGATAGTCCCTGTACACAGCATCCCAGAGGGCTTTATTAGAGACATTGAGAATTTGCTTCAGGAAGTAATTCCACCTGCTATTATTCCTTCCGTTTCTAGAGACAACGGGGAGGAAATCCATCAAGCCAAGTGATGCAGGTATTTCCTCTACTTTAACTCTAAACTTATAGAGGGGCCATATGGTAGACGTGGCAGTAATTCTATTAGCAGCACTTTTCTGCTGCACCACCATGCCCATAATGACCCCCAAAGTCTATTGATTGATTTACAAACTGTAGAACCAGGCAAACTGGCCTAAAGTCCCACCTTCTTCACTTTTATAAAGTATGCGATCCTGGCCAAACCACTTTGTATCACAGTGCCTTCGTTTTCTTAGAAGACAACATTTGTTTTGCCTTAAAGTGATTTTTGTAGGTATGTACAACCTAAGGACTCACTCGTGCATGGCTTAACAGATGGCAGTGTTGCACTAAATGGATCAAATCAAAACTTGCACTCACCGGTAGCTATTGGCTAGTGGTGATTGACTCTTGGTGAATAAGGCATTGTGGGCCTCATTACAAGTTTAGCGGTGAAGTAAAAAAGTGATGGTAGTTCTGTTACTGTCACTTTCTTTGGCTGTAATGGAATTACTGCAGCATTTACTGCACCATCAAACTACGACTTTGCCTTGCAGTGGAGGATTTTCCTCCAGCATTATGCTGGAAGATAATCCTCCACTTTAACTCCAAAAATTGGTGAATTTAGCACAGCACCATTGCCACTCACAGTAAATATGCCAAAAACCCCATGAGATCACTCAGAATCGCATGGTAAGTCCCTGGGACAGAGTGGCGGTAACAGTAACCGATTTGTACGGTAATGCCACAGAAACCTCTTCAACCAATCACTGTAAACGGGAAGAGTACCACAGGCTTTCAAATCTGCGTGCATCAAACTACTCCTCAAGAATAATACAGGCGATGTGAGAGACCTCTCTAACTACAGACCGATATCAAACGTTCCCTATTTGGCAAAACTGCTAGAGACCTATGTCTATGACATACACTGGCACACGTAGAAAACCACAAAATATTGGACCGGGCAAAGGTTGGCTTCAGACCCATGAGAGGGACAGAGATGGCCCTTCTCTCTATCTGGGATGACCTAAAGACCAACGCAGAATCCAAACACAAACTCTGCACTGATACTACTTGACCTCTCCGCAGCGTCCGACAAAGTCAGTAACAACATCCTCATCAAGAGACTGGAAAAAATAGGGATCATTGACACAGTGCTGCTCTGGATTAAATCTTTCCTATCTGAAAGAACAGAAAAAGTATGATACAACCGTACAAATCTGCAGCGCGGGACACCACCCTTGGAGTACCACAAGGATCCTCAATATCGCCACTCCTCTTAAACATCTACATGACTCCACTAATCAACCTCATCAAAAGGCACAGCACACCTGCTGCAAATACGCAGATGAAACCCAAATCATCTTCAAAATTGAACATGTACAAGAGGAGAACACAACACTAGGAGAGTGTCTCAAAGAACTCTACGAATGGATGAATACAAACAGCCTCAAAGTCAACCCGGGCAAGACAGAAATCATGATTATATCCAAACACCATGGGCCACAGAACTATTAACAGTGCCCACGCCATCCAAAATAGTCAAAAACTTTGGAATCCTAATGGACAACAAGCTTACCCTAGAACCACAAGTAAAAGCACTAATCAGGAAATGCTTCTTCCACCTGCACATGGTCAAAAAGATTCTACAATTCCTCTCATTCACGCACAAAACACTGGTCATCATCTCCCTCATCATGTCCAGGATAGACTACGCCAACAGCCTATACCTCAGAATGCCGGATTATCTACTGAAGAAACTGCAATGTATAAAGAACGCAGAGGCCAGACTTCTACTCAAACCCTCACGAAGAGACCTCATCACTCCTGCGCTAAAGATGCTGCATTGGCTGCCAGTCAAAAAAACAAATCACATTCCAAACAATGTGCATAACACAGAGAGCAATCCACGACCAAAGAGCAAAATTCTTACCATAGAAAATCACCATTTATCGGCGGGCCAGAACACTCAGATCCAGCAACGAAATCTGTGTGGAACCTAAATCATACACAAGGAAAAAACATGATGGATCAGCATTCTCCTGCCTAGCCGCTAAAATGTGCAATGCCCTCCCAAGAGAAACATGAAAAACGAAGGACCATATAAAAATCGAAAAACTCCTGGCTCTTCAACTCAGAACCGGATGAAAAAACAAATGAGCAACACCCACACCCCTCGGAATGAACACACAAATGGCAAGACAGGTGACTATAGCGGAACCATGAGAAAGTGCAGGGAGGTGGAGAGACATCCGAGGGGGATGGAGACCCGGTTCATCCGTTCCCATTGAGGCTAGGGAGAGAGATGGGGCGTCCTAGGCTCAACCAGAGACACAGGGAATTATAGTTGAAGGGGATAGAGTGGTGACTGAACAGATAAACCACAGGGAGCTCAAGGGCACAGGGAAGAGGCCCCCCACCTGAAGGGGCCCAAGGAGGCGATGGTGGCTGCACACCAGGATAGGCCAGTGCACAAAGCGGTTTAGACATCCATTAGTCTGAATACAGAGGGGTAGAAGGGTGGGTGAGCTATCACCACTAAACAGCCCTGCTGACAACCCACAACTCTGCACAGAATATAAGAGGGAGACCCCCTTCCACACCAAAATGAACGACAGTGGCAGGGACACGCACCACAGGTGGCCAAAGCAGAGGGGGTACGATGGAGCGCCACCAGTAACCAACCCACTTAAAAACTCATCTTTCTGCTTACACCTCTCAAACTCTAAATAAAACACAACCATACCTATAGAGCACAACAAACTGCCTGCACTTCACCACAATGAAACAAACCACACATAGCCCCACACAACAGCACATGACAACTATGACCAAAAAATAACTCCTGCGCTGAGCCAACAGTGTAAACCGGACTGAAGCTTGCAACAGCTCATCACAGATCTCTTGCACTTTTTTCCCACTCAGTCCAACTAACTTACCCTACCCTCTTGCTTTTCAGATCCGCCAGAGCAGCAGGTATCATTCAGGTGGTGATTGTGTGTGGTATAAATATCCTTTAACATAACGTAATTCCGAAGATGTACTGCCAAATTATCACCAAATTCAGAATGAGGCACAGTGTGTTGTGTGTATGTGGGGTATGAGGGGCAAGTGAATTTTTATGGCTGGCTAATAAATTGTCACTTTAATGGCCTCATTACCAGTATGGTGGTATGCTGGCAGTAAATCTGCCAAAATACTGCTGAACGAAATTACTGTTACCAACACTTTGTCCTGTGGATTTACTGCTGAATTAGAAGTGGTGGTAGGGCAGTGTAAATCCCCATTTTTGGAGTCCACAGCACTCTGTGGGTATTTCGGCATAACTACCACTGGCGGTAAGTAGCCCAGTTGTAATTCTGCCAATTTTGCAGTTTTTTTGCAGTACGGCGGATGCTTTAGCTCCAGCATTTTTCTGGGAGAAAATCCTTCACTTTACCACCAAACCTATCGTATGGCGGTGCAGTAATGCAGCGGTAACGAGGTGGTAGTGTAATTACTGCTGCATCACCGCTGTTTTTACTGCACAGCTGTACTAATAACGAGTCTATAAGTGTTTATCCCTGTTGCTTATATTGACCATTTATATAGTTTGTTCAACAGGGGGAATTGTCTTTTATGACACGCATAGCTACATCAGTTTTGAGGCATGGGCCTCTCTGCATAGAATAAGTGAAATAAATCATGCTACAATGTTGGTAATGCGGGTGTGGCCTGGTTGGCGTGGTGGTTTCAGAGCACAAATGAGCATTTTTTGCAATAGACAAAAAAACATGTGATTAGGGGACCGAGATACATTCTGTAAATGCAGGGCATTATTATTTTTTTTTTTTAAGTCCCAAGACATGACAGCCGCATTTCTACATGGCCACTGTTTCTATTAAAGGTACACATTTAAGTGCAGGCTGTAAACTCGCCGCGTTCTACTTTTTAGATGGGCCGGGAGAGACACAATTACAAAGCTACGCACCCCTGCTTGTGCAGCTGTGGGTAAGTAGGAAAAGAAAGCCCAACACTAGAACATTCATATGTTTGAGCGAGGCAAGGTATCTGATTATTTGCTTGGGATGTTGGACTGCTCGTGTGTTGCACTGCTACAGCACCGAACGCATGAAACATCTTCTCTGTATGGCAAGCGCGCACAGGCTCGCCAGACATGACGCCAGCAGGCTGATGCATGTGAGGTGTGCCGCAGCCTGGGGGCAGTGCTGCAGCAGGGACGGGTGGACGTGATAGGAGTAACCAGCCCTCTTTTGGAGTCCGCCCCTCACCCCCCCAGTACCACCGCCTATTTGGGCGGGGAGGCCCTTTGCAGCTCCAATGTACGGCGGCGCCGAGGGCTCGGCCGCAGTATAAAACGGGGAGGAGGTGGGCGGGAAGGGCAGAGCTGTCTTCGTGATCGTCTACGGTGTACGTGCTTGTGAGAGTATCTACTGCAGGTGAGGGCGTGGCTCGTTCTGCGGGTCTCAGTCGCATGTTATTACAGATGTTGTGTTGCTGCGCCAAGTATATATATATTTTTTTATATAATTGACGCATGGAGAAATAAAGCTCTTTAATTGTTATTTTTTTAAAGGCTATTTATACCGCGCACTATCTCCATCGGAGTTGCTCCCTGGCGCTAACATTGCGCACTTTCACGGGGGCTCGTGGCTTTGGTGTAAGCTTCTTGAATTGCTGCATGCTCGGTGGGGGAGTGCAGCGGCGGGCTGCAGCATGTATTCAAATATCGCCCCCTCCCTCCCGCCGCCGACGACCTCGCCTGGGAAGTACTTGGCTTCCCGTACACGTGCTGCGGCCATAGGCTAGTCAATCTACGGGGTTCCCTATTGGCGCCCGAAATGTAACGTAAGAGTCGGTCTTGCACTGCGGCAGACCGTGCTTTTGGATGAACGTGGTTCATATCATAGAATCTATCGATGCTGGGGACGACGGTCGTTTTATGCCTCCTCCCTGGAGGAAAACGCGCCTTTGTCCTTAATGGGGCGCTCTGTGCGCGTGGGAACTCGCTCTGGGGGTGAGGCTGGCCTCTTCTATGCAACCCTCGCATGCAGATACCACGCCCAGTGAAGCGGTGGCAGTACCACCAGGCGCGCAATGCCCGCCACACCCTCGCAGGGTCCCTCCCGCGTGACCAGACCTGTGAGTGGCGTGAACGGGCCAAGGCTGCTCTCCGGGAAGCAGATGGGGCGACTACGAACTGAGCCTCCACGCAGCAATAACATGTTCGTCAGGATAACGTGCCCCTCCTCGGTGACTCGCGCTTCACCACCCCTCAGCTGGAGCTTCGGAATATTCTCCCCTTTCCCCCGTCCCAAGCGTGGGAAGGGCACACTGCCCTAATTACCAAATGCAAGTGGGTGGGACGGTGGCAGCATATGTACTCCATAACTGAAACACCTTCACAAGACTAATTATGCACAGCCATAACCGAACACCTTCACAAGAATAATTATGCTAGTATTTAGTAATTGGTTTGTTTGCATAGCTGGTGGGGTGGGGGGCAATTTCCTCGGATTGCTTTGCCAATTTAAGGGTATTGGTGCATGCTCTGTCTTGCAGGATAATCTGAGATAATATCCACATGGATTCGTTCCATATTTAAATGGCAATCTACTGCTGTGTAAATCCGATCTGTGTCCACTTGCCTCAGAAAATGCAATGGTTTACTGGTATACTCGGTAAATCGTACATGTCTTGCACGACCAGGTTTGCAACTAGATTTATTTTGGGAGGGGCTAACGCCAGACTGCAGTGGGAGGGGGGGGGGGCAAACACCGTGGGGTCATGTCTCTTTACACTTCCAAATGACACTTCTGGTGCCGCTTAATGTTGCGAGCAGTGTACTTAAGCACTCGAGTGAGCATGTCCTACTCGCCCAATAATCACCCCCTGATACCTCTTCGGAGTTTCAATTGCATACACATGTATGCATACGAATGTAATACCATGATTTATATTAGTAATTGCCGGGTGTGTGCAGCCGCAAGTGTATTTTGTCTTGATACGAAGTCAAGGCAACACCAGATTTCGGGGAGGCTTAATCCCAATAGTCTTTGTACCAGTGTGCACGACCACAGAAAGCGCTATTTTGCCAACTTGAGAGGTCAAAGTGGGTGGGAACTAAAGGGTAATGTTTTTGTTTTGGAGGGTGGGGGGGCAATTGCTGATCCCTTTATTTAACCTCGAGCACCGTTGCAGGACAGAAGTGATGTACCACTCTATTTAGTTACTACTTCCCTATTGGGACTTTCAGCCTGGGTCCTGCAGGTGCCACTCCAGTAGCACACCCTGCTGAGGTATCTTCCAGGTGCTGGGCTGTTCCTTTGTATAGACGGCCTGGGACATAACGCTATATGTCAAGCAGTCACTTCTGTACGTACGCGCCTAGCAGTGTCTGTTGTAAACAATGGGTAGGAGAAAAGGAAGGTATGGTGTTTGCATTGTGGGGAGAGGGTCGAGTATGGGAACGTGAGCAATTGGTGCAACACTGGGGCGGGGCAGAGGTTCCAACACGAAGGCCACTGACTCCAGGTTCCCATTAGTATGGCCTACTGCAGACTATTTACCTGTTGGCCTTTGTCTGGCTACCCTGGATTTCTGTTCCTCTTACCCTCCTACCCACAACGCCTATTCAGCTCCTTTCCCTACTGTCAAGTTAGAAAACCCTGAAACGTCCAGTATGTTAGTCTTTACTCGTTTTCCCTAGATTTGAACCCCTGGGTAGGGGGTAGGTACTATGCGCTTAACACCATTTTCACTCTTTGTTCTCCCTAGGATGGGAGTCCCACCCACCTTACCACCATGGCTTGGCCTAGCTTGCTACAATAGCTCATGCTGGGCGACTTGGTTCCCAGTCCACCCGTGTCCGTTCGTTGCAGTGCTTGGACACTAGCTGCCTTCTATTACTTTAACTCTCGTGTGTGCCGGTACTGCTGTAGGCAATGGCTACGCCTCATTAGATATTATTTTTTTTCATCCGCACGCTATAATCTGAACTAGCAAGTGTGTATCGGGTTAACATTTAGGGTTAACGTTAAGATTGTTTACTCTAGCCTTATTTAGACATAGCTGAAAGCTAGCTAGTGCTTAATCTTGCAATGGGTCCCCATTTACTATCATTTTCTTGGTGGCTCACTTGCTGTCGTAAAACAAAGCATGATCTTAAAAGTGATACCCTAGTTCTAAAACTTTGTGCACCCTAAGCAAAAAAATGAATGGACCAATCTACGGTGCAGCATCGTAATTGAATGAGCAGGAGCCTAAAGCCCTTGGGGTTAATCCATCCTGCAGTAGAAGCTGCACTCTCCTTGGTACAAGAATTACACATGAGGAAGCTTTTGTACCAACAAAATGCTCCTCTATGCATCTACCATGGTACATGTTGGTGTGGCAACAGTTGGACTAGGTAGCCGCAGGTACTTATCTGTAAGTTTGCAACTCCTCCAGAGAGCTCCTAGCCGCCTTGCCCATGTGGTGTTGCAGCAGGAGTTTAGCCCCCATAATCCTATTTGGAGCTCCATAGTGACTCTTGGCCCTACCAAAACGCACTATAGGTTCCTGACTTGGACCGCAACAGCACACGAGGACTGATACGATCCAATACTCGCACCGAAGCTCAGCACCCGGTGTATACCAAGTTGAAGCTGCCAACAGAACGCCACTCGTCTCTATCCTACACCCACCCCACCTCATTGGCAGATCCGCCAGAGCGCCTGGGGACCAACTCCGTGGGTGACGGTGCACGGTACAAATACCACGTAGCCTCTAGTATTGCTAACAATTACTGTTCTTACCCTGGAAGACTCAACTTTTGCAGTTCATATTGGCCACTGTCTCGTGCCAAATATACGTTGGTGCACTCTGATGTGAAGTGTCACTTTTCTGCCAGCACAATATTTAAGCCCATGTCGTTTGGGTGGCTATCGTTCTCTAGCTGTGCCCTCATCTGTCTAAAATTGTACCAAAATCTTTTAGAGGCAGAAATGATATCCAGCAGAATCCTGTAGAAGGACATGTTCATGTTGCTTTAAACATACAACTCGTGACCATTGTTAGCTAGCCCTGACTTGCAAGCTTTAATAAGAGCACTGCTTTCTAATCTGCAGTTGAATCGATCCGTCTGTTCAGCTTGAGTGTTGGCATGTTCCTTGGCCAGTTGCACACTACAAATTAATTTGGAACTTGATATACTGCAAGCTATGACACTTGGGCCAACGACCTGACTTCAGGGGTTAAGTGTGTCCTTCACCCATCACCCCTTGTTGACGTCCTGTTTTTAGTATCTTTATGTGTACATGCAGCCTTCTATGAATCGCCAGTTTTGACTACCAATGGAGCAGTCGTAACATCCAGTGCCTGCTAATGATAAAAACGCTCCCATTGTAAACAGTACTCGATGGCCTATTACGCTTAAGGAAAGTTGGTTTCCTTATTGGGGGCTTTGGCGACACTATTGCGCTTTCTGGTTGCTGGATTTGTGAAACTTTCTTTTTGCCACTTTTTCTAGCCAAAATGTCTGACAAGCCTGATCTGTCTGAGGTTCAGACGTTCGACCACAAGCAGTTACGAAAGACCAACACAGCAGAGAAGAACACCTTGCCTTCAAAAGAAAGTAAGTCCTGGTGGGAATTGGATGGACAATGCTTTTAACCATTGATACTCGACTTTCAAGAGTTGTTGGGTGCTATTACGAACGAGTTGGCTTCTATAGTAGCCCTTGTGTCCGGAGTAATAGTGCTGAAGTCGGTGTATAGATGTCGTGAGACTGCCTACTTGTCCAATCTGGGCTACATGCAAAGGTTAGAATTGTTGTGGTGCGTTAGGGGATGGGGTGAACTGCATCAACAATTCCGTCTAACAATGTCCTATTTGGTAAGTGTAGCATGGCCTGGTTGGGTGTGCAAGGCCCATCTGTTTGCCTAAAGAATTGCTTATTTGTAGTGAGCAGAACAGGTATACTTAACCAGACCTCTCTCAAACCAGTGTTGTGAAATGGCCTAGTCTCACTAGCAGAGGGGCTATGATTTTTGTGGGTGCCCTTTTAGTTGCTGACCCCTCTAATCATCAATTTTTACTTTCAGCGATCGACCAGGAGAAGGAGGCTGCCAAGAAATCGTAGGACTGCCACAAGGAACTTCTCTGCTTTATTCTGCTGTGAATACATACATGTCTTTCTAGCTCTCAAATTAGCTTGTATATAAATGCAGCACAAAGTAATCACTGCCTGTTCATGTTTCACACATCTGCTGCTTGGTCCTTCCCCTGATTGATGGCTGACACTTCCTGGCCACCAACTGCTTATGCTGACTAGTTTATTGGAATATATACGGCTGAGCCACAGGATGTCAAGATTTAACACCTGAAGAGAGGAAGGGTTCTACTTTTGTTGTGTTCATGGGATTTTGTTCTTTGTGCAGAATTGAATTATAAAAAATAAATGTACTTTTTTTGAAGCTGTTTGCCTTATACTTGACTTGGTACTAATGGTAAGCATCAGAGTGAATATCTTGCCACCTCACTATTGCAAGTGTGAATTTTCAGCACTGTAGTCGCTCTCCTATTACCTCTGCATGCATTGCAAAAAATGTCCTGCTTATGTCAAGTGTAGAATAAAGTAACTGGTACTTGACAGCTCAGGCTGGTGCATCGGGGATGGTTGTCCACCTATGTCCTTTTGATGATGTGCTTGGTTGAGACTAATGCCAGTTGCACTTGCAGTAGGGAATTCAAACCGAGCTGACATTGACTAGCATGGTCAGGGTTTTATCCCTGCAGGATAGACCAACACTTAGCGTAGTGATCAAATATAGCATCTTAAGAAGTCTTTTACACCCACAAGCATGAATGTGTACCTTCAGCCAGAATAAAACCTTCCATTTGCTGTCCTAAACCTGCTTTCTTTGCCGCTTTAGCTGATGTAATGCAACGTGTGTGTATACAGTGCTTAGCATTACTTGCTTTTCCTATGGGGAAAGCTTAAATACATTGACAGGTAGCGGTAACATTCTCATCTGCTCTTGTATTGTTGCACTCACATTAGTGTGAATGGCATGGCCTGCAACATTAGGCGTGTAGATGTTTTGGTCAAACTATAATGGCCAGATCTTGGCTCTGTTGCCCAGATCATTTGGACCCCTGCCCACTTGACCTTGCAGTATGACGTCAGTGTCCTAGGACACTAAGATCTTTATTTTAGGAGGCACTGACATGGTGATACCTGGCAGTATTCTCCTGCAATTCTAGGCATGGGCCATCTAAATCTGCTAGGCCTGAATAACAAGTTAAATGTGAGGCACGAGAGACCAGTGTGTAATTGGTGCAGGATTGTAGGCTCTTCACCCCCTGCCCCATGAGAAGGATGTATCAGTTGGATTATTGTGCATTTTGGACATTAGTTATCAGAGGGTGGCTATGTCAGCCATATCTGAATGGCGTGTTGGTTGGATGCAGCAGAGTTTTGGATTCTGTGGGAAGCTACAAACGTTTTGGCCGTTTTTTCTTCAGTCTTATGGCTGTACAATAGTGGATGTGCCTTCCACGCTACATACCAAGGTGTGGGGGAGAATATGGGTTGGCTGTACAAACCATGTTTTCATCTTGGGTAAGAGCAATGCTATAACTGAGCCAGGTCTAAAATGCATAGAAAGGAACTCCTTACGCAATATTTTGCACAAATGGGCTAAATGCAGAGTAAGTCTACTCTATCCAGTTGGGTCAAATGCCGAATAAGGCTGCCTTGCAGAGGTTACTGCCTCTTTACCTTACCACCTTTTTTGGCTCCACTAGATCATTTGAAGGTAGGCAAATGACGGTTCTTCCCACGGCATAATTAACATAAAATGGATTGGTGAACCTGACAGCTGAACATGTGGCCGGATGAAAAGGCTGGCTAGAAAACGAGGAAAAGTAAGTCACTTGCCAACCAACTTAGAAAAGAGTTGGTTGTATAAGCTCGTTGGTATTGTAGCAGATAATATGATCCTGAAGTTCTAGCGTGAATAGGTAGCCAGTATCAAACAATGATGTAAACGGCTGAGGCTAGGTAAGAACTGCAACGTCAAGCCCTACATCGAAGTAAGCCCTGGTCAGTTCTGTGCTTAGTGTATTAATGAAAATTTAGCATCCCAAATGGGATGTTTGGTGCGGTTCACGGGAGTGGCATATGCGGGTCTTATCACACCACTGATAAAAACTTTTTAGCTGCAACACTGGACTGCAGGCTTATTTGCATGTCGGGAGAACTTATTTTGCTTTAAAAATGGCAAATGCTGATTTTATCCTTTAAGCATTCAGTGACTAGCTCGTTCCTCCCACGGAGAGGGTCTAGTCTGGTTATGCCTGGCTTGATAAACTATTCCGTGCATAGTCTACTCCACTCTCCTTGTTGGGTCTGTGCGCAGCCTTGTCTGGACAACACTTCCCAATGTTTGCCTTTTTTCCTTTTACTTCCCTGCCTTTAACTGAGGTTTTGAATGGTCCAATGCCGATGTCAATACTTGTCTCTGTACATTGACACTGCTTTACAGACCACTTAATAAACTAGTGTTTTTAATTATGTGCATTCTTTGGTATTGGAAGGGGGTTTTGTACACTGCGCTCACTTCCAATGCATCCACCTAGAAGTGTACCTCCACCACAATGGCTATGGACCATACTTATACCAGCTCTGCTCAATTCTGAGGACTACTTCACTTGAGAGGATATTCCTTGGATAATGGTGGTAAGAAGCCTAGAATTGTGTTCAAGCTCCAGTAATGTTGACTTACGAATTAATGAAAATGAACCCAGTACCAAAATCCGACCTTGTTAATGGGTGGTTTTTAACTCTGGTAAGATTTTTGGTAAAGTGAAATGTGTGTCATTGACGCTGTCTTCTTGCCCCAGTTGCATATACATGTGCCCTTTGTGTGATCTTAGTTGCTGAAGAATATCCTTGCTTGGGAGTTACTATTTCCTTTTGTCTGTAGAGGTGTATGTTTATAATCCTGAGTTTAATATTACATTACTAAAATTATGTTGGATTCCATAACTTCATTTTGATTAAGTTTAATTTGATCACGTTTTTAGCAAATACGAGGTGGGAGTTTCTGAATTGGTATTTATGATTGCACTATACCCCCATCCTTTTCACTTGATCATTTTTTGTTTGTAAATGTGTTTTTATTTTTCCTCATATTATATTTCATGTCGATTTTGACTGTCCTTGAAGTATTTTTTGTGTTGATTCAGCACACTTTATGGTTCATAGCTGTTGGTGTCTGTAGTGATAGTCTATTCTTGATCTTGCCTTCTGTAGTGACTGAAGATGTCGTCTTTGTTTAGGGAGAAGGTGAAGGCCTTATCTTGGGATTTTTGTGGTTCCTTGATGTGATGTCTGCTACTGAGGGGTCGTTTCTGCTGCTGGATTGGCTGTGGGGGAGGTAGGATAAATGAATGTCTAAGCAAATTTTTAAACTTCTGAATTTCAGGTGGTCCTTCAGGGTGGATGTACCTTTGCATGTTCATGTGTTTGGCCATCATGGTGGAAACATGGAAGCCTCCATGTCTTGCTCTGCAGAAGTCAGTTTCTCGATCTTATGTCTCGGGTAGGTCGCGTTTTTGAATTCTGCTCCTTCTGTGGAATGCAGAAGGCCTGAAACCGGGTTCAAATTTTTATTGTTACCCATTGGAGTGCTTGGAGAGGTGTTGTCTCGTATCTGATAGTATGGGAATTCATTTTTGGGTGAGTAGCATACCTAAGGAAATGCTTTGTATTACTGTAATCGGCACGCAAATGCAGGGTAGGGGATGATCCATGGTTGGTGCACTTTGCCTATCAAGGTTCCAGTGTCATTATCTGCCTTGGTTTTTGATCACCTTTGATGGTTTAGGGCAGCTATCAATTTTAAAATGCTATGTTAGTGTTGGGTGCAGCTGTGCTGGACTGTCTGGTTATTTTGCATGTGATTTGTCATTATAGAAGACCCCATCAGATTAATGATGATCAAATGTTTCCTATAGATGCAAGAGGCTGGATAATCGGAACTCTACAGGTTAGGAATCCTGGGTTCGAACCGAAAGGGGTTGGTAGAGTTTTCTGTCTGGGAAAATCTCTTGTATTAAGTTATGGAGCCTGGTTTCTTCAAGCTGCCTAAGTTGTATTCTGTGGTTGTGTTGATGATGCTTCAATGCAGTGTCTACTCTGAAGTTTTACTTTACCCAAATGGAAATTAATGCAGGTTTGAGATTGTATAGTTTGAAAGACTTGATGTACGTGATTAGACACTACCCGCTTCGAGATGAGACTATGCATCTCTCAAATGTTGGCTGGGTGTGATTGTTTGGGGACTTAGCTGCTGGTCCATTTTGCGTTGCGTCTATTCACATTTTCTATTCTACTTGAGGCAGTCCTTAACTCTTTAACACAGTGCATAGTGTGTGTTGTGGGGCTGGTCCAGTTTTGGATTGTTGGGAATTTCTGGACAGGCAAAGCCGAGCTAATTGTCTGGACTCCCATCTCGCACAACTCCTTGTCCCAGTAGAGGTCTGCAAAGGTTAACTGCAGGTAACGAAACACCCAGGTCATATGCACGGATTAATCTTGCCGCGTTCTGGTTCGTAGGCTATTTTTGTAGACCTGGGACGTCATAACCTGCATCACTCGGGCTCCCTCCAACAGTACTCGATTGGCCCCTGAGTGGTAGTTTCAGTATAGGAACCTATGGAGAACGATATTAGTGGATGCTGTTTATCAACTGCTACTACTGAAATGTTACATTAGGTGAGCCCTGTGAGGGGCTTTTAGCATCTGCCCCTGGACCAAAGGATCCTGATGTTGCGGGCCCCCAAGCCTGGGACAAACTGTTCCAGTTTACCATACTCAGCTTTTGATGCGTGTATCTTGTGTCAGCGAGGTGCAAGTGTCTTTTACACAATAGTGTGTAGAAGACTAATGCCAAGTGTTCCATTCCCATTGTACAAGGTGGCTGTAGAGTAGTGAGGATGCTGCAAGTCGCTGTCTGGCAGTGGGCGGCTGCTCATGTTCCACCTTCTGCGTATTAACCCAATATCAGCTTGGCCAAGTCACATGGTAGGAGACCACTGTTTTCGGGCTCAATTGCTTCAAATTAGCATGTATTTTGCAGAGACTATTCTTTGCTGCAGCCGGTGTTATCTTGGCTCTGTGTGGAATATTTCGCAACATCATGGCCTTGGCTGCCATCACGCTTGCCATGGCTATTCTGCGTGCACAGCATCTCGTGGCTTGAGATTTGAGACAATCCTGGCTTACTGTATTTTCCTAAAGCCTAATCTGCCTCTGAATGTGTGCTCCATAATATCCACTTGTCGACCACACCAACATTATGATTTGTCGTCCAAGCTCAAACTTGCTAGTGTCCATAGTTGACATGATCCTCAAATGACTAGCACATGTAGACCCAACCACCTCTGGGCTTGCAGTAGACGAATTTGCTTACATACTTTTTTTGGATTACGTGGATTTTCTAATTTCTTGATAGGCGGGTACATGTCGGATTCTGCTGTCCCAGTCTCTTCTTCTCTTATGTCTGATCGCTGGCTGTGAGTAACTTCATTCCCACAACCTCTTCTGCAGTAGTCTTGCACTTTGCCATGCATACTTTTATTCCGCATAATGATGCTGCTCCCAAGATCAGTCATGCCAAAACCATCAGGCCATCTGACAGCCAGGATGGCATCCAAGACCACATGTACGAGAACCAGCTCCCGTCTTTAGTTCCCCTAGATTCTTTTAGCGTGCATCTGTGCCAATTGTGCTACTGCCCCTGACAACATCCCCTTGTCTGTCGTTTGCTGGTATGAACGTACAGCAGGAACTTCTATTTTGGCGCACTCCTTCCATTGCTGTGAGGCGGTCCAGAAAAGAGCTTCTTTATTGCATTGAATCTGTTTACTGTTGAGTTTAATCTCCCATCGTGTAATCTGGATCCACTTGGCATTGGCATAAATTTGAAATCCGGGATGTATTGGTGCAAAAAAAATAGCAGTCCTGCTGTACAACCTGTGATGGTGGTACGTCATCAAGTGCCGTCTACGACAGTCCCCAGAAGTAATTCCCCTTCTCTTTTCACTCTCCTCAGTGTTGCATCCTGGTTCTTGGTGTTACCCTGAGGCTTCTTGTCAATGACGGTGATCTCTTCCTGCTGTTGCCTTGGTCCATTTTGGGAAAGCCATCTGTCTTGACGTGTTTTTAGGTACTAGTGAGGGTATGTTAACGTGCTAGCGAGCATAGTCCTCACCAGTTTGGTGGTTTGTCATAGGTCTTTGAACCACAAGCCCAAAAGTGATAATCAGCACTACCGTTCCTCTCACCATTTCATCTTCTCTTCTCTTGCACCCTTCATTCTACCCTACTCATGTCATGTTGGTAGCACAGGGCAGTAGTTGGAGGAATGAGTGGTCAATCTTCTTTTTCCACCAAGTCAGCAAGCTTACACTCCTGGCCCTTTCCTTGAGGCACTTATTTTCTTCCTGGACCCTGTTGACTGCTGCTTTGTCAACGTCGGTGCCTTACTTCCCACCACTCCATCCTTTGTGTTTACTTTTCCATATACCAGCATCTGTGGTTGCTCCCAGCAACCAGGCTCTCCACCGATCTCCTTTGCTTCGCATTTGCATGGCAAGTACTCCAGAGTTCTCCCTTTTCTGGACCATCGGCTATATCAGCATGCTTAAGCATGCTGCCCGTAATTGTCCATCGTGGGTACGTCTTGATGAAATTGCCTTCATAGGGGTATGTTGCCTTCGATCTCGACCTAGCGTGGCCATTTCCCTTAATCTTCTTGTTGGAACATTGCACAAGTACAGGAGGCATTGTGCTGTTGCTACTGGTACTTCTGTTGCTACGAATGTCCTTAAGGTGCTCATGGAATATGGGATCACTGAGCAGACATAGCAGCTGTCCCTTTTTGTGTCCTTAACAATTGACATGTTATACCACATGTTTAATTTGCAGTGCCAGTGAGACATGCAAAGCCATATACAGCTGCCGAGGGTAGTTGCTAAAAGTCCAGTGGACAAAAGTATCCACACAGTTGTTGTCACTACAGAACCATAACTTCCCTTACTCTGCTATTGAGCAGCTGAAATAAAGTTGCTCGCCTGAAAATTGCAAAAGCGTTATTGTATTAGTATTTGTTTAGCTTCATGTACTAAATCATTCAATGCCCATGCAAACAGTGTCTTCCCATATTTTCTAAGTGTGGGCAGGACACGCACACTGCTAATGTTGTGGGTATGTCTGTGCTAGATACTGAAGAAATGCAGAATAGTAAATTCGTAGTGGCTGGGGGTTTAAATGTGTAGGCCTTGTAGCATGGATGAATTGAGACAGTGCTTAAGGGTGGTCAATAGAAGGCAGCATCTATACTCTTATCTCACATCAGTCGCCACACCCTGCAAGTGCAAATCAGAAGAATGAGCCTGTTAACAATTGACCAGTGCGTGTATGATCAGATCAACTTCTAAGAGATGTTGTACCAAATATATATCTTCAGTACTTTGTTTTATTGGTTAATACCAAGGTTTCAGTGGGGGTATCTGGGACTTGTGAGCATCTGACCATCGGATGGCGGGCAGGCTCTTGTTCACTTGTGTTTAGGGAACCATGAAGTTCTGCAGTGTTTGGGATTGGGGTGCTAAAACTGTCTGGGGCGTTGCTTTTTGCTGTAGCAGTGGTCCTGTCGATTTCTGTGGAGGTGCGTTGGGGCGAGGCCGATGCTTTGCAGGGCTTGACATCTTGTATGTGGTGCCTGATGGATTGTCCTTCATGCCCCAACTCTGTGTGGGCCTGTAAACCGAGGTGTGTTCAATGCCTGGAAAATTTCTTTGAGAACCTGGTCTCCTGTTTCGATGGGCAGTTCCTGTGCTGTTTCCTGGGTGTTGTCGCCCTCTTGTATGGTGTCATCCGACCTCCCCTGTGTCTGTTGAATCTGTCGACAAGTAAGAGGCGCTAGAAACAAGTGAATTCACACTCAAACATTTCATTTCCAAACATTTCTGAGGTGGCCTCACCATTCCTTAAAGCTTTTGTGGGGCGGAGCTACTGGGAGGTGCATGCAGCATCCTGTCACCACCTTGTGAGATGGTGGTCAGAGCCAGGTTTTTCGTAATTCGAATACTGCCAGAGGTAGGCAGTGTAACCAGTTTCTTTTGGTGCTTTGCTGTGTTTTGGCTATGCTCTCTCAGGAGTCCATTGAGGTGTTCACACACGCAGTTTGTTTGCGGGTGGTATACATATGCAAACTACAGTAGGGGTGTTTCTGTTCAGGGACGGTTTCAGTGTTGTCACGCCCATGTATTGTGTGTTCATGTATGTGTACAGGAGCTAATGGGTAGGCAGTGGTGTGTGCTTTGATTATGATTACATCTGAGATGAGTGCTCCTGAGTAAAAGTTGGTGGGATGGTAACTCAGCCGGTTGTGAGGTGGTTTGTGACTGGGGGCCTAACTTGCTTGCATTAATATTGTATGTTTCAATTGGGTGAAGGGAAAAATTGAGGCGGGGATCTACAACCAACAAGGGAATGCCATATTGGAAAGTTTGGGGAGAAACATCATGCGAGGGAGGGTCCAGAGTGACCTGTCACCAGGAAGAGTCTGTGGGCAACAGCATGAATACTCTCAGGGTACAATGCCAGCAGGAAAGTGGCGAATGCCTCCAGGCACCATACGGCCAATAAAAACATGAAAATGGGCCAGGTGCAATGTGATCACTGAATAGGTGGGGGGAGGGGAGCGAAAAATACAAAGCCAAGCCTGAGAGGTGACAACCGGCAAGACATTGGTCAGATGGGAATACCGGCATTAAATGGGTCAGGGGGCAATGCCAACAGCGATTATATGCACCCTTTCTAACCCTAGGGTGGGGCACTAGCAGAGTTTGTAATACTTAAGGTCTATGTTATGGTCTGATGTAGAATGAGGCCTCTCACAGGGTCAGTATGCAAGCGATGCAGAGCGCTTACTTACACCGCGCGGGTCTTAGCAAACAACGGGTCTTAGCAAACAACGGGTCTTAGCAAACAACGGGTCTTAGCAAACAACGGGTCTTAGCAAACAACGGGTCTTAGCAAACAACGGGTCGCACCAGCACAAGTGGGGAAAACCAAATTGCCACACACGGAAAGGAGGGTGGGGTGCCAGGAAAGTGCAAGGTTAAAGCTGGTAGTGCTCCTTGACTAGCAGCCGATCATCGACTATTACATGCTTACTATGCTTTGCATCGTGGGCGAGGCCACTGCGCCTTCCCATGTTCATTAAGACCATGGATTTGGGGGTTTGGAGCCAAAATACTTTACATTTAGTTGGATTTCTTTGATTTAGGAAAGGGCTTTTGTCCATGGCAAACCCAGATGTGCCATTAACTTGGAGCAAACTGAAGGATAATGGATCGGCACTCTTGGTACACGAGTTCACACTCGCACAAGCATACAGTTACGGTGGGATATATTTTCTACAATGTAATATATAAATGTGCTGTTGAAATCCTTTTTACTCATAACTTCTAATGGGATCTATTAGTGTTATTATGTAATGACTATTGTGAGGTGGTATTGTATAGATCATTAACATTCAGTTTGTACTATTCACGAAGTTCCCCATCCAACATGGGAACAAATGTGCAGAAGCAACATTTTTAAGTTATGTTTTTTTAATGTTCTTTAAAGCTTACAGCATAACAATCCCAGGATGTTCCAGAGACAGTCTAGGGGTGGCAGGGCGATGGTCCCAGTCTGCTGTGGGAGGGGCATCTTGCCCACCTCCAGCAGTCACCCGCAAAGAGCGGGCTATTGGTGCCAGAGGCACTCTAACAAAAACCATTACGGGAGAAATCTGAGTCCTCCAGTGCCGCCACTGGGCCGGCGGCAACATGAAGGAGGCCGAGTGGCGCCACCAAATCGCCACAGCCATTGCCTAACACAGGCCTCAGGAATGCAAGCATCCAGTATTAAAGGTGAACACTTACCTGATGCCGCCTCGATAACTCTTTCCTCGTTCCTCTTCTGGTCGTCTTCTCCTGGTCTTGGTGCACTGTTCCAAAGCTTCCGGGTATTCGTCCCTGCAGCAGCCAGTAAGCAAACTGCTTACTGGCTGCTGTTGCTTTCCCACGGTTTTACTTTCTAGGATTGGCTATTGTGTCTCACACCTTCGAGTAAATATTCCAGAAACATTCGGCCGAATAAGTTTTTCTGCCGAAATTCGGCCAAATACATACTTTAAGCCGAAGTTCGGTACACCCCTAGTAACCGGGCAGTTGTGCTGGAACATTAAATTGGCGAAGGGAGGAACATTGTCCTACCGTAGGACCTCAGACGCCTCATCTTGAATACTTCTCGGACCAGGAATTTGGCTGCTGAGGGCATCTGCATGGAAGAATGGGCCTGCTTCTACCACCTTGTAAAGGGGCAGACCACCACAATCATGTATGGGTAGCCTTGATGCACGTTGATCATATCCACCTAGTCCATGTGGAGGGGCAGAAATGGTGCTTTAAGGTTGAGGGATTGCTTTTATTACTCTTGGGGTGTCCAGTGAATTGTTGGCATGTCAAGCAATTGTTAATCAAATTGTAAATGTGTTAATGTAAGTCTGGGCATAACCATGTTTCTCCAATGCGTGTTTCAGTGACATCTTTCCCTGTATGTGTGGGATGGTGCAGTTGTGTCAATACTGTTAACAGTGCAAGAGGCATCACTACCTTTCCTGTATTGTTTTGCTGGCACAAGGCATCAGTAGGGGACATTCTTTTTCATCCATTGGTGCTGCAGCCTGTAATAACCATTATTTGAGTTTCTGGTAGGTGATTATCTTTCAGCATCTGTCTCACCCCTCTTCCCTTTTTGTTTTTCTTTGAGATCCCAATATCCGCAGAGGTATGATGCACATTTTGCGTGGTAGTCGGCTGCTTCGTTCCCCTTTGAGATTGGGTCTTCTCCATTAGTGTGAGCTTGGCACTTTACTAATGCTAGTTCAATTGAATGTGACAACCTCGATAATCTCTCCCAATATAAGCTCTCTGAATAGTAAGGCATGTAGTACCAGGGTTGCATCGGCTCCCCTGAACCCCATTCTTAACCATCTTGCTAGCCCAGAGTGTACTGTTACGTATGCACTGTCAGAGTAAATCGTAACCCTTTTACCTACACATTCCCTGGAGGCTAATAAGCCACAAATTCTGCTGCTTGTGCTGAATATTGTGGAGGTTATTGAACACTCTTCACTACTTCAAATGGCCAGTCCTCTGCCGCCCCTGATCTCCTGATGCCATCACCGCAATCAATTGTTGATGACCCTTCAATGTACAGCACCTCTCCCCCTAAAGTGCATCTTCTACTTTCTGAATTTCTGTGAAAAACACTTTTCGTGCAGTCATGAACATATTCTCCATTCGCGTACTCTTCTGACAGATTGTGCGGGATTTACATTTTTACATCTTACTATTTTTAGTTCAGGCTCATGCAGAATCATAGAGGGCATGCTCCACGTACAGTGTGGTGGAGCATCCCATAGTTTATCGAAGACTATTTTTCTACTGCAAAAGTTTCAGCAGCCAAGTGTTCGCAAGGGAAGTGTCCTTGTAGTAGGCAATTGGCTTGTGACCAATGCTTGTTTTATGCATCAATACTATTTTCATGACCACCCAATCAGTGTGAGAATAGGATTTCTTTTTTGTAATCTGGCGTCCCTAGAAGGCCCATGGACTTTGCTTTCATTAAATGCATCTGTCATTTTCCTGGTCCACCCCAGCTGTTTTCTTCCCCTCTGTGCTTGTTTAAGTGCTGTGAGAAGAGGGCATGTGTAAGTACTGTAATCAAAGACCCATGCTTTGCAATAGTTGCATAAGCAGAGGAACTGCTGTAGCTCCCGTACTGTTTTTGGTTGAAGTATTGCCTGTGCTCCTTTTAAAGCTATGCCTGCTGTCCTCAGATATTGGCTGGCCAATGTTCAGTACCTCCTTTTGGCAGTACTGTAGTGTTGGTTTGTCTACTTTTAATACAGTGAGCATGTGGAGTCTTTGTGGCACTCTTCCTCACTGGTGCTGCAGATGAGCATATCCTCTATGTACCTTTAAAATTGTGCTTTGTTTGGACATTACCCAAGCCCATCTGTATTACTCTGTTAAAGATGGATGGTGATTTGCAATACCCTTGTGGTAATTTTGTTTCCCTTTTTTTGCAGTACGTGAAGCTAGTTAAATCTTGTAAGTCTGGATGCAACAGTATTGAGTGAAAAGCATTTTTGAGATGGATAACATTGAAGCATGTTGCTTCAGCCGGGATGCCACCGAGAATCGTGCCAGGGTTAGCTGCTACGGAGTACTCTGCCTCTACAATGTGGTTAAGGGGGCGTAAATCCTGGATAAAACACCACAACCCCCCCATTCGCCTTGCGGATGGGGTACACAGCAGTGTTGCATGGAGATTCTGTTGGTACTAGGATGGCTCTGTCTGAGGGCACTGATTGTTTCATAAATGCTGTCATCTGCTTTGTTCAGGGGGTATTGTCTAACCCTTGGCAGAATAGCTCCAGGTTTCAGTTTTATTTGTACTTGCCACCCCCTATGCTTATGCACCCCATGTCTTATGAACTGGTCATCCATAGTGTTGGGTACCTTTTTCATAGAAGAGGTAGTGCTGGGAGGTGCTTCTAGTGCATTGCCATTTTCTGTGCCAGTTCTCTGTATGTTACAAAAAATATACTCATTCCCAACATCTCGCTCTCGCCTTACTCTTGTGAGAATAATTCCTCATCAGATACCTGTGTTAATCTACATCCCTCCGATAGTGAAATTATTGCTCTCCATGCCTTGTCATCTAGGGCATGCACGTCAACCCAATCCTCTCTTACCACAATTCCCTCAATGTCAATAGATACTAATGCTCCTTCTTTCTCATCGTTGGCTGTCTCCAGCCTAAACAGGTACTCACATGGCCATCTCCACACTTTTCCTGCAATCTTGGGCAGCCATGCAAGTGCCATGTCTGTCTCGTACTAGAATATTTCTGGGTCAATTGGCTCCCCCATCTGTACACTTTTACTGCAATATGCCTAGCGGTGAGCATGTGCATGCCTGGTGTGGAGCACACTATGCGTTTGTGATTGAGAGAGTCCTGTTCAGTCTGCTCATGATGTCGCGTCACAATATGTTTGCAGGTGCTTGCTTGGAGTAAAGCAGAGGTAAAGATAAGTCGTGATCTCCTATAGGTAAGATGTTATCAGTAAAGGGAACCACTTCTCGAGCCCCAGAGAATCCTTGTGTGCATGCCATCGCCTGGCAATGTGTATTTTCCCTCCTGTATGCATGACTTAGTTGCCCCATTGTCAACAAGAAAGGAAAGTTTTGTCACCTATCGCCACCTTTATGCGAGGTGCCTCAGGATTAGGTGTGACCGACAGGCTGGGACACAAGTTTGTGGGCTATCCTATTGAGGATACAATGACTGTCCATTCCCTGTATAGGGGTTATGCCCCTCTACAGCCTTACGTTACTGGTAACATTGCCATTGTGTCCATGAGTCGTGGTGAATCCTGTAATTGTCAACTGTTGTGCTGGTGGCGACTGTTGGGGCACTTGTGCGGTAATGTGTTGTGTATTTTGTTGTGATGACATTTGTCATTTGCATAGTCTGTCTGTGTCAGATGTTTTGCTGTGGAATACTTGGTGGTTGTCCTACAGGGGATCTGTTTTTAGTAGCCTGTCGGGCCACCCTGGGGGCTCTGGCCTTGTTCAGTCCACCCTTGTTGTATTCATCTGCTCCTAGATGTGCGGGACATGTGACCTAGTTGCCCGCATGTCCCAACACTGGGGTGGTTCATGTGTGTGCTTGCCATGGGAATCCTCCTCCCTCGCCCTGCCCTGCCGCCCTTGTGGGTATCCCTTGAATCCCCCTCCTGGGTGATGTGATTGTGGTCCGAAGCCCCGCCATCTTTGGAACACTCCTCTTCCTCTAATTATTGTGGTAGCCACCCATTCCCATGTACCCTCCTCACATTTGTGGTGTGAATTGCTGCATGGTGTTGTACTGTTGCTGGGGTTGTGATACGGCTGTCTGTGTTTGTGGGGCTGGACTGGTTATGAGCACCCCTTCTAGAGCATATTTGAACAATTTCTTTTGGACCAACTTTGCTTCATCTTTTCTTGCCACAGCATACAATTGAGAGTTGTATCTCTGACCATGCCTTAGCCTCCATCCCTACCAATGTTTTCAACTCTCTGTAACGGCTCTGGTAAACCCTGTATGAAGATGTGGCAATAGATGGCAATCGTTTTATCTCACGATTCTCTAGTCTTAAGGCGCCAAAGCTCTTGAATCTCTTGGATGTAATAGGATCTTCATTGTCACGCATCTTGCGTGACGTAATTGCTCCTATATCTGACGTGTTGGGGTATTCCAAACTGCATGTCGGCAATTTGCAAATGGTGATCCATTGTGTTGTATTTTGGGTGGTTACTCCCAGGAACCATACCCTTTCCAAATATCTGCTGCATCCCCCCCATATGGAGACCAGCAAGCCCTTGATGTCACCCACTGCCAACCTGTGTCCTGTCATTTTTTCCATTTCCCTGCTCTCCCACTTAGGGTAGCCTATATTTGATGTTTCCTTATCCATGTGTTTCCATGGTACATTCTCTGGTCTTGTCCCTCCCCTATCCAAGAGGGGCATCTGCGAGTAAGCGTGCCATTCCTCATGTGTGTTTCTGTACTGTCCTATCTGGAGGGGCACCCTTTGTCCTCAATTCTGTACCTATGTCTGTTGGCCCTATTGTGTGTGGCAAGTGCAGAGTGTCCTGTGCCCCAGTGGGTTTACCCTGTGGGCACGAGTGCCTCCTATTTTGTATGATTGCGGCCCCTTCACTCCTGCGCCCTGGAAGATCCCGGAGCCTTTCTATGTAAGGTGTTTGCGGGGCCACCCCTTCTGTTGCGCTTGGATGATATTGTCAGTGTTTTGTCCCCCGCCACTCTCTTCTTGCCATGTGCACTCCCATGATGTCCCGCTGCCAGTACATGTTAGTTTGTCAATTCCCTGTCTTTCTTCGTCACTAATTCGACTGTCATCTACCTCATCCTCCATATCGCTACAGAATCAGTTGGAAAATGTCAATTTGCGTGGAAGTGGATAACGTACTATTACTGTATCAAGTTCAATGTTCATGAATCATGTTTTACCTCTTCCCTTACCCCCAAGTGTGGTATAGCTCCATCCTGTATGTACCTTGGATGTACATGTGCACCCCGCTGCGCCCCTGTTAGAGCTGTTTCTAGTGTCTTGTCGTCCTTGTTGCTCCTCATCCCGCCTTTTCCTATCCAGATCTTCCTTTCCCGCTTTGCTGACCTTTCGGAGTGCCCGCTTGTCTTCATCCCTCTGATCTTGTTCTCTTGCCAGTCTTAACTCCAATCTTCCCTCTTCATACTTAAGCGTTTGTTGTAAGAATATTTTCCGTCTCAAATGCCATCTTTCCACCTCATCCTCTCCATTTTTCTGTTTCTTCCCTCCTTGTCTCCACCTCCACACTGCATCTCCCTCCTTTCATATTTCTCTCCATTACCTCTCGCCTCCTTCTCCAGTAAACCCAAATGCTCCTTTCGTTCCTGTTCCTTTAGTTCTTGCTTCCTTGACATT
This sequence comes from Ambystoma mexicanum, assembly GCF_040938575.1. Lineage (NCBI taxonomy): Eukaryota > Metazoa > Chordata > Amphibia > Caudata > Ambystomatidae > Ambystoma > Ambystoma mexicanum. The sequence continues at coordinate 668,800,037 of NC_090930.1, read as the reverse complement.
CTTTCGCTCCCATACTTCTAATTTCGCTTCCTCATCTTGCAGTTGCCTTTCCCTTACCACGTGTTGACATCCTCTACATCCCTGTCCAGCTCCTGTCCCTCGTTGCTCCTTCAGCCTCCCCAGTTGTGGTCCCTCGTAACTAGAGTACCTGTGCCAAGACCCATTTGTCTGGACCCACTCCTGCAAACTCATTTTTTGCGTGCTGCAGCCGTTTTTCATCGAGGCGTAGGCTGTTGGCCTTTGCTCTCATCCCTTGTTGCTGGACGCTTGGGGCACCCACCTTTGGGCGATATGGGGGTGGTTTATATGTGGGGTTTGAATATACTTCTGCTGATTTGAATTCTTGTGCGGGTATAGGCCCTGCTCTTCCTCCTCTACGTCATGAGGTAACGCTAGGTGGTGCAGGAGGTGGAGCACAGGAGTCCGCTCCCTCCTCCTTCACCCCCGCAAGCTCATCATCCATGACCTGTCCTCCTGGAACATAACGCCACAGCTTGAATATCTGCATACGATTAGCTAATTTCCTTCCTTTGTATGTGTTCTGTAAGTGTCAGCAGTGATTGCAGCACGTCTTTGGAGAAACTACCGTTAGGCGGCCATGGTCTGGCTATCTTCCTATCTGTACCTTTGGTCCATTGTATGCTATACTTCACTATTCTGTCCTTATAGAGAGTCATAGTCTTGCAAAGGTGCTGGATGGGAGTTGGCATTGTTCCTGACCCACTATACGTTTTCCCCCCACCACTGCGTGATAGAACATGGCATTTTTCCTGACCTCTAGTTGAGGATTTCGATTCTCCGCTGTCACCACAGGGGTAAAAAAAGGTTGTGGATCAAACAATGCATGAGTATTATGTGCCATTCGCGACTATAGCATTCATTGAACGCTTGATACACATGGATGGGTTGGGCACTGTCTGCAGTGACATGACTCAGTTTTCAAACATTTAACAACCCCGACTGACTCCAGCCTAGTGCTAGGGGTAAAACATTGCAATCCCAGTCCATCCCACACCATCAACCCCAACACGTGGATGACATCCTCCTTTGAACTTGTGGAACTTTCCAGAGGTGCATATGTTGCAGCCCACAGCTGGACGCAACCCATCCGACACAACTTAAGTTTAAGTTCAGTGCCACCCAGACACTTCATTCTACATTGCAGAAAAAGGATATTGTATTCAGTATCGATCAGTCAGCTGGGTCTCTTCTGTCCGCCTCAGGCTGTGGAAGCCTGTTCTGGTCATGTCCGCGTTCATGTGCCGGTAGAATTGAAGCCTCAATATAGTCAATTGCTGAAGCAGGATGCTCAAATGATGGCCGCAATGTTGTATTCGTAGCTTTGCCGGGAAGATCGGTGCGTAGGGAACAGTCACAGTTGCCTTTTAACTTGCTCGTATGACATTCTTTAGGCTTGCACTCCAGCTGCGAAGTCTGGATAGATATCTATATTGTATGTCATGGCGTAGAGGCCCCATCTCCCTTGCCAGCCTGAGAACCACATCCCTGTAATTAAGCAGTTTGGCAATGATGGTGCAGGAAGGGGCTCCAGGTTTAGGTGCAGGGGCCAGTGTACTGTGGGCTCTCTACACCAGAAAGTGGTCTGAGAAGGATGAGGCCCCGAAAAGGGATTTTAAAAGTGCCTCAGCATGTAGTTCCGTAGGACCCTTAAATGAGGATTCTGCCATGCCCACAATATGGATATTATTCCTCTCGGTCCTGGATTCCAAGTCATCACACTTACCACGCATTTTAACCTCTCCCTTTAGTGAATTAATGTCTCGGGTGTTTTGACTGATATGAGTCTTCATATTAGTACTTATCCTGACCTCGGCTTCAGTCACCCAGGCGCACTCCCTGTCGAGGTGAGCCTTTAGCGATCCAATGGTGGAGACTATATCGTCTAGCTTTATGTTGATTGATAACCCGCTCTGCATGGTAGTAAGGAGGTGGTTGTATTCGGCATAGATGCTCACACTCCAGATAGATCAAATCAACTCTCGAATCTCTGGGTATCTGTTCTTGCACCAGACAGCCTTCCTCTGTTTTGCAGCACTAAGGGTATAGTACGGCAGGCGGGCCAGCACCCGTTGCAAGAATGACAGTGCCGTCTACATCACTGTTTGCAGCATGGCTCGGCTAAGAGCAGAGATGGTGCAACTGGGCAGCGTTCAGCTGGTTTCAGTTTCAAGCAGATCCACTAATGTACAAACAGTTTTCAGTGGTTCCCTGGGGTTATCCTCATTTTGGGGTGAAAGATTGGTAGGTGTTTCACAGCAGGCCTTCCATGTGTATTCTATGCCGGCCATCCCTTGAGGTGGGCAGGAAGTTCTTTCTGTACGCGTATAGGCCCTGTGCTAGACTATTTATGAAGTCTCAGATGCTGGCTTACCGTGTGGATGAAATACGATGTTGCCTCTTGTTCAATAATGTAAAGTTGGGTAATGCCTCGTATAGTATTCTTGTCTAGTGTTGTGAGCCTCTGCCTAGATTATGGCATGGGCCGGCAGATGGATCCTGTGCACGTCACACACCTGGCACGGCGGCGGGCTGTAGCCGGCGGTGCTCAATGTTTCGTCTAATGGATGTGTTTTCCTGCGTTTACCCCTGTGGTCTGGATTCTTTTTCACTGGGTCTCGTCTTCTGAGCTGGGACCAATGTCAGGGGAATGGAGGGTCTGTGGGCACGTCACCGGGCCAACCTCTGCCCTTAATTTCAGCCTCTGGACATTCCTGTCCAGCCAGAGCAAATTCACACGGGTCAGTGGCGCAGATTTACGCTGTGGCTCAAGTCAGCCGCAGCCTGATTGTGGCATCCAATGTTCTATGCACAAAATTTGGTTGCACCTGCCGTGGGTGCTGGGCCAATCATTCCCCCAACTAGGGTCGGTGCGCCACCTCAACCTCCCCGGGATTCATCAAGCTTGGTTCTTAAAACTTCCCAGCTTCGTCAAGGCTATTACACACGAGGGAGGGAGGTTTCTTCACTCTCAACAGCAAGTTGGCAGTCTCCCAGGCTCCTCACAATGCACGGCCCCGGGATGCGGTTACTCCCACGGGCTAAAGTAGTTCTCTCATGGTGCCCATGGCCGGTTTCCACTCCCCTTCCCGCACGCAGAGTCCTCGCAGTGCAGATATATCAGCAAATTGTAGTCAGATTTACACCAAAGTTTTGCCAGGTCGTCTTCAACACTACAGCAGATAATATCACGCTGAATTGTTGCTCTAGGTGGTACTGAGATAGGATGTTTCTTGATATACATTGCCCCCCCACTGGTGGGATAATTTTGAAGTCTGCTCCTAATGACCAATCTCCGGATGCGCTGTCTGATTGTCTCTTAATTCCTGTGAGGGTCTTGCAGTCCGATGGCCGAGGAGGCAGCACTTGGCCGGGCTGATGGCACAAACGATCTGGCTGGGGCCCTCACACTTGTTAGGGGAATTTCTGGGCAGGCAAAGCGGATTCACAACTCTCAGAAGGCCCTCACTCCTTCCTTTGTCCCAAAGAAGTCGAGGTCCACACAGGTAGCCAGCCAAGGATAACTGCGGTTTTATTATAAGCAACAAAACACACCGGGGTCATATACATGGATGAAAGTCCAGGCACATCTTGCCGCATTCTGGCTCATAGGCCACTTTTGTAGACATGTGAAGTCATAACCTGTGTCACTTAGCAGGCTCCCTCCCCAAACCTAACAGTGTTCAGGATTGGCCCCCTAGTTCCAGTATAGGAACCTATGGAGAACGATATTAGTGGATGCTGCTGTCAGGTGGTATACTTGGGTCATACCTATAAACTGCTACTTCTGAAATGTTACATTAGGTGAGCCCTGTGATTGGCTGGTAGCCCTGCCCCCATTTGCCCCTGGACCCAAGGGTCCTGATTAGTCAGGCCGCGGGCCCCCAAGCCTGGGACAACCTCTGTTCCCAGCCCGCGATACACCTGCTTGTGATACATGTATACTGTGTCAGTGAGGTGCAACTATGTGTCTGTGTTGTACAATAGTGTGTAGAAGTCTAATTCCATGAGAGCGTTCCATTCCCATCGTACAAGGTGGCTGGAGAGTAGCGAGTATGTTGCGAGTCGCTGTCTGCCCATGGAACAGCTGCTCCTTTCCCACCCTCAGAGCGTTGGTCCAATATCGGCTCGGCTAAGTCACATGGTAGGAGACCACTGTTGCAGGCTCAATTCCTTGTTTTAGCTTGTATTTTGCAGGGAATATTCTTTGTTGCAGTTGGTGTTACCTTGGCTCTGTGTGGAATGTCATTCTGCAACATCATGGCCTTGGCTGCCATTGCTCTTGCCATGGCTATTCTGCTTGCACAGCATCTTGCAGCTTGAGATTTCTCTGAGATGATCCTGGCTTACTGTATTTTCCTAAGGCCTACTCTGTCTCTGAATATGTGTTCTTCATATTATCCATAGGTTAGTATGTGTCATGGTCGGTCAGGTCCCTCGTGTGCTCCTGTACTTCTATAGGGTTAATTACGCACAGCGTCTGCAAGCAGATCTGCGTGATTTTACCGAACCTAAATGTTCAACTCCCAAAAGTTTGAATAATTTTCTTTTTACAAAATTCTGCAAATATATATGGGGGGAGACCCTCCATAGCCCCCCACCTTACCCCTATACATTTGTATGCACTTTACCCCCCCACATATATATATATATATGTGGAAAATTGGGGGTCGGATTTTTGGGCGTTCCCGGCACCTTGAAATAAAAATTCTGCATGGAGTGTAATTCAGTTGACCCTTTATCTGAGCAGTTACTAATAGTGTGCTGTGCAAATTAAATATCGGGAACTAACCTCAAACAATGTTCCCTACCAGAAGAGGAAAAGACTTGAAATAACTAATTTGAAAGGAGATGAGAGAACACTACTTTTGTCACAAGCTCTCCTCGACATAAGGTTCCTCCAGCACCCCGAATGCTTCACTTTGGCTGAATCCGAGTGTTACATATGAAGGGAAAGTTATGTTCTGGCAAGAATGGTTCCTTGCTGGGGTTCAGTGGATTGGGGACCTTTTCAATGGTATGACTTGGTTGACTGCCAGAGAAGTCAAGTTGAAGTTTGATATCCCTACCTTTTGTATGGCGGACTATCGGAAGATCCGGAGAGCAGTAGCTGACGTGAATATGGAGAAGGGAGTCAATTTGGATTTGCTTGGCTGGATACCTGGGGTGAGTGGTTGTGGCTTGGTCAGCTATGTTTATAAACAAATTGTGTCCAACTACAAGATAAATGATGCTGTGAGACTGGGTTGGAACCAAAGGATTGGTGAGGACATTGCGGAAGAGCATTGGTCTCGAATCTGTGAGAATGTGAAACTGTGTTCTTTGAGTCTGGTTGAAAGATCGCGGCAGATTAAGATTCTACATAGAACTTATTGGACACCGGAGCGTTTGATGGAAAGAGGAATGAGTGATAACTCTGACTGTTGGGCATGTGTTCAGGAGAGGGGCACCTTTGAACATATGTTGTGGGAATGTCCAAGAGTGAGGGGTATGTGGTTCGAATTTGATCAGATTTGTGAGAGAGTTCTCGAAGAGAGAATCCACTTGGATTTCAAGACTATTGTGCTGGGCAGCACTGATGTGCTGGAAGACTTGAGTACCTCCCAGAGAAAGTGGATCTTTCGGGGAGCAATGGTGGGAAAGAAATTGATATTGAGAAACTGGAAAACATCTACTCCTGTTACAATTGAAATGTGGATTGCTGAGATGCATATTTTGGCTGATATCGAAAGGGTTTTGTACCTGAGGGAGAAAAAGAGTGCATTGTTCAATAAGATATGGGGTAAATTTCTTTTATTGTATTAGGCCTGATTTTAGATCTGATTTGACTCTGGGGGTTTGTATATAGTTAAGTGTGTAGGTTAGAGTATATGTGTTTTTGTTGTAATCATTTAATATGTTTTTGCTCATCTTATTGTAATTTTGAAAATTAAAATAAAAATTTAAAAAAAAAAAAAAAAAGGTTCCTCCAGCACATTAACCTGTTAAAAACATGGCTTTCTGGTGGGTACCATAGCCAAGACTATTGAGAAGCGACCAGAGAAGGATTTTAGTATGATGGGCGTACCTGGAGACGTGTAACAAAAAGAATGAAGATGGAACAGTAGAATCTTCAGTAGTGGCAATCGATGATAATTCTTTGGAATTATGCTGCACGTTGCAAAAAAACACTGGCCAATGATAGAATAGGAATAACTCCTGAGACGGATGGCATTTGCAATAAATTAATGTGACAACACTGGGGCTTCCATGCACCAGCCCATCAGGGCGGACATTACTAATCTCCAAGACTTTCAGCCTCCCCAGTCTCCATATTGAGTCAGACCCTAACCAGAATACCAGTGAGAAATGAATGGGGCATAAAAGGACATGCTAGCGCAACTAGAGGTAATAGTTGTCTCTAAAAGTACTTTTGAAGATGAAAATGATTTATTTCCTGTGTAAAGAAAGGAGTGTGCCTAAGATGATGGTAAAAGAACTTCTTCCCCCAAGTCAAAAGCTCTAAATATTCGGGAATCACTTTGACCACCAGAGGTGACTACTCTGAATTAATTCTGGAAAAGTACAGGAAAGCAGTTGCACTAACAGCAAATATCTCTAAGATTGTAAGATATTTCTGTATACAGTCAACAGGGAATCCTTTTATTATACAAGTAATGCTTTTGTTCCACTGTTAAATGGTATAGACACACTATGTGTGACTTTTCCTGGTTAAAAATTCTAGAAGCAAATTTTGGAGAGCAATCCATGGTTTTGGCCAGTGCGCCAATCGAGTTAAGACTTCAGCTGGGGCTAACTTCACTCAGACAAATAAAAGGAGATGTTTATTATACATCAAATCTAAGCCTGTATGCCCACTGCTAAAATTACCGGGTGAATCATATACAGAGGAGTAGAACAATTTTACAAAGATGGTGAACACCACCTTCGAGACAATCGAATGGGCCCTGGATTGGGATAAAGAATATTCTCAAAGCTTTTTGTAGACAAATTGGAAAAGTGGGACTGGATGTCAAATTACTCTCCTGGAAAAAACCTTTTACGAAATACAAAAGCTAAACCATATGTACCGAGTTTCTCAGGGCTATGTTCATCTCCCGACCAATGGAGGTTCCCGTTAGTTGCACTGAACTACCTACCAGTTCTGGCTTGCATAGGACCTGAATTAGCCATGCCAGTAGAGGACAGGCACTGTTGTATGTGCCTTTCAAAACAAGCGAGAAACAGCTAAACATGCACTAACTGAATGCAGAACAAATGGGCCGATCTATATGAATAATTAGGCCAAATTTGTGAATGACTGAGAACATAAAGTGATTTGTTCCGGATCTATTGCTTAAACACTACCAACAAAGCAATGCACATTGCACTTTGTCTGGATTAGAGTAAAACCTCTATTGGAGTAGTATTGTATGTTTAAAGCACTAGTTTATAGATTTTAAGTCTATATTGATTTAATATTGGACATTTTAAAAGATGTGAAATTGTATGCAAAGTGTGCATTTATTTTGTGATACAAACATTTCACATATCAAATGTAAGAAATGTACACATTAAATTTAAATATAAAAAAACTTAACAAAAGGTCACAAATCTAGTTTCAGGCAAATCGGTGGCATCTAACAATAACTCAAGTTGGGTTAGTCCAGCTGCAACTAAAGACATATGTAAAATAGTATGATCCTGATGGGTCCTGCACACTTGTCTATTAAGAAACATCGTAAGGATGAAATGTAGAATATTTCAATAGACAAGGAGAATTATAATTAAAACGAAATGACTAGTGTTTGCTTTCTTTTTTTTAAAAACATTTCTTTATTGGCAAGGAACAGTAGCAGGCACACAACACAGTACATCAGCAATGACTGTTACATGTTTAGGATCAGCAATACATGATACGTGCAGGGGTTTACAAAATGGGGACGGATTTACAGCCCATTAAGGTTTCCCAAGATCCAGGTTATGCTTCAGTCTGTGAATCCGACAGTGGCGAAGAGAGCAGTTCCATGTCGTCTTTACTGTTCAAATAGAGACAGAAATCTGACCACACATTTTTTGGACGGGAGTTCGTGGGTAGGGAATTGATGTAGTCTTCCTCGCACATTTGAGTCCAAGTAAGGTCCTTCAAACACATTTCAAGAGGGGGGGAGGGTCGGTGCTTCCAGCACTGTAGTATGCACTTTTTGGCCACCATGGCCCCAACATTCAGAAACCTAGACACTTTCCTCGCCACAGCCCGAACAGTATAGCATGAGGGTTGGGGCTGATCGGGATCCCCACTATCTCTGATAGGGCTTCAGTCACTGCTTCCCAGAATGGTGCCAACGCGCTGCAGGACCAAAACATGTAGGTGCAGTTGGCTTCCATAGATCTGTATCTAGGGCAGGTGTGGGCCCGTTTCTGTGCAAATTTCCCCACCCTGAGGGGTGTGTTTTGTATAGACAGTTGAGAAGCTTATATTGCATACATCTGAATCTAGAATTGAGGGAAACCTTTGCGTGTGCGTAAGCACATTTTGCCCCAGATGGCGTCTGTAATCGCCAAACCCAATTCATTACTCCATGTGTCCCGTGGTTTATGGGGTGCATCTACCGACTTTGCCATCAGCATTTTGTATAGGGAGGATGTTATGCCCCTACCGCCAGCCGAGTTGGATATATAGCAGATCTCGGGAGAGTCAGGGGGCTTGTCAGGGTAAGAGGGCCACATGTCGCAAACTGCCACTTAGTCTAAAATATTGTAGCAGCTCCAGAGCTGATCCAGAGTGACCAGGTTGCCATGTCTGCGGGGTGATGAATTTTCCTTCGGGGAATAGATCAGAGAGCACCCGATACATGACAAACTCCTCATGCGACACTGGCTTGGCCAGAATTGGCATAAACAGAATTGATCCTTCCCCCGCAGCCAGTTTCAGCACAAGTAAAATATCAATGAATGTATATACAGTTCATAGATATTTTAAGAGGGGAAAACGGCATATGATACTAAACCCATATGTCTCTCTACTGTATTTGCAGATGTGTAATAGCAGTTACAGCTAAAATGTTTTCCCCCCATGTACACTGCCTGAGACATGACTTCACAAAGAGTTGCCTTATGTAGTTTCAGACCGTCGGCACTCAATGCGCTGTGTATTTAAGTACTTGGCTTGCCATCATATCCAGGTCAAGCAACATCCTCCATTGTTCAGGAAGGATCAGCTATGTTGCCTTTAGGAAAATGGGACTGATGTATTGAGTCACAGAAGTCATTACTGGCATTCGTGTTGGTCTGCTGCTTGCTCTGATGGGGAAGCCAGGTCTACGTACCAGTCTATAAAAGAAACCCAAAAGAAGAGTCCCATCCATCGGGATTGGATTAATAGGCAAAAAGTAATGTATGCAATCCTAATGGTAACTGCTATTAAATTCCTCTGCTACAGATTTATGAGGACACTCCAAGGACGTAGGTCTGACCACGAGACTATCATATGTACCAAATTACGGGTTTCAAATATACCTCCAGCAAATAACATGATTATGAATTAATGAATCTGCCCTCCTATTTTTGGACAATGTTGGTACTATTGCCAAAATTACCATTAGTGGAGCAGTGTGCAGCGGTTAATTAGGCCCGTTCTTAGTATGCTGCTGTGCATAGATGTTGCAACTTCTTTACACTTTGAGTTCCCAAATCAACAAGATCATTTCCAACATGCTGTATTCTCAAAATTGGGTGGGAGCATGTAATTGCTTTGCTTAGACTCAAAAGGCATGTCCATTTGTGAAACGCCTATTACATCCTTTCCATTTGGCATCTTCTTTGATATCACAGCGAGCAAGATTTAAGGCAGTTTTCGCCCCAAGAGTGCCCATTGTAGGATAATTCAGTATTGCTTCTAGTGGGCCAATCCTGCTGACATATTTCTGCCAACTTTGTCAGGAATAATATGTACCAAATTGTCCAGTGATTTATATCAATAAATCAAGATGTAACACCCTGCAGGAGTAGGTTCCATCGATGGATCAAAGCTTTTATTACATTGATTGGTCAGACCAGTAAAGAACCATTGTCCATTTGACTGAGTTTTTGAGGCGTTAAAAGTAACAATGCGAAGTTGGCATGCTGTGACAAAATCGGTGATGCTGATGGAAATAAAAGAAGCCTTGGTGGTTTCAATTCGGGGCTCTCCCACATCCCTTTATAGTTTGTGTTATTAGGTGTTGCTTTCGAACACCTATAAACCGAAACTATTGCATTAGAGTGCATGTGGGGGGAAATGGCATTTGAGGAAGGCCAGACAGAATGTACGTGCCTGCCCCTTTCCACCCTAAACACCTCCTCATGGGAACTCTTTGAGCTTTCTTTATTCAAGCCTTACCATCAAACTTTGCACTCCTTGCCTGCCACTGTTTTTTCCAAGCAGTTGTCAGTTAATTGGAGTTGTAAACCCGCTACTTGTATAATAAAAATGTCTTAACCAGGTTTCCCTTCAGCCAGTTGATTTGTAAGTACTCTGCGTATTATTCATTGAAGTCCAGTTAAACACGCATAGGCAAAGCCAGTAGTTTTGGCTCATGTACAAGTATTAGGACCTTGCCTGGCACTGCTATTAGATGCTCAGGTATTCACACCATTTTGAAGCTGCTACAATCAATGGGCTGTTAATACTACTATGGCTGTGCTTGGCAAGTACCTTTGCCATGTCTTCGCAAAAGCCCAAGCTATTGCCATTGCCTGCTTGATAGGTATCCATAGTCTCAATTGAAGTCCTTTTTAGTAGTAATAGATGCAGTAGCTTTATCTTGCCTCATAGTAATACTCAAAGGCAGAAGATACATCGACCGGGCCGTCCAATCAAAACCATAAAAATAAAACTTTAAAATGATCAGTACCTTTAAAAATAATTATTCAGATGTATATGCAGAGAACTGCAGCACACTGTCCAGTCCTTAGCTCAGGGCTTTGTCTATGGAAGTTCCTGAATAGTCCTGCATTCCCCCAGCTCTGTGCGCAATCACAAGTAAGTTGAGCCCCTGGTGGCTCAGAGGTAGGTGGACTCACCCCAAAGTCCTAGATTCACCCAGCTTTGCTGCCAAGCAGGAGCTGCCATCATCTGAAGTGTGGTGTCATGTGGCGGGTGGTGAAAGAGGAATAAGAGGGTAAAGGTGTGAGTGGCATGAAAGTGTTTACAAATGGTTTGAGATGAGGTACATCTAACTTGGGAAGACCGTGTGGCACGTGTTGCGCCACAAGAACACCTGCGTGAGATTGATAATGTGTGCATGCATGACGGGAGGGGCGATCATGCAGAAAGATTAGAAGTTGTTTTGAGTTTACATTGGAGCCGTCTCGGGGCATGAGGAATAACCCTGATGGGGACCGTAGTGAACATCCACAGTACTCCCTTGCAACATCAACATGTTCTTCCACTTGCTATCGGCATCAGGAGAAAAATCGAACCCAGAGAATATTATGCAATAATATTTTGTGTATACCACTGGCGAGATGCATCAGAGAGGAAGAGATCTAGTGACCCCATGCCGGGGTGTTGCTAGGGCTGGAAAAGTTCAGGGGTGGGATTCCAGGCTCGCTATAGACCTCTGGCTGTCCCTGAGCTTCTATCTGGGCTACAGCCAAAAGACCTTGGGCTATAGCCCCCTCAGCCACCTCCTGCCCCTCATCAATCCCTCTGAAGGCCACAAAAGCAGGAAACAGAATGTGAAGGTCTGCAGCCCCCTGTGTAACTCAAGCCAAACCTATTCAGCTATTCATCTACACTCGACCTCTGCCTGAGCCAACTTTTTAGAACTTCTTTCAGGGTCTGGTTTTGGCGGGTTGGATGAGATCGACCTGAGGCTGCATAAGAGGCACGAGTGCTTGGAGTTAATGTCTGTCTTTTAACCCCTTTAGTTTGTTAATGCCTTTACTTATATTATGGGGAGTGTTATATTTATTTCCGCAATTGGTCTCTTCTGTGTGACAACCTCACTGAACTTCATTGGTATGATCCTTTTAGTCATCGATCTTGGTTCAGAAATTGGGAGAACCAAGGCTATACATTATTGGAAAGTGTAATTTTACTAACATGTCATCTCTCCACTGAACATTTTATGGCGATTGATGACTCATTGAATGAAGATTCAATTGTTTACCACGTTATTGCTACATGCTTTTTTCTGCCGTGCTCAGCACAATTAGCAGCAAATGCATTCAGAATGTGTATGGGGCGTTCATAGTAGAGGGGCGGTAATGCAAGAAGGTTCCATTTGTGGCACTGGAGCGGCTAGTATTCATTTTTAAAAACAAACATTGAGCCCACTAATGTTTGGATACATAGTGCCACCTGCCTCTTTGGAAGTGACAACGAAACAAAATGGTGCACTACAGTACTTGAGAGCAACATTTGTACTGGCAGCTCTTTTTTTACTGGCCATCTCGCTAACACACCTTAGCACTATTTTGGGCGCAATTTATCTGCAATACATATCAGCGCATCCTTCTGAAATGCTGTTGACTGTTGCAAGATTAGGTGGTCCCTAATCATTCAACAGGGAATGCTCTACACCTGCGTGCTGAATGGGAGGACCTGCAGACAACCAGATATAAAAAATAACCCTCTAGGGAAAGCAGCTTGGTCCACCCATTTGCAAAGAAAACACGTTTTATTTTGTATACAAAAAGGAAAACGACTGGGGGTATCACACAACTGCAGAGGAGCTCTCTGGTTAGATCAAAGCAAACACAAGGTTATAAGAGAGAACATAGTCATTTCTGATGCACACAATATACAGTGTTAACCACCCACCCTCATTGGCTACCACCTATATACATACTAGCAATCCCCTATGGACCATTGCACCATGTTGACGCCAGTCCGGCCCTCGGGCACGTGGGTTACCTTACCATGACCTAGGGTTCCCACTTCCCTGATTGGTGTGTTTGCATGATGTATTATCCTCCCCCTAAGCCTGATCACATGGTATGTACCTGGGTGTCAATATGAGCTCAGTTGATGTTATCCAGGTCATCCTGGCCTGCTAGGACAATAAAGCACTTCTCATGATTCCAGCCAAGCGGGCGCCACCGCCATGCCTCCTCCCTGTTGCAGACCTAGATTTGTTAACTTCACCTCTGGTTCCCTGTGGTATAAATCACAGGACAGCTCATCCCCGGCTTCACCCTTGTCAGCTGCCCTTCCCTGGGGCTTATCCTGGGCCTTTCAAGGACCACACTAATCAACCAACTTGTGATGGATTTTAAGGTGGTGTTGGTGGGCATCTGCAAGTTCAAATAGGATCGCCATTATTCTAGGGGTATGGAGAGGCTTTCTGGTGTGGCAGACCTGCAACACAATACAATTGTATATTATCTGTGCGGCTTGGAGGCCTCTGTGTCTAATGCGCCCGTCACTCTTCTTGGGACTGGGGAGGGGACATGAATCAAACCCATTCTTCATGTAATACTGACTGTTATTCTGTGTCCTGTGGCAAAATAGGCCTTGTTTGCAAGATTGCTGGATTTTAAGCCATTTGGCGGCACGAGTTGAGGTCTAGGTTTTCATTGCTATTCGCTACATTTCTACTAATCTATTCATGTATCACACCCGCCCTATATTGGGGCCTACTTATAGTTTCACATCCCTTACTCAACCCTATGACCAGACAACAGAATCTAGACAACCTTAACCCTGCTGAAATGGTAGATCTTTTTAACCAAACCTTATATCAGGCTATAGACACAGTGGCCCTGTTAAAAAATGCGCAAAGTTAAACAACTTGCCCATTGAACACCACCTCCTTAAAAAGTCTACGTAACACTAAGAGGGTAGCTGAAGGTATATGGAAAAAAAACGGTCCCTTACCAGCAAAGAGACATTTTTCACAGCTTATAAGAACCACAATAATGCAATCCACCAAACGAAAAGAGACACCTTTAATGAGAGAATTAGCAATGCTAAATCAGGTACAAAAGAACTACTTAATATCCTTTGAGAACTAGAAACCCCAGTAACCCCCAGGAACACTGCATAAAAGACACCACTTGGTGCACAAATATTCAAAAAGCATTGCTAGACAAAATCGCTCTCCTTCAAACTAAAATTGAGACAAAAAAATTCAGCTTGTCATCAGACGCCAAACCTTTTGAACATACTGAAGCCGCTGTAAACCAGCCTACCCCATTACAATTTACACCAGTCTCGGAAGTGATCAAAATTATTGAAAGTCTTTTGAAAGTCTTCAAAATGCCAGGGGAACATATGCCCTGCTACACTCATTAAAGAGGTGGTAACAGAGATTGCTCCTTTCATCACTACTCTAATAAATGCCACTTTCGAATCTAGTACTGTCCCTGGTAACCTCAAGGATGTGTGGGTCCTCCCACTCCTAAAAAAAAAACCTACTCTAGACCCAAATACACCTACCGGCCTATGACTACGCTACCATTCCTTCTTAAAACTTTGGACAGGGCTTTGTACCTTCAAATTCAAAATTATCTCAAATCTTCGACAGTCGGGCTTTAGATCGGGTCATGGCACAGAATCAGCTCTCATAGACCTTAAAATTCAAATCGATGAGCTACTGGACAAAGGAAGTAAAGCTCTCCTGCTCCTACTAGACCTATCTGTGGCCTTTGACCTGGTCAACCACAATGTCCTGTGCAAACGTTTGGCATCAGCTGGGTACTTCTCTCCCAAAGCGACATCCTGGATCAAATCTTTCCTCTATTACAGGACAATGAGAGTGTTCGCTCAGCAGCAACGCCAACCCAGCGCCTGTTCTGTGAGGAGTCCCCCAAGGTTCATGCGTCTCGCCCTCTTTGCATAATGTCTTTACAAAGCCATTATTTGACCTTCTGGACAGGTTGGGTGTCATCTACACTAAGTATGCAGATGACACCCAAATACTTATACCCCTTACAGGCGATTACAATACTGATTCCAAACCTCTGAATGAAATCTACCAAGTCATTCAGGCATGTATGGCCATTAACGGTCTCGACCTGAATGACGAAAAAAACAGAGCTTCTACTGATCGGCGAAAGAGTTTTAAACCGTAGAGCTATATCTCGACTCGACATTCTCGCTAACAAGACAAATCAATGCCACTGCCTCCTCAGTGGCGTATCCAGCGAAACTCATAACCGCCTGCAGGTCATTCCTCTACCCGGACAGTTGTATTACCCTGGCCAGAGATCTTATCGAAACTGGACTACTGCAATGCCTTGTACATTGGCACCAGCTGCTGCACCTTAACAAACCAAGTGCTACAGAACAACGCATTAAGAGCGGCCCTAAACATTCCTAAAACCAACCACAATACTTCCACCAGACAAAAAGTCCACTGGCTTCCAGTGAAGAATAGAATTGTCTACAAAAATCTGTCATTAACTCACAAGTGTCTAGCGAATAAAGCCCCATATACCTAAATTGTAAGTTCACCAAGAACCAATCCAGCAGACCGACTAGAACTTCCCAGGTCAACCAGATCATGGTTCCCAGATACAAACTTGAAAAAACAGAGGGTAAGATTTTTCCTGTCCTGGCTGCCAAACGCTGGAATGCCCTGTAATCAGAACTAAGAACTGAGCCTGCATACTGGGCCTTCCGGAAAAAACTAAAAGTCTGGTTAATCTCACAAGAACATAAATGACTCTAGCACCATATTATTGAGGTGTGGAGGGTACTCCATGCACCCCTGCATTGTAAATGCCTGATGATGCTATGCACTATTATTGTATCACATTTAATGTACCTACTCCCCTGTCCTTGTATGTATCTCGTTAATTGTACTGTTATCCTCATGCATTACATTATATGTAATTGTTAAATCTGTACTGGAAACCAATTGCACTTTAATTGAAACCTGCAAATTTGCACCTAGATACCTTTGGGTTAAGAGTGCCATATAAATAAACTTAAAAATAAATAAACTAAACTATAATGTACCCTATTTGTTCTACGTGATGTACGTGCACACTAATATGCTTTTCTTAATCTGAATAGTGTTGGCAGGGCTGGGAGCTGGACATGCAACCCTACAATGCGCAGGTGATGACCACAAATTCACTGTGTGATGTAGAAAGTCCTTTGAAGCACATTGGTGTTCAGGCACACATTGTTCTCTGTAATAGTGATGGTTGTGGGGTTGAGCAGCTAACTTCGATACACTTAATGCATTGTTAACACGTTTCTAGAACCTGTTTTACATCTTTGGATACCCATGGCAACCACATATCTCAAACAGTATGTATGCTAATCATTGGAAAGGTTAAATATTACATTAACTTGTGCACATATCTGTGTTCCTCAAACATGTTCTATCCGTTTACTTTGTTAATTATTTTTGAACTTTCTCGTAGTAGTTCAACAATTATAGGGTGCACAAAAAGCCTTGCTATATTTGTTTATAACTATATTCATACTTTTCATTTTATGCAACATCAACATAGCATTATAGACTATTAGCTAATAAACATACAATTCATCAGTACAATAAATAGTATATAAACAAACAAATCGATACAAAATTAAATAAGTACCGTCATTAAAAAAAACAAGGGCCTCATTAGGAGCATGGAGGTAATGAAAAAGGAAGGCGGAATGGTATTACCGGCATCGTTAATGGGTCTGGGCCATTACGAGCCGACAACCCGGCAATACCGCCACCGCCCATACCGTGCCCCTTCTCACCGGCATGCGTGCGTACACGCGCCCCTTAACAGCGGAAATACCGGGATGCCGCTAACTGGAGGACATCACAAGTTACGCGGGCATGCACTTACCGGAATCCCGAAGGCGGTAATTAGGGCCTGCACGACGACGACGGCAATACAAGCATTGCGGACCACCCGTAAATAGCAACCTGCAGGGTAGGCAACAGCCACAGGTGCACACAATCACCACAGGTGGAGTCAATGGAGCCTGTCACAATACAAAAGGAGCACACCCACACACCACAACCAAATGATCCCACTAGCTGTTGCAATCATGGGGCTGGAGGACATGCCTGTACTGCTACAACAACAGCAACAACAGGCAGCACAGAGGAGACGCAGGAGCAGAAGGAGGGTGAGACAGGCCCAGCAAGTCCCACCAGTGCAGCCAGTGGTACCACGTAGGCAGCCACCAATCCCTCAGATCAGAGCCAGTCCATTCAATCTAACCCCAGAGCAGATCCACACCCTGTACCGGTTGGACCGGGATACACCATCACCACCATAGTGGACATGATACAAGACAACATCGTCAGCCTGATAGAAATCCGCACTGCCATCCCCCCTCTACTAAAGGTGGTGTCTGTGCTCCACTTCCTGGCCACAGGCACCTACCAGCACACAGTGGGCCTGCTGCATGGCATATCACAACCACTCTTTTCTCGCATGCTGACCCAAGTGCTTGATGCCCTCCTGAAGCATGCAAGCATTCACATTTCCCTACCACGGACTGGCCAGGAGCTTGCTGACACCAAAGTAGGCTTCCATGCACTGGCAGGCATGCCCAATTGCGTCAGTGCCCTCGACTGCATCCATGTAGAATTGGTGGTCCCTCATGCCAATGAGGCGGTGTACCACAATCACAAGCAGTACCACTCCATCAATGTGCAGATGGTATGTGACTCCAGCAAGATCATCACACATTGTTGCACCCAATATCCCGGATCTACACATGGTGCTGCGTAACTCCATGCTACCCCGCTACATGGAGCAACATGATGGACGACGTGCCTTGCTGCTTGGTAAATTGCCTGATTGGGCCATGGCAGTGCATTGAGGTTGTGAGTTGGGGGGATGCATACTCCACCTGGGTGAGATTGGGGGGATGCATACTCCACCTGGGTGAGATTGGGGGGATGCATACTCCACCTGGGTGACATTGGGGGGATGCATACTCCACCTGGGTGAGATGGGGGAGGCATACTCTACGTGGGTGAGATTGGGGGAGGATGCATACTCTACCTGGGTGAGATTGGGGGGGGAATGCATAATCCACCTGGGTGAGAATGGGCGGTGAGTGGACAATGTACTTACAGCTATACACTGTTCACCTGAATATCCCAACCTGAACATGACACATCAATGCCATACATAAGACAAATGCTTCACAGCAATGACAACATGCCAGACGCACTAGCAGGCCACCATGTGCATGTTAATACCAAATTGCTGCAGCCATGGCAGTGATTCCTAAAGGTGTCAGGTAACGTTTTGACTCTCACATACCTCATTGTGCTCCCATGCAGGTGATGGTGGCTATCCCTTGAAGCCATGGCTACTTACCACTGTACGGAACCCACAGAACAGGCATGAAGAGGAGTACAATCGGGTTCATACCTGTACCCGTGTTGTGATTGAGCAGACCTTTGGCCTGTTGAAGGCATGGTTCCACTGCCTCAGTAGGTCTAGTGGAGAACTCCTTTAAGGGCCTGAGAAGGTGGCAAAGATCACCATGGTGTGTGTCATGCTGCACAACATGTGCATCCGGAGAAATGTACCACTGCCACCTGACAATGACCTGCATGCACCAGGTGAGGAGGATGATGATGGAGAAGCAGCACCCCTGCCAGTTTGTGATGCACAAGATGGTTGTGCTGTGCGCCAATCACTGATTGACGATTATTTCTGAACCACAGGGACGTTGATGTTTATGTGTCAGTACTACAGTGGGCACTGGGATTGTGTGGACATGGACACAGGGTGTGTGGGGAGTTGGGCACTGTGCGCCATCATGAATTGATTAAACACACTCGAAATGTCCAGTCATGAAATGAATTTGCACACAACGGTTGTATTAGAAAAAAATAACAATAGAGTGCATCATCCCTCCACCTCTCACACGCCCGCCCCCAAAAAACACCCCATACCCCCAAACACCCCTAATACCCCCAATGAACCACCCAAAACCCCCTCTAACACCACCAACCCCATCTCCTCCCTCACCCATTGTCATCCCACACACGATGTGGGTGGACCGGCTATGTCTGGCCTCTTTTCGAGTCTCGGGGCGGCATGTCGGTGTGCCTTGTGCTGGGCCTCATCATCCGCACAGGGCTTGAGGGAGTTGAGCTGGCAGGTGTGGATGACGGGGTGGAGGTGGTTAGATGTGGCACTGCCGGTGCAGGTTGTTGCTGTTGAAAATGAACAGCATCCTGCTAAGGACCTATGTCACTGCCCCTAGACTGTCACGGATGAGTATTGCGCTCGTGTTGATGGCATTTACGGTAGCTGCATTTGCCTCCCTCATTTCTCAGCGTGTTTGCTCATCCTCGGCCACATACTGGCAGAACAGTTCAATCATGGAATCCTGGCGGACCTCTACCCTAGTCAGGTGTGCCTCCATGTCAGTGGGGGCTGTGGTGGTGGATGGTGCTGTGACTGGGGGGACCATTACAGGGCTGGCCTCTGAGGTGCTGGATATAGATGCAGACTCCTCAGTAGATCTGCTGGTACCAGCATGGGGCATGCAGGTGTGCCCTGTGTGGAGTGGTGGGGGTGGACTGGGGGCTTGGTGTATGTGGACATTCCACATGGATGGTGTCATCACGGTCGTGGTATTCCTCCACTTGCACATCCTGGTCGCTGAGGGGGGCTGCTGCCTCACCTACCAAACTGGTAGCACCGGACTGGGTACCGTCAGCCTCTCCCTCTGCAATTGTTCCCGACATTGTGTTTGCAGTCTCGTCGGCTGCTGTGATCTCCTCCACAGCCGACCTGGCCTGCACTGGTGCGCTGGGTTGCACTCTGGCCCGCGGTGCTGCCCCGGAGGTGGAAGGCCCAGTGCCCTCTGGTCTGGCACTGTGTGTAGATACCCTTGGGGCAGGGTCCTGCCCTTCACTTTCTGCATCAGTGCCTGTGGGGGAACAAGAGATGCAGGGCATCCGTGATGGTGTTACATGCAAGATGCATGAGTTGGTGCTGTACAGTATTTCATTTCTCATGCATTGCATTCTTATAGGTGTGTCACACAGGGTACTTTAAAGTCCCTGTGTGTTGGGTGTCTGTTGGTAATGGGATTGGCACGCAGCATGCATTTCATTGTGCCAGGGTTTGGGCCTCCATCTGCACATGGATCTGTATATGTGTGTATGATGGGCCATGCATTGGCTTGGCTCACTTTCACATCTGTTGTACTAAGTCATGGTTTGGCCTACTGGTGTTTGCAGGGTCACTCACCTCCATCTCCCGATGTCACTGCACCCATCTCCATTTTACCAAAGCCCTCTATGGACTCCACATGCATGGTGGTGCTGCAGGTCTCTTCCCAGCGCATCAATTTTACTGGTGAGTGGGCATCTCCTCTTGTGGCCATGGCCTCCCTGCGATTAGATGCCAGGATGTTACGGACCCGGAGACGTAGGTCATCCCATTGCTTTTTAGTGCGGGGGGTGGTGCCAACCTCTCACCTTACGCGCGACCTCCTCCCATATTTCTTTTTTTCTTAGTTGAACTTCCCTTTTGAGGTTGTTTGCGAGCACCTCATCTGCATGGGCTGCAAAAGTATCAACCAGCATGTTGAGCTCCTCGTCGGAGAAGCGCTTCTTGCGCAGGCGGGGGGGGGGTAGTCTTGCGGGTAGCTTTGGACATGCTGGAAGTTATGGCCCTGCTTTCTACTCTGTAGCACTGCTGGATTGGGAGGATTGCAATGGATTGTGTTTTTGAAGATGGCCGCCGGCGCATTTCCCGTTCCGACGCAATGAGGTTACTTCCGGGTCCGGTATTACGAGCCTGGTATTTGCATGGTGGCATTACCGGATCGTTATTAAGGGGTTGCTCCTTGGCTGAGGCAGTATCGGCGGGTCCCGTGATGGCGCTATCGGGGGGTTAGAGGGCCTTTACCGGCATGGTGGTGTGGCCATTACCGGCATCAGGGTTCGCGCGTGCTCACGCTTTCGTAATCATCCGCTATAAGCGGCATCAAGGGTGCACGGACGTGCTATTACCACAATGCCGGTAATGACTCTACATACTATATTATACAATACAGCACTGCAGGCAAACAACTCATCAGGGAATGACAATGATCAATATAGGTCAGCACTCTTCTTCTCAATTATCTGTACGTTCCAGCCTTATCTAATTTCTTCTCAGCCAGGCTCTGTGGATATTTGTTGGTACTGCATAGATCTATTTTTTGTCTACTGTTGAGTTAAATCTTAGCATCGAATACTGTGCGAACATGATTATCCCTCAGCACAGTTCTCAGATACATTTTTCAGAGTGCCAAATAACCACAGCCAAAAAAGAATGAAAATGTGATACGGTTTCTCCTCTTCGATCACAATTAGAAGACGTCAGGATTTCGCACACTCCAAGAGCACTCAAAGTAGGCTAATGGTAGGTTACCAAAATGAAATCCTATGTGAGAGTTAGCAAGAGAGGTTAAAAAGGTCACATTTTTCATAATCGTATTCCTGCCTGCTAACCCAGTACTCACGGCCTAAGGTTACTTTTAATCGATCAAGTACATAGGTATTATATATCCCCTCCAGCATAGCTTAATTTTGTAAATTAATGCCCTCTGGTTGTTCCACAACTGCAACACATCTAATGTTACCATCTTTTTACATGCCGTCACCAGGGGAGAGCTAAACCACCCTGCTGTGCTAATAAATCTTGGAGCGCCACTTTGTACTTTGCATGAGTAGGAGATGCCCACACCCAATAAAGAACAGTCTACAAGGTTTTCTACGTGGAGGATGGAAGGTTGTTGCTTTGGTCTTTGATAGATTTATATCAAGGATTAGGAGCAATCACTAGAATACTTATATTGCTTCTGTATCCCGCAGGGGTGCTTGAGATTAATATAGCATAATCACCAAACATTAGGAGCAGTATATAATCGGATCCTAAATGTGAAGTATCTGGTTGGAGCTCCAAAGATTTGTCTATTAAACCATTTATAAAGATACAGAACAGAGTGGGGAACAAAACACAGCCCTGCCTAACTCCCTTCTGTATCTTTGAGAGACAGTAATTCGCCAGTTGAGCTCCATCATTTAACCGCTTCATTATTGCTGTACAAAGATTGTCTCGCTGTAAAAAGGTAATCTGGCATAGCCTTATTAATCTTGGCTTCCCACAGTTTAACACGCAGCACCCCATCAAATGCTGTCTTCATATTGATGAAGTCTACACATAAGCATACCACCCTAAGTATAACATATTTTTGTTGGAGTATAAAAAGGCGGAAGGCCTGATCAGTATTACTAAGGCCTTTCTGGAAGCTTGCCTTTTTTCTTCAACTCGTGTTTGTAAATTCTCGAGAACCATCCTTGCACTGATTTTTCTTCGAGCATCAAGATGCTATATTGGGCAGTCATTAGCCCGGATATCGTGTTCTCCCTTTTTTTGTAAAATGGGACGATCTCAGCTTTGGTCCAGGACACTGGTACCACTAACTTGGTTTAAGTGACATTAAATAGGCAGGAAAAAATAGGCACCCCGATTTATGGTTCTGATTTTAATAGGTCTACCGGGACAGGTGCTTTAATACACTTTTGCCATACAATCTCATTGCTGATTTCTTCCATTGTAATTTGATTTAATTTCAGAGGGATCATCTGCATTGATGCATTAGGCTCAGGAGGGTAGCTCTGGGGCAACGCGAGACCTTAGAGGCAAGGCGACGCAGAGCAACACAGGCTCCATCCCTGGTTCCACGCTTAGAAACCTCTGGGTATTAAGCACGTTATAAATAACCAATTCTAATTATTGATGATCACATCAGTATCCAGGGGCAGTGAAACCTCTACTTAAATATTCCAATTTTGAAAGCGACTAAACCACAACCTCTCAATAGTGCTTCCCTAGATGGAGCTTCTAATCTTTGTATATTCCCTACAGTGACCAATTTCGAAAAATCTGAAGTGTTTTTATTCACAACCTCTAACAACGCAACGCATTCCATTTTCCTCTTTTTTCTGGTTACCAAATCTTTATAGATGATCATAGAAACACAGAGTGCATCCCTGCCAGTATGCTCCACATTCTTAATGATGACTATTAATTCCTTTTTAGCACGTTGAATTCTGTATAAAACCACCCTTGCTGTGTAATAGCTGAACGTTTCATTGGACCCCGTGATTTTGTCACAGCGCAAGTAAAAGGGAATATCATGTCATCATTTAATCGCAATAACTCAGCTCCAGTTAGATCTTCCTTACAGAAAAATGGCTCCATGTACTCCAGATGTTAATCTGCAAATGCAATGGCCTAAATATACAGGGAAATGCAGGCTGCGAGAATACTAAAAATGAGAAGGTTTCTGCCATTTTAATGTTGGTATCATTGCAATGTTGTTTTAGTTTCTCCCATTTCTTTGATTAGCCTTCATTTCTGCTGCATCCAAGAGAACATTTTAAGTTGCCAAGTATGTGGCTGGATTGCAAGGCAGTTCAAATATTATTCATATTAGCTATTGTTTCAGAGGTGAAGTTCCAGTTATCATTTCTTATGTAGCTTTTCCCAGGGAATTTGCGTACACACAATAATAACAATTCATGTCTTTTAGCATTAGTGAAATGGAAAGACAATAGTTGCAAAAGATGTGTTCTGGTGGGTTCCATGTCTTAAAATTGCAGCAAAAATGGCTGTGGATACAAAATATTGTGGCAAAAATGCCATGGTTTAGCCGCCACAATCATGTAAAGGATGCGGGGGACAACCCCACAATGGTATAATGGGGTACACCTTTCCCGGGTTAAACCACAGGATTATTTCTGTGATTTCTTTTACCGGCATAATTTTTGCCGCAATTGTATTACCTGATAACCTCTGGTGTAAACTAAGCTTCGGGTTGAGGCACTACCAATATACTGAATCAGGCTTTGGATCTTCTGGTCCCTAGTGAAATCTCAGGACCGCCGAGTTTATGGCAGAGTGGATTGGTAGCACAAATAATACAAGAAATTAATTCTCAAAGTTGGAACATATATGTTTTTTCTAAGAGAATCTTTTTCCCAAGCAAGATGAATGCCCTGCAAACTAACATTTTCTGCCCTTGGCCTAGCTGAGTAATGCAGAGAGCAAACTTTATCAATGTGGCAGTTGCAAAGATATGTTTTGCGGTGAGGAAGCTGCAAGGTCCGGCAACGGTCTAGGCTGCCAAGATATCTGGTGTCATGGGAACAGAAGCTAGTGTATCTAAGGTTATTGCCTCAAGGTGTAGCATTCACTTTTCACTAATTGCCCTATTAGATCATCTGCAGGGGGGGATGGATTTGGAATATCATGTGTAATGTACTAACCAATACAGTGGGGTATTGTATGTTGAGCTTTAGTTTTATAAATTGGCAAGAGCCAGTAGGAGAATAGGTATTTGAATTTACCTGATGTTTGGAATATATTGCAATTATTTGGTTTTTGTCTTTAAAAACTGTGGCCTGATGTGGGTGGGTGGAGAGTCCTCAGCCTTTTGGTCACTTGACATTGATTGATTTCCCTGACGATAATTTTATGCATTAAAGAGCTGTCTTATTTGTGCCTCTCATTATTGATTCCTGGATTTATTGGAGTCAGACAATGTCACAATAGACATCAGGAAAAACATTCTTCTCCTCAAGAACAGCCCATTTAATCATGTGCCTTGAGTGATCCCCAATGGCAATATTTATATTTCTAGACCAGCTCTTAAAGTAATTTACAGAAAATAGTTCAGAATTCAGCTCCAAATTATATGGAGTGCATGCCACATCCAGAACATATTTGTGGGCATGGTTTGGGGTTTTGGCCATCAAGACCAGTCTATCCCATATTATGTCCTCATCCTCCACAATCCCTACCAGGGACCCCAAAGGTTCAAATTGGAGATTAAAATCCCTGGCTAGCAGGAAATGGATATTACTTAGTTACAAGATTTTAAAAAAAAACGAATATGATTTTGATATAGATAAAAAGTATCCATCCCATTTTGTTTATAAAAATTAAAAATTATCATAGGATATTCAGAGCAATGCCAATGTGTTGAGTACCTTGGTCTCCCAGTTCAGACTGGAATCAACACAGGTCTGGAGGACAACACTGCGGCATCCTCTGGGCCCTTTTGTTGCCATTATATGGAAAGAAACGTAACCTTGGATATTCACCTCAGAGACTACCAATGTTTCTTGGAAACATAATGCATGGTCCTCACCAAGTTGCACCATGTATCATTTTGTATATTTGTTGTCAATCCCACTAGATTCCTTTATAGCATTTTTAGTGCCAGTCCACTTCCTCCCTCCTCACATTGAGCTGGGGAGATGGCAGTCTTTCTCTCGCTAGTCAGTTTACACCTTCCATTTTATCAGCACTTGAACATTGACCAACAACCATGTACATTCAATGGTTCTGCCTTCAATCCTGTATATAATTGCCTGGACGTGGCTAGTGCTGGTTCATTATATTATCTTCTTACCATGGCAAGTTCAGATTTTGTATACAGTTAACCATCTCAGGGTTGCTGTTCCTAGGGGAAAGGCTCTCAATGCAATTTTCGAACCTGAAGCTGGTTATGTTCCATACTCAATTTACAACTAGCCTTGTGCCAATCAGTAATCTCTCAATTCCATTCATATACATCATAATATGTCATCCTTGAACACAGAATAACATCCCCTGTTCTTTTGTTTTAGTTAGTGAATACATTTGTTAATCCAGGCATTAGTACCTTCCTGTGTTCTAAACTGGGGACATTATGCACATATACCGTATTCGTTTCAGAGCTACTTTGTAGCCATCTTCTTCGCACACTATGGGTTCTGGCAACCTGAGAACCATAGCATCGTTTATGGATGCCCCTCTGTGATGTATCTTATCTATTATACCATTCCAGGTAGCAGCGAGTCTTTTGTTTTGTTCAATGATTGTCTATTACCTTTATGACTGATCAATCAATTCCGCTGAAACATATGGCTCTTTTGCCTGTCTCAATGCTTGGGACTATCCTAGGCTTTCCTTCCAATGTAGTTACTTTGTATGAGGCATAGTAGATGTTTTGATTTCTCTATCAATGCTATCTTAGCTTGTGGAGCCTGACTTACTTTAGAAGGAGCACCGACCCTCACTGAGTTCTTCGACTCACCAGGGTTGCTGCCTCTGACCAAACATTGTCTCGCAAAGCGCATTTCTTTAGTGAGTTTCCTAACAATATCTTTTACAGGGTTGTACTCTACTAAACTGTGCTTGCAGCCACAACACTTGGTGGCTGCTATGTTAGGTGCCTTTTCAATCCCAACCACCATATGATGTTGGGGTGTAGGCAAACCAGGACCCTTTCATTAATAATGGCCACTTAGTATATTAACATTTCTGTTAACATCAACATTCATAGAAACATTTGTCTGACTTATTTTCTGGCAAATCGTACTATCACTTCATATAGCAAATCTATTGGAGATAGAAATATTAGTTGATATAGCAACTAACATATCAGACTTATGAAGGTCTGTTAATAATCCTCTCGTGACTCAATTAATATCAATAGTACTATTTAAATTCCTAGCGGACTGCTCTGCAATATAATGTACTCTTTTACCATGGTTAGTATGTATTTCCGCCAGAATATTATAATTTCTTCCCACTATTGGTATTCTGTCTGGGAATCTCATATTTACCCAGGGAATCATGCCTGGTTTTATTATTATTTATACTTTTCCTACCCGAACTATAGTTATAGTATTCCTGCACTGGGCATACAATTGCCAGCTTGCTCTTTGTCACTTTGAGTCCTTGTACGCTTATTGCTACCATCTCACTCTTTGCTACCAATGTAAATCATGGTTTCCTCTGTCACCAAATTAGCTGCATGGTTGGCAAGTTCTTCCCCATCAGGTGAACCTAGCAAAATCTCAAATTGGTTGTAGAAATGATTTGCCCAGGTTTCATTATTCTGCTAGATTTCCCCACTTTGATATGTGGCAAGAGACTTGTGGTGCTTTTTTTCCTCCATTGTATCATCTTATCTAATTGTCTAAATATGTAATTCAAGTTATGCTAATAGCTGTGAGAATATTAGAAAGTGCAGGTGCTGTGCAAGGATAGAAAATGTAAACAGTGCCAATGCTAGAATATGAAATACGAAAGGCCGGGTAATTATTGAAAACATAGATACTAAATACAAGCAACTACTAAAAACCACATATACAATGCAATATGGAGCATATGTACAAACCACTCACATACAGTCTGATATCAGTCAAAACAGGGAGTAACACTGAAGTTAATTCCCCTCTCTCCATTGTCTTGGCAACCTAAAAAAAAGAAAAGGCTGCAGACAGAAATATTGAAAGTAGGAAAGCTACTAATAATGATTAGAGCAACAATACACCAGGGAGAGGAATGCTTGAGGAGCCTACGCCCCCCGCCTGCTCTGGAAGAAAAGTCTCCTAATAAACACCAGGCTCACTGCTGCTAATACTGTCATCACTGTAGACAGGCCCTTCATTCAAAGATTTATATTGCTAGGAGGACGAAGTGGCAAGAATGTTGGAAATACCAGATAATGCAAGAGGGCTAGAGGTGAGGAACGCCCAGACAGCTTGAGGGGCCACCAGAGCCCATCTTTTCCCTTTCACCCCCCTTAAAGCCTTCTAAACTAGTAGTGGCCAAATACAAACTCTTGTCGCAATGCTCCCCGACAAGGGATTAAATAAAGAGTTCCTTTGGTTAAGGACCAACCAACCCCAACCAGGGTGTACTGTCAAGTGCTCAGAACGCCCCTGACTCCTTTAGCTTCATGCCAAAGCTGCCACCCAACAGTGCATAACAGGCGTGCCCTTTCCAAAGGCTTTGCCCCCTGTCGTATATGTAGACCCGGCTTGCACTGCGTCTTCCTGACAGCTCCTTCGGGGTCCTAGGACCTTCTCCTCAGCAGTGCACATCATCAGGTACGCCCTTAGCGCAGGCTTCACTGCCATCAGTAAATGTAGATGCGAGTTGTGCTGCATCGTTCTGCCAACTCCTCCTGGGTCCTAAGGCTACCTCCTCAGGCAGTACACAGCAGCAGTTCACTGTAATTGATTTTTGTGTATTATTCCTTTTAGACATCGTTTTGTTGAAGGTACCTTTATGCATTTTTATGATTACTTGAAATAATAAATACAATTATGAATATGTTTATGAACAAATACAGAAAGGTCTGTGTGCACACCCAATAATAATTGGCAAATCATAATGAGAAAGTTTAAAAAGTAAATGGATATAACCTGTTTGTTTGAGTAACACAGATATGTGCACGAGTTGATGTACTATTTAACCTTTCCATCATTGTCACATATATTGTTTGCACTTGAAAAATTGGGCATATTCATTTAAACATGATATGCTTCACATTAACTCGGCAATCATCTCTTCAACTCGGTGACCCCTAAATTAGCTGGGCTTCGATAAGCTGCATCGGTGCTATTTTGATTTAATTGTTGTTTTGATTTACCCCCTGCATTTTATTTATGTTTTTTATCTACTCGATATTTTGGGTGTGGGAAGTGCATGCTTAAGGGTGGAGAATGGTTTTAGTATTTTATGCTACTTGCATTTTATTATTGTTTGTATTCATCTCCTACTGATTTTACCCTGCACATGGCCATTAGTGTGTTTATTTGGTAGATAGACTCACAGCAGCATTTCTGCATTTCCCATGGGAAGCTTTCAGGTCTCAGAACTCATGGGGCACTTTGGTATGCATTGGCAAAGTTGATAGGCCTCTCATACTATACACAGACGCACGTCTCAATGAACTGGCCTCCGCAGGGCACCAGCTTTTTCGAAAGTGCCGTTTTGGCTGAAGCTGCCCTCCATCTCTCCTCTCCCTTCACCCATCGATTCACACCTGACTGAGGGCAGAGGCTTACAGTTTTGAGCCCATTACATGTAACTGGTGCCAGGGCACTAGCTCCAGTGCTGCCCATGAGAATGAAACATAGGCAGTCCTTTCAATCGTGTAGGCATCCAGGCACCTGCTGTTCTCTGCATCAGTGGCTGTTGTGGGAGATGTTACCCAGCTGGTGTACAGATCTGGGGATCAGGGCCCGAAACTGGCGAGAGTCTCCTCAACTGGGTGGCTAGGTCATCAACTGAGTGACCCTAAATGACATATACCACAGGATTTGATCTGCCGTTTTTATTTTTAATTATTTCTTTTTTTATGTCCCACCTGCTTTTTATTGGAGGCATTTTTATATACCCTCATTTTTTTATTGATTGCAGGAAACAAGCATGGGATGCCATCAACTGTATTCAGTGAGTTTACAATTTATCACTTATTGTTCTCTTGTTTTTACAGTACATATATTTATTGAAAAGCTTATTTTCTTTGTTCTTATGAGGTACAGGCTTTCTGAATTTCAGTTTTTACCATTAGAGGACATTTTCCAGAACACATTGGGCATATTCTTATGTGCTACATAAAGCACACTGGTCCTGCCCTTGAATAGGCGTTTGGGAAGGCATGCCACAGTGAACATAGAAACAATCTCCACTTCTCGATGAGGTCCTTCTTCCACCCGCACATGTAGGATGTTGTGTCCAGAACACTGTGGAGCTGCTAAAGAAAGTTGTGAACGTCTTATCACATTTTCTTTTTACACTTATAGCATAGTTCAATTTATATAAAATGGAGCATATATTAAAATATACCCATAATACAAAAGCATTACATATTTGTTGCTGCCCTATTCCTTTCAATTACCACTTCTGGCGCCATTTTAATATAGGAAATGTCTAGCAGAAAATGTCTTGTGCAAGTACATAATTCCAAAACTTCTAGATGCCATCAGTTTGCTCTGCCTTGTTCATAAACCCATGCCTTAGTTCATGGGTTTCTGAGCCTGCTTTGCATTTCCTTTGCGGTGTGCCCTCACTGTTTTGGTCCAATTTATGTCTGGTGACTCTGGTAAAGACTGACTCAAAAATAGAGCCGGGCTCTCTATAAATCCTGAAGCAGAAGTATGTTTGGGAGCTTAGTCCTGTGTTATTATCTATTTTCAGTTGACTTGCTTGCCGTGCGTCACGGATCCTTTTTTACAGTTACGTTTCAATTTTACATTTTGACCCTGCAAAACATTAATCGGCTCCAGTGCATTCGAATACACTACACATGTGATCTGCACTGAAATATTAAAGCAACTTGATTACCAAAGCTTTGACGAGTAGCTATAACTGACTATTGGATCTGTATGCTGCCACTAATTGGCCACATGCGGTTCCGGTAACCTTCACAGTGAGCCTGAGTCCTTGGTGTCACTGACACTAACATTGCAGACCGGAGCCTGTTTTTGCTGTTTGCTGCTGCAAGAGGCAGACTTTAAAGCCTATATACTTGGTGGAGTGAGGCTGAGTGTTTCAGTGTTGGAGTGGTAGAGTGGTTTTGTAGCTCGCTCCCTGGGATCTTGTACGTCGCATGCCATTACTGCTGCACAAGGTGTTACTTAACATCCTGTATCTGTCAATTTACTAATGGACAAGTACTTCTACGGGGTTGCTTTTGTGTCTCACATTGTGTAACTATTGCATGGATTATCGTGACGCTCAGCACTGCCCCTACTGCCCGGGAGATCACTCAAGAGTTCATTACTACACAATGGGCCTCATTACAAGCATGGCGGTAGCCATGCCTGCTACCGGCAACGCCTCCCATGACTGGTCAATAACCGGCCCATTACGAGTTGAATGGGCCGGTAATTGCCCATTTGCGGTGGTGGTAATGCTGGGCTCCCAATCCCCATTCTGCCCTGTAGGGCGGAATGGGGGTGGGGAGCATGGATGCGCCGAAACCGTTGATAACGGTGCCAGGGCAATTATGAGTTATGCTCGCCGGTGCCGCACAGCTCACCAGGTAAGACCTGGTGGGCTGTCAGGCACCCACGAGCATAACTCATAATTCGGCGGGATGGTATGAACGGTGCCAGTGCCTTACCGCCACCAGTGCCTTACCGGCACCGTTCATACCGTCAATGCCAGGGTCGTAATGCGGCCAAATGGCTTCTAGTCGGAGGCTCCTTGGTTTGGATTGATAGCAGGGACTGCAGAGCTGTCACCCTTTGACCTATGGTAACAAAGCACACTATTAGTAAGGAAATCATAATATGAAGGGAAAGTCTAAAGCGGCAGCCAAACGCTACCATTTTAGGAGCCCCAACCAATATACTGCTATTTCCCCAGCACTGGGCGCTGAGTCTGCTGTTGTGGGGGATAGCTCAAAACAGGGGAGCATGGCGCAGCAGAAAATTACAAAGCTTTTCCCACAGAAGGGGGGGGGGTTGTATAGTCAAGTTCTCACTGCTGAACCTATGCCTATAGCCGTGAGCAGTCTGAGGGATTTGGAGTGCTCGTGGATCAATCTGGATATTTCTGGTACAGTGCTCGCCCAAGTAGAACCGGAGGTGAGCAGGCCCTTGCTGGATGTGTACCTTAGTCTTGAAAAAGAAACCAGAATGGTGGAAGGCTAGTCGGAGCGCTTGAGTATGTCACTGGGAATATTTAAAATTCAAGAGGTCGAAGTGGTGGGCTACTCTGGGTCACCATCAGGCCAGGACGACCTTTGCTTCAGCACTGAGAATCAAGTATCCTCAGCTGGAGGGGCCAATGGGACAGGGACCTTAGACTCTTCAGAGGAAGGTCTCAGTTCACTGGCAGCCTTGAACATTGTTCTAGACATTAGACTCTATGACACAATAGCTATGGAAGTCAAAGCCAACTCTTCTGCGCTGACACTGATTAATACACATTTTGGGGAGTGAGTTTGCTGCCAGTCCAGTCATGTTAAGAAGTGTACCAAGCAGTTGGCATATCCTGGCGATAACAGCAAGTTCTGTCAATGTCAATCGCTCTGAACTCTGACTCTACAGGCCGAGCAGCAGGAGAGGCTGGCAAATCTACAGGCGTGAAGTCCAACCACCCTGCTATGCCCAAGCCAAAGAGCAAAAAAACTAAAAACATGAAGATCGAGTCCCATGATAATCGCAGGGGCTCTCGAAAAATGTTTAGGTCCATTTGGCAGCTAACCAACAGCAAGAGCAGCAAAGGAGTGGAGAACATGGAATCCCCGCTTCTGCCAAAGTGCAAGGGCAGAAGGCAGTGCACCTCTCCAAAACAAGCAGAGGTGCCAGGCAACACTTTAAGTGATGACAATAAGGGAGCAGTGAACTGGCCCAATAAATATGGGATAAAAGCACTCCTACAGAAGTGCAATCAGGAAATCGGGAGGAAAAAGAGGTCTTTGTCAAACCAGGAATTGTCTCTAGAGGCACAGCCCAACGCAATGAGGGCAAAGGGCTGCCTATTGTCACGGAATCAGATCAAGTCTATAGCCGAAAGTAAGGAAAATACAGAGAGGGAGGTGCCTTACAGTACCCATGAAGGGTATAGGAGGGAGGATGTACCATCTAAAAAATGGGGTCAGAAACTGGGCAGTTAACCAATCATCTTTGAATCAGTCTTCGAGGAAGAAAGAAATATTTCACTCAACAGGCGATGCATCTGGACTCTTTTGGCCTCAAGTCCAGCTTTAAAACGTATCTCCTCTGGAGACATTGACTTTGTTCACTTGTTTGACTGCCAGAAATTGGGTAAATGCGTGGTCTTCTTTCCCTCACATTTGATTGAAAAACTGGTAAGCGACTGTCAAGAAGAACTGTTGCAAAATGGCTTTGAAACTTATTACCATAAAGGAAATGAAGAATCTACATCAGTCAGAGGAAGGGAAAAGTTGTCCATACAATGCCATTTTGATCATGAGCAGCAGATGCAGGGCTAGCATAATGAAGACTCAGCAGGATGGGGGTGGTTACCCAGCTCTCTACCAATCTGTCCTTATAAAAACGACGGGATTCTAATGACAATGATTTGGTCATTTATAGTTGGAACTCGAGAGGCTTTAATTCCTTTAGAAATGATGACCCCTGTGATCTTTTCAAGGGGGCAGAAGTTATTCTCCTGCAGGAGATTTGGTTAAGGAATACCCCCTCGTTGAATGGCTATGCGTCCTTTGCAAGTAATGCTAACTAGGTGCTGAAAGGAAGACCGGTGGGGGTGCTGTGGGTTGCGGTTAAAATGGAAAGGAGGAGGTATTTTTATCTAGTGAAAACGAACATAGAAGGCCTGTTGATTACAAAAGTAAGTGATTGGTGGGATGGTGCTGAGGAACAGCCCCTCCTTATTAATATTTACTTTAACCCTAAATCAAGTGCTAAACAAATTGAGAATGTTTTGCTCGACTGGGAGAACAAGGGTGAAGGGATGCCAATCATTTTGGGAGGAGATTACAATTGAAGTGTTGCAACAGGGGAATTTTTCAAGCCAGATGACAAGTTGACTATTAGTATATCTAGCGGCTCGAACAAAAGGGTCAATTTAGGGTGGGAATGGTCTCTTTTTCTGGCCAGCTGGGGTTTTATCCAAACCAATTTGATGGGGGGTGGGAGCACTCAGGATACCCTGACTTGGTCGAATTTAGTTCAGCAAAAAATTGATTACATATTCACAAAGAATATAGAATATGTAAGGCTGCAGGAGCTGAAAATAATTCCAACTATATGGAGTGATCACTCGCTGGCTGTTGAGGCTTAGGGTCACTATGCTTCCAAAATTGGAGGTAATGGAATCCATGGGGGACAGAAATATTCTAATTGCGGGTGAAGGGGGAAGACTGATTCAACAATGTGCCAATGAGGGACTGGTAAATAAAAAGCTGGCTGTATGGTTGTATGGAATATGCCCAGGGGAAAAGAGGGAGATGTGCGGGCCGCCACTATTCTTGAACCTCCTGAGGAAGCTAGAGATAGTGGGAGAGAGGGTACAGGGTCGAACCTCTAGTCTAAATTTTGAAGGGCACTGCCACATATTCGATAAGGAAGTCTGCGAGAAAAAGTGATTGCTGACCAAAGAAATCAGTCTGGTAAAAAAAATCTAGGGGGAAGAATAGGACAGAAGAGATGAGGCCTGTCAGCTTGCTAAAACAAAAATACAGGACATGGAGCAAACATCACAGGATATGGAATTATATTCATAATAATCAGGTCACACTGGTTAAGTTGGTCAAGAATGATACACGGGGAAGTCAGTAGATATTAAACCAAAAGAATAGATTCCAAACTGGGCTGCAGACTTTGGGGGTGGTGGAGGAAGATTGGGTACACTTGTTCTAGTTAAAATTCAGTGAAGATCCCTCACAATATCTGGAGGGCTGTAGAGAGAGAGCACAGTTTCAGGGATTGGATGTTAAGTTTGTGAAGGAAGACCTAGAATGGATTATTATGAATTTAAATAATTCCAGAGCCAGAGGCCCTGACGGAGTAACCAAGTCCTGAAAAACAATCCGCATCTATTGGCCGATATCCTGGTAAATTTATTCAGGCAGATAGTTCAAAAAGGGGTGTGCTTGGATCCTTGGCACAACTGTATCTTGATCCCCATCTTCAAAAGAGGTGACAGAGGATTCCAGGAACCTATTGGCCCATTTCTTTATTAGATACCACTTCTAAGGTATTCCCGACAATGGTTATCAGGGAATTGAAACCTTTGTCAGAGAAGACCAATCATGTACACCCTCTACAAACAGGCTTTAGAAGAGGGTTGGGATTCTAAACATGTGCCTCTCATAGGTTGGTAATGGTTTACACACAAATGTGTATGTAGCTACTGTCGACCTCTCAGCAGCCTTTGATAATGTTGACCTTAAACGTCTGTGGAAGAAATGATCAGACTGGGGCATCAATCCAAGTTTGCAGGCAATGATCCAGATGTTGTACACCGACAGTAAGACCAAAATTAGGCTCAATTGCAGGGGTGATCGCTCTGGAGATATCAATGTCACTAAAGGGATTTGTCAAGGCTGTATAGTGGCGCCTACCCTCTTCAACTTGTATATTGCTGACCCTTTGAAGGAAGCTCTGTCCTGGGGGGCTATGCTCCAAAATGGGGGGATTTGTGGGTGGGCTGTATAGCCTACGCCAACGATTTGCTCTTGATGCAATATACTCCGGTGAGGGCTTTAGCGATGTCTGACTGGGCTGGAAGAATATTTGCAGAACAACCACCTCAAGGTGAATCCAGCCAAATCCATGGTATTGACATGCAGACGTAGGAAGAAGACAACCAGCTATAAATGGAGAATTGAGGGTGCACCAAACAGGAAGGTAGAGTGCCTTCAATTAGGATTCTCCGTCTGCTCTAAGAGCAGAAGCAAAATTGAGGAAAGTAAGATAGAAGGAAGGGTCAGGGAATTCTTATCCATGGTCAAGAGTACTTTGTGAATTCTTGCTACTTCCTTTCATAGAATTCTATCGGGCAAACATCTCTGCAGTGGTACTGTATGGGTGCGAGCTATCAACCGGCAGGAATAGAACACTCTATGACATTATGGAAGGGATGATCCTGAAGAGGGCTCTTGGGCTGCCAACCTCATTCCCAGTTAGCCTCAATAGACTTGAGCTGGGGCTGGTGTCTTGGTGGGAACAATTGATGAAGCAATGTCTTACATTATACTTCAAGTACAAAAAATCAGAACATCCACAGACAGAATACTATATGAATGCCCGGATGGAAAAAAGATCCAATCCATTCTTGTCTAAATTCTTTTTTAAATGTGTTACGTTCATGTATGAGTTAGAACTTGGGGGTCCAGTCTCAGATTCCATATTAAGGTTAAGGTTAAAAAGAGGGGACAACATTGCAGATCTTAGCCACATGAGCGAACTGAAAAGGTATAAGGGATATGAGGCAGTGTTCCTACCATCGAGGGAACCTCGATTATATGTGAAAAAGTTCCCCTCAGCTAAATTGCAAAATTGGTACCTAAAGTTTAGGCTTAATTGCCTCCGAACGCTTGAACTATTTGGGCCCAAGTGGGGGATCCCTCTAGAGTTGAGAGCCTGTAGATTGTGCGGGCAGGAATTAGTCACTAAAACAGCTTGGGCCTCATCACAAGTTGGGTGGTAGCCCTTAAGTGCGGCGGTAACACTATTACTGCCGCATTTAAGGGTCCACCCAATCTCGGGCTGGCAGCATTTACCTCCGGCTCTAAGCTGGGGGTAAATGCGCCACAAAAATGCTGATTTTTGGGGCAATTACCACCCGGTAATTGCGCTGGTAGTAATTGCACTGAAAATTCCCCATTGGGTCCAATGGACCCAATGGGAATGTGAAATTACAGTTACCGCCCAACCTGTGATCCAGCGTAACACATCTGGAGGGTTTTGCGGTAATGTAAATACAGTTGGGCGGTATCCCAGTCGGGATACCGCACAACTCGTGATGAGGCTGCTAGTAATGGATTGTCATAAACTAATGGGCAAAAAGCTTCTTTTCCTGGGTCCTTTTGTAATTAAACAGCTGTTGTTGAAATGTTTGACTGTTATCTTTGAGGGCATTGATGAGGTAATGATGGTAGCAGAGGTGGAGAAACGGAGGGGGGTGTCTAATCCCAGTCTCACCTTGCAAAATTATATGGTTTAAAAAAAAATGATTGGCAGTAGGGCATTTTGTGTACTTTATGACTAGTGTTGAAAATTATTAATGAATTGGCTAACGAGAGGGTTTGATTGAGTAAATATTTATTTTCTTTATTGTATGTACTTAATGATAATTTACTGGAGCAATTTGTAGTGACATGTAATTTAATGTAAAAAGTTCCATGTGTACTGAAAACAATTTAATACAAGAAAAATAAAAGAATTCAGTTGTCCTGGGCATAATAATAATCCACATGTGGGGTCATCATTGTAAAGACTGGTGGGGGGTGTCTGTACTTCTGCTCTCTATATGGTAGAGGAGAGGCACAGCAGACCCCAGCCAAGATTCTCTATAAGGTAGCAATGGACGAGCAATCAAGGCCTAGCTTCTCAGGAGGTGATGCGGGCTGGTTCTTAAGTACAGTGTAGTTCCCGAAACCCCACAAAGGAATGTCCACACACTGTATTACTGAAAACAAAGTCTTTATATAATTAATATTCAAAAGTATGTACACGATCACAATAACGCACTTTGTACTTGGAAGTCAATAATGAAAATATGTACAGTTCTAAAGTGGTACCACTAATGTTATCCAATCTCATTAAAGTGCATCAACTGTACGGTTAAAATGTCACACAGATTAATAACGAGGAAACCAGCAATAGAGATAGGCAGGAACGTAAGATGGTTGAAACAATAGGCAGAATACTGACCCCTACCACGAGGCACAGTTCTGTGTGGCGATCCCCCCACCTGGGCAACCTGTAAATAAAAATATATTGCACAAGCCCAGTCCATATGATCAACAGTCTCACTTCTTCCTTTTAAGGTTTTACCCCCCCAATGTACCTGGTGGAGTAGAGGTCTCCGATGATGCGTCGACCAATCCTTCTTGAGTGACTCCCCTTCAGGCAGGAGCCACGGATCGTCGAGAGGTGTCGAGGACCTCGGCGTTCGGTGTCGGGGGAATCAACGGCCCTTCTTGAGTGACCTCCCTTTAAGGCGGGAGTCACGGGTCGTCGAACGTCCGACGGTGAACAGGTTGAACTATGGCCGTGAAGTGGCAGCTTCGTTCTTAGCGGTGCTCGTCGACGACAGAACGTTGATGTCCTGCAAGGAAGAGGCGTGCGGGGCATCTCGGTGACGATAGTTCTGGACCGCAAAGAGATGATGAAGAACTGTGGCCCAGCAAGGGCGTCGAGTTGTCGGCGTCTCTGTGGTCTTTAGGTGGCGGGAAACCACTGGTGGATACTCCTTGGCGCGTCAACGGTCGGGCCTTCTCCAGCGGGAGACAAGCGGGTGACGATGCAGACGAGAGCGTCCGATGATCAATTGAAGTTCTTAGGCAAACGGGAGCACGGCGGCTCCGGTCAGCGACGGCAGTCGTCGACAGTGGCGGACAACAGTCCGAGTGCTTCTCCTTGGAGTTCCGCAGCAGTCCCCGTATCGGGTCAGCAGCCTGTCGAAGGTCTGTCTACCAGGGAGCGTTGGCAAAGATCAGCTGTGCACGATGGTCCCTCGTAGCTCGGGAACAGGGCGCCTTACCAGGTCCTCTCTTGGTCAGTCCTTGGAAACACAGCAGCTTTCAGATTGTGAGGGAGAGCCACAGCATTCCTTCTCGTCCAGCGGGGTTTCAAGGTCAAGCGTCAGTTACTCCAGTTACTCGTCGTAGTGGACTTCAGCTTCTGAACACGATTCCTAGCAGTGAGAGGTCCCCAGATATACTGTAGATCTATCATTCATTCCGCTGGGTCACACTCAAGCATCCAATCACGACTACGGGCATTCATGCATGCAGGCAGCCAATCAGGCACACAGGGTATTCAGGCCATTCACTTCTCTCCAGACACTCACAACAAGTTATGTGTATTGGGACAAGTACCGAGCCATTCAACACTCCAAGCTGCATTCATACCGGTTTCGGGCAGGGTTGTCTCAGTCATTGCGTCAACCACCAGATACTAGACACTCACAACACAGAATGCATATTCGTCACACACTCTATTCACCCAGGTCCCACCCACAGGAGGTACCCACAACATACATCACCGGGAAGGCTCCAGCTAGTCTGGCCGGGCCTTCACAACAACACCATGTATGGCATTTCCACCCAACAGCCAGTCAGGGGGAAGGGACAGAGTCAGGGCTTCCCAGGACTTTGGGAAAATAAGGTAATGGGTAATAGAAAGCAAGAGGCCACTGGGGCCATATTGTTTTCCATCAGGAATCAACTGATCCCAATGGCATGGCCGGGGTATCCCAAAATGGAGGATACTCCGCGCAACTGTCAAATTCAGCATGGAGCTGCCACCAGCCCATACCCTGCTCTGCGGGCTACCCACAGGTGCACAAAAACATACACTAGGGGCACAGGGTTGTACCCCCACCCATGGGTGCCATAAGGGTATCCCACGGGTCCGTTCATCAAACCAAAAGAAAGAGAGCTGCACCGCCAGGAGTCCCACATGAACTCCTGTGTGGAAAACACGACAGAACACACGATAAAAAGCAGTAAAGGACAAGGATACGGAGGCCCTGTCCCTCCGATGCATTTCCAGCATCACAGTCGCCCCCCCCCCGAATGAGGTGGAGGGTGCCTAATCTCCCACGGGATAGACACCCTTATTCAGACGGTCAACATACCTTCTGGAAAGGCCATCTGCATTATCGTGACTCTTCCCTGGTCTGTGCTCTATGGTGAAGTCTAGCCCTTGCAGGCTAATGGACCACCTGAGCAGGTTTGGGTTTTCACCCTTCATCTGCATAAGCCACTTCAGGGGCTTATGATCTGTTTGGACCTTGAAGGTAGACCCCGTAAGGTAGGGCCTAAAACGCCTAAGGCTCCAAACTATACTAAAACATTCCTTTTCAACAGTAGCCCACCTAAGTTCTCTACCCTTGAGTTGTCTACTGATGAATATGATAGGATGTTCTCTCCCTTTGTCATCTAACTGGGACAAGACAGCTCCGATTCCGGTGTCGCAGGCATCCGTCTGGACGATAAAGGGTCGGCTGTAGTAAGGCGCACACAACACGGGTGCCCGACACAGACTTTCTTTCAAGCCATCAAAGGCCCTCTGACAGTCTTCAGTCCAATTAACCTTCCTAGGCTGTTTGGGTGAAGTCAGAGCTGTCAGTGGTGCAGCTATGTTTCCATAGTCCGCCATGAAATTGCAATAATACCCAGTGAGGCCTAAAAAGGCTCTCACCTGGGTTTGAGTAGTGGGAGTCTCCCAGTCCTGTACCTTACTGGGGAGAGGTTGGATTTGACCCCCTCCTACCTCATGACCAAGATACATGACTTTCCCCTGAGCTATCTGGCACTTGGTGGCCTTGATAGTGAAGTTAGTCCTCTTTAAGGCCTGCAACACTCTACCCAGATGTGTCAAGTGCTCTTCCCAAGTGGAACTGTAGACAGCAATGTCGTCTAAATAAGCCACACAAAAGGCTTCCCGCCCACTGAGAGCATGATTGACCAATCTCTGGAAGGTGGCAGGGGCATTCTTCAACCCAAAAGGCATGACCCTAAACTGGTAGAGTCCCTCTGGTGTTGAGAACGCTGTCTTTTCCTTGGCATGGTCCGTCAGAGCTATTTGCCAATAGCCTGAGGTGAGGTCAAAGGTGCTCACAAGTTTGGCAGCACCTATGGTGTCCACAAGCTCATCAGCCCTGGGCAATGGGTGCGCGTCAGTTTTGGTGACGGCATTGACTCCTCGGTAGTCCACACAGAACCTCCAATCCTTGGTACCTGCCTGGGAACTTGCCTTGGGGACAAGGACCACGGGACTGGACCAGGGACTGGTTCAGGGTTCAATAACACCCAGATCCAACATCTTTGCGACCTCAGCCTGGATGTGGTTCTTAACCGTATCTGACATTCGGTAGCTCCTGCTCTTGACAGGGACGCTGTCACCAGTGTCAATCTCGCACTTACACCACGGTGTAAGGCCTGGCGTCGGCGAAAACAGAGAGGCATACTGCTGGAGCAAAGTCCTGCAGGCCCTCTGCTCCTCGGCTGTCAAATCTGGAAAGAGCTGCACTCCCTCCACTGAGCCATCCTGAGGGTTGCTATGCAGCAAATCAGGAAAGGGCTCACTCTCATCCTCTTCTTGCTCTGAAGCTAGCAAGAGACATGAGACTTCTGCTCGCCTGTGGAAAGGCTTGAGCCTATTGACATGGAATACCTGAGGGGCTACCCCTGGGATTCCCATGTCAACCAGATAATTGTCCTCGCCCATCTTGGAGATTATCCTGAGGGGTCCAGTCCATTTATCTGCCAATGCCCGAGGCTTGGTAGGCTCCATCACGAGGACCTCCTGTCCCGCAGTCCAATCCACTTGCGATGCTTTAAGGTCATGCCAGTATTTGTTCAATTCCTGGCTGGCCTTGAGATTCGCCGTTATTTGACCCATCATCTGTGTCATCCTCTGTCTGAGGCCTAACACATAGTCCCCCACTTGCTTGGCGGGACCGGGAGGGGTGGCTTACAAACCTTCTCTGATCAAGGCGAGGGGCCCCCTCGCAGGATGTCCAAAGAATAACTCAAAGGGGCTGAAACCAACGCCTTCTTGAGGTACCTCTCTATAAGCAAACAGCAGGCATGGCAGGAGGAGATCCCATTTCCTCCTTAGGGGCTCTTCCAAAGCACCTACCATGCCCTTGAGAGTTTTATTAAATCTCTCAACCAGACCATTGGTCTGGGGGTGGTAAGAAGTGGAGAATTGTAGGTTACCCCGCACTCCTTCCACATGGTTTTCATGTAAGTAGACATGAAGTTGGATCCTCAGTCAGAGACAACCTCCTTGGGGACTCCAACACGGGTGAAAATGCCCAGGAGAGCCCAGGCAACCACCTTGGCAGTAACAGTCCGAAGGGGTATAGCCTCAGGGTACCTGGTGGCATGATCTACCAAAACCAGGATGAACCGATGTCCACCTGACGTGGTAGGGTCAAGGGGACCGACGATGTCGATGCCCACCCTCTCAAACGGTGTGCCAACCACTGGCAATGGCTGCAGTGGGGCGATGACACTGCCTCCAGTTTTGCCAGACAACTGACAAGTTGGGCAGGTCCTGCAGTGGGACTCCACTTCTACTCCCATCCGAGGCCAGTAGAAATGGGCAGAGAGCCTCTGCTTAGTCTTCTTGGTACCAAGATGACCAGCCAAGGGCACCTCATGCGCCAACTGCAGTAGGAAGGGCCTGTAAACCTGGGGTACCACCAACTTCTTGAGGGCACCAGGTTCAGGCTTAGTGGGCTCACTAACAAGGAGCTCACCCTCCCAATAAATCCGGAATGTCCTAGGCACTTCTCCTCGTGCCTGGGCCAGGGCCTGTTTCCTCAGACCCTCGAGAGAGGGACACTCTCTCTGTCCTTTACAGAAGTCTCCCCGGGAGGGTCCCCCTTCAGCTAACAAGCATTGAAGATCGGGATGATCCTCCGGGTTGAGAACCTCTCCCACAGGAGAGTCTTCTGGCTCTTCTCCCACAGGAGTTGAGACGGGGTTTACCACTGGACCCAGCCCGTCCAGAGCATGGATCCCAATGGGTGCTGTAGGAACAGCAGGAAGAGAAGGAGCCCCCTCCACAGAGGTGGCCTTCTTGTTCTTCCTTCGTCTTGCCTTAGGCCGCGCCTTCGGCTCGGGTACCTGACTCACAGCCAGACCCGGTGTCACCTGTGACCTGGTGACCGCAACAGCAGTCATGGGAAGACCATCCACGATCAATCCCAACTCGACTAGATCATTTCCTAACAGAATGTTAGCAGGGACATTGTCCTGAACCAGGACAGGAAGCTTTGCTGTCTTGTCTCCAATTACGAGTGTGACTCGGGCTACAGGCGATAATTTGGGAGGCCCACCAGCTAACCTGGTGGTTCTCAAAGGAGCATCTACATAGTCCTCTGGCTTGAGCAGGGTCCTGTCCACCACTGTCATGCTTGCCCCAGTGTCTCTCAAACCAGAAGAAGGCTGGCCATTCAGGAGGACACTTCTCAAAAATCTACTGGTGTTCTGTGGGATAGGCGCTAGTACTTCCGCGTACTGGTCCCAGGCCTCAAGGGACACTAAGGAAATCTCTACGGGAGCACCAAAAGTGATCCCTGTAGAGGAGGGGAGGACAGTGGCCTCCACCTCAGACATGGGGTAAGGATAGGTCAGGCTGACAGCCTGTACTCCGAGTGCCTTACCTTTACACTTGGAGTCACCCCTTTTGTGATTCAGAGCCCCACAGTCCCAACAAGTGCCGGGAGTGCGGGGTACGGTACTGGAACCACCGGGAGCCTGCTTTGCAGCAGGTGGACCACTACTCTTATTCCCACCCACAGATGACTTATCCCCACTAGATTTTCGGGTCTTAGGAGAGGAGGGTTTAGGTTTATTTGACTGTGACTGCTTTTGGGACTCCTCAGCTTTCTGAGAGGCCCCCTTTTCTTTGTCCTTGTCCTTCCCACTGGAGTCCTTAGGGGACACCCGGTGGGAGACCACTTGTCAGACAACCTAGCCAGCTTAAAGGGATCCAAAATGTTCTGGTCAGCGACATACTGACGCAGCTCTGGTGAACAGGCTTCAGAAAAATGCTCAAAAAACAACAGGTGGGACAATTCAACAAAAGTTTTCACCTTGTAACCATCAATCCACCCCATCATATTCATGTGCGCAGCACTCACCCAGTCAACCCAAGACACATTGGGCCTCATTATAACTCAGGCGGTCCGGAAATAACGGTGGCGGTAAACCCGCCGCCACCATTGTTTCCGGACCGCTTGATCCCGACTCCTGCAGGCGGGAGGTGATGTTCCCGCCAGGTCTGACCTGGCGGGTTTAACAGCGCCCGCCTGCAGGCGGACGAGGAAACACCGGCAGCATTACGAGATGCTGCCGGTGTTTCCATGATCCCCATTCCCATCGAGTCCCGTAGGACTCGATGGGAATGGGGATTAACACCATTCCGCCTCCGTGATTCCCGGAAAACCGGGGTTGTAATGCCCCGGTAATTCCGGGAATCACGGAGGCGGAATGGTAAGACGAGTCCGGCGGTAACCAGGCGGTTTTACCGCCGCGGTTACCCCCGGACTCATAATGAGGCCCATTCTCTCTTTTCTTAAAATCCCTGAACCTTTTAAGGTATTGGGTAGACGTCTTGCCAAACTTGGCAATCAAAGCAGATTTCATACACTCATACTTACCCCTTTCTTCCACTCTCAGCTTCAGAATACAGTCATATCCAGTTTGAGGCAATCTGCTTAGCAAACACTTAGCCCAATCTCTTTTGTCAACATCATGAATTGCACAAGACATTTCAAACACTTCAATCCATTGGAGGATATCAGAACCCTCCGAAAACTTACCAACCAAATCCTTCATAAATTTAGTTGCCGGGGACCTGACACTCTCACTGGGTTTCGCTGAAGTCTCCACTCGAGCTTTCTCCAGCTGGATTCTCTGACATTCAGTGTCCTT
This sequence comes from Ambystoma mexicanum, assembly GCF_040938575.1. Classification (NCBI taxonomy): domain Eukaryota; kingdom Metazoa; phylum Chordata; class Amphibia; order Caudata; family Ambystomatidae; genus Ambystoma; species Ambystoma mexicanum. The sequence goes on along the minus strand of NC_090930.1, from coordinate 668,756,158 downwards.
GTCTTTGAGTTCAAGATCCCTATTCTTGAGTTCAAGATCCCTATTCTTGAGCTCCACTTGTTGAGCCAACTCCTTCTTCGTAAGCTCAGCATCTATTTCCAACTTGCAATATTCAAAGGCCAATTTCATCCTTAATAACTCAAGTTCCAAGGTATTGCTGGGGTTTGGAACAGAGGCAGCAGGAATGGCGGCATTGCCAGAAACAGATTCAGTAGAAACCCCATGGGCAGAGTCCTCATTGGTTGCATTCCCCCCCTCATCAAGAGTTTCACCATCGGTCTGGTAGTCCACCAGGGCAGCTATTAGCTCAGCCCTAGACTTATCCACAAAGTCTAACTCCCTGGCTTCACAAGCACTCTGGAGAGCCTCTAAGCTCATCCGAGTCAATTTACCATTCGCAATAGACTCCATTGCTTGTAATGCAGTTATTTTGTACACACCCAAACCTTAATCTAATAAAGTGCAGATATTTTGTAAGTGGCACGGTTATACACTGATTCTTAAAACCATAAGCATCCCACCACTGCCACCAGTGTAAAGACTGGTAGGGGGTGTCTGTACTTCTGCTCTCTATATGGTAGAGGAGAGGCATAGCGGACCACAGCCAAGATTCCCTATAAGGTGGCAATGGACGAGCAATCAAGGCCTAGCTTCTCAGGAGGTGATGCGGGCTGGTTCTTAAGTACAGTGTAGTCCACGAACCCCCACAAAGGAATGTCCACACACTGTATTACTGAAAACACAGTCTTTATATAATTAATATTTAAAAGTATGTACACAATCACAATAACGCACTTTGTACTTGGAAGTCAATAATGATAAATATATACAGTTCTAAAGTGGTACCACTAATGTTATCCAATCTCATTAAAGTGCATTAACTGTACGGTTAAAATGTCACACAGATTAATAACGAGGAAACCAGCAATAGAGATAGGCAGGAACGTAAGATGGTTGAAACAATAGGCAGAATACTGACCCCTACCACGAGGCACAGTTCCGTGTTGAGATCCCCCCACCTGGGCAACCTGTAAATAAAAATATATCGCACAAACACAGTCCATATGATCAATAGTCTCACTTCTTCCTATTAAGGTTTTACCCCCCCAATGTACCTGGTGGAGTAGAGGTCTCCGACGATGCGTCGACCGATCCTTCTTGAGTGACTCCCCTTCAGGCAGGAGCCACGGATCGTCGAGAGGTGTCGAGGACCTCGGCGTTCGTTGTCGGGGAATCAACGGCCCTTCTTGAGTGCCCTCCCTTTAAGGGTCGTCGAACGTCCGACGGTGAACAGGTTGAACTATGGCCGTGAAGTGGCAGCTTCGTTCCTAGCGGTGCTCGTCGACAACAGAACGTTGGCGTCCTGCAAGGAAGAGGCGTGCGGGGCACCTCGGTGACGATAGTTCTGGACCGCAAAGAGATGATGAAGAACTATGGCCCAGCAAGGGCGTCGAGTCATCAGCGTCTCTGTGGTCTTTAGGTGTCAGGAAACAGGCACGTCGACGGTCGGGCCTTCTCCAGCGGGAGACAAGCGGGTGACGATGCAGACGAGATCGTCCGATGATCAATTGAAGTTCTTAGGCAAACGGGAGCACGGCGGCTCCGGTCGGTGACGGCGGTCGTCGACAGTGGCGGACAACAGTCCGAGTGCTTCTCCTTGGAGTTCCGCAGCAGTCCCCGTATCGGGTCGGCAGCCTGTCGAAGGTCTGTCTACCAGGGAGCGTTGGCAAAGATCAGCTGTGCACGATGGTCCCTCGTAGCTCGGGAAGAGGGTGCCTTACCAGGTCCTCTCTGGGTCAGTCCTTGGAAACACAGCAGCTTTCAGATTGCGAGGGAGAGCCACAACACTCCTTCTCGTCCAGCGGGGTTTCAAGGTCAAGCGTCAGTTACTCCAGTTACTCGTTGTAGTGGACTTCAGCTTCTGAACATGATTCCTAGCAGTGAGAGGTCCCCAGATATACTGTTGATCTCCCATTCATTCCGCTGGGTCACACTCAAGCATCCAATCACGACTACGGGCATTCATGCAGGCAGGCAGCCAATCAGGCACACGGGGTATTCAGGCCATTCACTTCTCTCCAGACACTCCAACAAGTCATGTGTATTGGGACAAGTACCGAGCCATTCAACACTCCAAGCTGCATTCATACCGGTTTCGGGCAGGGGTGTCTCAGTCATTGTGTCAACCACCAGATACTAGACACCCACAACACAGAATGCATATTCGTCACACACTCTATTCACCCAGGTCCCACCCACAGGAGGTACCCACAACATACATCACCGGGAAGGCTCCAGCTAGTCTGGCCGGGCCTTCACAACAACACCATATATGGCATTTCCACCCAACAGCCAGTCAGGGGGAAGGGACAGAGTCAGGGCTTCCCAGGACTTTGGGAAAACAAGGTAATGGGTAATAGAAAGCAAGAGGCCACTGGGGCCATCTTGTTTTCCATCAGGAATCAACTGATCCCAATGGCAGGGCCGGGGTATCCCAAAATGGAGGATACTCCGCGCACCTGTCAAATTCAGCATGGATCTACCACCAGTCCATACCCTGCTCTGCAGGCCACCCACAGGTGCCCAGAAACATACACTAGGGGCACAGAGTTGTACCCCCACCCATGGGTCCGTTCACCAAACCAAAAGAAGGAGAGCTGCACTGCCAGGAGTCCCACACGACAGAACACACGATAAAAAGCAGTAAAGGACAAGGATACAGAGGCCCTGTCCCTCCGATGCATTTCCAGCATCACAATCATCACACATGCAATGTGGCCCATGTTCTTTATTCCATCAAAGACAATGATAGGGCATGGAGCATTCCTAGAGATGCCACAGTCATGGCCATTCAATGACTGGTTTACTCAATTGGCACCCTCTATTCTGAAATGCCATCCATTTGGACCTGTCAAGTCCAACTATGTTTATGACCAGCATGGCAGCAAAGCCCTTGCTTTACTTGATCACTTCTTTCCGTCTAACATCCGCTTCTGCTTGTCAACATCAAAGTTGGTTGTTAATGCATTAGGGTTCCCCACTGATATGAAAATGGTAACTACTGGAAGAGTGCCAGATCTCCTCCTGATAAAGAAGTTTGAACCTTTTCACATGGGTGATTTCTGATTACATGGGATGCGAAATGTCAGTAGGGCATGATTGAAGGGTTAAGGCTGTATGGCTGTATTTAAGATTATACTCTTTAAAACAAGCAAAGTGCATATGGTTATGTGTCTTGTGGTTCCTCCTTCTCCCAGTCTACCCCATTTATAGTACCCCATTGAAAAGGACCGTAAAGTTACTCAGTGAGCTTTGCAATTGAGCTATTTCACCTGCTGCACAAATATGAGATGTAGGATCGTTAATGTTTTTAAAGATGCTGGAACCCTAACAAGGAAACCAGATAATTAAGAAAGCGAACATGCACAATATATAAACCTAAAAGAAGACATGGGAGGTCTAAGAAATTCACCTGAGGAATAGTGGTCAAAACATGAAGGCATTAGTTTCAATATATTTAACAATTAAAATTGTTGATTTCATCAGTATATTGAATAATTGCATTTGATTTGTACTCGCAAATTAAGTTATTGATCTGATCTGTCATCAAACCTATTATAAAAAGAGCACAACAATAACGCAAGTTGTTTTAGACTGGTATATTGATATGTCTAAAATAACTATAACTGTCAATAAAACTCAGTACCAGGCCTGAACAATCCTGTTGTCCCTCCATAGGTTGTTTCCTATTTGCATATCTTTGCCAGTTTCTTTCTCAGACTTCACTGCTATTATGTTGCCCTTAGAAATACCTAATATTCACATGTCACTGTTCCTGCATGCTACCTGAAGGACCCTGCTGTTTTACTATAATTATGACATTTAGGTAATATTTATTTTCCCCAAAATGTATTCTCTGATCTTGTAAAAAGAGGTCAGACCTCCTGGTTTCTAAAAAAAAATTGTTCCTGGATCTAGCTGTGATGTTGGCCTCATCGCTAGTCTGCCCTATCCAGATACATTTTGGGAAATGCTGTTTCCTGCAACTTCAGACTCATATAGGGCAGTATAACCTCGGGGTCCGCGCCTCTGGCACAGTCGCGAGGCGGCTCCTCTCCAGATGATGGCGGAGTGTGACTCAGGGGGGATGCATTTATATTTATGCTGCTTGATTGGTCAATCGCATTTGATACTGTTGGTCATAATACATTCCTGGCCTTTTTATTCGACAGCTTGGGCATTTGACTAGGTTCTGGAGTGCATCAGATGTTTTCTCTCAGACAGTTCTCGACCTGTTCAGATTGAGCCCTCCAAGTCGCTTTCTTGGCCCGAGTAATATGCAGTGCTTCATGGGTCATTTATCTCCACAGTGGGTTTTCACCTCTAGATGGAGCCACTGGGAGATCTCAAGGATGACTTTGGTGTCAGCATCCATTGGAATGCGGATAACAATCAATTCTTAAAATGTGCCATTTAGGATTTCCGTCACTTGGGCAAGATAAAGACCTTGTTCTTTTTCCACTGAATGGGCTAATGGGGTTAGTTTTGTGCAGTCTTGGCTATTTACCGTACCCAATTTCAACTTCCTATACACTCTCTCTGCGTTTTCTTCTGAACTGCAACCTATCCCTTAAACAGAAGGGAACATATTATATCCCAATTAGCACATTATCAGAATGCTCTTCTTTGCCTGCTCAGTTGGTTCACTCTGCGGTAAATGGCCTACTGTATCCCGAGATTATGGAAGTGATGCTGTCCTGTTGAGACTATCTCAAACTCTATTGAGAATTCTCAAACTTGCTTGACTTCCCACTGACCAACTGGTGGTTGTAGCAAATAACTGTGAGCATTTTTCTCCTATCCTTATAAGACTGCACTGGCTTCCATTTGAAGCCACACACAGCCATACAATGGGAATTTTGGCATAAAAAGCTATCATGATTATTTGCCATATTATGTGTGTGCTAAATTGCAGATCACACGCACATTGAGAGTAGTTGGAAATGAATCACAGCTCTCCCTAGATATAAAGCAAACAATTATTTGTATAAGTGCACAGGTCTTCACACATGTTACATAAATGTACTGGAATTATTTACCTGCCTCCCTTAGACTTGCACCAGCTCTCTTGACAAATGCATTTTTTTTTTAAAATCTTTCTTTTCCCAACACCATCTGTCTGATTGAAGGTCTAATCAATCTGTTTTCATCCACTGCAGTGTGTTTATACAATGTTATTCTCAATGGTTATATTTTTAAGTTGGATGGTTCTTTCTTTTCCAATTTCATCTTTCATTGTTATATCGGATTTATTACTGCTTAACTATTGGATTGTAATGGTTCTTACTTTTGTCGTACGGTGCCCCGGGTGTGTCTTCGTGCCAGGTATGCACTTTACAAAATGCCTTAAGTAAAATAAAATACATAGTTTGGGGTTTCATTGATACTGTTGCTGCCGTTTGATTTGCATCAGTGTTAGGCGAAGGCATATTGGCAATTTCAATTAACAATGATATCTTGTTATTTCATCACATTAGCTTTCACCTTGAGAGAACATTGTGTATTGCGGTTACCAGTCAATTGGTCGAAAACATTTGGTCGACAGGACAATTGGTCGACACCATTTGGTCGAATGCCAAATGGTCGAATTTTTTTTTTTTTTTTTTTACCCCTTTTTTGGGTTTTTTTGGGGGGGTCCCCCCCAACCCCCTTTTTTTTCTTTCTTTTTTTTTTTTTCCCCACACGAAAACCCACAAAACACATATATATAAAAAAAAAAAAAAAAATTCGACCATTTGGCATTCGACCAAATGGTGTCGACCAAATTGCAGTCGATCAGTTTGTTGTCGACCAATTGAACGGACACCGTGTATTGCCACTATAAAACAACTGTTTTGCATTCCAAATGTGTGCTTAGGGCTGAGGAGTATAGCACTCCTGATAGAGATTGAGATGGCGTGGGTTATAAGAAGGGGAGACTTTTATCAGGGGAAAAGCTAAGGGGTAAACTGTGGTGGAGAGTGTTTAAGGAGGGTGTCTGAAGTTTCGGTACTTCCCCTTCCTACCAATGGTAAAAGGGAACATGTTGGACCCAACACTTGAACTTACTTGGTCAGAAAGTGTCTGGGAGGAAGCTGGGGCAATTGCAAATGATGGGTTGGGGGTATCTATGAGGGTCTCGCACCGTATCAGAGAATCCATTGGTCTGACTGTTTCTAGAAAATAGACACACTGCAGTCCTGTACTTAGATTACTCTTTCCGCTTAATTTGAGTGTATTTTATTTTACTTATCATGGTAAAAGTGCTTTTGATGAAAATGACATTATGAAAAGTAATACTTTATTATGAAAACAATGTAATGAATGCGACGATAGAAGAATAACCTCTATATAACCTGGGTAAGTGCCAAGGACGAGATTGCTCGTCCTTTTTGCGTAGACTTAACATAATAGCCTGGCACTTAAGGGGTTAAAATGTGATCTAATTTAGCGTTCCAACAGTCACATTTTTTTTTTCAATATAAAATTTATTTGCATTTTAACATTACAACGGTACATCAGACATTTCATAAGATTTTGCTACATCTCATTGTGAGCTAAGTTCTCGGTTTAGCCAATTGTCCATCTGTATGGGCGGGCTTTGGGCATTGGGTTCTACTTCAGTTCGGTCCCCAGTGATATAGGGTGGGGAAGGAAGTTCGATTGCTGTGGTGCTTCTTAGTTCTTATTTAACCTAGCCAGCGGGTAAGAGGGGGTCTGCGGGACAGAGTTGGGAATTGTTCCGCGAAGTCCATGAATGGAGCCCAGGTGTTCTGGAAGTTGCTCGTGTTCCCTGCACGTAGGACCGTGACCTTCTCTGCGACTACTGTGTCCCAGCATTTTGCCCACCACAGCGGGATTGATGGGCCTGCAGGGTTCTTCCAAAGGCGGGCAAGCGCTATTTTTGCTGCTGTTAGGAGGTGTGTGCACAGACGAGCCAGGTGTCCGGTGAGGGGGAGTTCACCGTCGCCTTTGTCACCCAACAGTACTATCCCTGGGTCCCAGGGGAATGGTAAGGCCTGTGATTGCTTTTATGTGGCTCGGGATGTCTCTCCAGTAAGCTTCTGCTTGTGGGCATGTCCATAACATGTGGAACAGGGTCACATTTTTTAAACACATTTAATATGATCAATTTTCATGTATATAGCACGGTATAAAATGTTAGTGGGGTTTTGTTTTGCTGTTTGTTTATGTAGCACTTATACCATCCTTAGGAGTGAGTTGCTGCACTCATTTTCCTAGTGGTTCTAGGAGGCATGAGATTTTAAGATTTGAGAAACAGTGTTGTGGGGGTGGGACCTCCTCTCTCTTTCTTTGGATGCATGTAGCAGCCTGAGGGTAGTGTCTGGCCACACATTGCTATATATCGGTGCTCTGTCCAGTAGAGCCATACACGTGTTTGCACTCCATTGTAAAGAATAGCGTTTGTCAAGCAGGGAGCAAATTCCTAATAGTTTACACAGCAGCCACACCAATGCCCCCTAACCTCTGGACTTCCAATGGAAAACAGCACTAAACAATGAAGTCCCGCGCCACTTTAAGTCAAATGCCCTCTGCAGGCAGAATGAAAGGCACTCGAGAGAAGGAAAGTGTGCAGGGCTTGGGCCATATAACTAAAAGTTCAAGATTAGGAGAGCGTACTACTCTTTCCATAAGCCACCTACACAGGCGCTCACCCATACATGCATTCTTTAGATAATACCCACTTAAATGGGGTCAGAACGTCTGTTGGTGGTCAGCCTCCTCGAAGACATCCACTTTCTGTAGGTGAGAAACAAGACTTTAGACATTGTCCACTTTAAGACTGCATGAGAGTAGTGGCACAGGACCACGATATCTACAGACACAGAGCAGCTTTCACTGTTACAGCATGAATGAGATTTTAAATCTGTGTTCATAGATTTTTTCACACTTCGTTTATTGTAGTCTTTGGTGCAAGTTTATGGCCACCCACCAACTGTCCAGATCAGTTAACAGGTCTACAGTATGAAAAACAAGTGGAGGAAATGCAAGCCATCGTCATGTAGCGTTGTCCCTTTTTTACAGAAACGGTGTGCTGGTTTAAGGACATCTTTGCAACGGTGAAAAAATCATGATGGTGCAAAATGCACTGAAACAATACGCTTGCCCAAGTGCAAACATGCCACTGCTCTGTTCATTAATTCTGTATTACTGGCCCACGGTGTTCTACTGTTACCGACTCCACTGTTTGGTGCTGGGAGTCTAATTGGCTGGCCTGCAGGCTACACGTGTTTACGCTTTGTTGCCACGCAGGTCTTTTTCCCATTCACTCGCCAGACAAGACATACTAGTTTGTCCGAATATTTTCAGTTGCCTTCGTAAGTACTGAATTCTCATGTGCACAGTTAGTCGCCTCCTATAGCCCTTTCCTGCACTCCACCGCACACGCTGCTTTCAGGAAGAATTCTTATTTTTTGCAGATATTATAAATGTGTGAGGCAATATATTCAATGCTACATTTTTTTTTAAAATGCCTCTGAACTATACATACCCCTCACGATCAACCCGTCAGAATTTGGAAGTACTTGAACCATTTGTTAAATCTGTTTTAGTTTTTAGTCGCATTTTTTACTGCAGTTTTTGACTTTTTCAGTTGTTTGAGCTGCATTACATACCACAAATAGGAACATATTCGGTGGCAGCACAAAACAAGTGTGTAGCCATCTGGATCTGTCTCGCATATACAAACCCCAGTTTTGCCCTTTTGGGTGCATGCACACATATGCAGAAATGTAGCAAGATGCTGATTAGTTTTCTTTCAACTTACTTTTCTTTCAAACGCTCAGCACAGATTTGTTTGAACTTTAGTCAGACGTGAACACCCCTGGGTGGTACACACAGGCGAGGTTGTTTTGAATGCCCAGCAACGCTGTGATGTGCTGGAACACCTAATTGGCAAAGTGAGGGCCATTGTCAGACCGCAGGACCTCACACATGCCCCATCTTGGGCACACCTCTCTGAGCAAGAATTTGGCTGCTCTGTGAGCATCAGCGTGTGAACAGGGGCCTGCCTCAATCCACCAAGAGAATGGACACACAACCACTATCATGTAGTGGTACCCTTGACACACTTGGATCATGTCCACATAATCTACATGTAAATGCTGGCACGGCCCATTGGCTAAGGTATTGCTCCTCTCACCACTCTCCAGGTATGTCCAGCTGTAAACTAAACAGTTACTCACACATTCAGCCATGTTTTCCACCAAATTAGGACAGAACCATGTTTCTCCAACGCGTGTAGCAATTACCTCTTTTTCCATGTGTGTTGGATAGTGCAATTGTGTCAATGCAGTGTTCAATAATGCTCTTAGTTCCCATATTGGGTACATCCCTTGCTCATAGTTTGTGTCATCAGATACTACACTCAGAGGGACATGGGGAGGAGCAGAGGGATGAGCCCCTTGCACCTTCGCCTCCTGCTGGCTCAGCATCCACTGACACCTCGCTGCACCCTCCTCACCCTCCTGAACCATGTGCCACAATTCAAATACGGCCATGTGTTTTGTTAACTTCTTCCCCTTATAGGCGCCCTGTATGTGTCTCAGTGGTGATTGCTGCACGTCTTTGGAGAAACTTCCACAAGGTGGCCATAGTGTAATTAACTTTCCCTGGGTACTTTTGGACCATTCTATGCTATATTTACAAATCTTCTCCCTACATGCCAGGAGTGTCTTATACAAGTGATGAAGGGGCGTGCCCCCCCCGCACTTCCCTTGGTACATCTTTCGTGCCTTTACCTGACCTCAAGTCAAGGGTTTCGACCGTCTGCTGTTCAGGGAAAAGGTACAATATAATGACAATATTTTTCAGTTTCTGTGAACCTCTCTTGCTCCCCACCTTGTGAGGCATGCTCCGTGCACCACTCCTCCTTCAAAACCACTGCCTGCTCTGGCACACTCACAATCTTGCGCATGCCCCTTCCGCGCAGCACCACTGGTTCAGCTCTCTGCCAATCCCAATTTTCCAATACTAGCTCCTCACCGTTTCAAGCTATCTGTGTCCTATGTAAAAACCTACAGATGACATCACCAAACAATTAACCAAGGTAGTGCAGAAAAATCAAATACCAGGCGTAGACTGTTATATCCTGTTACTCCCAAAACAAAACAAAAAACCCACAGCTGTCTTCCTGCCTCCAGGCAGAGTATACCAATATTCTCTTGTCATCGAACCTATGCTGCTTATAATTTTCTGCTTGCTCCTAATGTTATGCTGGTCTCGAAACGGTTGCCCTGCTTACATACTGACATTTCTCATGTATGCAGAACTTCACGCCTCATGAACCACTGATATTACCAATGGGGAAATACGTGTTGAGAATATAACTAAGGAGCTTGTAACTAAGTGGAACACAAGGATTTGAAGTATCTAACACTTTACTTAAGAAAACACACATTTTGTTTTCTTTAAGATTTGAGAGTGAAAACCCTTTTGGAAACTACCAGATGTGAAATTAACACTGTGATAGATGCAAACTGTTTTTTCAATTAATCACAAAAATAAAGTATTTCAAGTGTATCATCAACACTGAATCGAGCTTTTCAAATCAACACAACCTTTACTGGATGCTCTTTTTGGCTCACCAACGAATGCCACTAAAATAGGTTTGGCGCATTTGAGTAAACTTTTTACCATTTCTCTATATTTTTCAACTTGTTTGTGTGCAGCCACACCATGTTTTGGGAATTACTCATGCTGACAACCGGACTATTTCTAAAATGAGCAATTCAACTGATCTATTTTGAGACTTAATCAAAACTAATAAGAGCTGGCGCCAAGGGAGAGCTTTTTTCTGGCTGTAACTTTCTCTCTATGTTTCTAAATACCTGCTGTCCTTGCTAGAATCTTGTTTTAATTAACTGCTCCATCTGTTTCCTGCTTGGCTGCTAGGCCACCTGGTGAGTTATTTTATGCACTATACAGCTATCTGTCTCTCTCCCTCCCCTGTTAAGAGACTTCAATTCAGCACTCCAACTAAGTCAATGCCGAGTCTGGGATGCCCAAGGGAAGCCCTTAATTATATATTTTTATGACAAGTTCATAGATCTGGATGATAAACCCTTGTATAACGCCCCTCTCTTTGAATCCCCCTGACCTCACTGAGCCAAGAAGTAGGTTTGTTTTGCAAATTAAAATATTTATTTGAAAAATTCAACAATATATATATCACACTTTTATAAATAAATTAATATTTGACAGCACACTTATGAATATGACAGTGATCAACAATGGATAATATTACACTAGCACACTTGTTTTAATTACTTAGGAGTTGGTATAGAGAGGATAAAGTAGCTGAGAATGCTTTTATGGTTTCAAGGAAATGCAATGATGGAAAAGAATGCAGCACAGAAATAACTGAGATGGTTTCCACAAGAGATGATATGATCACTTTTTCTTTTGACAATTCACTCCCCCCCCTATGCAATATAAGGAGATGGAAGGAGAGCACACACTTTTCAGGAATACAATCCAATGCAATACCAATACAGTTTCCCCCTAGCAAGTATAGAGCCACAGGGATGATTTTAAAACACAGGCAAAAATACTTTAAATGTGATTTGCAAAGAAGTGAAAATATGCTAAAATGATTTTAATTCCCTATAGGAAATTCAGGGTAGGTGATAGCTACTTAAGATTGGTTTAGGTCAACACTATCAGTGATTCATGAGGGATTATGAGGTTGAAAACGGATTTCAACAGTTGCAAGCAAAAGACAGCGATTTTTGACAGGCGGAGAAATTTGATTCAAATTGCAATTCGCAGCACTTTTTCTGAGTGCGTCGAGCGCGATTACGGAAAAACTATAAGGAGTAGAAAGTCGGTTTAGGGCTTGTTGGAAAGCTGAGGATCTTAGCTTTAAAATGAAAGTTAAATCTCGTTCCTAGCGGTTCAAAAGATACGGACGATTTTGTGGAGGTAGATTTTCAGAAATAAAGTAAGATTCAAATGGCAAATGACACTTTCACAGGTTTGAAATCACAGAATGGACACACGATTTCTATGCAGTTCTAAATAGGTGGACATGGTTTGAATTAGATTATTTTAAACTAAGAGATTGTTTTGCACAGCTCTGACTGGATACTCACTCCGAATTTTGGAAGGAATGGGCATCATCACAGATCTGGTCAACAGGTTTAGCTGCGGTTCTCTCTGCTCTGCTGGTCTGGATCTCTGGTTCTGGCGAAAGTTCTGGCACTGCACAGCGGTCTGCTCTGGGTCTGGTCTTCTATCGGCACTGCACAACGGTCTAGATACAGCTCTGCTTTCTGGGTTCTGGCACAGGGTTCTAGGCCAGAATCAAACAGCTCGCCCGGCTGTTTAATAGTTTGGTTAGGTTGCTGGATTCTGAGGCCTATGAAGGATTCAGCTAGTGGACTAGGCCTCTCTGCTTTAAGTTCTAGCTTGGTTCTGGATCTGGAGTCGTCCCTCAAAGTGCTTCGCAAGAAATCAATTTGAAGTGGGAAGTGAATGTCCCGACCTGGGTCTCAATGACTCCTTTTATGTCTTTAGAAAGTGGGTGGAAAGGCTAACTTTCTATGCCCAACCCTCTGAGGATCCTGATAGGCTATAGGATTTTCTGTGCTCTCACTGTAGAACAGAGTTGTGAGTCATCCAGTGCTACCATTTTACAATCTATTGAAGAAACGCCCCTTTGCTTTTACTGAGAAAATCAATTTTACCCCAAACACATATTTCCCAGATACACAAGTTGTTGATAACACATGTACACATGATAGATGAATTAAGACAGGTCTCTGATCAAGCCCCATGTTCCTGCGAGCTTGGGTTCAGAAATGACACAATTTTGTGCTTTTTAGTAGCTTTTGCAACATTGGTTTTTCCTCAAAAGTTACACAGAGGTACACCCCCCCAATTCCTTCTGTCTCCTTTTTCCACTTCAAAAAGGAGACAGAAGGAATAGAAGTGCGTGTGTTGTCCATGTGAGGTCAGAGGAGGCAGACCAAGAGGCCATGCGAAGGAAGGGCGATGCAAAGGAGCCTGGTAAGGACTTGCCTGTCCTGCCTTGAAACACCTGGTGAAACCTAGTCCTTCTATCATTTCCATGCCACAGAGAAGAGCTGTGTCTTCTTCTTGACTACAGCAAACTATATTTCCCGTGGAGGATCTACACATCGCTTGATTCACCACCAAGGATCTCTATCTGCACCCGATGCCCTCGAACACTTTGCTTACTGAATTCAATTTTGGCCATATGAAGAAGAGGAAAGTGTCCTCGAAACGCGTCGCCACATGAATTGGATTCCACCATTGTTTCAAATTTATTGTGACCTACTATTGCACTGCTTTGCTTCTTGATTTTGTAAATGTTTCTCCTTTTGAAATATTGTGTATTTGACACTTAAACTTTTGCTATAAAAACACACAACTGAACCCTTTGGTTTATATGTTTTTTGTATTAATATGAGAAAACAGTAGTGGACTTAGACCAAACATCCTAAAGTGTGCAGGGGACGGGAGGGTTCCCTTGTTGAATCCTCATTCCAATTGTCTCTTGTTTGTAGGGGTCTTGTGCCATGGCCTCAGTTCCTCCCCCGCACCTAAAATAAATCTACAGCATCTCTTAAATGTATGTTTCATTGCCATTTAATTTGAGGTGTGCATCAATAAGCAACCTTTTTCTGCGTGTAGACATAGCCCTGCTGCAGGAGACTCACCTCACTAGGGAAAGGCTGGAGGTGGTCAGGAGAAAATGGAAGGGCAATGTTGTGGGTGCAGCGTACTCTGCGTACGCTAGAGGGGTTATTACTTGGGTGGCACCGCATGTGCCGTTTTAGGTGCTTGACTCTACGGTGGACCCAGAGGGTAGAATGGTGGTGGTAACGGGTCTCCTGGAAAACAGGGAAGTGCATATCATACATTTGTACGCCTCCAATAACGACACAGCGGCTTACTTTAGGACCCTCTACAGTAAACTTGGCCCCCTGGCAGGGGGTACGGTAGTGTGGGGGGGGACTTCAATTGTACCATGAATCCCAGAATGGATAGGTCTGAGGACAGGGCAGGGAAAGCAGCACCGGCGGCCAAAGCGCTGGGTACCTTACTGAAAGATATAGGCCTAGAGGATGTGTGGAGAAGGCTGCATCCTACGGATAGGCAGTATTCACACTATGCAGCGCCACATGATTTGCACACAAGGCTAGATTACATGTTTGTAACAGCCGAGATAGTGAGAGACATAGAGGGAGCGGAATACAAGGCCCTAGTACTATCTGACCACTCGCCCTTGGTGGTAGACTGGAGACACCAGCCCCCAAGACCCCGGATCCCTACATGGAGACTCAGGACCGAGGCTCTGCAAGACGAGGGGTTCCGGGAGGGTCTGAGGGATGCCATTGAAGAATACTTTGATATAAATACGGGAAGCATACGCTCTGTGGGCACACTGTGGGAAGCGTTTAAGGTGGTGGTGCGTGGGGTAGCCATTTCCAAAGCTAAGGGGCTACAGGGGGGTATCGAAAGGGAACTCCAAGAAGCGGAAAGGGAGCTAGAGGATCACACACGTTGTGAGAACACCGCTCATGATAATAGAACCAAAGTAAAGGAGCTACAGTTGTCCTGCAGTGCACTCTGGGATAGGCTGTGCAGACTCAATTACAGGAAATATACGGAGAGGATACATGCAGGGGGCGACAAGCCGGGCAGACTGCTGGCCTGGCTGTATAAGAGTGAGACCCCCCGCTCGGTGATCAGTGAGATTAAGGATGAGAGAGGTTGCATCTGCAACACCCAGGAAGGGGTAAATGAGGAGTTCCTTAAGTTTTACAGACACTTGTATGAGGACACGGGGGAGGATATGTGTCAAGACATAGTGGACACATTGGAGGACATAGAGCTGCCCACCCTGGATGACCTAGAACGTGCGGAGTTAGGCGCACCTGTCACCTCGGATGAGCTGGAGCTGGTGATTCAGAATCTGCCCACTTGCAAGGCGCCTGGTTTGGATGGGCTGCCTAGTGAGTTCTACAAAACATACAAGCAAGAGCTGCTTCAGCCACTGCTTGCCACTTTCAACGAGGCCTATGAGCAGGGGGAACTCCCATTGTCCCTCCGCGAGGCTGTGATCATTCCACTCTTGAAACCAGGCAAGCCGGCCGTGGAGTGCGGGTCTTACAGACCGTTGTCCATGCTTAACCAGGACAGCAAAATACTTACGGCAGTGCTGGCTAATAGACTGAAGAAGGTGATTGGAAAACTGATACACCCAGATCAGACGGGATCTGTTCCAGGCAGGAACATCACCGATAACCACAGGAGGCTACACCATATCATTGACCAAACTGAGGAGGACACGGGCGAGTTGGCCATAGTGTCGTTAGACGCGGTCAAGGCCTTCGACTCGGTACGATGGCCCTGGCTGAAAGCGGTCCTGAAGGGGTACGGAATGGGACCTGGATACCTCAGATGGGTCCACCTGTTTTACAGCACCCCGATGTCGAGAGTCAAAACGGGGTCCACAGTCTCAGATACCTGGCAACTTTGCAGGGGGACCAGACAGGGATGCCCCTGGTCACCCATGCTATATATACTGGCATTAGAGCAGCTGGCAATATGCCTACGACAACAATATGGGGAGGTGGGCATAAGCGCTGTCAGTGGAGGGCACCTGATATCACTATATGCGGATGATATGCTCCTTTATTTGCGTTATCCAGAAGAAAATCTGCAGTATGTGCTGGAGGTACTAGAACGGTACGCCACCCTTTCGGGCATATCGGTGAACCCTAGAAAGTCTAGTCTGTTTCCTTTGGGCAGATATAGGAAGGTCCCGGTACAGAGGCTGCCTGTCCTGCCAATACCATGGCAGCCTATGACATTTAGGTATTTGGGAATAAATATTTACCACAGGGTCGAGGCAGAACACAAGCATAACACAGAAAAAGCGATAGAGGGGATCAAGAACAGCATGGTATTTTGGTCTAGATTGCCCCTGACCATGATGGGGAGGGCGGCCTTGCTCAAGATGGTGGTCCTGCCTAGACTCTTGCACTTTTTCGTGAATGTCCCGTTTTTGATACCTAGGAGCCTATTCGTGAAACTTCACAGCGTGTGTACGGGTTTCGTGTGGGGCAACTCGAGGAATAGGGTTGCTCTGTGGAAGCTCCAGAACCCATGTGACAAGGGGGGGATAGGCCTGCCTAATTTTGAACTCTATTACCTGGCAGGGAAGCTGCTGTATGTGG